>NW_027362761.1:548565764-549765764 GCF_046119375.1 Phyllobates terribilis
AATCCGCTGACTAGCAGACACTGCTACTAGGCACAAAGTATTTCCTGGGCTAGATGCAGTTAAAAATTTGTAAGTAGATACTCTCGTTGGATGCTGAGAAAGCATTCCATAGAGTCTCCTGGCACGCCATATATGATTCTCTTAAAAAGCTTGGGGTAGGGGTCTAGGGGACCCTTTTATAGCCAAAATCACGGCCCTGTATCACAATACGTCACCTAGGCTGAAGATAAATGGAACTGTAGCACCGAGGGCTCGGTTGCTACAGACGTATTGCACCTCACCCAGAGGTGTGATATCTCACTCTCAGATAAGGATGGAGTGTGGATCAGGACCCGACACCTGCATGCATTACACCACATTGCCGTGGGGCAGGGCGACCAATATGCCCCTGAGATGGGCACGACAGTCCCTGTCCCTGGCTGGAGTGGGGGGAGGGAACACTGAGGAAGGGGAACCCTGCAGTGCAGGAGCAGGGAGGAAGCAGTTCCTGTGTGCATTGAGAAGGGAGTATAAAAGGTGGGCACCATCTTAGTTCAGTGCAGAGAAGTCTGAGCAGAAGTGGCAGGGAGCAGGGGCTCTGCATGAGCTCTGCTCCGGAGGCGGGCCTAGTAACAGAGGCCCAGGCCTGCAAGAGGGAGAAGGAAGGAAGAAGAGCGGAGAAGGCTCCAGGAACGAGGAATAAAGGGATCCCAGGGGTGCGGACGGGCGAGTCGCCACCGCACGCCCGAATCCACCTGCGTGGAGGGGTCAGGCCAAAGGGGGAGACCGGTCCCCGAACTAGTGGAGGCAGGAAACGACCCTCAGCTAGAAACCGGAGGCTCTGACATTTTATGTGGCGCAGCCCCTTGCTCCACCCGCTAGGAAGGCACCACATAGGGTCAGGGAAACTGGCGCCAAGTTTACCAAGAGGAGGCCCGAGGCAGCCGGACAGAAGTGTTGGTAAGAAAGGCCAGACAAAGGACACACAAAGGGGGTCCTGTGAAGCGCTCCAAAGTTATCTGGGAGTTGTCTGAGCCCCTCACCTGGTGAGCACAGTACGAAATGGGCAGCCGTTACCTGCAGACGTGGTCTGGATAATAAGAACTGTGAGTAAAGGCCCTGAACTGCATCACTGACTCCGTGTCGTTACTGCTGCTGCCCTGCACCATCACCCCCATCCTCCGCATACACTGCCCTGAGGCTATACTCCTCCCGTGGGGAGTTATGCTACGCTCTGCTGCACCCACAACACCAGCCTTAGCGGTCTGCCCTGTAGCGGCGGTTCACTCTGACCGCAATCCACGGGTGGCGTAGTCGGACATTTAAACATCAAAACCACATAAATAGTTCCGCCACTGGTTTGACCGCCCTGAGCCACGGAACCGGATCGCCGCCACGAAGACTACAACCACCAGCATCCACCAAAAAGGGTCCGGCTCCGGGTGTCCCAAGGCCCAGGGGGTGCGTCAGAACATTTTCATCACCTTTCACAATCACCAATGGGACAAGGCAGGGATGTCCTCTGTCCCCTCTCTTATACATCCTAGTGACGGAGCACCTGCTCTCATCAATTCGCCATAACCCCAATATTAGGTGGATTGAGGTGGGAGGCGCCGAGTACAAGTGCTCTCTATTTGCTGATGATGTCCTAGTATATATCACTCAATCACATATATCCATCCCTGCTGTTATGGCTGAAATAGATCACTTTGTTACATGGTAAAATTTTAAAATCAATGCAGCGAAGTCTGAGGCCCTCGATGTCTCCCTCCCTAAATCCATATAGGATTCCATCCAGTCCAACTTTCCCTTTGCCTGGCCCTCACAGGGTATCAAATACTTAGGAATTCCTATTCATAGAGACCTCTCCCATCTATGTTATCTTAATTTTGGGCCCTTTATTGAACAATTCCATACAGACCACGGTTGGCAAGTTAGAACTGTAAGATTCACTACGTGAACCACTGGTGTTTTGTGGAAAAGCACATGTACACCGCGTTCCAAATTATTATGCAAAAAGTGTTTAGGAGTGATAAGGGAAGAATTTGTTTGTTTGTCAGTTAAACTCATTGATGGTGATGTGTGTCAGGGCTCTTTATATCACTGTAAGCAATTGCAGACACCTGTGCTAATTAGTTTGGCAGGTGTGTCCAATGAAAGGCAAGACTACTTAAGAAGGCTCTCTCACATTATTAAGCAGCCTACATTTTCTGCCAAAATGGGAAAGAAAAAGGATGTGTCGGCTGCTGAGAAGCAACAAATTGTGGAGTGTTTAGGTCAAGGCATGACTACAGTCAAGATTGTGCGATGATCAGGATGAAGTGTCTTGGCAATCAAGAAGTATGTAGCTGATTCACAGTACACACGTGTGCGTGCTGATAAGGGCAAATTGAGGACTCTTTCCTACAGGCAATTACGTCAGGTTGAAAGAGCAGCGGCAAAAAAGCCTTGTCATAGCAGCAGACAAGTTTTTGAAGCTGCTTGTGCCTCCAACGTCCCCCGAACAACAAGATGCAGGGTCCTTCAGAGGTTTGCAGCTGTGCATACGCCATCCTGTCGACCTCCTCTATCCACTTCACACAAGCAGAAACGGCTCCAGTGGGCCAAACATTACATGAAGACTGATTTCAAAACTGTTTTGTTCACGGATGAGTGCCGTGCAGCGCTCGATGGTCCAGATGAATGGAGTGGAGGATGGCTGGTTGATGGACACCCCACGCAAACACGGCTACAGCGCCAACAAGGAGGAGGTGGAGTAATGTTTTGGGCTGGAATCATGGGGAGAGAGATTGTCGACCCCCATGCTCCCCTGACCTCTACCCCATTCAGAACCTTTGGAGCATCATTAAAAGGAGTGTCTATGATGGCGGGAGGCAGTTCACATCTAAGCAACAGCTCTGGGAGGGTATTCTGTCCTCATGCAAAACAATTGAAGCAGAAACCATCCAAAACCTGACAAATTCAAAGGACGAGAGAGTTCAGAATCTCCTTTCGAACAAGGGGTCCTATGTGAAAATGTAACATCACCTAGAATAAAGTTTTGAGTTGAAAACTGTTTGATTTCAGTTTCTAACAACCTGCTAATGCTTATAATTTCAAAAATGACCATTTTTTTGGTCTTTATTAAAATGAAAAGGTTGATCGAAAAGTTTGGGGGATCTAAGAGTGTGGCAACCCAGTAGTCATGATTACTTCGAATTCTGACAATATGAGGGTCATGCTGCAGGTAGTGCAGCAAGAAGGCACTTATGTGTCTTGCGCATCTCGGAGCCCCAAAATTATTTTCCGGGCTAGATGCAGCTAAAAATTATTTTTAATTTTAAATCTGGTGAAGCTTATTATAGATGGCCTAATAGGATCAGTGCTGCACACTGCTACAAAGCCCAAATTATTTTCCAGTCAAGATACAGATAAACATGATTAGTAATTTGAAAGCTTAAAACGGTTGGTAGGGTGATTTTAACCAATCATCAAGCTTTTACTCTCCCCAGGATGACACAGGGGTAGAAAAGTCGTTTCGGATCCATGATTTGTTCATCTTTATGAACGTGAGTCTGTCTGCATTATCAGTGGAGAGCCGCGTGCGCTTATCTATCAGCACACCACCAGCAGCGCTGAACACACGTTCAGACAGAACGCTGGCTGCGGGGCATGACAAGATCTCCAAGGCGTAAGTGGCTAGCTCCGGCCATTTATCCAGATTGGAAGCCCAAAAAGAGCAAGGGTCCAGTGACACAGTCGTGGCTTCAATGTTTACTTGGAGATACTCCTGTACCATCGTCTCTAGGCGTTGACTATGTGTCAGACTTCTTGTCTCCTGTGGCCTTGCAAAGGATGGGCTAAAAAAGTGGTGAAATGATTCCGCAAAATTGATGTTACCAGCAGATACTGTGGTTCTGTTACGGTTTGAGTGCTGAACACTTGACGGTCCCACGGTTGGCAAGTTGGAACTGTGAGATTCACTACGTGCACCACTGGTATTTTGTGGAAAAGCACATGTAAGATTCTGCAACAGTCTCTGCTGATACTCCTGCATGCGTGCATCCCTTTCTATGGCAGGAATAATTTCTGCAAATTTACTTTTGTACCGGGGATCTAACAGTGTGGCAACCCAGTAGTCAGGATTATTTCTAATTCTCACAATTCGAGGGTCATGTTGCAGGTAGTGCAGCAAGAAGGCACTCATGTGTGTTGCGCATCCAGGAGCACCAAGTCCCTGTTGTGTTGGTGGCGAGGTAACAATCATGCTTCCTTCCTCTGTCCTCTCCCCCCAACCTCGCACAACAGAAATGTGATCAAGGTCTCCCTCATCTGATGAGTCTTCCATCAGTTCGTCCTCCACTTCTTCCTGGGCTCCTGCACCTTCCTCACTAGTTTGGTTGCTACCATGCGCCCTGGTTAAACCATCTCCCTCACCCTCACATGACTGCCGCCTTGGTGCTGCCGACCGTCTGGACCTTGCAGATGTTAGCCCTTCCGCATACAACTCCTCCTCCTCTACTTCCTCCACCTCCTCTTGTGCCACCACCTGACTCCGAATTCTGTTTAACATGTGCTCCAGCATGTAAATCACCGGAATAGTCATGCTGATAATGGCATCGTCAGCACTAAAGATCTTCGTCGCCATTTCAAAACTGTGCAGAAGGGTGCATAGGTCCCTGATCTGAGACCACTCCTCCAGCGTGATTTGCCCCACCTCTGAATCTCGTTGGCCCAGGCTATACATCAGAATGTATTGCACCAGGGCTTGTCGGTGCTGCCACATTTGCTGCAACATGTGCAGAGTTGAATTCCACCGGGTAGGCACATCGCATTTTAGCCGGTGAAGTGGCAGGCCCAACGACTTCTGTAGAGATGTAAGTCGCTGAGCTGCGGGATGCGAACGGCGGAAGTGAGCACACAGCGACCGTGCCCTCTGCAGAAGGCCATCTAGTCTGGGATAGTGGGCTAAAAATTGCTGGACAACCAGGTTCAACACGTGAGCCATACAAGGCACGTGTGTGACATTGCCCCGGCGAAGGGCCGCACCCAGGTTTGCAGCATTGTCACACACGGCCTTCCCTGGTTTCAGGTCCAGTGGAGACAACCATTCATGAAATTGGTTCTCCAGAGCTGACCACAACTCCTCAGCTGTGTGACTCACATTTCCCAGACATTTCAATGTAAAAACCGCCTGATGACGTTGAGCCCTACTGCCAGCATAGTAATGAGGTGTGCAGGATCCCTTCTGCGCAGTTAGAAAGCTTGTGGCATGACCAGACAGGCTTTGGGTGCAGGTGGAAGACCGAGAGGAGGTTGAGGATGCAGAAGCAGTGGAGGAAAAATGACATAAAGAGGATTGACGCACAACTCGTGGGGACGGCAAGACTTGGACAGCAGCCCCTTGTCATGCTGTCACCATAGTTACCCAGTGCCCAGTCAGCGACATGTAACGCCCCTGTCCATGCCTACTCGTCCAAGTGTCTGTGGTGAAATGCACCCTGTCACACACAGAGTTTCTCAAAGAAGCGGTGATGTTGTGTGCGACATGCTGGTGGAGCGCAGGCACACCTTTCTTTGAGAAGTAGTGCCGACTGGGCATCTGGTACTGGGGCACTGTGACGGACATAAGGTCTCGAAAATCCTCTGTGTCCACCAGGCGGAAAGGCAGCATTTCTGTAGCCAAGAGCTTGCAGATGGTGAAATTCAACCTCTTAGCTTTCTCATGGCTAGGAGGAAATGGTCTTTTACTTGTCCACATCTGAGGGACCGAGGGCTGGCTATTGTGCTTAGACGGGGTTGATAAGGGTGTCCCCGGCAAACTGCCGGTCTGTGAGGAAGATGCAGGCAGACATGTTAGGTTGCCTTGATCCAAAGGTGGTGCTATCGATGTCGGACAGCGCTCAAGACCAGCTGGTGTTACCACCTCCAAAGAAAATGATGACCTGCCAATCACGCTGGCTGTTGCGGGTAAAGAGGTGGCAGGTCTGCGCCCCAAAACAGGTGTGACTGCTGTCCCCCCAGTCACAGAGGATGAAGAGGCCGCGGATGCACAAGATATGGCAGACGGTGGTTGGCCCGGCCGGCTAGACCGCATTGTAGCACACTGAGCTTCCCACTGCAACTTATGCTTCATGTCCATGTGCCGGTTCATGCATGAAGTACTCAAACTATGTATTTTTTGGCCTCTACTTAGCTTTTGCTGACAAATGTTACAGATAACACGAGTTGGGTCATCTTTATCGATCTGAAAAAATGCCCAGGCTATGCAAGGCTTAGCACCCATGCGACCTGAAGAGCCACCACGACTTGTGGTGAGAGGCAGAGTTGTGTTTGAGGATGCAGTTGTTGACGTGCTTCCAGTACTACGTCTCTGTCCAGGAAGGCGCAACCTGACCTCGTCGTCACTAGCATCTTCCTCCACCTCCTCTGCTGACCTCATCTCTTGGCTGACTGTGGGTTGACAGTAAGTGGGATCTCCGACCTCATCATCATCACCCTGTGCGTTATCACACCCGTCGTCCTCAGAGCCAACCTGTTCCTGCCCTGACAAAAAACTAAAGTTGTCGCTCCAATCAGGTATTTGAGTCTTATCGTCTTCCTCATTGTCTCCACCAACAGGAGTTACAGTTTGGGAATGAGGGTCTACATTATGGTCAGAACCTTCTGCGTCTGGTCCTGGATCCGACTCATAAAGATTCTGGGCATCAGTGCAGATCATTTCCTCGTCTGGATTCACAGAAGCGCTGGAGTCGACCTCTGATTCCCAGGCTATAGTATGAGTAAACAGCTCTGCAGACTCAACCATCTGTTCTACCTCATACTCAGACGGGCAGCTGGAGATTTGGGAGCTGTGAGGAAGCAAGTGCGATTTGGGTGACACCTTTGAGGACTGGAGTATTTGTGATGTTGAAGTTGATGTGGAGGAGAGCCCACTTAAAGGAGCACTTGATATCCGTTGAAGCACCTGCTGTTTTTGTGCCTCATCTGGAATTTGTAGCGATTGGTGTGGCCGTAAGAAAGGGATCTTATCACATTGTCCGCTAAAAGAAGTAGACATTTTAGTTTGGCTGGAAGATTGTCTTTCTTCTGCACCTACCCCACGGACACAACCTTTTTTCCCCTTCCCAACACGCCTATTCCCCTTTCCACCAGCAGCAGGCCTTTTTCCACTCATTTTGGTGGTTAACTAATTCACAACTCTGGAGTTGTTTGCACAAAAAAACAATGGATGGTAACCGAGCAGAGCTGAGTGGCCAAACTGTGGTATTATGCCAAAACTATTGGCTGGGTTAGATGCAGAAAAAAATTATTTTTAATTTGCAACCTGATGGAGGTCAGTATAGATGGACTAATAGACCAAGTCCCACACACCGCTAGAAGCCCAAATATTTTTTCAGAGCTAGATGCAGAAAATTTTTTTATTCAATTTGCAACCTGATGGAGGTCAGTATAGATGGACTAATAGACCAAGTCCCACACACTGCTAGAAGCCCAAATATTTTTTCAGAGCTAGATGCAGAAAAAAATTATTT
The DNA here is from genome assembly GCF_046119375.1 of Phyllobates terribilis. Taxonomy (NCBI): domain Eukaryota; kingdom Metazoa; phylum Chordata; class Amphibia; order Anura; family Dendrobatidae; genus Phyllobates; species Phyllobates terribilis. Next base: position 548,573,258 of record NW_027362761.1, read on the forward strand.
TTAATTTGCAACCTGATGGAGGTCAGTATAGATGGACTAATAGACCAAGTCCCACACACTGCTAGAAGCCCAAATATTTTTTCAGAGCTAGATGCAGAAAAAAATTATTTTTAATTTGCAACCTGATGGAGGTCAGTATAGATGGACTAATAGACCAAGTCCCACACACTGCTAGAAGCCCAAATATTTTTTCAGAGCTTGATGCAGAAAAAAATTATTTTTAATTTGCAACCTGATGGAGGTCAGTATAGATGGACTAATAGACCAAGTCCCACACACCGCTAGAAGCCCAAATATTTTTTCAGAGCTAGATGCAGAAAAAAATTATATTCAATTTGCAACCTGCTGGACGTCAGTATAGAAGGACTAATAGAACAAGTCCCACACACTGCTAGAAGCACAAATATTTTTTCAGAGCTAAATGAAGAAAAAAATTATTTTTAATTTGCAACCTGATGGACGTCAGTATAGATGGACTAATAGACCAAGTCCCACACACTGCTAGAAGCCCAAATATTTTTTCAGAGCTAGATGCAGAAAAAAAATATTTTTAATTTGCAACCTGATGGAGGTCAGTATAGATGGACTAATAGACCAAGTCCCACACACCGCTAGAAGCCCAAATATTTTTTCAGAGCTAGATGCAGAAAATTTTTTTATTCAATTTGCAACCTGATGGAGGTCAGTATAGATGGACTAATAGACCAAGTCCCACACACTGCTAGAAGCCCAAATATTTTTTCAGAGCTAGATGCAGAAAAAAATTATTTTTAATTTGCAACCTGATGGAGGTCAGTATAGATGGACTAATAGACCAAGTCCCACACACTGCTAGAAGCCCAAATATTTTTTCAGAGCTAGATGCAGAAAAAAAATATTTTTAATTTGCAACCTGATGGAGGTCAGTATAGATGGACTAATAGACCAAGTCCCACACACCGCTAGAAGCCCAAATATTTTTTCAGAGCTAGATGCAGAAAATTTTTTTATTCAATTTGCAACCTGATGGAGGTCAGTATAGATGGACTAATAGACCAAGTCCCACACACTGCTAGAAGCCCAAATATTTTTTCAGAGCTAGATGCAGAAAAAAATTATTTTTAATTTGCAACCTGATGGAGGTCAGTATAGATGGACTAATAGACCAAGTCCCACACACTGCTAGAAGCCCAAATATTTTTTCAGAGCTAGATGCAGAAAAAAAATATTTTTAATTTGCAACCTGATGGAGGTCAGTATAGATGGACTAATAGACCAAGTCCCACACACCGCTAGAAGCCCAAATATTTTTTCAGAGCTAGATGCAGAAAAAAATTATATTCAGTTTGCAACCTGCTGGACGTCAGTATAGAAGGACTAATAGAACAAGTCCCACACACTGCTAGAAGCCCAAATATTTTTTCAGAGCTAAATGAAGAAAAAAATTATTTTTAATTTGCAACCTGATGGAGGTCAGTATAGATGGACTAATAGACCAAGTCCCACACACTGCTAGAAGCCCAAATATTTTTTCAGAGCTAGATGCAGAAAAAAATTATTTTTAATTTGCAACCTGATGGAGGTCAGTATAGATGGACTAATAGACCAAGTCCCACACACCGCTAGAAGCCCAAATATTTTTTCAGAGCTAGATGCAGAAAATTTTTTTATTCAATTTGCAACCTGATGGAGGTCAGTATAGATGGACTAATAGACCAAGTCCCACACACTGCTAGAAGCCCAAATATTTTTTCAGAGCTAGATGCAGAAAAAAAATATTTTTAATTTGCAACCTGATGGAGGTCAGTATAGATGGACTAATAGACCAAGTCCCACACACTGCTAGAAGCCCAAATATTTTTTCAGAGCTAGATGCAGAAAAAAATTATTTTTAATTTGCAACCTGATGGAGGTCAGTATAGATGGACTAATAGAACAAGTCCCACACGCTGCTAGAAGCCCAAATATTTTTTCAGAGATAAATGAAGAAAAAAATTATTTTTAATTTGCAACCTGATGGAGGTCAGTATAGATGGACTAATAGACCAAGTCCCACACACTGCTAGAAGCCCAAATATTTTTTCAGAGCTAGATGCAGAAAAAAATTATTTTTAATTTGCAACCTGATGGAGGTCAGTATAGATGGACTAATAGAACAAGTCCCACACGCTGCTAGAAGCCCAAATATTTTTTCAGAGATAAATGAAGAAAAAAATTATTTTTAATTTGCAACCTGATGGAGGTCAGTATAGATGGACTAATAGACCAAGTCCCACACACTGCTAGAAGCCCAAATATTTTTTCAGAGCTAGATGCAGAAAAAAATTATTTTTAATTTGCAACCTGATGGAGGTCAGTATAGATGGACTAATAGACCAAGTCCCACACACCGTTAGAAGCCCAAATATTTTTTCAGAGCTAGATGCAGAAAAAAATTATATTCAGTTTGCAACCTGATGGAGGTAAGTATAGATGGACTAATAGAATGATGCTATGCCCAAAAGATTTTACTTCACTAGGTGCAGTAAAAAAATTGGTATTCTATACACAGGTGGTATATCTTGCAACACAGATAGGCTACTCCACTGACTAACACACTCTGCAATAGGCCAAAAAGGATTAGCTTTGCTAGATTCAGCCAAATGCTGCGAAAAAAACTTGCACAGCACTGGCACAGACCTGCCTGGCAAAAACTGATAGGAACTGATGTTACCTAGTCCTGAAAAGGACTCCAATTACAATTAGTCTTTACTCCCACAATCTATCTATTTAAGAGCACAGACCTGCCTGATAAAAGTCGTAGGAAATGCTGTAACCTAGTCCTTAAAAGGACTGCAATCACAACTATTCCCTACTCCCAAGCTATCTGTATATTTGTGTGAAAATTGGCTTGAAATTAACAAGGTATAGCGCACACAGCAACAGCGGTGCCGTCTAACACGCAGTTGCAGCAGTGAGAAAATGGTGGCGACGGGGAAAATGGCTTGGACTTATAGGGCAAGGACATGTGACATACACTGCCAATCACACATGCCCTTGCTTGTGTGAAAAAAAGCACTTCGCTCCGTGTGTGCGCTGCTGATAGGCTGACAGATTGCACCTCCCCACTGCAAATGCGGGAAAGAGAAAAAAAAATGGAGTTCTTCATTGTTCCTGCAGAGATCCATCCCCTGCCCCTCCCCCCGCCCCGCTGTACACTCAAACTGCGTATTAACATTAATTTTCATCATTACTGAGAAAAAATCCAGTTATGATTTTGGTGCACGAACAGTTATCGAACATAACCTCGAACAGCCGAATTTTTCTCAAATTGTTCGTGTTCGCCGACCGGCTCGAACACCGCCCAAAACAGCTCGAATTTGAGATTGGCGAACAGTTCGAGTAGAACAACGCTCATCTCTACTTCTCAGCAGCCGACACATCCTTTTTCTTTCCCATTTTGGCAGAAAATGTAGGCTGCTTAATAATGTGAGACAGCCTTCTTAAGTAGTCTTGCCTTTCATTGGACACACCTGCCAAACTAATTAGCACAGGTGTCTGCAATTGCTTACAGTGATATAAAGAGCCCTGACACACATCACCATCAATGAGTTTAACTGACAAACAAACAAATTCTTCCCTTATCACTCCTAAACACTTTTTGCATAATAATTTGGAACACAGTGTACATGTGCTTTTCCACAAAACACCAGTGGTTCACGTAGTGACTCTTACAGTTCTAACTTGCCAACCGTGGTCTGTATGGAGTTGTTCAATAAAGGGCCCAAAATTAAGATAACATAGATGGGAGAGGTCTCTATGAATAGGAATTCCTAAGTATTTGATACCCTGTGAGGGCCAGGCAAAGGGAAAGTTGGACTGGATGGAATCCTATATGGATTTGGGGAGGGAGACATCGAGGGCCTCAGACTTCGCTGCATTGATTTTAAAATTTGACCATGTAACAAAGTGATCTATTTCAGCCATAACAGCATGGATGGATATATGTGATTGAGTGATATAAACTAGGACATCATCAGCAAATAGAGAGCACTTGTACTCGGTGCCTCCCAGCTCAATCCACCTAATATTGGGGTTATGGCGAATTGATGAGAGCAGGTGCTCCGTCACTAGGATGTATAAGAGAGGGGACAGAGAACATCCCTGCCTTGTCCCATTGGTGATTGTGAAAGGTGATGAAAATGTTCTGACGAGCCCCCTGGGCCTTGGGACACCCGGAGCCGGACCCTTTTTGGTGGATGCTGGTGGTTGTAGTCTCCGTGGCGGCGACCCGGTTCCGTGGCTCAGGGCGGTCAAACCAGTGGCGGAACTATTTATGTGGTTTTGATGTTTAAATGTCCGACTACGCCACCCGTGGATTGCGGTCAGAGTGAACCGCCGCTCCAGGGCAGACCGCTGAGGCTGGTGTTGTGGGTGCAGCAGAGCGTAGCATAACTTACCACGGGAGGAGTATAGCCTCAGGGCAGTGTATGCGGAGGATGGGGGTGATGGTGCAGGGCAGCAGCAGTAACGACACGGAGTCAGTGATGCAGTCCAGGGCCTTTACTCACAGTTCTTATTATCCAGACCACGTCTGCAGGTAACGGCTGCCCACGTCGTACTGTGCTCACCAGGTGAGGGGCACAGACAACTCCCAGATAACTTTGGAGCGCTTCACAGGACCCCCTTTGTGTGTCCTTTGTCTGGCCTTTCTTACCAACCCTTCTGTCCGGCTGCCTCGGGCCTCCTCTTGGTAAACTTGGCGCCAGTTTCCCTGACCCTATGTGGTGCCTTCCTAGCGGGTGTAGCGAGGGGCTGCACCACATAAAATGTCACAACCTCCTGTTTCTAGCTGAGGGTCGTTTCCTGCCTCCACTAGTTTCGGGGACCGGTCTCCCCCTTTGGCCTGACCCCTCCACGCAGGTGGATTCGGGCGTGCGGTGGCGACTCGCCCGTCCGCACCCCTTGGATCCCTTCGTTCCTCGTTCCTGGAGCCTTCTCCGCTCCTCTTCCTTCCTTCTCCCTCTTCCAGGCCTGGGCCTCTGTTACTAGGCCCGCCTCCGGAGCAGAGCTCATGCAGAGCCCCTGCTCCCTGCCACTTCTGCTCAGACTTCTCTGCACTGAACTAAGATGGTGCCCACCTTTTATACTCCCTTCTCAATGCACCCAGGAACTGCTTCCTCCCTGCTCCTGCACTACAGGGTTCCCCTTCCTCAGTGTTCCCTCCCCCCACTCCAGCCAAGGACAGGGACTGTCGTGCCCATCTCAGGGGCATATTGGTCTCCCTGCCCCACGGCAATGTGGTGTAATGCATGCAGGTGTGGGGTCCTGATCCACACTACATCCTTACCTGAGAGTGAGATATCACACCTCTGGGTGAGGTGCAATACCTTTGTAGCAACCGAGCCCTCAGGGTGCTACAGTTCCATTTATCTTCAGCCTAGGTGACGTATTGCGATACAGGGCCGTGATTTTGGCTATAAAAGGGTCCCCTAGACCCCTACCCCAAGCTTTTTAAGAGAATTATATATGGCGTGCCAGGAGACTCTATGGAATGCTTTCTCAGCATCCAACGAGAGTATCTAATTACAAATTTTTAACTGCATCTAGCCCAGGAAATACTTTGTGCCTAGTAGCAGTGTCTGCTAGTCAGCGGATAATCCCGGCTGTTAAGCAAGCTACACCACCTGTAGTTTGGACACTTCATTTTTTCAAAAGAAATGCTTCGGGACCACGGGATACTCAGTGAAGAGCATCGGGAGGCACCCCAAGGCATAGGGGCTGGGACTGGCAGTAGGATGCCTTGCGTTGGACAGCCGAGCTCGATCCTTATAAAAGCTTTTTAACTGCCGCAGCTTTAGTGGACGCTACTGGAGCTGGAATTATGCGGCTGCTGGCATGAGACTTGCCCTCCAATAGATCCTTGTAAATGGATTTAAAGTGTATTCATTCAAATTAGAGAGACAATTTAAATTAAAAAGCTTAGAGCTGCCTCCACCACAGGGGGGCTCGCTCGACCCACCAGCGGACAGGCACCAGTATTGGGAGAGGGGGGCTGGCCGTCAGGGTTCACCGAGGCTCTGGCACAAACCGGGCGACGCGGAGGTGGCACGGGCAGGAGCGGACTGAACGTGTCGGCTTCTCACTTTTTGGATTTTAGAAGGGCATGACATGCCTATATCTGTGTCTCCCCCTCCTTTTACTCCTCCACCTCTTTTCTTTTCGCATGACTATATGTACTTGTCACTTTTCCATGTGTTAGTTGTGTCTTCTGAGCAGTTTGTCAGCTTTTGGACACCTTTGAAGGTGTTTTCTATGTGTTTCTATGTGTTTTTGTTTGCCTGCCATTGGTTTTAACGGTGTTCGAAGGTGTTCGACGAACAGTTCGATGAACAGTTCGGCAAACACACGGGTGTTCGACGAACCGAACCGAACTCGAACACTACGGGGGTGGTTCAACACTACTGCTCATCTCTAACATTAACTAGATTAGGTCATCAATATCAAATTGTTCCAGGGATCAGCAGTTAGCAGCCTTGGCCAGATGTATTCAATAGTAGCTGAACTGCACCCAGTATAAAGTCTATTATCTATAACACTGCTGTGGAGACTCTGTTTTGTGCCTAATAAACGGTGATATTCTCCACTATAAGCAATAGGATATCTTAAGAAACACACTAAGATTTTTAGGTTTTGACAGAAAAAAAAACTCTGTGTGTCTCAATATGAAATTGTTGACATTTGGAGGTAGCGTACAGTAGAGACACCTCTATGGCTGCCCTATCATGATTGTTTACCATACAAAATTATAATACTTCCATATGTTATTGCATACATACCAAGGATTGTAGTTAGTTATTTTTTATTTAGCTCTGAACTCTTTACTGTAGCAACACAATAATTAATTCTCTGGGATCTGAGATCTGTTGCTATTCTTGCTGTTCCAGATGAGCTTATCAGACCTTGAATTATTGTGCTATCAGAAGTTTATTCTTGGGACATCTCAACTTTTAGTCTTGACCTTGCCTTTTCTAGAAGTAAAATTTACTCTTGATTATGCTTGCGTTGATGCTAACCTACTGCCACCATTTTAAGTCTACTTATGTCCTGGAGGTTCTCTTCAGCAAAGTCTACATCTCTGTATGGAGGTTAAGTGGGATTACCAGAGAGTTTCTTGAACTCCGCACTAGATCAAATCAGATTGTGGCTGGGCTTACAATTCTTAAAGGCACCTGTCATCAGGTGCATGTAACAGATTAGAATCCCAATTAAGAGGGACACAATATGTTGGCAACAGTTTAAGGCTGGAGTCACATTAGCGTATAGCATCGGATGCTACTTGGCTTAACTCTGCTGCGATCGTGAGCTGAGTGTCAGTGCACTGTGCTCCGATCCTCTCGCATGAGATAATCGCAACACAGGTGCGGAAGAGATGGAGAAAGTAATTTCTCCATCTCCTCCATTGCCTGCATTCGTGGTAATTGCACTGCTCTCGCATGACATCTGACTGCAGTCCAATGTTTCACACTCACCCATAGACTTGTATGGGTGAGTACGATCGGATTTTTGGATGCATTCACAGCATGCTGAGATTGTTTTTTGATGCCAAATTGGCATGAGAAAACAATCGCAGATCTGAACTGCCCCATAAAATAACACTGGTCTGAGTGCTATGCGATGTTTTACCGCATAGCACTCAGTCGTGTTATACGCTCATGTGAGCGAGCCCTAATAATGTAAGTGACTATAGATGGGTGAATTTATTTGAGTAAAATTGAATTTTTACTAAAATTTTACAAAAATGTCTTTTGCTGAATAGAAATGTTTTGTAATTTGTTGCATGCAAATTCAGAAAAATGGCAACCAGCTGCAGCCACCATTTTGCTGACTTGTAGAGAGATTCCAAAAGGGTAAAAAAAACATAAGCTAAATCTCAAAGCTCACCAATCCTGGCACTCTGGCTGGCTCCTGTGCACAGTCCTCGAGGCCTTTTCTTTCCTGGACCTTAACTGTAGAACAGGGCTTCTGGCACTGACCAGGACTCAAACGTCACGGTTTGTCTTAACGTTTTGACGTGAAAATGTCATGATGCACTGTGACCTCCGAGACCTGGTCACGGCCAGTAGTCCTATTCTATAGTGAAGACACCATGTCTCGGAGGTCACTGAACATATTTTTTTCATGTCAAATGTGTCTATAATATTTATAATATAATAAGATGTCTGTAAAATTGCAAAGTGCTAGTAATTTTTTTTCTATTCTCAAGGCCAGAGAGATACTTATTTCTATCATGTATTGATCATTGACTGCATTCTCAGAGTGGCTGATTACCTAGGCAAGAGAGTGCTCTTCTTTAGGGTTCTTAGCTTTAGAGTCTGAAGGGGCAGAATAAAGCCTGCAAATGCTGCTCTGAAATTAGTTGGATCACTGGTGTCCCTGCACTTCTTCTCCCAGGTTACTGTATGAGCGAGCGCTCAGTCCGAACTGTCAATCTTCAGATATCTCCTGAAGAAAGGAGACAAGATAAACTCTTTAAAGAAGCACTCACATAGAGATTTTTTCAACAAATCTGTGTATATTTGTATGTAGTGTACTGTGTATATGTTAATATACTCACCTACTATTGCCTTCTCCAAGATCCAGCGCCGTTCTGCTCCTCTTCTCAGTGTCGTCACCACTCTTCAGACTGTCTGGTTCACTCTATGCTGTATAAAGGCACTCTTTTAAAATTCATCTCTGGAGCATCGTTCTGGCACTCCATAGGCTTACATTGTAAAAGCCACTTCCAGGTCACGCTGAGCACAGTGTGACCCGAAGAGTCCGAGGAGCTGTGATGTCACTAAGAAAAGGAGCAGAATGGTTCTAGATCCTAGAAAAGGTCGCGACAGGTGAATATATTAACACATACACAATACACTACGTACACATATTTAGTTAAAAAAAAAACCTTCATGGAAGTGCTTCTTTAATCTCTACTGTAATATATTGACGACCTCTATGGGTTAAAATAAAAAAAAATGCTTCAGTACAGGACACCTTTAGCAAAATAGAAAAGATTTGGGTGAAAGCTAATCACTGATTGGATGCTATGGATTAGAAGACCTTGTGTCATTTGCACAATGTTACTAATTAAGTATTCCAGTGTGTGGATGAGATAAATGGATATTTTACTACAGCCATCTGAGCCTACTTTAAATGTTAATCACTTTATTTATCACCTCCACCTAATTTGCTAGCATTTTGGAAAGTGCACGGCCATTTGAATAGTCAGTATTTTTGTAAGACTTGCGATGTTATTGCTGCTCGCTCACGGCTCAGGCTCTGCTTGGTGTCATGCAGAGGGAACGCTATGTGGACAAACACATTTAGTAGAGTCCTAATCTGCTCTTCATCAATTTGCCCTTTCGTGTCCTTTGATCGATTTTCACATTTTCTCTCTCCCTCGCTAATTATGATTTTTTTTTTTAAAGAATGAACAAATTATTATTATTAGGATAGGAGAAGGTTTAGTTCATGGCCATTTTCTCTTTTATTTTTTTTTATTCGGTCTTTGTCTTATGCACATGCAAATTATCTCTCTGTATAAATCACTGGAAAGTACATTAAAATTACCTTGGCCATTGATGACTGTGATCACCGCTAATGAATTGCAAGTATGAATTGTGACTTATCTCCTTGATGTGGTCAAGTGTTCAATTACAAATTGCTCGGAAAGGACATTTGGATAATAAATCACTTAAAGAAAAAAATGAGTCAGACTACATAATACCAGCACAGAGATATTACTAATATTCTGGGCTTACATGGAATGGAAGTTCATTTCCTCGAAAATTTCTTTCCCTCATTTGAGCCGTTTAATTATCTTATGCAAATCTGGGTTTTAAGAGGGGAAGTGTAAAAATCAAAGAAATATTGAAACGTGAAAATATTACTTTTGGTACTCGGTTTGTAAAAAAATGTTTTAGTAAAGTAGAAACTACTGTATATAAGGATGTAGTCGCATGTGGCATAAAGGTCTAATTTATGTCTTGAAATGCCCCTGTGGTTAAAATTATGTCAGTCACAGAAGGAACAAATTAAGACTGGGGTCAGACAAGCATATGAAATTTTCATCCAGAAAATTCTGACAATTGTCATCTGTATTATTATCCATGTGCCGTCCGTGTGCCCGTATTTTACATCCGTGGGGCAGTCATCCAACATCCATTTTTATACAACAATTTTTTATAATATACATGATCAAATACAGTTTACATGCTAAACATGGCAATTAGTGATGTGCCTGAGTGCTCGGTTAACCCTCGGGTGCTCGGGTGCTTTCTGAGTATCTTCGGCATGCTCGTATATTAAGTTCGAGTCCCAGCGTCTGCATTATTTATGACTGTTAGTCAGCCTCAACACATGTGAGGATTCCCTAACAAACAGGCAATCTCTACATATGTTGATGCTGACTAACATCCATAAATCATGCAGAAGCCGGGACTCAAACTTAATATACGAGCATGCCAAAGATACTCACGAAGCACCCGAGCGTGCTCGGTGAAAAGGTTAAATGGGCACGCTCGCTCATCGCTAATTGTATCCGTAAAAATCACATGCAATATTGATTATCCATATGTAATCCAATATTTTATGCGCTTCCTAGTCTAAACCAAAATATTGAACAGAATAGTGCATGCTGCAATTTTCTTTCACTTTGGCAAAATTTGAAATAAGAATTATTTATAGATAATAATAAAATATGGCTCCTGTTCATATTATGTGCATTTTTTTTGCACTTTTGATGCATTCTTTATTTCCACTAAAATAGTAAATTTATTAAGACGCAAGCAGTTAAACTTCCTCTATTTGAATATTGTGTGTAGCTCCTGTTCACAGTAGATATAGTTTTGTGCTTATAACATGTATAACCAGTTCACATTATGTGCATTCCTATTGTGATTTTCTTTGCTCTTTTTTACATTATGTGAATCATTTCTGCATTTCTTGTGGATATAATATGTAGGTCCTATTCACATTAGGAACATTTTTTGTGAAGTTATTTGGTGCAGTTAATTGACATATGGTGGTATTTAAAAGTTTGTGAACCCTTCAGAATTTTTAATATTTTTGAATAAATTAGACCTGCATCAGATTTGAACACAAGTCCTAAAATTAGATAGAGAACGAAATAAAAATGCATAAAAAAGTATTAGGCTTCATGCCCACGATCACGCAATAGCAGCGTTTTGGAAGCAGCGTATATTCACTGCTATTCGAGATCGTGAAACGTACTCGTAGACATTTAGTAAATTAGGAAAATGACGCAATTTCACATGTTTGTGAGCGAAATGTTTGTGAATTTTTGCTCTTAGTATCTGGTGTGATCCCCCTGTGTATCAATAACTGCATGAGGAAACGTGTCTGAGAATCAATGACTAGTCCTGCACTTCAGCTTGTAGAAATTTTAGCCTATTCCTACCTATAAAACAGGTTCAACTTTTTTTATGTTGGTGACTTTGACTTGGCCATTTGAAAACATTAACTTTATTCTACTGTAACCATTGTTTTGGGGAATGGCTTTTGCAGTTTGGGTTTGTCTTGTTGCATGACCCACATTCTCTTGAGAATTAGCTCATGGACAGGAGTCCTGGCATTTTACTTTAGGATTTGCTCGTTTAATTCAGAATTTATAGTTATATCAAATGTGGCAAGTCATCATTTGCCAAATATAGCAAATCAGGCTCAAACTATGATTCTATCATCACTGTATTCGCAGATAGTATGAGTTTTTTTGTGGTGTATTGCAGTGATTTTGTTTTTCAAAACATAACTCCTAATTTAAAAGAAAACACTTTATTTTGATATCATCCGTCCACAAAACATTGTTCCGATATCCTTCTGGCATGTTCCGGTGGTCCTTTGCAAAACTGTAATTAGGTAGCAATGATTTGAAGAGCAGTGACTTTCTCCTTGCAGTTTTGTAATGCACATCAATATTGTTTTAACTGTCCTCCTGATGGTGGACTCATCGACATTACCATTTACCATTAGGTAATGGTAGGCCTTTAGTTGCTTAGATATTACCTTGGGTTCCTTTGTGACCTCAAAAACTATTAGATGCTTTGCTCTTGGAGTGATATTTATTGATTCACAACTCCCGATGAAGGTAATAATGGTCTTGAATTTCCTAAATTTGTACATAATTTGTCTGACTGTGGATTGGTTAAGTTCAAACTATTTAGAGATGGTTTTGCAAAATTATCCAACCTGAAGAGCATCAACAGCTTTTCTGAGTTTCTCATAACTCACCTTCACTCATGCCATCATGTACATCCACAAACAAGTTGTGAAGATCAGATTTTGATATATCCCTGTTTTTTTAATGACAACAGGTAACCCACTCACACATGAAAGTCACCCAGTTGATTGAAAACACCAGACTCTAATTTTATCTTCAAATTATCAGGCAATACTAATACAAGGCTCACATACTTGTGCCGCTCACAGACATGTGATATTGATTCAGTTTCCTCATTCTAAAAAAATAAAAAAATTCTAATATTTTTTAATCACTTGTTTCATTTGGTTCTCTTTGTTTACTTTTAGGCGTAAGGTGTAAATCTAATGTAGAGTCTAGTCAAATCTGTGTAGAAATTGCCTCTTCACAGAAAAAGAGGACTGGAACTCTATAGCACCACCTATTGGAAGCAGCGATCCTACAAGTCACAATCAACCCTTTAACGAGTCGTGCAATATGACTTAGAATAAAAGCCAAATGAGAATCTCAATTTGCAGACACTGTGTTTCGGGCTGTTGGCCCTCGTCAGTGCAAAATATGAGAACTGATGTGTCTAGATGAGAAGCTCTGGACTGAGGTCTAAGAGGTAACATTTCTCCTTCCGGAGAGTGACATACCGGCTCTGACATGTCAAGGTAAGGAGTCTTATTCGCCATGCAATGCTCCTCTGGGAAATTTAATATGCAAATTGCCACTAATTAACAGGAAAGTGTATGCAAATTGCCTCTTCAGAGAAAAAGAGGACTTGAACTCTATAGCGCAACCTATTGGAAGCAGCAATCCTACAAGTCACCACAAGAGAAACGTTACCGTTTAGACCTCACTGTAGAAATATGGAAAATTCTGGAAGCGCCACAAACTTTCAAGCCATGCTGTATATAGGTGTTGTTCATTTTTTGTGCAGTTTTTGTGGATATATTATGTATATCTTAATCACATCAAGCACATTTTCGTGCAGTCAAATGTATATTGCTTATGGTATATTGCTTATAGTTTTTATAAGCATAACATGTAGTGTAGGTCCTGTTCAAATTAGGGGCAGTTTATGTCCTTTTTATGTTTTTTTTTTTCTTTAAAGTAGTAAATATATTAAGACGTAACAATTTAGATGAGGTTTATGGGTCCTGATCACATTATGTGAAAAAGTAGTATTTGAATCAGGTTTCGCTTACACTAGCATATAATGCTATTTTTTTTTTGCATTGCACTCGCACCAATATAAATCAGTCAGTGCTGATCTGCGAGTTTTTCCTTAGCAGTAATCGGGCTCAAAAAAAAAAATCACAGTCTCAATAGGTGTAAGAAAAAAAACGGATGTTCCACGGACCATCTGTATGCCATCCAATTTTTACGCACACATCTCAAAGGAGCCAGGAAATTACATCAGCCAAGCACATAAAGTTTACAGCCAGAACCCTCCTGGCAACCAAGGAAAAATTAAAAAAAATTATATAAAAATATAGATAGATAGATTATAGAAATATATTAATGGATGGATAGATAAATAGATAGTTAGATTATAGAAATATATTAAATGGATGGATAGATAGATAGATAGACAGATAGAGAAAAATGAAGTAGCACAAAATGCTAAAAAAAGAACAAAAATGTAAAAAATCTTCACGGTGCAAGGCTCCTGGACTAACAATCCCAAAATCTGTTAAATATATAAAGATGACAAGAGGCAGCACTCCATTAATTGGCAAAAAGTGTAGACTTAATTAGCCCATGTAGCCATGTTCTTTTTTGCCCTGTCACAGCAGATGTCAGTAACGTTCTGCTCATCAGTCGCCAGATCACACTGAGCTACGTGAGACTTCTATTAACAGTCGCCGAGCATCGCGCCGTGTGAGCCGGAAATGGCTGCTGCTCAAAGCCTATGGAGCGTCAGAACAAGGCTGTATAGCCTTTGATCGACAGAATCGGGGAACATCGTGGGAAGTGCTCGATTACTTTGGACCTGTGTGGGAACTTTTCATTTTAATAAATTGGTGAATGCAGGACAGTGTCTTGTTTTTTGTTTCTCTCTTTTTATGTTTTTAGGTTACTATTATGTCGGATTCCATGGACTATGACAGACCTGTTTGGGTGTTTGTTTGTTTTTTTAGAAATAAATTGGTGAAACAGGGAAAGAGTCGACCAGTTTTTTTTAAATAAAGTATTTGTGTGTGTTTTTTACTTTTTAGTACTTAGTTACATAGTTACATAGTTTATAAGGCCGAAAAAAGACAAGCGTCCATCCAGTTCAGCCTATTTCTTGTGCACTGCAGCTATTCCGCAGCGTTGATGCAGGGGAAGGCAAAAAAAACCCATGCGGTATAGGCCAATTTACATCATTGAGGAAAAATTCACTTCCAGACACTAATCTGGCAGTCAGATTAAATCCCTGGATAAATTAACTAAGCAGAAGATGTAATTTTGTTGTTCCAAAGAAAGGCATCCAGGCCTCTCTTGAACTCATTAAGTGAGTTGGACATCACCACTTCCTCTCCCAGAGAGTTCCAGAGTCTCACGGCTCTGACCGTAAAGAATCCCCTTCTATGCTGGTGCAGGAACCTCCTTTCCTCCAGACGCATAGTGTGCCCCCTTGTCTTTGTCACCAAATTAGTACCAAGTTAGTAATGGTGGTGTCTGATAGAGGTCAGGAAGTTTGCACAGTGTCCACCATGACCTGGATCTAGGATCTAGAGTCATCTTGCAGATACTCTTGTTAAGGCCACTTTCACACGTTCAGTATTTGGTCAGTATTTTACATCAGTATTTGTAAGCCAAAATCAGTAGTGGGTGAAAAATGCAGAAGAGGTGACGTGTTTCTATTATTCTTTTCCTCTGATTGTTCCACTCCTGATTTTGGCTTACAAATACTGATGTAAAATACTGACCAAATACGGAACGTGTGAATGTGGCCTTAAAGACAATTTGTTTCAAAACAGACAAACATTATGAGGGAGATCAGAGAGAAGGCCAATATATCTATATCTGTAAAACTGAAAATGTTGACACTTAACAAAGTGCTGTAAATACACAGCCTCAAATCCAACTAGAGAAAATCTGAAGAAATCACAGAATATAAAAAAGACAGTTTAATTTTAACAACTAACACAATATGGTTAAATCAATAAATTTATACCTAATAACATCTGTATCACCTAAGGCTCAAAGCACATTATGCTGTTATAGGGATGACTGTGAAGGTAACTGCGTCCTTTACATTTGGGAAGAGACTGGATACATTTATTTCTTGTTTACATGATCCATTATATAGGGTTATAGGGTTTTTTGATACAATGCCCATTAAAATACTAGCTGTTGCAGTTAGATTAAAAAAGGTCAAATTCCTTTGTATTGGGTACAATATTATAGGTGTTACATGCTACAAATTTGTACTGAATGCGAGGAATAGTGTGGCAGTTACATTCCAGTGCATAGAAGTTTTGAATTGTAGTAGTTATATTCTTGTACATAGGGGGCAGTAGTATAGTAATTATATTCTTGTACATAGGAGCAGTATTATAGTTATATTCTTTTACATAGGAACAGTAGTATAGTAGTTATATTCTTGTACATAGGGGCTGTATCAGAGTAGTTATATTCTTGTACATAGGGGGCAGTATTATAGTAGTTATATTCTTGTACATAATGGACAGTATTATAGTAGTTATATTCTTGTACATAGGGGCAGTATTATAGTAGTTATATTCTTGTACATAGGGGCAGTATTATAGTAGTTATGTTCTTGTACATAGTGGACATTATTATAGTAGTTATATTCTTGTACATAGGGGCAGTATTATAGTAGTTATATTCTTGTACATAGGGGGCAGTATTATAGTAGTTATATTCTTGTACATAGGAGGCAGTATTGTAGTAGTTATATTCTTGTACATAGGGGCAGTATTATAGTAGTTATATTCTTGTACATAGCGGGCAGTATTATAGTAGTTATATTCTTGTACGTAGGGGGCAGTATTGTAGTAGTTATATTCTTGTACATAGGGGCAGTATTATAGTAGTTATATTCTTGTACATAGGGGGCAGTATTGTAGTAGTTATATTCTTGTACATAGGGGCAGTATTATAGTAGTTATATTCTTGTACATAGGGGCAGTATTATAGTAGTTATATTCTTGTACATAGTGGACATTATTATAGTAGTTATATTCTTGTACATAGGGGCAGTATTATAGTTAGTGTTGAGCCACCCCCGTAGTGTTCGAGTTCGGTTCGGTTTGTCGAACACCCGTGTGTTCGCCGAACTGTTCGTCGAACTGTTCGTCGAACACCTTCGAACACCGTTAAAACCAATAGCAGGCAAACAAAAACACATATAAACACATAGAAAACACCTTCAAAGGTGTCCAAAAGCTGACAAACTGCTCAGAAGACATAACTAACACATGGAAAAGTGACAAGTACATATAGTCATGCGAAAATAAAAGAGGTGGAGGAGTAAAAGGAGGGGGAGACACAGATATAGGCATGTCATGCCCTTCTAAAATCCAAAAAGTGAGAAGCCGACACGGCCAGTCCGCTCCTGCCCGTGCCACCTCCGTGTCGCCGGGTTTGTGCCAGAGCCGCGGTGAACCATGATGGCCAGCCCCCCTCTCCCAATACTGGTGCCTGTCCGCTGGTGGGTCGAGCGAGCCCCCCTGTGGTGGAGGCAGCTCTAAGCTTTTTAATTTAAATTGTCTCTCTAATTTGAATGAATACACTTTAAATCCATTTACAAGGATCTATTGGAGGGCAAGTCTCATGCCAGCAGCCGCGTAATTCCAGCTCCAGTAGCGTCCACTAAAGCTGCTGCAGTTAAAAAGCTTTTATAAGGATCGAGCTCGGCTGTTCACCGCAAGGCATCCTACTGCCAGTCCCAGCCCCTATGCCTTGGGGTGCCTCCTGATGCTCTTCACTGAGTATCCCATGGTCCCGAAGCATTTCCTTTGAAAAAATTAAGTGTCTAAACTACAGGTGGTGTAGCTTGCTTAACAGCCGGGATAATCCGCTGACTAGCAGACATTGCTACTAGGCACAAAGTATTTCCTGGGCTAGATGCAGTTAAAAATTTGTAATTAGATACTCTCGTTGGATGCTGAGAAAGCATTCCATAGAGTCTCCTGGCACGCCATATATGATTCTCTTAAAAAGCTTGGGGTAGGGGTCTAGGGGACCCTTTTATAGCCCAAATCACGGCCCTGTATCACAATACGTCACCTAGGCTGTAGATGAATGGAACTGTAGCACCCTGAGGGCTCGGTTGCTACAGAGGTATTGCACCTCACCCAGAGGTGTGATATCTCACTCTCAGGTAAGGATGGAGTGTGGATCAGGACCCGACACCTGCATGCATTACACCACATTGCCGTGGGGCAGGGCGACCAATATGCCTCTGAGATGGGCACGACAGTCCCTGTCCCTGGCTGGAGTGGGGGGAGGGAACACTGAGGAAGGGGAACCCTGTAGTGCAGGAGCAGGGAGGAAGCAGTTCCTGGGTGCATTGAGAAGGGAGTATAAAAGGTGGGCACCATCTTAGTTCAGTGCAGAGAAGTCTGAGCAGAAGTGGCAGGGAGCAGGGGCTCTGCATGAGCTCTGCTCTGGAGGCAGGCCTAGTAACAGAGGCCCAGGCCTGGAAGAGGGAGAAGGAAGGAAGAGGAGCGGAGAAGGCTCCAGGAGCGAGGAATGAAGGGATCCCAGGGGTGCGGACGGGCGAATCGCCACCGCACGCCCGAATCCACCTGCGTGGAGGAGTCAGGCCAAAGGGGGAGACCGGTCCCCGAAACTAGTGGAGGCAGGAAACGACCCTCAGCTAGAAACCGGAGGCTGTGACATTTTATGTGGCGCAGCCCCTCGCTACACCCGCTAGGAAGGCACCACATAGGGTCAGGGAAACTGGCGCCAAGTTTACCAAGAGGATACCCGAGGCAGCCGGACAGAAGGGTTGGTAAGTAGTGTTGAGCCACCCCCGTAGTGTTCGAGTTCGGTTCGGTTCGTCGAACACCCGTGTGTTCGCCGAACTGTTCGTCGAACTGTTCGTCGAACACCTTCGAACACCATTAAAACCAATGGCAGGCAAACAAAAACACATAGAAACACATAGAAAACACCTTCAAAGGTGTCCAAAAGCTGACAAACTGCTCAGAAGACACAACTAACACATGGAAAAGTGACAAGTACATATAGTCATGCGAAAAGAAAAGAGGTGGAGGAGTAAAAGGAGGGGGAGACACAGATATAGGCATGTCATGCCCTTCTAAAATCCAAAAAGTGAGAAGCCGAGACGGCCAGTCCGCTCCTGCCCGTGCCACCTCCGTGTCGCCGGGTTTGTGCCAGAGCCGCGGTGAACCCTGACGGCCAGCCCCCCTCTCCCAATACTGGTGCCTGTCCGCTGGTGGGTCGAGAGAGCCCCCCTGTGGTGGAGGCAGCTCTAAGCTTTTTAATTTAAATTGTCCCTCTAATTTGAATGAATACACTTTAAATCCATTTACAAGGATCTATTGGAGGGCAAGTCTCATGCCAGCAGCCGCGTAATTCCAGCTCCAGTAGCGTCCACTAAAGCTGCTGCAGTTAAAAAGCTTTTATAAGGATCGAGCTCGGCTGTCCACCGCAAGGCATCCTAGTGCCAGTCCCAGCCCCTATGCCTTGGGGTGCCTCCTGATGCTCTTCACTAAGTATCCCGTGGTCCCGAAGCATTTCCTTTGAAAAAATTAAGTGTCCAAACTACAGTTGGTGTAGCTTGCTTAACAGCCGGGATAATCCGCTGACTAGCAGACACTGCTACTAGGCACAAAGTATTTCCTGGGCTAGATGCAGTTAAAAATTTGTAAGTAGATACTCTCGTTGGATGCTGAGAAAGCATTCCATAGAGTCTCCTGGCACGCCATATATGATTCTCTTAAAAAGCTTGGGGTAGGGGTCTAGGGGACCCTTTTATAGCCAAAATCACGGCCCTGTATCACAATACGTCACCTAGGCTGAAGATAAATGGAACTGTAGCACCGAGGGCTCGGTTGCTACAGACGTATTGCACCTCACCCAGAGGTGTGATATCTCACTCTCAGATAAGGATGGAGTGTGGATCAGGACCCGACACCTGCATGCATTACACCACATTGCCGTGGGGCAGGGCGACCAATATGCCCCTGAGATGGGCACGACAGTCCCTGTCCCTGGCTGGAGTGGGGGGAGGGAACACTGAGGAAGGGGAACCCTGCAGTGCAGGAGCAGGGAGGAAGCAGTTCCTGGGTGCATTGAGAAGGGAGTATAAAAGGTGGGCACCATCTTAGTTCAGTGCAGAGAAGTCTGAGCAGAAGTGGCAGGGAGCAGGGGCTCTGCATGAGCTCTGCTCCGGAGGCGGGCCTAGTAACAGAGGCCCAGGCCTGCAAGAGGGAGAAGGAAGGAAGAGGAGCGGAGAAGGCTCCAGGAATGAGGAATGAAGGGATCCCAGGGGTGCGGACGGGCGAGTCGCCACCGCACGCCCGAATCCACCTGCGTGGAGGGGTCAGGCCAAAGGGGGAGACCGGTCCCCGAACTAGTGGAGGCAGGAAACGACCCTCAGCTAGAAACCGGAGGCTCTGACATTTTATGTGGCGCAGCCCCTTGCTCCACCCGCTAGGAAGGCACCACATAGGGTCAGGGAAACTGGCGCCAAGTTTACCAAGAGGAGGCCCGAGGCAGCCGGACAGAAGTGTTGGTAAGAAAGGCCAGACAAAGGACACACAAAGGGGGTCCTGTGAAGCGCTCCAAAGTTATCTGGGAGTTGTCTGAGCCCCTCACCTGGTGAGCACAGTACGACGTGGGCAGCCGTTACCTGCAGACGTGGTCTGGATAATAAGAACTGTGAGTAAAGGCCCTGAACTGCATCACTGACTCCGTGTCGTTACTGCTGCTGCCCTGCACCATCACCCCCATCCTCCGCATACACTGCCCTGAGGCTATACTCCTCCCGTGGGGAGTTATGCTACGCTCTGCTGCACCCACAACACCAGCCTTAGCGGTCTGCCCTGTAGCGGCGGTTCACTCTGACCGCAATCCACGGGTGGTGTAGTCGGACATTTAAACATCAAAACCACATAAATAGTTCCGCCACTGGTTTGACCGCCCTGAGCCACGGAACCGGATCGCCGCCACGAAGACTACAACCACCAGCATCCACCAAAAAGGGTCCGGCTCCGGGTGTCCCAAGGCCCAGGGGGTGCGTCAGAACATTTTCATCACCTTTCACAATCACCAATGGGACAAGGCAGGGATGTCCTCTGTCCCCTCTCTTATACATCCTAGTGACGGAGCACCTGCTCTCATCAATTCGCCATAACCCCAATATTAGGTGGATTGAGGTGGGAGGCACCGAGTACAAGTGCTCTCTATTTGCTGATGATGTCCTAGTATATATCACTCAATCACATATATCCATCCCTGCTGTTATGGCTGAAATAGATCACTTTGTTACATGGTAAAATTTTAAAATCAATGCAGCGAAGTCTGAGGCCCTCGATGTCTCCCTCCCTAAATCCATATAGGATTCCATCCAGTCCAACTTTCCCTTTGCCTGGCCCTCACAGGGTATCAAATACTTAGGAATTCCTATTCATAGAGACCTCTCCCATCTATGTTATCTTAATTTTGGGCCCTTTATTGAACAATTCCATACAGACCACGGTTGGCAAGTTGGAACTGTGAGATTCACTACGTGCACCACTGGTATTTTGTGGAAAAGCACATGTAAGATTCTGCAACAGTCTCTGCTGATACTCCTGCATGCGTGCATCCCTTTCTATGGCAGAAATAATTTCTGCAAATTTACTTTTGTACCGGGGATCTAACAGTGTGGCAACCCAGTAGTCAGGATTATTTCTAATTCTCACAATTCGAGGGTCATGTTGCAGGTAGTGCAGCAAGACGGCACTCATGTGTGTTGCGCATCCAGGAGCACCAAGTCCCTGTTGTGTTGGTGGCGAGGTAACAATCATGCTTCCTTCCTCTGTCCTCTCCCCCCAACCTCGCACAACAGAAATGTGATCAAGGTCTCCCTCATCTGATGAGTCTTCCATCAGTTCGTCCTCCACTTCTTCCTGGGCTCCTGCACCTTCCTCACTAGTTTGGCTGCTACCATGCGCCCTGGTAAAATCATCTCCCCCACCCTCACATGCCTGCCGCCCTGGTGCTGCCGACCGTCTGGACCTTGCAGATGTTAGCCCTTCCGCATACAACTCCTCCTCCTCTACTTCCTCCACCTCCTCTTGTGCCACCACCTGACTCCGAATTCTGTTTAACATGTGCTCCAGCATGTAAATCACCGGAATAGTCATGCTGATAATGGCATCGTCAGCACTAAACATCTTCGTCGCCATTTCAAAACTGTGCAGAAGGGTGCATAGGTCCCTGATCTGAGACCACTCCTCCAGCGTGATTTTCCCCACCTCTGAATCTCGTTGGCCCAGGCTATACGTCAGATCGTATTGCACCAGGGCTTGTCGGTGCTGCCACAGTCGCTGCAACATGTGCAGAGTTGAATTCCACCGGGTAGGCACATCGCATTTTAGCCGGTGAAGTGGCAGGCCCAACGACTTCTGTAGAGATGTAAGTTGCTGAGCTGCGGGATGCGAACGGCGGAAGTGAGCACACAGCGACCGTGCCCTCTGCAGAAGGCCATCTAGTTTGGGATAGTGGGCTAAAAATTGCTGGACAACCAGGTTCAACACGTAAGCCATACAAGGCACGTGTGTGACATTGCCCCGGCGAAGGGCAGCACCCAGGTTTGCAGCATTGTCGCACACGGCCTTCCCTGGTTTCAGGTCCAGTGGAGACAACCATTCATGAAATTGGTTCTCCAGAGCTGACCACAACTCCTCAGCTGTGTGACTCACATTTCCCAGACATTTCAATGTAAAAACCGCCTGATGACGTTGAGCCCTACTGCCAGCATAGTAAGGAGGTGTGCAGGATCCCTTCTGCGCAGTTAGAAAGCTTGTGGCATGACCAGACAGGCTTTGGGTGCAGGTGGAAGACCAAGAGGACGTTGAGGAGGCAGAAGCAGTGGAGGAATTTGACATAAAGAGGATTGACGCACAACTCGTGGGGACGGCAAGACTTGGACAGCAGCCCCTTGTCCTGCTGTCACCATAGTTACCCAGTGCCCAGTCAGCGACATGTAACGCCCCTGTCCATGCCTACTCATCCAAGTGTTTGTGGTGAAATGCACCCTGTCACACACAGAGTTTCTCAAAGAAGCGGTGATGTTGTGTGCGACATGCTGGTGGAGCGCAGGCACACCTTTCTTTGAGAAGTAGTGCCGACTGGGCATCTGGTACTGCGGCACTGCGACGGACATAAGGTCTCGAAAATCCTCTGTGTCCACCAGGCGGAAAGGCAGCATTTCTTTAGCCAAGAGCTTGCAGATGGTGAAATTCAACCTCTTAGCTTTCTCATGGCTAGGAGGAAATGGTCTTTTACTTGTCCACATCTGAGGGACCGAGGGCTGGCTATTGTGCTTGGACAGGGTTGATAAGGGTGTCCCCGGCAAACTGCCGGTCTGTGAGGAAGATGCAGGCGGACATGTTAGGTTGCCTTGATCCAAAGGTGGTGCTATCGATGTCGGACAGCGCTCAACACCAGCTGGTGTTACCACCTCCAAAGAAAATGATGACCTGCCAATCACGCTGGCTGTTGCGGGTAAAGAGGTGGCAGGTCTGCGCCCCAAAACAGGTGTGACTGCTGTCCCCCCAGTCACAGAGGATGAAGAGGCCGCGGATGCACAAGATATGGCAGACGGTGGTTGGCTCGGCCGGCTAGGCCGCATTGTAGCACACTGAGCTTCCCACTGCAACTTATGCTTCTTGTCCATGTGCCGGTTCATGCATGAAGCACACAAAATATGTATTTTTTGGCCTCTACTTAGCTTTAGCTGACAAATGTTACAGATAACATGAGTTGGGTCATCTTTATCGATCTGAAAAAATGCCCAGGCTATGCAAGGCTTAGCACCCATGCGACCTGAAGAGCCACCACGACTTGTGGTGAGAGGCAGAGTTGTGTTTGAGGATGCAGTTGTTGACGTGCTTCCAGTACTACGTCTCTGTCCAGGAAGGCGCAACCTGACCTCGTCGTCACTAGCATCTTCCTCCACCTCCTCTGCTGACCTCATCTCTTGGCTGACTGTGGGTTGACAGTAAGTGGGATCTCCAACCTCATCATCATCACCCTGTGCGTTATCACACCCGTCGTCCTCAGAGCCAACCTGTTCCTGCCATGACAAAAAACTAAAGTTGTCGCTCCAATCAGGTATTTGAGTCTTATCATCGTCTTCCTCATTGTCTCCACCAACAGGAGTTACAGTTTGGGAATGAGGGTCTACATTATGGTCAGAACCTTCTGCGTCTGGTCCTGGATCCGACTCATAAATATTCTGGGCATCAGTGCAGATCATTTCCTCGTCTGGATTCACAGAAGTGCTGGAGTCGACCTCTGATTCCCAGGCTATAGTATGAGTAAACATCTCTGCAGACTCAACCATCTGTTCTACCTCATACTCAGACGGGCAGCTGGAGATTTGGGAGCTGTGAGGAAGCAAGTGCGATTGGGGTGACACCTTTGAGGACTGGAGTATTTGTGATGTTGAAGTTTATGTGGAGGAGAGCCCACTTAAAGGAGCACTTGATATCCGTTGAAGCACCTGCTGTTTTTGTGCCTCATCTGGAATTTGTAGCGATTGGCGTGGCCGTAAGAAAGGGATCTTATCACATTGTCCGCTAAAAGAAGTAGACATTTTAGTTTGGCTGGAAGATGGTCTTTCTTCTGCAGATGTTACTGTTGCTTTAACACCTACCCCACGGACACAACCTTTTTTCCCCTTCCCAACATGCCTATTCCCCTTTCCACCAGCAGCAGGCCTTTTTCCATTCATTTTGGTGGTTAACTAATTCACAACTCTGGAGTTGTTTGCACAAAAAAACAATGGATGGGAACCGAGCAGAGCTGAGTGGCCAAACTGTGGTATTAGGCCAAAACTATTGGCTGGGTTAGATGCAGAAAAAAATTATATTCAATTTGCAACCTGATGGAGGTCTGTATAGATGGATTAATAGAACAAGTCCCACACACAGCTAGAAGCCCAATATTTTTTCAGAGGTAGATGCAGAAAAAAATATATTCAGTTTGCAACCTGATGGAGGTCAGTATAGATGGACTAATACAACAAGTCCCACACACAGCTAGAAGCCCAATATTTTTTCAGAGGTAGATGCAGAAAAAAATATATTCAGTTTGCAACCTGATGGAGGTCTGTATAGATGGATTAATAGAACAAGTCCCACACACAGCTAGAAGCCCAATATTTTTTCAGAGGTAGATGCAGAAAAAAATATATTCAGTTTGCAACCTGATGGAGGTCTGTATAGATGGATTAATAGAACAAGTCCCACACACAGCTAGAAGCCCAATATTTTTTCAGAGGTAGATGCAGAAAAAAATATATTCAGTTTGCAACCTAATGGAGGTCTGTATAGATGGATTAATAGAACAAGTCCCACACACAGCTAGAAGCCCAATATTTTTTCAGAGGTAGATGCAGAAAAAAATATATTCAGTTTGCAACCTGATGGAGGTCTGTATAGATGGATTAATAGAACAAGTCCCACACACAGCTAGAAGCCCAATATTTTTTCAGAGGTAGATGCAGAAAAAAATATATTCAGTTTGCAACCTGATGGAGGTCTGTATAGATGGATTAATAGAACAAGTCCCACACACAGCTAGAAGCCCAATATTTTTTCAGAGGTAGATGCAGAAAAAAATATATTCAGTTTGCAACCTGATGGAGGTCAGTATAGATGGACTAATACAACAAGTCCCACACACAGCTAGAAACCCAATATTTTTTCAGAGGTAGATGCAGAAAAAAAATATATTCAGTTTGCAACCTGATGGAGGTCTGTATAGATGGATTAATAGAACAAGTCCCACACACAGCTAGAAGCCCAATATTTTTTCAGAGCTAGATACAGAAAAAAATATATTCAGTTTGCAACCTGATGGAGATCTGTATAGATGGATTAATAGAACAAGTCCCACACACAGCTAGAAGCCCAATATTTTTACAGAGGTAGATGCAGAAAAAAATATATTCAGTTTGCAACCTGATGGAGGTCAGTATAGATGGACTAATACAACAAGTCCCACACACAGCTAGAAGCCCAATATTTTTTCAGATGTAGATGCAGAAAAAAATATATTCAGTTTGCAACCTGATGGATGTCTGTATAGATGGACTAATAGAACAAGTCCCACACACAGCTAGAAGCCCAATATATTTTCAGAGCTAGATGCAGAAAAAAATATATTCAGTTTGCAACCTGATGGAGGTCTGTATAGATGGATTAATAGAACAAGTCCCACTCACAGCTAGAAGCCCAATATTTTTTCAGAGGTAGATGCAGAAAAAAATATATTCAGTTTGCAACCTGATGGAGGTCTGTATAGATGGATTAATAGAACAAGTCCCACACACAGCTAGAAGCCCAATATTTTTTCAGAGCTAGATGCAGAAAAAAATTATATTCAATTTGCAACCTGATGGAGGTCACTATAGATGGACTAATAGAATGATGCTATGCCCAAAAGATTTTACTTCACTAGGTGCAGTAAAAAAATTGGTATTCTATACACAGGTGGTATATCTTGCAACACAGATAGGCTACTCCACTGACTAACACACTCTGCAATAGGCCAAAAAGGATTAGCTTTGCTAGATGCAGCCAAATGCTGTGAAAAAAACTTGCACAGCACTGGCATAGACCTGCCTGGCAAAAACTGATAGGAACTGATGTAACCTAGTCCTGAAAAGGACTCCAATTACAATTAGTCTTTACTCCCACAATCTATCTATTTAAGAGCACAGACCTGCCTGATAAAAGTTGTAGGAAATGCTGTAACCTAGTCCTTAAAAGGACTGCAATCACAACTATTCCCTACTCCCAAGCTATCTGTAGATTTGTGCGCAAATTGGCTTGAAATTAACAAGGTATAGCGCACACAGCAACAGCGGTGCCGTCTAACACGCAGCTGCAGCAGTGAGAAAATGGTGGCGACGGGGAAAATGGCTTGGTCTTATAGGGCAAGGACATGTGACATACACTGCCAATGACACATGCCCTTGCTTGTGTGAAAAAAAGCACTTCCCTCCTTGTGTGCGCTGCTGATAGGCTGACAGATTGCACCTCCCCACTGCAAATGCGGGAAAGAGAAAAAAAAAATGGAGATCTTCATTGTTCCTGCAGAGATCCATCCCCTGCCCCTCCCCCCACCCCGCTGTACACTCAAACTGCGTATTAACATTAATTTTCATCATTACTGAGAAAAAATCCAGTTATGATTTTGGTGCACGAACAGTTATCGAACATAACCTCGAACAGCCGAATTTTTCTCAAATTGTTCGTGTTCGCCGAACGGCTCGAACACCGCCCAAAACAGCTCGAATTTGAGATTGGCGAACAGTTCGAGTAGAACAACGCTCATCTATAATTATATTAGTTATATTCTTGTACATAGGGGGCAGTATTATAGTAGTTATATTCTTGTACATAGGGGGCAGTATTGTAGTAGTTATATTCTTGTACATAGGGGCAGTATTATAGTAATTATATTCTTGTACATAGGGGGCAGTATTATAGTAGTCATATTCTTGTACATAGGGGCAGTATTATAGTAGTTATATTCTTGTACATAGGGGCAGTATTATATTAATTTTATTCTTGTACATAGGGGCAGTATTATAGTACATTATATTATAGTAGTTAGCTTCTTTTACATATGAGGCAATATTATAGTAGTTATACTGTACATAGGGGCAGTATTATAGTAGTTATATTCTTGTACAAAGGAGCAGTATTATATTAGTTATATTCATGTACATAGGAGCAGTATTATTTTAGCTATATTCTTGTACATATGAGCAGTATTATAGTAGTTTTATTCTTGTACATTGGGGGTAACTGTAACTGTAGCTGTAAATGCATTTTGCTGTGTCCAGCTTCTTCTAGAGTTCTTTTAGCCCCAGTGAAGTCATTGAAATGCAGAGAATTCTCTGGATGCTATTGATCATGCATAGTAACTGCTTGTTACTTTAGATGTTTGTCTTCTCAAAGACTGTTTCAGACAGAATAATTAATAAAAAAGATACAAAAGGTTAAAATTTTACTGCAATCTTGCAGCTTATAGCGCAGATGTGATTTTGTAATTTTCAGACAGTCCAAAAAGTGCCAATTAACCCCTTCACGACTTTGGAATTTTTTGCTCCCTTTTTTCCCAGAGCCATAACTTTTTATTTTTCCGTCAATATGAGGGCTTGTTTTTTGTGGGACAAGTTGTACTTTTAAATGACACCATTGATTTTACCATATACAGTGGGTACGGCAAGTATTCAGACCCCTTTAAAATTTTCACTCTTTGTTTCATTGCAGCCATTTGGTAAATTCTAAAAAGTTCATTTTTTTTCTCATTAAAGTACACTCTGCAGCCCACCTTGACTGAAAAAAAAACAGAAATGTAGAAAATTTTTGCAAATTTATTTAAAAGGAGAAACTAAATATTCAGACCCTTTGCTCAGATACTCAAATTTAAGTCATATGCTGTCATTTTCCTTGTGATCCTCCTTGAGATGGTTCTACTCCTTTATTGGAGTCCAGCTGTGTTTAATTAAACTGATAGGACTTGATTTGGAAAGACACACACCTGTCTGCATAAGACCTCACAGCTGACATTGCATGTCAGACCAAATGAGAATCATGAGCTCAAAGGAACTGCCCAAGGAGCTCAGAGACAGAATTGTGTTATGGCACAGATCTGGCCAAGGTTACAAAAGAATTTCTGCAGTACTGAACATTCCTAAGAGCATAGTGGCCTCCATAATCCTTAAATCGAAGAAGTTTGGGACCACCAGAAGTCGTCCTAGACATGGCCGTCCAGCCAAACTGAGCAATTGTGAGAGAAGATATTTGGTGAGAGAAGTAAACAAGAACCCCAAGATCACTTTGGCTGAGCTCCAGAGATGCAGAGGGGAGATGTTAGAAACTTCCACAAAGTCAACTATCAATGCAGCCCTCCACCAGTCATGCCTTTATGGCAGAGTGGCTTGACGGAGGCCTCTCCTCAGTGCAAGACATATGAAAGCCCGCATTGAGTTTGCTCAAAAACACATGAAGGACTCCCAGGCTATGAGAAATAAGATTCTCTGGTCAGATGAGATGAAGATAAAACTTTTTGGCGATAATTCTAAGCGGTATGTGTGGAAAAAAACAGGCACTGCTCATCACCTGCCCAATACAATCCCAACAGTGAAACATGGTGGTGGCAGCATCATGCTATGGGGGTGTTTTTCAGCTGCAGGACAGGATGGCTGTTTGCAATTGAAGGAAACATGAATGCGGCCAAGTACAGAGATATCCTGGATGAAAACCTCTTCCAGATTGCTCTGGACCTCAGACTTGGCAGAAGGTTCACCTTCCAACAAGACAATGACCCTAAGAACACAACTAAAATACCAAAGGAGTGGCTTCAGAACAACTCTGTGACCATTCTTGACTGACCCAGCCAGAGCACTTACCTAAGCCTAATTGAGCATCTCTGGAGAGATCTGAAAATGGCTGTCCACCAACGTTCACCATCCAACCTGACGGAACTGGAGAGAATCTGCAAAGAAGAATGGCAGAGGATCCCCAAATCCAGGTGTGAAAAACTTGTTGCATCATTCCCAAGAAGACTCATGGCTGTACTAGCTCAAAAGGGTGCTTCTACTCAATACTGAGCAAAGGGTCTGAATACTTATGACCATGTGATATTTCAGTTTTCTTTTTTAATAAATTTGCAAAAATTTCTACATTTCTGTTTTTTTTTCAGTCAAGATGGGGTGCAGAGTGTACTTTAATGAGAAAAAAATGAACTTTTTGGAATTTACCAAATGGCTGCAATGAAACAAAGAGTGAAACATTTAAAGGGGTCTGAATACTTTCCGTACCCACTGTAGTGTACTGGAAAATGGGAAAAAAATTCCATGTGCTGTGAAATTGCAAAAAAAAATGCAATTCCACAATTGTTTTTTTTTATCATGTTCACTAAATGCTAAAACAGACCTGCCATTTTGATTATCCAGGACATTATCAGTTTGCCCAGATGCCAAACATGTATACGTTCTTTTTTATTTAAGAGACGACAAAAACATGTTTGTAAAAAATAAAGGTCCCATAGCTCTCCATTTTTCGGGATTTGGGGCTGGGTGAGGGCTTATTTTTTGCGCGCCAAGCTGATATTTTTATTGATACAATCTTGAAGTTGATACAATGTTTTGATTAAACACAATATATGCCTCACCATGCATTTAATCCATCCTGCTGCTCATATCTTCTGGGCTCTGACCCACAATGCTGTGACTCTCGGCCAGGATACATAAAGAAAAAGTGGGAAAAGTCTCCAATAAAAATTAAATCTCACTTTATTTGTGCAAAATATTAAAATATATAAAGGTCCATGATAGCGGAGATACAATCTCGATGCGTCACTGACTAAGGACGTAAGCCAGAAACGCGTAGAGATTGCCTCTCCGCTATCATGGACCTTTATGTATTTTAATATTTTGCACAAATAAAATGAGAATTAATTTTTATTGGAGACTTTTCCCACTTTTTCTTTATGTACAATGTTCTGATTGTTTGTCATTGCATTTTATTGCAATGTTGTGAAGACAAAAAGACATTATTCTGACGTTTTGATTTGTCTTTTCACATTACATCTTTTATTGATCGGATTAATTATTTTTATATTTTGATAGATTGGAAACTTCTGAACACAGCGATTCCAAATATGTCTATTTTTTTTATTGTTTTATGTTGAATGTGGCAAAATGGGGGTGATTTGAACTTTTATATATTGTAAT
Source organism: Phyllobates terribilis (assembly GCF_046119375.1). Classification (NCBI taxonomy): domain Eukaryota; kingdom Metazoa; phylum Chordata; class Amphibia; order Anura; family Dendrobatidae; genus Phyllobates; species Phyllobates terribilis. The sequence continues at coordinate 548,603,410 of NW_027362761.1, forward strand.
ATTTTTTAAAACATTGCGATTCCACCCGGGCTTTTAGGGGCTGGAAAATATGCAGGATCAGCGCTGGAGCCCATATCAAAGGGGGACCTATACATCCTAGGTCATGAAGGGGTTAATATGTGTGTAAATCACTCCAACTGTCTAATTTCTAAAACTGCCAAACCAAATGTGGGCCAGAGATTATTTTTTTTTAGAGAGAAAAAAATGTAACTGAATTAACTAAAGTGAATAAAACAATGATAGAATTTATCTAAAATATGAATGACCATATTTTAATTTGCAAACTTTAAATGAGAATTCAACTCCCACCTAGTGTAATGTGAACCTATCATTCTTTCTTTCATTGTTAGCTGATAAAACTTACTTATACTTTATATCCTTAAGTACTTTTTCACTCTTCCTCACCCCGGCAGCTTGCACCACTAGTTTCCCGGTCGGAAAGCTCTCTGCAAATGTTTGGAATCCTCTACAGTTGTAAAAAAATCTACACCGAAATAATAAATACTAGTCAGAGAACAGGGGGGTGCAACTACAATTTTTATTTCTCTGACAGCTAGCAGGAAGGAGGGGGATGCAGCCGCAGTTTCTCTTTCTTTCTCACACAGCTCTTACATCACACCATGAAGAGAACACAAACTCTACAGGAATTGGCAAAAAAAGTACATTTTTAAGATGCAAGGGAGGGGTAGTAATAAAAATCATAGTGAGTAACAGAATTTCAATAGTCAAATACAAGGTCGTTATAAAATGAGGATGTTTTAACCCACAATAATGCCAATTCACATGGACTGAGATGTAAACGTGGACTGAATGAATTTCGTTTTATGGTATGCTTTATTCCTTAGTATGTGTTTACATCATGCAATGCCTTCTTCATTGTGGGACGTCTAAATCAATTAGGTTTAGTTAACACCATTAAATGTGTAGACATCTCGTAAACTTCAGTTTATGCACTGCAGTCTGCAGCAAGTGAAAGTATTGATCATAAGACAAGCATAATGTATATTGACAGCAATGAAATGGGCTGTCAATTTCTGTTGGTCTTGAGTAGATGTAGGGTGTTGAATTAAAGTGTTTTTGTCACAATTAAAAACAATGGCATACTGCATAAAAAAAACAAAACATCACTGCGTGTTTAATAGGATCCCAACAGCAAGAACCTTCAATGATGCAAAGAATAAAGGTCAAAGATGCAGATTTGTCCACCTTCACCTTTTCTTAAATTTCATCAAGGACTCTCACTTTTCAATTGGAAATTCAGTATATTATTCATAATGACAAGTTAGCAGAACCCTAGAAAGGTTGCAATTCATATTATACAAACACTAGGTAGCCTCATGTAGAAACAACACAAATATCTCCCATGTGAGCTTTTGGGATCAATTCACTTGGTGTTGGTGTTGTGTGCTGCCATTGTTGAAGTCTTGGAGTATCTGTTGGATGGTTTGGTCCAAGACCAATTGGCAGCACGATTGGACATTCAGTTCACCCTTTATGCGGGTGTTCAGTTGTGGTGACATTAGACGTCATGCAAGGTTGTGATTAATAGATTAAGAACCCACTGAAAGAGGTCAGCTTGACTGTGGTCTTAAGCATTTTGATTACAGTTTTAACTGGAAAGTACATTTTGTGATTTATTATGCAGTATATAAGTGAATTAATAAAAGGTAAATCAAAATCAAATCAATATTTGCCTTCAAAACAGCAACAATTTTTCTAGGTAGCCTTGTACACAGTTTTTGAAGAAACACATCAAGAAATTAAAAAAAAGAAAAATATTATGCTACAATATGGAGTAGAAATAAAAGCTCACTACCGTACCCAATACAGATAAAGGAAAATGTGAACAGAGTCCTTGGTTTCCAAGTAATCAGTCCAGTAGAAAATCTGTAATGAATCCGCTGGTATCTCTGAAAATGACATGATTCATATAAAATAAAGTGGATAAATCTAGATGATAACAGATAAAATGATATATAGTGTAGATCCACCAGACTGGATAAGCAGTGAAAAGGTATTTATTATACTCACAAAAGTAATTAAAACAACACTCAAAAACAAATGCATGGAGCGAGCTGTCCACCCCGTGGCAGAAGCCAAATGTGTAGCCCCAAGGAATTTACTTCAAACATTTTGGAAATTTGCAGATCAGGGCTCAGTGGAGGCCATGCCATCACTTCCATGACCCCTTTTTCTTCTTCACAGTTCTTACCCTTTACATCATAGCGATCATGCAACGTCATTGCGAGGGCCCAATCATTGCCATGGCAACCTGGTCATCATGATGACCTCTGGGTCAGCCAGCTACAGCAAGTCTGTAGGACAATTCTCAGAGCAAGGTCGAAGAGTAGAGATGAGCAAACCCGAACTTAGCTCCTTACTGGCCCAGGGCGTATTAGTACGCCCCAGGCCATCACCCCTGGTTGAGTGAGGGCTCCGGCTCCGGCGCTGAGCCCACACTGAACTGGGCACATGTCAGCTGATTATTACAGCTGACATGTGCCCGCAACAGCAGCGGGTGGAATAGCGATCCACCCGCGGCTGTTAACATGTTAATCTCTAACAGCGACATTTAACATCACAGCGCCGGAAGCACGGCATTAGCCCCGCCCATCGGTGACCCCATCACGTGATCACGGGTCACCGATGGGTGGTCATGACAACCCTGGGTCTGCTCAAGACTCCAGTGGTTGTCATGTAAAGATTACTATGGAGTACTATAGTACAGGAGCAATTCTGCTACATAGAGGTAATCTGCTCATCGCCTCTATGTAGCAGAGGCGATCAGGTAATTGTTGCTTCTAGTCTCCTATGGAGACCATTGAAGCAAGCAAAAAGTTTAAAAAAAATGTTTTTAAAAATATTAAAAAAATTAAAAAAATATAAAAGTTTAAATCACCCCCCTTTTGCCCCATTCAAAATAAAATAATTAAAAATAAACCCCACATACACATATTTGGTATCACCACGTTCAGAATCGCCCAATGTATCAATATAAGAAAATAATTAATCCGATCGGTAAACGGCGTAACGATAAAAAAATTCCAAACGCCAGAATTACTTTTTTTTGGTCTCAGAAACGTTGCAATAATGGGAGATCAAAACATTGGATCTACCCCAAAATGGTATTAATAAAAACGTCAGCTCAGCATGCAAAAAATGATCCCTCACCCGGCCCCAGATTGCGAAAAATGGAGACGCTACGGGTCTCGGAAAATGTCGCCATTTTTTAAAATTTTTTTAAGCAAACTTTGGATTTTTTTTTTCCTCGCTTAAATAAAAAAGAACCTATACATGTTTGGTATCTACAAACTCGTAATGACATGGACAATAACGGCAGGTCAGTTTTAGCATCCAGTGAACGTGGAAAGAAAAAAAAAAAACAACTGTGGAGTTGCATTTTTTTTGCCATTTCACCGCACTTGGAATTTTTTTCCCATTTTCCCATACACGATATGGTAAAAGCAGTAATGGCGTTCAAAAGTACAACTCATCCCACAAAAAATAAGCCTTCACATGGCCATATTGACCAAAAAATATAAACGCTATGGCTCTGGGAACAAGGGGAGCAAAAAACTAAAATGCAAAAGCGGAAAATCCCAAGGTCGCGAAGGGGTTAAAAGTTTGGGGTTCGTATCGGACAGTTAGTGTCCGGCCTGTATGCCAAATATGAACTTCTCCTAGAAGTTCGTTGCAATGTTCGGAGTTTGGGGGAAAGACAGGAGGAGAAATAGAGAGATTGTTTTTCAGCTTGAAAGTTCGGGTCCCAATTGTTTTCAATGGGGTTCTGGTTCAAGTTTTGGTACAGTTCAGGTACCCGAACCAAAGTTTGGAATAAAGTTATGGTCGGGTTCTGGAACCAGGACCAGAACTTACATGGGTCTGTAAGGTGCCTCAGGGAGGTAGTTGTGGGCGAGTCATGGCCCCTGCTCGCTTTGACACCCTACAGACAATTTCTGTACTCCCTGTGATGTGTGGCTGGGTATGTGACATTCTTCACTTACTTCAAACCATCCGATCACGGCCATCTCAAGGCATTTCTCTTCTGGGACCAGGGCAGCAATAAACTCATAGGACACAAAGTTCTTAACCATAACTGGGATTTTACTTGGGTGAGAGGAGTATATACAGTATTTACAGTCAGGTACATTGGATAAGGCCCAACAGGTTTTAATCTCCCATACAGGTGCTAGAAACATCTTCAGCCCTGGTGCCCTCTTTAGGTGAAGCATCTCTCTAACTCTATTCTCTAGCTGAAGAGAAGTTTCCTCACCAGCGACAGTGTATCCGGATCCTATATCTCCCTCACAATTTAGCCTGGAGTCCTCTCTTCCTCTGCCACCTGCAGACTAAACGTGCCCAAGGTCCTCAATACCTCCGTTGAGTTTCTCCAGCCGGCTAATGGGACTCCTGCATGAGGAAATATTTACACTGTTGATCCACTTTCTGAGGGTAGGAACCCCTTCAACCCTTGGAGCCAATTTCCCTGGCTATCCACCCGTAAGACTTCCTGTCACAACTGTGACAGGACTCCAGCTGACACTTTCTGGAAAATTCTCCAGTCGTTACCTAGGATGCCCCGCCCCCTGCGACAGTTAATTCCTCTTTGTCATTCTGGTAGCAGGCTCTCACTAACAGCTGTGCCCGACAGTGGCATCTTGTGGCCGATTAAAAGAACTACAGCCCCACAAGGAAATATATCAGGGACAATCTTTATACACACTTTATTCTTGATCATGGCCCTAAGTTCCCCCTCTACTCTACTGGCTGGATCACCACAGCTAACCCCTTAACTGGACCTAACGGCAGCTCAGAGAGATATAATTATGGGAACATTCTCCTTTAACTCTTTCAGTGCAAAAGGAAGGCTACGTCCTTCCCCAATATTACATTCCCCCACACTTTAATGATGGTTGTCGTTGACCATACCAGGCAACAAATCACACATTAACACTTTTAGCATATATCACATTACTTAAACATTTAAGTACTCAAAGACTCTTGAAGTCTTCTTCTCAGGTGGAGAACGGCCCTTCTCGGATAAGGGCCCGGAACAGCAATTCAGACAGTCCATTGTCATAACCTTCAACAGTGCTCAAAAGTACCGGTCCTTCTTGGTAAGGACCCCGGAAACACAGTGTTCATGTCCATTTTATTAAGACAGTCAAACACGCCACTAGCCCTAAATCTCTTTTAAGGGCTGCATTCTGAGGCACACAGTCACAGGGGAATAACCCATGAGTTTCTTTATTCCTGGCCATGGCAGGGGTCACCGGTTCTTCCCGCTAGGCCGCAAGTCTCTTAGTATTAGAGGAAATTCATCCTCCAGGTGTGCCTCAGCATTGTAAATTCCAGCAGAAAAAGGCGCGACAGGCGCAACAAAAATTAAAAATAAGAAGAATAAAAATTCAGCCTACTCGGCTTTGATGGCTTGAGGGCACTCCTTCCTCTTTCGTATAGGCCAGCCGACCTCTGGGGTCTTGGAGAAGTGACCCCCCTCTTTCCATCAGGGAAAATAAAACAACTTCAGGCCATACGGCCAATTAGGGAGCATTCCTCTAAATTTAAATGAACATGGGGCATTCCCCATCCCCTATACTGTACTGGCTGGATCATCACAGCTAACCCCTTAACTGGACCTAACAACTGCTTAGAGAGATCTAACTATGGGAACTTTCTCCTTTAACTCTTTCAGTGCGAAAGGAAGGCAACGTCCTTCCCCACTATTACAGGTCCACTTCTGTCAGTGCAACACTGACAAGTATAATGCATTGCAATGCTGGTGCATTGCATTGCATTGAACCAGCAATCAGACTAATAAAAGTTAAAGTCCATAGAGGGACTTAAAAAGTTTGTAAAAAGATTTCAAAAAAATATATAAATAAATAAAAAAAATATTAAACCAATAAATAGGTATATTTATGCAAACAAAATATAAAAACAAAATACACATATTTGGCATTGCCATGTCCAGAAAGACCTCATCTATAAAAATGCCATACTATTTAACCCCTTCAGTGAGCTCCGTAAAAAGATTAATAAAAAACGTGGCAAAAATACTATGCAAACAAAAAATAAAATGTAAATAAAGTTGTATAGCTGAAAATGACATATTGTCCCACAAAAAACAAACACCATACAGCTTAGTCAGCAGAGAAATTAAAAAAGTTATAGCTCTTAGAATATAACGATGCAATAACAATTATTTTTTCTATAAAACTGATTTTACTGTGTAAAAGTGGCAAAACATAAAAAAAATTATATCAATGTAATGTAATCATGCTGACCAGAAGAATAAATCAGTCTTATCATTTTTACCATATGGTGAATGGCATTACAAAAAAAAAAAAAATTCCTGAATTGCTGGTTTTTGTTCACTCTGTCTCCCAAAAATCGGAATAGAAATCGATAAAAAAATGTTATGTGCCCGAAAATGGTACCAGGGGTTTCCATGTAAATCTCTGAAATACGTGATTCAGACGGAATCCATAATAGAAGATTTTATATAAAGAAGCATATGAAGACACTGTGTCTGTCTGTCTTTTTAAGCATGCATAAAAGTGCGGTCAGCCATAGTTTTGTGAACCTCTGAATAGAAGGACACCACTTAACAGAGGCCAGACACAGTCCAGAGTAACTCTGCTATCTCATTATAATAAATGGATCCCTCGGGTTTAATCTGAATCACATCATTCAGTGATTTAGATGGAAACCCTGTAAATGCTCAGCATAGAGCACCGGATAAATGTGATCCAAAGTGTTATGTAAAATGTTCTCAATAAAAGCTTCAAATTAATCTACAAAAAAGCAAGTCCTCACTCAAGTCAATGAAAATATAGGGGACTTCCACGCTTCTGGTAGTGCAAAGGTTCTGGAAAAGTGCTATGGCTCCTCGCCCCCCAAAAGAAATCAAGCGAATTCTGAGCTCCCAAATTCAAATGCCCCCCTCCCTTCTGAGCCCCACAGTGTGCCTAAACCACACTTAGCATCCACATGGTTGGCATTTCTGTAGCGATAAGAGCCCGCTTAATTTACGAGGTCCATGTCTCCCAAAGCACAAGCTGAGCATAATTTATGGGCACTACAATGAACTGGACACTACAATGTACTGGTCACTACACTGGCAGATTTTTGCAATTTTCACTCTGTAATATCCCCTGCTGCTTGTTTCTGGTAAACACCTATAGAGTAACAATTACTACTAAACCTGTATCTAAATTCCTAGAGGGGTATAATCTCCAACTAGAGAGGGGATTTTACTCTTCTGGCACTTAAGGGCTCAGTATATGGAGTCCGCAAACTATTCTATTATAATTTGTTCTACAAAAGTCAAAAAGCGCTCCTTTCCTCCCGAGTCTCGCCATGTGACTAAGTAGTACAGTACAGACACAAATGGGTTATTTCTACCTTTGTGTGACATTTTTACCCATTTCTCAGTGTGAAAATGAAAAATTTGGGGCTAAAACAAAATTTGGATTGTAAACATTTTTATATTTTTTCTTCACTACCCAATGGTATAAAATTAGGTGACACCCCCGGTGTCAATATGATCACTATACCCTTAGATGAATTCATTGAGAGGTATAGTTTGTAAAATCAGATCACTTGTGGGAAAGTTCTGTTCTTCTGGGACCTCAGTGACTCTTCCAGTGGGTCATGACACACACAAACCATAACAACAAAATCTGCACTATAATATTGCACTCCTTCCTTTCTGAGCTTTCCACTGTGCCTGAAAAGTATTTCTTGATTACATGTAGGGTATTGGTGTGCTCAGGAGAAAATGCACAACAGTCTGTGAGGTCCATAGTTTCCTATTAGCCGTTATATAAATTAAAAACTTGGGGATGAAACAACATTTTAGTGGAAAAAAGTAATTATTATTTCTTCACCGCCCAATGATATAAAATTCCATGAGACACATGTGGTGGCAACATGCTCACTGCATCCCTACATGAATTCATTGGGTGTGTAGTTTGTTAAATGGTGTCACTTATGGAGAGCTTCTGCTGTTCTGGAAACTTAGGGGCTCTGTCAATGTGTCATGGCATCCTCAATCCATTTCTTCCACATCTGAACTCTAATATCTCTCTTCTTCCCTTCTGAGCTTTGCCCTGTGCCTCAAAAGAGGCTTTTGACCACATATGGGATATTGGTATGCCCAGGAGAAATGTATAACAAATTGTACCATTTATTTTCTCCTTTTACCCCTTATGAAATGTAAAATTTGAAGCCAAAGCAACATTTAAGTGGAAAAAATGACAATTTTCCATTTACTCAGCCTAATGTGATACAATTCTGTCAATCGTCTAAAGGATAAAATTGCTCACTACATCCCTACATTAATTTCTCAAGAGGTGTAGTTTCCAAAATAGGGTCTCTTGTGGGTCCGCTGTTTTGGCATTTCATGAGCTTTTTAAATTTGATTTGCCATCTGCAATCTATTCTAGCCAAAATTGAGCTCCAAAATTCAGTTGGTGCTCCTTCCCCTCCAAGCCCTGTCATGTTCCCAAACAGTAATTTTCCACAACTTAGGGGGTGTGGAGAAAGGAGGGTCTCCCTTGGGCATAATACTACTCAGACAACACATCGTGAGGGTAAAACAATGTGGCAATACTTTATTGAAGCACCAAACAGGCAATAAACATATAGAACAGTCCCAGCAAATACCCAAGACTCTGCAAAATTAAAGGCTCACCCTTCCGCTGACTTGCCTAGGAAGCTGACAGTCCATTGAGGTACGCATCAGAAGACCCAAGGGTCCCAGCATGGCTTCTCTGAACATACCCATGAAACCAGGTAACTGGTTGATCACAACCTGGCTTTCTCCAAGCGTATCCATAGGTTCCAGGTGACAGGTGGGTCCCAACCTTGCTACCCCAAACATCTCCATGGAACCAGGTGACCTGAATGTCCCAACCTGGTTTTCCCCAAATGTATCCATGCATTCTGTGATAGTCAATGGAGCAGATCTGTATCCCTTCCCGCTAGGACAGTGGTCCCTTAGGCTGGCATCATGTAAAATCCAAATCTGTGTCCCTCTGTATGGAGCCATTATTCCTAGTTACTGTTCTGAAGAGTTACTCTGAATCTAAGTGTCTCTGTTGGCTGTGATTTTGTAAAGGTGTTTCTCATCATTCACAGTGCAGGGAAAAGGTGGCTGGGGCTCTTGTTTCATTGTTTGAGCATTTAATCAATTAGCTTAGTTTGTCTTCCAGTGCTGTGCAGATCAACAAACTAGCTGGCCTTGTTCACTACGTAATTAGCATATTAGCAAATATCATTGCTCCATGACCCTGAGTCAGGTGTAGTTTTTAAAATGGTGTAATTTTGGGGTATTTTCTGTCACATAGGCTTGTCAAAGTCACTTCAAATTGAATGTAGTCCCTAAAAAAATTGATTTTGTAAGTTTTGTGTTAGAAAGGAGTAATTACAGATAAACGTTTAGCCCTTCTAACTTACTAAGAAAAAAAATTTTTTCAAAAAATATGCTGATGTGAAGTAGACATGTGGTAAATGTTATTTCTTAACTATTTTGTGTAATATAACTGTGGTTTAAGGGCATAAAAATTCAAAGTTTGAAAATTGCTAAATTTTCACATTTATCAATTTTTTGATATTATCATAAATAAATGCAAATCTTATTGACCAAAATTTACCACTAACTTGAAGTACAACGTGTCACAAAAATAAATCAAATTCAGAATCACTGGGATATATTGAAGCGTTCCAGAGTTATATCCTCTTAAAATGACACTGGTCAGAATTTAAAAAATTTTACCTGGTCAGTAAGGTGAAAACAGGCTGGGCGAGAATGGGTTAAACTAATTCTGAGTTTTGAAATGTATATAATGAATTATATATTTTATCGGAAAGAAATTGTAAAAGTCATCGTCAAGTTTTCCATCTTGTATCGCGATAGAATATAGTTAAGATAAATCATCACTTTCTGATCTTTGATGGTCTGACTATTAGGATCCTCACAAATTCTGAGATTTATTCCTGTCTCCCTTTCAAATTCTTCCTTGTGCAGCAGTAAAGAGCCACTAATTAACAGGAAAAGTGTATGCAAATTGCCTTTCAGAGAAAAAGAGGACTTGTACTCTATAGCGCCACCTGTTCGAAGCAGCAATCCTATAAGTCACAATCAACCCTTTAACGAGTCGCGCAATATGACTTAGGATAAAAGCCAAATCAGAATCTCAAATTGCAGACTCGGTGTTTCGGGCTGTTAGCCTTCATCAGTGCAAAGTATGAGAACTAATTTGGCTAGATGAGAGACTCTGGACTGAGGTCTAAGGGGTAACGTTTCTCCTTATGGAGAGTAACATACCAGCTCTGGCACGTCAAGGTAAGGAGGCTTATTCGCCGTGCAATGTTCCTCTGGGAAATTTAATATGCAAATTGCCTCTTCAGAGAAAAAGAGGACTTGTACTCTGTAGCGCCACCTATTGAAAGCAGCTATCCTACAAGGAAAAAGTGTGAAACTGCACTGTCTTATATACAATAAACAGCATTGCCTTTACAATTAGTTATTGCTAATCATTGTACATTTATGACATACATACTGTACATACATATTGTAGGGTTTGGTACTCACTTAGCCATGTTAGAGGAAGACACAGGATACTGTTTCTTTAAGAATGTCCAAGGCAGGTTTACAGTATTATTCCTGCATAAACCGCACTCTTAGAAGTAAACAAAGGAAAGCCTTGTCCAGCACAGTGTAATAAAAACAGAAAATAAACAGTCCATGCAATATGGTGCGTTCGCCTGCTCTTGGTCAATGTCCTTTTGCACAAACACTCTGGAGGTCTCCACACCTCCTGCCACAGATGCTGAATGAGACACTTGGTCTTCATTTTATACACATGCCCTGGGGTGGGGATATGTGAACAGCCGATCCCCCCAATGTCTTATGACTTCTCGTAAAAAACAGGCCTGATACACCTAATTAACCCTCGTAGCACTACTTGTGCTGGAGCATGCTTTTCCTGGTTTTATAATCTTCAGCGATACATATCTCCCTTCAAGGACATGTCCGGTGGCCATCTTATAATACATATAGTATTGGACCACTGAAAAAATGTGGCGCTCGCTTAGCATTGAACCTCCATACAAATATTGATCTTCTATATATCTATAGAAGCTGGTTCCATGCTATCTGACACCAAACTACAATGGCCAGCACCAATCCTGACCTTTTAGCCACAACTTAAACCTCATGTATGGATTTTCCCATTACCAATCTATCATAGTACTGGTTATGCAGTTAGGAGTTGCTATTTTTTTGCAATGGCAGCAGAAAATCACATCTGCCAAGGACATATGCCAGTAAGGCTTTCACAATTCTGCCTATAGGTGTGTCTGGAAGCAGTAATTGACAGTTCAGCTTTCCAATTTAGTACAGGGGCGTGCTAAGATGTCAGTATGGTGATGGACAGGCTTCCTCCATATGTCTGCTATTTGAGGGATTACTTGGCTAATTAGTTGGCTTTCTGCCTCCAATTAGTGCCAGTTATATCACTGCTCAAATAGGATGAGCTTGCTCTGTTCTCTGTGTTCCTGTATTTGATCTTTGTTCTTTGTTGCCCGACTTTGGATCTTGCCTTTGACCATCCGTTTGCCTTGCCCTTTTGTCTTGATCTGATACCTTCCTGGAATTCTGACCTCATACTGTGACCTAACTATGCCTTTGCCTTATCTTTCTGCTTATGATGAGCCGTCTTGGTATCTGACCCCGGATCTCTTGACTACCCACCCTAACGGCTTTTCCATGAGTAGTGACTAGTGTCACAATGTCAATACCAGTGCCAGGATGTAATATACTGTCTGGAAGAATAATAATGAATGACAGGTATATTTCACTGAAGTAAACATAAGCAGTGATGTGATCTTTGTTAGAGATCAATAGATCACAAGTTCAAATCCCTTTCGGGAAAACTAAACATGAAAAAATAATTTAATGTAAAAAGTCAAGTATAAAAAAAATTAATCTCAGATTCTTTCAAACTTAAAGACAATTTTTGATTACAATCTCAAGTTTCTTTTTTTTTTAGTGGGGCTTAGTAGGAGGGTGTAGTCCTACGCAGAGCTTGAAATTAACAAAAAATTTACCAGAAAGGGGTGAAAATTAAAGCAGAAATCTCTTCCAGCTTACAGCTGAAAAAGATTTCTAATCATGCTGATGCAATTAAAAAAAAAATTGTATGTCAATAGGAGAACCAGTCAGACAGGAAAAGAGGGGGCTAAAAGGGGCAAAGGGATTAAAAAATATCTTGATATTCATGGAGATCATACAGTAGAGATGAGAAGCTATAGGCAACTAAATGCAGAAGGGGCAAATGTGAGGTGGTTAACGCTTATCTCCTCTACATTACAGAACAGACACCATAGAAACAAACAAGATGGATGAATTTGGTGAGGAAATGATTAAGCCTTATACATAGTGAAGAACTCTAGTTACCAATAGCATATTTCAACATTGAGGAACAATGGAGGCAAGGGGGCAGAAGAAGCTAATGTGAAACTAGCACTAGAAGTATCTTATTTGTACCTCCCTGGGAAACTCTGATAAAACTTACTAATCTAATATTTAATACTATGACTGCTGCTATTTTTCATTGTTTTTAACTTGAAAATTATGCTTACTATGATATTCAGCACTAAATAGTCAGTATATTATATGTACCATTTGCATCTGTAAAAGCTGGTTTCATTTATTGCCAGTACCATTTTATATAATTTGCTGTTTATCTTTTCATAGTCTCTATATGGACTTTATAGCTTTAACCCCTTACCGACATCTGCCATTCTTGTATGACATAAGACAAAAGCGAATGTATGAAGCGGGCTCAAAGGGTGATCTCACCCCATAGCTGGCAAGTTATGGTTGTGTGTTGTCAGACAGGACCTGCCTCAAACAACCACAGGTGCCACCAAGTGCTGCCTGCGATTGATAACCTGTTAAATGCCACTGCCAAACTCTGACAGCGGCATTAACAAAGAGCCAGCAGGAGGCGTGTCATTCCATGAGCCAATCGGCGCTCTCATGATGTGATGGCGGGTCGACGATGCGTTGCTATGATAGCTGGGGGTCTGCTGAATACCACCATGCTTGTCATCACGGAGCTACCTTTTGGCAGGGCTCCAAAGGAGACGGTGATTTTCACTATATGCAGTGATACTGTGGCATTGCTTTGAATAGAACAAGGGATCAGGCAACCAGAGGTTCAGGTCCCCTAAAGGGACTAATAAGAAGAGTGAAAAGTAAGAAAAAATTTTAATAAAAAAACCTAAAAGTTATCACCACCACACTTTTCCCCCAATCTTTTAAAGATAATAAAAAAATAAAAAGTACACATCTGTGGTATCGGAAAAGTCGAATCTATCAAAATATAAATCTAATAAACCCGATCGGTAAATACCATAAATGGAAAAATTCAAGAACTGTAAAACTAAGGTTTTTTTGGGCTATGCAATACCACAAAAATGCTGTAACAAGAAATTAAAATGTCACGTCTATCTCAAAATGGTATAATTAAAAATGTTCTTGTCCTGCAAAAAATAAGCTGTTACACAGCTCCATCGACTGAAAATTATGAACGTTACATGTCTCATAAAATGACGGCACAAATACCTAAAAAATTAAATTTTTCACCAGTAAAGTAATTAAAAAACCTTCAAAATACACCATAAAAATAATTTCTAGTGATGAGGGAGTATGTTCTGTTAACCCTTTCGGCGACTATGCTCAGGCCGAGCACCGAGTAGTTACAGCTGCTCGGTGTTATGTTTGAATCACTCCCGTGTGCATGATATGCGACTGTTTTACAGCTTTAATACAAGTGAGGAGTGTCTATTTCTTACACATTCATAACATGTATTAAAGCTGCCAAACAGTTGCAAATCATGCACACGGGAGTGATTCAAACATAACACCGAGAAGCTGTAACTACTCGGTGCTCGGCCCGAGCATAGTCGACGAAAGAGTTAACAGAACATACTCGCTCATCACTAATAATTTCTAAAAAAACTTTCCTTGTTATGTGGCTAAAAAAATTTAAAAAGTTATGGCTCAGGGAAAAAGGGGAGAAAAAACTAAAATGGAAAAAATGGAAATTGGCCATATCGAGAAGGGGTTAAGCAATGACACTTTTTGATGCAACGTCACCTTATGGGTTTTTGACTATTCTACTTTTTATAGCTGTACAATATGACTTTTTTCTTCCTCTAACACATATCCTTTGTATTTTAAGCATATCTATCATGTTTATTTTGATACAATAAAGATCATATGATATTTGCAATAGTCTCCCTTTATTATACTATTATATTTTCTTCATACTGGTAATAAGATTGCGCTCAAAAATAGTGTTAATTGGCTCATTACTACTGGTGGAGTGACATGCCATTGCGCAACTGGTGTATGTTTAAGTTGTATACAATTCTGCACAGAGGTCCTCTTCATGGTTTTCATTGGTTTATGTGGTTTTATGACATCTAACATTGAACTGTACTTTGTATCTTGCATATTATTTATTTTTTTATATATGTGATGTTTAGCTTAGAAAACATTGTTTAACATTCCTCATTAATAATTTTAAGCTAATGCACTTGTCAAGAATCCTCATCCTTTGACAAGAGCACAGTGCGATTATTTTCCACATATTACAGTTGATCACTCATGGCCACAACAGAGAGCCACTTTGTGATTAGCCTATTGTCAAGGGGCATTTTTAAAAAGTAGGGATGGACCAAATTGAGAGACACTTTGAAGTAGTGGCTGAGTTATTCATTTAGTCAGTTACTCAATTATTTTGATAATGAATTCCCTAAGCCCATTAAATCTTAGTTTTCAAAGAGAAATGTGACAAAAGTTTGTTTGATCTGACACCTGTGCAAGTAGTAGACGGCAAAAAACCAACAGTAAAAAGCTCATCAAATTCCTACAGAACATTCAGAATTTATACATTTTGACATTTAATTAAGCTCGTCTAATTAGCGGCTAAATGTTAAAATATTTTCATTTGCACAGATCCCATTCTTTAAATAACCTTGGGTATTTTATTTTCTGAAATAATATAAAGTGAGTTTTGTTCTTAAAATCTTAATAGCTTTCCCAAGCGTTCCTCTTCCGTAAATCATCGACTAATCTATTATCATAGCCAAAAAGTTCAGCATAGCAGGCCCCAAGTGCATCATGTTATTTCAACTTCCTAACAAATGACCACATTCATATTAGCTGACAGATTGCAGACCTTTATGTTAATGTACAATGGGTTTTGGAAAGTGCACTTCTGGGAGGCGTAAGAAAAGTTTCAGCTACTATTAAACTACTTCCAGGATCTTGCTTGTTAAAGAAACAAATTTCTTTTAAAAATTAAATGCTTCTATAATTTGATTTTGAATTATTTTCAATTGAGTAGCTAAAGATCATATGATATTAAGGATTTTCATCAATCCACTTATTGGTCTTTATGATGGCTCAATAACTAGCATTGGTGCATTGTGGCAATGGGGTCCTGGGTTTGAATGTGACCTGTGTGAGATATAGATGTAGCTTGAAAGTTTACTTCTTGTTCATATTGATTTCTTTGCATTTAAAAAATAGTGATCAATTAACTGACTTTATGCAATACTGGCTCCAAGCTAATAAATTAGACATAGGATAATTAGCTAATGACCCTTAGTGAGGGATAAAGACCAATGTGTGTATTATAGTAAATGTAGCATTATTGGTATTACTGAAATATTTATTTTTTGTGTATATCAGACACAGGTAATTATGGATGTTAAGTTTTGCCTGGTAAGGTTGATACACTAAGCCATAGATCGGGATAAACAGCTTGGGCCTAAGACATTGGAGCAGTAAGATATTGCAGAGCTGGATAAGCACATCAAAACCTAAAGTGGCATGGACAAGCAGAGCTGGATATGCTGTATGGCAAGTGGAGCAGCATGGAACGATAGAGTTGGATGTTGTAGGCTCCTTTTTACAATAGAACTTGGTATGCAGATAGGTGCTTTGGAGATGTATAATTATGTAGACAGAATAGCTTAGATGAATTTGTCTGTTTGAAAATCATAAAAAACTTGTGGGATATTCTGGGCACTGCCAGTGGACGAAGGATGTCCAAAGTTGGGTAGATGAACAGTTTTTTAATTGTATTATGCATTTTGGAGTTGATCTCCTTCCTTAGATACCAGATGAATTTGTGCACAGTAGCTTGGAATAATAGAAACAGATAAGCAGCTTGGTATAGCAAGAGTTTCGTGTGTGGACAGTACCTCAGAACAGTAGAGCCAGAGAGACAGTCAGGCATCTTTATATAGCAGAGCCGAGTATGCTCTCTTATGGCTAGGCATAGAGTACCGTAATATTCGTAATCGCTATACTCGTAATGAGTACTTTGTAATAATCGCGTTTTCATTCCGAATAGCGAGTACAATGTAAGTCAATGGGAAATGCGTGAAATTTTCTGCTGGACCCTACAAAGGGTTCTGGGGGTCTGAGGAAAAGGCTGAAATGGATGGGAAAGTGATGAAACAGAATGAGAAGAGCTTGGAGAATGTGCCTGCATGCATTTCTGACTCACATATGGTTTCTGGGAATAAGTTTGTCGCAGTATTATGCCACTTTTACAGACACACAAGAACAACTACCAAACCTAACCTAAATTGAATTTAAGAGGCCAAAAATGTTAAGAAACAGTTTTTCCTGCACAATCACTTGTATATAAGGCTAAATAAACCAGAGAAACCAAAAAAATATCCCTTTTAGCGTTTGTTCACACATACTGTTGTTGCTTTTTTTCGCCTTTTACAATTGGGAGGGCCCTGACTTATACATTTTGTAGGTCCCTCTGTCATACATCATATTTAGTTCGCTATTCCACAGCACTTTCCAAGTACAGCTAGAATGTAGTAGTAGGTATGTTGATCTTTGACCTGAGAGGTCTCAGGTGGCTGTTACTTAGACATTTGGCCAGTCCCCTCTATCATTGACACTCAGATAGTGGAATACATATTCAATAGCAGTTTACAATGTGCCCATTGTAGCGCTGGGCTTTACCCTCCTCCTCCTCCTCCACCACCATGTGATACTGGGGCCCTAATTCAAATGTTTAGAGGGTCTGCAATAGGCAGGAAAGCTGAGTTTTGTTAGAGCCCTTGTGTGGCCCTGTAACATACATTTAGAAGTGCCCTCCTCTAGAGATTTTGGAGGTCCCTCTTGTGTACAATACATTTGAGAGTGTCCTCACTTATTCATATTGTAGGGCCCTTACTCTATTATTTAACTCATTTAAGGGCAGAGACTACAGAGAAAAAGGCAAAGAGACATGGATAACTAGAAGGTAGCAGTGAGTGCGGCCTGCGATCCTCAGGCATGGCTGAACTCTGTGAACCTGAAAAATAAAGCTGCACTAGTCAATTGGATGACGAGCTCAAATATATCACTTGTGCAAGTCAAAGGACAAAGGATGTATGGTGTCCCCCCTCCAGGATGGGTTGGTGAAGTGTGGCGCCCTGCTGTGCATTGGTGTCACAGAACCCAGAAGGGTGCATGGATGTACTTCTCCACAAGAGGCCCTCACACATTCACACACCTCGAACCTACCACCTCAGACCACCAGAGGGAGCCCATTAGGGACATACATAGGGAGGATGGAGCCTGGCAGTTCAGATTAGTTCCTGCTTAGAGACAGAGAGGAACACAGCTCAGAGTTGAGCAGAGAGCATGCTGACGAGAGCAGTGAGGAGGCAGCGAGCTGGCTGCGGTGCTTAGGCTAGCCAAGGCCTACAGCAGGTGTGAAGGCCTAGTGAGGGCCTAGAGTGGGCCAAAGGTGAGAGGAGAAGGAAGAAGTAGTGAGGGGGCAGAGGAGCATACCAGGATCAGCCCGATATATACATATATCGGACACCAGGTCCGCACCTACAGGGACATTTATACTCAGTAGGGACCACCGGAACCCCTGGAGGACTACAGGTCCCAGGTTCACCAAACGCTGGTTACAGTACCAGGGCTAGGAGTCATGGAGGTCCCAGCATCCAGGGAGAGTGATCTCCAAAGAGAAGGCCCTACCACCAGGTCAGCAGGTGCCAAGAGAGACATTAACCAAGCTAGGCCTAGCTCCAGGCAGGTCAGAATCTTAGAAAAGAAAGCAATGGATCAGGAGGCCCTATACCCGCTCACTGGGGAGAGTCCAAAAGTGCACCCTTCACCTGGAGTACCTTGGACCGTGCCTGCAGCATCACCAGTAAAGGTACAGAAGCTTACCCCCGTGTGAGTGTCTGTCTTTCCTCCGGGACCGTCCTGCCGTCTCTCTCCCCTGCATCACCATCCATTACACTCCATGTTGCCCTGGAGCTAGCTCTACCTGTGGAGAGCCACACCATTCCTGCTGCCATAACATCAGCTTCCTAGGACTGCTCTGCAGCGGTGGCACCATTAGCCGCATTCCACAGGTGGCGTCATGAACTTTCCCAAATCCCCTATAAAATATTCCCCTTTTTACTGACCGCCCTTGGGTCATGGACCGGGCCAGCCACCGTGATATCCCCCGGCAACCAGAGGCCCGGTTGCCGAGTACCCCACGGCCCTGGGGGCGCATCAGAAGCTTCTCTAAATGGCTCAGAGATTTTGATTGTCAATATTCCCCAGATTATATAGGAAGAGAAGACTTCTTGATATTGTACTACTTGGTCCAGTGCAGAATGTGCATCGTATTTACAAAAATTACTCCTTTGGACTGTGTCATAGGTGCAGGGTGATTCCATGACAAGGGCCTCCCTTGTCAAACATTATCTACAATGGAGTACTGTAGTAGTTGTGGCCCTCAGTTCAAGTTTTCAGAGGGTCATCAACGATCATCAACTGTCAGTGTAAATTTCTATTGAATATGTATCCACTATCTCAGTCAAAATGTGTCACAACCTGTGACAAGTGCCTCCAATTACAAATATTAATTTTGTAGGACCACTGTACATTCCAGATTTGTCCACTTCACAATGTGCATAGAGTTTGTAAAAATGAGACCTATGGGCTGAGTCATGGTTGACGCAGGAAGCCACCATCCCAAGGGCCTCCAATCACAAATAGTAGTTAGGTTGGAGTAGGAATACTGTCCTAGTTTGTCCACTGCACAATGTGTATAGGATTTGTAAAAATTAGCCTTATGGGCTGAGTCATGGTTGACGAAGGAAGGAAACAGATTTTTTATGGCAAGGGGGTGACGTTAACAGCAGTAGCATGAATCTGCATTTTTGGCGAATTTAGATTGGCTTGCTGTCGTCTGGAGGGATTAGAATCTGTGGAGATATCTAGTTCTTGTTGAATTTAATCAGAGTAAGTCTGTCTGCATTTTCTGTGGAGAGGCGTGTGCGCCTATCAGTGATGATTGTCCCAGCGGAACTGAAAACGCTCAGACACAGCACTAGCAGCTGGGCAGACTAGCACCTCCAATGCTTATAAAGAGAGGTCAGGCCAAGTGTTCAGCTTAGACACCCAATAATTAAAGGGAACTGAAGCGTCAGAACGTACGCACGTATGGTCACTTAAGTACCCCTTGACCATGTTGTGCAACTTATCCCTCCTTGGCATTGTTACAGGCACAGTAGCCATTGCTGTCTTGCTGGTTTATTGAAAATTGCCTAATTTGTACACATTTTCCCCCCACCTCTGTTGGGGCTGGTGTTCATGTCTCTCCAAATTATCCCTTGGTGTTGAAGAGAGCTGATACCTATGCCACCAGCATTATCTGAGGGTGATGCTCTCAGCAATAGTGTTGAGCCACCCCCGTAGTGTTCGAGTTCGGTTTGGTTCATCGAACACCCGTATGTTCGCCGAACTGTTCGTCGAACACCTTCGAACACTGTTAAAACCAATGGCAGCCAAACAAAAACACAAAGAAACACATAGAAAACACCTTCAAAGGTGTCCAAAAGCTGACAAACTGCTCAGAAGACACAACTAACACATGGAAAAGTGACAAGTACATATAGTCATGCGAAAAGAAAAGAGGTGGAGGAGTAAAAGGAGGGGGAGACACAGATATAGGCATGTCATGCCCTTCTAAAACCAAAAAGTGCGAAGCCGACAAGGCCAGTCCGTTCCTGCCCGTGCGACCTCCGTGTCTCCGGGTTTGTACCAGAGCTGCGGTGGACCCTGACGGCCAGCCCCCCCCTCCCAATACTGGTGCCTGTCCGCTGGTGGGTCGAGCGAGCCCCCCTGCGGTGGAGGCAGGTCTAAGCTTTTTAATTTAAATTGTCTCTATAATTTGAATGAGTACACTTTAAATCCTTTTACAAGGATCTATTGGAGGGCAAGTCTGATGACAGCAGCTGCGGGAATTCCAGATCCAGCAGCGTCCGCTAAAGCTGCTGCAGTTAAAAAGCTTTTATAAGGATCGAGCTTGGCGGTGCACCGCAAGGCGTCCTACTGCCAGTCCCAGCCCCTATGCCTTGGGGTGCCTCCTGATGCTCTTCACTGAGTGTCCCGGGGGCCCGAAGCATTTCCTTTGAAAAAAGTAAGTGTCCAAACTACAGGTGGTGTAGCTTGCTTAACAGCTGGGATAATCCGCTGACTAGCAGACACTGCTACTAGGCACAAAGTATTTCCTGGGCTAGATGCAGTTAAAAATTTGTAATTAGATACTCTCGTTGAATACTAACAAAGCATTCCATAGAGTCTCCTGGCACGCCATATATTATTCTCTTAAAAAGCTTGGGGTACGGGTCTAGGGGACCCTTTTATAGGCAAAATCAAGGCCCTGTATCGCAATACGTCACCTAGGCTGAAGATAAATGGAACATTTGCATCATCTTTCATAATCACCAATGGTACAAGGCAGGGATGTCCTCTTTCCCCTCTGTTATACATCCTAGTGACGGAGCACCTGCTCTCATCAATTCGCCATAACCCCAATATTAGGCGGATTGAGGTGGGAGGCACCGAGTACAAGTGCTCTGCATTTGCTGATGATGTCCTAGTTTATATCTCTCAATCATATATATCCATCCCTACTGTTAAGGCTGAAATAGATCACTTTGTTACATGGTCAAATTTTAAAATCAAAGCAGCGAAGTCTGAGGCCCTCAATGTCTCCCTCCCCAAATCCATACAGGATTCCATCCAATCCAACTTTCCCTTTGCCTGGCCCTCACAGGGCATCAAATACTTAGGAATTCATATTCATAGAGACCTCTCCCGTCTCTGTTATCTTAATTTTGGGCCCTTTATTGAACGACTCCATACAGACCACGGTTGGCAAGTTAGAACTGTATGATTCACTACGTGAGCCACTGGTGTTTTGTGAAAAAGCACATGTACACTGTGCTCCAAATTATTATTCAAAAAGTGTTTAGGAGTGATAAGGTAAGAATTTTTTTTGTTTGTCAGTTAAACTCATTGATGGTGATGTGTGTCAGTGATCTTTATATCACTGTAAGCAATTGCAGACACCTGTGCTAATTAGTTTGGCAGGTGTGTCCAATGAAAGGCAAGACTACTTAAGAAGGCTGTCCCACATTATTAAGCAGCCTACATTTTCGGGCCAAAATGGGAAAGAAAAAGGATGTGTCGGCTGCTGAGAAGCAACAACTTGTGGATTGTTTAGGTCAAGGCATAACTACAATCAACATTGCCAAGACACTTCATCCTGATCATCGCTCAATCAAGAAGTATGTAGCTGATTCACAGTACACACGTGTGGGTGCTGATAAGGGAAAATTGAGGACTCTTTCCTACAGGCAATTACATCAGGTTAAAAGAGCAGCGGCAAAAAAGCCTTGTCATAGCGGCAGACATGTTTTTGAAGCTGCTTGTGCCTCCAACGTCCCCCGAACAACAAGATGCAGGGTACTTCAGAGGTTTGCAGCTGTGCGTAAGCCATCCTGTCGACCTCTTCTATCCACTGTACACAAGCAGAAACGGCTCCAGTGGGCCAAAAAATACATGAAGACTGACTTCAAGACTGATTTGTTCACCGATGAGTGCCGTGCAACGCTCGATGGTCCAGATGGATGGAGTGGAGGATGGCTGGTTGATGGACACCCCACGCAAACACGGCTACAGCGCCAACAAGGAGGAGGTGGAGTTATGTTTTGGGCTGGAATAATGGGGAGAGAGATTGTCGGCCCCTTTAGGATCCCTGAAGGGGTAAAGATGAACTCCATAATGTATGTGGAGTTTCTCAAACAGCACTTCCTGACATGGTTCAAGAAGAAGAACCGTGTATTTCGCAGCAAGATAATTTTCATGCATGATAATGCACAGTCTCATGCTGCACATAACACATCTGCATCTCTGGCTGATATGGGCATTAAAGGGGACAAACTTATTCAGTGACCCCCATGCTCCCCTGACCTCAACCCCATTGAGAACCTCTGGAGCATCATCAAAAGGAGTGTCTATGATGGCGGTAGGCAGTTCACATCTAAGCAACAGCTCTGGGAGGGTATTCTGTGCTCATGCAAAACAATTGAAGAAGAAACCATCCAAAACCTGACAAATTCAATGGACGAGAAAGTTCAGAAGCTCCTTTCGAACAAGGGGTCCTATGTGCAAATGTAACATCACCTAGAATAAAGTTTTGAGTTGAAAACTGTTTGATTTCAGTTTCTAATAACCTGCTAATGCTTATAATTTCAAAAATGACCATTTTTTTGTTCTCTATTAAAATGAAAAGGTTGATCGAAGAGTGTGGGGGATCTAAGAGTGTGGCAACCCAGTAGTCAGGATTATTTCAAATTCTGACAATCTGAGGGTCATGTTGCAGGTAGTGCAGCAAGAAGGCACTCATGTGTCTTGCGCATCTTGGAGCCCCAAAATTATTTTCCGGGCTAGATGCAGCTAAAAATTATTATTAATTTGAAAGCTGGTGGAGCTTAGTATAGATGGCCTAATATGATCAGTACTACAAACTGCTACAAAGCCCAAATTATTTTCCAGCCAAGATACAGATAAACATGATTAGTAATTTTAAATCTGGTGGAGTTTAGTATAGATGGCCTAATAGAATCAGTACTGCACACTGCTACAAGGCCCACATTATTTTCCAGCCAAGATACAGATAAACATGATTAGTAATTTGAAAGCTTAAAACGATTGGTGAGGTGATTTTAACAAATCATCAAGCTTTTACTCTCCCCAGGATGACACAGGGGTAGAAAAGTCGTTTCGGATCTATTATTTGTTCATCTTTATGAACGTGAGTCTGTCTACATTATCAGTGGAGAGCGGCTTGCGCTTATCTGTCAGCACATCACCAGCAGCGCTAAACACACGTTCAGACAGAACGCTGGCAAAGGGGCATGACAAGATCTCCAAGGCGTAAGTGGCGAGCTCCGGTCATTTATCCAGATTGGAAGCCCAAAAAGAGCAAGGGTCCAGTGACACAGTCATGGCTTCAATGTTTATTGGAGATACTCCTGTACCATCGTCTCTAGGCGTTGACTATGTGTCAGACTTCTTGTCTCCTGTGGCGTTGCAAAGGATGGGCTAAAAAAGTGGTGAAATGATTCCGCAAAATTGATGTTACCAGCAGATACTGTGTTTCTGTTACGTTTTGAGTGCTGAACACTCGACGGTCCCATGGTTGGCAAGTTGGAACTGTGAGATTCACTACGTGCACCACTAGTGTTTTGGGGAAAAGCACATGTAAGATTCTGCAACAGTCTCTGCTGATACTCCTGCATGCGTGCATCTCTTTCTTTGGCAGGAATAATTTCTACAAATTTATTTTTGTACCGGGGATCTAACGGTGTGGCAACCCAGTAGTCAGGATTATATCTAATTCTCACAATTCAAGGGTCATGTTGCAGGTAGTGCAGCAAGAAGGCACTCATGTGTCTTGCGCATCCAAGAGCACCATGTCCCTGTTGTGTTGGTGGCGAGGTAACAATCATGCTTCCTTCCTCTGCCCTCTCCCCCCAACCTCGCACAACAGAAATGTGATCAAGGTCTCCCTCATCTGATGAATCTTCCATCAGTTTGTCCTCCACTTTTTCCTGGGCTCCTGCACCTTCCTAACTAGTTTGGCTGCTGCCATGCGCCCTGGTAAAACCATCTCCCCCACCCTCACATGCCTGCCGCCTTGGTGCTGCCGACCGTATGGACCTTGCAGATGTTAGCCCTTCTGCATACAACTCCTCCTCCTCTACTTCCTCCACCTCCTCTTTTGCCACCACCTGACTCTGAATTCTGTTTAACATGTGCTCCAGCATGTAAATCACCGGAATAGTCATGCTGATAATGGCATCGTCAGCACTAAACATCTTCGTCGCCATTTCAAAACTGTGCAGAAGGGTGTATAGGTCCCTGAACTGAGACCACTCCTCCAGCGTGATTTGCCCCACCTCTGGATCTCGTTTGCCCAGGCTATATGTCACAAAGTATTGCACCAGGGCTTGTCGGTGCTGCCACAGTCGCTGCAACATGTGCAGAATTGAATTCCACCAGGTAGGCACACCGCATTTTAGCCGGTGAAGTGGCAGGCCCAACGACTTCTGTAGAGATGTAAGTCGCTGAGCTGCGGGATTCGAACGGCGGAAGTGAGCACACAGCGACCGTGCCCTCTGCAGAAGGCGATCTAGTCCGGGATAGTGGGCTAAAAATTGCTGGACAACCAGGTTCAACACGTGAGCCATACAAGGCACGTGTGTGACATTGCCCCGGCAAAGGGCCGCACCCAAGGTTTGCAACATTGTCGCACACGGCCTTCCCTGGTTTCAGGTCCAGTGGAGACAACCATTCATGAAACTGGTTCTCCAGAGCTGACCACAACTCCTCAGATTTGTGACTCACATTTCCCAGACATTTCAAAGTAAAAACCGCCTGATGACATTGAGCCCTGCTGCCAGCATAGTAAGGAGGTGTGCAGGATCCCTTCTGCGCAGTTAGAAAGCTTGTGGCATGACCAGACAGGCTTTGGGAGCAGGTGGAGGACCGAGAGGAGGTTGAGGAGGCAGAAGCAGTGGAGGAACTTTGAGATAAAGAGGATTGACGCACAACTCGTGGGGACGGCAAGACTTGGACAGCAGCCCCTTGTCCTACTGTCACCATAGTTACCCAGTGCCCAGTCAGCGACATGTAACGCCCCTGTCCGTGCCAACTCGTCCAAGTGTCTGTGGTGAAATGCACCCTGTCACACACAGAGTTTCTCAATGAAGCGGTGATGTTGTGTGCGACATGCTGGTGGAGAGCAGGCACACCTTTCTTTGAGAAGTAGTGCCGACAGGTGGTGCTATCGATGTCGGACAGCACTGAACACCAGCTGGTGTTTCCACCTCCAAAGAAAATGATGACCTGCCAATCACGCTGGCTGTTGAGGGTAAAGAGGTGGCAGGTCTGCATCCCAAAACAGGTGTGACTGCTGTCCCCCCAGTCACAGAGGATGAAGAGGCTGCGGATGCACAAGATGTGGCAGACGGTGGTTGGCCCGGCAGGCTAGGAGTAGTGTGACGCTCGCAGCCCTCCCTGGGAATTGGGGTACTCGGAGCCGGGTCAGAAGTTGTGGGGATGCAGCCGTGGCCTGGACCCGTTCCGTGCCCAGGGCCGTCACATTAAAAAGGATGTAAGGGCTTTCAGGGTTGAGTGGTATTTATCGACTACGCCACCTGTGGTGTCTGGAGAAGGGCCACCAGCGCCGCTAGCAGTCCACTGAGGCCCGGTGTCTGGGTGGCTAAAGTTCTCACTGCTCCCCACAGGTGGAGCAAGGCCCCAGGGCAGGCAAGACAGGATGAAGGGGGGTTAGCAGTGGGGCGGTGAATACGGACACCGCGTCGCGTATTATGGCGCGTAATGAACAGTCTGGAGGCCATAGGGGTGAACTTCCAAGGCTTTACTCACTCAGAGAAATTAGCGGGAAGGCAACTCCCTGCTCCTCGCGGAGTCCTGTGGCCACCAGGGACTGGGGTCTGACTACCTCCAAGGAAGTCCAGTGTTCGGTAGCGACCCTAAACCAGAGAGTTCCTGCACTACAGACTTCACCCTTTCCGGTCTGTGCGTGTGTAGATAGGCCAGGTGTCCCTCTGAGCTCCCCTCAGGTGTAGGGCTCGGGTGGCAATTCCTCTCCATCCGATGCCCGGCGGGATCCTTAGGGCCTAACCAGGCATTCCCGTCCTGGACGTGGAGTACAAGGTCGGGTGTCGGGGGCCGGTACCCCTGTTGCAGCCGGAATCCCTCTGAATAGATCAGGTAGGCGAGGACAGGTGACGTACTCCGCTCCGTCTGCATCCTCCTCGGGACCCATTTGCTAGGGAGCCACACTCTAAAGCTCCCGGGCCTTCTTGATCCTGGTCCTCGGCCGGGTTGAGACATTGCTTGTCTGCAACCTACCTCTCGTCCCAAAGATCGGGGTACGAGGGCTGTGTCCCATGCCGGTGCAGGCCCACACAGGATCTGCGCTCTCGGAGGGAAGTCACATTACACACAGTATTTTGACAGCACAGTACGACCACTAGATCCTATGACTTAGGATTAGCAAGAAGGACAGGACTAACAAAGGACTTAAAGGACCAAGATCAAAGATGGCATTCTATTAAAAATGAAATTTGAAGTGTAACTAACTAGTGTTCCTCCACCCACACACACTAACTGGTTCCTACCACTTTGTGTTCCCCAGTCTCCCTGTAACCAGGGGAGCAGCACCTAGTGCCTACTAGCTCCCTCTGGTGGAATGTGGTGTTGGATGCAAAAGGCTAGGTCACTACCATCACACCGGCCTTACCTCAGAGGAGGAACACCACACTCCATTGGAGAAGTGCAGCATTCCTGTGGCGGTCGAACCATCAGGGGCACCACATTCCCCCCTGGTAAAACACAGCACGTCTGCGGGCTGCAAAGGAAGTAACACCCAGGAAAATTTCTTTTTATATCAACAAGCAAAACTATCATCCCTTTATGGGAGGCACATTCCTTAAACTTTGCATAACAAGGTATAAAAGTGTAAAAATGCAAAAGTACCAAATTTATAAAAGTACAAAGCATAAATTAAGACAAGAGACTTTTGACAACGGCAGCAGACTGGTTAGAAGTGACGACGGTCAGTTCAGTAGCAAGAGGGACCTGCCCTAAACCCTCTACATGGGCCCTGGGGTGACTGCAGGGCATGAAGATCCAGAGTTGGACCTCCACAAAAGCCACTCCAGACAGATTTTGCTTCTGAGGTCTGAGGTAGAAAGAAAGGCACGGTTTTGCATAAAACCAATAGGAAGCACCTAAATAGATGCATAACTATACACAATGCACAGTTTGCCACCTGCCATAGTCCGCAGGGACCAAAGTCTCTGTAAAACAGGGAAAAACACAAAAATAGCAGCATTCAACTAAACTTTAACAACAACAGCAGCAGCCGGGGGCCGCTTTAGACTTCAGGCTCGCGTCTAGGGAAAGGCTCGTTCCTCCCGATGGAGGCTAGCCGGTCACCTGAGGCTGAGGGCGGGGTGGCGTCGCTCCCAGACACTTTGTGGACGTCCAGGGCATACCACCCATGCTCCCCCTGGTGGCGAGTGAAAGTCACAGTGTCGCCCGGGAAAAGGTTCCGACCGGGGTGTCCCTTCTTGAGGCGCGGCTCGACGTCCCGCCGGCTGACGAATACATCGTCCTGGAACGGGGACACCGGATGAACCCCCACCCCGCCTCCTGGTGAAAACGTACAACTTGGCCTTCATACCGGGGACTTGGACGGGTGGCCTCCTCCTGACGCGCCCTGGTCTTTGCTCCCTTGGTCCTGACCTTGAGGCGCTCGCAGCGCTGCTCCCGCCGACGTTGCTCCATTGCGAGTTGAAAGATCTGGTCGCTGCACCACTGGCTCCTCCTTTGTGCTTCAGATCGGGTCTCCCGAGGGAAGCCCATTAGGTCGCCCCCCTGGTTTTCCCAGGCCCTCTCCTCAGCCTCGGGCCAGGTTACTGCTGGTGCGGGTAGCGGGGTGAGGACAAGTTGCTGCGAGTCCTCGATTGATGCGGACCAGTCCGGGTTGGAGCCGGTAGCCTCCTCCGCAGCTTCAGGCACCTCCATATCTGAGCTTGGACGACATCGCAAGTCCCCACCGATGGCTGCCGATTGCAGCTCAGGAGCTAGCGCTTGCTCCCAGGTGACCGCGTGGGGAACTATGTACTCCGCCATGAGGTCCAAGATAGTCTCTGTTGGCTCTGCAGCCTGGGCAGGGGTTGCACACTGACCTGCCGTGAGGTCACCCTCGATCTCGGTCTCCGAGTCGACTGGTCCTGGGACCTCTACTCCTCGGCGGCGGTCTCGGATACGCAGCAGCATCTCCGCTTTCCACGCTGACGTTGCTGCCTCCTGGGCCTCTTTCTGCCTCCTGGAGAGTCCCGGAGCTTCTTTATGGAGAAACTCTATATCTCCCGGGATTAACACGCTGCTGCCATGCTCTCTGCCGGGTGAAGGGCCTGAACCGGGTTCAGTAGTTCTGTGGTCTTGCTCCCCAGATGCATCCATGTCCGCCTCCGTTGACTGCCAAGCTCCAACTGCAATGGCCGCACCTTGTTGCTTCTCTTCTTCCTCCTCTTTCGGGGCGGTTCCTGGGCGGCATGCTGACAGGCCCACCTCTGTTCAGCCCATCCAGTTTGACGGACATTACCCCGCGAGCAGTCTCTGATGGAAGGGGCAGTCCACATTATTGGCGCCAAGCAGGAGCCCAGCCCACGATGGGAGGCGTTCAAAGGCAGTCTTTTTACAGCATTATGGCGTCTGTTCTTCTTTGGCGGGTGCCATTTTAAGTGTAAAACAACAGTTCAAGGTGTAAGGCACACAGTACCCGATAGCAATGGGCACTCTTCTCCATTGCTGCGGGCACGATATCCTGCCGACTAAGCCAGTGATGTGACGCTCGCAGCCCTCCCTTGGAATTGGGGTACTCGGAGCCGGGTCAGATGTTGTGGGGATGCAGCCGTGGCCTGGACCCATTCCGTGCCCAGGGCCGTCACATTAAAAAGGATGTAAGGGCTTTCAGGGTTGAGTGGTATTAATCGACTACGCCACCTGTGGTGTCTGGTGAAGGGCCACCAGCGCCGCTTGCAGTCCACTGAGGCCCGGTGTCAGGGTGGCTAAGTTCTCACTGCTCCCCACAGGCGGAGCAAGGCCCCAGGGCAGGCAAGGCAGGATGAAGGTGGGTTAGCAGTGGCGCGGGGAATACAGGCACCGTGTCGCGTGGTATGATGCGTAATGAACAGTCCGGAGGCCATAGGGGTGAACTTCCAAGGCTTTACTCACTCAGAGATGTTAGCGGGAAGGCGACTCCCTGCTCCTCGCGGAGTCCTGCGGCGACCAGGGACGGGGGTCCGACTACCTCCGAGGAAGTCCAGTGTTCGGTAGTGACCCTAAACCAGAGTGTTCCTGCACTACAGATTTCACCCTTTCCCATCTGTGCGTGTGTGCATAGGCCAGGTCTCCCTCTGAGCTCCTCTCAGGTGTAGGGCTCGGGTGGTAATTCATCTCCATCCGATGCCAGGCGGTATCCTTAGGGCCTAACCGGGCTTTCCCATCCTGGACGTGGAGTACAAGGTCGGGTGTCGGGGGCCGGTACCCCTGTTGCAGCCGGAATCCCTCTGAATAGATCAGGTAGGCGAGGACAGGTGGCGTACTCCGCTCCGTCTGCATCCTCCCCGGGACCCATTTGCTAGGGAGCCACACTCTAAAGCTCCCGGGCCTTCTTGATCCTGGTCCTCGGCCGGATTGAGACATTCCTAGTCTGCAACCTACCTCTCATCCCAAAGATCGGGGTACGAGGGCTGTGTCCCATGCCGATGAAGGCCCACACAGAATCTGCGCTCCTGGAGGGAAGTCACATTACACACAGTATTTTGACAGCACAGTACGACCACTAGATCCTATGACTTAGGATTAGCAAGAAGGACAGGACTAACAAAGGACTAAAAGGACAAAGATCAAAGATGGGATTCTATTAAAAATGAAATTTGAAGTGTAACTAACTAGTGTTCCTCCACCCACACCCACTAACTGGTTCCTACCACTTTGTGTTCCCCAGTCTCCCTGTAACCAAGGGAGCAGCACCTAGTGCCTCCTAGCTCCCTCTGGTGGAATGTGGTGTTGGATGCGAAAGGCTAGGTCACTACCATCACACCGGCCTTACCTCAGAGGGGGAACACCACACTCCATTGGAGAAGTGCAGCATTCCTGTGGCGGTCGAACCCACAGTGAGCTTCCCACTGCAACTTATGCTTCATATCCATGTGCCGGTTCATGCATGAAGTACTCAAACTATGTATTTTTTGGCCTCTACTTAGTTTTAGCTGACAAATGTTACAGATAACACGAGTTGAGTCATCTTTATCGATCTGAAAAAATGCCCAGGCTATGCAAGGCTTAGCACCCATGCGACCTGAAGAGCCACCACGACTTGTGGTCAGAGGCAAAGCTGTGTTTGAGGATGCAGTTGTTGACGTGCCTTAAGTACTATGTCTCTGTCCAGGAAGGCGCAACCTGACCTCGTCGTCACTAGCATCCTCCTCCACCTCCTCTGCTGACCTCATCTCTTGGCTGACTGTGGGTTGACAGTAAGTGGGATCTCCAACATCGTCATCATCACCCTGTGTGTTATCACACCTGTCGTCCTCAGAGCCAACCTCTTCCTGCCCTGACAAAAAACTAAAGTTGTCGCTACAATCAGGTATTTGAGTCTTATCATCGTCTTCCTCATTGTCTCCACCTACAGGAGTTACAGTTCGGGAACGAGTGTCTACATTATGGTCAGAACCTTCTGCGTCTGGACTCATAAAGATTCTGGGCATCAGTGCAGATCATTTCCTCGTCTGGATTCACAGAAGCTCTGGAGCCGACCTCTGATTCCCAGGCTATAGTATGAGTAAACAGCTCTGCAGACTCAACCATCTGTTCTACCCCATACTCAGACGGGCAGCTGGAGACTTGGGAGCTGTGAGGAAGCAAGTGTGATTGGGGTGACACCTCTGAGGACTGGAGTATTTGTGATGTTGAAGCTGAGGTGGAGGAGAGCCCACTTAAAGGAGCACTTGATATCCGTTGAAGCACTTGCTGTTTTGGTGCCTCATCTGGAATTTGTAGCGATTGGTGTGGCTGTTAGAAAGGGATCTTATCACATTGTCCGCTAAAAGAAGTAGACATCTTAGTTTGGCTGGAAGATGGTGTTTCTTCTGCATATGTTACTGTTGCTTTAACACCTACCCCACGGACACAACCTTTTTTTCCCTTCCCAACACGCCTATTCCCCTTTACACCAGCAGCAGGCCTTTGTCCACTCATTTTGGTGGTCAACTAATTGACAACTCTGGAGTTGTTTGCACAAAAAACAATGGATGGGAACCAAGCAGAGCTGAGTGGCCAATCTGTGGTATTAGCCCAAAAGTATTGGCTGGGTTAGATGCAGAAAAAAATTAGATTGAATTTGCAACCTGGTGGAGGTTAGTATAGATGGACTAATAGAAACAGTCCCACACACTGCTACAAGCCAAACTATTTTTTCAGAGCTAGATGCAGAAAAAAATTATATTGAATTTGCAACCTGATGGAGGTTAGTATAGATGGACTAATAGAACAAGTCCCACACACTGCTAGAAGCCGAAATATTTTTTCAGAGCTAGATGCAGAAAAAAATTATATTGAATTTTCAACCTGATGGAGGTTAGTATAGATGGACTAATAAAACAAGTCCCACACACTGCTAGAAGCTGAAATATTTTTTCAGAGCTAGATGCAGAAAAAAATTAGATTGAATTTTCAACCTGGTGGAGGTTAGTATAGATGGACTAATAGAACAAGTCCCACACACTGCTAGAAGCCGAAACATTTTTTCAGAGCTGGATGCAGAAAATAAGTATATTGAATTTGCAACCTGATGGAGGTTAGTATAGATGGACTAATAGAACAAGTCCCACACACTGCTAGAAGCCGAAATATTTTTTCAGAGCTAGATGCAGAAAAAAATTAGATTGAATTTTCAACCTGGTGGAGGTTAGTATAGATGGACTAATAGAACAAGTCCCACACACTGCTACAAGCTGAACTATTTTTTCAGACCTATATGCAGAAAAAAAATAGATTGAATTTGCAACCTGGTGGAGGTTAGTATAGATGGACTAATAGAACAAGTCCCACACATTGCAAGAAGCCGAAATATTTTTTCAGAGCTAGATGCAGAGAAAAATTATATTGAGTTTGCAACTTGATGGAGGTTAGTATAGATGGACTAATAGAAAAAGTCCCATACACTGCTAAAAGCTGAAATATTTTTTCAGAACTAGATGCAGAAAAAAATTATATTGAATTTGCAACCTGATGGAGGTTAGTATAGATGGACTAATAGAACAAGTCCCACACACTGCTAGAAGCCAAAATATTTTTTCAGAGCTAGATGCAGAAAAAAATTAGATTGAATTTGCAACCTGGTGGAGGTTAGTATAGATGGACTAATAGAACAAGTCCCACACACTGCTAGAAGCCGAAACATTTTTTCAGAGCTAGATGCAGAAAATAATTATATTGAATTTGCAACCTGACGGAGGTTAGTATAGATGGACTAATAGAACAAGTCCCACACACTGCTAGAAGGCGAAATATTTTTTCAGAGCTAGATGCAGAAAAAAAATATATTGAATTTGCAACCTGATGGAGGTTAGTATAGATGGACTAATAGATCAAGTCCCACACACTGCTAGAAGCCGAAATATTTTTTCAGAGCTAGATGCAGAAAAAAATTATATTGAATTTGCAACCTGATGGAGATTAGTATAGATGGACTAATAGAACAAGTCCCACACACTGCTAGAAGCCAAAATATTTTTTCAGAGCTAGATGCAGAAAAAAATTAGATTGAATTTGCAACCTGGTGGAGGTTAGTACAGATGGACTAATAGAACAAGTCCCACACACTGCTACAAGCCGAAATATTTTTTCAGAGCTAGATGCAGAAAAAAATTATATTGAATTTGCAACCTGATGGACGTTAGTATAGATGGACTAATAGAACAAGTCCCACACACTGCTAGAAGCCGAAATATTTTTTCAGAGCTAGATGCAGAAAAAAATTATATTGATTTTGCAACCTGATGGAGGTTAGTATAGATGGACTAATAGAATGATGCTATGCCCAAAAGGTTGTACTTCGCTAGGTGCAGTAAAATAATTTGTATTCTATACACAGGTGTTCTAGCCTGCAACACAGATAGGCTACTCCACTGACTAACACACTCTGCAATAGGCCAAAAAGGATTTGCTTTGCTAGATTTAGCCAAATGCTGTGAAAAAAACTTGCACAGCACTGGCACAGACCTGCCTGGCAAAAAATGATAGGAAATGATTAAACTTAGTCCTGAAAAGGACTGCAATTACAATTAGTCTTTACTCCCAAACTATCTATTTAATAGCACAGACCTGCCTGATAAAAGTGATAGGAACTGATATAACTTAGTCCTGAAAAGGACTGCAATTACAATTAGTCTTTACTCCCAACATATCTATTTAAGAGCACAGACCTGCCTGATAAAAGTCGTAGGAAATTACGTAACCTAGTCCTTAAAAGGACTGCAATCACAACTATTCCCTACTCCCAAGCTATCTGTAGATTTGTGCGAAAATTGGCTTGAAATTAACAAAGTATAGCGCACACAGCAACAGCAGTGCCGTCTAACACGCAGCTGCAGCAGTGAGAAAATGATGGCGACAGGGAAAATGGCTGGGTCTTAAAGGGCAAGGACATGTGACTTACACTGCCAATGACACATGCCCTTGCTTGTGTGAAAAAAAGCAGTTTGCTCCGTGTGTGCGCTGCTGATAGGCTGACAGATTGCACCTCCCCACTAGTGATGAGCGTTGTTCTACTCGAACTGTTCGCCAATCTCAAATTCGAGCTGTTTTGGGCGGTGTTCGAGCCGTTTAGCGAACACGAACGATTTGAGAAAAATTCGGCTGTTCGAGGTTATGTTCGATAACTGTTCGTGCACCAAAATCATAACTGGATTTTTTCTCAGTAGTGATGAAAATTAATGTTAATACGCAGTTTGAGTGTACAGCAGGGTGGGGGAGGGGCAGGGGATGGATCTCTGCAGGAATAATGAAGATCTCCATTTTTTTTTCTCTTTCCCGCATTTGCAGTGGGGAGGTGCAGTCTGTCAGCCTATCAGCAGCGCACACACGGAGCGAACTGCTGTTTTTCACACAAGCAAGTTCATGTGTCATTGGCAGTGTATGTCACATGTCCTTGCCCTATAAGACCAAGCCATTTTCCCCGTCGCCACCATTTTCTCACTGCTGCAGCTGCGTGTTAGACGGCACCGCTGTTGCTGTTTGCGCTATACCTTGTTAATTTCAAGCCAATTTTCGCACAAATCTACAGATAGCTTGGGAGTAGGGAATAGTTGTGATTGCAGTCCTTTTAAGGACTAGGTTACAGCATTTCCTACGACTTTTATCAGGCAGGTCTGTGCTCTTATATAGATAGATTGTGGGAGTAAAGACTAATTGTAATTGCAGTCCTTTTCAGGACTAGGTTACATCAGTTCCTATCAGTTTTTGCCAGGCAGGTCTGTGCCAGTGCTGTGCAAGTTTTTTTCACAGCATTTGGCTGAATCTAGCAAAGCTAATCCTTTTTGGCCTATTGCAGAGTGTGTTAGTCAGTGGAGTAGCCTATATGTGTTGCAAGATATTCCACCTGTGTATAGAATACCAATTTTTTTACTGCACCTAGTGAAGTAAAATCTTTTGGGCATAGCATCATTCTATTAGTCCATCTATACTGACCTCCATCAGGTTGCAAATTAAAAATAATTTTTATCTGCATCTACCTCTGAAAAAATATTTGGGCTTCTAGCTGTGTGTGGGACTTGTTCTATTAGTCCATCTATACTGACCTCCATCAGGTTGCAAACTGAATATAATTTTTTTCTGCATCTAGCTCTGAAAAAATATTTGGAATTCTAGCAGTGTGTGGGACTTTCTCTATTAGTCCATCTATACTGACCTCCATAAGGTTGTAAACTGAATATATTTTTTTTCTGCATCTACCTCTGAAAAAATATTGGGCTTCTAGCTGTGTGTGGGACTTGTTGTATTAATCCATCTATACAGACCTCCATCAGGTTGCAAACTGAATATAATTTTTTTCTGCATCTAGCTCTGAAAAAATAGTTGGCCTTCTAGCAGTGTGTGGAACTTTCTCTATTAGTCCATCTATACTGACCTCCATCAGGTTGCAAATTAAAAATAATTTTTATCTGCATCTAGCTCTGAAAAAATATTTGGCCTTCTAGCAGTGTGTGGGACTTTCTCTATTAGTCCATCTATACTGACCTCCATCAGGTTGCAAATTAAAAATAATTTTTATCTGCATCTACCTCTGAAAAAATATTTGGGCTTCTAGCTGTGTGTGGGACTTGTTCTATTCGTCCATCTAAACTGACCTCCATCAGGTTGCAAACTGAATATAATTTTTTTCTGCATCTAGCTCTGAAAAAATATTTGGCCTTCTAGTAGTGTGTGGGACTTGTTCTATTAGTCCATCTATACTGACCTCCATCAGGTTGCAAACTGAATATAATTTTTTTCTGCATCTAGCTCTGAAAAAATATTTGGCCTTCTAGCAGTGTGTGGGACTTTCTCTTTTAGTCCATCTATACTGACCTCCATCAGGTTGTAAATTAAAAATAATTTTTATCTGCATCTAGCTCTGAAAAAATATTTGGCCTTCTAGCAGTGTGTGGGACTTTCTCAATTAGTCCATCTATACTGACCTCCATCAGGTTGCAAATTAAAAATAATTTTTATCTGCATTTACCTCTGAAAAAATATTTGGGCTTCTAGCTGAGTTTGGGACTTGTTCTATTAGTCCATCTATACTGACCTCCATCAGGTTGTAAACTGAATATAATTTTTTTCTGCATCTAGCTCTGAAAAAATATTTGGCCTTCTAGCAGTGTGTGTGACTTTCTCTATTAGTCCATCTATACTGACCTCCATCAGGTTGCAAATTAAAAATAATTTTTTTTCTGCATCTACCTCTGAAAAAATATTGGGCTTCTAGCTGTGTGTGGGACTTGTTCTATTAATCCATCTATACAGACCTCCATCAGGTTGCAAACTGAATATAATTTTTTTCTGCATCTACCTCTGAAAAAATATTTGGGCTTCTAGCTGTGTGTGGGACTTGTTCTATTAGTCCATCTATACTGACCTCCATCAGGTTGCAAACTGAATATAATTTTTTTCTGCATCTAGCTCTGAAAAAATATTTGGCCTTCTAGCGGTGTGTCGGACTTGTTCTATTAGTCCACCTATACTGACCTCCATCAGGTTGCAAATTCAAAATAATTTTTTGTCTGCATCTAGCTCTGAAAAAATATTTGGCCTTCTAGCAGTGTGTGGGACTTTCTCTATTAGTCCATCTATACTGACCTCCATCAGGTTGCAAACTGAATATATTTTTTTTCTGCATCTACCTCTGAAAAAATATTTGGGCTTCTAGCTGTGTGTGGGACTTGTTCTATTAGTCCATCTATACTGACCTCCATCAGGTTGCAAATCGAATATAAGTTTTTTCTCCATCTAACCCAGCCAATAGTTTTGGCCTAATACCACAGTTTGGCCACTCAGTTCTGCTCGGTTCCCATCCATTGTTTTTTTGTGCAAACAACTCCAGAGTTGTGAATTAGTTAACCACCAAAATGAGTGGAAAAAGGACTGCTGCTGGTGGAAAGGGGAATAGGCGTGTTGGGAAGGGGAAAAAAGGTTGTGTCCGTGGGTAGGTGTTAAAGCAACAGTAACATCTGCAGAAGAAAGACCATCTTCCAGCCAAACTAAAATGTCTACTTCTTTTAGCGGACAATGTGATAAGATCCCTTTCTTACGGCCACGCCAATCGCTACAAATTCCAGATGAGGCACAAAAACAGCAGGTGCTTCAACGGATATCAAGTGCTCCTTTAAGTGAGCTCTCCTCCACATCAACTTCAACTTCACAAATACTCCAGTCCTCAAAGGAGTCACCCCAATCGCACTTGCTTCCTCACAGCTCCCAAATCTCCAGCTGCCCGTCTGAGTATGAGGTAGAACAGATGGTTGAGTCTGCAGAGCTGTTTACTCATACTATAGCCTGGGAATCAGAGGTCGACTCCAGCGCTTCTGTGAATCCAGACGAGGAAATGATCTGCACTGATGCCCAGAATCTTTATGAGTCGGATCCAGGACCAGACGCAGAAGGTTCTGACCATAATGTAGACCCTCATTCCCAAACTGTAACTCCTGTTGGTGGAGACAATGAGGAAGAGGATGATGAGACTCAAATACCTGATTGGAGCGACAACTTTAGTTTTTTGTCAGGTCAGGAACAGGTTGGCTCTGAGGACGACGGGTGTGATAACGCACAGGGTGATGATGATGAGGTTGGAGATCCCACTTACTGTCAACCCACAGTCAGCCAAGAGATGAGGTCAGTAGAGGAGGTGGAGGAAGATGCTAGTGACAACGAGGTCAGGTTGCGCCTTCCTGGACAGAGACGTAGTACTGGAAGCACGTCAACAACTGCATCCTCAAACACAACTCTGCCTCTCACCACAAGTCGTGGTGGCTCTTCAGGTCGCATGGGTGCTAAGCCTTGCATAGCCTGGGCATTTTTTCAGATCGATAAAGATGACCCAACTCGTGTTATCTGTAACATTTGTCAGCAAAAGCTAAGTAGAGGCCAAAAAATACATAGTTTGAGTACTTCATGCATGAACCGGCACATGGACATGAAGCATAAGTTGCAGTGGGAAGCTCAGTGTGCTACAATGTGGCCTAGCCGGCAGGGCCAACCACCGTCTGCCATATCTTGTGCATCCGCGGCCTCTTCATCCTCTGTGACTGGGGGGACAGCAGTCACACCTGTTTTGGGGCGCAGATCTGCCACCTCTTTACCGCAACAGCCAGCGTGATTGGCAGGTCATCATTTTCTTTGGAGGTGGTAACACCAGCTGGTGTTGAGCGCTGTCCGACATCGATAGCACCACCTTTGGATCAAGGCAACCTGACATGTCCGCCTGCATCTTCCTCACAGACCGGCAGTTTGCCCGGGACACCCTTATCAACCCCGTTTAAGCACAATAGCCAGCTCTCGGTCCCTCAGATGTGGACAAGTAAAAGACCATTTCCTCCTAGCCATGAGAAAGCTAAGAGGTTGAATTTCACCATCTGCAAGCTGTTGGCTACAGAAATGCTGCCTTTCCGCCTGGTGGACACAGAGGATTTTCGAGACCTTATGTCCGTCGCAGTGCCCCAGTACCAGATGCCCAGCCGGCACTACTTCTCAAAGAAAGGTGTGCCTGCGCTCCACCAGCATGTCGCACACAACATCACCGCTTCTTTGAGAAACTCTGTGTGTGACAGGGTGCATTTCACCACAGACACTTGGACGAGTAGGCATGGACAGGGGCGTTACATGTCGCTGACTGGGCACTGGGTAACTATGGTGACAGCAGGACAAGGGGCTGCTGTCCAAGTATTGCCGTCCCCACGAGTTGTGCGTCAATCCTCTTTATGTCAAAGTTCCTCCACTGCTTCTGCCTCCTCAACCTCCTCTCGGTCTTCCACCTGCACCCAAAGCCTGTCTGGTCATGCCACAAGCTTTCTAACTGCGCAGAAGGGATCCTGCACACCTCCTTACTATGCTGGCAGTAGGGCTCAACGTCATCAGGCGGTTTTTACTTTGAAATGTCTGGGAAATGTGAGTCACACAGCTGAGGAGTTGTGGTCAGCTCTATAGAACCAATTTCATGAATGGTTGTCTCCACTGGACCTGAAACCAGGGAAGGCCGTGTAGGACAAAGCTGCAAATCTGGGTGTGGCCCTTCGCCGGGGCAATATCACACACGTGCCTTGTATGGCTCACGTGTTGAACCTGGTTGTCCAGCAATTTTTAGCCCACTATCCCAGACTAGATGGCCTTCTGCAGAGGGCACGGTCGCTGTGTGCTCACTTCCGCCGTTCGCATCCCGCAGCTCAGCGACTTACATCTCTACAGAAGTCGTTGGGCCTGCCACTTCACCGGCTAAAATGCGATGTGCCTACCCGGTGGAATTCAACTCTGCACATGTTGCAGCGACTGTGGCAGCACCGACAAGCCCTGGTGCAATACGTTCTGACGTATAGCCTGGGCCAACGAGATCCAGAGGTGGGGAAAATCACGCTGGAGGAGTGGTCTCAGATCAGGGACCTATGCACCCTTCTGCACAGTTTTGAAATGGCGACGAAGATGTTTAGTGCTGACGATGCCATTATCAGCATGACTATTCCGGTGATTTACATGCTGGAGCACATGTTAAACAGAATTCGGAGTCAGGTGGTGGCACAAGAGGAGGTGGAGGAAGTAGAGGAGGAGGAGTTGTATGCGGAAGGGCTAACATCTGCAAGGTCCAGACGGTCGGCAGCACCAAGGCGGCAGGCATGTGAGGGTGGGGGAGATGGTTTTACCAGGGCGCATGGTAGCAGCCAAACTAGTGAGGAAGGTGCAGGAGCCCAGGAAGAAGTGGAGCACGAACTGATGGAAGACTCATCAGATGAGGGAGACCTTGATCACATTTCTGTTGTGCGAGGTTGGGGGGAGAGGGCAGAGGAAGGAAGCATGATTGTTACCTCGCCACCAACACAACAGGGACTTGGTGCTCCTGGATGCGCAACACACATGAGTGCCTTCTTGCTGCACTACCTGCAACATGACCCTCGAATTGTGAGAATTAGAAATAATCCTGACTACTGGGTTGCCACACTGTTAGATCCCCTGTACAAAAGTAAATTTGCAGAAATTATTCCTGCCATAGAAAGGGATGCACGCATGCAGGAGTATCAGCAGAGACTGTTGCAGAATCTTACATGTGCTTTTCCACAAAATACCAGTGGTGCACGTAGTGAATCTCACAGTTCCAACTTGCCAACCGTGGGACCGTCAAGTGTTCAGCACTCAAACCGTAACAGAACCACAGTATCTGCTGGTAACATCAATTTTGCGGAATCATTTCACCACTTTTTTAGCCCATCCTTTTCAAGGCCACAGGAGACAAGAAGTCTGACACATTGTCAATGCCTAGAGACGATGGTACAGGAGTATCTCCAAGTAAACATTGAAGCCATGACTGTGTCACTGGACCCTTGCTCTTTTTGGGCTTCCAATCTGGATAAATGGCCGGAGCTAGCCACTTACGCCTTGGAGATCTTGTCATGCCCCGCAGCCAGCGTTGTGTCTGAACGTGGGTTCAGCGCTGCTGGTGGTGTGCTGACAGATAAGCGCACGTGGCTTTCCACTGATAATGTAGACAGACTCACGTTCATAAAGATGAACAAATCATGGATCCGAAACGACTTTTCTACCCCTGTGTCATCCTGGGGAGAGTAAAAGCTTGATGATTGGTTAAAATCACCCTACCAACCGTTTTAAGCTTTCAAATTACTAATCATGTTTATCTGTATCTTGGCTGGAAAATAATTTGGGCTTTGTAGCAGTGTGCAGCACTGATTCT
Organism: Phyllobates terribilis; assembly: GCF_046119375.1. Classification (NCBI taxonomy): domain Eukaryota; kingdom Metazoa; phylum Chordata; class Amphibia; order Anura; family Dendrobatidae; genus Phyllobates; species Phyllobates terribilis. The sequence goes on from NW_027362761.1 coordinate 548,643,906, forward strand.
ATTAGGCCATCTATAATAAGCTCCACCAGATTTAAAATTACTAATCATGTTTATCTGTATTTTGGCTGGAAAATAATTTGGGCTTTGTAGCAGTGTGCAGCACTGATCCTATTAGGCCATCTATACTAAGCTCCACCAGATTTAAAATTAATAATAATTTTTAGCTGCATCTAGCCCGGAAAATAATTTTGGGGCTCCGAGATGCGCAAGACACATAAGTGCCTTCTTGCTGCACTACCTGCAACATGACCCTCAGATTGTCAGAATTTGAAGTAATCATGACTACTGGGTTGCCACACTCTTAGATCCCCCAAACTTTTCGATCAACCTTTTCATTTTAATAAAGACCAAAAAAATGGTCATTTTTGAAATTATAAGCATTAGCAGGTTATTAGAAACTGAAATCAAACAGTTTTCAATTCAAAACTTTATTCTAGGTGATGTTACATTTTCACATAGGACCCCTTGTTGGAAAGGAGCTTCTGAACTCTCTCGTCCATTGAGTTTGTCAGGTTTTGGATGGTTTCTGCTTCAATTGTTTTGCATGAGGACAGAATACCCTCCCAGAGGTGTTGCTTAGATGTGAACTGCCTCCCGCCATCATAGACACTCCTTTTGATGATGCTCCAGAGGTTCTGAATGGGGTAGAGGTCAGGGGAGCATGTGGGTCACACCATAAGTTTGTCCCCTTTTATGCCCATATCAGCCAGAGATGCAGATGTTTTATGTGCAGCATGAGATGGTGCATTATCATGCAAAAAAATCATCTTGCTGTGAAATACACGGTTCTTCTTCTTGAACCATGGCAGGAAGTGCTGTTTGAGAAAATCCACATACATTATGGAGTTCATCTTTAGCGCCTTCAGGGATCCTAAAGGGGCCGACAATCTCTCTCCCCATGATTCCAGCCCAAAACATTACTCCACCTCCTCCTTGTTGGCGCTGTAGCCGTGTTTGCGTGGGGTGTCCATCAACCAGCCATCCTCCACTCCATCCATCTGGACCATCGAGCGCTGCACGGCACTCATCCGTGAACAAAACAGTTTTGAAATCAGTCTTCATGTAATGTTTAGCCCACTGGAGCCGTTTCTGCTTGTGTGAAGTGGATAGAGGAGGTCGACAGGATGGTGTATGCACAGCTGCAAACCTCTGAAGGACCCCGCATCTTGTTGTTCGGGGGACGTTGGAGGCACCAGCAGCTTCAAAAACTTGTCTGCTGCTATGACAAGGCTTTTTTGCCGCTGCTCTTTTAACCTGACGTAATTGCCTGTAGGAAAGATTCCTCAATTTGTCCTTATCAGCACGCACACGTGTGTACTGTGAATCAGCTACATACTTCTTGATTGCCAAGACACTTCATCCTGATCATCGCACAATGTTGATTGTAGTCATGCCTTGACCTAAACACTCCACAATTTGTTGCTTCTCAGCAGCCGACACATCCTTTATCTTTCCCATTTTGGCAGAAAATGTAGGCTGCTTAATAATGTGAGACAGCCTTCTTAAGTAGTCTTGCCTTTCATTGGACACACCTGCCAAACTAATTAGCACAGGTGTCTGCAATTGCTTACAGTGATATAAAGAGCCCTGACACACATCACCATCAATGAGTTTAACTGACAAACAAACAAATTCTTCCCTTATCACTCCTAAACACTTTTTGCATAATAATTTGGAACACAGTGTACATGTGCTTTTCCACAAAACACCAGTGGTTCACGTAGTGAATCTTACAGTTCTAACTTGCCAACCGTGGTCTGTATGGAGTTGTTCAATAAAGGGCCCAAAATTAAGATAACATAGATGGGAGAGGTCTCTATGAATAGGAATTCCTAAGTATTTGATACCCTGTGAGGGCCAGGCAAAGGGAAAGTTGGACTGGATGGAATCCTATATGGATTTGGGGAGGGAGACATCGAGGGCCTCAGACTTCGCTGCATTGATTTTAAAATTTGACCATGTAACAAAGTGATCTATTTCAGCCATAACAGCATGGATGGATATATGTGATTGAGTGATATATACTAGGACATCATCAGCAAATAGAGAGCACTTGTACTCGGTGCCTCCTACCTCAATCCACCTAATATTGGGGTTATGGCGAATTGATGAGAGCAGGTGCTCCGTCACTAGGATGTATAAGAGAGGGGACAGAGGACATCCCTGCCTTGTCCCATTGGTCATTGTGAAAGGTGATGAAAATGTTCTGATGCACCCCCTGGGCCTTGGGACACCCGGAGCCGGACCGTTTTTGGTGGATGCTGGTGGTTGTAGTCTTCGTGGCGGCGACCCGGTTCCGTGGCTCAGGGTGGTCAAACCAGTGGCGGAACTATTTATGTGGTTTTGATGTTTAAATGTCCGACTACGCCACCCGTGGATTGCGGTCAGAGTGAACCGCCGCTGCAGGGCAGACCGCTGAGGCTGGTGTTGTGGGTGCCGCAGAGCATAGCATAACTCCCCTGAGTATAGCCTCAGGGCAGTGTATTCGGAGGATGGGGGTGATGGTGCAGGGCAGCAGCAGTAACGACACGGAGTCAGTGATGCAGTCCAGGGCCTTTACTCACAGTTCTTATTATCCAGACCACGTCTGCAGGTAACGGCTGCCCACGTTGTACTGTGCTCACCAGGTGAGGGGCTCAGACAACTCCCAGATAACTTTGGAGCGCTTCACAGGACCCCCTTTATGTGTCCTTTGTCTGGCCTTTCTTACCAACCCTTCTGTCCGGCTGCCTCGGGCCTCCTCTTGATAAACTTGGCGCCAGTTTCCCTGACCCTATGTGGTGCCTTCCTAGCGGGTGTAGCGAGGGGCTGCGCCACATAAAATGTCAGAGCCTCCGGTTTCTAGCTGAGGGTCGTTTCCTGCCTCCACTAGTTTCGGGGACCGGTCTCCCCCTTTGGCATGACCCCTCCGCGCAGGTGGATTCGGGCGTGCGGTGGTGACTCGCCCGTCTGCACCCCTGGGATCCCTTCATTCCTCGTTCCTGGAGCCTTCTCCGCTCCTCTTCCTTCCTTCTCCCTCTTCCAGGCCTGGGCCTCTGTTACTAGGCCCGCCTCCGGAGCAGAGCTCATGCAGAGCCCCTGCTCCCTGCCACTTCTGCTCAGACTTCTCTGCACTGAACTAAGATGGTGCCCACCTTTTATACTCCCTTCTCAATGCACCCAGGAACTGCTTCCTCCCTGCTCCTGCACTACAGGGTTCCCCTTCCTCAGTGTTCCCTCCCCCCACTCCAGCCAGGGACAGGGACTGTCGTGCCCATCTCAGAGGCATATTGGTCGCCCTGCCCCACGGCAATGTGGTGTAATGCATGCAGGTGTCGGGTCCTGATCCACACTCCATCCTTACCTGAGAGTGAGATATCACACCTCTGGGTGAGGTGCAATAACTCTGTAGCAACCGAGCCCTCAGGGTGCTAAAGTTCCATTTATCTTCAGCCTAGGTGACGTATTGTGATACAGGGCCGTGATTTTGGCTATAAAAGGGTCCCCTAGACCCCTACCCCAAGCTTTTTAAGAGAATCATATATGGCGTGCCATGAGACTCTATGGAATGCTTTCTCAGCATCCAACGAGAGTATCTAATTACAAATTTTTAACTGCATCTAGCCCAGGAAATACTTTGTGCCTAGTAGCAGTGTCTGCTAGTCAGCGGATTATCCCGGCTGTTAAGCAAGCTACACCACCTGTAGTTTGAACACTTAATTTTTTCAAAGGAAATGCTTCGGGACCACGGGATACTCAGTGAAGAGCATCAGGAGGCACCCCAAGGCATAGGGGCTGGGGCTGGCAGTAGGATGCCTTGCGGTGGACAGCCGAGCTCGATCCTTATAAAAGCTTTTTAACTGCAGCAGCTTTAGTGGACGCTACTGGAGCTGGAATTACGCGGCTGCTGGCATGAGACTTGCCCTCCAATAGATCCTTGTAAATGGATTTAAAGTGTATTCATTCAAATTAGAGAGACAATTTAAATTAAAAAGCTTAGAGCTGCCTCCACCACAGGGGGGCTCGCTCGACCCACCAGCGGACAGGCACCAGTATTGGGAGAGGGGGGCTGGCCGTCAGGGTTCACCGCGGCTCTGGCACAAACCCAGCGACACGGAGGTGGCACGGGCAGGAGCGGACTGAACGTGTCGGCTTCTCACTTTTTGGATTTTAGAAGGGCATGACATGCCTATATTTGTGTCTCCCCCTCCTTTTACTCCTCCAACTCTTTTCTTTTCGCATGACTATATGTACTTGTCACTTTTCCATGTGTTACTTGTGTCTTCTGAGCAGTTTGTCAGCTTTTGGACACCTTTGAAGGTGTTTTCTATGTGTTTCTATGTGTTTTTGTTTGCCTGCCATTGGGTTTAACGGTGATCGAAGGTGTTCGATGAACAGTTCGACGAACAGTTCGGCGAACACACGGGTGTTCGACGAACAGTTCGGCGAACACACGGGTGTTCGACGAACCGAACCGAACTCGAACACTACGGGGGTGGCTCAACACTACTCACCATTGTAAATGTGGGAAAGAGAAAAAAAAATGGAGATCTTCATTATTTCTGCAGAGATCCATCCTCTGCCCCTCCCCCTGCCCCGCTGTACACTAAAACTGCGTTTTAACATTAATTTTCAGCATTACTGAGAAAAAATCCAGTTATGATTTTGGTGCACGAACAGTTATCGAACATAACCTCGAACAGCTGAATTTTTTTCAAATCGTTCGGTTTCGCTGAACGGCTCGAACACCGCCCAAAACAGCTCGAATTTGAGATTGGCGAACAGTATGAGTCGAACACCGCTCATCTCTAGTAGACATCTTAGTTTGGCTGGAAGATGGTCTTTCTTCTGCAGATGCTACGGTTGCTTTAACACCTACCCCACGGTCACAACCTTTTTTTCCCTTCCCAACACGCCTATTCCCCTTTACACCAGCAGCAGGCCATTTTCCACTCATTTTGGTGGTTAACTAATTGACAACTCTGGAGTTGTTTGCACAAAAAGCAATGGATGGGAACCGAGCAGAGCTGAGTGGCCAACCTGTGGTATTAGCCCAAAAGTATTGGCTGGTTTAGATGCAGAAAAAATTAGATTGAATTTGCAACCTGGTGCAGGTTAGTATAGATGGACTAATAGATCAAGTCCCACACACTGCTACAAGCCAAACTATTTTTTCAGAGCTAGATGCAGAAAAAAATTAGATTGAATTTGCAACCTGGTGGAGATTAGTATAGATGGACTAATAGAACAAGTCCCACACACTCCAAGAAGCCGAAATATTTATTCAGAGGTAGATGCAGAAAAAAATTATATTGAATTTGCAACATGATGGAGGTTAGTATAGATGGACTAATAGAATAAGTCCCACACACTGCTAGAAGCCGAAATATTTTTTCAGAGCTAGATGCAGAAAAAAATTATATTGAATTTGCAACCTGATGGAGGTTAGTATAGATGGACTAATAGAAGAAGTCCCACACACTACTAGAAGCCGAAATATTTTTTCAGAGCTAGATGCAGAAAACAATTATATTGAATTTGCAACCTGATGGAGGTTAGCATAGATGGACTAATACAACAAGTCCCACACACTGCTAGAAGCCGAAATATTTTTTCAGAGCTAGATGCAGAAAAAATTTAGATTGAATTTGCAACCTGGTGGAGGTTAGTATAGGTGGACTAATAGAACAAGTCCCACACACTGCTAGAAGCCAAAACATTTTTTCTGAGCTAGATGCAGAAAATAATTATATTGAATTTTCAACCTGATGGAGGTTAGTATAGATGGACTAATAGAACAAGTCCCACACACTGATAGAAGCTGAAATATTTTTCAGAGCTAGATGCAGAAAAAAATTATATTGAATTTGCAACCTGATGGAGGTTAGTATAGATGGACTAATAGAACAAGTCCCACACAGCTCTAGAAGCCGAAATATTTTTTCAGAGCTAGATGCAGAAAAAAATTATATTGAATTTGCAACCTGATGGAGGTTAGTATAGATGGACTAATAGAACAGGTCCCACACACTGCTACAAGCTGAACTATTTTTTCAGAGCTAGATGCAGAAAAAAAATAGATTGAATTTGCAACCTGGTGGAGGTTAGTATAGATGGACTAATAGAACAAGTCCCACAGATTGCTAGAAGCCGAATTATTTTTTCAGAGCTAGATGTAGAAAAAAAATATATTGAGTTTGCAAACTGATTGAGGTTAGTATAGATGGACTAACAGAACAAGTTCCACACACTGCTACAAGCCAAAATATTTTTTCAGAGCTAGATGCAGAAAAAAGTTATATTGATTTTGCAACCTGATGGAGGTTAGTATAGATGGACTAATAGAACAAGTCCCACACATTGCTAGAAGCCGAATTATTTTTTCAGAGCTAGATGCAGAAAAAAATTATATTGAGTTTGCAACCTGATGGAGTTTAGTATAGATGGACTAATAGAACAAGTCCCATACACTGCTAGAAGGCGAAATATTTTTTCAGAGCTAGATGCAGAAAAAAGTTATATTGATTTTGCAACCTGATGGAGGTTAGTATAGATGGACTAATAGAACAAGTCCCACACACTGCTAGAAGCCGAAATATTTTTTCAGAGCTAGATGCAGAAATTTTTTTTATTGAATTTGCAACCTGGTGGAGGTTAGTATAGATGGACTAATAGAGCAAGTCCCACACACTGCTAGAAGCCGAAACATTTTTTCAGAGCTAGATGCAGAAAATAATTGTATTGAATTTGCAACCTGGTGGAAGTTAGTATAGATGGACTAATAGAACAAGTCCCACACACTGCTAGAAGCCGAAATATTTTTTCAGAGCTAGATGCAGAAAAAAATTATATTGATTTTGCAACCTGATGGAGGTTAGTATAGATGGACTAATAGAATGATGCTATGCCCAAAAGGTTGTACTTCACTAGGTGCAGTAAAAAAATATGTATTCTAGACACAGGTGGTTTAGCCTGCAACACAGATAGGCTCCTCCACTGATTAACACACTCTGCAATAGGCCAAAAAGGATTTGCTTTGCTAGATTTTGCCAAATGCTGTGAAAAAAACTTGCACAGCACTGGCACAGACCTGCCTGGGAAAAAGTGCTAGGAAATTATGTAACTTAGTCCTGAAAAGGACTGCAATTACAATTCGTCTTTACTCTCAACCTATCTATTTAAGAGCACAGACCTGCCTGATAAAAGTGATAGGAACTGATGTAACTTAGTCCTGAAAGGGACTGCAATTACAATTAGTCTTTACTCCCAACCTATCTATTTAAGAGCACAGACCTGCCTGATAAAAGTCGTAGGAAATGATGTAACCTAGTCCTTAAAAGGACTGCAATCACAACTATTACCTACTCCCAAGCTATCTGTAGATTTGTGCGAAAATTGGCTTGAAATTAACAAAGTATAACGCACACAGCAACAGCAGTGCCGTCTAACACGCAGCTGAAGCAGTGAGAAAATGGTGGCGACAGGGAAAATGGCTGGGTCTTATAGGGCAAGGACATGTGACATACACTGCCAATGACACATGCCCTTGCTTGTGTGAAAAAAAGCAGTTCGCTCCGTGTGTGCGCTGCTGATAGGCTGACAGATTGCACCTCCCCACTGTAAATGCGGGAAAGAGAAAAAAAATGGAGTTCTTCATTGTTTCTGCAGAGATCCATCCTCTGCCCCTCCCCCTGCCCCGCTGTACACTCAAACTGCATTTTAACATTAATTTTCAGCATTACTGAGAAAAAATTCAGTTATGATTTTGGTGCAAGAACAGTTATCGAACATAACCTCGAACAGCCAAATTTTTTTCAGTTCGTTCGGGTTCGCCGAACGGCTCAAATACCGCCCAAAACAGCTTGAATTTGAGATTGGCGAACAGTACGATTCGAACACCGCTCATCTCTAGTAGACATCTTAGTTTGGCTGGAAGATGGTCTTTCTTCTGCAGATGTTACTGTTACTTTAACACCTACCCCACGGACACAACCTTTTATTCCCATCCCAACACGCCTATTCCCCTTTCCACCAGCAGCAGGCCTTTTTCCACTCATTTTGGTGGTTAACGAATTGACAACTCTGGAGTTGTTTGTGACGCACCCCCTGGGACATATTCCTTTTAGAGGGGAATACCCGGCACCGGATCAGATGGGGGGGGGTTGTAGTCTCCGAGCGGCTGTGACCCGGTCCCGTGCCCAGGGCGTCAAGCTCAGTGTGATGTGGCAGTTCTACAGATGTTACTAAAGTTCTTTTGTGTCGACTACGCCACCCGTTGTGATGCGGTCACTGTGGCCGCCGCTGCAGCAGGGTCCGCTGAGGCTGATGGTGGGTGCGCAGCTTGGTGAGATAACCCCCAACGGGAGGGGTATAGCCTCAGAGGGGACAGGCGCAGAGGATGGGAGTTGTGGTGGTGTAATGCAGACGGCAGTGAAGACAGAGTCGGGTTGTGCAGTTAAGGGTGTTTACTTACTGCAGATGTTGTACCGGTCACTCCAGCTGCTAGTGACCACCCGAGCCGTGCTGCGTCCACCAGGTCCTGGATCCAGCCAACCCCCAAACAAGTCCGGAGCGTGGCCCTGAGCTCTCCCTCTGTCCTTTCTTCAGCCGTCCCCACCAGTGATCCACCTAGGTCCAGCTCCCTCGGGCCTTCTGTTGGGACACCCTTGGCCCTGGGTTCCCTGACCCTTCATGTGGTGTGCCTTCGGGGTGAATGTGGTGGGTGGCCGTGGCAGATGCTGCCCACGGCCTCCGGTCTCTGGCTGGGGATTGTTTTTACCCCCACCAGTTTGGGTTCCGGTACCCTTTTGCTGACTCCTCACCCGGTGCTCTGATTTGGGTTCTTGGGTCCCTTCTCTTCTGTGCTCTGGGTCTTTCTCTTTTCTCCTCTCTCACTCTGGGTCTTGGTCTTTCTTCTCTCCTCTCCTAACTTGTTCTCTGCAGCTGATCCTCTCTGCATCTCACTCTCTGCGTCTGACCCTGATTCTAGTTGGTGCCCACCTTATATATCCCTCTATGTGTGAGCTCAGGTGACCAGCACCCAATGAGCTCCTAACTTTACCCAGGCTGCTCCCCCTATCTGCCCCTACACTACATGGGATGTTCCACCCCCCTCCCACTCCAGCCAGGAACAGACTCGGTCGTACCTGCACATTTCTAAGTGGGAGTACCGTCGGCCTGTTCCTCGGAAATGGGATGTATGTAGTGCATCCAGCCTACCGAGCTCAGTTCCACACTCCATCCTTACCCGGGAGTGGAATATCACACCTCTGGGTTGAGGTGCAATACCCCTGTAGCAGCCGAATCCTCAGGGTGCTACATTCCCCCCTGGTAAATCACAGCACGTCCTCGGGCTGTAAGACATAAATAACACCAAAAACATACAAAATTTTCATATAAACATAATAAACATATAAAACACTATATAAATAACATATCTTAGCAGATAAAACTTTCTCGTCGTCTCTTGTTTCAGGTTCCTCCTCCGGACACTGTGCAACGTGTGTCCGGGAAAAGTGCGACAGTCTCTTTGAAAAACTAGTTTTCCTATAAAACCGGTAGGGGGCGCTTTAGGACGCGCAACTATATACAGGGGAAGTTGGCCGCTCTCAGTCCTCGGCCAGGTAGAGGGAAGGGAATGGCTTCTCACAGTCCTCAGCCTGTAGGATGAAGGGGTTAACGGGTAAACAGTTCACTGGTCCCAACGGGGACTATTTTAGCAGCAACGGTTCACTGTGCCCCGACGGGCAACTATATACAGTCTCTATTCCCGTCCTCAACGACGGCTCCCTCCTGCTTTTTCTTGATATGGTGTTGCTTCAGACCCGTCCGGGTCCTCTGGCTCCTCCTCCCCGTACCGCAACTCCTCCTCCGTCAAGCGGTGTACGTGGAGGGCGTAGGGTCCTTTGGCACACTTGTGCCGGGTGAAAGTGACCTCGTCTCCGACGTAGAGGTCACGGCCTTTGTGACCTTCCGGCAGGTGGGACTCGACGTCTCTGCGGGTCACAAAAACGTCACCGCGGTTGTTACGGTCCCGAATAAAGCCCCACCCATGCTGCGGGTTGAACTTTATCACCGTCCCGATGGTGCGGGGACAGTGCGCTGCACGGGGGTTCCTCCTAGTCCGGCTCTTCTGCTCCGCGCTCCGGATTTGGGCCTGTTGTTCTCTGACCCGCCTCTCCTCCCGTTCTCTTGCAAACTCCACTAGCTGCTGACGACAACACTCAGTACGCTCAGCGGCGACTGCCCGAGTTTCCTGAGTGAACCCCATTAGATCTTCTCCGGTGGGGTCCCACTCAAACTGCGCTTCCGCTAGCGGGGGCGAGATCCGTGCCACGGGCTTCGGAGCCGGAATCAGGGGTTCATCCAGGGGTCTTAGTCTCTGCTGCCGTTCCAGCTCATGGTATCCTTCGGGCCAGATGAAGGGCCGCCCGTCTGGCCATGTGAGCTGGCTGAACAAGTCCTCCCCCAGGTGTGGCACCCTTGGTTTTACGGGCGCGGGCGCGGTGGTGGTGGCGCCCGGGTTGCCCAGGCCTTGCGGCCAGGCCTGGGGCACCTGGAAGGTGAAGGGCACCGTTAGGACGGCGGCGCCCTGGGCTACCTGGCCTTGCGGCCAGGCCGGAGGCTCCGTGGAGGTAGGGGGCGCTGTTGGTGATGCGGCGCCCGGGGGTACTAGGCCTTGCGACCAGGCTGGTGGTATTTCCTGCTTTGTCACGCTCCGGGTCGAGGCGCGTGACATCACAGGGGTCGCGGCGGCGGCTTCCGGTCGGGGCCTAGTCCATAGCGGTGACATGGCGGCTACGGGCACAGCAGGGGGACTTTCGGGCTCTGCGACGGGGAGCTGGGGCAGGTAAGCGGTGTCACGGCTTGGGGTATAGGCGTCCCCTTTACCTGCCTCCATGCGTTCGGCTCCCTTCTCGGTGCCGTCTCCGGCCTTGGGTCCTCCCGCGCCATCCTCAGAGGCGGTCTGCTTCCTCTTCCAGGGTAGCGTGCTCCGTTGACTGGTCTCTGCTTGCTGGGTCATCTCCCGGCTCCACTCCGCCAGTATCTCACGCTGTACCCGGGCCATCCTCCGTGCGAGGCCCTCCAGGGCAGTCTGTGCACACTCCCGGTCTCGGGGGAGCTGCGCTAAGATCTCCGCTAGACCTAGCGGGGTTGTGGACTCTAGCAGGCTCCTGACCATCGGGTCGGTGCTGCTCTGCTCTTCTTCCGGCAGGCTCCTGGCCAGCGGGCCGGTGCTGCTCTGCCCTCCTTCCTCGGTCTCTAGCAGACTCCTGGCCAGCGGGCCGGTGCTGTTCTGCTTTCTCTCCATCTCCGGGTGAGCTCCTCCGCTACTCCTCGTTAGACCTCTTGCCTCCGGGTGCGCTCGCTCTAGACTGCTCCAGGCGACACCCATCTTTGTTCTCTTCTTTCGTCTCCTCCCACTTCGAGGGCGGTCCCGGGGCAACTCGGTGACTGTCAGCTCCAGGGGTAGTTCTTTCACGCTGACAGACACCTCCAGCATCACAGTCTCTGTTGGTGGGGGCGGTTTCCACTTTTGGCGCCATTTTCTGTCCCGGCCCACGATGGGAGGTGGCCTCCTGCCCTCTTTTGGCACGCCCATAATGGCGTCCGCTGCTCTTCCAAGGCGGGAAATCTGCGGTTTTGGCGGGAAGCGTCGCCCAGTGGCGGGAAACTCTGCAGATGGCGGGAACAAGTTGGAAATGGCGGACAATCGGCGGGAAACGACTGGTGATGGAGTCCGATGGCGTGGACCCTCCGGAACCGGCGGGAGACTTCTTTCTGAGGTAAACTTGCACTTTTCTTCAGGCACGCAGTACCCGGGTGTTGCGGGCACGTAATCCTGCCGACTACGCCAAAGTTGACGCACCCCCTGGGACATATTCCTTTTAGAGGGGAATACCCGGCACCGGATCAGATGGGGGGGGGTTGTAGTCTCCGAGCGGCTGTGACCCGGTCCCGTGCCCAGGGCGTCAAGCTCAGTGTGATGTGGCAGTTCTACAGATGTTACTAAAGTTCTTTTGTGTCGACTACGCCACCCGTTGTGATGCGGTCACTGTGGCCGCCGCTGCAGCAGGGTCCGCTGAGGCTGATGGTGGGTGCGCAGCTTGGTGAGATAACCCCCAACGGGAGGGGTATAGCCTCTGAGGGGACAGGCGCAGAGGATGGGGGTTGTGGTGGTGTAATGCAGACGGCAGTGAAGACAGAGTCGGGTTGTGCAGTTAAGGGTGTTTACTTACTGCAGATGTTGTACCGGTCACTCCAGCTGCTAGTGACCACCCGAGCCGTGCTGCGTCCACCAGGTCCTGGATCCAGCCAACCCCCAAACAAGTCCGGAGCGTGGCCCTGAGCTCTCCCTCTGTCCTTTCTTCAGCCGTCCCCACCAGTGATCCACCTAGGTCCAGCTCCCTCGGGCCTTCTGTTGGGACACCCTTGGCCCTGGGTTCCCTGACCCTTCATGTGGTGTGCCTTCGGGGTGAATGTGGTGGGTGGCCGTGGCAGATGCTGCCCACGGCCTCCGGTCTCTGGCTGGGGATTGTTTTTACCCCCACCAGTTTGGGTTCCGGTACCCTTTTGCTGACTCCTCACCCGGTGCTCTGATTTGGGTTCTTGGGTCCCTTCTCTTCTGTGCTCTGGGTCTTTCTCTTTTCTCCTCTCTCACTCTGGGTCTTGGTCTTTCTTCTCTCCTCTCCTAACTTGTTCTCTGCAGCTGATCCTCTCTGCATCTCACTCTCTGCGTCTGACCCTGATTCTAGTTGGTGCCCACCTTATATATCCCTCTATGTGTGAGCTCAGGTGACCAGCACCCAATGAGCTCCTAACTTTACCCAGGCTGCTCCCCCTATCTGCCCCTACACTACATGGGATGTTCCACCCCCCTCCCACTCCAGCCAGGAACAGACTCGGTCGTACCTGCACATTTCTAAGTGGGAGTACCGTCGGCCTGTTCCTCGGAAATGGGATGTATGTAGTGCATGCAGCCTACCGAGCTCAGTTCCACACTCCATCCTTACCCGGGAGTGGAATATCACACCTCTGGGTTGAGGTGCAATACCCCTGTAGCAGCCGAATCCTCAGGGTGCTACATTTGCACAAAAAACAATGGATGGGAACCAAGCAGAGCTGAGTGGCCAACCTGTGGTATTAGCCCAAAAGTATTGGCTGGGTTAGATGAAGAAAAAAATTTGATTGAATTTGCAACATGGTGGAGGTTAGTATAGATGGACTAATAGAACAAGTCCCACACACTTCTAGAAGCCGAAATATTTTTTCAGAGCTAGATGCAGAAAAAAATTATATTGAATTTGCAACCTGATGGAGGTTAGTATAGATGGACTAATAGAACAAGTGCCACACACTGCTTGAAGCCGAAATATTTTTTCAGAGCTAGATGCAGAAAAAAATTATATTGAATTTGCAACCTGATGGAGGTTAGTATAGATGGACTAATAGAACAAGTCCCACACACTGCTAGAAGCCGAAATATTTTTTCAGAGCTAGATGCGGATAAAAATTATATTGAATTTGCAACCTGGTGGAGGTTAGTATAGATGGACTAATAGAACAAGTCCCACACACTGCTACAAGCTGAAATATTTTTCAGAGCTAGATGCAGATAAAAATTATATTGAATTTGCAACCTGGTGGAGGTTAGTATAGATGGACTAATAGAACAAGTCAACACACTGCTACAAGCCGAACTATTTTTTCAGAGCTAGATGCAGATAAAAATTAAATTGAATTTGCAACCTGGTGGAGGTTAGTATAGATGGACTAATAGAACAAGTCCCACACACTGTTACAAGCCAAAATATTTTTTCAGAGATAGATGCAGGTAAAAATTATATTGAATTTGCAACCTGATGGAGGTTAGTATAGATGGACTAATAGAACAAGTCCCACACACTCCTAGAAGCCGAAATATTTTTTCAGAGCTAGATGCATAAAAAAATTATATTGAATTTGCAACCCGATGGAGGTTAGTATAGATGGACTAATAGAACAAGTCCCACACACTGCTAGAAGCCGAAATATTTTTTCAGTGCTAGATGCAGAAAAAAATTAAATTGAATTTGCAACCTGATAGAGGTCAGTATAGATGGACTAATAGAGCAAGTCCCACACACTGCTAGAAGCCGAAATATTTTTTCAGAGCTAGATGCAGAAAAAAATTAAATTGAATTTGCAACCTGGTGGAGGTTAGTATAGATGGACTAATAGACCACTAACGCACACTGCTAGAAGCCGAAATATATTTTCAGAGCTAGATGCAGAAAAAAATTATATTGAATTTGCAACCTGATGGAGGTTAGTATAGATGGACTAATAGAACAAGTCCCACACACTGCTAGAAGCCGAAATATTTTTTCAGAGCTAGATGCAGAAAAAAATTTGATTGAATTTGCAGCCTGGTGAAGGTTAGTATAGATGGACTAATAGAACAAGTCCCACACACTGCTAGAAGCCAAAATATTTATTCAGAGCTAGATGCAGACAATAATTATATTGAATTTGCAACCTGATGGAGGTTAGTATAGAAGGACTAATAGACCACTCCCACACACTGCTAGAAGCTGAAATATTTTTTCAGAGCTAGATGCAGAAAAAAATTAGATTGAATTTGCAACCTGGGTGAGGTTAGTATAGATGGACTATTAGAACAAGTCCCACACACTGCTAGAAGCCGCAATATTTTTTCAGAGTTAGATGCAGAAAAAAATAAAATTGAATTTGCAACCTGATGGAGGTCAGTATAGATGGACTAATAGAACAAGTCCCACACATTGCTTGAAGCCAAAATATTTTTTCAGAGCTAGATGCCGAAAAAAATTAAATTGAATTTGCCACCTGGTGGAGGTTAGTATAGATGGACTAATAGACCACTCCCACACACTGCTAGAAGCCGAAATATTTTTTCAGAGCTAGATGCAGAAAAAAATTAGATTGAATTTGCAACCTGGTGGAGGTTAGTATAAATGGACTAATAGAACAAGTTCCACACACTGCTAGAAGCCAAAATATTTTTCCAGAGCTAGATGCAGACAAAAATTATATTTAATTTGCAACCCGATGGAGGTTAGTATAGATGGACTAATAGAACAAGTCCCACACACAGCTAGAAGCCGAAATATTTTTTCAGAGCTAGATGCAGATAAAAATTATATTGAATTTGCAACCTGGTGGAGGTTAGGATAGATGGACTAATAGAACAAGTCCCACACTCTGCTAGAAGCCGAAATATTTTTTCATAGCTAGATGCAGAAAAAAATTACATTGAATTTGCAACCTGATGGAGGTTAGTATAGATGGACTAATAGAATGATGCTATGCCCAAAAGGTTGTACTTCTCTAGGTGCAGTAAAAAAAATTGTATTCTATACACAGGTGGTATAGCCTGCAACACAGATAGGCTACTCCACTGACTAACACACACTGCAATAGGCCAAAAAGGTTTTGCTTTGCTGGATTTAGACAAATGCTGTGAAAAAAACTTGCACAGCACTGGCACAGACCTGCCTTGCAAAAAGTGATAGGAAATGATGTAACTTATTCCTGAAAAGGACTGCAATTACAATTAGTCTTTACTCCCAACCTATCTATTTAAGAGCACAGACCTGCCTGATAAAAGTAATAGGAACTGATGTAGCTTAGTCCTGAAACGGACTGCAATTACAATTAGTCTTTACTCCCAACCTATCTATTAAAGAGCACAGACCTGCCTGATAAAAGTCATAGGAAATGATGTAACCTAGTCCTTAAAAGGACTGCAATCACAACTATTCCCTACTCCCAAGCTATCTGTAGATTTGTGCGAAAATTGGCTAGAAATTAACAAAGTATAGCGCACACAGCAACAGCAGTGCCGTCTGACACGCAGCTGCAGCAGTGAGAAAATGGTGGCGACGGGGAAAATGGCTGGGTCTTATAGGGCAAGGACATGTGACATACATTGCCAATGACACATGCCCTTGCTTGTGTGAAAAAAAGCAGTTCGCTCCGTGTGTGCACTGCTGATAGGCTGAGAGATTGCACCTCCTCACTGTAAATGTGGGAAAGAGAAAAAAAAATGGATATCTACATTATTTCTGCAGAGATCCATCCTCTGCCCCTCCCCCTGCCCCGCTGTACACTCAAACTGCATTGTAACATTAATTTTCAGCATTACAGAGAAAAAATCCAGTTATGATTTTGGTGCACGAACCGTTATCGAACATAACCTCGAACAGCCAAATTTTTTACTAATCGTTCATGCTCGCCGAACGGCTTGATCGCCGCCAAAAACAGCTCGAATTTGAGATTGGCAAACAGTTCGAGTCGAACACCGCTCATCTCTATTAGACATTTTAGTTTGGCTGGAAGATGGTCTTTCTTCTGCAGATGTTACTGTTGCTTTAACACCTACCCCAAGGACACAACATTTTTTTCCCTTCCCAACACGCCTATTCCCCTTTCCACAAGCAGCAGGCCTTTTTCCACTCATTTTGGTGGTTAACTAATTGACAACTCTGGAGTTGTTTGCACAAAATACATTGGATGGGAACCGAGCAGAGCGGAGTGGCCAAACGGTGGTATTAGCCAAAAAGTGTTGGCTGGATTAGATGCAGAAAAAAATTATATTGAATTTGCAACCTGGTGGAGGTTAGTATAGACGGACTAACAGAAATAGTCTCACACACTGCTACAAGCCGAAATATTTTTTCAGAGCTAGATGCAGATAAAAATTATATTGAATTTGGAACCTGATGCAGGTTAGTATAGATGGACTAATAGAACAAGTCCGACACACTGCTACAAGCCGAAATATTTTTTCAGAGCTAGATACAGAAAAAAATTAAATTGAATTTGCAACCTGGTGGAGGTTAGTATAGATGGACTAATAGAATAAGTCCCACACACTGCGACAAGCCGAAATATTTTTTCAGAGCTAGATGCAGATAAAAATTATATTGAATTTGCAACCTGGTGGAGGTTAGTATAGATGGACTAATAGAACAAGTCCCACACACTGCTAGAAGGCCAAATATTTTTTCAGAGGTAGATGCAGATAAAAATTATATTGAATTTGCAACCTGGTGGAGGTTAGTATAGATGGACTAATAGAACAAGTCCCACACACAGCTACAAGCTTAAATATTTTTTCAGAGCTAGATGCAGATAAAAATTATATTGAATTTGCAACCTGGTGGAGGTTAGTATAGATGGACTAATAGAACAAGTCCCACACACTGCTACAAGCCAAACTATTTTTTCAGAGGTAGATGCAGATAAAAATTAAATTGAATTTGCAACCTGGTGGAGGTTAGTATAGATGGACTAATAGAACAAGTCCCACACACTGTTACAAGCCGAAATATTTTTTCAGAGCTAGATGCAGATAAAAATTATATTGAATTTGCAACCTGATGGAGATTAGTATAGATGGACTAATAGAACTAGTCCCACACACTGCTACAAGACGAAATATTTTTTCAGAGCTACATGCAGAAAAAAATTATATTGAATTTGCAACCTGATGGAGGTTAGAATAGATGGACTTATAGAACAAGTCCCACACACTGCTAGAAGACGAAATATTTTTTCAGAGCTAGATGCAGAAAAAAATTAAATTGAATTTGCAACCTGATGGAGGTCAGTATAGATGGACTAATAGAACAAGTCCCACACAATGCTAGAAGCCGAAATATTTTTTCAGAGCTAGATGCAGACAAAAATTATATTTAATTTGCAACCCGATGGAGGTTAGTATAGATGGACAAATAGAACAAGTCCCACACACTGCTAGAAGCCGAAATATTTTTTCAGAGCTAGATGCAGAAAAAAATTAGATTGAATTTGCAACCTGATGGAGATTAGTACAGATGGACTAATAGAACAAGTCCCACACACTGATAGAAGCCAAAATATTTTTTCAGAGCTAGATGCAGAAAAAAATTACATTGAATTTGCAACCTGATGGAGGTTAGTATAGATGGACTAATAGAATGATGCTATGCCCAAAAGGTTGTACTTCTCTAGGTGCAGTAAAAAAAATTGTATTCTATACACAGGTGGTATAGCCTGCAACACAGATAGGCTACTCCACTGACTAACACACACTGCAATAGGCCAAAAAGGTTTTGCTTTGCTGGATTTAGACAAATGCTGTGAAAAAAACTTGCACAGCACTGGCACAGACCTGCCTTGCAAAAAGTGATAGGAAATGATGTAACTTATTCCTGAAAAGGACTGCAATTACAATTAGTCTTTACTCCCAACCTATCTATTTAAGAGCACAGACCTGCCTGATAAAAGTAATAGTAACTGATGTAGCTTAGTCCTGAAAAGGACTGCAATTACAATTAGTCTTTACTCCCAACCTATCTATTTAAGAGCACAGACCTGCCTGATAAAAGTCGTAGGAAATGATGTAACCTAGTCCTTAAAAAGACTGCAATCACAACTATTCCCTACTCCCAAGCTATCTGTAGATTTTTGGGAAAATTGGCTAGAAATTAACAAAGTATAGCGCACACAGCAACAGCAGTGCCGTCTGACACACAGCTGCAGCAGTGAGAAAATGGTGGCGACGGGGAAAATGGCTGGGTCTTATAGGACAAGGACATGTGACATACATTGCCAACGACACATGCCCTTGCTTGTGTGAAAAAAAGCAGTTCGCTCCGTGTGTGCACTGCTGATAGGCTGACAGATTGCACCTCCCCACTGTAAATGTGGGAAAGAGAAAAAAAAATGGAGATCTACATTATTTCTGCAGAGATCCATCCTCTGCCCCTCCCCCTGCCCCGCTGTAGACTCAAACTGCATTGTAACATTAATTTTCAGCATTACTGAGAAAAAATCCAGTTATGATTTTGGTGCACGAACCGTTATCGAACATAACCTCGAACAGCCGAATTTTTTACAAATCGTTCGGGTTCGCCGAACGGCTTGAACGCCGCCCAAAACAGCTCAAATTTGAGATTGGCAAACAGTTTGAGTCGAACACCGCTCATCTCTATTAGACATTTTAGTTTGGCTGGAAGATGGTCTTTCTTCTGCAGATGTTACTGTTGTTTTAACACCTACCCCAAGGACACAACATTTTTTTCCCTTCCCAACACGCCTATTCCCCTTTCCACAAGCAGCAGGCCTTTTTCCACTCATTTTGGTGGTTAACTAATTGACAACTCTGGAGTTGTTTGCACAAAATACAATGGATGGGAACCGAGCAGAGCGGAGTGGCCAAACGGTGGTATTAGCCCAAAAGTGTTGGCTGGATTAGATGCAGGAAAAAATTATATTGAATTTGCAACCTGGTGGAGGTTAGTATAGATGGACTAACAGAAATAGTCTCACACACTGCTACAAGCCGAAATATTTTTTCAGAGCTAGATGCAGATAAAAATTATATTGAATTTGCAACCTGATGGAGGTTAGTATAGATGGACTAATAGAACAAGTCCGACACACTGCTACAAGCCGAAATATTTTTTCAGAGCTAGATGCAGAAAAAAATTAAATTGAATTTGCAACCTGGTGGAGGTTAGTATAGATGGACTAATAGAACAAGTCCAACACACTGCTACAAGCCGAAATATTTTTTCAGAGCTAGATGCAGATAAAAATTATATTGAATTTGCAACCTGGTGGAGGTTAGTATAGATGGACTAATAGAACAAGTCCCACACACTGCTACAAGCTTAAATATTTTTTCAGAGCTAGATGCAGATAAAAATTATATTGAATTTGCAACCTGGTGGAGGTTAGTATAGATGGACTAATAGAACAAGTCCCACACACTGCTACAAGCCAAACTATTTTTTCAGAGGTAGATGCAGATAAAAATTAAATTGAATTTGCAACCTGGTGGAGGTTAGTATAGATGGACTAATAGAACAAGTCCCACACACTGTTACAAGCCAAAATATTTTTTCAGAGCTAGATGCAGATAAAAATTATATTGAATTTGCAACCTGATGGAGAATAGTATAGATGGACTAATAGAACAAGTCCCACACACTGCTACAAGACGAAATATTTTTTCAGAGCTAGATGCAGAAAAATTTTTTATTGAATTTGCAACCTGATGGAGGTTAGAATAGATGGACTTATAGAACAAGTCCCATACACTGCTAGAAGCCGAAATATTTTTTCAGAGCTAGATGCAGAAAAAAATTAAATTGAATTTGCAGCCTGATGGAGGTCAGTATAGATGGACTAATAGAACAAGTCCCACACACTGCTAGAAGCCGAAATGTTTTTTCAGAGGTAGATGCAGAAAAAAATTAAATTGATTTTTCAACCTGGTGGAGGTTAGTATAGGTGGCCTAATAGAACAAGTCGCACACACTGCTAGAAGCCGCAATATTTTTTCAGAGCTAGATGCAGAAAAAAATTATATTGAATTTGCAACCTGATGGAGGTAAGTATAGATGGACTAATAGAACAAGTCCCACACACTGCTAGAAGCCGAAATATTTTTTCAGAGCTAGATGCAGAAAAAAATTTGATTGAATTTGCAACCTGATGGAGGTTAGTATAGATGGACTAATAGAACAAGTCCCACACACTGATAGAAGCCGAAATATTTTTTCAGAGCTAGATGCAGAAAAAAATTATATTGAATTTGCAACCTGATGGAGGTTAGTATAGATGGACTAATAGAATGATGCTATGCCCAAAAGGTTGTACTTTTCTAGATGCAGTAAAAAAATTGTATTCTATACATAGGTGGTGTAGCCTGCAACACAGATAGGCTACTCCACTGACTAACACACACTGCAATAGGTCAAAAAGGATTTGCTTTGCTGGATTTAGCCAAATGCTGTAAAAAAAACTTGCACAGCACTGGCACAGAACTGCCGCCAAAAAGTGATAGGAAATGAGGTAACTTATTCCTGAAAAGGACTGCAATTTCAATTAGTCTTTACTCCCAACCTATCTATTTAAGAGCACAGACCTGCCTGATAAAAGTAATAGGAACTGATGTAATTTAGTCCTGGAAAGGACTGCAATCACAACTATTCCCTACTCCCAAGCTATCTGTAGATTTGTGCGAAAATTGGCATGAAATTAACAAAGTATAGCGCACACAGCAAGAGCAGTGCAGTCTAACACGCAGCTGCAGCAGTGAGAAAATGGTGGCGACGGGGAAAATGGCTGGGTCTTATAGGGCAAGGACATGTGACATACACTGCCAATGACACATGTCCTTGCTTGTGTGAAAAAAAGCAGTTCGCTCCGTGTGTGCGCTGCTGATAGGCTGAGAGATTGCACCTCCCCACTGTAAATGCGGGAAAGAGAAAAAAAAATAGAGATCTACATTATTTCTGCAGAGATGCATCCTATGCCCCTCCCCCTGCCCCGCTGTACACTCAAACTGCATTTTAACATTAATTTTCAGCATTACTGAGAAAAAATCCAGTTATGATTTTGGTGCACGATCAGTTATGGAACATAACCTCGAACAGCCGAATTTTTTACAAATCATTCGGGTTCGCCGAACGGCTTGAACACCGTCCAAAACAGCTCGAATTTGAGATTGGCGAATAGTTCGAGTCGAACTCCGGTCATCTCTAGTAGACATCTTAGTTTGGCAGGAAGATGGTCTTTCTTCTGCAGATGTTACTGTTGCTTTAACACCTACCCCAAGGACACAACATTTTTTTCCTTTCCCAACACGCCTATTCCCCTTTCCACAAGCAGCAGGCCTTTTTCCACTCATTTTTGTGGTTAACTAATTGACAACTCTGGAGTTGTTTGCAAAAAAAACAATGGATAGGAACTGAGCAGAGCTGAGTGGCCAAATTGAGGTATAAGCCCAAAAGTATTGGCTGGGTTAGGTGCAGATAAAAATTATATTGAATTTGCAACCTGGTGGAGGTTAGTATAGATGGACTAATAGAACCAGTCCCACACACTGCTACAAGCCGAAATATTTTTTCAGAGCTAGATGCAGAAAAAAATTAAATTGAATTTGCAACCTGGTGGAGGTTAGTATAGATGGAGTAATAGAACAAGTCCCACACACTGCTACAAGCCGAAATATTTTTTCAGAGCTAGATGCAGATAAAAATTATATTGAATTTGCAACCTGGTGGAGGTTAGTATAGATGGACTAATAGAACAAGTCCCACACACTGCTACAAGCTTAAATATTTTTTCAGAGCTAGATGCAGATAAAAATTATATTGAATTTGCAACCTGGTTGAGGTTAGTATAGATGGACTAATAGAACAAGTCCCACACACTGCTACAAGCCGAACTATTTTTTCAGAGTTAGATGCAGATAAAAATTAAATTGAATTTGCAACCTGGTGTAGGTTAGTATAGATGGACTAATAGAACAAGTCCCACACACTGTTACAAGCCAAAATATTTTTTCAGAGCTAGACGCAGATAAAAATTATAATGAGTTTGCAACCTGATGGAGATTAGTATAGATGGACTAATAGAACAAGTCCCACACACTGCTACAAGACGAAATATTTTTTCAGAGCTAGATGCAGAAAAAAATTATATTGAATTTGCAACCTGATGGAGGTTAGAATAGATGGACTTATAGAACAAGTCCCACACACTGCTAGAAGCCAAAATATTTTTTCAGAGCTAGATGCAGAAAAAAATTAAATTGATTTTTCAACCTGGTGGAGGTTAGTATAGGTGGCCTAATAGAACAAGTCGCACACACTGCTAGAAGCCAAAATATTTTTTCAGAGCTAGATGCAGAAAAAAATTATATTGAATTTGCAACCTGATGGAGGTTAGTATAGATGGACTAATAGAACAAGTCCCACACACTGCTAGAAGCCGAAATATTTTTTCAGAGCTAGATGCAGGCAAAAATTATATTGAATTTGCAACCTGATGGAGGTTAGTGTAGATGGACTAATAGAACAAGTCCCACACACTGCTAGAAGCCGAAATATTTTTTCAGAGCTAGATGCAGAAAAAAATTAAATTGAATTTGCCACCTGGTGGAGGATAGTATAGATGGACTAATAGACCACTCCCACACACTGCTAGAAGCCGAAATATTTTTTCAGATCTAGATGCAGAAAAAAATTAGATTGAATTTGCAACCTGATGGAGATTAGTATAGATGGACTAATAGAACAAGTCCCACACACTGCTAGAAGCCGAAATATTTTTTCAGAGTTAGATGCAGAAAAAAATAAAATTGAATTTGCAACCTGATGGAGGTCAGTATAGATGGACTAATAGAACAAGTCCCACACATTGCTAGAAGCCAAAATATTTTTTCAGAGCTAGATGTAGAAAAAAATTAAATTGAATTTGCCACCTGGTGGAGGTTAGTATAGATGGACTAATAGACCACTCCCACACACTGCTAGACGCCGAAATATTTTTTCAGAGCTAGATGCAGAAAAAAATTAGATTGAATTTGCAACCTGGTGGAGGTTAGTATAGATGGACAAATAGAACAAGTTCCACACACTGCTAGAAGCCAAAATATTTTTCCAGAGCTAGATGCAGACAAAATTTATATTTAATTTGCAACCCGATGGAGTTTAGTATAGATGGACTAATAGAACAAGTCCCACACACTGCTAGAAGCCGAAATATTTTTTCAGAGCTAGATGCAGATAAAAATTATATTGAATTTGCAACCTGGTGGAGGTTAGGATAGATGGACTAATAGAACAAGTCCCACACTCTGCTAGAAGCCGAAATATTTTTTCAGAGCTAGATGCAGAAAAAAATTAGATTGAAATTGCAACCTGATGGAGGTTAGTACAGATGGACTAATAGAACAAGTCCCACACACTGATAGAAGCCAAAATATTTTTTCAGAGCTAGATGCAGAAAAAAATTACATTGAATTTGCAACCTGATGGAGGTTAGTATAGATGGACTAATAGAATGATGCTATGCCCAAAAGGTTGTACTTCTCTAGGTGCAGTAAAAAAAATTGTATTCTATACACAGGTGGTATAGCCTGCAACACAGATAGGCTTCTCCACTGACTAACACACACTGCAGTAGGCCAAAAAGGTTTTGCTTTGCTGGATTTAGACAAATGCTGTGAAAAAAACTTGCACAGCACTGGCACAGACCTGCCTTGCAAAAAGTGATAGGAAATGATGTAACTTATTCCTGAAAAGGACTGCAATTACAATTAGTCTTTACTCCCAACCTATCTATTTAAGAGCACAGACCTGCCTGATAAAAGTCGTAGGAAATGATGTAACCTAGTCCTTAAAAGGACTGCAATCACAACTATTCCCTACTCCCAAGCTATCTGTAGATTTGTGCGAAAATTGGCTAGAAATTAACAAAGTATAGCGCACACAGCAACAGCAGTGCCGTCTGACACGCAGCTGCAGCAGTGAGAAAATGGTGGTGACGGGGAAAATGGCTGGGTCTTATAGGACAAGAACATGTGACATACATTGCCAATGACACATGCCCTTGCTTGTGTGAAAAAAAGCAGTTCGTTCCGTGTGTGCACTGCTGATAGGCTGACAGATTGCACCTCCCCACTGTAAATGTGGGAAAGAGAAAAAAAAATGGAGATCTACATTATTTCTGCAGAGATCCATCCTCTGCCCCTCCCCCTGCCCCGCTGTACACTCAAACTGCATTGTAACATTAATTTTCAGCATTACTGAGAAAAAATCCAGTTATGATTTTGGTGCATGAACCGTTATCGAACATAACCTCGAACAGACGAATTTTTTACAAATCGTTCGGGTTCGCCGAACGGCTTGTATGCCGCCCATAACAGCTCGAATTTGAGATTGGCAAGCAGTTCGAGTCGAACACCGCTCATCTCTATTAGACATTTTAGTTTGGCAGGAAGATGGTCTTTCTTCTGCAGATGTTACTGTTGCTTTAACACCTACCCCAAGGACACAACATTTTTTTCCCTTCCCAACACGCCTATTCCCCTTTCCACAAGCAGCAGGCCTTTTTCCACTCATTTTGGTGGTTAACTAATTGACAACTCTGAAGTTGTTTGCACAAAATACAATGGATGGGAACCGAGCAGAGCGGAGTGGCCAAACGGTGGTATTAGCCCAAAAGTGTTGGCTGGATTAGATGCAGGAAAAAATTATATTGAATTTGCAACCTGGTGGAGGTTAGTATAGATGGACTAACAGAAATAGTCTCACACACTGCTACAAGCCGAAATATTTTTTCAGAGCTAGATGCATATAAAAATTATTCTGAATTTGCAACCTGATGGAGGTTAGTATAGATGGACTAATAGAACAAGTCCGACACACTGCTACAAGTCGAAATATTTTTTCAGAGCTAGATGCAGAAAAAAATTAAATTGAATTTGCAACCTGGTGGAGGTTAGTATAGATGGACTAATAGAACAAGTCCCACACACTGCTACAAGCCGAAATATTTTTTCAGAGCTAGATGCAGATAAATATTATATTGAATTTGCAACCTGGTGGAGGTTAGTATAGATGGACTAATAGAACAAGTCCCACACACTGCTACAAGCTTAAATATTTTTTCAGAGCTAGATGCAGATAAAAATTATATTGAATTTGCAACCTGATGGAGGTTAGTATAGATGGACTAATAGAATGATGCTATGCCCAAAAGGTTGTACTTTTGTAGATGCAGTAAAAAAATTGTATTCTATACATAGGTGGTGTAGCCTGCAACACAGATAGGCTACTCCACTGACTAACACACAGTGCAATAGGTCAAAAAGGATTTGCTTTGCTGGATTTAGCCAAATGCTGTAAAAAAAACTTGCACAGCACTGGCACAGACCTGCCGGCAAAAAGTGATAGGAAATGAGGTAACTTATTCCTGAAAAGGACTGCAATTTCAATTAGTCTTTACTCCCAACCTATCTATTTAAGAGCACAGACCTGCCTGATAAAAGTAATAGGAACTGATGTAACTTAGTCCTGGAAAGGACTGCAATCACAACTATTCCCTACTCCCAAGCTATCGGTAGATTTGTGCGAAAATTGGCATGAAATTAACAAAGTATAGCGCACACAGCAACAGCAGTGCAGTCTAACATGCAGCTGCAGCAGTGAGAAAATGGTGGCGACGGGGAAAATGGCTGGGTCTTATAGGGCAAGGACATGTGACATACACTGCCAATGACACATGTCCTTGCTTATGTGAAAAAAAGCAGTTCGCTCCGTGTGTGCGCTTCTGATAGGCTGAGAGATTGCACCTCCCCACTGTAAATGCGGGAAAGAGAAAAAAAAATGGAGATCTACATTATTTCTGCAGAGATCCATCCTCTGCCCCTCCCCCTGCCCCGCTGTACACTCAAACTGCATTTTAACATTAATTTTCAGCATTACTGAGAAAAAATCCAGTTATGATTTTGGTGCACGAACAGTTATCGAACATAACCTCGAACAGCCGAATTTTTTACAAATCATTCGGGTTCGCCGAACGGCTTGAACACCGTCCAAAACAGCTCGAATTTGAGATTGGCGAACAGTTCGAGTCGAACTCCGGTCATCTCTAGTAGACATCTTAGTTTGGCAGGAAGATGGTCTTTCTTCTGCAGATGTTAATGTTGCTTTAACACCTTCCCCAAGGACACAACATTTTTTTCCTTTCCCAACACGCCTATTCCCATTTCCACAAGCAGCAGGCCTTTTTCCACTCATTTTTGTGGTTAACTAATTGACAACTCTGGAGTTGTTTGCAAAAAAAAAAACAATGGATAGGAACTGAGCAGAGCTGAGTGGCCAAACTGTGGTATAAGCCCAAAAGTATTGGCTGGGTTAGGTGCAGATAAAAAAGATATTGAATTTGCAACCTGGTGGAGGTTAGTATAGATGGACTAATAGAACAAGTCCCACACACTGCTACAAGCCAAAATATTTTTTCAGAGCTAGATGCAGATAAAAATTATTTTGAATTTGCAACCTGATGGAGGTTAGTATAGATGGACTAATAGAACAAGTCCCACACACTGCTACAAGCCAAAATATTATTTCAGAGCTAGATGCAGATAAAAATTATATTGAATTTACAACCTGGTGGAGATTAGTATAGATGGACTAATAGAACCAGTCCCACACACTGCTACAAGCCGAAATATTTTTTCAGAGCTAGATGCAGAAAAAAATTTAATTGAATTTGCAACCTGGTGGAGGTTAGTATAGATGGACTAATAGAACAAGTCCCACACACTGCTACAAGCCGAAATATTTTTTCAGAGCTAGATGCAGATAAAAATTATATTGAATTTGCAACCTGGTGGAGGTTAGTATAGATGGAATAATAGAACAAGTCCCACACACTGCTACAAGCTTAAATATTTTTTCAGAGCTAGATGCAGATAAAAATTATATTGAACTTGCAACCTGGTGGAGGTTAGTATAGATGGACTAATAGAACAAGTCCCACACACTGCTACAAGCCGAACTATTTTTTCAGAGGTAGATGCAGATAAAAATTAAATTGAATTTGCAACCTGGTGGAGGTTAGTATAGATGGACTAATAGAACAAGTCCCACACACTGTTACAAGCCAAAATATTTTTTCAGAGCTAGATGCAGATAAAAATTATATTGAATTTGCAACCTGATGGAGATTAGTATAGATGGACTAATAGAACAAGTCCCACACACTGCTACAAGACGAAATATTTTTTCAGAGCTAGATGCAGAAAAAAATTATATTGAATTTGCAACCTGAAGGAGGTTAGTATAGATGGACTAATAGAACAAGTCCCACACACTGCTAGAAGCCTAAATATTTTTTCAGAGCTAGATGCAGGCAAAAATTATATTGAATTTGCAACCTGATGGAGGTTAGTGTAGATGGACAAATAGAACAAGTCCCACACACTGCTAGAAGCCAAAATATTTTTTCAGAGCTAGATGCAGAAAAAAATTAAATTGAATTTGCCACCTGGTGGAGGTTAGTATAGATGGACTAATAGACCACTCCCACACACTGCTAGAAGCCGAAATATTTTTTCAGAGCTAGATGCAGAAAAAAATTATTTTTAATTTGCAACCTGGGTGAGGTTAGTATAGATGTACTAATAGAACAAGTCCCACACACTGCTAGAAGCCGAAATATTTTTTCAGAGTTAGATGCAGAGAAAAATAAAATTGAATTTGCAACCTGATGGAGGTCAGTATAGATGGACTAATAGAACAAGTCCCACACATTGCTAGAAGCCAAAATATTTTTTCAGAGCTAGATGCAGAAAAAAATTAAATTGAAGTTGCCACCTGGTGGAGGTTAGTATAGATGGACTAACAGACCACTCCCACACACTGCTAGAAGCCGAAATACTTTTTCAGAGCTAGATGCAGAAAAAAATTACATTGAATTTGCAACCTGGTGGAGGTTAGTATAGATGGACTAATAGAACAAGTTCCACACACTGCTAGAAGCCAAAATATTTTTCCAGAGCTAGATGCAGACAAAAATTATATTTAATTTGCAACCCAATGGAGGTTAGTATAGATGGACTAATAGAACAAGTCCCACACACTGCTAGAAGCCGAAATATCTTTTTAGAGCTAGATGCAGATAAAAATTATATTGAATTTGCAACCTGGTGGAGGTTAGGATAGATGGACTAATAGAACAAGTCCCACACTCTGCTAGAAGCCGAAATATTTTTTCAGAGCTAGATGCAGAAAAAAATTACATTGAATTTGCAACCTGATGGAGGTTAGTACAGATGGACTAATAGAACAAGTCCCACACACTGATAGAAGCCAAAATATTTTTTCAGAGCTAGATGCAGAAAAAAATTACATTGAATTTGCAACCTGATGGAGGTTAGTATAGATGGACTAATAGAATGATGCTATGCCCAAAAGGTTGTACTTCTCTAGGTGCAGTAAAAAAAATTGTATTCTATACACAGTTGGTATAGCCTGCAACACAGATAGGCTTCTCCACTGACTAACACACACTGCAGTAGGCCAAAAAGGTTTTGCTTTGCTGGATTTAGACAAATGCTGTGAAAAAAACTTGCACAGCACTGGCACAGACCTGCCTTGCAAAAAGTGATAGGAAATTATGTAACTTATTCCTGAAAAGGACTGCAATTACAATTAGTCTTTACTCCCAACCTATCTATTTAAGAGCACAGACCTGCCTGATAAAAGTCGTAGGAAATGATGTAACCTAGTCCTTAAAAGGACTGCAATCACAACTATTCCCTACTCCCAAGCTATCTGTAGATTTGTGCGAAAATTGGCTAGAAATTAACAAAGTATAGCGCACACAGCAACAGCAGTGCCGTCTGACACGCAGCTGCAGCAGTGAGAAAATGGTGGCGACGGGGAAAATGTCTGTGTCTTATAGGATAAGGACATGTGACATACATTGCCAATGACACATGCCCTTGCTTGTGTGAAAAAAAGCAGTTCGCTCCGTGTGTGCACTGCTGATAGGCTGACAGATTGCACCTCCCCACTGTAAATGTGGGAAAGAGAAAAAAAAATGGAGATCTACATTATTTCTGCAGAGATCCATCCTCTGCCCCTCACCCTGCCCCGCTGTAGACTCAAACTGCATTGTAACATTAATTTTCAGCATTATTTAGAAAAAATCCAGTTATGATTTTGGTGCACGAACCGTTATCGAACATAACCTCGAACAGACGAATTTTTTACAAATCGTTCGGGTTCGCCGAACGGCTTGAACGCCGCCCAAAACAGCTTGAATTTGAGATTGGCAAACAGTTCGAGTCGAACACCGCTCATCTCTATTAGACATTTTAGTTTGGCTGGAAGATGGTCTTACTTCTGCAGATGTTACTGTTGCTTTAACACCTACCCCAAGGACACAACATTTTTTTCCCTTCCCAACACGCCTATTCCCCTTTCCACAAGCAGCAGGCCTTTTTCCACTCATTTTGGTGGTTAACTAATTGACAACTCTGGAGTTGTTTGCACAAAATACAATGGATGGGAACCGAGCAGAGCGGAGTGGCCAAACGGAGGTATTAGCCCAAAAGTGTTGGCTGGATTAGATGCAGGAAAAAATTATATTGAATTTGCAACCTGGTGGAGGTTAGTATAGATGGACTAACAGAAATCGTCTCACACACTGCTACAAGCCGAAATATTTTTTCAGAGCTAGATGCATATAAAAATTATACTGAATTTGCAACCTGATGGAGGTTAGTATAGATGGACTAATAGAACAAGTCCGACACACTGCTACAAGCCGAAATATTTTTTCAGAGCTAGATGCAGAAAAAAATTAAATTGAATTTGCAACCTGGTGGAGGTTAGTATAGATGGATTAAAAGAACAAGTCCCACAAACTGCTACAAGCCGAAATATTTTTTCAGAGCTAGATGCAGATAATAATTATATTGAATTTGCAACCTGGTGGAGGTTAGTATAGATGGACTAATAGAACAAGTCCCACACACTGCTACAAGCTTAAATATTTTTTCAGAGCTAGATGCAGATAAAAATTATATTGAATTTGCAACCTGGTGGAGGTTAGTATAGATGGACTAATAGAACAAGTCCCACACACTGCTACAAGCCAAACTATTTTTTCAGAGGTAGATGCAGATAAAAATTAAATTGAATTTGCAACCTGGTGGAGGTTAGTATAGATGGACTAATAGAACAAGTCCCACACACTGCTACAAGACGAAATATTTTTTCAGAGCTAGATGCAGAAAAAAGTTATATTGAATTTGCAACCTGATGGAGGTTAGAATAGATGGACTTATAGAACAAGTCCCATACACTGCTAGAAGCCGAAATATTTTTTCAGAGCTAGATGCAGAAAAAAATTAAATTGAATTTGCAACCTGATGGAGGTTAGAATAGATGGACTAATAGAACAAGTCCCACACACTGCTAGAAGCCGAAATGTTTTTTCAGAGCTAGATGCAGAAAAAAATTAAATTGATTTTTCAACCTGGTGGAGGTTAGTATAGGTGGCCTAATAGAACAAGTCGCACACACTGCTAGAAGCCGAAATATTTTTTCAGAGCTAGATGCAGAAAAAAATTGTATTGAATTTGCAACCTGATGGAGGTTAGTATAGATGGACTAATAGAACAAGTCCCACACACTGCTAGAAGCCGAAATATTTTTTCAGAGCTAGATGCAGAAAAAAATTTGATTGAATTTGCAACCTGATGGAGGTTAGTATAGATGGACTAATAGAACAAGTCCCACACACTGCTAGAAGCCGAAATATTTTTTCAGTGCTAGATGCAGAAAAAAATTATAATGAATTTGCAACCTGATGGAGGTTCGTATAGATGGACTAATAGAATGATGCTATGCCCAAAAGGTTGTAATTTTCTAGATGCAGTAAAAAAATTGTATTCTATACATAGGTGGTGTAGCCTGCAGCACAGATAGGCTACTCCACTGACTTACACACACTGCAATAGGTCAAAAAGGATTTGCTTTGCTGGATTTAGCCAAATGCTGTAAAAAAAACTTGCACAGCACTGGCACAGACCTGCCGGCAAAAAGTGATAGGAAATGAGGTAACTTTTTCCTGAAAAGGACTGCAATTTCAATTAGTCTTTACTCCCAACCTATCTATTTAAGATCACAGACCTGCCTGATAAAAGTAATAGGAACTGATGTAACTTAGTCCTGGAAAGGACTGCAATCACAACTATTCCCTACTGCCAAGCTATCTGTAGATTTGTGCGAAAATTGGCATGAAATTAACAAAGTATAGTGCACACACCAACAGCAGTGCAGTCTAACACGCAGCTGCAGCAGTGAGAAAATGGTGGCGACGGGGAAAATGGCTGGGTCTTATAGGGCAAGGACATGTGACATACACTGCCAATGACACATGTCCTTGCTTGTGTGAAAAAAAGCTGTTTGCTCCGTGTGTGCGCTGCTGATAGGCTGAGAGTTTGCACCTCCCCACTGTAAATGCGGGAAAGAGAAAAAAAAATGGAGATCTACATTATTTCTGCAGAGATCCATCCTCTGACCCTCCCCCTGCCCCGCTGTACACTCAAACTGCATTTTAACATTAATTTTCAGCATTAGTGAGAAAAAATCCAGTTAAGATTTTGGTGCACGAACAGTTATCGAACATAACCTCGAAGAGCCGAATTTTTTACAAATCATTCGGGTTCGCCGAACTTCTTGAACACCGCCCAAAACAGCTCGAATTTGAGATTGGCGAAAAGATCGAGTCGAACTCCGGTCATCTCTAGTAGACATCTTAGTTTGGCAGGAAGATGGTCTTTCTTCTGCAGATGTTACTGTTGCTTTAACACCTACCCCAAGGACATAACATTTTTTTCCTTTCCCAACACGCCTATTCCCCTTTCCACAAGCAGCAGGCCTTTTTCACTCATTTTTGTGGTTAACTAATTGACAACTCTCGAGTTGTTTGCAAAAAAAACAATGGATAGGAACTGAGCAGAGCTGAGTGGCCAAACTGTGGTATAAGCCCAAAAGTATTGGCTGGGTTAGGTGCCAATAAAAATTACATTGAATTTGCAACCTGGTGGAGGTTAGTATAGATGGACTAATAGAACAAGTCCCACACACTGCTACAAGCCAAAATATTTTTTTAGAGCTAGATGCAGAAAAAAATTATATTGAATTTGCAACCTGGTGGAGGTTAGTATAGATGGACTAATAGAACAAGTCCCACACACTGCTACAAGCCAAAATATTTTTTCAGAGCTAGATGCAGAAAAAAATTATTTTGAATTTGCAGCCTTGTGGATGTTAGTATAGATGGACTAATAGAGCATGTCCCACACACTGCTACAAGCCGAAATATTTTTTCAGAGCTAGATGCAGATAAAAATTAAATTAAATTTGCAACCTGGTGGAGGTTAGTATAGATGGACTAATAGAACAAGTCCCACACACTGCCACAAGCCAAAATATTTTTTTAGAGCTAGATGCAGATAAAAATTATATTGAATTTGCAACCTGGTGGAGGTTAGTATAGATGGACTAATAGAACAATTCCCACACACTGCTACAAGCCAAAATATTTTTTCAGAGCTAGATGCAGAAAAAAATTATATTGAGTTTGCAACCTGGTGGAGGTTAGTATAGATGGACTTATAGAATGATGCTATGCCCAAAAGGTTTTACTTCACTAGGTGCAGTAAAAAAAATTGTATTCTATACACAGGTGGTGTAGCTTGCAACACAGATAGGCTTCTCCCCTGACTAACACACACTGCAAGAGGAAAAAAAGGATTTGATTTGTGAAAGAAACTTGCACAGCACTGGCACAGACCTGCCTGGCAAAAAATGATAGGAACTGATGTAACCTAGCCCTCAAAAGGACTGCAATTACAATTAGTCTTTACTCCCAACCTATCTATTTAAGAGCACAGACCTGCGTGATAAATGTCGTAGGAAATGATGTAACCTAGTCCTCAAAAGGACTGCAATTACAATTAGTCTTTACTCCCAACCTATCTATTTAAGAGCACAGACCTGCCTGATAAAAGTGGTAAGAAATGATGTAACCCAGTCCTTATAAGGCCTGCAATCACAACTATTCCCTACTCCCAAGCTATCTGTAGATTTGTGCGAAAATTGGCTTGAAATTAACAAAGTATAGCGCACACAGCAACAGCAGTGCCGTCTAACACGCAGCTGCAGCAGTGAGAAAATGGTGGCAACGGGGAAAATGGCTGGGTCTTATAGGGCAAGGACATGTGACATACACTGCCAATGACTCATGCCCTTGCTTGTGTGAAAAAAAGCAGTTCGCTCCGTGTGTGCGCTGCTGATAGGCTGACAGATTGCACCTCCCCACTGTAAATGCGGGAAGGAGAAAAAAAAATGGAGATCTTCATTATTTCTGCAGATATCCATCACCTGCCCCTCCCCCCGCCCCGCTGTACACTCAAACTGCGTATTAACATTAATTTCCAGCATTACTGAGAAAACATCCAGTTATGATTTTAGTGCACGAACAGTTATCGAACATAACCTCAAACAGCCGAATTTTTTTCAAATTGTTCGTGTTCGCCCAACGGCTCGAACACCGACCAAAACAGCTCGAATTTGAGATTGGCGAACAGTTCGAGTCGAACACCGCTCATCTCTACTCAGCACTTGATCTACAATGGCCCTCTTGAATGATTCCATTCTAAGACTATTTGGTGACTCCAAAAGGAGATAAATAAATTTCTCCTTGTACCATGGATCAAGAAAGGTGGCCAACCACTATAGGTTATTGGATAAAATGTGTATCATGTGAGGGTCTTGCCACACACACTTACACATTAACTGTGCCATGTGGGCCAAGCTGCAAAAAGGCAAATGTTCTTTGTCCCCAACAGTACAAAATTTACTCATCCTCTCCTCACGCTGACGCACCCCCTCCTCCTCCACCTCCTCGTCCTCCTCTCGAGCCCATCCAGTCTGGACAGACATGAAGCTTGGGTTGGGTGTCCCCTCTGTAGCATTACTAGTCCCCTTGGTAGCACAGAAAAACAAGTCCTCTCCCTTCTCATCCTCCTCATCTTCCTGCTCATCACTCATTGTTGCCTCAGAATATTGGCTGGGCTGGATAGTAACACCCATTGGGAAATCTGGTTCCATACCAACGTGCTGGGCACTCAAAGCTTCTTCTTTGAGATTATGCAGTGATTGTTTCAAGAGACACAGCAGCGGAATGGTTACGCTGATAATAGTCTGATCACGAGTTTGGTGCAGTACTCAAAGTTCTCAAGAACCTCACAAATGTCAGCAATCCACACCCACTTGACACTTGTTTGTGTGGTGGCTGACTCTCAGTTTGACGGGCATGCTGAAGCTGGTATTCAGCTACTGACCTCTGCTGTTCACTAATCCTATGATAAGCCAACATATGATAGGTGGAGTTCAACCGCGTGGGCAGTTCGATGACTTGGCAAATTCAAGCACTTTTGCAGCACTGTAAGAGCAGCAAAAGCGGTAGAGAAATGGCAGAAATGGGCACTAATACGGCGCACCTTCTCAAGTAGGTATGGCAAGTCACGGTAAGTTTTCAGAAATTTCTGAACAACTAGGTTCAGCATGTGAGCCATGCATGGCACATGTACCAGATTGCCGACCTTTAAAGCCGCCACCAGGTTACGCCCATTATCACAGATGACCAGACTGGGTTGGAGGTGCAGTGGGAAGAGCCATTGATCGGTCTTTTGTTTTAAAGCTTGTCACAGCTCTGCTGCAGTGTGTGCTTTCTGACCTAAACTGCTTAAGCACAGCATGTTGCCGCTTTGCTGATGTGCTGCTGCACAGGTCCCAGCTTGGCAGTGACAGGGAGGGTAATTCACCAGAGGATGAGGAGCAGGAGGAGGGGAGAGAGGAAGTGGAATATGAAAAGGAGGAAACCCTGACATAAGTTGAGCCCGCTATTCTTGGTGTGGGTAGGATGCTTGATGTTCTCTTTTGTGCCTTTGTCCCACCCTCCACCAGGTTCATCCAGTGTGCCATGACAGAAATGTATCATCCCTGTCCACAACAAATTGTCCAGGTGTCTATTGTTAGGTGGACCTTCCCGGTTACAGCGTTGGTGAGAGCACTGTTCAGATTGTTTAACACGTGGTTGTGTAACGCAGGGACGGCACACCAAGCTAAATAGTGGAACTGTATTGTGGGGCAGCCACAGCCAAGAGATCACAGAAAGACTGTGTTCCCTCAAGCCTAAATGCCAACATCTCCACAGCTAGCAATTTGGCAATCTGTGAGTTTAGTATTTGTGCCTGTGGGTGCGTGGCTTTGTATTTACACTTTCTTTCCAAGCTCTCAGGCACAGACAATTGGACGCTTTGCTGGGACAAGGAAGTGGATGTGGTTGATGTTTGTTGTGTGTGAGCAACCCCAGTTTGTAGGCAGAAGGTATGAGAGCCTGCTTCCTGATCAGCAGATTCTGAAGGGCATAGCCCAG
Organism: Phyllobates terribilis; assembly: GCF_046119375.1. Taxonomy (NCBI): domain Eukaryota; kingdom Metazoa; phylum Chordata; class Amphibia; order Anura; family Dendrobatidae; genus Phyllobates; species Phyllobates terribilis. The sequence continues at coordinate 548,679,714 of NW_027362761.1, forward strand.
GCAACATGGCATTGGTTTGACCCGCAGACACAGATTTAGTACCCTGGTGTTCCGCCCACCTACTGGGGTGCTTGGCTGCCATGTGGTTTCGCATACTGGTGGTGCTCAGGTTGCCTTTGCTCTGGGCTCTGCTCAACTTGGTATGGCAGATGCTACAGACCACAATGTTTTTCTCTGAAGGACTTACAGAAAAAAAATTTCACACATCAACTGAACGCCCCCTTGCCCTGACTTGGCGCACAGCGGGATGCTCTTGGGAGCATAGTAACATAGTTTGTAAAGCCGAATAAAGACTTGCGTCCATCAAGTTCGACCTGTTAGTTCTGTAGTTGCTAAAGTTGATCCAGAGGAGGGCAAAAACCCCAAATGATTTAGCCAATCTTCACCTGAGGAAAAGTTCCCTCCCGACTCTAAAACCAGCAGTCAGAATAAATCCCTGTATCAACTTACTATTTTATCCTATTTTTAAGTATATGCTGAAATCTGCCTGGTATCTAGAAATGCATCCAGTCCCCGCTTGAACTGGTTTAGTGAATCCGACATTACCGTCTCCTCACTCAGTGAATTCCATATTCTCACTACTCTTACCATAAAGAACCCCTTCCTATGCTGGTGATGAAACCTTTTCTCTTCCAGTCTTAGTGAATGCCCTCTTGTTACCGTAATATCCCTCCTTTTGAACAAATACCTGGCAAGGTCTCTATACTGTCCCCTAACATATTTGTACACATTTATTATGTCCCCCCTCAACCTTCTTTTTTCCAGGCTGAATAGTCCTAGTTTTGCCAACCTCTCTGGGTATTGCAGTCCCTCCATTCCCTTTATTAATTTTGTTGCCCTCCTTTGTACCTTTTCAAGCTCATTTATATCCTTTCTATATATTGGGGCCCATAACTGAGCACAGTATTCCAAGTGTGGTCTGACAAGTGCTTTGTACAGTGGAAGAAGAATGTTCTCATGCTTTGCAGCTATACCTCTTCTGATACATCCCATTACCCTGTTTGCCCTTACAGCAGCGGCCTGACTTTGGGCACTCAAATTAAGTTTGCTATCAATTAAGATCATAGAATCATAGAATCATAGAATGGTAGAGTTGGAAGTGACTTCCTGGGTCATCTGGTCCAACCCCCTGCTCAAAGCAGGATTCACTAGATCATCTCAGACAGATGTCTGTCCAGCCTCTGTTTGAAGACGTCCATTGAAGGGGAACTCACCACCTCTCGTGGCAGCCTGTTCCACTCATTAATCACCCTAACTGTCAAAAAGTTTTTTCTAATATCTAATCTGTGTCTCCTCCCATTTAGTTTCATCCCATTGCTTCTAGTCTTTCCTTGTGCAAATGAGAATAAAGATGATCCTTCTACAATGTGACAGCCCTTGACATATTTGTAGACAGCTATTAAGTCTCCTCTCAGTCTTCTTTTTTGCAAGCTAAACATTCCCAAATCCTGCAACCGTTCCTCATAGGACATGGTTTGCAGACCAGTCACCATTCTGGTCGCTCTTCTCTGAACTTGCTCCAGTTTGTCTATGTCTTTTTTAAAATGTGGTGCCCAAAACTGTACACAGTATTCCAGATGAGGTCTGACCAAAGAGGAGTAAAGACCGATAATGACTTCACGTGATCTAGACTGTATGCTTCTGTTAATACATCCCAGAATTGTATTTGCCTTTTTTGCTGCTGCATCACACTGTTGACTCATGTTCAGTCTATGATCTATTAGTATACCTAAGTCTTTTTCACATGTACTGTTGCTTAGCTCTATTCCTCCCATTCTGTATATGCTTTTTTCATTTTTATTGCCCAGATGTAGTACTTTGCATTTTTCCCTGTTAAAAACCATTCTGTTGGTTGCTGCCCACTGCTCCAGTTTATTTAGGTCTTTTTGAATCCTCTCTCTCTCTTCTCTAGTATTAGCTATCCCTCCTAGCTTTGTGTCATCAGCACAAAGATGCCCAAGTCCTTCTCCATCTCTGAATTCCCCAATGATTTCCCATTCAGTGAGTACTGGTGACTTCCATTTTTCCTTCCCATATGTATGACCTTACATTTCTCCTCATTAAACCTCATTTGCCATTTAATGCTCCACCTACCCAGCTTATCCAAATCCCTCTGTAGGTCTGCACTATCCTCTTTTGTATTAATTGTTTTACATAACTTTGTGTCATCTGCAAATATTGATATTTTGCTATTTAACCCGTTGACTATGTCGTTAATAAAGATATTAAATAACATTGGGCCTAGTACAGACCCCTGTGGTACCCCACTAGTGACGCTTACCCAATCTGAGTATATTCCATTTATAACCACCCTCTGCCTTCTATCCCTTAGCCAGTTACCTACCCACTTGCAAACATTTTCCCCCAGCCCCATCATTCTCATTTTGTATACCAACCTATTTTGTGGCACGCTATCGAACGCTTTTGAGAAGTCGAGATACACGACATCCACTGGTTCCCCCTGATCTAATCGAGAGCTAACCTCCTCGTAGAAGTCAATCAGGTTTGTTTGGCAGGAGCGATTCCTCATGAATCCATGTTGGTTCGGGGTTAATAGATTATTAGCATCAAGATGCTCCATAATTGCCTCTTTATTGAAGCTTTCAAATATTTTGCCCACAACGGACGTCAGACTCACCGGCCGATAGTTTCCGGCGTCACTTTTTGCTCCCTTTATGAATATTGGCAATACATTCGCCTGTCGCCAATCAAGTGGTACAGACCCAGTCTCAACAGAGTCCTTAAATATAAGATATAACGGTCTGTCTATCACATTACTTAGTTCCCTTAGTACCTGTGGTGATTTGTTTATTTTAATGTTACTGAGGCGTTTCTGTACCCCAACTTGGGTTAGATTTGTCATACTTAGTGGAGGATTAAACTTGTCACTTCTCATTTCGCCTGTTAGTTCTATTTCCTTTGTGAAAGTTGTCGAAAAAAAATTATTTAATAGATTAGCTTTATCCTCATCTTTCTCTATGATTTTGCCTTCATCACTTTTTATCGGTCCAATATTATCCGATTTAATCCTTTTACTATTTATACACGTAAAGAACAGTTTGGGATTTGATCTACTTTCCCTAGCAATACGTCTCTCTGTTTCCTCCTTCGCTATTTTTATTTGTTTTTTGCAGGTTCTCGTTTTTTCCTTGTAACACATTAGTGCCTCCTTACTGTTTTCCTGTTTTAATCTCTTGAATGCCTCTTTTTTGCTATTTAACGCCCCTTTTACGTTCTTGTTCAACTATATTGGTTTCCTCTTATTTCTGGCCCTTTTATTCCCATACGGTATATACCTCTCGCACTGAGTATTCAGAATTCTTTTGAAGGTTTCCCATTTACTATTCGTATTCCTTTGATTAAGAACTTTGTCCCAGTCTATAAGTTGAAGGTTTTCTTTCAGCTGATCAAACTTGGCCCTCCTAAAGTTTAATGTTTTTGTTGCTCCCTTATTGATAACCCTACTGAAGGCCATTTTGAAATCGATAATATTATGATCGCTATTACCTAGGTGCCCCCCTATCTGTACCTCAGTTATTCTATCAGGCCTATTAGTCAATATAAAGTCCAACACGGCCTTCCCTCTCGTTGGTTCCTGCACTAGTTGGGAGAGATAATTATCCTTAATATTTGTCAAGAACCTTTTTCCTTTCTGAGATCTACAGGTTTCTGTTTCCCAGTCAATATCCGGGTAGTTGAAATCCCCCATTACAATCACTTCATTATGTTTTGCTACTTTGTCTATTTGTCCTAATAGCAAATTCTCATTCTCCTTTGTTATATTGGGTGGCTTATAGCAGACCCCCAGTAATATTTTATTATCATTTTTTGCCCCCTCTACCTCTACCCACATGGACTCGACCCCCTCTTTTCCCTCTCCTATATCTTCCCTTAGTCTGGGCTTTAGACATGACTTTACATATAAGCAGACTCCTCCGCCTTTCCCCTGTTTCCGGTCCCTTCTAAATAAACTATAATCTAATAAATTTACCGCCCAGTCGTACCTATCGTCTAGCCAAGTCTCTGTTATACATACGATGTCATACCTCTCCTCTGATATAAGCGCCCGCAGCTCATCCGCCTTATTGGTCAGGCTTCTTGCGTTGGTCAGCATGCAAGATAAAATTTTGGGGTTATTTAGCATCCTATTCTTCTCTAACGTTCTAACTGTACTATCCCCACTCCCCTCTCCACCCTCATTATATTCACTTCTCCCCTTCCCCCTTGCTTGTCTCACATCCCACCTATTTCCTTGGTTTCTCCCCCCGTCTCTAGTTTAAATACTCCTCCAACCAATTAGCCATCTTCTTCCCCAGCACCGCTGCACCCTCCCCATTGAGGTGCAGCCCGTCCCTACGGTAGAGCCTGTAGCCGACCGCGAAGTCGGCCCAGTTCTCCATGAACCCAAACCCTTCTGCCTTACACCAACTCTTTAGCCACTTATTCACCTCCCTAACTTCCCGTTGGCGCTCCTGTGTGGCTCGCGGGATTGGTAGTATTTCTGAGAAAACTACCTTGGAGGTCCTTGCCCTAAGCTTCCTACCTAGATCCCTGAAATAATTTTTAAGGACCCTCCATCTACCACTCACTTTGTCATTGGTGCCAATGTGGACCATGACTGTTGGGTGTTCGCCAGCCCCTCCCAGTAACCTGTCAACCCGATCCGCGATGTGCCGGACTCGAGCGCCAGGGAGGCAGCACACCGTTCGGCGATCCCGGTCTTTGTGTCAGTCCCCCTAATAATAGAGTCACCCACTACCAGGACCTGTCTATCCTGCCCTATACTTCCCCCCTCCCCCTCATTACTGGAGCATACACTACCCCGGCGGTCAGAGGACCTGTCGTGCTCCAATAATTCCGGTTCTGAACCAGCCTTCCTATACTTCTTCCCTCTATCCCTCCTAACTGTTATCCAGCTCCCTGCCTGTTCAGCCTGCACTTCCCCACTATGCTCCACCCCCAGTGTTGACCCATTGAGTGTCTGCTCGGTGAGCAGCAAACTCCGTTCCATGTTGTCGATGCTCCTCAGTATCGCTATCTGAGCACTTAGATCCAGGATTTGGGCTTCCAAGTGCACGATATGCTCACATCTCTCGCAGCAGTATGGACCCTCGAGCGGTAGCTCACGGAATGCATACATTGCGCAAGATGTACACTGCACGGCTCCGGCCAACATGGACGTCATTCTAAATATGGGGATACAGTCAGTATATATATATATACAAGTACAAAACACAATTATTTATATATAGGTGTATGGACGGGGATCAATTAGGGATGTGCAAGTGTATCGATTAGATATAGGCGCGGGATCAGTTAAGTATGGACGGGGGATCAATTAAGTGTCAATTAAGTATGGATGGGGGAATCAGCTGAGTGGGTCAGGTGGATTAATTAAGTATGGACGGTGTGTCAATTAACTATGGACTGGGGATCAATAATTATGGACTGGGGAAATAATTAATTGTGGACTGGGGAATCAATCAATTAATTATGGACAGGCGGTTAATTAAATATGGATGGGGGATAAGGCAAATAAATAGGTATGGACGGTGTGTCAATTAACTATGGACTGGGGATCAATAAATATGGACTGGGGAAATAATTAATTGTGGACTGGGGAATCAATCAATTAATTATGGACAGGGGGTTAATTAAATATGGATGGGGGATAAGGCAAATTAAATAGGGACTGGAGGATCAGTAAAAGTGGACAGGGGGAATCTATTAAATAGGACAAAGGGAATCAATTGATTATGGGCTGGGGGGGTCAATCAGTTAAATGTGGTCAGGAGGATCACTTTAATATGGACGGGGGTGGTCGGGGATCAATTAAATGAGGATGGTGGGGTCAATTGAATTGTGGTCAGGGAGATCAGTTAAATATAGACGGGGGTGATCAGGGGGATTAATTTAAATATGGATGGGGGTGATGAATTAAATATGGATGGTGGGTAATCAATTAAATATGGACTGGGGGATACAAATACAAATACAATTACAATAATAATACAATACAGTACAGTACACACTCGGGTTCAGTAGGGCCGTTTATCGCGGTCTCCTGCCCCTCACTCACCTCCTCTAGGGACGCTGCACGCTGCACGCTATCACAGCGCGCTCGTCCCTCAAGTCGCCTCTTACCGGTCCTCCTGGTCACCTCCTGGTCACCACCACCTGGCGCCCTCCGCCGGCTGGCGCTTCACGCTATCACAGTGCTCTCTTGCGCTCGTCCCTCCGGTCACCTCCTACCGGTCCTCCCGGTCCACTTGGTCACCTCCACCTGGCTCCATCTTCCTCTGTGTTGCTGTCATGGCTATGCATGCCAACGGTCCAGGTCGGATCAGTGGACTCATCATCGACCACCTCGTCTTCCATGTCATCCTCCTTCCCAGTTGACATTGTAAGCTGACCTAATGGCAACTGTGTCTCATCATCATCAACCTCCACCTCTGGAGACAGTAAATGACGTTCCACCAAGTGGCTTTCTTCTGGCTGTAGGTCCTCAAATACTTGAGCATCAACGCACGACACCTCCTCTTTTCCCTCTTCAATGCTGCACGGTGATAGGCCAGAGCCAACCAAAGGATATGTACAAAACAGACCCTTGGAGTGGCAAAGCTTGGGGTCTTATGTCTCCTGTGACTGATAATGGCGGGAGGAAGGAGAACCAGCTTCAGGATTGGATGGGCCAGCCTTCTGTGTAGACTGTTTGGTCGTGGAAGATTTGTTGCTGCTTGACAAAAGCATACAGTCATGGCCAAAAGTTTTGAGAATGACACCAAAATTATATTTTCACATGATCTGCTGGCCTCTGGTTTTTACTAGTGTTTGTCTGATGTTTATATCACATACAGAAATATAATTGCAATCATATTATGAGTACCAATAGGTTATATTGACAGTTAGAATGAGTTAATGCAGCAAGTCAATATTTGCAGTGTTGCCCCTTCTTCTTCAAGACCTCTGTAATTCTCCCTGGCATGCTCTCAATCAACTTTTGGACCAAATCCTGACTTATAGCAGTCCATTCCTGCATAATCAATGCTTGCATTTTGCCAGAATTTGTTGGTTTTTGTTTGTCCACCCGTCTCTTGATGATTGACCACAAGTTCTCAATGGGATTAAGATCTGGGGAGTTTCCAGGCCATGGACCCAAAATCTCTATGTTTTGTTCCATGAGCCATTTAGTTATCACCTTTGCTTTATGGCAAGGTACTCCATCATGCTGGAAAAGGCATTGTTGGGCGCCAAAATGCTCTTGGACGGTTGGAAGAAGTTGCTCTTGGAGGACATTCTGGTACCATTCTTTATTCATGGCTGTGTTTTTAGGTAAGACTGTGACTGAGCCGATTCCCTTGGCTGAGAAGCAACCCCACACATGAATGGTTTCAGGATGCTTTACAGTTGGCATGAGACAAGACTGGTGGAAGCGCTCACCTCTTCTTCTCCGAATAAGCTGTTTTCCAGATGTCCCAAACAATCGAAAAGGGGATTCATCAGAGAAAATGACTTTGCCCCACTCCTCAGCAGTCCACTCCCTGTATCTTTTGCAGAATATCAGTCGGTCCCTGATGTTTTTTCTGGAGAGAAGTGGCTTCCTTGCTGCCCTCCTTGAAACCAGCCCTTGCTCAAAGAGTCTCCGCCTCACAGTGCGTGCAGAAGCACTCACACCAGCCTGCTGCCATTCCTGAGCAAGCTCAGCACTGCTGGTAGTCCGATCCCACAGCTGAAACAGTTTTAAGATACGGTCCTGGCGCTTGCTGGTCTTTCTTGGGCGCCCTGGAGCCTTTTTGACAACAATGGAAGCTCTCTCCTTGAAGTTCTTGATGATGCGATAGATTGTTGACTGAGGTGCAATCTTTGTAGCTGCAATACTCTTCCCTGTTAGGCCATTTTTGTGCAGTGCAATGATGGCTGCACGTGTTTCTTTAGAGATAACCATGGTTAACTGAAGAGAAACAATGATACCAAGAACCAGCCTCCTTTTAAAGTGTCCAGTGATGTCATTCTTACTTAATCATGACTGATTGATCGCCAGCCCTGTCCTCATCAACACCCACACCTGTGTTAATGGATCAATCACTAAAACGATGTTAGCTGCTCCTTTTAAGGCAGGACTGCAATGATGTTGAAATGTGTTTTGGGGGTTAAAGTTCATTTTCTGGGCAAATATTGACTTTGCAAGTACAGTAATTGCTGTTAAGCTGATCACTCTTTGACATTCAAGAGTATATGCAAATTGCCATTACAAAAAATGAAGCAGTAAACTTTGGAAAAATTACTATTTGTCTCATTCTCAATACTTTTGGCCATGACTGTAGAGGCCTTCTCTGCTATCCAAGGCAGAATCTGCTCTTGGTGTTCTGTCTTCCACACACGTTTACATTCCAGACCGGGAAATTTTTCCAGGAACATAGTGAATGCATCAAGCTTCTGACCTGACACAGACTGAGTGCCTTCTCACGCACCACTGACAACACCACGTCCACGTCCATGTCCCTTAACAACAGGCTTTTTTGGCATTTTGGGTTTTGCTGACAAATTTTCAAATGTTGATGGCACAAGTCAAGCTAGCTGTCATAGCCAAAATATTGGTTAAAATGGGCTGGTACATGCTTTGTAGCAGGCAGTAGGAAATGTTTGGACTACTGCTTTGTGCAGGGCATTCATTGATTTTTTAAGTGGACTAATGTGGACAGAAGGCAGGCTGACACCCCAAAATAGTGGTTAAAATGGGCTGGTGCATGCTTTATAGCAGGCAGTAGGAAATGTTTGGGCTACTGCTTTGCATAGGGCACGGAACGCCTTTTTAAGTGGACTAATGTGGACAGCGGAAGACAGGCTCTGACCTATAAAACAGCGGGGAAAATAGACAGGTGCTGAAAAAAAGGCAGCACAATATGCTACTTCTATGTATGCTGGAAAAATATTGCTTTGCCTCTGACAAGAACTGTTTTAAGATTTTAAGATGGACACTGGAAGAACACTTTACCCTTTCCATACCTAATACACAAGCTCTCCCTCTCTGTACTCTGACTTTGTTGTGTGTCTTCAGCTCTGAAAAGAGCTATTTTTTTGTGGTATTATGGAGCTAGTGAGCGGCTCCTTTAAACACAGAACTAGCATACACTGCAGGTAGCCCTTAAAAGGGCTTTTGTTTTATCAAGAGGTCTAAACACTCTCCCTAGCAGCTCAGCGATCTCTCCCTATGCATATAGAATGCAGGCTCCAGAAGCAATGTGCACAAAATGGCGGCGGCAGGGATTAAATAGACCATATGACTCTGGTCGGCCAGCCAATCACAGTAATGCCACAACCAAGATGTCTGCGGCATTACTGTGATTGGTTAAGAAGCCCAGCATGTTTAGTGGATGCAAAGAAGGCGCCAAAAATGCAGGGCGGGACATCCGAGTATAGCGAGGCGAGTGCACAAATACTCGTAGAATAACGAGTAACCCTAATACCGTACTATCCGTGCGAATAGCAAATAGTAACGAATATACTCGCTCATCACTAAGCAGAGACAATGGGTTGTCAGGGAAGAAAGATGAGCAGAGTGGCGCTGGAATCTGGACAAGTTAGCAACAATGGAGCAAAATATTCTGTTCATATTCTGGTCAAAATATTCTGGGTATGCTTACATACTAGTACTGTATACCCAAATATATTTCTACTTTCTCTTTCTTCTTAAGAAGTATCTAGCTTTCTGTGCTACATGGAGGAGTGCACAATGCTAGTCTATATAATGGCTATGATAAAGATAAACAAATACATTTCAGTGGAATTGAACTCTACTCGCATTTTTCAAAAATTGGCAATTGCAAAATGCAGATTTTCTGCAATTCTCTTTCACACGGATTCAGCAAAATGGAGGGCACTGGTCTTATTTTTCTGAACCATAATGTGTCATCAAACTGTTAAAAAAATCTTTAGACTCATCTCAATGTTCACCTCTCTTGCTACTCAGCTACTCACCGCCACCCATCATGATGTCACAACAGGTGCCATTAACCTCCCGCGCACCTGTGAAAACTCTCCCGCATGTCAGGGCACTTGGAAGTCCGGTGCTGCACAAAGGGACCAAAATTCCAATGCTAGCAGTGTGGGATTAGAAGATGTGGTAAGGACCAGACAAGTGGCAGGAGGTTACAGAGGGGCTATGGATGTGATTGGTTAGGTGAGTATGGTAATTTTTTTTATTTTTTAAATTCTATGTTTATCATGCTCTAGGGCAGTGATGGTAAACTGAAATACACAGAGGGACAAAATAAAAAGCTTGGTTAAATTTGCGAGTCAATCTTGATATACAGTATCTATTAAAACAATGTCTACAATTGAGGAAGTTTTTCCTTATTATCAAATATCCCAATAAACCTTGACCTGAGTAGTGTGTGAAGGGGGCTGGTTACCTGACTATTTTTATAACTGAGTCATTCTCATACTCTGTCTCAACGTGAGATAAAAGGGACAGTTTAAGCATTGAAATTAACAGCCAGTCTACTTCACACATTGCTCTGGTCACCTGCCTACACATGAAATGCTTTCCTATGTCAATCTAAGTAGGATGGAGTGGCTACTGGAGGATTAAGCACATAGGCTAATAATACAACATCATTAGTATGTAGCATTAGCAAAGTACTATTTACAGGTAATTTCCAGGTAAAATATATATTTGTAAATATTGTAAAAGAAATGTCATTAAACTATTGTTAAAGCGAATCTGTTATTAGGTCTTATCAATAAAAAGTACTGCCACCACTTTTACCGCCTGTTTTACAGTTTTCTAGGGAGATGCATATGAGTCTCTAACCCCCTCTGCATAACTCCAAAGATATCTTTGATAGTGCCCCTATATGGCATGGTCCAGTCCATTGGGCATCTCTGGTCTTGATCCGGCACCTCCTCTCTGGTCGCAAACGCCATCCTCCTTCCCTGCTGCATGTGGATGATACATCCTCTGTCATCCACACAGTGTCCGCTAAATCGCGTTCCTCTGCAGGTGTAGTTACCTCTGCCTTTCTGGGTCATCTGCTCAAGGCAGAGCAAAGTACACCTGCACAGGATTGTGATTGAGGGGACACTGTGTGGTTGACATAGGATGCATTATCCACATGAGGCAGGAAAGGAGGACGATGTTTGTGACCAGAGAGTAGGCTCCGAATAAGGACCAGAGACGCCCATTGGATTGGACTGTGCCATATGGGGGCATTAAAAAAAATATTTTTGCTCTACATAGGGGGTTGGAGACTCATATACATCTTCCTAGAATATTGTAAAACAGGCGGTAAAAGTGGAAGTACTTTATATTCGAAAAAGATAGTAACTAAAGTAACATTTAACAACATCAACTGAGGCATGATGATAAAAAGAAATTTATTTCCATCATCTTAAAAAAATAAAAATACAAAATAATAAATTGCGTTGAGCTAATCTTCCAAAATTTGATTTGGCCACATTTCTTTAGCCCATGGGGTTGAACAGTGGAAATCGAAATGCATCAAATACATACAGTATAAATCGAATCTGACAAAACAGGTTAGAAAATAATAAACTTTTATACTCACCTCTACTCTGCCCTCCACAACCGGTCACTTTACAGCTGCTCCCTCCCTGTCCTCTGATCAGCTCCTCTTTAGTCTTCTCCTTCTTTAGGGTCTCCTAGTGGCCATCACTGCTGACTCACTTGGTCAGGAGGAACATTAAGCATGTGATTGACGTTAATGACGAGTGTTTCATTCGACATGAATAATTCATAGCAAATTGGATTTGTTAAGAATTGCTTCCCTCATCTCTAATAACAAACTTAAAGGAAAAATGTTAAACCAAAGTATTGAAGCTTTAAAACATTTTTCAATGTATTACAGACTGTCAGTCAAAGTATAAAAGTGTTTTCAAAGTGCACGCTTGTCTCCATCCTCGGCAAATTATTCCTGTTGCATAAGCTTTTATGTTTATGAGATCTTTATTCAGTCCCAAAGGTATTTTTAAAGGAGGAAGCCATTGTATTAATTTCTTCATTTTCTTTTACCATATGATTTTGTCATTCATAATAACAGTTAATTGAGCAATGAGGCACAACAGGATACTGATTTGTTGTGCCCTAAATGTATCCCTCAGGTGTATTGTCAGAGTACAGGATGCTGCTCTTGCATCTTAAATCACTTGAGAGACGCAATTATTGCAAAAACACCGCCAGCCCTGGAGTGTCTTATTATGATTAGAAAATGTGTCAAGTAACAATTTGTTGCTGAAAGTAAGTTCTCAATTTCCATATTGTTTATCGCATTTATGGAAGACATTAAAGTAAACAGCTTTTAATGTCCTATTCACAGAAGTCCCCTTTCTCATAAAGGTACTTAAGCTTCGGTTCCAAACTTTTTTTTTTTGTTTTAATTTTTTAATTGCAATACAGACCTCAGCAAATTAAACACTTTGAACATAAGTTTTATATTGGGCTCATAATTTTATTTACAGTGCCCAAGAGGGACGTAAAAAATTATAGCATAAAAAGTTAGATTTTGCCAACCTATGGAAAATTTCCAACAAACTTGTTTGAAACCTCATATACCCATATGGTTCCCCTCACTATAAAATCATATTGTGAGTCGCTAATTACCTCTGTACTTATAGGAGATCATTTTTTAGTAGTGCAGTAGCCGAGAATGGGAAAGCTTTTAGATGCATTATTAAGGTACGTTATTGTATTTTGTCTTATCTGTGCCCAAATGAAATGAAAAAAAGGAAAAATATATTTTTAGATATTAAAAGTATTTGGAACTTTTTCTTGAATTTCTTCAATGTATCTAAAATAAACAACGGAGGAATTTTGCAATTATCCTTAAATTCTACTATTGTTTTAAATATAAAGCTCTTAGGCCTACTTTACAAACATAATACTTTTTTACATATTTTAAATGCTTGGAAAAACCCCAAAAGGCAGCATCTTGTATACTTTTTTTTTTTTTTTAGTTGAGTAGCTTTCTTAGTAGTCTTCAAAACATTTTTCTCCTATTTTGCTGCTGTATTGTGTCTGTAAGTCCTTAATCTAGCTAAATGCTGAACAAAAACATTACAAATCCATCAGAGGTCCTGCTCCTGTATCTGATTGCTCCTTCTTCTCTTTTCTCATTATTTTAGCATAAGACTCCATTCACATTTCTGTGTTTCTAAAACTTGTTCTATTTGTTTTGTTAAGTCATGTCCCATTTTATGCCCTATAAAAGAAAAAAGTATTCTAGTAATGATACAATTATTGGCTTAACCATAAAAATATATTTCCAACTTTCATAGCACAGACGCTCCTTCATCAGACAGGTTTACAAATGAATTACTGAAGCAAGAGCACAACATTTAAGAGATGTTGCAACAAGACATTTGTGCATAAGGTGGTTGGGGTGATGCCTCTGAAAAGCCAAGTAAATCAAATTAAAGTTGTTATAAATGGAAAGGTTGTGAGATTGATGATTTAGGAGTTTGGTGAACTTGAGTCAGCCTGGTGGAGGTGTGAAATGTGTCCATGTAGTTAGTAATAAATCCCGGTGTTAAACTGAGTCCTATTGACAAAGACTTGAACTTTCTTATCAGCTCCCTGGACTATATTGGGTATATATTTTAGCTGTGAAAAAATCAATAGAACATTGACATGGAACACGGACACATGATTTGGTCTTTAGAGATCACAGCAGGAACGCTGTTGTACACAGATCTCCAGACTGTAAAACCCTGCATACACACAGAGCTTACAGTATATCCAGCCTATATTACAGTTAGAGACACTCCCACAAAAGAACAATCTGAAACTTGCATAAGGCTGTAAATAGTATAAATAATAAATGAAGGAATGAAGATTGCAGATTGATATTTTGTGCACTTTTATTTACTGAAGGTATCAACTACAGATATGTACTATCTGGGCAAAATATTGAAACACCTACACTTTACTGCAACGGGAGATCATGAGATTCTGAATTTGTGGGCATTCATTTAGAGTTGGTCTCCACTTTTAAGCTATAACAGCTTCTACTCTTCTGAGAAGACTTTCTACAAGATTTTGGAGACGTTTATGAGAATTTTAACCATTTTATCCAGAAGAGCATTTGTGAAGTCAGACCCTGATGTTGGGGAGGGGCCGGGCTCATAATCTATGTTCTAGTTCATAGCAAAATTGTTGGGTGGGGTTGAGGTCAGGGGTCTGCGTGGCCGGTCAAGTTCTTCCACAGAAAACTCCCTCAACCTTGTCTTTATGGACCTTGCTATGTGCACTGGGGATTGAAATTGTCCAAAAAGTCTAGGTATGGTGAAATATTAGGATTTTCTGTTACTGGAACTAATGGGCCTAGGCGACCTCTGAAATACGTATACCTTTATAGCATTATCCCTTCTTCACCAAACTTTACAGCTGGAAAAATGTAGTCCGGCAGGTAACGTTCTACTGGCATTTGCCAACCCCAGACTCATTCATCAGACAAATAATGAAGAGTGACTCGTCTCTCCACAGTACATAATTCCACTGATTCAGACTCCAGTGATGACTGCTTAACACCACTCTTTCTGAAGATTGCCATTGTGCTTGGTGATCTAATGCTTGCATGCAGATGCTCAGCTATTGAAATTCATGCCATAATGTTCAAGGTGTAGTTTTTGTACTGACGTTAATGTCTCATAAGATTTGTGCCTGGTTCAATTTTCTAAACTCAAAGAGAGTCATTGGCATAATATAATGGTTTAGTGTAACACAGATCAGTACTACAGCATTGTGCATAAACTATAGAGCTAGTGTTGTAGGTTCCTAAAAAATATGCAGATAATTATAACCACATAAATACAAGATGCAATATCAGAGGAGCAAATATACTCTGGAGACACCATAGAGCAAAATAATGAACATTCAATTCGAGGAGAATACCTTCTCTGCAACTTGAATTTCCCATGAAAATCGATGTGAACAGGTATATTCAAATCTAGTCTAATCAGCTTATATCAAGCAACAATCTTTTAGTGTCTGCAAAATGTTTCCTATACTAACCTATTCATGTGCAAGTGCCGATCTACTCTGCCAGGTGGTGCCATTCCGGTCTTTGCTGATGGGGCAACATAGTTTCTGCGGAGAACATAGTCTTTGTTTCTTGCTGCCAAGGTAGGGTTACAGAGAGTGTCATTGATAAATCAGGGCATTTTTCTAATGGGTGAAAGCTATTTTATGTTTTAGTCCTTCTTTCGGGACAATTTTTATTCTTTACTTTTATGCCTGCAATTGGGGACAAAATCACTACTAAGTTTCATTAAAAACTTTGCACCGTTTGAATTCTATACCTTTGTGATATGCTGGCTGCAGATTGACTTAACTGTGCATTCATCACCCTGTATGATGGTCTGACACGGAGTTTATATCTCTTTTATCTGTCTTTTTCTGAGCTCCTCTCAGTTAATTTATGAACACAGACCACATCAAGATTGAATGTGCAGGAAAACAAAGAGCCTCTAATATCCAACTGGTGCAAAGTTTTTAATGAAACCCTATTGTCAAATGATTTTTTTCCTTAAATATATGCATTTATGGAAAACAATTCTCCAGATTTGCACAACTGGGGCATTTTTTTGTACTTCAATGTATGTGTTTTTGCCTAAATATAAATTTGATAATTAGGTTTCATTAAAAATGTTGCACCTCTTGTTTTCCATAGCCTCTGTGTTGCACTGTCTATTGCTGGCTGCAGAATGATTAAACTGAGAATTGGTAAGTGAGATTGTTCTGATGGTTCAATGGAAGAGTTTGTGACTTTTATTTTTCATTTTTTAGATCCTGTTGCCTAATTTATGACCACAGACCACATCAAAGTTGAATGTGCAGGGAAATAACGGGCATGAAAAGCAAAACAGAGCAAAGCTTTTAATGAAGATGAGTTGTGAAATTGATTTTTAGCCCCAAATACTTGCAATTAAGTGAATTTTTTTTTTCTTTAGAGGTGGAAGCCCCCTTTTATACTACCCAGAGTCACCATGAAATGCTACTTTGTACCTAGCAGTACCTAGTCTGACTATGGAAAAAAGCCTTTTGGTTTGCTGTAAAATGTTCTTCAATGTTGCAAAACAGCAAAGGGATGTACAAGTCCAATAAGGGGTTAATGGGAACCCGTCATGCCTTGAAATGCTATTAACCTACAGATACAGGGTTACTCTACAGGTTAATAGTGTTACAATACTGTCCAACTGCCTTACTTATAGTGCAGCTACTAGGATAAAATGAGCTTTATTCCTGTTGGAAGCAGCCAACGTTTTGTCATAGAGGTATGCCCGGCATGCCTCTCATCGCTCACAGTCAGGGCTGGACTTGCCCACCAGACAAGTGGAGAATCCTCTGGTGGGCCCCGCCTTCTCCTTCAGGAGAGTTCATAGTGTAAACCTTGCAGCTGCTATGGGGCTCTTGAGTGGGGGAGAAAGGTCAAATCCTCTGGTGGGCCCAATATTCTTCAGTCTTACACTGCTCACAGCATTGTGAGTGGCGACTGTAAAAATGCCCCAGCAATTAAGTTGACAGCTCATTCTGCACAGATGTGCTGCAGAGCAAGCTGTCAAATAGAGATGAGTGAAGCCTAACTTAAAAGTTCAGGGTTCATACTGGACAGGTAGCGTCCATAGCTGAAATCTGAACATGGATTTCTCCCGTAAGTCCGTCTCAATATTGGGAGCTCCGATGGAAGTCCGAGAGGAGAGAGAGAATGAATGAATTTTACAGATGAAAAGTTCGAGTCTCCATTGTTTTCAATGGGTCTGGTTTCTGGTTCAAGTTCGGGTACAGTCCTGGTACCCGGACCGAACTTTAAAATAAAGTTTCGGTCTGCTACCAGAACCTGAACTTCCACGTGTTCACTTATCCCTACTGTCAATCATAATGCCGGGGCATGCATGCAAATGCTGTTAGCAGTGACAGAAGCCGCTCCGGGCACACCTATATGACTGAAACTCATAAGGAATAAAATTAATTTTCTCCTGGTAGCTGCACTTTCAAGTAAGTAGGCCAGACAGCAATGTTATGTTACTAACATGCAGATTAACCCTGTGTCTGCAGGTTAATAGCTAGTGGGGACTCGACAGGTTCCCTTTAAAAGGAAGCTGTACTCTTGAGATTAATAGCAACCTGAAACTGACTGGTCTAGCACTGAGAGTCCCGCTGTTGGGAGGAAATTAAGTATATTTTTCCTGGTAGCCACAGACTTTCAATCATAGAGGTGGTGCCAGGACAGCTTTAGTCACCGCTCTGCGCATAGAGAGCAGAAGCCATAACTACACCCCCGGCACTGACTGAAAGCCAGCTCTGTACTAATGCAGTACTGATCTGGCTGTCAGTCAGTGCCGGGGGTGCATTTACAGCTCATTATGTACAGAGCAGTGAATGAAGCCGCATTGGCCCAACCCTTTGACTGAAAACCCAAGGCTTCTGGGAGAAATTAAGTTGAATTCTTCCGGACAGCAGGGCTCTCAGTGCGGGTCAGCTGATTCAGAGTCCAGTGATGATGGCTTCACACCACTCTTTCTGAAGATTGCCATTGTGATTGGTGATGTAATTCTTGCATGCAGCTGTTCAGCCATTGAAATGCATGCCATAATGTTCAAGGTGTAGTTTTTGTACTGACGTTAATGTCCCATAAGATTTGTGCCTTGTTCAATCTTCTAAACTCAAAGAGAGTCATTGGCATAATATAATGGATTAGTGGAACACAGATCAGTACTACAGCATTGTGCATAAACTATAGAGGTAGTGTTGTAGGTTCCTAAAAATTAAGCAGATAATTATAACCACATAAATACAAGACACAATAATAGAGGAGCAAATGTACTCTGGAGACACCATAGAGCAAAATAATGAACATTCAATTTGAGGAGAATACCTTCTCTGCAACTTGAATTTCCCAGGAAAATCCATGTGAACAGATATGTTCATATCTTGCCTAATCAGCTTATATCAAGCAACAATCTTTTAGTGTCTGCAAAATGTTTCATATACTAACCTATTCATGTTCAAGTGCCGATCTACTCTGCCAGGTGGTGTCATTCCGGTCTTTGCTGATGGGGCAACATAGTTTCTGCGGAGAACATAGTCTTTGTTTCTTGCAGCCAAGGTCGGGTTACAGAGAGTGTCATTGGTCAATCAGGGCATTTTTCTAATGGGTCCAAGCTATTGTATGTTTTAGTCCTTCTTTCGGGACAATTTTTATTCTTTACTTTTATGCCTGCAATTGGGGACAAAATCACTACTAAGTTTCATTAAAAACTTTGCACCGTTTGAATTCTATACCTTTGTGATATGCTGGCTGCAGATTGACTTAACTGTGCATTCATCACCCAGTATGATGGTCTGACAGGGAGTTTATATCTCTTTTATCCATCTTTTTCTGAGCTCCTCTCAGTTGATTTATGAACACAGACCACATCAAAGTTGAATGTGCAGGGATACAAAGAGCCTATAATATCCAAATGGGGCAAAGTTTTTAATGAAACTTAATTGCTAAATGATTTTCTTCCTTAAATATATGGATATATGGATGCTTTTAATCTGCAGGTTAACCCCATATCTGCAGGTTCATAGTTCATACATGACAAGTTCCTTTTAAGTAAATGACACTTCCATCCTTAATGTATAGTCAGGTAACAATGAGACATGAGTAGATGCACCAGGTTAATGCGCTCTCGGTGCTGTAACACCGCAGACATGTGACTGGTTGCACAGCAGCAGTGAATAGGTGAGAACAATGTCTCGAAGATAAAGTTATAAGAGCAGAGTGAAAGAGAATATTCGCCAGTTGGGATTTCATCTAATTAAGGTGAGCGAGCAGCTGCGCCTGTTTGGAATAACAATTATGCCAGCGCGTCACTTTTTTCTGCTTAGTTGAAATTTATATAGTTTGGAAATGTTGGTTGTAAGAAAATTACAGCTCATTTAGAACATGGTGAAAGGACACAGCTCCTCCATTATTAGTTTTGCATCTGAATTTTCCTGGGGCGCTCTGCTCACCCTCATTGATAATGGGTTTTCTTGAGACATAATTGGATGAATTTAATTTTTTCCTCCGTTCATTACCTGTCCAAAAGCTCCTCTTCCTTGTTTTCCTTTGTGCTTTATTAGGACAGTAACCCCTATTTAAATGCACTTACACGCTGGATGCTTCATCAGCTCTTTCTAATTCAATAGTTCTGACCACATCAGATAGCCAGAGCTCTTCTAATTATACCTACGTAATTGGCCACTTTTATGCTCCTACATGTTCAGCATATATTACACTATTTGGCTTTTTTCTAAACAGACTTAGCTCACACTGATAGATTCTGATCGGTTCAATATGCGTTATACCAGAATGCTAATTGGAACATTATAACAAGAGGTTTCTCAGGTGCTTATTGGAAAAACAAAAAGTCTATGAATGAAAAATCTGATTATGGTCTTTAGACTGAATATCCTATTCCACCTCTATTTTTTCAGTGTGTTACATTTTCCTAGCAGTGATACTTAGATTGTATTATTTGCCTGTGCTAAAGTTCTTGAAGAACAAAGTTGCTTTAAAGGGGACCTATCAGCATATTTCCACATATGGAAGTAGTCGTATGGATATATAAGTAATTCCTCTATAATAGAAATGATACCTTTTGTTGCAGAGATCTGATGAGCAAGTCATTAGAAATCTAACATAAAAGCAATATGCAAATGAGCCTGAAAGTGCACTGAGGGTGTGTCAATGCACTTAGAATGTTTCTTCTTCCTTATGTATTGACATACCCCCAGTGCACTTCCAGTCTGCTAGATTTTCCATGACTTTCACACCATTTCGCTACAAAAAGTATATATTTTTTAGAGGAAATCAAGCACCTACAAAGGCACACATTACTAAGTCTACATTTAAAAATGTGCTGACAGGGTCTATGCGAGTGAACTTATAGCGCACAACTATACTATGGTATCATCTTACTTTATGATGCCGTCAGGCAAGGGCGTACATAGGATGGTAGAATTGAGTATAACTGCTGTGGCCACAGGAAGTAAATAGCAATTTCCAAAACTTTCTTTCTCTTTTATCTTTGTTTTATTACTGCAGTTTTGAGATTGCCTACAACTTTCCTTTGTTGCACTTTAACATGCTGTAAGGGTGTGAATGGTGGTAATGTGCTTCTTCAAACCAAAATACAATACAGTGCCCATTTGTAGGCTAGAGTGATGTGATTTTTTTTCTCTCATCCGAGAAAATCGGACCGTTCATGCTAATCACACTCTGATCACACTCTGATCTGACTCTAATCAGAGTTTAATCAGAGTTTGATCAGAGTTTAATTAGAGTTTGATCAGAGTGTGATCAGAGTATGATACGATTTTCTTGACTAAGGAGATAAAAAAAGAAAAACTTGCTCCACATTCTCTATTCAGTCTGTTCGTGAAAATCAGAACGCACTCGGATATCATTCTAGTGCTGTCCAATGTTTTCCATGGACCCATAGACATGAATAGCAAACTGTGATCCAATAATCGGATGCAACTCGGACATGTTGCAATTTTTTCCTTCAATCAGCTCAGTGTCACGCTGTCTCGGCGTTCAGGAGGTCAGGAGCCTATGCTGACCCTACACTGAGGCCCTGCCTAATCCCTCTACCGGGAGGTACTGTTGATGGTACAGAGGTCCAGGCCGCCAGCGTAAACCTACCTCCTGAGAATCCCTGAACCTCAGTAATCTAGTCCTGAGAAGGACCCCGATCACAACAATTGGGGACAGGTCCGTATATGCAAAACACAGTACAAGACGAACGAGACAGTACAAGGGGCAAACCAAAAACCACCTCGCATACAAAAACTTACACCACTACAACGGAGGGAACACCAACGGGTAAGGGGATAAAGAATAAAGCGAGGAAGGGAAAAAAACACACCGAGTACACTTCGCTCCTAACTCCACAATACCACGTATCGCTCTGATAGTCTGCATGAGAAGCTTTCACCGACAACTACCCTATCAGAACGGCAGGTATTTGAAGGAGTCCCAATACTGCAGAATTAACTGCAGCTGGGCGAGGCCGGGCCTCGCCTAGCACAGAGAGAGAGAATTAACTCCCTCCCTGCCGAAAAACACCAAGCACCAAAAACTCAGCTGTGAGAAGTCAGGCTGTGTAATCGCGACGATCTTCGTGGCGACACACCAGTGACAGTACCCCCCCTTCTACAAGGGGCCTCCGGACCCTCAGGGCCAGGTTTTTCCGGGTGAGTCGTGTGGAAGGCCCGAATTAATCGGTCAGCGTTAATATCCGATGCAGGAACCCACATCCTCTCCTCAGGACCATACCCCTTCCAATGAACCAGGTACTGAAGGGACCGGCGATTAAAATGTGAATCGATGAGTTTCGATACCTGAAACTCCAAGTTACCATTGACCACCACAGGAGGAGGAGGTAAAGGTGACGGTATCACCGGCGCCACATACCTTTTAAGCAAAGATCTGTGGAACACGTTGTGAATTTTAAAAGTAGAGGGGAGGTCAAGACGAAATGCCACCGGATTAATTATAGAGCAGATCCTATACGGCCCGATGAACCTGGGACCCAGTTTCCAGGAGGGAACCTTAAGTTTTATATTCTTGGTAGACAACCATACCCGATCGTTCACACTTAGGTCCGGACCAGACACTCTCTTCCTATCAGCCATACGTTTGTATCGGTTCCCCATAGTACTTAGATTATACAGCACCCCTTTCCATATCGAAGCGAGTGATGACCAAAATCTTTCCTCCTCAGGAACCCCCGAAGAGCCCCCCCTATTGAAAGTACAAAACTGGGGGTGAAAACCATATGCCCCAAAAAACGGGGACTTACCAGTGGACTCACTCCGCCTATTATTAAGAGCAAACTCCGCCAGAGGTAAGAAAGAAGCCCAGTCCTCCAGGTTCTCTGACACAAAACACCGGAGATATGTCTCCAAACTCTGGTTCAGACGTTCCGTCTGACCATTGGTCTGAGGATGAAAAGCCGAAGAAAACGATAAATGCATCCCCCACCGTGTACAAAATGCCCTCCAGAATTTGGACACAAACTGAGACCCCCGATCTGACACCACATCAGAGGGTACACCGTGAAGCCTTACAATCTCCCCAATGAACACCTGCGCAAGAGTTTTAGCATTAGGAAGAGCAGGAAGAGCGATAAAATGTGCCATTTTGCTGAATCTGTCCACTACAACGAGTATGACCGTTTTACCCGAAGATGGCGTCAGATCCGTAATAAAGTCCATAGACAGATGAGTCCAAGGACGCTCCGGGATCTTCAAAGGTAAGAGAGCCCCAGACGGACGGGTACGTGGGGTCTTAGAGCGCGCACAAACCCCACAGGACGCAACAAAAGTTCCCACCTCCCTATGTAAATTAGGCCACCAAAACCGACGCGAAAGGAGATCCACAGTTGCTTTTCTCCCTGGGTGTCCTGCCAAAGCTGAGTTATGGTGTGCCTCGATCACCTTTTGTCGCAACTGATCTCTAACAAACAGTCTCCCAGGAGGTCCAACAGGGGTGTCCCCCTGAGCCTCCAATACTTCCTCCTCAACCTCAGAGCATACTGCCGACACCACCACCCCCTCCTGAAGGATAGGAACCGGGTCATCCATATTCCCGGCCCCAGGGAAACTACGAGATAAGGCATCCGCCTTTACATTTTTTTGATCCAGGACGATATGTGACGACAAAATTAAACCTGGTAAAAAACAATGACCACCTAGCTTGTCTGGGATTCCGACGTTTTGCGGACTCCAGATATAGCAGGTTCTAGTGATCGGTGATGACGGTGACCGGATGGATAGCCCCCTCCAAAAAATGGCGCCACTCCTCAAAAGCTAACTTAATGGCCAAGAGTTCCCTATTGCCGACATCGTAATTCCTCTCAGCGGACGACAATTTTTTAGAGAAAAAAGCGCACGGACGCCATTTACCAGGAGACGAACCTTGTGATAATATTGCCCCTACCCCTACCTCAGAAGCGTCTACCTCTACACTGAATGGCTGTGACGCATCAGGTTGAATGAGTATGGGTGCTGAGGCAAAACATTTTTTCAAGGAGGAGAAAGCTTGACAAGCCTTGTCAGACCACCTAGAAAAATCCGTCCCTTTTTTTGTCATGTCTGTGAGAGGTTTAACCATGGACGAGAAATTACGAATGAATTTCCGGTAATAATTAGCAAACCCCAGAAAACGTTGTAGTGCCTTAAGATTCTCTGGCAGATCCCACTCAAGAACTGCCCGCACTTTCCCAGGGTCCATACGAAAACCAGAAGCTGACTCCAGGAAGCCTAGAAACTGGAGTTCCTGAACGGCGAACACACACTTTTCCCACTTGGCGTACAGTTTATTATCCCGCAAGATCTGTAACACCTGCCTAACATGCTCCTGATGAGACACAAGATCAGGCGAGTAAATTAAGATGTCATCCAGATAAATAACAACAAACTGACCCACCAGGCAGCGAAAAATGTCATTAACAAAGTGTTGGAACACCGCTGGGGCATTAGTCAGACCAAATGGCATGACAAGGTTCTCATAATGCACTCCGGAGTGTTAAAAGCCGTCTTCCACTCATCCCCCTCCTTCATCCTAATCAGATTGTATGCCCCCCTGAGATCCAATTTAGAGAACCATTTGGCGCCCACGATCTGATTGAAGAGATCGGGGATAAGTGGGAGCGGATACGGATCTCGGACCGTAATCCTATTAAGTTCACGGAAATCCAGGCAAGGGCGTAGGCCTCCGTCTTTCTTCTTCACAAAGAAGAACCCCGTGGCCACCGGGGAAGATGAAGGTCTAATATGCCCCTTAGCCAGACTCTCTGAAATATAATCCTTCATGGCCTGCCTCTCCGGACCAGACAAATTATACAACCTAGATTTAGGTAACTTGGCCCCAGGAAGCAGTTTTACCGAACAGTCATACACGCGATGAGGAGGTAGTTCCTGACACCCTCTTTCCGAGAACACATCCTCAAAGTCAGCCAGAAATGGGGGTAAGACCCTAGGAGCGACCGTACTGATGACCGTATTCATGCAGTTTTTTTTACAGAATTCACTCCATTGGCTTATCTCTCTAGATTGCCTATTAATAACCGGGTTATGCTTAGTTAACCAAGGAAGGCCCAATAGGAGTGGGAAGACCCTCCAACACGTAACAAGACAACAGTTCTTTATGTAACGCCCCCACTTGAAGATTTATGTTATGCACCGCTTGCGAAAAACTTCCCTGACTGAGAGGCCTGGCGTCGATCGAGAATATGGGGATGGGTTTAGCCAACACACTCAATCGCATACCTTGAACCCGAGCAAACCGAGCGTCCACCAGATTAGCCCCGGCCCCACTATCCAGAAGAACAGATAACCTCTCAGTTCTCGTACCCACCACCACCTCCGCCGGTACAAGAAACTGAGACGGACCTAGGGACGAAATACCTACTCCCAGATTGCCGTCCACCACACAACCTGGGATCAATAGTTTTCCGACGACTCTTTGCTCTGCAAAGGACGGGAAGGACACCCCCCATTAAAATGTCCCTTTCTCCCGCAGAAGAAACACCTTCCTGTCTTGTGGCGCACCGCCGGTCCCCTCCCCCGAAAGGATGTCCCTCCTAACTGCATAGGCTCCTCTGGACTGACCAGGGGAACCTCCATATAAGAGACCCTTGTAGAAGGTGGAGTCATCACAGGGGGTGGAGTTATCCCGCACCTCTCCCAAAGCCGTCTGTCAATGCGAATAGCAAGGGCCATAGCGGCTTCCAGCGATGCGGGAGAGTCATACTGTGCCAACATATCCTTTAATTTGTCAGATAAACCTTGACAAAACTGGCTCCGAAGAGACGGGTCATTCCACTGGGTGTCCGTGGCCCACCTACGGAACTCTGAACAGAATTCCTCCGCTGGACGATCTCCCTGCTGGATCCTACGTAACTTAGATTCAGCAAGGGAGATCCGATCTGGGTCATCATATACAAGACCCAGAGCAGAGAAAAACCCATCCACTGACCGGAGAGCCGGAGAGCCCGGGGGAAGAGAGAACGCCCAAGATTGGGGGTCCCCTTGAAGGAGCGAGATAACTATTCCCACCCTTTGTTCTTCACTCCCCAATGACCGAGGCCGCAGCCGAAAGTACAAGTTACATGCCTCCCGGAAAACAAAAAACTTGTCCCGCCCCCCCGTGAACCTGTCAGGGAGAGCTACTTTGGGTTCTGATCCAGCTTGCTCCAGGGGATACAAGACCTTGGACTTAACGTCGCCAGCTCCAAGGACAAACTCTGCAACTGCCGAGCTATATTGGCTACTGGATCCATGGTGGCTGGAGAGAATCTTTTAGTTGGTCGGTGAAAATGTCACGCTGTCTCGGCGTTCAGGAGGTCAGGAGCCTATGCTGACCCTACACTGAGGCTCTGCCTAATCCCTCTACCTGGAGGTACTGTTGATGGTACAGAGGTCCAGGCCGCCAGCGTAAACCTACCTCCTGAGAATCCCTGAACCTCAGTAATCTAGTCCTGAAAAGGACCCCAATCACAACAATTGGGGACAGGTCCGTATATCCAAAACACAGTACAAGACAAACGAGACAGTACAAGGGGCAAACCAAAAACCACCTCGCATACAAAAACTTACACCACTACAACGGAGGGAACACCAACGGGTAAGGGGATAAAGAATAAAGCGAGGAAGGGAAAAAAACACACCGAGTACACTTCGCTCCTAACTCCACAATACCACGCATCGCTCTGATAGTCTGCATGAGAAGCTTTCACCGACAACTACCCTATCAGAACGGCAGGTAGTTGAAGGAGTCCCAATACTGCAGAATTAACTGGAGCTGGGCGAGGCTGGGCCTCGTCTAGCACAGAGAGAGAGAATTAACTCCCTCCCTGCCGAAAAACACCAAGCACCAAAAACTCAGCTGCGAGAAGTCAGGCTGTGTAATCGCGAGTCGAAGATCTTCGCGGCGACACACCCGTGACACTCAGTCCGAGGCAAAAATTGGACAAGTGCACGGCCCTAAAAAATAACATGTGGATGACTACTATTCTTCAAAATGACAGATAGAACTTGTCTGATTTTTACAATCCTGTGCACAAAACGTTCTGCCCTCTGTTCCAGCCTTGTTACCCATAGATTAGAGCAATAACACTTTAAAGAGCATTGCTCTGGAGATTGAAACCTCAGATGTCTTAACCGTTACCAGTGAGACACTGTCAGGCACTACTTGTAAAGGGCGTTGGGGTGGAAAATGTAATATATTTGTACATGTCAGACATCCATCTGATTAATTTAGTAGACACTCTTTAAATTTACTTTTAACGCAGGTAGTACTATTGTGCTAGCAGGAACCAAAGCTCAAGTGGACTAACCTCTTGGATAAGAAATAAAGTGTAATTTTTGTTGAACACAAGCTACCCTAGATGATCAGATTGACAGCTTTTTGTCCTTACACTGATTTGATATGCTAAGAATGGAAGAGGTTGTTCAGAATTGAACTACTTGATATTTAAATATTCAAGATATTTGCTTCTCCCCTCCCTTCTTACCCACATTAATTAACTGTCTAGTCATAGACCAAGAATTTCTCTAATGAACTTTATATATGAATGTCTATAAATTATGTTTAATATTGAGAAATAACACAGGGAAAAAGTATTGAACACATGAAGAAAGAGAGGTGCAAAAAGCCATGGAAAGTGATGACACCAGCTGAAATCTATTCGCAATTAGAAACCAATTTTGCCACTTAGTAAAAAATAATATCGGCTAGTTCAAATGATGCCTATGAAGAGGTGTCTCATTACCAAGTTGCCACACAAGAAACATCTCATGATGGGTAAAACCAGTGAGCTGTCTCAAGACTTTGCAACCTTATTGTTGCAAAACATACTGATAGCATTGGTTACAGAAGAATTTCTAAACTACTGAAGGTACCTGTGAGAAGCTACCCACTTACTAAAGACTATGAGATTTTTCCATCATGGAGCTCCATTTCCATCAATATTATTATTGTGTTTAATTAGAGATTTGCTTGCTTTGTTTTATTAATGTTCTGCTTGCTCGTCAGTTTATGTACACTAATTTTACTTGTAAAGTGTCCAGCATTCCAGTAATCTCACTAGTAACTCAGGAGCCTCTAACCATTGTTCAAACAGTGTCTAGGCTCATTGTGTGAGTGTTGAAAGAAGATCCAGTGGAGCCGTCACCACAGGGAGTCTCACATGCAGACCAAGGTGATGGGTTTGATATTTGGGGGGGAAGGTGAGAGCAGTTTTGCCCATTCAGGGGGCTTATGCCAGGGAAAGAGAAAATAAGCCACATATTTTAGTGGGGAGTTGTGTGGAATGACATCAGAGGAATAGGATCGAGACTAAAGACCTGGAAGAATGCACTTGGGGACACTTTCAAAGTTTTACCAATTTTTCGCACTGACTGACCCTCATTTCTTAGAGTAATGATGGCCACTCGTTTTTCTTTACTTAGCTGCTTTTTTCTTGCCATAGTACAAATTCTAACAGTCTATTCAGTAGGACTATCAGCTGTGTATCCACCAGACTTCTGCACAACACAACTGATGGTCCCAACCCCATTTATAAGTAGAGTTGAGCCACCCTCGTAGTGTTCGGGTTTGGTTCGTCGAACACAGGTGTGTTTTCCGAACTGTTCGTCGAACACCGTCGAACACCGTTAAAATCAAGGGCAGGCAAACAAAAACACATAGAAACACATAGAAAACACCTTCAAAGGTGTCCAAAAGCTGACAAACTTCTCAGAGGGCTCAACTAACACATGGAAAAGTGACAAGAACATATAGTCATGCGAAAAGAAAAGAGGTGGAGGAGTAAAAGGAGGGGGAGACACAGATATAGGCATGTCATGCCCTTCTAAAATCAAGAAAGGCTGGAGTAAAAATCTAAAATCAGCCTACCAACACCCAGATGTCGTGACAAGAAAATTAAAAAAAGAAATATCTTTAGGTAGAATGGCGGTTCCATTCAGAACACTTTCCTTACAGGACATAGTGGTATCTCCGTTGTGAGTTGTGCCAAAAATGGAACCAAATACATTCGAACTAATCCACCATTTGTCATATCCAAGGGGCAGGTCAGTAAACGACAGCATCGGAGCGGAACCAAGTACAGTAGTATATACTGTACATCCTTTGACAAGGCAATCAGGTGGATCAAGAAGTTGGGAAGGGTCACCCTAATGGCCAAAACAGACATTGATGCGGCGTTCCGGTTACTTACTACCTGTGCCTCCGAATAGTGTCCACCTATTGGGCTGCTTCTGGGAAGGCGCATACTATATAGATCGCTGTTTGCCCATGGAGTGGTCCAGATCCTGCTCACTATTTGAGGCGTTTAGTTGCTTCCTCGAATGGGTTTTAATGGGCGTTTCTAAGGGGGCACATATTATCCATTACCTCGACAACCTATTATGTCTGGGCCCAAAAGATTCGCCACAGTGTGAATACACGCGGTAGTCCACCTGTGAGAAGGAGAGAGCTGGAGGGAGAAAGGACACCACAGAGCCGAGGGGTTAGATGGAGAACGGAAGAAGGAAAGAGGGCGAGTGAGGTAAGGGAGTACAGTGGATGGCCGACCTGAGCTCCTCCACGTTCCTGCTGGGCGGGGAACAGCCCTGGGAAGAAAAGCCGCTTGAGCATCCCTTTGAGGTTACGGGCGCGAGTGGGCAGAGGGACTACACTGGAGTGCAAAACCGACACAGCCAGTCCATTCCTGCCCGTGCGAACTCCGTGTCACCGGGTTTGTGCCAGAGCCACGGTGGACCCTGACGGCCAGCCCCCCTCTCCCAATATTGGTGCCTGTCCGCTGGTGGGTCGAGCCCCCCACGCGGTGGGGGGGAGTAACATCTACAGAAAAAAGACCATCTCCCAGCCAAACTAAGATGTCTACTTCTTTTCGTGGACAATGTGATACGATCCCTTTCTTACAGACACGCCCATCGCTACAAATTCCAGATGAGGCACAATAACAGTAGGTGCTTCAACAGATATCAAGTGCTCCTTCAAGTGGGCTCTCCTCCATCTCAACTTCAACATCACAAATACTCCAGTCCTCAGAGGTGTCACCCCAATCGCACTTGCTTCCTCACAGCTCCCAAGTCTCCAGCTGCCAGTCTGAGTATGGGGTAACACAGATGGTTTAGTCTGCACAGCTGTTTACTCATACTCTAGCCTGGGAAACGAAGGTCTGCTCCAGAGCTTCTGTTAATCCAGACGAGGAAATGATCTGCACTGATGCCCAGAATCTTTTTGAGTCTGATCCAGGACCAGATGAAGAAGGTTCTGAGCATAATGTAGACATCCGTTCCCAAACTGTAACTCCTGTTGGTGGAGACAATGATGAAGACGATGATGAGACTCAAATACCTGATTGGAGCGACAACTTGACTTTTCGGTCAGGGCAGGAAGAGGTTGGCTCTGAGGACGATGGGTGTGAGAACACACAGGGTGATGATGACGAGGTTGGAGATCCCACTTACTGTCAACCCACAGTCAGCCAGTCGATGAGGTCATTAGAGCAGGTGGAGGAGGATGCTATTGACGATGAGGTTAGGTTGCGCCTTCCGGGGCAGAGACGGAGTACTGGAAGCACGTCAACAACTGCATCCTCAACCACAACTCTGCCTCTGACCACAAGTCGTGGTGGCTCTTCAGGTCTCATGGGCTCTAAGCCTTGCATAGCCTGGGCTCTTTTTCAGATCGATAAGGATGCCCCAACTACTGTTATCTGTAATATTTGTCACCAAAAGCTAAGTAGAGACCAAAAATCCATAGTTTGAGTACTTCATGCATGAACCGTCACATGGATATGAAGTATAAGTTGCAGTGGGAAGCTCACTGTGCTACAATGCGGCCTAGCCGGCCGGGCCAACCACCGTCTGCCCCATCTTGTGCATCTGTGGCCTCTTCATCCTCTGTGACTGGGGGGACAGCAGTCACACATGTTTTTGGACGCACACCTGCCACCTCTTTACCCGCAACAGCCCGTGTGATTGGCAGGTCATCATTTCATTTGGAAGTGGAAACACCAGCTGGTGTTGAGCGCTAACCGACATCCAGAGCACCACCTTTGGATCAAGGCAACCTAACTTTTCCGAATGCATCTTCCACACAGACTGGCAGTTTGCCGGGGACACCCTACTCAACCCCGTCTAAGCACAACAGCCAGCCCTCGGTCCCTCAGATGTGGACAAGCAAAAGACCATTTCCTCCTTGCCATGACAAAGCTAAGAGGTTGAATTTCACCATCTGCAAGCTGTTGGCTACAGAAATGCTGCCTTTCCGCCTGGTGGACACAGAGGATTTTCGAGACCTTATGTCCGTCGCAGTGCCCCAGTACCAGATGCCCAGTCGGCACTAATTCTCAAAGAAAGGTGTGCCTACGCTACACCAGCATGTCGCACACAACATCACCGCTTCTTTGAGAAACTCTGTGTGTGACAGGGTGCATTTCACCACAGACACTTGGACGAGTAGGCATGGACAGGGGCGTTACATGTCTCTGACTGGGCACTGGGTAACTATGGTGACAGCAGGACAAGGGGTTGCTTTCCAAGTCTTGCGGTCCACACGAGTTGTGCGTCAATTCTCTTTATCTAGAAGTTCCTCCACTGCTTCTGCCTACTCAACCTCCTCTCGGTCCTCCAACTGCACCCAAAGCCTGTCTGGTAATGCCACCAGCTTTCTAACTGCAAAGAAGGAATCCTGCACACCTCCTTACTATGCTGGCAGCAGGGCTCAACGGCATCAGGCGGTGTTTACTTTGAAATGTCTGGGAAATGTGAGTCACACAGCTGAAGAGTTGTGGTCAGCTCTGGAGACCCAGTTTCATGAATGGTCATCTCCACTGGACCTGCAACCAGGGAAGGCCGTGTGCGACAATGCTGCAAACCTGGGTGCGGCCCTTCGCCAGGGCAATGTCACACACGTGCCTTGCATGGCTCACGTGTTGAACCTGGTTGTCCAGCAATTTTTAGCCCACTATCCCAGACTAGATGGCCTTCTGCAGAGGGCACGGTCGCTGTGTGCTCACTTCTGCCGTTCGCATCCCGCAGCTCATCGACTTACATCTCTACAGAAGTCGTTGGGCCTGACAGATCACAGGCTGAAATGCGATGAGCCGACACGGTGGAATTCAACTCTGCAAATGTTGCAGCGACTGTGGCAGCACCGACAAGCCCTGGTGCAATACATTCTGACGTATATCCTGGGACAACGAGGTCCAGAGGTGGGGCAAATCACGCTGGAGGAGTGGTCTCAGAACAGGGACCTATGCACCCTTCTGCACAGTTTTGAAATGGCGACGAAGATGTTTAGTGCTGACGATGCCATTATCAGCATGACTATTCTGGTGATTTACATGCTGGAGCACACGTTAAACAGAATTCGGAGTCAGGTGGTGGGACAAGAGGAGGTGGAGGAAGTAGAGGAGGAGTCGTATGCGGAAGGGATAACATCTCCAACATCCAGACGGTCGGCAGCAACAAGGCGGCAGGCATGGGAGGGTGAGGGAGAGGGATTAACCAGGGCGCATGGTAGCAGCCAAACTGTTGAGGAAGGTGCAGGAGCCGAGGAAGAAGTGGAGGGCGAACTGGTGATGGGCATGGAAGACTCATCAGATGAGGGAGACCTTGATCACATTTCTGTTGGGCGAGGTTGGGGGGAGAGGGCAGAGGAAGGAAGCGTGATTCTTACCTCGCTACCAACAGAACAAGGACTTGGTCCTCCTGGATGAGCAAGACACATGAGTGGCTTCTTGCTGCACTACCTGCAACATGACCCTCCAATTATCAGTATTCGAAGTAATCCCGACTACTGGGTTGCCACACTCTTAGATCCCCGGTACAAAAGTAAATTTGCCGAAATAATTCCTGCCATAGAAAAGGATTCACGCATGCAGGAGTATCAGCAGAGGCTGTTGCAGAATCTTACATGTGCTTTTCCACAAAACACTAGTGGTGCACGTAGTGAATCTCACAGTTCTAACTTGCCAACCGTGTGACTGTCGAGTCTTCATCACTCAAACTGTAACAGTAACACAGTATCTGCTGGTAACAGCAATTTTGTGGAATCGTTTCACCACTTTTTTAGACCATCCTTTGCAAGGCCACAGGAGACAAGAAGTCTGACACATAGTCAACGCCTAGAGAGGATGGTACAGGAGTATTTCCAAGTGAACATCGAAGCCATGACTGTGTCACTGGACCCTTGCTCATTTTGGGCTTCCAATCTGTAAAAATGTTCGGAGCTCGCCACTCACGCCTTGGAGATCTTGTTATGCCCTGCAGCCAGTGTTCTCTCTGAACGTGTGTTCAGCGCTGCTTGTGGCGTGCTGACAGATAAGCGCACGCGGCTGTCCACTGAGAATGTAGACAGACTCACGTTCATAAAGATGAACAAATCATGGATCTGCAAGGACTTTTCTACCCCTGTGTCATCCTGGGGAGACTAAAAGCTTGAGGATTTGGTAAAATCACCTCAACCACCGTTTTAAGCAACTCTGGGCCAATTGATGCCACTTAAGTGGTATCTGTGCCACTCTTTTTGGAGTCCCCTTGCTGTGTTTTATGTGACGTTGGCACCGTCAATTCCAGGTGGGTTGGGTCGCTCCCCCCTTTTAACCGTAAGAAACTACATACACTATGGCTTGGGATAACACAGATCGTTAAGTCTGAAGAGCTGTTTACTCAGAGGTCTGCTCCAAAGCTTCAGTGTCTGCTAGTCAGCATAGTAGCCCAGCTCTTAAGCAAGCTACACCGCCTGTGTATCTAATAAGAATTTTTAACTGCATCTAGCCTTGGCAGACTGTGGGGACCCCCAACCAAACTCAGACGCTCAGCCCCCCTACCACCCACCTTTCCTTGACAATACAATAATGTAACTCTTACAACTGGATGGGTGAGGATCGGTCACAGCTTTATTAACTCTTTATACTCATTCCATTAGAAAGGCATTTTATTTATAAAATAAGTCAGCTTGTTGCAGCATGCCCTGTGTCTCCACATCGGCAAGTTGGCCAGCAAGTGTAACTCTCCAACATATCCTTTCTATTTCCAGGCCACGGAGGATCCTGCGTACTCGAATGCAGGACCCTGATCCCCATCCATCACTCTTAACTCTTCTTCCACTGTGTCCTGGAGTCCTGACAGGAATATGTCCAGTCCAATATCCATTAAGTGAACACCATCGGGCCGTATGAGTCCTGGTTTATCTCCTTCCAGTTGTCGGTGTTGTATCACTACACCGCCTCTGTCTCTTCTAAGTTTTGCCATCCGAATATTTATTACCCGCCTTGCCCGTTCGGTGGCCGCGATGTCTCGCGCACCTTGCCATACTGCTATCGGCACAATCTCTGACCATACTATAGTTAGTTTTGTGAAGAATTCTCTGAAGCGCTCAGTGTCTAGTTTCATTATTGCCATTAGTTATGCGCTCTTGTGATGACCTAGGTCGTTTCCCCCGGCCTGTATAACTAAGATTACCGGACCTATTGCCTCTCTCCCTACCTTGATTACCTCCATTAGTACCTGTGGCCATTGCAGGCCTCTAATACTTCTCCAGTTGAAATATGTGTTAGGAAACTCTAATTTCCTTACGTCTGGGTGGACTTTCGCCCTTTTGTCTGCCCAATATATATACGAGTAGCCTATCACCCACACTGTTGGCTTAGCGTCACCTGTAAAAGAAACAAACCACGTTAGCATAACAAGTCCGGTCTTATGTATCTCGCCAAACACGTGGATCGCCATCTCCCTATCCTCTGAACTTCCGTTTCTGACAGTCCTGCTCTTGCTGCTTCCGTGGCCGCGCCTATGCGGAATGAGTGTGTCCCGTAATCTTTGGGGTGGTTCCCTTCCGATGTTAGGCAATAATTAAATATAGTTTGGAACTGGTATCTTGATAATGGCGTTCCATCAATGTGTGATAGGAAGAAATGACTTTGTGATCTGATGGTTATATATGTTTTTACTATTGTTACCCGACTCAGTGTACCGTTTATGGGTTGTAGAAGTACCCAAGTGCCCCTGCCCGCTGGAACCGTTTTCGATTTGTGTATGCGTAGACGTATTGCATTATTGGCTATGACTACGTCCTGGTGTAATAAGCCTCCACTGGTGGTAATTTTGGATTGAGGGACTAATTCGCTTATGCATAGCGCCCCGAAGAAGGCGATCGCAATTGCAGTAGACAGTAGTGTTGCTTCAAATTGTGAGTGTCATGTTAATGGTGTTAGGGATATGATGTGAGAAATCAGTTTTAGTGACACGGGATGGGACGTCTACATTCCTGACTTGGCTGACCCCTTTTCCACCCTTTTATGGATTGTCTGATGATGAATCTCTTTGTCACATCTCCCCAATTCAGTAGTTGGAAGTGAAATGCTACTCTGGTTAGACACCGCTGCGGTGATGCCCCTGATATGCCCCTCATCATTAGCTGGTGGAGAAATTCTATGGTGACTTGTATTCTGGCTTGTTCACATAGGTCAACCTGTCTGCCTGCTACTAATCGTGTCCACTCTTCCCATGCCTTACCATATGCTTGCCATGTCGACGGGGCAACTGACGCTCTGATTAATGGCATCAACTATTCGCCACTAGATCCCATAGGGAGGGTGGGCAACTGTTGCCCGATGGGTGGGCGTTGGGGAGGAGCTCTGTGAAAATCTGCCAATTGAATTGTGATAAAGCGTTAGCAGCAGCGTTAGACCCCTCAGCATCGTGGCTAGCGCGGACCTATACATTGTGTTTTAGGCACAGGAATGCTAGCCGGCGTAGTAGGCCTAGCACTGGGAGAGACAATGATGCCATCTTATTAATGCAGTGCGCTAGGCTGGTGTTTTTTGTTATGAAGCTTATATTTTTGTTAGCCAGGCGTGCGCCCCATATTTCTATTGCTACCACTATGGGGAAGAGTTCCAGAAGTGTCTGTTCTTTTGTCAGCACTTGTTCTGCCCAATATGAGGCCATAAGCTTGTGCACCATTGGTTATTTAGTATCGCTGCATATCCGTACAGATGGGCTGCTCCAATGAGCAACAGACACTGCTACAGGCCCTAACGGTTTTACTTGGCTAGATGCAGTAAAAAATTGTTATTAAATTCAAAGGAGGGTGTAGCTTGGCACAGATGGGCTACTCCAATGAGTAACAGACACTGCTACACTCCCCAAAAGGTTTTACTTGGCTAGATGCAGTAAAAAATTGTTCTTAAATACAAAGGTGGTGTAGCTTGGTACAGATGGGATACTACAATGAGTAACAGACACTGCTACAGGCACAAAAGGATTTACTGGGCTAGATGCAGTAAAAAATTGTTATTAAATACAAAAGTGATGTAGCTTGGTACAGATGGGGTGCTACAATGCGTAATAGACACTGCTACAGGCCCTAAAGGATTTACTGGGCTAGATGCAGTAAAAAAATGTTGTTAAATACATAGGTGGTATTGCTTGGTACAGATGGGATACTACAATGAGTAACAGACACTGCTACAGGCCCAGAAGTCTTTACTGGGCTAGATGCAGTAAAAAATTGTTATTAAATACAAAGGTGGTGTAGCTTGTTACAGATGGGCTACTACAATGAGTAACAGACACTGCTACAGGCCCAAAAGTATTTACTGGGCTAGATGCAGCAAAAAATTGTTATTAAATACAAAGGTGGTGTAGCTTGGTACAGATGGGCTACTCCCCTGACTACAAGACACTGCTACTATGCCCAAAAGGTTTTACTTGGCTATATGCAGTAAAAAATTGTTATTAAATACAAAGGTGGTGCAGCTTGGTAAAGATGGGCTACTACAATGCGTAACATACACTGCAACAGGCCCAAAAGTATTTACTGGCCTAGATGCATTAAAAAGTTGTTATTAAATACAAAGGTGGTGTAGCTTAGTACAGATGGGCTACTACAATGCGTAACAGACACTGCTACAGGCCCAAAAGCATTTATTGGGCTTGATGCAGTAAAAAATTGTTATTAAATACAAAGGTGGTGTAGCTTGGTACAGATGGGCTACTACAATGAGTAACAGACACTGCTACAGGCCCAAAAGTATTTACTGGTCTAGATGCAGTAGAAAATAGTTAGTAAATACAAAAGTGGTGTAGCTAGAACAGACGGGCTACTACATTGAGTAACAGACACTGCTACAGGCCCAAAAGGATTTACTGGGCTAGATGTTGTAAAACATTGTTATTAAATACAAAGGTGGTGTAGCTTGGTACAGATGGGCTACTACAATGAGTTTCAGACACTGCTACAGGCCCAAATGTATTTACTTGGCTAGATGCAGTAAAAAATTGTTATTAAATACAAAGGTGGCATAGCTTGGTACAGATGGGCTACTACAATGAGTAGCAGACACTGCTACAGGCCCAAAAGAATTTACTGGGCTAGATGCAGTAAAAAATTGTTATTAAATACAAAGGTGGTGTAGCTTGGAACAGATGGGCTACAACAATGAGTAACAGACACTGTTACATGCCCAAAAGTATTTACTGGGCTAGATGCAGTAAAAAATTGTTATTAAATACAAAGGTGGTGTAGCTTGGTACAGATGGGCTACTCCCCTGACTACCAGACACTGCTACTATGCCCAAAAGGTTTTACCTGGCTAGATGCAGTAAAAAATTGTTATTAAATACAAAGGTGGTGTAGCTTGGTACAGATGGGCTACTACAATGAGTAATAGACACTGCTACAGGCCCAAAATTATTTACTGGGCTAGATGCAGTAAAAAATTGTTATTAAATACAAAGGTGGTGTACCTTGGTAGTGATGGGCTACTCCACTGACTACCAGACACTGCTACTATGCCCAAAAGGTCTTACTTGGCAATATGCAGTAAAGAATTCTTATTAAATACAAAAGCGGTGTAGCTTGGTACAGATGGGCTACAACAATGAGTAACAGACACTGCTACAGGCCCAAAAGTATTTACGGGGCTAGATGCAGTAAAAATTGTTATTAAATACAAAGGTGGTGTAGCTTTCTACAGATGGACTACTAAAATGCGTAAGAGACACTGCTATAGGCCCAAAAGGATTTACTGGGCTAGATGCAGTAAAAAATTGTTATTAAATACAAAGGTGGTGTAGCTTGGTACAGATGGGCTACTACAATGAGCAACAGACACTGCTACAGGCCCAAAAGTATTTACTGTGCTAGATGCAGTAGAAAATAGTTATTAAATACAAAAGTGGTGTAGCTAGAACGTACGGGCTACTACATTGAGTAACAGACACTGCTACAGGCCCAAAAGTATTTACTTGGCTAGATGCAGTAAAAAATTGTTATTAAATACAAAGGTGGTGTCGCTTGGTACAGATGGGCTACAACAATGAGTAACAGACACTGCTACAGGCCCAAAAGGATTTACTGGGCTAGATGCAGTTAAAATTGTTATTAAATACAAAGGTGGTGTACCTTGGTAGTGATGGGCTACTCCACTGACCACCAGACACTGCTACTATGCCCAAAAGGTCTTACTTGGCAATATGCAGTAAAGAATTCCTATTAAATACAAAGGTGGTGTAGCTTGGTACATATGGGCTACTACAATGCGTAACAGACACTGCAGCAGGCCCAAAAATATTTACTTGGCTATATGCAGTAAAAAATTGTTATTAAATACAAAGGTGGTGTCGCTTGGTACAGATGGGCTACAACAATGAGTAACAGACACTGCTACAGGCCCAAAAGGATTTACTGGGCTAGATGCAGTAAAAAATTGTTATTAAATACAAAGGTGGTGTAGCTTGGTATAGATGGGCTACTACAATGAGTAACAGACACTGCTACAGGCCCAAAAGTATTTACTGGGCTAGATGCAGTAGAAAATATTTATTAAATACAAAAGTGGTGTAGCTAGAACGGACGGGCTACTACATTGAGTAACAGACACTGCTACAGGCCCAAAAGTATTTACTTGGCTATATGCAGTAAAAAATTGTTAATAAATACAAAGTTGGTGTCGCTTGGTACAGATGGGCTACAACAATGAGTAACAGACACTGCTACAGGCCCAAAAGGATTTACTAGGCTAGATGCAGTTAAAATTGTTATTAAATGCAAAGGTGGTGTAGCTTTGTACAGATGGACTACTAAAATGAGTGACAGACACTGCTACAGGCCCAAAAGGATTTACTGGGCTAGATGCAGTAAAAAATTGTTATTAAATACAAAGGTGGTGTAGCTTGGTACAGATGGGCTACTACAATGAGTAACAGACACTGCTACAGGCCCAAAAGTATTTACTGGGCTAGATGCAGTAAAAAATTGTTATTAAATACAAAGGTGGTGTAGCTTGGTACAGATGGGCTACTCCACTGACTACCAGACACTGCTACAGGCCCAAAAGTATTTACTGGGCTAGATGCAGTAAAAAATTGTTATTAAATACAAAGGTGGTGTAGCTTGGTACAGATGGGCTACTACAATGAGTAACAGACACTGCTACAGGCCCAAAAGTATTTACTCGTCTGGATGCAGTAAGAAATTGTTATTAAATACAAAGGTGGTGTAGCTTGGTACAGATGGGCTACTCCACTGACTACCAGACACTGCTACTATGCCCAAAAGGTTTTACTTGCCAGGATTCAGTAATAAATTGTTATTAAATACAAAGGTGGTGTCGCTGGGTACAGATTGG
The DNA here is from genome assembly GCF_046119375.1 of Phyllobates terribilis. Classification (NCBI taxonomy): domain Eukaryota; kingdom Metazoa; phylum Chordata; class Amphibia; order Anura; family Dendrobatidae; genus Phyllobates; species Phyllobates terribilis. Next base: position 548,718,414 of record NW_027362761.1, read on the forward strand.
CTACAACAATGAGTAACTGACACTGCTACAGGCCCAAAAGTATTTACTGGACTAGATGCAGTAAAAAATTGTTATTAAATACAAAGATGGTGTACCTTGGTACAGATGGACTACTACAATCAGTAACAGACACTGCTACAGACCCAAAAGTATTTACTTGGCTAGATGCAGTAAAAAATTGTTATTAAATACAAAGGTGGTGTAGGTTGGTACAGATGGGCTACAACAATGAGTAACAGACACTGCTACAGGCCCAAAAGTATTTACTTGGCTAGATGCAGTAAAAAACTGTTATTAAATACAAAGGTGGTGTAGTTTGGTACAGATGGGCTACTACAATCAGTAACAGACACTGCTACAGGCCCAAAAGTATTTACTTGGCTAGATGCAGTAAAAAATTGTTATTAAATACAAAGGTGGTGTAGCTTGGTACAGATGGGCTTCTAGAATGCGTAACAGACACTGCTACAGGCCCAAAAGGATTTACTGGGCTAGATGCAGTAAAAAATTGTTATTAAATACAAAGGTGGTGTAGCTTGGTACAGATGGGCTACTACAATGATTAACAGACTCTGCTACAGGCCCAAAAGTATTTACTGGGCTAGGTGCAGTAAAAAATTGGTATTAGATACACAGGTGGTGTAGCTTGCAACACAGATAAGCTACTCCACTGACTAGCACACACTGCTAGAGGCCCAACTGGATTGGCTTAGCTAGATTTAACCAAATGCTGTGAAAAACACTTGCACAGCACTGGCACAGACCTGACTGGCAAAAAGTGCTAGTAACTGCTGTAACCTAGCCCTCAAAAGGGCTTTAATTCCAACTAGTCCCTACTCCCTCAACCTATCTGTCTACTTAAGAGCAAATTCGCTTGCAATTCACACAGTTACAAAGTATAGCGCCCACAGCAGCAGCAGTGCCGTCTAACACTAAGCTGCAGCAGTGAGAAAATGGTGGCGACGGGGAAAATGGCTGGGTCTGATAGGGCAAGGACATGTGACATACACAGCCAATGACACATGCCCTTGCTTGTGTGAAAAAAAAGCACTTCGCTGCTTGTGTGCGCTGCTTCTAGGCTGACAGACTGCACCTCCCCACTGTAAATGCGGGAAAGAAAAAAAAAAATGGAGATCAGCATTATTTCTGCAGAGATCCATCCCCTACCCCTCCCCCCACCCACTCTACACTGAAACTGTATATTAACATTGATTAACAGTATTACTGTGAAAAAATGGTGTCACTTTGGGGTATTTTCTGTCATAAAGACCCCTCAAAGTTACTTCAAATGTAATGCGATTTCTAAAAAAATGGTTTTGTAAATTTTTTTGGAAAAATGAGAAGTCGCTGGTCAACTTTTAATCCTTAAAGCTTCCTAATAAAAAATAAATTAAAAAATTGTGCTGCTGTAAAGTAGACATGTGGGAAATGTTATTTATTAACTATTTTGTGTGACATATCTTTCTGATTTAAGGGCATAAAATTGAAAGTTTGAAAATTGATACATTTTCTATGTTTTTTGTCAAATGTTTTTTTCTTTTCCACAAATAAATGCAAGTCATATGGAAGAAATTTTATGACTACCATGTAGTACAATATGTCTCGAAAACAAACAATTTCATAATCAGTGGGATCTGTTGAAGCGTTCCAGAGTTATTACCTCATAAAATGACACTGGTCAGTAATATAAAATTTGGTCTGGTTATGAAGGTGCAAACAGGCTTGGGGGGTAAAGGGGTTAAATAAATACTACCCACCCTCTTTTACTCATTTATTACTGTAAAATAAAAAATAATAAACCACCAAATTCCTCACCTGTCCGACGAGAAGGTAATCCATATACAGTACAGACCAAAAGTTTGGACACACCTTCTCATTTAAAGATTTTTCTGTATTTTCATGACTATGAAAATTGTACATTCACACTGAACGCATGAAAACGTTGAATTAACACATGTGGAATTATATACTTAACAAAAAAAGTGTGAAACAACTGAAAATATGTCTTATATTCTAGGTTCTTCAAAGTAGCAACCTTTTGCTTTGATGAATGCTTTGCACACTCTTGGCATTCTCTTGATGAGCTTCAAGAGGTAGTCACCGGAAATGGTTTTCACTTCATAGGTTTGTCCTGTCAGGTTTAATCAGTGGGAGCTCTTGCCTTATAAATGGGGTTGGGACCATCAGTTGTGTTGTGCAGAAGTCTGGTGGATACACAGCTGATAGTCCTACTGAATAGACTGTTAGAATTTGCATTATGGCAAGAAAAAAGCAGCTAAGTAAAGAAAAACGAGTAGCCATCATAACTTTAAGAAATGAAGGTCAGTCAGTCCGAAAAATTGGGCAAACTTTGAAAGTGTCACCAAGTGCAGGTACCACCAGCGTAACACCGTTGTGAATATGCCGTACACACCACACACGCTGCCGCCGGAATCAACAAAATGATTCACTGACCGCCGCCATCTCTGTACAGGAGGAGCGCATGCGCAGTTTTAATGTGACGCCACCTTCTGCCTGCACAAAGATGGCGGCGATCTAATTTGTGAATCAGTCGGCTGATCCCGGCGTTGTTCTCAAATGAGAGAACACATGAGGGAAGAAGACAGCACAGGGCTGGAGAGAGAGAGCAGACAAGGGGGAGAGCACATGGGGTACACAGATCAAAGAAGAGATCACAGGGGGGAGAGAGACAGAGCACAGGGGGGAGACAGCTCAAACAGGACAGCACACGAGGGGAGAAAACAGCACAGGAAGTAGAGAGACAGCAGACAAGGGGGATAGCACATGGGGTAGACAGGTCAAAGAAGAGAGCACAGACGGGAGAAGTCAGAACATGGGGGGAAGAGAGAATGGATAGGTGGGAGAGCACTTGGTGGGGAGAGATTGTGAATGCTGCAAAGCCTGCCCCCTTGGAGACATTAGCGCCCTCCCGATGCGATAGCATCGGGCCTCCATCTAGTATATACATAAAATACCACTTTACAGCCTGTGACGTATTAGTACTGTAAGGCAGCGCTAGTCATCATGCTGGGGGACACTCGCGGCACCGGGTCCTATAAAAGCACACCAGCCACGTTTTTCAGTATTTCACAATCCAGCAGTTTATTACACTTCACAACTGCTTATCACACAGTCCATCTCAGTGGCTCACCATCATGTTTACACACATAACATCGAGGAGCCTTTCAAGTGGCAGACAGGCCCACTTTGCTCCAGTTACAGCCTTCAGCAAAGTCACTTATATCAATGTCCATATAACGCAGTGTTTTTACCTTTGCTGGGTCGTAGCTGCTTCAGTCAGCTTTGTTCTGCCACAGCTGTGGCTCTAGGCTTACCAAACGTGGTCTCCAGCTCTTTTGCCCTCCAAAGCTACTGGCATCTCTCACAAACAAGGATCCAGCCTCTGCCTTTCAGGACTCTTGTCTTCCATGCCTCTGGCCCCCCAAGGCTACTGGCATCTCTTACACACAAGGATCCAGCCTCTGCCTTTCTGGCTTCACCAGGCTTCACCAGGCCTCTCTAAGCCTCACTAATAGTGTTGAGCCACGCCCGTAGTGTTCGAGTTCGGTTCGGTTCGTCGAACACCCGTGTGTTCGCCGAACTGTTCGTCGAACTGTTTGTCGAACACCTTCGAACACCGTTAAAACCAATGGCAGGCAAACAAAAACACATAGAAACACATAGAAAACACCTTCAAAGGTGTCCAAAAGCTGACAAACTGCGCAGAAGACATAACTAACACATGGAAAAGTGACAAGTACATATAGTCATGCGAAAATAAAAGAGGTGGAGGAGTAAAAGGAGGGGGAGACACAGATATAGGCATGTCATGCCCTTCTAAAATCCAAAAAGTGAGAAGCCGACACGGCCAGTCCGCTCCTGCCCGTGCCACCTCCGTGTCGCCGGGTTTGAGCCAGAGCCGCGGTGAACCCTGATGGCCAGCCCCCCTCTCCCAATACTGGTGCCTGTCCGCTGGTGGGTCGAGCGAGCCCCCCTGTGGTGGAGGCAGCTCTAAGCTTTTTAATTTAAATTGTCTCTCTAATTTAAATGAATACACTTTAAATCCATTTACAAGGATCTATTGGAGGGCAAGTCTCATGCCAGCAGCCGCGTAATTCCAGCTCCAGTAGCGTCCACTAAAGCTGCTGCAGTTAAAAAGCTTTTATAAGGATCGAGCTCGGCTGTCCACCGCAAGGCATCCTACTGCCAGTCCCAGCCCCTATGCCTTGGGGTGCCTCCTGATGCTCTTCACTGAGTACCCCATGGTCCCGAAGCATTTCCTTTGAAAAAATTAAGTGTCTAAACTACAGGTGGTGTAGCTTGCTTAACAGCCGGGATAATCCGCTGACTAGCAGACACTGCTACTAGGCACAAAGTATTTCCTGGGCTAGATGCAGTTAAAAATTTGTAATTAGATACTCTCGTTGGATGCTGAGAAAGCATTCCATAGAGTCTCCTGGCACGCCATATATGATTCTCTTAAAAAGCTTGGGGTAGGGGTCTAGGGGACCCTTTTATAGCCAAAATCACGGCCCTGTATCACAATACGTCACCTAGGCTGAAGATAAATGGAACTGTAGCACCCTGAGGGCTCGGTTGCTACAGAGGTATTGCACCTCAACCAGAGGTGTGATATCTCACTCTCAGGTAAGGATGGAGTGTGGATCAGGACCCGACACCTGCATGCATTACACGACATTGCCGTGGGGCAGGGCGACCAATATGCCTCTGAGATGGGCACGACAGTCCCTGTCCCTGGCTGGAGTGGGGGGAGGGAACACTGAGGAAGGGGAACCCTGTAGTGCAGGAGCAGGGACGAAGCAGTTCCTGGTTGCATTGAGAAGGTAGTATAAAAGGTGGGCACCATCTTAGTTCAGTGCAGAGAAGTCTGAGCAGAAGTGGCAGGGAGCAGGGGCTCTGCATGAGCTCTGCTCCGGAGGCGGGTCTAGTAACAGAGGCCCAGGCCTGGAAGAGGGAGAAGGAAGGAAGAGGAGCGGAGAGGGCTCCAGGAACGAGGAATGAAGGGATCCCAGGGGTGCGGACGGGCGAGTTGCCACCGCACGCCCGAATCCACCTGCGTGGAGGGGTCAGGCCAAAGGGGGAGACCGGTCCCCGAAACTAGTGGAGGCAGGAAACGACCCTCAGCTAGAAACCGGAGGCTGTGACATTTTATGTGGTGCAGCCCCTCGCTACACCCGCTAGGAAGGCACCACATAGGGTCAGGGAAACTGGCGCCAAGTTTACCAAGAGGAGGCCCGAGGCAGCCGGACAGAAGGGTTGGTAAGAAAGGCCAGACAAAGGACACACAAAGGGGGTCCTGTGAAGCGCTCCAAAGTTATCTGGGAGTTGTCTGAGCCCCTCACCTGGTGAGCACAGTACGACGTGGGCAGCCATTACCTGCAGACGTGTTCTGGATAATAAGAACTGTGAGTAAAGGCCCTGGACTGCATCACTGACTCCGTGTCGTTACTGCTGCTGCCCTGCACCATCACCCCCATCCTCCGCATACACTGCCCTGAGGCTATACTCCTCCCGTGGGGAGTTATGCTACGCTCTGCTGCACCCACAACACCAGCCTCAGCGGTCTGCCCTGCAGCGGCGGTTCACTCTGACCGCAATCCACGGGTGGCGTAGTCGGACATTCAAACATCAAAACCACATAAATAGTTCCGCCACTGGTTTGACCACCCTGAGCCACGGAACCGGGTCGCCGCCACGAAGACTACAACCACCAGCATCCACCAAAAAGGGTCCGGCTCCGGGTGTCCCAAGGCCCAGGGGGTGCATCAGAACATTTTCATCACCTTTCACAATGACCAATGGGACAAGGCAGGGATGTCCTCTGTCCCCTCTCTTATACATCCTAGTGACGGAGCACCTGCTCTCATCAATTCGCTATAACCCCAATATTAGGTGGATTGAGGTGGGAGGCACCGAATACAAGTGCTCTCTATTTGCTGATGATGTCCTAGTATATATCACTCAATCACATATATCCATCCATGCTGTTATGGCTGAAATAGATCACTTTGTTACATGGTCAAATTTTAAAATCAATGCAGCGAAGTCTGAGGCCCTCGATGTCTCCCTCCCCAAATCCATATAGGATTCCATCCAGTCCAACTTTCCCTTTGCCTGGCCCTCACAGGGTATCAAATACTTAGGAATTCCTATTCATAGAGACCTCTCCCATCTATGTTATCTTAATTTTGGGCCCTTTATTGAACAACTCCATACAGACTATGGTTAGCAAGTTAGAACTGTAAGATTCACTACGTGAACCACTGGTGTTTTGTGGAAAAGCACATGTACACTGCGTTCCAAATTATTATGCAAAAAGTGTTTAGGAGTGATAAGGGAAGAACTTGTTTGTTTGTCAGTTAAACTCATTGATGGTGATGTGTGTCAGGGCTCTTTATATCACTGTAAGCAATTGCAGACACCTGTGCTAATTAGTTTGGCAGGTGTGTCCAATGAAAGGCAAGACTACTTAAGAAGGCTGTCTCACATTATTAAGCAGCCTACATTTTCTGCCAAAATGGGAAAGAAAAAGGATGTGTCGGCTGCTGAGAAGCAACAAATTGTGGAGTGTTTAGGTCAAGGCATGACTACAATCAACATTGTGCGATGATCAGGATGAAGTGTCTTGGCAATCAAGAAGTATGTAGCTGATTCACAGTACACACGTGTACGTGCTGATAAGGGCAAATTGAGGACTCTTTCCTACAGGCAATTACGTCAGGTTGAAAGAGCAGCGGCAAAAAAGCCTTGTCATAGCAGCAGACAAGTTTTTGAAGCTGCTTGTGCCTCCAACGTCCCCCGAACAACAAGATGCAGGGTCCTTCAGAGGTTTGCAGCTGTGCATACGCCATCCTGTCGACCTCCTCTATCCACTTCACACAAGCAGAAACGGCTCCAGTGGGCCAAACATTACATGAAGACTGATTTCAAAACTGTTTTGTTCACGGATGAGTGCCGTGCAGCGCTCGATGGTCCAGATGGATGGAGTGGAGGATGGCTGGTTGATGGACACCCCACGCAAACACGGCTACAGCGCCAACAAGGAGGAGGTGGAGTAATGTTTTGGGCTGGAATCATGGGGAGAGAGATTGTCGGCCCCTTTAGGATCCCTGAAGGCGCTAAAGATGAATTCCATAATGTATGTGGATTTTCTCAAACAGCACTTCCTGCCATGATTCAAGAAGAAGAACCGTGTATTTCACAGCAAGATCATTTTTCTGCATGATAATGCACCATCTCATGCTGCACATAAAACATCTGCATCTCTGGCTGATATGGGCATAAAAGGGGACAAACTTATGGTGTGACCCCCATGCTCCCCTGACCTGTACCCCATTCAGAACCTTTGGAGCATCATTAAAAGGAGTGTCTATGATGGCGGGAGGCAGTTCACATCTAAGCAACAGCTCTGGGAGGGTATTCTGTCCTCATGCAAAACAATTGAAGCAGAAACCATCCAAAACCTGACAAATTCAATGGACGAGAGAGTTCAGAAGCTCCTTTCGAACAAGGGGTCCTATGTGAAAATGTAACATCACCTAGAATAAAGTTTTGAGTTGAAAACTGTTTGATTTCAGTTTCTAATAACCTGCTAATGCTTATAATTTCAAAAATGACCATTTTTTTGGTCTTTATTAAAATGAAAAGGTTGATCGAAAAGTTTGGGGGATCTAAGAGTGTGGCAACCCAGTAGTCATGATTACTTCGAATTCTGACAATATGAGGGTCATGCTGCAGGTAGTGCAGAAAGAAGGCACTTATGTGTCTTGCGCATCTCGGAGCCCCAAAATTATTTTCCGGGCTAGATGCAGCTAAAAATTATTATTAATTTTAAATCTGGTGAAGCTTTAGTATAGATGGCCTAATAGGATCAGTACTGCACACTGCTACAAAGCCCAAATTATTTTCCAGCCAAGATACAGATAAACATGATTAGTAATTTGAAAGCTTAAAACGGTTGGTAGGGTGATTTTAACCAATCATCAAGCTTTTACTCTCCCCAGGATGACACAGGGGTAGAAAATTCGTTTTGGATCCATGATTTGTTCATCTTTATGAACGTGAGTCTGTCTACATTATCAGTGGAGAGCCGCGTGCGCTTATCTGTCAGCACACCACCAGCAGCGCTGAACACACGTTCAGACAGAACGCTGGCTGCGGGGCATGACAAGATCTCCAAGGCGTAAGTGGCTAGCTCCGGCCATTTATCCAGATTGGAAGCCCAAAAAGAGCAAGGGTCCAGTGACACAGTCGTGGCTTCAATGTTTACTTGGAGATACTCCTGTACCATCGTCTCTAGGCGTTGACTATGTGTCAGACTTCTTGTCTCCTGTGGCCTTGCAAAGGATGGGCTAAAAAAGTGGTGAAATGATTCCGCAAAATTGATGTTACCAGCAGATACTCTGGTTCTGTTACGGTTTGAGTGCTGAACACTTGACTGTCCCACGGTTGGCAAGTTGGAACTGTGAGATTCACTACGTGCACCACTGGTATTTTGTGGAAAAGCACATGTAAGATTCTGCAACAGTCTCTGCTGATACTCCTGCATGCGTGCATCCCTTTCTATGGCAGGAATAATTTCTGCAAATTTACTTTTGTACCGGGGATCTAACAGTATGGCAACCCAGTAGTCAGGATTATTTCTAATTCTCACAATTCGAGGGTCATGTTGCAGGTAGTGCAGCAAGAAGGCACTCATGTGTGTTGCGCATCCAGGAGCACCAAGTCCCTGTTGTGTTGGTGGCGAGGTAACAATCATGCTTCCTTCCTCTGTCCTCTCCCCCCAACCTCGCACAACAGAAATGTGATCAAGGTCTCCCTCATCTGATGAGTCTTCCATCAGTTCGTCCTCCACTTCTTCCTGGGCTCCTGCACCTTCCTCACTAGTTTGGCTGCTACCATGCGCCCTGGTAAAACCATCTCCCCCACCCTCACATGCCTGCCGCCTTGGTGCTGCCGACCGTCTGGACCTTGCAGATGTTAGCCCTTCCGCATACAACTCCTCCTCCTCTACTTCCTCCACCTCCTCTTGTGCCACCACCTGACTCCGAATTCTGTTTAACATGTGCTCCAGCATGTAAATCACCGGAATAGTCATGCTGATAATGGCATCGTCAGCACTAAACATCTTCATCGCCATTTCAAAACTGTGCAGAAGGGTGCATAGGTCCCTGATCTGAGACCACTCCTCCAGCGTGATTTGCCCCACCTCTGAATCTCGTTGGCCCAGGCTATACGTCAGAACGTATTGCACCAGGGCTTGTCGGTGCTGCCACAGTCGCTGCAACATGTGCAGAGTTGAATTCCACCGGGTAGGCACATCGCATTTTAGCCGGTGAAGTGGCAGGCCCAACGACTTCTGTAGAGATGTAAGTCGCTGAGCTGCGGGATGCGAACGGCGGAAGTGAGCACACAGCGACCGTGCCCTCTGCAGAAGGCCATCTAGTCTGGGATAGTGGGCTAAAAATTGCTGGACAACCAGGTTCAACACATGAGCCATACAAGGCACGTGTGTGACATTGCCCCGGCGAAGGGCCGCACCCAGGTTTGCAGCATTGTCGCACACGGCCTTCCCTGGTTTCAGGTCCAGTGGAGACAACCATTCATGAAATTGATTCTCCAGAGCCGACCACAACTCCTCAGCTGTGTGACTCACATTTCCCAGACATTTCAATGTAAAAACCGCCTGATGACGTTGAGCCCTACTGCCAGCATAGTAAGGAGGTGTGCAGGATCCCTTCTGCGCAGTTAGAAAGCTTGTGGCATGACCAGACAGGCTTGGGTGCAGGTGGAAGACCGAGAGGAGGTTGAGGAGGCAGAAGCAGTGGAGGAACTTTGACATAAAGAGGATTGATGCACAACTCGTGGGGACGGCAAGACTTGGACAGCAGCCCCTTGTCCTGCTGTCACCATAGTTACCCAGTGCCCAGTCAGCGACATGTAACGCCCCTGTCCATGCCTACTCGTCCAAGTGTCTGTGGTGAAATGCACCCTGTCACACACAGAGTTTCTCAAAGAAGCGGTGATGTTGTGTGCGACATGCTGGTGGAGCGCAGGCACACCTTTCTTTGAGAAGTAGTGCCGACTGGGCATCTGGTACTGGGGCACTGCGACGGACATAAGGTCTCGAAAATCCTCTGTGTCCACCAGGCGGAAAGGCAGCATTTCTGTAGCCAAGAGCTTGCAGATGGTGAAATTCAACCTCTTAGCTTTCTCATGGCTAGGAGGAAATGGTCTTTTACTTGTCCACATCTGAGGGACCGAAGGCTGGCTATTGTGCTTAGACGGAGTTGATAAGGGTGTCCACGGCAAACTGCCGGTCTGTGAGGAAGATGCAGGCGGACATGTTAGGTTGCCTTGATCCAAAGGTGGTGCTATCGATGTCGGACAGCGCTCAACACCAGCTGGTGTTACCACCTCCAAAGAAAATGATGACCTGCCAATCACGCTGGCTGTTACGGGTAAAGAGGTGGCAGGTCTGCGCCCCAAAACAAGTGTGACTGCTGTCCCCTCAGTCACAGAGGATGAAGAGGCCGCGGATGCACAAGATATGGCAGACGGTGGTTGGGCCGGCCGGCTAGGCCGCATTGTAGCACACTGAGCTTCCCACAGCAACTTATGCTTCATGTCCATGTGCCGGTTCATGCATGAAGTACTCAAACTATGTATTTTTTGGCCTCTACTTAGCTTTTGCTGACAAATGTTACAGATAACACGAGTTGGGTCATCTTTATCGATCTGAAAAAATGCCCAGGCTATGCAAGGCTTAGCACCCATGCGACCTGAAGAGCCACCACGACTTGTGGTGAGAGGCAGAGTTGTGTTTGAGGATGCAGTTGTTGACGTGCTTCCAGTACTACGTCTCTGTCCAGGAAGGCGCAACCTGACCTCGTCGTCACTAGCATCTTCCTCCACCTCCTCTGCTGACCTCATCTCTTGGCTGACTGTGGGTTGACAGTAAGTGGGATCTCCAACCTCATCATCATCACCCTGTGCGTTATCACACCCGTCGTCCTCAGAGCCAACCTGTTCCTGCCCTGACAAAAAACTAAAGTTGTCGCTCCAATCAGGTATTTGAGTCTTATCATCGTCTTCCTCATTGTCTCCACCAACAGGTGTTACAGTTTGGGAATGAGGGTCTACATTATGGTCAGAACCTTCTGCGTCTGGTCCTGGATCCGACTCATAAAGATTCTGGGCATCAGTGCAGATCATTTCCTCGTCTGGATTCACAGAAGCGCTGGAGTCGACCTCTGATTCCCCCGCTATAGTATGAGTAAACAGCTCTGCAGACTCAACCATCTGTTCTACCTCATACTCAGACGGGCAGCTGGAGATTTGGGAGCTGTGAGGAAGCAAGTGCGATTGGGGTGACACCTTTGAGGACTGGAGTATTTGTGATGTTGAAGTTGATGTGGAGGAGAGCCCACTTAAAGGAGCACTTGATATCCGTTGAAGCACCTGCTGTTTTTGTGCCTCATCTGGAATTTGTAGCGATTGGCGTGGCCGTAAGAAAGGGATCTTATCAAATTGTCCGCTAAAAGAAGTAGACATTTTAGTTTGTCTGGAAGATGGTGTTTCTTCTGCAGATGTTACTGTTGCTTGAACACCTACCCCACGGACACAACCTTTTTTCCCCTTCCCAACACGCCTATTCCCCTTTCCACCAGCAGCAGGCCTTTTTCCACTCATTTTGGTGGTTAACTAATTCACAACTCTGGAGTTGTTTGCACAAAAAAACAATGGATGGGAACCGAGCAGAGCTGAGTGGCCAAACTGTGGTATTAGGCCAAAACTATTGGCTGGGTTAGATGCAGAAAAAAATTATATTCAATTTGCAACCTGATGGAGGTCTGTATAGATGGATTAATAGAACAAGTCCCACACACAGCTAGAAGCCCAATATTTTTTCAGAGGTAGATGCAGAAAAAAATATATTCAGTTTGCAACCTGATGGAGGTCTGTATAGATGGATTAATAGAACAAGTCCCACACACAGCTAGAAGCCCAATATTTTTTCAGAGGTAGATGCAGAAAAAAATATATTCAGTTTGCAACCTGATGGAGGTCAGTATAGATGGACTAATACAACAAGTCCCACACACAGCTAGAAGCCCAATATTTTTTCAGAGGTAGATGCAGAAAAAAATATATTCAGTTTGCAACCTGATGGAGGTCAGTATAGATGGACTAATACAACAAGTCCCACACACAGCTAGAAGCCCAATATTTTTTCAGAGGTAGATGCAGAAAAAAATATATTCAGTTTGCAACCTGATGGAGGTCTGTATAGATGGATTAATAGAACAAGTCCCACACACAGCTAGAAGCCCAATATTTTTTCAGAGGTAGATGAAGAAAAAAATATATTCAGTTTGCAACCTGATGGAGGTCTGTATAGATGGATTAATAGAACAAGTCCCACACACAGCTAGAAGCCCAATATTTTTTCAGAGGTAGATGCAGAAAAAAATATATTCAGTTTGCAACCTGATGGAGGTCTGTATAGATGGATTAATAGTACAAGTCCCACACACAGCTAGAAGCCCAATATTTTTTCAGAGGTAGATGCAGAAAAAAATATATTCAGTTTGCAACCTGATGGAGGTCTGTATAGATGGATTAATAGAACAAGTCCCACACACAGCTAGAAGCCCAATATTTTTTCAGAGGTAGATGCAGAAAAAAATATATTCAGTTTGCAACCTGATGGAGGTCTGTATAGATGGATTAATAGAACAAGTCCCACACACAGCTAGAAGCCCAATATTTTTTCAGAGCTAGATGCAGAAAAAAATATATTCAGTTTGCAACCTGATGGAGGTCTGTATAGATGGATTAATAGAACAAGTCCCACACACAGCTAGAAGCCCAATATTTTTTCAGAGGTAGATGCAGAAAAAAATATATTCAGTTTGCAACCTGATGGAGGTCAGTATAGATGGACTAATACAACAAGTCCCACACACAGCTAGAAGCCCAATATTTTTTCAGAGGTAGATGCAGAAAAAAATATATTCAGTTTGCAACCTGATGGAGGTCAGTATAGATGGACTAATACAACAAGTCCCACACACAGCTAGAAGCCCAATATTTTTTCAGAGGTAGATGCAGAAAAAAATATATTCAGTTTGCAACCTGATGGAGGTCTGTATAGATGGATTAATAGAACAAGTCCCACACACAGCTAGAAGCCCAATATTTTTTCAGAGGTAGATGCAGAAAAAAATATATTCAGTTTGCAACCTGATGGAGGTCTGTATAGATGGATTAATAGAACAAGTCCCACACACAGCTAGAAGCCCAATATTTTTTCAGAGGTAGATGCAGAAAAAAATATATTCAGTTTGCAACCTGATGGAGGTCTGTATAGATGGATTAATAGAACAAGTCCCACACAAAGCTAGAAGCCCAATATTTTTTCAGAGGTAGATGCAGAAAAAAATATATTCAGTTTGCAACCTGATGGAGGTCTGTATAGATGGATTAATAGAACAAGTCCCACACACAGCTAGAAGCCCAATATTTTTTCAGAGGTAGATGCAGAAAAAAATATATTCAGTTTGCAACCTGATGGAGGTCTGTGTAGATGGATTAATAGAACAAGTCCCACACACAGCTAGAAGCCCAATATTTTTTCAGAGCTAGATGCAGAAAAAAATTATATTCAATTTGCAACCTGATGGAGGTCAGTATAGATGGACTAATAGAATGATGCTATGCCCAAAAGATTTTACTTCACTAGGTGCAGTAAAAAAATTGGTATACTATACACAGTTGGTATATCTTGCAACACAGATAGGCTACTCCACTGACTAACACACTCTGCAATAGGCCAAAAAGGATTAGCTTTGCTAGATTTAGCCAAATGCTGTGAAAAAAACTTGCACAGCACTGGCACAGACCTGCCTGGCAAAAACTGATAGGAACTGATGTAACCTAGTTCTGAAAAGGACTCCAATTACAATTAGTCTTTACTCCCACAATCTATCTATTTAAGAGCACAGACCTGCCTGATAAAAGTCGTAGGAAATGCTGTAACCTAGTCCTTAAAAGGACTGCAATCACAACTATTCCCTACTCCCAAGCTATCTGTAGATTTGTGCGAAAATTGGCATGAAATTAACAAGGTATAGCGCACACAGCAACAGCGGTGCCGTCTAACACGCAGCTGCAGCAGTGAGAAAATGGTGGCGACGTGGAAAATGGCTTGGTCTTATAGGGCAAGGACATGTGACATACACTACCAATGACACATGCCCTTGCTTGTGTGAAAAAAAGCACTTCGCTCCGTGTGTGCGCTGCTGATAGGCTGACAGATTGCACCTCCCCACTGCAAATGCGGGAAAGAGAAAAAAAAATGGAGATCTTCATTGTTCCTGCAGAGATCCATCCCCTGCCCCTCCCCCCACCCCGCTGTACACTCAAACTGCGTATTAACATTAATTTTCATCATTACTGAGAAAAAATCCAGTTATGATTTTGGTGCACGAACAGTTATCGAACATAACCTCGAACAGCCGAATTTTTCTCAAATTGTTCGTGTTCGCCGAACGGCTCGAACACCGCCCAAAACAGCTCGAATTTGAGATTGGTGAACAGTTCGAGTAGAACAACGCTCATCTCTACTCACTAAGCCTCTCCAGGCTAACGGTGTCCCACACACGGGAACAGGCCTCACGCCTTTCACACCCCGTGTCTCAAATCTACCAGGGTTTATATATCCTCCAGTGCACACACAGGACCTGTGCTGATGTCACAGACATGTGATCAGACCTTCTGTGTGCACAGGACCTGTGCGATGTCACAGTCATGTGACCAGTCTCCTGGGGGGAGGTACAGTACAGACCAAAAGTTTGGACACACCTTCTCATTTAAAGATTTTTCTTTATTTTCATGACTATGAAAATTGTACATTCACACTGAAGGCATCAAAACTATGAATTAACACATGTGGAATTATATGCTTAACAAAAAAGTGTGAAACAACTGAAAATATGTCTTATATTCTAGGTTCTTCAAAGTAGCCACCTTTTACTTTGATGACTGCTTGCACACTCTTGGCATTCTCTTGATGAGCTTCAAGAGGTAGTCACTGGAAATGGTCTTCCAACAATCTTGAAGGAGTTCCCAGAGATGCTTAGCACTTGTTGGCCCTTTTGCCTTCACTCTGCCGTCCAGCTCACCCCAAACCATCTCGATTGGGTTCAGGTCTGGTGACTGTGGAGGCCAGGTCATCTGGCGTAGCACCCCATCATTCTCCTTCTTGGTCAAATAGCTCTTACACAGCTGGGAGGCATGTTTGGGGTCATTGTCCTGTTGAAAAATAAATGATGGTCCAACTAAACGCAAACCGGATGGAATAGCATGCCGCTGCAAGATGCTGTGGTAGTCATGCTGGTTCAGTATGCCTTCAATTTTGAATAAATCCCCAACAGTGTCACCAGCAAAGCACGCCCACACCATCACACCTCCTCCTCCATGCTTCACGGTGGAAACCAGACATGTAGAGTCCATCCGTTCACCTTTTCTGGGTCGCACAAAGACAAGATGGTTGGAACGAAAGATCTCAAATTTGGACTCATCAGACTAAAGCACAGATTTCCACTGGTCTAAAGTCCATTCTTTGTGTTCTTTAGCCCAAACTTGTCTCTTCTGCTTGTTGCCTGTCCTTAGCAGTGATTTCCTAGCAGTTATTTTACAATGAAGGCCTGCTGCACAAAGTCTCCTCTTAACAGTTTTTGAAGAGATGTGTCTGCTGCTAGAACTCTGTGTGGCATTGACCTGGTCTCTAATCTGAGCTGCTGTTAACCTGCGATTTCTGAGGCTGGTGACTCGGATAAACTTATCCTCAGAAGCAGAGGTGACTCTTGGTCTTCCTTTCCTGGGGCCGTCCTCATGTGAGCCAGTTTCTTTGTAGCGCTTGATGGTTTTTGCAACTGCACTTGGGGACACTTTCAAAGTTTGCCCAATTTTTCGCACTGACTGACCTTCATTTCTTAAAGTAATGATGGCCACTCATTTTTCTTTACTTAACTGCTTTTTTCTTGCCATAATACGAATTCTAGCTGTATATTCAGTAGGACTATCAGCTGTGTATCCACCAGACTGCTGCTCAACACAACTGATGGTCCCAACCCCATTTATAAGGCAAGAAATCCCACTTATTAAACCTGACAGGGCACACCTGTGAAGTGAAAACCATTTCCGGTGACTACCTCTTGAAGCTCCTCAAGAGAATGCCAAGATTGTGCAAAGCAGTCATCAAAGCAAAAGGTGGCTATTTTGAAGAACCTAGAATATAAGACATATTTTCAGTTGTTTCAAACTTTTTTTGTTAAGTATATAATTCCACATGTGCTAATTCATAGCTTTGATGCCTTCAGTGTGAGTGTACAATTTTCATAGTCATGAAAATACAGAAAAATCTTTAAATGAGAAGGTGTGTCCAAACTTTTGGCCTGTACTGTACATGGTCAGCCAAAACACACCCTGGACCATTACAGTAATGCCGCAAGCCGCTGCATTACATATTCCTCCCCTCTGTTCAAACTTGTGGTGTTGAACACATAATATACACAATCACATCATAACCCACAGTTCACACAGAGACCATGTACTTGACAATTGCACTGCTCAGCCCCTGGAACATTAGTCAACGACATTAGCCCATTCCTTAGGGACCTACCATCTGTCATTGTCACTGACTTCATCAAGTCATATTTCCTGGTCGTAACCTTGTCAGACCTCTACCGCTCCCAGCAGTCAGTCATTACCTTGTCAGACCTCCCCCGCTCCCAGCGGTCAATACAGCAGGATAACTCACATGCCCTGGTATCTAAGGTCCGGTTCGACTCCGTATTGTCCTGTACTCTATTGGGTTGTTTGTATGGGCCACTCTTTCTCTGTCAGGTCTCACAATTTCTAGACGGCTGCCATCTTCTGCTGCTCAGGCGATTCTGTCTTTCCACTCGCAGTCTAGCGAGATTCAACTGTTCTACCTCTCACAGGTAGGTCACTCGGTACTCCATCAGCATGTGTATATATGAAAGACTTTCTTCCATTCCTACAGCGGAGAATGACACCATGCCGTCTTCATCTGGTATCCAGTCCGGGTGATCACGTGGACTGCTTACTTTCATCACACCAGACTTCTTTACCATCATTCGCATGGTTCGGCCATTTCTCCCAATGAGCTTTCTTACCAGGGCCTGAGGCACTCGGATGACCTCTTCACGCAGACTTTGAGCTTTTCTCATAAGCTCCAGTTGTCTAATGGCTTCTTCCGTCTTCGATCAGACCAACCGCTTTGTGCGAATACATCGCCAGTGCATGTCACTTAGGATAGCCACCCTCTTCACTGTGACTTCGGTTGTGGACAGGACCAACAGCTGTTTAGCTTCTGAGGTCGAGTACACCTTACAGGCTCCCACGGCCTTCTTAAACTCTTCATGCACGGACTCATTGGTGCATTCTTCTCTCAAATCCTCGGGTACATCTATGAGGCACTTGTATCGAGACGTTTCTGTCTCACCAGTGGTCTCCAAACGATCTTCTGGCTCAGGTTTCAGGGGCAACTGACTTTCAGCTTCTTCACCCTGTATGCTTCACCTGAGCTGACTCACAGCTACAAATTCACGAATTTTCGTCTTGACCACTTCCATTTCATATTTATCTTCTGTTAACCCTCTCTTACCTCTCAGGTCCACCTTCTCATGGTATAAGGGAGTGAGTGCAACTTGTTTGCCCTTTTCCTTCTCCAAGGAGGCCTCGTTCACTGAGTGATACTTTGCTAGGCGACCTTTGAGCTCGAAAACTTCTTCCTCTAGCTCAGCTACTCGCCTCTCAGCACCCCATCTCTAAAGCTCTTCCTGCTTCAACTGCTCCTTTAACAGTAGAGTTCTCTCAGACCTCTCTGTCTCCAATGCGCCCACTCGGCTCTCAACAGCCAGTCTCTCAAGCTTCTCTTGCTTCAAATTGGCTTGTAGTGACTCCTTGAGCTCCTTGATCTCGGCTCCTACATCCACCGAATCATCTGAGCTCGCATTATTCGAGTAGGTATTTGTTTCATACCTCCCATCTCCAGTGGCCAACTCCTGGCCCTGGTCTGTAGCTTCTCTGATAGACTCCTCCATCTTTGTCCGCTCAGCTTCCATCTTGCTGATTCTTTCCTTAAGACACGTCTCTGCCCTCTGGAGATTATCACAGAATGTCTGCAGCTCCTTCACCTGAGCTTCCAGTCCTAGGGTCTTTCTGCGGAGATCATCATTTTCATCACGGGTGTGCTGCAGAGTGGTCTCAACCACTTGGCGCATGTGGTCTGCATCCTCCTTATCATCCTCTAGTTTTTCCTTAACCTTGAGGAGATCCTCATAGTCTCTCTTAATTTGTTGCAGTTCCCTACCGAGTTCACCATACTACTTGGATTCACACAGCTCCCGATTGAACTGTTCGCGCAGTCGTTCTAGGTTTTGATCACGTCCAGAAACTTCATCCTGCAGCGCCTCCTTCTCAAGCTTCAACTGCAAAATCTCCTCCTTGATTTTGCGGCGGTCCTCCTTAATTTCCTGGAACATTTCCTTCCATTGGTTAATTTCCTCATTGCTTCCCTCCAGGTCTCGCTGTAAATTCCTCACAACCTGGTATACTTTCTGCCGTTCAGACTCCAGGCTCTGCTGGTGTGAGGACACGTTCTCCAGGTTTTCCCATAGTTGCTGCACGTCACTCTGACACTGCTGCCTGATAGGCTCCAGCTCTTGGTCATGACTGGCCACCTCCTCTTTCAGAGCTGTCAGATCCTGATCCTTCTGTCTCAGTACAGTACCGGAGGTTGCTACTGGCAACGTCACCTCCTCTTCCGCCTCTAAAGGAGGATCCACACTTGGAACAAAGGCATACAGCATTATATTTTCTTTATTTTCACTTTCAGCAAAGACTATAGAAGCAACCTTTTTGTGGCTCTTGCGCCGTCGACGACGAGAGGGGGACTCTCTCCCCTCGTCTAGCCCCTCCTGACTGAACTCTCTTTCTACTTTCGTAGTGTCACCATCAGTTGTGGGGTCTGTGTCACTCCCCATGGTGTCGTGGACCATCAAGTCACCTCCCACCTTGACGTCAACCCCTTCTACTGGAGTTACCTCGTTATCAACGGTCAAATTGTCATTCTTAGGCCATACCAACACACAACCAATAACAAATTTTGGTTCTCTATACTCCATGCTCTTTTGAAGATCCGCCCCGTTTTGAGACTCCGCTCCCTTTTGGACACCCACACCTGTAGGGGGATTTTTACAAAAAAAAACAGCAATAGTCTTAGGACCCAATTCACAACATCTCTTACCACCTCCCCGGTCACTCTGGGACAATACTGGCGCCCCCGGAGAGTTCACAGAATGGTCCACTGCCGCCATTCTATACGGTGCCAACAGCTCCTGCCGCTCCTGCACCATGTCCTGTTGCTGCATTTTCTCAAATGCCTGCTGCTGTGCTTTTGACAGGCACTTTAATCGCTCAATAGCTTCAGTCTCATTTGCTGCTCCTTTCACAGACATCTTTATCAGCTCCTGCATTTCTTCAGGATACTCCATTATGCCAAAGAGCGATTGCACTCGGTCATCCAACCACTTCTCCATTCCATCTGGAGATACTGCTCCATTCATAGTCATCGCGGTACACTGTTCACACTAGACACTTCACACCACTCTCCCTGAAAAAATTTCCGTGGCCCACCAAGCAACTGCAAACCAGGTTTGAGTGCGAAGACAATTTTCGTAACCTCACCGAGTTACAGCAAGATGCTTTAATCTTCGTGACCCCGCTGAGCCACAGCAAACCATGTTTGAGTGCGAGGACAATTTTCGTAACCCCGCCGAGTTACAGCAAGAGGCTTTAATCTTCGTGACCCCGCCGAGCCACAGCGAGATGCTTGTATCCACACTCGTTGTCCTGTGCCATTGCCCCTAGCAACCGGGCTGCTGTTGCCCCTAGCAACCAAGCTGCAGTTGCCCCTAGCAACCGGGCTGCAGTTGCCCGCATTCTCGAACCACATGTAAGGCAACGCTAGTCATCATGCTGGGGGACACTCGCTGCACCGGGTCAATTAAAGCACACCAGCCATGTTTTCCAGTATTTCAAAATCCAGCAGTTTATTATACTTTACAACTGCTTATCACACAGTCCATCTCAGTGGCTCACCGGCATGTTTACACACATAACATCCAGGAGCCTTTCAAGTGGCAGACAGGCCCACTTGGCTCCAGTTACAGCCTTCAGCAAAGTCACTTATATCAATGTCCATATAACGCAGTGTTTTTACCTTTGCCGGGTCGTAGCTGCTTCAGACAGCTGTGTTCTGCCACAGCTGTGGCTCTAAGGCTTACCAAACGTGGTCTCCAGCTCTTTTGCCCTCCAAGGCTACTGGCATCTCTCACACACAAGGATCCTGCCTCTGCCTTTCAGGACTCTTGCCTTCCAAGCCTTTGGCCCTCCAAGGCTACTGGCATCTCTTACACACAAGGATCCAGCCTCTGCCTTTCTGGCTTCACCAGGCTTCTCCAGGCTTCACCAGGCCTCTCTAGGCCTCACTAAGCCTCTCCAGGCTAACGGTGTCCCACACACTGGAACAGGCATCACGGCTTTCACACCCCCTGTCTCAAATCTACCAGGGTTTATATATCCTCCAGTGCACACACAGGACCTGTGCTGATGTCACAGTCATGTGATGAGACCTTCTCTGTGCACAGGACATGTGCGATGTCACAGTCATGTGACCAGTCACCTGGGGGGAAGGTACATGGTCAGCCAAAACACACCCCTGACCATTACAGTAATGCCGCAAGCCACTGCATTACAGTACGCAAAGGCTGCAATCCCCTGGTTCAGTGAGGACTCTGGCGCTGAGCCCGCACTGAACCGAGCACATGTCAGCTGATTATTACAGCTGACATGTGCCTGCACCAGCCGCGGGAAGAATCGCGATCCACCCATGGCTGTTAACATGTTAAATGCCGCTGTCAATCTCTGACAGCAGCATTTAACAGCACCGTGCCACTTGACCCGCCCATCGGTGACCCCGTCACGTGATCGCGGGTCACCGATGGGTGGGCTTGACAACCCAGGGTCTGCAGCAGATGCCTGTGGTTGTCATGAGCTGGTCTCTCTGCGCGCCACCTAGTGGTCAGCGCCCATAGCACAGGATCATTTCCGCTACATACAGGTGATCTGCTATCTCCTATGGAGACTATAGAAGCAAGCAAAAAGTGAAAAAGTTTTTAAAAATATAAAAAAATTAAAAAAATATAAAAGTTGAAATCACCCCCCTTTCGACCCATTCAAAATAAAGTAATAATAAAAAACCCCTACATACACATATTTGGTATCACCACGTTCAGAATCGCCCGATCTATGAATATAAAAAAATAATTAATCCGATTGGTAATCGGCGTAATGAGAAAAAAATTCTAAACGCCAGAATTACGTTTTTTGGTTGCCGCAAAATTGCAATAAAATGCAATAACGGGCGATCAAAACATCCGATCTACCCCAAAATGTTATCAATGAAAACTTCAGCTCAGTGCACAAAAAATAAGCCCTAACCCAGCCCCAGATCGCGAAAATTGGAGACACTACAGGTCTTAGAAAATGGCGCTTTTTTTTTTTTTTTTTACCAAACTTTGGAATTTTTTTTCACCACTTAAATAAAAAATAACCTATACATGTTTGGTGTCTAAGAACTCATAATGACCTGGAGATTAATAATGGTAGGTCAATTTTAGCATTCAGTGAACGTGATAAAAAAAATAAATAAAAAACAACTGTGGTATAGCACTTTTTTTGCAATTTCACCGCACTTGGAATTTTTTTCTCGTTTTCCCGTACATGATATGATAAAACTAGTAATGGCGTTGAAAAGTACAACTCGTCCCGCAAGAAATAAGCCCTCACACGGCCATATTGACCAAAAATTAAAAACGCTATGGCTCTGTGAACAAGGGGAGCAAAAAACAAAAATGCAAAAACGCAAAATCCCAAGGTTGCGAAGGGGTTAATTAGTTACCTTGCTCAGATACTGTGGTTCCACCACCCCAACGTGCGTTTCAGCTAGCATGCCTTCTTCTGGGGGAGTGGCATCACAGTGGTGAGCAGTGGTTAAATAGTCATGTTGAACATCCAATGAAATGAGGCATCACATAGCCCTTTAAAGCTATGTTGCTGCAGTTTGGCGCATGCAGAGCTGATGTGTGCCAGGAAGCCGGCACCACTGGGGGTGACATCAAGAGGGGAGTGGCTGGCAAGGCCCACAGCACAACCCACATGCAACCACATGAGCAGATTCGAGGCCCTGTGGCCACCCCTCCAGATGGACACACCGTCAGTGGTGCCAAGCAACAGCACCACAACCCGCATGTGCACTAACAAAATAGATTAAAAGCTGAGCACATAGGTTTGTGATCCAGTGATATATACCGTATATGGCATCTATTTAAAAGAATCATACTCATGAAAATGAGATATCTATACAATTCTGAGGTATTAAGATAGGTCAGTGTCAAGAAAAACGTTATACACATCATAGGTCCTGGATTATTAACATGCATAGACAAAGTACTGATTTCAGCATAGCTTTGGACATAAATACAATAGAAAAAATAATTAAAATGATTATCTCTCATTACATATTAAACTGTTTAAGGGTGCTATTTGTATGAAAATAAATGCATATATTCATTGAAATAAAAGGAGACATATGCGTGAGATAAACACCAATATATCTCTAAAAATTTTGATAAAAGAAGTGTCAGATAAGACACAGGTATTATAAGAAATCCAACAGATTATAAAGATGTGCATTATGAATGAATGAGTGTAAATGTGGTTTACAGCGTATGAACACAGATGCAGAGTGTGAATAAGCATTAGTATAAAGTAATAAAACATTGGATGCAACATGTGAATGAACATGAATGACTAGTAAAAAGTGAAGGATTCTCAAGTTTATTATTGTGAAAGACATAATACTTAAAGTGCATATCACAAAAGGTGTCAACAATACCAAACACTGGAAAAGCCAGTTGAGTGAATAAGAGTTACCCCCAGCTGTCTGCTTTAGCTTGGCTGGCTGTCAAAAATAAGGGGGACCCCAAGATGTTTTATTTTAATTATTTATTTAAATAATTTAAAAATACGGTGTGCGGACCCCTCTATTTTTGATAACCAGCCAATAAAAAGTTGACAGCTGGGGGCTGCTGGCCTCAGCTGTCGGTTTTGCCTGTGCTGGTTACCAAGAATAGAAGTGACCCCATGTCATTTTTTTAGAATTTATTTATTTACTGCACAGGCGCCAGCTGATGAATACTCTCATCAGCCTCGCCTCGCCTGCTCTTGCTGCTATCAGCAAGAGCAGGTGTAAGATGATGAGAGTAGTACTCTTATCAGCTGGCACCTGTGACCGGCGGTAACCTTTTTACCACTGGTCAGAGATGCTGGTTCACACGCTGTCATCTGTTTGACAGTGTGGGAACCGCAGCGCTCGGTTTGGTGGCAACGAACTTACCCCCGATCAGAGCTCATGTTTCCCACGCTATCACGCAGATGACAGTTTGGGAAACAAAGGATTTTTGGGACCCCCATTCACTTGAATAGGATTTGGGTTTGAGTTCGAGTTTTGGTACTGTTCTGGTATCCGAACAAGACTTTTTTTAAATGCTCGGCCGAACCTGAACATCCACAGGTTCACCCATCACTATTCATAGCCCTGTCATCACAGACGTCGGTTTCTGGGTCTGGGCTTGTCTCTGTTCTCTGCTTACCAAGCACTCTCTTGCTGGCTTGTCACTCATTATTAGAGCCGACGAGGGGGTAACTGCACATTCCAAGGAACATAACAATGTGAGTGGGGAGCACATACTGAGCATGCATTGGAATTGACAACCTGCGCATGTTTTATACAGCAGGGATTAGCTCAACCCCTGAAATGGACATTATTAATGACATTTCGGTTTGTGGTGGGGAAAGCAGCTGTTACAGTGACCACAATCCCCAGAACCTGATGCACTGGGGATTCTCAAACATAACCTCATTGAAAGTAAAGAAAAAAAAAGAAAAAAAAAAAGAATAAATGATAATACATTTAATTTCTTCAAACATTTTGTTCTGCCTTTCTTTAACTGGGAACATTTTATACATCTTAACATAATAATGGGCCAGAATAAATCAATTGAAAGGGAATCCATCAGCAGATGTTGCTATTCCATCTGAGAGCAGCAGAAGGTAGGGGCAGAGACCCTGATTCCATCAATTTGTCAGTTTCTGGGCTGTGTGTTACTGTTTCAATAAAGTGTTTCAGTGTTTTATCAGCAGAAGATTAATACTAGAGGACTAGTTGTCTCAAGCCATTTAGTCCTCCTCCTCTGTATAACCCCACGCCCATCAATGATTAGCAACTTTCTGCCTATGCACAGGGCACACACAAAACTACAAATCAATGAGAAAACTACAAATCAATGATGTGGTTGAGATTATGCAGAACTCAGCATGCAGATAACTGGTTGATTTGCAACAGAAAAAGCAGAAATTTTATCAAAACTGTAGCAAGCAGCAAAGTAAGAAATACGTTGTTGGAATCAGGGCCTTTGCCCCTACATCATGCTGCTCTCAGTTAACATAGCAAAAATTTGGAGTCAGATTTTCTTGAAATGTAATAGTATAAAATTCACTTGTGATGACCCCAACTAATTTATTATCAGCTGTGGTTGAGACATTGCTTGGATACTTTACATTTCTCCCTATAAGAGATGGTGCAGGAGAGATATAAACATTTTTGTATTATATTTATATTATTTTTTCTGTTTTTTTTTTAAAGATATAATTATAAAACTAATACAAATAACAAGCCAAACGTGAAAACCTTTAAAGACGATATTTCATAATAAATTGTGCATTTTACTAGATGCTAGAAGTCAAATGAGTAGATGAAAAAAAAAAGAAAGCAACAAAGGATAATTTCACCAGAGAGATGACAAATCTGGTGTAATCTCGTTGCATTCACATAAAAGCCCTCATCTTCGTCACTTCGCTGATGTAAAACTGTATCATTTATCTTTGTTGATTTGTTTGCATTAATTTTGTTGTGGGACTTAATTAAATTTTGTAAATATAAACTCATTCTGAAACATATTTTACTGTATGCCATTTCCCATTAACATCTTTCTCTGAAATTTAATGGGAAAACAATCACGGTTACTACTGAGACCATCCATATTATAGTCTGCCTAAAAGTCGCTTCATTTTATAATCATTTTACTGTGAAATACATAAGGCCAATAAAGTGAAAATTATTCATGATCAATTGCGCTCTTTCTATCGTATGACATGCCAGATACTTAACTGAGTAATGAGGCCTACCAAGCAACGTCAATGCTATAGGCTTCCTTGCGTGCATTTCTGATCTAGAAATGAAGTTACAATTCTAATATCTTTTTGAATAGATTATTAATACATTTTTCATCTAAAGTAAAAAAAAAAAAAAATTAAAAATAACCTGTTTTTTTTCTAATCTCCTTTAGCAGATGTATAAAACTAAAATAGTTTGTCTCTGTTGGATAGTTTAGGACTAGGGATGAGCGGACCCATGGAAATTCAGGTTCTGGAACAAGACCCGAACATTATTCCAAAGTTCAGTTCCGGTACCAGAATTGTACCCACTCTTGAACCAGAACCCCATTGAAAACAATGGGGACCTGAACTTTTAAGCTGGAAAATCTCTCTCTCTCGCGCTCTGCAACAGACACTAACTGCCCAGTAGGAACTCCAAACTTATAAGTTTGGGTTCACTCATCTCTATTTAGGACATATGGATGTAATAAAGGGGTTAACTTTTGAGATCTTTCCTTTTGGTCAAAAGGACCCAATGGATGCCATGTAGAGATGATTGAATCTCTTAAAGTTCAAATTTGCCAGCATTGTAAATTTTTTCCCCAAAAATTTATTTGAGGCAAATTAAAAGTACTGAAAAGCCAAAAATTGTTCTTAACAGATTTGCATAACATTCTGAGGTCTCCTAAGACTCTATCCCTTTCCTTTCAAAGTCTTTAATGCAAACACAGCAAGCCTTCGTAATGTCAAAGTGACAACATACTCTCCACAACATTGAAATTGCCAGGCTAAAAAGAAAAAAGTCATGGAATTATGAAAATTACAAGATGGATAAACATGTCAATGATGTGCAAATAATGAAAAAATGGAAACAAAATTTTGAAAACATCCCGATTTATTCTGTATCTATTGTCAACCAAAGATGTTCCAGATGCGCTCAAAGGCTGACAAATCCAGAGATGTTGTAGGTTATTGTAGCACATTTAAGCCCCACTGGCTGTTCACATGGATAGACATGTTAATGATATGTAAATAGTGAAAAAATGTAAAGAAAATATTCAAAACATCCCGATTTATTTAGTTTTGAGTATGAGTGCTATGAGAAAAAATCTCCACACTTATACAGTGCCTACAAGTAGTATTCAACCCCCTGCAGATTTAGCTGGTTTGATAAAATGCAAATAAGTTAGAGCCTTCAAACTGCAAACGAGAGCAGGTTTTATGAACAGAAGCATAAATCTTACAAACCAAAAAGTTATGTTGCTCAGTTGAATTTTATTAAATTTTAAACATAAAAGTGTGGGTCAATTATTATACAACCCCTATGTTTAATATTTTGTGGAATAACCCTTGTTTGCAATTACAGCTAATAATCGTCTTTTATAAGACCTGATCAGGCCGGCACAGGTCTGTGGAGTTATCTTGGCCCACTCCTCCATGCAGATCTTCTCCAAGTTATCTAGGTTCTTTGGGTGTCTCATGTGGACTTTATTCTTGAGCTCCTTCCACAAGTTTTCAATTGGGTTAAGGTCAGGAGACTGACTAGGCCACTCCAACACCTTGACTTTTTCCTTCCTGAACCAGGCCTTGGTTTTCTTCGCTGTGTGCTTTGGGTCGTTGTCTTGTTGGAAGATGAAATTACAACCCATCTTAAGATCCTTGATTGAGGAGCGGAGGTTCTTGGCCAAAATCTCCAGGTAGGCCGTGCTATCCATCTTCCCATGGATGCGGACCAGATGGCCAGGTCCCTTGGCTGAGAAACAGCCCCACAGCATGATGCTGCCACCACAATTCTTGACTGTAGGGATGGTATTCTTGGGGTCGTATGCAGTGCCATCCAGTCTCCAAACGTCATGTGTGTGGTTGGCACCAAAGATCTCGATCTTGGTCTCATCAGACCATAGAACCTTGAACCAGTCTGTCTCAGAGTCCTCCAAGTGATCATGAGCAAACTGTAGACGAGCCTTGACATGACGCTTTGAAAGTAAAGGTACCTTACGGGCTCGTCTGGAACGGAGACCATTGCGGTGGAGTACCTTACTTATGGTATTGACTGAAACAAATGTCCCCACTGCCATGAGATCTCCCGGAGCTCCTTCCTTGTTGTCCTTGGGTTAGCCTTGACTCTTCGGACAAGCCTGGCCTCGGCACGGGAGGACACTTTCAAAGGCTGTCCAGGCCGTGGAAGGCTAACAGTAGTTCCATAAGCCTTCCACTTACGGATGATGCTCCCAATAGTGGAGACAGGTAGGCCCAACTCCTTGGAAAGGGTTTTGTTCCCCTTGCCAGCCTTGTGACCCTCCACGATCTTGTCTCTGATGGCCTTGGAATGCTCCTTTGTCTTTCCCATGTTGACCATGTCTGAGTGCTGTTCACAAGTTTGGGGAGGGTCTTAAATAGTCAGAAAAGGCTGGCAAAAGAGATCTTTAATCCACACATGTGAAGCTCATTATTCTTGGTGCCTGAACTACTTCTTAATACTTTAGGGGGACCAAACAGAATTCTTGTGGTTTGAGGGGTTGAATAATAAATGACACTCTGAATTAACTTTTAACGTTTAAAAAAAAATAAATAAATAAAAATAAAAAAAAAATTTGCTGCAGTGCATTTCCCACTTCCAGGCTGATCTACAGTACAAATGTCACAATGCCAAGTTAATTCCGCATGTGTCAACCAGCTAAATCTGCAGGGGGTTGAATACTACTTGTAGGCACTGTACATCTTGGCTGCTATCAATGAGGTTTTTAATGGTTGTCTGAGGAATGCTCTGTGATGTTGAATGCAGTTGAGCACATAAATTATCAAAAACCACTGCTGGCATCTCCCTTTGCAATTGCCGACCAATGATCCTAGATGTGCTTGATGGGAGATAGCAATGGAGACGTTGCAGGCTGTGGTAGCATACTGAGGCCACGCAGGTTGCTCACAGTAGCACAAACATGAGCAACATGCAGCTGATCCTTTACTAATGCTAATAGGAGATTGTGATTTTTACAATAAACTGGAATTATGTGGCATGCTGTACAGTATATAGTACAATCAATCAGATGATTGTAGGTCCAAATCTCCTAACGAGAGAAAAAAAATATGTATAAAAATTAGAATCCTCTTAATTTCATAATAAAGAAACAATAAAAATCTTTGTATCCATAAAAGTTCAGTTTATCAAAATATAAAATCAGTTAATCAATCAGTAATCACAGTAACGTGAAAAAAAATTGATATTCCAGAATTACATTTTTTTGGTTGCTGATACACAGTAAAAAAAGGAAAAAGATGCAATCACAACATCGAATATACCCCAGAATGGAATCAGTAAAAACATCAGTTCACCACACAAAAAAGAAAAGTCCACACAATGATCCATTAAAGAAAAAACAATGTTAAGGATCTTATAAAATGACAATAAAAGCAAATAATTTCTTACAAATTCCATTTCACCTTTTAAATTAAAATAAATACCGTATTTTTCGGACTATAAGACGCACCGGACCACAAGACACACCTAGGTTTTAAAGGAAGAAAATAGGAAAAAAAATAGAAGCAAAAAATGTAGTCATGATGCCCTGTTATGGGGGAGGGGGTCTGCTGCTGACACTGGTATTGAGGTAATGTCCCCCAATTCTGTTAATATCCTCCATCCTGGTATGTATGGCCCCTCCTTCCAGGCATAAGTGGCCCCCATCACCCCTTTAAGCCCTATCCTGGTATGCATGGCACCCCTTTATTTCCCCCATCCTGGAATGCATGATACCCCTTGAGCCACCATCCTGGTATGCATGCCACCCCTTGAGCCCCCATCCTGGTATGCATGGCACCTTCTGAGCCCCCATCCTGGTATGCATGGCACCCATTGAGCCCCCATCCTGGTATGCATGGCACCCCTTGAGCCTCCATCCTGGTATGCATGGCACCCCTTGAGCCCCCATCCTGGTATGCATGGCACCCCTTGAACCCCCATCCTGGTATGCATGGCACCATCTGAGCCCCCATCCTGGTATGTATGGCACCTTCTGAGACCCCATCCTGGTATGCATGGCATCCCTTGAGCCCCCATACTGGTATGCATGGCACCCCTCTGAGCCCCCATCCTGGTATGCATGGCACCCCTTGAGCCCCCATCCTGGTATGCATGGCACGCCTGGAGCCCCCATCCTGGTATGCATGGCACCCTCTGAGGCCCCATCCTGGTATGCATGGCACCCCTTGAGCCCCCATCCTGGTATGCATGGCACCCTCTGAGCCCCCATTCTGGTATGCATGGCACCCTCTGAGCCCCCATCATGGTATGTATGACATCTTCTGAGCCCCCATCGTGGTATGCATGGCACCCTTTGAGCCACCATCCTGGTATGCATTGCACCTTCTGAGCCCCCATCCTGGTATGTATGGCACCTTCTGAGCCCCCATCCTGGTATGCATGGCACCCCTCTGAGACCTCATCCTGGTATGCATGGCACCCCTCTGAGCCCCCATCCTGGTATGTATGGCACCCTCTGAGCCCTCATCTTGGCATGTATGGCACCCTCTGAGACCCCATCCTGGTATGCATGGCACCCTCTCCGCCTCCATCCTGGTATGTATGGCACGCTCTGAGCCCCATCAACGCTGCCTACAAAATAAAAGAACAATCATACTCACCTCCTCTCTCCTCCAGCGCTGTCCCGCTCTGCTGCTGACACTCTCACTGTGTGAGCCGAGCATGGCAGGGCGCGCATGGTGTCCCTGCCATGCGCCCTCACACAGTTTGAGATGCTGTGCTGGAATAGTCACTGCTCCCCACGCCGGGACTCTGTGCATGGGGAGCAGTGACCATTCAGTCTGTTCAATAGCCGGCACACTGTACCGCAGTGTGGCTCCTGTTGCCGCTCTGTCGTCAGTGTGCCTGCTATTAAAGACCATAGATATTCACTACAACCCATGGGAGTTGGTTGTAGCAAATATTCATGAGCTTTAATAGCGGGCACACTGACCACAGAGCGCAGCAGGAGCCGTGCTGTGGCTCTAGTGTGCTGGCTATTAAGAGAAATGAATATTCATTGCTCTCCATGCCCATGGGCGTGGGGAGCAGGGAATATTCATTTTCTTTAGTAGTGGGCACAGCTAGGCTGCAGCAGGCGGCTGCTGCCTCCTGTGCCCCGCTTATCCCCCGCTGCTGCTCCCCCACACCCACCACCATGCCAAAATTTTGGAGGAAAGAAGTGCGTTTTATAGTCCGAAAAATACGGTACATGTTTGGTATTGTGATAATTGCAGTGACCTGAAGAATAATGTTACCTGGTGATTTTTGTGGCACTATGAGGGCTGTAAAAGCAAAATTAAAAAAAAATTCTAGAATTGCTTTTTTTTACCATAATTTCATCACACTAGGAATTTTTTTTCTATTTTTTCAGTATATTGACTAGCAAAAGTAAATGGAGTCATTCAAAACTAGAATGTGTCCAGCAAAAATCAAGTCCTAAAATAGATGTTTTTATGGAAAAATACAAAAAAGTTATGGCTCTTTGAAGATGGAGAGGAAAGAAACAAAAGCTCAAAGCAGAAAATCGTCAAGTCTTGAAAGGGTCAGCAAAATTATCATTGATTAAGATGGGTCAAGAAGGTGTTCAAAAACAGTATCATATCGTACTCACCTTGGTCTTCATCTATCAGCTTCAAAGAAGGCTTGCACTTGCTCCCTAAAGCATGAACTCTGACTCTCATCTTTGCTGTTTGCCAGCTCTTTAAGTGCCAAATAGGCCGAGATGAACGTTATGATATCATGATTCATAATGACCACATGAGGTGACATCATAATTTGTGTCCAGGTCCAGTTGGTAAGAGCAAGAAGACCGGCTCCAAAGCTACTTCCTTAGGAAATGAAGTTGGAAGGCTTGCGAGTGGGCTGCAGCTGCAGTGGGACAGATGTATTGTGAGGTGTTTATTATTATTTTAACCACTTTCACAGCCTTTTACAATGCACAAAGTCAATTGCATACAATTATATCGAATTCATGAAAATCAAATATTTCTGTAAGATTTGAGACAAATTGAATTCACCTAAAACTAATTTGCTTCTCTAATAATTAAATATTAAAGAATACTGTGATTTATATAAGGAAGTGGTATTTTACTCAGATGATTGATAGGGGTTTGTACCCAGTGTTGATTGTGCTCCTCTAAAAAGGAGGAACGCATGTGTGATCCATGTTTTTTATGGACATGCTTCCTTTTAAACAGCACACCATGTGGTCAGTTAAAGCATTGCAAAAAAAATATGTAAGTTCTAAAGATGTCATGCTTCAGGATTCAAACCCTTGATCCTGTGTTCTGTGGTTGGCATCTCTTTCCGCTGAGTCACAACAGATGCACCTTTTCTTTAAAAGTTTTAGTTCTGTTATCTTTGTTTCTGTCGGTTTTGGTTAACAGTAGTGATGGGCAAGCACTAAAATGCTTGGGTGCTCGATGCTCGGGTCGAGCACATTGGAATACTTGGGTGCTCGACCCGAGCAACAAGCCCAATGTAAGTCTATGGGAAACTTGAGCATTTTTCAGGCGGCTCCCCCCGGCGGTCTGCAGAGGGCCTAAAAATTGCCCAAATCGATGGGAACAGTGCTCAAATGACATGGGGACAGCATGGGGAAGACCCCTGGAAGCATTTCTGACTCCAAGGTCACTTCTGTCAACAATGTTGTCAGGGGTCTTACGTCACTTTTACGGAATCACAATAAAACATACAAAAACAAAACCAAAATGGATTTTCCTTGGAAATATGTTAAGGAACATCCTTTCCAGGGTAATGACTTCTATATAAAGCAAAATAAATAACCAAAAACAAAAATACTCCTCCACAATGGGGCTATGTTCACACTTAGCGTTTTTGATGCATTTTTGCACATTTGCATTGCTTTCAACCGTGACAAATGCATTCACCAGGAAATGTCATTTAAAACATTTTACAACCTTATCTGGCCATGTGGTGTGTGAGATATCATCAGACACATCATGCTACATTTATGAAGGAGGGACTCTTAAAGTCACAAAGCATATTTTTTTAGGCCAGGCGGCCTTTAATATTCTTAAAGGGCCAGCAGTCGGCCCTCACTATTCTTAGAGAGCAATTAGAAGGCTATGTTTTATTGTTCCCATTACTAAAGAGTCAGTCTCCTATACTGTTATTGCATATGCAGTGAGTGCCAGGGCTGTCCAAAGTTTGGATGCACCCCAATTCCACTTTGAAAATTTGGTTGCACCCCAATACCACTTTGAAGAGGCTTAGAGGAGGGCCTCCTGAAAACAATGTTCCCACTAATAGGAAGTAGGTCTCCCATTGTGTTTGGCTATGCAGTGAATGCAAGGGTTGCCAAAAATTTGGAGGCAATCCAATGCCCCTTGGAAGAGATGTGGAGATCAGAGGGGCTCCTGAAAAAAAAAGTTCCCTTTATTAGGAAGTAGGTCTCGCATTGTGTTTGCCTATGCAGTGAATGCAAGGGTTGCCAAAAATTTGGAGCGTAACATAAACTCAGCCATGCGTGCCAGGATACTAACAGTCAAGACTTCCGTGTCCTCACCAAGAGGATGACTGACCATGCTCTCCTCCTCTTCCTCCCAGTCCTCAGGCCATTCACGCTGAACAGACGGTATGACAGCTGTGCAGGAAGTACCATCTATAGCGCATGAAACTAGCTCCTGTCATTCCTCCTCCTCCTCTTCCTCATTGTCACCCAATCCATATTGGGATGAGATGAGGCTGGGCTGTGTGTAATCAAACCGTTTAGTTCCTTGCTCCATCTCATCGTGCTCCGCCTGCAATGCATCTTTTTTATTGTGAGCAGAGAGCAATTCAGAAGACAGAGATGCGGGATGGTGATGCTAATTATGGCGTCATTGCCGCTCACCATCTTGGTGGAGTCCTCAAAGATTTGGACGATGGTATATATGTTTGACATCCATGTCCACTCCTGAGGTCTTATGTGTGGAGTCTGAACTGAATACCGACGGCCTTGTTGATGCTGGTACTCAACAACTGCCCTCTTCTGCTCACAAATTCTTCCCAACACCTGCAGTGTGTAGTTCCAATGTGTTGGGACATCATACACCAGTCTGTGAGCTGGAAGCTGCAAACACTGTTAAAACACGGAAAGGGTGCCTGAAGATGTAGGTGACTTTCTAAACTGGGCACACAGGTGGCGTACTTTAACAAGTAGATCGGGCAGCTCTGGGTAGGATTTGAGAAACCGCTGAACCACGAGGTTAAGCACATGGGCCAGGCATGGTACGTGTGTGAGCTCGCCTCGCCTCATAGCCGCCACCAAATTCCGGCCATTGTCACACATGACCATGCCTGGCTGTATGTTTAGCTGTGTGAGCCACAGATCTGCTTGCTCTTTTAAAGCTGTCCACAACTCTTCAGCATTGTGCGGTTTGTCACCTAAGAATATTAGCTTCAGCACAGCCTGTTGCTGCTTGGTCGAGGCAGTGCTGCAGTGTTTCCAGCTTGTAACTGATATGGTCATTTCGGAGATGGAGGCTGAAGAGGAGGAGGAGGCTGAGGAGGATGACGTGGTGCAGGAGCTGTAGACTGTGGGGGCAACCCTGATTGACCTAGTGCCCGCAATCCTTGGCATCGGGAGGACGTGTTGCATCCCAAGGTCCCACTGGGTCCCGACTTCCACTATGTTAACCCAGTGTGCCATCAGCGAGATGTATCATCCCTGCCCACAAGCACTTGTCCACGTGTCTGTGGTTAGGTGGACTTTCATAGTAACTGCATTGTTGAGGGTATGGCTAATGTTTTGGTACATGTGCTTGTGTAATGCGGGGACGGTACACCGGGAGAAATAGTGGTGGCTGGGGACCGAGTACCGAGGGACGGCCGCCGCCATCAGGTTGCGGAATGCTTCTGTCTCCATGAGCCTAAAAGGCAACATTTCGAGCGCAAGCAGTCGTGAAATGTGGGAATTTAGTAGTGTGTCCTGTGGGGGGTTGGCTGCATATTTGCGCTTGCATTCCAAGGACTGGGGTATGGACAAGTGAATGCTGCGCTGTGACAAGGACATGGACGTGCTTCCTGATGCTGCTACTTGAGAGTGTGCAATGACAAGTGCAGGGCAGGAGGCATCTTTGCATTCACCATGGACAGGGGATTGTCTTGAATGCTCAACAATGGTAGAAGCAATGGTGCCATCCGCAGACACTGTTTGACCCACAAAGTCTGGTGCTTTGCTGCCATATGCCTGATCATGCTGGTGGTGGTCAGTCTGGTCGTTTTGCCACCCCTGCTGATGCTGGCCTGGCAGGCGGTGCAAATCGCCTTTTCGGGGTTATCAGCAGAGTCTTTAAAAAACAACCAGACTCGGGAAAACCTAAGAGTTGTACTGGCAACTTCCTTCGTGTTGGTGTTATGGGGAACGCTTGCCTGCCTTCTGTCTGCGGCCACCACACTGCTACTTCCTGCCTATTGGGGTGCTCTGCCTCCCTCCCCCTGTGTGCTGCTGTCCTCACTCTGCATGTTCTCCTGCCAGGTTGGGTCAGTTACCATATCATCCACCACATCATCTTCCACTTCCGCACCCTGGTCCTCCTCCTGACTTTCTGGCAATTGTGCCCATTCGTCATTTACCTCTTGTGACACTTTCCCACCGTTGCCTTCATGTGACCGTGGCTGCTCAAATATTTGGGCATCGCTACATGCTATCTCCTCTTGCCCCGCTTCAAGTGGACGGGGTGAGAGTCCCGAAACTTTAAATGGAAAAGTGACAATATCTTCCACGCTCACTACAAATGGCTGAATTTGGAGTGACGTTATATGTAATCCGTGTGATGGAGAAACCACAGTTTTAAATACCTGGCGTGTAGGTAACTGTTTTGAACAGCAAACCAGTGTCGAAAACTTTGCTGACACATTGAAAATAAATTTGAATGGAGGCCAAAAATGGCAGTATTTTCAGCACAATTATATGTGATCTATGTGACGAAGAAACCAAAGTATTAAAAACCTGACCTGTAGGTAACTATTTTGAACAGCAAACCAGCGTCAAAAACTTTGCTGACACACTGAAAAAAAATTAGAATGGAGGCCAGAAATGGCAATTTTTTCAGTGTAATTATATGTGATGCGTGTGACGGACAAACCCCAGTTTTAAATATCTGGATTTTTAGTGATGGAAAGGACCTGGCTATATTCTGCAGTGCCAACAAGCAAATTGCACAGAAAAACGGTGTTCTCTGGATTGCTTTTTAAGCAAATAGTCAGGATTAAGATCCACAAAAAATTATTCCTGGCCCCTGAGACCTGGGCCTTTGTCTAGAAATGTCTATCAGCAGCAGAACGCAGAACTGGAATGGAGCCTCTTGTGCTATATGCACTGCAGTCTGCTATATACCCTGCCTGCCTATATACACTGCCTGCCTGATATTTCTGCAGAAGGATTAGTCCTCAGAAGGACTGTTTGTTAAGATGGATATGTGTAATGTACTTGTTTTCTCCCTACACTACCTAATACACAACCAAATCTCTTCCTAGCTCAGCAGCACCTCTCCCTACACTGCCTGATTGCGGAGTAGACTGATGAGCTCAGCGGCGTCAGGTCTGATATAGACCTGATGACACTGTGCGGCCAGCCAATCACTGTAATGCCACAGCCAACATGGCTGCGGCATTACAGTGAGTGGCAGGCAATCCCTGCATGTTGATTGGCGCTCTAAAGAGCACCAAACATGCAGGGGGGGGACCCGAGCATCCGCCCGAGCATCTCGCAAGTACTCGGCGAGCTCCGAGCATCTCAAGTACTGAGATGCTCTGGCGAGTACCGAGTACTTGCGAGTATGCTCTCTCATCACTAGTTAACAGGTGTTTTTCATTTACTCTGTTGATCTGTACTATCAACTTTTGGGTGTAGCTTTAAATACCTTCCTCTGCTGGTGTTTCCTGATGGTGATAGTCTTTGTTGGATTCATTCACTGTGCTGCAATTTGCGTTGGTTGCAGGTCTTTTGAGTGTGATTCTTTTATTTCTTAGGGAATTGCTATTTTAGCTATCATAGGAGCAGCTAAAGATATTCAGGGTAGGGTAAGCTGCCGTCGAGTGGGGGTATCATTGCTTTATCTTTGGTTGTGTGTCAGGCAGGGACAGATCAGGGTAAGAGAAAGGCTTTTTTTTAGTCTGAACAGGGACCTGTTAGGTTCAGGTATTTGTCCCCCTGGTATGTGTGAATGTCCTTTGACATATATAATAAAATAAATATATGTCAATGTCTCCTACAGAGATGAAGTATAAATTATCAATTATTGATTCTTATTTTTGCAATAAGTTTAAAAATATCATTCATTCATAAAAATTAAATGTGAATTAAAGGAAGGCTCACACCATAAAGCGTAAATATTCTTAGATATGCAATAGATCATTTTGCCACACAATTCAAGATATTCAGTATTGACATGAATTGACACATAAAAAATGGGTTCACGTGTACACAAATTCTCTCAATTTCATAAAGCAGCTGCTTCGAGTATCAGAAGCTGCTTAATCAATATTTTTGTAGTTCCATAGTCAAAGAGATTTATGGCATCCAGCTCAATGACGAAGAAAAAAGGAAGAGAAAAATGGCATTCAGTGTTACACTTTATCACTAACACTTTAAATCAGCAGCATAACAAGAGCAAAATTAGAACAAAATATACCGCTAACAGGACAAGTTAGTCCAAATATTATTTCTTGTGCAATCCCCTTTAACCTTGCCTATATTTCTGACACATCACATCTAGAGAGTCACCAATAATGACTGAAAGCAATAAACAGAAAATAATTTTAGCCTCTGAAAATGTTTTTCTATGTTTGAAAATAATCAATTATACTTTCCACCATTGTGCCATCTGATAATATGGACCCCTTTTAAAGAGAAAACCAACTATCTCAAGTTTTTTCAAGGCTGGAAAATCCCTTTAATGGGGTATTCCCAATGGGTAAATAATTGTTCAGTATTATTAAAATGACCATGCATAAATGCTTTCAATAAACCAAAATTTGTTGTTACAAAGCAATCACCAACGAAATGATCCTAGCTTCAATGGAAGGTGATAGCCCGGAAACAATTGGTCACATCCACCAATAGATCTCTTGCTGCTGGTCGAGCATTTGAGTTGAGATCTGCTATTCTTATATAGAGAATCTTTTTCTTTAAAGTGCTATCAGGACATTTTGACATTTTCATGTAGAATTATGGGATGTCACCGGGGATGTGTATATGTGACCATCCAGAAGAGGCATGTTCAGTGCAGAGTCTAGCAGTTCTGCACTAGAGAAACAGTTTGCAAGCAGGAAAGCAGAAGACACCTTCCACAGAATTGTGCTCGGCCCCACAACTGCAACTCATATGTAGTCCAGGCTGTGGGTGGAACTCCTAGTTAGACTATGTGACAGATCTAAAATGATGCCACCCGTGGATCTATGGAGATCACACTACTAATATACTTTATTTGGCTGAAACTTCTGAGTAAAACTCCTTTCCTGGCAAGCATCACTAGCATACAGGAGAGGTATGACCCAGTAAAAAATTGGACAAGAAAACAACTTCTGGGAAATGTAGTTTGCCAGCGTAAACTGACAGTCAAAGCAATAAAGAAGAATGGAAGGATTAGGGCAAAAAACAGAGAATGAAGACTAATTGAAAGCTCTTTTATCCATAAGACTATGACCTCAATTCATCAAAATATCTGCGCCAGAAAACTGAAATAAAAGATGTGGAAAAGTCACAATTTTTTTTGCTCAACATGCAGTTGTGCAAAAAGTTTGAGACATTTGATGCTTTTAATTCAGCTTCAGACAGCTTCGCCAAACTACGCGGAGCTGGAGGGTAGCCGGGGTGGGACTGGGTATGGTAACATCAACCTGTAAAATTCATCAATTTTGCTGGCGATTCTTATGTGAGAAATGTTGCTCCAGTCTGTGACATGGCACGAATAGTGTTGAGCATTCCGATACTGAAATATCTGGTATCAACCGATATTCGCTGTATCGGAGTTCCGATACTGAGTTCCGATACTTTTAGAATATCCAATACCGGAATCGGAAGTTCCCATAATGCAATGAGTCAGTTTCATTTTATTCAGCCAATGAGGATTCTAAGAAGTGTGGGCACATCCTGTTAGGCATGTTAACTAATGGCATGGCTGTGATTGGCTGCTAAAATGAAGTCATGATGCACTATAAAAGCCGCCGCCGCCATTTTGGGTTCACTCTGCTGTGAATTCAGTTAGGGAGGGGACGCTGCTGTTCTGAGGGACAGTTTTAGCTACCGATTTGTTTTATTGTGCTTTACCCAGGCTACTTTATAAGCTTTCCTTTGCCTTGCAGCGCTAGTGCACAGTTCTCTGCACTGTTCACGGCTATCTGCGAGGTCTCTGTGTGTGAGTGCAGCTCACGCTGTAGTATGTTCTGCAGCCACGTCCGGTTGTAGTCCACTCAGCGTGCGTCACTGCCTCATACATTGTCCTTTTTTGATTGCTCATTTTTCTTGATTTCTCCTATTAGTGTGGTTCCATCCGTATCCAGCTAGATTGCTTCCAAAAACACTATATAGGTGTAGATAGAGAAGCTTTCATTTTACATAGTTACATAGTTTATAAGGCCGAAAAAAGACAAGCGTCCATCCAGTTCAGCCTATTTCTTGTGCAGTGCAGCTATTCCGCAGCGTTGATCCAGGGGAAGGCAAAAAAAACCCATGCGGTATAGGCCAATTTACATCATTGAGGAAAAATTCACTTCCCGATTCCAATCTGGCAGTTAGATTAAATCCCTGGATTAATTAACTATCACTAAGCAAAAGATGTAATTTTATTGTTCTTAAGAAAGGCGTCCAGGCCTCTCTTGAACTTGAACTTTGCCTTGCAGCGCTAGTGCACAGTTCTCTGCACTGTTCACAGCTGTCTGCGAGGTCTCTGTGTGTGAGTGCAGCTCATGCTGTAGTGTGTTCTGCAGCCACATGCGGTTGTTGTCCACTCAGCGTGCGTCACTGCCTCATACATTGTCCTTTTTTGATTGCTCATTTTTCTTGTTTTCTCCTATTAGTGTGGTTCCATCCGAATCCAGCTAGATTGCTTCCAAAAACACTATATAGGAGTAGATAGAGGAGCCTTTCTGCAGCCTTGTGCCCTGCAGCCCCAGCCAGATTAGTATTAGCCTACTTTTTGTAGCCTCATCTATTGCATTGTAGGTTACCTTCCTGAATTGTAATATCTACAAAAAGTTTGTGATACTATCGGTTTTACATCTTTGGGCACATCCAGTGTCTTTTTGTGAAAAAAAAAAAACGTAAATAAAGTTCACCAAACACTCCACTTTACAGATGTGTAGGCCACATTAGCTCATATTAAAGTCTAGTCCACACTTTATAAAATTAGTGTTTCTTATACCTGTTAGCAGCTGTTCAGGAATAAGCACACTAAGCCCTTAGTACTTTTCTGCCTATCTTTATCAGTCTACCAAGATGAAGAAGGCAGGGAGTAAGGCTCGTGGGCATGGGCGTGGGCGTGGAGTTTCTGCAGGGAGAGGACATGGGGATTCTGTGCCTGCTGCGGGCACCAGTGACTCAGCATCCCCCAGTTTTACCAGGCAACAGTCCTTTATGCGCAGCTTTGTAGGAGCTCGCTCTACCCCACTGCTGCGGGAGGACCAAATTTAAGCCGTTGTCGGATGGATGGCAGCTTACGCATCGACTACAATTAGTTCCAGATCCTCTCAGGTCCTGAGCACTGAAGAGCACCCATCTGTCTCTTCACCACCTGCCAAATTGCCCAGGCAGTCAGAGAGCCAAGGAAGGGAGCCATCTCTACTTCTGTTCTCTGAATCTCTTGGATTGAAAAGAGGGGCCAGCCAAGCATAATTCTAGAATTAGAATAAGATGTAGTATGCAGTGATGTGCAACTGCTTTGTCTCTCTGAATCTGAAGAGGTGGATGGGCCAGTGCCTATGGTCAGCACACCTCAGTACGCATCTGATGATGAGACTCAGGTGCCACTTTTTGGTGCGTACTGTGCTCTCATGACTACCCAGGAGAAGCAGTTGTTTGAAGAGGGTAGTGTAGATGATGAGGTCGTTGACCCATCAAGGCGTGAGGTACAGGAAGGTGGTGGGAGCAGCTCTGAGGAAGAGATTCCCCGAACGGCCAGAAAAGGAGGTAGAGGGAGGGGGCAGACATGGTTGCCTGTAGCCTCCACTTCGGCACCCATTAGGAGCATGCCTCTTCCAAAACCCAAAAGGGCGCTCCCAAGACTTGCAGAGCCTGGTCCTTTTTTGACACAGTTGCAGATGACATTTGCTTTGTCAAATGCAAGCTGTGTAATCAGAAAGTGAAAAGAGGGAAAAGTGTCAGCAACCTCAATACCACAAATATGTGGAAACATGTGCGGACCAAGCACGTGGTAGAGTTACAAAAACACACTGAAGACCTCGGCCAAACTACAGCGTCACCTACCACCTCTTCAGCTCGTGTTGTAGCCTCTTCCTCCAGCTTACACACAGCTGGTTCGGCTTCCTCACAGGATCGCCATGGAAGAACTTCTGGCACTGTTGTACAGAGACACAGTGTCATTCCACCAACAGCACCATGTTCCCTGTTATCCTCACACACCCAGGCCAGTCTACAGCCATCGTTAGCATAGGCATGGGAGAAAAGGCGCCCATACTCGGCAAACCACCCCCGAGCACAGGCTCTGAATGCTGGCATTGCAAAACTACTGGCCCTTGAAATGCTATCATTCAGGCTGGTGGAGATTGACACCTTCCGTATCTTGATGGCATTGGCAATCCCACAATCCAACGTGCCCAGCCACTTTTATTTCAGCAGGCAAGCCGTCCCTGCCCTGCCACAGCATGTGGAGGGAAAAATTAAACATGTGCTTCAAAACGCCGTCAGTAGCAAGGTCCACCTGACCACCGATGCGTGGACCAGTAAGCATGGACAGGGATGATACCTTTCCCTCACTGCCCATTGGGTAAATGTTGTGGAGCCGGGTACAGATCTTAAGAGTGGTGCTGTACATGTTCTGCCAACTCCAGGGATTGCAGGAATCCAGTCTGTACACATTGACTCCTCCATATTCTCCAGTTCCTCTGAATCATTGCTGCAGGAGCCGTCACGGTCTACCTCCACATTGACCCGTGAACGGTTACCTTTTACGACCGATATGAGCACAGCCGTGGCCAAACGTCAACAGGCCGTATTGAAATTAATTTCTTTGGAGAATCGAAGCCACACAGCACAGGAGCTCTGGAATGCCATCAAGCTGCAGAGAGACGTGTGGTTTGTGCCAGCGAATCTCCAGCCAGGCATGGTAGTATGTGACAATGGCCGAAATCTGGTGGCAGCTCTGGGCCTAGGCAACCTCACTCACATCCCATGTCTGGCGCATGTGCTCAACTTGGTTGTGCAGAGTTTTTTGAGGGATTATCCGGATCTTGATGCACTGCTGCACAAGGTCCGCATAGAGTGCGCTCACTTGCGGCGTTACAGCATCGCAAGATCGAGCATTGCAGCTTTGCAGCACCGATTATGCCTTCTGGAACATCACATCATACTGTATGTGACCTACCCACCAGGTGGAATTCAACATTACATATGTTGGAGAGGTTGTGTGAGCAGCAGGCAGCAGTAATCGAGTACCAGCTGCAGCAGGCGCAAACAAGTCGCACTGCGCGCCGTTCACACTTCACACCACTGAGTGGGCCTCTATGAAGTACATCTGCCAAGTTTTGCGTGCCTTCGATTATTCCACGCGGATGGCGAGTGTTGATGATGCACTAGTCAGCATGACTATCCCCCTTATCTGCCTGCTTGAAAAAACACTGCAAGCACTAAGGGAGGAGGTTTTGGAAGAGGTGGAGGATGAGGAGTCACAAATGCCATCTGCTTCTGTACAGTATGCGCAAAGTGGTTCCTCACAAAGGCCTAGGCAGGGGACACTTTGTGAGGAGGATGAGGAGGAGTCAATGGAGGAGGAAGACATCTGTCCAGAGGAGGGAGGCACACAATGCTCTTGTAGTCAGTATCTAGAGCGAGGGTGGGGTGATGCAGAGCAGGCAGAGATCACGCCTCAAGCAGGGGACAGTGTTTCTTGGCCAGTTGGCAGTATGCAGCACATGGTTGATTTCATGCTGCAGTGCCTGAGAAACGACCGCCGCATCGCCCACATTCTCAACACGGCTGATTATTGGGTGTTCACCCTCCTAGATCCTCGCTACCGGGACAACTTACAAAGCTCATAACACCATTTAATCGGGAGCGTAAAATGCAGGAGTACCAAGACACACTGGTGCATTCCATCATGTTCTCCATTCCACTCGAGAGCAGTGCTGCTAGTGCTTTAAAAAGCAGCTCAGTGCGTCGAGGCAGTGGAGGAAGCTCTGCACAAAGAGGGAGCAGAAGCAGCGCCTCAGCACAAGGCAAGACCAGTATGGCCCAAATGTGGCAAAGTTTTGTGTCCCCGCCACAAATGTCTACACCATCACAGACGGCTCCAGTCAGCAGGAGGCAATGTTTCCGTCAGATGGTGACAGACTACATGTCTTGCCCTGTCAGTGTACTCCCAGACGGCTCTTCACCCTTCAAGTTTTGGGTCTATAAGCTGGATACATGGCCAGAGCTTAGCCAGTATGCATTGGAGGTGCTGGCTTGCCCTGCTGCTAGTGTATTATCGGAACGCATCTTTAGTGCCGCAGGTGGTGTTCTAACAGACCGTCATATCCGACTATCCTCTGATAAGGTTGACCAGCTTACTTTTCTGAAAATGAACAAGGCCTGGATCTCGCATGAATTTGCCAGTCCTCTTCCAGATTAAATAATTGGTTGGCAACAGTATCCAGGTCTCCTGTTGTGTTCATGTTTCTACCACCTGAACTGTAATCCCTGGGCTCCAACACCATCAATTGCTGCTCAGAAGTTCCATCTGCACAGTCAACACTTGCTCTAGCGTTATTGGGGTTCAGTAACGTCAGCTGTTCCCCTGCTGTGTGCCCGGCAATTTCTCCTGCTCTGTTCACATTCACACTACTACTGATTTTAAACTTGCTCCAATTAGGCCTCTGGCTCCTCTCTGTTTTCAGTATTTACCCTGGGCTCCAACACAGCCAGTTGCTGCTCAGAAGTGCCATCTGCACAGTCAACACTTGCTCCAGTGTTATTGGGGTTCAGTAACATCAGCTGTTCCCCTGCTATGTGCCTGGCAATTTCTCCTGCTCTGTCCACATTCACACTACTACTGATTTTAAACTTGCTACAATTAGGCCTCTGGCTCTGCTCTGTTTTCAGTATTTACCCTGGGCTCCAACACCGCCAGTTGCTGCTCAGAGGTGCCGTCTGCACAGTCAA
Organism: Phyllobates terribilis; assembly: GCF_046119375.1. Taxonomy (NCBI): domain Eukaryota; kingdom Metazoa; phylum Chordata; class Amphibia; order Anura; family Dendrobatidae; genus Phyllobates; species Phyllobates terribilis. The sequence goes on from NW_027362761.1 coordinate 548,762,150, forward strand.
CACTTGATCCAGTGTTATTGGGGTTCAGTAACATCAGCTGTTCCCCTGCTATGTGCCTGGCAATTTCTCCTGCTCTGTCCACATTCACACTACTACTGATTTTAAACTTGCTCCAATTAGGCCTCTGGCTCCTCTCTGTTTTCAGTATTTAGCCTAGGCTCAAACACCGCCATTTGCTGCTTAGAAGTGCTGTCTGCACAGTCAACACTTGCTCCAGTGTTATTGGGGTTCAGTAACGTCAGCTGTTCCCCTGCTGTGTGTCCGGCAATTTCTCCTGCTCTGTCCACATTCACACTACTACTGATTTTAAACTTGCTCCAATTAGGCCTCTGGCTTCTCTCTGTTTTCACTATTTACCCTGGGCTCCAACACCGCCAGTTGCTGCTCAGAAGTGATGTCTGCACAGTCAACAATTGCTCCTGTGTTATTGGGGTTCAGTAACGTCAGCTGTTCCCCTGCTGTGAGTCCGGCAATTTATCCTGCTCTGTCCACATTGTCACTACTACTGATTTTAAACTTGCTCCAATTAGGCCTCTGGCTCCTCTCTGTTTTCAGTATTTACCCTGGGCTCCAACACCACAAGTTTCTGCTCAGAAGTGCTGTCTGCACAGTCAACACTTGCTCCAGTGTTATTGGGGTTCAGTAACTTCAGCTGATCCCCTGCTGTGTGTCCGGCAATTTATCCTGCTCTGTCCACATTGTCACTACTACTGATTTTAAACTTGCTCCAATTAGGCCTCTGGCTCCTCTCTGTTTTCAGTATTTACCCTGGGCTCCAACACCCCCAGTTGCTGCTCAGAAGTGATGTCTGCACAGTCAACAATTGCTCCTGTGTTATTGGGGTTCAGTAACGTCAGCTGATCCTCTGCTGTGTGTCCGGCAATTTCTCCAGCTCTGTCCACATTGTCACTACTACTGAATTTAAACTTGCTCCAATTAGGCCTCTGTCTGGCTCCTCTCTGTTTTCAGTATTTACCCTGGGCTCCAACACCACAAGTTTCTGCTCAGAAGTGCTGTCTGCACAGTCAATACTTGCTCCAGTGTTATTGGGGTTCAGTAACGTCGCTGTTCCCCTGCTGTGAGTCCGGCAATTTATCCTGCTCTGTCCACATTGTCACTACTACTGATTTTAAACTTGCTCCAATTAGGCCTCTGTCTGGCTCCTCTCTGTTTTCAGTATTTAACCTGGGCTACAACACCTCTAGTTGCTGCTCAGAAGTGCTGTCTGCACAGTCAACACTTGCTCCAGTGTTATTGAGGTTCAGTAACTTCAGCTGATCCCCTGCTTTGTGTCCGGCAATTTCTCCTGGTCTATCCACATTGTCACTACTACTGATTTTAAACTTGCTCCAATTAGGTCTCTGTCTGGCTCCTCTCTGTTTTCAGTATTTACCCTGGGCTCCAACACCGCTAGTTGCTGCTCAAAAGTGCTGTCTGCACAGTCAACACTTGCTCCAGTGTTATTGGGGTTCAGTAACGTCAGCTGATTCCCTGCTGTGTGTCCAGCAATTTCTCCTGCTCTGTCCACATTGTCACTAATACTGATTTTAAACTTGCTCCAATTAGGCCTCTGTCTGGCTCCTCTCTGTTTTCAGTATTTACCATGGGCTCCAACACTGCTAGTTGCTGCTCAGAAGTGCTGTCTGCACAGTCAACACTTGCTCCAGTGTTATTGGGGTTCAGTAACGTCAGCTGATCCCCTGCTGTGTGTCCGGCAATTTATCCTGCTCTGTCCACATTGTCACTACTACTGATTTTAAACTTGCTCCAATTAGGCCTCTGGCTCCTCTCTGTTTTCAGTATTTACCCTGGGCTCCAACACCCCCAGTTGCTGCTCAGAAGTGATGTCTGCACAGTCAACAATTGCTCCTGTGTTATTGGGGTTCAGTAACGTCAGCTGATCCTCTGCTGTGTGTCCGGCAATTTCTCCAGCTCTGTCAACATTGTCACTACTACTGAATTTAAACTTGCTCCAATTAGGCCTCTGTCTGGCTCCTCTCTGTTTTCAGTATTTACCCTGGGCTCCAACACCACAAGTTTCTGCTCAGAAGTGCTGTCTGCACAGTCAATACTTGCTCCAGTGTTATTGGGGTTCAGTAACGTCGCTGTTCCCCTGCTGTGAGTCCGGCAATTTATCCTGCTCTGTCCACATTGTCACTACTACTGATTTTAAACTTGCTCCAATTAGGCCTCTGTCTGGCTCCTCTCTGTTTTCAGTATTTAACCTGGGCTACAACACCTCTAGTTGCTGCTCAGAAGTGCTGTCTGCACAGTCAACACTTGCTCCAGTGTTATTGAGGTTCAGTAACTTCAGCTGATCCCCTGCTTTGTGTCCGGCAATTTCTCCTGGTCTATCCACATTGTCACTACTACTGATTTTAAACTTGCTCCAATTAGGTCTCTGTCTGGCTCCTCTCTGTTTTCAGTATTTACCCTGGGCTCCAACACCGCTAGTTGCTGCTCAAAAGTGCTGTCTGCACAGTCAACACTTGCTCCAGTGTTATTGGGGTTCAGTAACGTCAGCTGATTCCCTGCTGTGTGTCCAGCAATTTCTCCTGCTCTGTCCACATTGTCACTAATACTGATTTTAAACTTGCTCCAATTAGGCCTCTGGCTCCTCTCTGTTTTCAGTATTTACCCTGGGCTCCAACACCACAAGTTTCTGCTCAGAAGTGCTGTCTGCACAGTCAACACTTGCTCCAGTGTTATTGGGGTTCAGTAACTTCAGCTGATCCCCTGCTGTGTGTCCGGCAATTTATCCTGCTCTGTCCACATTGTCACTACTACTGATTTTAAACTTGCTCCAATTAGGCCTCTGGCTCCTCTCTGTTTTCAGTATTTACCCTGGGCTCCAACACCCCCAGTTGCTGCTCAGAAGTGATGTCTGCACAGTCAACAATTGCTCCTGTGTTATTGGGGTTCAGTAACGTCAGCTGATCCTCTGCTGTGTGTCCGGCAATTTCTCCAGCTCTGTCCACATTGTCACTACTACTGAATTTAAACTTGCTCCAATTAGGCCTCTGTCTGGCTCCTCTCTGTTTTCAGTATTTACCCTGGGCTCCAACACCACAAGTTTCTGCTCAGAAGTGCTGTCTGCACAGTCAATACTTGCTCCAGTGTTATTGGGGTTCAGTAACGTCGCTGTTCCCCTGCTGTGAGTCCGGCAATTTATCCTGCTCTGTCCACATTGTCACTACTACTGATTTTAAACTTGCTCCAATTAGGCCTCTGTCTGGCTCCTCTCTGTTTTCAGTATTTAACCTGGGCTACAACACCTCTAGTTGCTGCTCAGAAGTGCTGTCTGCACAGTCAACACTTGCTCCAGTGTTATTGAGGTTCAGTAACTTCAGCTGATCCCCTGCTTTGTGTCCGGCAATTTCTCCTGGTCTATCCACATTGTCACTACTACTGATTTTAAACTTGCTCCAATTAGGTCTCTGTCTGGCTCCTCTCTGTTTTCAGTATTTACCCTGGGCTCCAACACCGCTAGTTGCTGCTCAAAAGTGCTGTCTGCACAGTCAACACTTGCTCCAGTGTTATTGGGGTTCAGTAACGTCAGCTGATTCCCTGCTGTGTGTCCAGCAATTTCTCCTGCTCTGTCCACATTGTCACTAATACTGATTTTAAACTTGCTCCAATTAGGCCTCTGTCTGGCTCCTCTCTGTTTTCAGTATTTACCATGGGCTCCAACACTGCTAGTTGCTGCTCAGAAGTGCTGTCTGCACAGTCAACACTTGCTCCAGTGTTATTGGGGTTCAGTAACGTCAGCTGATCCCCTGCTGTGTGTCCGGCAATTTATCCTGCTCTGTCCACATTGTCACTACTACTGATTTTAAACTTGCTCCAATTAGGCCTCTGGCTCCTCTCTGTTTTCAGTATTTACCCTGGGCTCCAACACCCCCAGTTGCTGCTCAGAAGTGATGTCTGCACAGTCAACAATTGCTCCTGTGTTATTGGGGTTCAGTAACGTCAGCTGATCCTCTGCTGTGTGTCCGGCAATTTCTCCAGCTCTGTCAACATTGTCACTACTACTGAATTTAAACTTGCTCCAATTAGGCCTCTGTCTGGCTCCTCTCTGTTTTCAGTATTTACCCTGGGCTCCAACACCACAAGTTTCTGCTCAGAAGTGCTGTCTGCACAGTCAATACTTGCTCCAGTGTTATTGGGGTTCAGTAACGTCGCTGTTCCCCTGCTGTGAGTCCGGCAATTTATCCTGCTCTGTCCACATTGTCACTACTACTGATTTTAAACTTGCTCCAATTAGGCCTCTGTCTGGCTCCTCTCTGTTTTCAGTATTTAACCTGGGCTACAACACCTCTAGTTGCTGCTCAGAAGTGCTGTCTGCACAGTCAACACTTGCTCCAGTGTTATTGAGGTTCAGTAACTTCAGCTGATCCCCTGCTTTGTGTCCGGCAATTTCTCCTGGTCTATCCACATTGTCACTACTACTGATTTTAAACTTGCTCCAATTAGGTCTCTGTCTGGCTCCTCTCTGTTTTCAGTATTTACCCTGGGCTCCAACACCGCTAGTTGCTGCTCAAAAGTGCTGTCTGCACAGTCAACACTTGCTCCAGTGTTATTGGGGTTCAGTAACGTCAGCTGATTCCCTGCTGTGTGTCCAGCAATTTCTCCTGCTCTGTCCACATTGTCACTAATACTGATTTTAAACTTGCTCCAATTAGGCCTCTGTCTGGCTCCTCTCTGTTTTCAGTATTTACCATGGGCTCCAACACTGCTAGTTGCTGCTCAGAAGTGCTGTCTGCACAGTCAACACTTGCTCCAGTGTTATTGGGGTTCAGTAACGTCAGCTGATCCCTTGCTGTGTGTCCAGCAATTTCTCCTGCTCTGTCCACATTGTCACTACTATTGATTTTAAACTTGCTCCAATTAGGCCTCTGGCTCCACTCTGTTTTTAGTATTTACCCTGGGTTCCAGCACTGCCAGCTGTTTCCCAGCAGTGTCTTTGGCACGGCTACTCCGTCCTGCCCAGCCTGGTTCCAGCACGCCAGCTGTTTCCGGGTAGTGTCAACGTCACTTTGCCTCCAATACGTTGTCCTGTCGTGTTGCGGTCGGGTTAATCGACTCTATGGTGCCTGCAGTTTAGGTGACTCCTATGTGGGCTGTGGGATATGGCAATGAAGGCTGGTTCCATAGTGCCAATAGGACAAGCACCCCCTGTAGAACTGTGGGTACCTTCTGCTGCCTATCTGAGTTCCAGTACCATTATCTGGTCCTCGGTAGTTCCATAGGCTCTTGTACCTTCTGCTACCCATCCGGCTTCCAGTACTGTCAGCAGGTCCTCGGTAGTTCCATTGGCTCTTGTACCTTCTGCTACCCATCCGGGTTCCAGTACCATCAGCTGGTTCTCGGCAGTGTCTTTGGCATAGGTGCCTCCTTCTCGGTATCCGAGTTCCACCAACGTCTGCTGGTCCTTGGTAGTGCTTTCTGGCACAGGTACCTCCTGCTTATTAACCGGGTTCCAGTACCGTCAGCTGGTCCTCTGTAGTTCCATTGGCTCTTGTATCTTCTGCTACCCATCCGGGTTCCAGTACCGTTAGCTGGTCCACGGTAGTTCCATTTGCTCTTTTACCTTCTGGTACCCATCCAGGATCCAGTACCATCATCTGGTTCTCGGCAGTGTCTTTGGCACGGGTACTCCCTCCTGCCCAGCCTGGTTCCAGCATGCCAGCTGTATCCGGGTAGTGTCAACGTCACTTTGCCTCCAATACGTTGTCCTGTCGTGTTGCGGTCGGGTTAGACAACTCTATGTTGCCTGCAGTTTAGGTGACTCCTATGTGGGCTGCGGGATCTCGCAATGAAGGCTGGTTCCATAGTGCCAATAGGACAAGCACCCCCTTTAGGACTGTGGGTTTCGGTAACTCCGGCCGGCTCGCGGCCTTGCAACTTTTTTTTTCATGGGTACTTTCTGCTGCCTATCTGAGTTCCAGTACCATTAGCTGGTCCTCGGTAGTTCCATTGGCTCTTGTACCTACTGCTACCCATCCGGGTTTCAGTATCGTCAGCTGGTCCTCGGTAGTTCCATTGCCTCTTGTACCTTCTGCTACCCATCCGGGTTCCAGTACCGTCAGCTGGTCCTCGGTAGTTCCATTGGCTCTTGTACCTTCTGCTACCCATCCGGGTTCCAGTACCGTCAGCAGGTTCTCGGCAGTGCCTTTGGCTTAGGTGCCTCCTTCTTGGTATCCGAGTTCCACCAACGTCTGCTGGTCCTTGGTAGTGCTTTCTGGCACAGGTACCTCCTGCTTAGTAACTGGGTACCAGTACCGTCAGCTGGTCCTCGGTAGCTCCATTGGCTCTTGTACCTTCTGCTACCCATCCAGGTTCCAGTACCGTCAGCTGGTTCCAGGCAGTGCCTCAACCTTCTTGTACCTTCTGCTACATTTCCAAGTTCAAACTTTTTTAAATGGTTTTTGGTAATCACTCTGGATCTCCCTGACGACGACCCTGAAGACGACGACCCTGAAGACCACCCCGAAGAAGACGAGGACCCCGAAGATGACGACCCTGAAGACAACGACCCTGAAGACCACCCCGAAGAAGAGGAGGACCCAAAAGACGACGACCCTGAAGACGACGACACTGAAGACCACCCCGAAGAAGAAGAGGACCCCGAAAATGACGACCCTGAAGACGACGACTCTGAAGACCGCCCCGAAGAAGACGAGGACCCCGAAGATGATGACCCTGAAGACGATGACACTGAAGACCACCCCGAAGAAGACGAGGACCCCAAAGACGATAACCCTTAAGACCACCCCGAAGAAGACGAGGACCACGAAGATGACCCTGAAGACAACGACCCTGAAGACCACCCCGAAGAAGACGAGGGCCCCGAAGACGATGACCCTTAAGACCACCCCGAAGAAGACGAGGACCCCGAAGATGACCCTGAAGACGACGACCCTGAAGACCACCCCAAAGAAGACCAAGAAGATGACCCTGAAGAAGATGACCAAGAGGACAAAGAACAAGAAGACAACCACTAAGATACAGAAGAACAAGAGACAGAAGACCAAGAAGCAGAAGAATAAGAAGCTGCAGAACAAAAAGCAGAAGAACATTAAGCATACGTCTAAAAATCAGAGCAAAAGATATTATCTAAATTATAAGCAGGAGAAGACTAAGCAGTGTATGGGGGTGAGTCCGTTCCTCCTCGTGGTGCCCCTGGAAAAGACCTGCTGCTGCAGGCCAAACTGCACGCGGACAAATCCTGTTGTAAATCTTTTGTGACAGGCAGAAAGGAAGGTGTAATCTTCAAACATTTATAGATAACAACTACAGCAATGCCTGTCACAAATAAGAATATGATGATGAAGAAGAAGATGAAAAAGTAGAATATGAAGAAGAATAATAGTTGAATAAGAAGATTATGAAGAATGTAAAAAAAAAGAATAATAGGAAGAAGGTGAAGAAGAAGAAGATGAATAAAGTGAAGAAGAAGTTGATGAAAAAGATGCTGCTGCTGAGGATGATGAAGGAGAAAGTGTGGAAGAAGTAAAAAAGAAGGTGAAGAGCATGGAAGTAGTGAAACATAAATATCTGACAAAATATAAAAAAACGTAACATAGTCAATATCTGTGTAACTCCGAACGTCTTAAAAAAAATATTAATTCCTGCTATTCCATTTGATTGGGCTAAACCTCTATGCCTTTAATGTCTCCTCCACCTCCCCCAATACATTCTACATTATTCTTAGCTGTTTTCCTTCATGTAGAATTAACCTACAAGGAAAGAAAGGGTTTATTTTCATTCCGATATTTGAGTCCCATTGACTTGCATTGGCTTCCGGTATCGTAATCGGCGATATCCGATATGTTTTGGGTATCGGTCCCATCCAATCCGATCCGATATTTCCCGATATCGGAAGGTATCGCTCAACACTAGGCACGAATGATATGCGGCAAATTCATTAAGTAGTGTGCACATCAAAATATTACATTATGAGAACACCCCCTGTAAACATTTATCCTTGTGTCTCCAACACAGGTTATTAATATATATCGGGTCACATTTTTGTTGCACCTACTAATATGTAAGTACGCCAGATTCTCCACCTTAGGCCATTGCTGGTCAGAGGCTCCTCCATCACCAGCCATGTGTATACATGAGAGCTGTGCAGTCTGGAGAAACAGGAGCACCTTTAAGGGTGTAGTCAGAGGGCCGTATAAATCGGAGCGAGATCAGAACGCAGTGCACGGACTAGTCGGTGGCTCTCCTGACCCAAGAGTGACAGCCTCATGTATTTCTATGCAGCTGTCACGCCCGGGTAAGGAGAGCAATCGGGCAGTCTGTCACTACATTCCAATCTCACTTCAATTTATATGGCCATCTGACTGAGTCCTAATACTTATTTATTAGCAAGTGCCAGAAAATCATGTCCTCAAAACATTTGTTAAAATATTGACTAATCATTTCACCACTAAAATAATAAAAAATTCTACATTTTTGGTATCATCGTAATCGCACTATTTAGCAGAATCATATTCCAAGGTCATTTGAAAACAATTCCCATAAAACAAAGTCAGAATTGTGTTTTTTGTTCACAATTTCTCCCAACTTGGATTTTTTTATGACTATGTAGTCATTCAAATGTACTACTCCTCTTGAAGAATACAAGCCCTTATATGTCTATGTTGACAGAAAAATAAAAAACTTATGGCTCTGGGAAAAAGGTGAGGAAATGCAAAAATGAAAATTGGCTGCATCGTGAAGGGGTTATGCTTCTTCCACTCAGAAAACTAAGCCAAGTTTTTTAAAGATGTAATGTGCATGTAACACCATTTGTGAGGCCCATGTGTGAAATTCCAGCAGATCCTGTCTCTGCACAGACATTCACAGCAACCTCTTCCTGCACTAACTTGGACTACAACTCTCAGTAGACATTTGATCTCTTTACATCACATAGGAGGAGGAGCAACAGAGGAAGAGACCGATTGGCTGGGCAAGCTCAAGAAGGAGGGAAGAGTCGAGGCCAGTGAACATGAGGGCTGTCAGCCATTGCTAAGGACAGACAAGACCACTACAGGAGCAGAGCTTGGGGTGCAGACTGATGCTTTTGCTAAACTCTGTGGAAGGACTGTGAGCCTTGTAATTGCATCAGAACCCCAGACTAGCCAGACGATCCTGGATACCCTCCTCCCCGTGGCTCCACAGAAAGAAGGAGAATTCAGCCTCCCATCTATAAAGGATTGAATCCTGAAGTCCCAGACTGGAAGACTGTGGGACTACAGAACAGCTACTTCAAAGAGTGAGTAGCTTGCTGTGGTGTGTGGTTCCCCTGTGGACCAATGTATAGAAACTGTCTATAAGGGAGCCTTGCTGAGACTTGAGGTTCCATACCCAATTGAAGCTATAATAGGACTGTCTGTGAAGGAAGGCTTGATTTTTGAATATGTGCACCTACAGTCTCGAAGAGCTCCAACTACTGCGACAACCGGGCCCCAACTGAACTCTGTTGTTTTTGGCTGCAGCCAGTCATAATTAGACAGTTTTAGCTAGGAGTGAGTCTGTGGCTATTTAAAGGGAGAGTGTCCTCCCTATCTCCCAAGTTGATTGCAACGACTTAGCTGATTCTATATGTATATGTAAATTGTGAGTTCTGTTGTTTCATTGTTACCTAACATCCCCCTTACCATCCTTACCAATTACCTCCCTCCACATTAAATCTGTTTGAGTTTTCAACCTCATCTTTTTGTGAGTGTATAAAGGAGTGTATACAGGGGTTTCCAGAGTTGACCCCTGGCAGAAGAGGAAGACCCTCCTTAATCCCACTACAATTCCCAGCAAGATTCGGGTGGAGGCATTGCACTATATTGAGGTGAGAACTACCAAACACCCATGGAGGTGGCTTAAAAGGGTGTTACATGCACATAACCTAAGAATTTTTTTCTGTCACCAACAGGCAGTCCAAGTGTCTAAAGTAAACCAAAGTCAATGGGTAATCAAAACTCTGTGAAGGTGATGATTTGGATAAAGTCAAACCAAATTGTTTGATATCATAGTAATAAAACAACAATATTTGAAGAATTAGGTTGACAACTAAATTACACAAAAACACTATTTCGACTTCTACATTTTTATTTTGTCTAACTGCACGTTCATTGATGCAATCACCAGACATGAAGAAGTATTAGCTTTCTACATCACTTCTTCCCATTTACAGACTATATGTTGTCTTGACTGCGCGTCTCCTCAAGCTACTAAGAAAGTCTTTTTTATTTCTCCATATATCACCTTTCCCAGTTTCCATAAGGTATTTTGTCTTTTCTAGTTCTTAATTTCAAATAATGGTCAAAAACAGATCGATTCTTCGTACCAGCCCTCAAGGAAGCAATTCCACCCTCAATTACTTTGATTTTTCTATTGATTTAGAAACATTCACATCCCACTTTCTTCATTACACCTGTCACTTATGTGGTATCTATAGTTTTGTTCTCCTTTACTTGAGGTTAATGTTTGTGAATAGTTATATTCTACCCATAGGTTGTCCCCTTTTCACAGAATCAGTATTCCTTCTCTTAAAAAGGTTATCCCAAACTAGCTTTTCTTTTTTACCATGGGTTAAGAGAGGAAAAGCAGATAGTTGTTAACTACCTGGCTTTTCTCCCCGGTGCTAACTTACAGCCATCAAGGACCATTCCTGCCAGCGATTCTGCTGCTTCCCTTCTACAGAGTAGCTCTTATGCATCTGGGCTACTCTGTTGATGGGGCGTGACTGCTGACATTATGCAGATTGACAGCCGGCTTCCAGCAGTCAGGCAGTGGAGAGCAAGCTATGAATCAACATGACTTTGGCATTCATCCTCATCAATAGAGCAGAACAGAACAGAAGCAGCTGCCCTGTTGCCGTGTCATTAACAGAAGCCACACATTTGCCAGCAGGAGCGGTCAGTTTCCTCTCTGAGCAGATAGAACTTGTCGGCTGGCAGAATGGACAGGTAGTTAATAATAGCAAAAAAAAATAATAGTCCAGGATAATGCCTTTAATTTTTCATCCATGTTCTCATTAAATATTTAAGTGTATATATTTAAAGGGGTTATCCAATATTATATGTTATGGTACAAATATCCCCATGGTGGTCTTAAGTTAAAAATAAACATATAGTCACTTACTGGACCTATCGTGTCACTCCATTTCACTGCCCATGTCCTGCTGGTCTACTTTTTTTCCTATTTACCTGGGAACATCTCATGACCACTGCAGCCAAAAGTAGCCACTGATTGGCTACAGCATTGACTTTCTCTCTGAGCTGGAAGAAACATATTTACATATGCCTAGAAAAAGGATGATCATAGCTGATAGCAAACAAAATGGCACAGTGCTTTCCTAGCATTGTTGCTGCTTTATTTTGGTGATGATTGAGTGGGAGTTGGGAAGTTGTAACTATGTGGAATGTAAATTGTCTGCACATCATCTACTGGGCATTGATGACATTTTTCTTTAAAAATATGTTCAATTTGTACAAGTATTAAATAAAACAAAGTATATAGTATCTCTATGATGATAACGAACCTAACAATAATGGTATTGTTAAATGTTATTTAAAAGTGTGTTACATCTAGATTCACTAAAAAGAAAGCCTGCATTCAACTATATGGATAGATATACAAAATGGTTATGGTTTTTAAAATGCAAAGACAGAAAACTATTTTTAACTGTGCAAAAGTAGAAAATGTAAAGAAAACTATTTATTATTAGTATCTCTGCATCCATAATGACCTGAAATGATTGCATTTTTTTAATCGGGAATAGAAAATACCAGAATTGCTATTTTGTCTGAACAAATGGAATAAAAAGTGATCAAAAATTCAAATGGACCCCATAACGGTACCAACTAAAATGTCAACTCATCCTGCAAAAATAATAAAGCTTTCATACAGCTTTATTGATAGAAAAAATTGAAAACACTATAGCCTCAATTCATTATTGCCTTTTCGCCTGTTTTTTTTGTCTACATTTTGCATGTTTTTTGCTGTTTTTGTTTTGCTCTCAATTTATTATTCTATTTGTGCTTTTTGAAGCCTATTTTATATTTGCTTGCCTGTTTTTCTTTTTTTTCTGATTCCTGGGCAGAGTCTAACAATTCCGGATGATTCATCTTTTGCAACTTTTTAACAATTCGCAAAATTTTGGTCAACTTCACTACAATTTTCCCATGGTGTATTTTTGAGTACACCAGACTTTTGGCAAAATTTTAACAAATTTTGGGGTCAATGTGTGTCTTTCGACTTCAAAGGTTGCAAAAACTGTTCAAGACAGGAAGAAAGCCCATTTTTCATTTTGCACCAAATTCATGAATGGCGTGAGACATTTTTATTAATATGGTGCCAAAAATGTCAACAAACACCAAAATACAAAAAAAAGGAATGCAAATTATGATTTGGGGCCTACGACCCTCGGAATATGCCAACAAGTAATAAAACATTTTTTTTATAGTAATTAGTAAACCTGAAAAAAAACTGCATTTTTTGGTAACCCCATAATCTTAATGACAGATAGGATAAAGATAATACGGTTATTCATCCTGCATAGTGAAAGGTAAATATATGCGTCCAAAATGTTAGTACAACTCATCTTGCAGAAAAATATAACCCTGATTCAGATACTTTGACAGAAAAAAAAATTTGAACACTTGGAATGAAATAATGAAAAAATAATTAAGCATATGGGTCCTAAAGGGGAAAGTAGGCCTATTTGTTAAAAGGTTTTTCCATCTGGGGACAATATTTTTTTTTAATGCATGCAATTGGGGTGAAAAATAATTTTTTCAATTGAGTTCCATTAAAATATTTGCACTATTTGCTTCCTATAGCCACTGTATTACAGTGTCTATAGAAAACAAGCAGGTGGGATTTTGCACTTACTGTAAATGTTCGGCTACACCAAGGGTGCACCGAGTGCCTGTACTTGGGTTGAACAGTCATTCCATGCTGACAGAGTCTCTTTAAGCCTCACATAATTACATTTTATGTAATATTCTTTTATTTTAATGTTATTGATTAATGCAGGAAAAGTTGGCTCTACAAGAAGATTTGTGCAGCTAAAGAACTTTTTCATTAATATTCTTTTTATTTTTTTTTTCACCGCCACCCGGTGTAGAACAGGTTCAATAGCTAGTTGATAATAAAAGTGCCATGTGCAGAAATGCACAACATTTTTTTCTGAGACATATTCTGTCATGAAGAATGTACTTGGACATGCATATTATCAATATCCGCTGCCAGCTGCTTCCTTTGCTATGACATCCTAGTTGTGCTTGATGGGAGAAAAGTCCACATACTCTACAGGCCATGGTAGGACATTTGGCACCTTGCTCAAAGTAACATGAGCAACAGGCGATCTGAAATTGTTGAGTTCAAAAACATCTCCTGGGTTACTTTCAGGTTTCCTCATTATGACGTCTTTGTGGTGCTGCCCATGTGGCCTCTAGACCAATATCTGGCTATCATTGCATCCAAGACAAAATATGGACCCATCGTTCAAGGGGATAGAAGTAAATTCCAGCCTCCATTGCCATTTTGCTTTGTACCATAATGGAATTTGAGAGCAGTGACTTGAGGTCAATAGAACACCTGAAGCTGAACATCTGGCTCATAGCCCAATTTTGTGCAAAACTTTTGTGCAGAAAATGTTTGATACCTTAGACTTGGTATGTAATGTCTAATTTCACTTGCAGTACAGAATGGATCACTATTCTTCACTCTTCGTATCAGATATGACAACATGGGCCTTCAGTGGTCCTTCTCCAGGGATTATGGTTTGGGGTGACATAATAAACAGTAGGCAGATCTCTCTAGTATTTATTCTGGGTACACTATTTATTTTATTTTATTTATTTTATTTTTTACTCACTTATATTACGCGATTAATTCCACAGTGCTTTATGCACATTAACGGCATTGCCCCCATTGGAGCTCACAATCTACATTCCCTATCAGTATGTCTTTGGAGTGTGGGAGGAAACCGTAGAACCCAGAGGAAATCCTTGCAAATACATGGAGAACATACAAACTCCTTGCAGATGTTGTCCTAACAGCTCAGCATGATTTTGATTTGGTTGTGGATTTGATAGTGTCCCAGGAGCCATTTTTCAATATATCAAGGCAAGAAATCCCACTTATATACATATATACAGTATATCTACTATATAGAATCTTCAGAGTACTCCACCACAGTCAGCAGAGCAATCCCGCACAAAATATGTCAGTGGAGCAATCCCGCACAAAATACGTCAGCGGAGCAATCCCGCACAAAAATGTCAGCATAGCGATCTCGCACAAAATACATCAGCGGAGCAATCCCACACAAAATACGTCAGCGGTCCAATCTGCACAAAAAACGCCAGCGGAGCAATATCGCACAAAAAATGTCAGCATAGCGATCTCGCACAAAATACGTCAGCAGAGCAATCCCGCACAAAAAACGTCAGCGGAGCAATCCAGCACAAAATACTTCAGCGGAGCAATCCCGCACAAAAAATGTCAGCATAGCGATCTCGCACAAAATACGTCAGCAGAGCAATCCAGCACGAAAAACGTCAGCAGAGCAATCCCGCACAAAATACGTCAGCGGAGCAATCCTGCACAAAATACGTCAGCGGAGGAATCCCGAACAAAAAACGTCAGCGGAGTAATCCCGCACAAAATACGTCAGCGGAGCAAATCCCGCACAAAATATGTCAGCGGAGCAATCCAGCCACTTTCTGCTGAATATATATATAAAATACTTCAGCAGAGCAATCCCACACAAAAAACATCAGAGGAGCAATCCATCCACTTTCTACTGAATATATATATAAAATACGTCAGCAGAGCAATCCAGCACAAAAAACGTCAGCGGAGCACTCCCGCACAAAATACTTCAGCGGAGCAATCCCGCACAAAAATCGTCAGCAGAGCAATCCCACACAAAATACGTCAGCGGAGCAATCCCGCACAAATAACGTCAGCGGAGCAATCCCGCACAAAATACGTCAGCGGAGTAATCCAGCCACTTTCTACTGTATATATGTATAAAATACGTCAGCAGAGCAATCCAGCACAAAAAACGTCAGCGGAGCAATCCAGCACAAAAAACGTCAGTGGAGCAATCCCGCACAAAATACGTCAGCGGAGCAATCCCACACAAAATACGTCAGCGGAGCAATCCCGCACAAATAACGTCAGCGGAGCAATCCCGCACAAAATACGTCAGCGGAGTAATCCCGCACAAAATACGTCAGCGGAGTAATCCAGCCACTTTCTACTGTATATATGTATAAAATACGTCAGCAGAGCAATCCAGCACAAAAAACGTCAGCGGAGCAATCCAGCACAAAAAACGTCAGTGGAGCAATCCCGCACAAAATACGTCAGCGGAGCAATCCCACACAAAATACGTCAGCGGAGCAATCCCGCACAAATAACGTCAGCGGAGCAATCCCGCACAAAATACGTCAGCGGAGCAATCCCGCACAAAATACGTCAGCGGAGCAATCCAGCCACTTTCTAATGAATATATATATATATAAAATACTTCAGCAGAGCAATCCAGCCACTTTATACTGAATCTATAATATAACTGGGGATGTGTGTCTCTGTCTGAAGCCTTTATAGACTGCGCATGTGCGACGCGCAGTCTGGCTCCAGACAGAAGCAGGCATCCAGCCGTTACAGGTAAGAGGAGTGTATGGCGCCAGAGATCGCAGTATGTGTAGACACTGAACACATACCGCGATCTCCGGCGCCATACTTACATAATTACCTGACCATAAAGAGCGTTGCCGCGACGCCTCTCTTCGCCGGTGACCGGGGCAGGAGTGAGGCGTCGGATCGGCGCATGCACATAGCGCTATCCGGTGCCATTTTACTGAAGACACATTTGCAGTGTGTCTTCAGCAAAATGGCACCAGACAGCGCGGTGCTCCGGCACCGCACTCCTCCCCCTGTCTCCGGCAGAACAAGAACAACAGCACTGGAACACAGGGAAGAATGGTGCGTATAAGTGTTTATTTTTTTGCATGTGTGAACAGAGTGAAAGGGATGTGGGGTGCCACACATACCAGGATTGGGGGGTGAGGGGTACCATACATACTAGAATTGGGGGTTAAGGGGACCATGCATACCAGGATTAGGGGGAGAGGGGACCATGCAAACCAGGATTGGTGGGTGAGGGGACCATGCATACCAGGATTGGGGGGTGAGGGGTGCCATGCATACCAGAATAGGAATGAGGGGTACCATACATACCAGGATAGGAATGCGGGGCACCATGCATACCAGGATGAGGGGTACCATGCATACCAGGATAAGGATGAGGAGTGCCATGCATACTGGGATTGGGGGTGAGGGGTGCCATGCATACCGGGGTGGGGGGTGCCATGCATACCGGGATTGGGGTGAGGGGTGCCATGCATACCAGGATTGGGGGTGAGGGGTGCCATGCATATCGGGATTGGGGGTGAGGGGTGCCATGCATACTGGGATTGGGGGTGGGGGGTGCCATGCATACCGGGATTGAGGGTGAGGGGTGCCATGCATAATGGGATTGGGGGTGAGGGGTGCCATGCATACCAGGATTGGGGGTGAGGGGTGCATGCATACCGGGATTGGGGATAAGGGGTGCCATGTATTCCGAGATTGGGGGTGAGGGGTGCCATGCCTACCGAGATTGGGGGTGAGGAGTACCATGCATAATGGGATTGGGGGTGAGGGGTGCCATGCATACCGGGATTGGGGATGAGGGGTGCCATGCATAATGGGTTTGGGGGTGAGGGGTGCCATGCATGCCGGGATTGGGGGTGAGGGGTGCCATGCATACTGGGATTGGTGGTTGAGGGGTGCCACGCATACCGGGATAGGGGTGGGGGGGGCCATGCATACCAGGATAGGGATGAGGAGTACCACGCATACCAGGATTGGGGATGAGGGGTGCCACGCATACCAGGATTGGGGATGAGGGGTGCCACTCATACCAGGATTTGGGATGAGAGGTGCCATGCATACCAGGATTGGGGTTGAGGGGTGCCATACATACCAGGATTGGGGGTGAGGGGTGCCATGCATACCATGATTGAGGATGAGGGGTGCCATGCATAATGGGATTGGGGGTGAGGGGTGCCATGCATACCGGGATTGGGGGTTGAGGGGTGCCACGCATACTGGGATAGGGGTGAGGGGTGCCATGCATACCAGGATAGGGATGATGAGTACCACGCATACCAGGATTGGGGATGAGGGGTGCCACTCATACCAGGATTTGGGATGAGAGGTGCCACACATACCAGGAGTGGTGGTGAGGGGTGCCATACATACTAGAATTGGGGGTGAGGGGTGCCATGCATACCAGGATAGGATGGTGGGGACAGGAGGGGGGCCGCGCAAATACCAGGAGGGGGGCAGCACATACCAGCATGGGAGACCATATACCAATAAAAATGCTCGCGACCCGGTGTAGAACATGTTCAATAGCTAGTTGATAATAAAAGTGCCATGTGCAGAAATGCACAACATTTTTTTCTGAGACATATTCTGTCATGAAGAATGTACTTGGACATGCATATTATCAATATCCGCTGCCAGCTGCTTCCTTTGCTATGACATCCTAGTTGTGCTTGATGGGAGAAAAGTCCACATACTCTACAGGCCATGGTAGGACATTTGGCCCTTGCTCAAAGTAACATGAGCAACAGGCGATCTGAAATTGTTGAGTTCAAAAACATCTCCTGGGTTACTTTCAGGTTTCCTCATTATGACGTCTTTGTGGTGTTGCCCATGTGGCCTCTAGACCAATATCTGGCTATCATTGCATCCAAGACAAAATATGGACTCATCGTTCAAGGGGATAGAAGTAAATTCCAGCCTCCATTGCCATTTTGCTTTGTACCATAATGGAATTTGAGAGCAGTGACTTGAGGTCAATAGAACACCTGAAGCTGAACATCTGGCTCATAGCCCAATTTTGTGCAAAACTTTTGTGCAGAAAATGTTTGATACCTTAGACTTGGTATGTAATGTCTAATTTCACTTGCAGTACAGAATGGATCACTATTCTTCACTCTTCGTATCAGATATGACAACATGGGCCTTCAGTGGTCCGTCTCCAGGGATTATGGTTTGGGGTGACATAATAAACAGTAGGCAGATCTCTCTAGTATTTATTCTGGGTACACTATTTATTTTATTTTATTTATTTTATTTTTTTACTCACTTATATTACGCCATTAATTCCACAGTGCTTTATGCACATTAACGGCATTGCCCCCATTGGAGCTCACAATCTACATTCCCTATCAGTATGTCTTTGGAGTGTGGGAGGAAACCGTAGAACCTGGAGGAAACCCTTGCAAATACATGGAGAACATACAAACTCCTTGCAGATGTTGTCCTAACAGCTCAGCATGATTTTGATTTGGTTGTGGATTTGATAGTGTCCCAGGAGCCATTTTTCAATATATCAAGGCAAGGTTACATGTTACTCGTGTTACTATGAGCAGTCTGCATTGTCTAAATGTGCTGCAACGCCTGCAGCATCTCCGGACTTGCCTCCCATCGAGTACATCTGGGACGTCAATGTTTGGCATTTTCAAACAGAGCTGCCAGCAGTGGATCTTGACGATTTGCTCAAGTGAATTCTGTGTGGCAGAATATTCCTCAGACATCTATTAATAACCTCATTGATTATGGCCAAGACATGTAGGTGCAGGGATTTTTGCATGTGTAATGCTCATTCTCCATACTGAATAAATCAAAATGTTTTGAAAATGTTGTCTCCATTTTTTCATCATTTGCAAATCAGTAACATCTATCTATCCTGGGATTTTTGTAATTCCATGACTTTTCCTTAATGGTGTTGCATGTGTAATACCGTTATATCATGCCCAAAATATTCTGCTATTCGCTGCTCAGATAATATCATCATAAAACACTCATATAATGTAATCTGACAATAATAAATACCACCATTGCATGCCAAAAGCAAAATACATTGTTCAAATATTTGTGTGATTATTATTATATATTACCCAAGTTGCCCACTAAACTTAGGGTAACCTTCATCTTCATCAATTCTTATAGGGTCAATCCATAGAATATGCCGTTAGCGTCGAACAGCAAGAAAATAGAACCCTATCACGCCGTTCTCAGGGAACATGTACACACGTTTAGTTCTATTAATTCACTCGCATAACAAATCCCAAAATTGCAGAGCAAGTGTAGAGAGCAATTTTTGAACAGGCTTCTTAGAATTACTTATAGCTGCCTAAATAATTAGGAATGCACTTTAAAACTGGAATAACTAGACAAAGATTAAACATTTGCCATGTGCTGGAAAGCCATTTATTAATCTAGAGACCAAACGTATTGGATCTATATGTAGTAAACAAAGCCTGAACCTGCTCGGTGATCCAGATGAGTAAATTCTCCATTGTCATACATAATAAACTGTCAATATTCGTAAAAACAGAACAGATGCTAAAGTTATTTTAAGCAACAGAAAAGCAATGGGACTTAATTTGCTATTAGATCAATTGAAAATAGCAGAATGGCTTTACCTTACATATTATCAAGGGACTCAGCCTAAAGTCCACTCATTTTCAGCATGTAATAAGTGAGCATTCAAACACACAGCAACCTGGGGTTTCTGTAATAAAGTATTGATTTCACTTGAATGCCAGGATAATTAACAATATTAGGAAACAGTGAAAAATATAATGCATTTGCATGAAACTCGAATGTAACTGTAAATCAGATTAAAATGCGAATTATTACAGTAATATTTTTTAGAGGTTGGAATATTGATCATAAATCTGCCATATGTCTCCTATTTGCTACTACTTCACACAATAACATTTACAGTTTGATATGCTCAGTAGTGGGAGTAATTCCCTAAGTGGTTTAAGGTGAAAATCACAGAAAAACACCGACATGTTATACATACATATGATTACTAGTGATGAGCGAGCACTAAAATGCTCGGGTGCTTGATGCTCGGGTCGAGCACATTGGAATACTCGGGTGCTCGACCCTAGGAACGAGCCCAATGTAAGTCTATGGGAAACTCAAGCATTTTTCAGGCAGCTCCCCATGGCGGTATGCAGTGGGCCTAAAAATTGCCCAAATCAACAGTGCTCAAATGACATGGACACAGCATGGGGAAGACCCCTGGAAGCATTTCTGACTCCCCAGTCACTGTTGTCATCAACAGTGTCAGAGGTATTACGCCACTTTTACGGACTCACAATAAAACATACAAAAACAAAACCAAAATGGATTTTCCTGGGAAATATGTTAAGTAACATACTTTCCAGGGTAATGACTTGTATATAAAGCAAAATTAATAACCCAAAACAAAAAAGCTCCGCCACACCTTGGGCTATGTTCACACGTAGCATTTTTGATGTGTTTTTTCACTGTTGCATTGCTTTCAACCGTGACAAATACATTCATCAGGAAATGTCATTTTAACATTTTACAACCTTATCTGGCCATGTGGTGTGTGAGATATCATCAGACACATTGTGTTTCATTTATGAAGGAGGGACTCTGAAAGTCACAAAGCCTATTTTTATAGGGCCATCAGGCGGCCTTTACTATTCTTAAAGGACTAGCAGTCGGCCCTTACTATTCTTAGAGAGCCATAAGCCGGATATGTTTTATTGTTCCCATTACTAAAGAGTGGGTCTCCTATACTGTTATTGCGTATGCAGTGAGTGCCAGGGCTGCCCAAAATTTGGACGCACCCCAATACCACTTTGAAAATTTGGATGTACCCCAATACCTCTTTGAAGATACATAGAGGAGGGCCTCCTGAATACAATGTTCCCATTATTTGAATTAGGTTTCCCATTGTGTTTGCCTATGCAGTGAATGCAAGGGTTGCCAAAAATTTGGAGGTACTCCAATGCCCCTTGGAAAAGACATGTAGGTCAGAGGGCCTTCTCAAATCAATGTTCCCATTATTAGGAAGTGGGTCTCCCATAGTGCTGGCCTATGCAGCGAATGCAAGGGTTGACAAAAATTTGGAGGCACTTAAATGCCTCTTAGAAAAGACGTGGAGGTCAGACGGCCTCCTGAAAACAATGTTCTCAATATTAGGAAGTGGGTCTCCCATAGTGCTGGCCTATGCAGTGAATGCTAGGGTTGACAAAAATTTGGAGGCACTTAAATGCCCCTTGGAAGAGACATGGAGGTCAGAGGGCCTCCTCAAAACAAAGTTCCCATTATTAGGAAGTGGGTCTCCCATAGTGCTGGCCTATGCAGTGAATGCAAGGGTTGCCAAAAATTTGGAGGTACTCCAATGCCCCTTGGAAGAGACATGGAGTTCAGAGGGCCTCCTCAAAACAATGTTCCCATTATTAGGAAGTTGGTCTCCCATAGTGCTGGCCTATGCAGTGAATGCAAGGGTTGCCAAAAATTTGGAGGCACTCCAATGCTCCTTGGAACAGAGGTGGATGAGGGCCTCATAAAAAATGTACCAAATTAGAAAGGAGCGGGCCTCCTATACTTGTAATGCCCATGCACTAAATGTATGGGCTGACAAACATTTACCCCTGGGGGTATACATGAACATACTTTATAGAAAAAATTTTTTATGGGCATCATAAACAACCTTTAAAAAAATTATGTGGGTATTGCATCAGGGACCACGGTCACCCTGGTGATATGTTATGGAGGATGAGGAGAAGGAGGAGGACAAGAGCAGATATCCAAAATCAGGAAGCATATACCCATGTGTGGGTGTGAAAAGGTGCATGGGAATACACCTCTCAAGAAAAGATACTTGATTTGAGTTTAAGTTACGCCGCTATCATTCTGTGGTGTTGAGAAGTCTGGCCCAATCCAGCCCTTGTTCATTTTTATAAGAGTCAGCCTGTCAGCATTTTCAGTTGACAGGTGGATGCGCTTATCAGTTATAATTCCACCAGCGGCACTAAAAACTCGCTCTGATAAAACGCTGGCGGCTGGGCAGGCTAGGAACTGCAAAGCGTTGAGAGCCAGTTCATTCCACGTATTCAGCTTGAATGCCAAATAATTATAAGGCACAGAGGAATCACGGAGAACGTTGGTACGGTCAGCAAGGTACTCCCTCAGCATTTTCCCAAACTTTGTACTCCTTGTGATAGTACCCCGCAACTCAGGGCCTGTGCCATGGGAGGTGCTGAGAAAACTCTCCCAGAACTTTGACAGTGTTCTCCTGCCTCTGCTGGATTGAAGTTGTGTCTCTCTTGCATGTACTCCTTGGTTGTCCAACGAAATGTGCCCTCTGCTGCCAGCGTTTTCAGATGGGAATTTTTTTAATAGTTCTGCAACAAGGGCCTTCTGGTACAGCCACATTTTTGTAGACCTGTCCGCCTCAGGAATAAGAGATATAAAGTTCTTCTTTAGCGTGGGTCTATAAGTGCCACCAACCAGTAGTGACTGTCACCCAAAATTTTGAGAACGCAAGGGTCATGGGAAAGGCAGCGTAACATAAACTCAGCCATGCGTGCCAGGCTACTAACAGTCAAGACTTCCGTGTCCTCACCAAGAGGATGACTGACCATGCCCTCCTCCCAGTCCTCAGGCCATCCACGCTGAACAGATGGTATGATAGCTGTGCAGGAAGTACCATCTATCGCGCATGAAACTAGCTCCTGTCATTCCTCCTCCTCCTCCTCGTCCTCATTGTCACCCAATCCATTTTGGGATGAGATGAGGCTGGGCTGTGTGTAATCAAACCGTATGGTTCCTTGCTCCATCTCATCATGCTCCGCCTGCAATGCATCTTCTTTATTGTGAGCAGAGTGGATTTCCGAAGACAGAGATGCGGGATGGTGATGCTAATTATGGCGTCATTGCCGCTCACTATCCTGGTGGAGTCCTCAAAGTTTTGGAGGATGGTACATATGTCTGACATCCATGTCCACTCCTGAGGTCTTATGTGTGGAGTCTGAACTGAATACCGACGGCCTTGTTGATGCTGGTACTCAACAACTGCCCTCTTCTGCTCACAAATCCTTCCCAACATCTGCAGTGTGGAGTTCCAATGCGTGGGGACATCACACACTATTCTGTGAGCCGGAAGCTGCCAATGCTGCTGAAACATGGCAAGGGCGGCGGAAGTTGTAGGTGACTTTCTAATATGGGCACACAGGCGGCGTACTTTAACAAGCAGATCCGGCAGCTCCGGGTAGGATTTGAGAAACCACTGAACCACGAGGTTAAGCACATGGGCCAGGCATGGTACGATTGTGAGCTCACCTCGCCTCAGAGTCGCCACCAGGTTCCGGCCATTGTCACACACGACCATGCCTTGCTGTAGGTTAAGCGGTGTAAGCCACAGATCTGCCTGCTCTTTCAGAGCTGTCCACAACTCTTCAGCATTGTGCGTTTTGTCACCTAAGCATATTTCAGCACAGCCTGTTGCCGCTTAGCCGAGGCAGTGGTGCAGTGCTTCCAGCTTGTGACTGCTGTGGTCATTTCGGAGATGGAGGCTGAAGAGGAGGAGGAGGCTGAGGAGGATGAGGTACAGGAGCTGTAGATCGTGGGGGCAACCCTGATTGACCTAGGGCCCGCAATCCTCAGCGTCGGGAGGACGTGTTCCTTCCCAAGGTCCGACTGGGTCCCGGCTTCCACTATGTTAACCCAGTGTGCCATCAGCGAAATGGACCGTCCCTGCCCACAAGCACTTGTCCACGTGTTCATGGTTAGGTGGACTTTCCGGTAACTGCATTGTTGAGGGCACGGCTAATGTTTTGGGACACGTGCTTGTGTAATGCGAGGACGGCACACCGGGAGAAATAGTGGCGGCTGGGGACCGAGTACCGAGGGATGGCCGCAGCCATCAGGTTGCAGAATGCTACCATCTACACAAGCTTAAAAGGCAACATTTCGAGCGCAAGCAGTCGTGAAATGTGAGAATTTAGTAGTGTGGCCTGTGGGGCATTGGCTGCATATTTGCGCTTACATTCCAAGGACTGGGGTATGGACAACTGAACGCTGCGCTGGGACAGGGACATGGACGCGCTTCCTGATGCTGCTACTTGAGAGTGTGCAACGACAGATGCAGGGCTTGAGGCATCTTCGCATGCACCATGGACATTGGATTGGCTTGCAAGCACAACAGCGGAAGAAGCAATGGTGCCACCCAGAGACACTGTTCCTGGACTCTGGTGGTGTTTGGCCCACAAAGGCGGGTGCTTTGCTGTCATATGCCTGATCATGCTGGTTGTGGTCAGGCTGGTTGTTTTGCCACCCCTGCTGATGCTGGCCTGGCAGGTGGTGCAAATGTCCTTTTTGGGGTTGTCGGCAGAGTCTTTAAAAAACAACCAGACTCGGGAAGACCTAACAGTTGTACTGGCAACTTCCTTCGTGTTGGTGTTGCGGGGAACGGTTGCCTGCCTTCTGTCTGAGGCCACCACACTACTTCTTCCTGCCTATTGGGGTGCTCTGCCTCCCTCCCCCTGTGTGCTGCTGTTCTCGCTCTGCATGTCCTCCTGCCAGGTTGGGTCAGTTTCTATATCATCCACCATCTCTTCTTCCACTTCCACACCCTGGTCCTCCTCCTGACTTTCTGACAATTGTGTCTCATCATCATCAACCTATTGTGACACTTTCCCACCGTCGCCTTCTTGTGACCGTGGCTGCTCAAATATTTGGGCATCGCTACAAGCGCTCTTTCCCAGCTTCAAGTGGACCGAGTGAGAGGACCGAATCTATAAATGGAAAAGTGAACAGCTCTTCAGAGTGTCCAAGTGTGGGATCAGTTGTCTCTTGGTACCCAGCATGGTGGGAGGAAGGAGGATCAGGGTGAGGAATATGCGGTCCAGACTCACAGCTACTGAGGCTTGACCGTATGGAAGACATGGTGGTGGTGGTGGCTAAATGACTGGAAGCATTCTCCGCTATCCAATTAACAACCTTTTGACACTGCTCTGTGTTCAATAGTCGTGTGCTGCGGTTCCCTAGGAATTGGGACAAGAAGGTCGGGCGAGAAGATGTGGGTGTTTGTTGTGGCACAATTTTAGCTTGCCCACGGCCTTGTCCTCGGCCTCTGCATGCACCATCACCATCACGTCTAGTTCCCCATCCCTTGCCACGTGCCTTGCCCATATTAAATTGAGGACAGTATCTTCCACGCTCGCTACAAATGACTGAGTTTGGAGCAAACTTATATGCGATCCGTGTGATGGAGAAAATGGAGTTTTAAATACCAGGCCTGTAGGTAACTAGTTTGAACAGCAAACTGGTGTGAATTGCTTCACTGACACACTGAAAGAAATTTTTATTTTTTTATTATTTATTTTATTTTTTTTATTTATTTATTTTTTTTTCTAAGTTTATATCTGAATATTCTATGAGAATTCGTTGCACGCAAATCTTGTCTAAGTACGAGTTAATATCCTAATTTGTTTACTAATTTATCACACATGTTTAGGGGTGATCACAGTTTTTATTATAAATGTGTTGTTTTTTAATTCATTTGTATACTGACGAATAAGGGGCTGTGTCCTCGAAACGCATTCAGTTGTTCCCCTCCTAGGGACATGTTGTGATTTTTAATTTTGGAATAAAAGGATTTATCGCATGTGGCACTGGATTTTACCTTCTTTATATATCCTTGCAAGTGTATGCTGGACACTAATCCTTGAGCCTGGGATTCCTGTGAGTATCAGGTGATATAAGCTAATTATCCTTTTTTTAGTTAACAAAACATATTCGCTCATCACTAGTAAATTCGAAAAAGTTCATTTTTTTCTCATTAAAGTACACTCTGCACCCCATCTTGACTGAAAAAAAGCCAGAAATGTAGATATTTTTGCAAATTTATTAAAAAAGAAAAACTGAAATATCACATAGTCATAAGTATTCAGGCCCTTTACTCAGACACTCATATTTAAGTCACATGCTGTCCATTTCCTTGTGATCCTCCTTGAGATGGTTCTAATCCTTCATTGGAGTCCAGTTGTGTTTAAACTGATATGACTTCATTTGGAAAGACACACACCTGTCTATATAAGACCTCACAGCTCACAGTGCATGTCAGACCAAATGAGAATCATGAGCTTAAAGGAAATGCCCAAGGAGCTCAGAGACATAACTGTGGCAAGGTACAAGTCTGGCCAAGGCTACAAAAGAATTTCTGCATTACTCAAGGTTCCTAAGAGCACAGTGGCCTCCATAATCCTTAAATGTATGAAGTTTGGGACCACCAGAAGTCTTCCTAGACCTGGCCGTCCAGCCAAACTGAGCAATCGTGGGAGAAGAGCCTTGGTGCGAGAGGTAAAGAAGAACCCCAAGATCACTGTGGCTGAGCTCCAGAGATGCAGTAGGGAGTTAAAATTCTTTGGAGATTGCTATCTCACAGCTCAAGAGTTTTAGACAGCTATCCAGGCCGAGTTTGAGCAATGGCTGTCTCCACTGAACCTGAAGCCAGGGAAGGCTATGTGCGATAATGATGCGAACCTGGTGGGGGCCCTACGCCAAGCCAACTCACACATGTGCATTGCATGGCTAACATCCTCAACCTGGTGGTACAGCAATCTGTCTGCCACTATCCTGGCCTGGATGCGCTGCTGCAGAAAGCATGGTCGCTATGTGCTCACTACCGCCGTTCGCACCACACAGGTTATCTATTTGCATCGATACAGAGGTCTTTGGTCTTACCGGTTACTTGGTTGATATGCGATGTGCCAACATGGTGGAATTCCACTCTGCACATGTTGCAGCAACAGTGGCAGCAGAGACGAGCCCTGATGCAGTATGTCATGTCATATGGACTGGGCCAATGCAGAATGGACGTAGTGCAAATCACGTTTGCAGAGTGTACACAGATTAAGGACCTCTGCACCCTTCTGCACAGTTTTTAAATGGCTACTAAGATGGTTAGTACAGACGATGCCATCATCAGCATCACTATTCTGTTCATCTACGTGCTGGAGCACACTTTCAATAGTCTGTGGGAGGAGATGGTGGTCCCAGGGGAAGAGGAGGAAGCAGAGGAGGATGCAGAAGGGATAACAATGTCTCTAAGTTCCACACTGTCGTCACACAGGCAGGTGCCAAGGGAGGGTGGATTACAATTATCAAGGGGGGCTCATGGTACCAGACAAACTGTAAGTGAAGGTGCCGGAGCCAAGGAAAAAATGGAGGAGGACGAGGAGGAAGAGGTGATGGGCAAGCAAAAGACAGGAGATGAAGAGGATCATGATTCCCTCTCTGTTGTCCGTGGTTGGCGGGAGTGGATGGAGGAGACAAGCATCAGTGTTACCCAGCCACCAACACACCATGGGCTTGGACCTAATGGAAGAGCCCGACACATAAGCGCCTTCTTGCTGCACTATCTGCAACATAATCCTCGTATTGTTAGGATTCAAAATAGTGCTGACTACTAGGTTGCCACTCTGTTAGATCTACGGTACAAGAGAAATTTTTGCCAGATGCTTCCTACCCTAGAAAGGGACCAGTGCATGCTGGAGAATCAAAACATACTTGTAGACAACCTTAAGAGAGGTTTTCCCCAACACAGCAGAGAGGCACACTGTGTGCATTGTCCCCATTATATGATTTCTACTCTGGTGAAATTAATTCCACTTTGGTGTTGTCTGCGCCTAATTTTTTCAAATGTGGAAACTCCTGATTGGGTCTCCTTATGGTGGGTTGACTGTAGTGGAAGGGGTGTCAGTCCCCTTTATACTATTTCTACTCTAGTGAAATTGATGCCACATTGGTTGTGTCTGCCCCTAAGTTTTTGAAATGTGGAGACTCCTGGTTGGTTGTCTATCTGGTGTGTTTCCTATAGTGGAAAGGGTTTCACTTCCCATTATATGATTTATACTCTGGTGAAATTGAAGCCACTTTGGTGGTGTCTGCCCCTAATTTTTTAAATGTGCAGACTCCGGGTTGGGTGTCCATCTGGTGTGTTTCCTGTAATTGATGGGGTGTCAGTGCCGGCACACATCGTTATGTCATGATGTAGTGACTTTATGTGCACTTGCAAATTAAAGTCCCGGGCCTCATCAGAGCTGGGATTCCAGACCTAGCTTGAACATTCCATGGATTTGGCTTAATGGCGGCTTTCATAAGACGATGCGCTAAGGACAGGGGATGGTGAGGAACAGAGGGGCCAGAGAACTGAGTAGTAAGGTAAATATGCATATTTTTTTATGTTCTACATCTTACGTTTATTATGCTCTGGGGTCTGTACCAACCCATAGGCATAATAAGGGACATTCAATTCGTGGAGAATAATTTTGCTGCAAATCAAATTTCTAAGGAAAAATTGCACAAATTCTGGTGAATTCAAATGTTATGAGTCTCACTGTAGCAGCCCCCCATTTCCCCTCCATTGGCGTGTGATGACCTCTTTACTGGGAAGTCCACCATGACATCAGTG
Source organism: Phyllobates terribilis (assembly GCF_046119375.1). Classification (NCBI taxonomy): domain Eukaryota; kingdom Metazoa; phylum Chordata; class Amphibia; order Anura; family Dendrobatidae; genus Phyllobates; species Phyllobates terribilis. Next base: position 548,790,519 of record NW_027362761.1, read on the forward strand.
ACCTACTCGGCACTGGAAACCCTGCCACAGAATTAGGATGTCCGAAGAAGACTTCTTGTACCAAAGAGTGAATAACTCCACACAGAGCTTCAGCGAGGATGACATACTGTGGCGGAGGCAGGACAGTTGAATATCAAGGTATTGATATTTTTTTAAACCCTTCCCCATATCTCTACAGTTCAGCAAAATGGAGGAGAATCAGATTTTTTGCAAAATTATAGACAAATTCCATTAGCTTAGGACTGATTCATTCACCTCTAATATTTATTTATTTATTTATTTATTTTTTGTAGCTTAAAATTAATGTTATGCACTTCAAAACATGTTCAACATCAATTAACCTAAAGTATCCAAAGTAAAAATAATCTCCATAAATCAATCTAGAAGAAGGATCAGTGGTAATTAATTGCATCGAATAGTAGCAGATTTACTTTGATACAAAGTGTGTGTTCAATTTTCATGAGTTGGCTTTGAGAAATCATTATCTAGTGACATTCATTACAAAATCTGATATATAAGCATCTAGACTTCACTACTCGATCCTTTGTATTTTAAAGCTGAGCCCTGCCATTGAAAGGAGTCCATTGCAGTATAGCAGTCAGTAATGAGGTCAAGAAATGGCCAGTTCAATAGATTTTAAGGCAACTCATCAGACTTTGGAAAGGAGCCCAAACCCCTTTGGAAATAAAGAAGGAGATTAACTGTTTTTCCATTTTACTACTCAAGGGCAAGGGAACTTGATACATGAGATACGGCTGCCATAAAGCCTCCACTGGGATGGTTAGTTCATCACATCTTGCTGCAAAGCCAAGTGTGAGCCCACTTTGGAAATACTTCAACGTTTAATTCATCAGTCGAAACTAGGTGTGATCAGATATACAGGAGATAAGCCCATGGAGAAAGTCTCCTATTGCTCTTGACACTTGCTATTTGCACTGAAGATTACTTAAAAAAGGAAAAGAATGAACAAAATAAAGTTCAAAATATATCTTTAACTAAAAGTTATAAAGGATTACAATGATCGCTTAACTCTTTAAAGATCAACTACTTTAAAACTTTTGGGAAGAAAGAGTTGTAAAGTTTTTATTTGCTATCCCAAATTGTGATTTTTTTTTTACTTTTAGGTTAAAGCAGATGTATGATGCCTTTCTTGTAAGTTGTAAGGCGTTGTTTATACTGATATATAGAGAGAGTTTTTTTAAATTTCAGAAAGTGCAAATGCATTAATTGGAATATATCAGTAGGATCAACCCTCCTAAGTCGTCTATACGGGCATCTATGTCATAGAGAGTTGAATAATATGATACCTTTATATTTGTGATCCAATGTCTTATTCCAGAGAAATACAAATTTTTCTTCATATGTAAATCAGCTGTTAAGATCTATGGGCCAGACATAGATCTCCTTGAGAATCTGCCTCCAGAGCTTATTTAAAAAAAAAAAAATGAGATGTCCGTGTTTTATTAAGGCTGAAGAAATTTATACAGATTTTTTTATTGTAAATATCATTATTTTGCTGTTTACAGTGAATTCAGCTAATGTCCTCATATCAGAACTATAGGCATTAGACAGGTATCATTTATATTCCTGATAAATTATTATTATGGTTTGCTAAGGTGTCCATAACAAAATTGTCTGTTTATGTTTTTCGATAAGCTGTACAGAAAAAATAAAAAGTCAAGTTTGGAATCCTGGTCGGTGAAGGGCAGTACAGCAAAGCTGATAGCACTGTGAGAAGACAACTGAAAATGTGCTTGTTATGTCTGTAATGACACAAGGTTAAACTCTACTGTACTGTATTGGTTCTGATCTCATTGTGTGTGATTATGACATGTCTTGCAAATTGTAAAGTATTTTTTTTATTATTTAGCCTTTTTAACAATTATCGAATTTTAGATATAATCTGAAATTTTAAGAAAATAATATACTGTATACTTTCCTTGTCTGTATCTGTGGTAGATATTAGCAGCTCTAAATTTATGATAATCTCAGTGATTTGTAGATAATTTTGAACATATTTTCTTAATAGAACTATTATTTTTTCAAATATGAATAAATAATTAGTCAGCATCAGCCTTGTCCACCAGGATACCTGAGGATCTATTGTTCAGGAGGCCATAAAGCCTGCTTCTTACCTCAGTGATATTTCATCCCTCCTGGCCTGGGCTAATGACCTCGTTCTCCCCTTTGTCTTCCCTAGGTCCCCTGCCTTAAATCCAGAATCCTGCTGCCATTTAATCTTTGCTTTCCTTTAGAAAGTACTTTCAGAACATATTATGGTCTCCCTCTTCGCACACATCTCTGTTTCTATGCAAATCTGCAAGCAATTACATGATAGGTCTGTTACTTCTCAAAGCTTTTCCCTATGTGAACAATAACAGGAAAACTGCCTCTGTTCCTACCCACATAACTCCTCCCCTTCCTAAGCTAGTACCAATAATTAAACCTGTCTGCTGCTAACTGTTGCTGGGAAGAACATGAGCATTCAAAACATGGCAATGCATTATACAGTCATATGATCTTCAAAGGAGAATGTGGGCAGCTTCTATACTAATTTACACTGATACAGAAATCATCAAATAAGAGAATTCAAGAGTGTGCAAAGCAGTCATCAAAGCAAAAGGTGGCTACTTTGAAGAACCTAGAATATAAGACATATTTTCAGTTGTTTCACACTTTTTTATTAAGTATATACAGTTATATGAAAAAGTTTGGGCACCCCTATTAATCTTAAGCTTAATGTTTTATAAAAATTGGTGTTTTTGCAACAGCTATTTCAGTTTGATATATGTAATAACTGTTGGACACAGTAATGTTTCTGCCTTGAAATGAGGTTTATTGTACTAACAGAAAATGTGCAGTCTGCATTCAAACAAAATTTGACAGGTGCATAAGTATGGGCACCTCACCAGAAAAGTGACATTAATATTTAGTAGATCCTCCTTTTGCAAAAATAACAGCCTCTAGTCACTTCCCGTAGCTTTTAATGATTTCCTGGATCCTGGATGAAGGTATTTTTGACCATTCCTCTTTACAAAACAATTCCAGTTCAGTTAAGTTTGATGGTCGCCAAGCATGGACAGCCCTTTTCAAATGTTCCCACAGATGTTCAATGATATTCAGGTCTGGGGACTGGGATGGCCATTCCAGAACATTGTAATTGTTCCTCTGCATGAATGCCTGAGTAGATTTGGAGCGGTGTTTTGGATCATTGTCTTGCTGAAAGATCCATCCCCTGCGTAACTTCAACTTTGTCACTGATTCTTGAACATTATTGTCAAGAATCTGCTGATACTGAGTGGAATCCATGCGTCCATCAACTTTAACAAGATTCCCGGTGCCGGCATTGGACACACAGCCCCAAAGCATGATGGAACCTCCACCAAATTTTACTGTGGGTAGCAAGTGTTTTTCTTGGAATGCTGTGTTTTTTTTTGCAGTCATGCATAACGCCTTTTTGTATGACCAAACAACTCAATCTTGGTTTCATCAGTCCACAAGACCTTCTTCCAAAAAGAAATTGGCTTCTCCAAATGTGCTTTTGCATACCTCAGCCAACTCGGTTTGTGGTGTGCTTGCAGAAACGGCTTCTTTCGCATCACTCTCCCATACAGCTTCTCCTTGTGCAAAGTGCGTTGTATAGTTGACCGATGCATAGTGACACCATCTGCAGCAAGTTGATGCTGCAGCTCTCTGGAGGTGGTCTGAGGATTGTCCTTGACTGATCTCACCAATCATCTTCTCTGCTTTTCTGATGTTTTTCTTGGCCTGCCACTTCTGACCTTAACAAGAACTGTCCCTGTGTTCTTCCATTTCCTTACTATGTTCCTCACAGTGGAAACTGACAGGTTAAATCTCTGAGACAGCTTTTTGTATCCTTCCCCTGAACAACTATGTTGAATAATCTTTGTTTTCAGATCATTTGACAGTTGTTTTGAGGAGCCCATGATGCCACTCTTCAGAGGATATTCAAACAGGAGAACAACTTGCAAGTGGCCACTTTAAGTAGCTTTTCTCATCATTGCATACACCTGGCTATGAAGTTCAAAGCTCAATGAGGTTACAAAACCAAAAAAAGTGCTTTAGTAAGTCAGTAAAAAGTAGGTAGGAGTATTTAAAACAAGAAAATGATAAGGGTGCCCATACTTATGCACCTGTCAAATTTTGTTTGAATGCTGATTGCACTTTTTCTGTTAGTACAATAAACCTTATTTCAAGGCAGAAACATTACTGTGTCCAACAGTTATTACATATATCAAACTGAAATAGCTGTTGCAAAAACACCAATTTCTATAAAACATTAAGCTTAACATTAATAGGGGTGCCCAAACTTTTTCATATAACTGTAATTCCACATGTGTTAATTCATAGTTTTGATGCCTTCAGTGTGAATGTACAATTTTCATAGTCAAGAAAATACAGAAAAATCTTTAAATGAGAAGGTGTGTCCAAAATTTTTGGTCTGTACTGTATATATATATATATATATATATATATATATATACAGTTATTTGAAAAAGTTTGGGCACCCCTATTGATCTTAAGCTTAATGTTTTATAAAAATTGGTGTTTTTGCAACAGATGTTTCAGTTTGATATATGTAATAACTGTTGGACACAGTAATGTTTCTGCCTTGAAATGAGGTTTATTGTACTAACAGAAAATGTGCAGTCTGCATTCAAACAAAATTTGACAGGTGCATAAGTATGGGCACCCTTATCATTTTCTTGTTTTAAATATTTCTACCTACTTTCTACTGACTTACTAAATCACTTTTTTTGGTTTTGTAACCTCATTGAGCTTTGAACTTCATAGCCAGGTGTATGCAATCATGAGAAAAGCTACTTAAAGTGGCCACTTGCAAGTTGTTCTCCTGTTTTAATCTCCTCTGAAGAGTGGCATCATGGGCTCCTCAAAACAACTGTCAAATGATCTGAAAACAAAGATTATTCAACATAGTTGTTCAGGGGAAGGATACAAAAAGCTGTCTCAGAGATTTAACCTGTCAGTTTCCACTGTGAGGAACATAGTAAGGAAATGGAAGAACACAGGGACAGTTCTTGTTAAGGCCAGAAGTGGCAGGCCAAGAAAAACATCAGAAAGGCAGAGAAGAAGAATGGTGAGATCAGTCAAGGACAATCCTCAGACCACCTCCAGAGAGCTGCAGCATCAACTTGCTGCAGATGGTGTCACTGTGCATCGGTCAACTATACAACGCACTTTGCACAAGGAGTAGCTGTATGGGAGAGTGATGCGAAAGAAGCCGTTTCTGCAAGCACGCCACAAACAGAGTTGGCTGAGGTATGCAAAAGCACATTTGGAGAAGCCAATTTCTTTTTGGAAGAAGGTCCTGTAGACTGATGAAACCAAGATTGAGTTGTTTGGTCATACAAAAAGGCGTTATGCATGGCGGCAAAAAAACACAGCATTCCAAGAAAAACACTTGCTATCCACAGTAAAATTTGGTGGAGGTTCCATCATGCTTTGGGGCTGTGTGGCCAATGCCAGCACCGGGAATCTTGTTAAAGTTGAGGGACGCATGGATTCCACTCAGTATCAGCAGATTCTTGACAATAATGTTCAAGAATCAGTGATAAAGTTGAAGTTACTCAGGGGATGGATCTTTCAGCAAGACAATGATCCCAAACACCACTCCAAATCTACTCAGGCATTCATGCAGAGGAACAATTACAATGTTCTGGAATGGCCATCCCAGTCCCCAGACCTGAATATCATTGAACATCTGTGGGATCATTTGAAGAGGGCTGTCCATGCTCGGCGACCATCAAACTTAACTGAACTGGAATTATTTTGTAAAAAGGAATGGTCAAAAATACCTTCATCCAGGATACAGGAACTCATTAAAAGCTGCAGGAAGCGACTAGAGGCTGTTATTTTTGCAAAAGGAGGATCTACTAAATATTAATGTCACTTTTCTGGTGAGGTGCCCATACCTATGCACCTGTCAAATTTTGTTTGCATGCAGATTGCACATTTTCTGTTAGTACAATAAACCTCATTTCAAGGCAGAAACATTACTGTGTCCAACAGTTATTACATATATCAAACTGAAATAGCTGTTGCAAAAACACCAATTTTTATAAAACAATAAGCTTAAGATTAATAGGGGTGCCCAAACTTTTTCATATAACTGTATATATATATATATATATATATATATACAGTATATATATATATATATATATATATATATACCTCAATCCAATAAATATATTTATCTGTGTAAAAAAAAAAAAAAACATAAAAAGTATACATATTTTGTATCGCTGCATCTGGAACAACATGACCTATAAAACTGTCCCACTAGTTAACCAGTTCAGTGAACACCGTAAAAAAAAATTAATAACAAGACAAAGAGAATGCTTTATCATCATACCACCGAACACAAAGTGGAATAAAACATGATCAAAAATATGTATGTAAATAAAAATGATATTGCTGAAAACGTAATCTTGTCGCGCAAAAAAAAAATGCCATATAGCTCCGTGAGTGGAAAAATAAAAAAGTTACAGCTCTCAGAATAAAGTGATGCAAAAATAATTATTTTTTAATTAAAATAGTTTTTATTGTGTAAAAGCGCCAAAACATAAGAAAAGCTATATAAATGTGGTATAGCTGTAATATTACTGACCCGAAGAATGAAGCTGCCTTATCAATTTTACCACACGCGGAACGGCATAAAAAAAATGCCAAAAAACAATTCCTGAAACGCTTGTTTTTGTTCATTCTGCCACCCAAAAAATGAAATAGAAAGCGTTCAAAAGATGTCATTGGTATATGGTACCAATAAAAGCGTCAACTCTTTCGGCAACAAACAAGCCGTGACATGACTCTGTCGACAGAAATATGGAAAAATTATACCTATGAAAATATGATGATGCAAAAACTAGATTTTGCAATAAAATGCGCTGAGTGTGTGACAGCTTCCAATCATAAAAACCTGATATAAATGTGGTATTGCTGTAATCACACCGACCCAAAGAATAAAGTCGCCTAATCACTTATACTGCATGAGGAATGGTGTAAAAAATAAATAAAAACAATTCTTCACTTTCTGTTGATTTATTCATTCTGCCTCCCAAAGATCGCAGTAAGGCTCGTCTCACATTTATCCTGAGCTTTGCACTAAGCGCTTACACTGGGGTTTCCATCTACATCTCTGAAATACATGATTCAAATGGAAACCCAGGGGAAGAGTCCCTATAATGAGGCAGATGGATACACTGTGGACACCGTTTGGCCTATGATCTGGCGGTGTTTATCTTTTCATAAGGTGTGCATAAAAGTGCCGTCGGCCACAGTTTTGTGCACTTCTGAAAAGGACAACACTGAACAGAGGCCATATGGAGTCCAGAGTAACTCTGCTTCCTCATTATAGTGAATGGACCCCTCGGGGGTTTCATTTGAATCACGTCACTCGGAGATTTAGATGGAAAGTGCTCAGCGAAGAGTGCAGGATAAATGTGATCCCAAATGTTATGTAAAATGTTCCCAACTAAAGCTTCAACTCCATTCACAAAAAAGGAAGTCCCAACTCAGGTCCATCATCTGTTAATGGAAATTTAGGGGGCTTCCATGTTACTGGTAGCACAAAGGTTCTGGGAAAACTAAATGGCTCCTCACCCTCCAAAAGAAATTCAGCTAATCCTGCGCTCCCAAATCCAAATGTCCACCTCCATTCTGAGCTCCACAGTGTGTCTAAACCACAATTAGCATCCACATGTTTGGCATTCCTGTAGCAATGAGAGCCCGCCTAATTTACGGGTGCATGTCTCAAGAAGCACTAGCTGGGTATAATGTTCTGGTCACTACAACGTACTGGTCATTACAACATTTTTGTCACTACAATGGCAGTTTGCAATCTTCACTTAGAAACATTCACTTCTGCTTGTTTCTGGAAAACAGCTATGGAGTCAAAATCGCCATTATACCTGTAGATAAATTCACAAACTAAGGGGTTTAATTTCCAAAATAGGGTTACTTTAGGGGGATTCTGCTCTTCTAGCACGTAGGGGCTCTGTATATGACGTTCACATTCATATTCTAGGAAAATTTGCGCTCCAGGAGGCAAAAAAAAACGCTCCGTTCCTCCCGAGTCTCGCAGTATGGTTAAGCAGTATTTCACAGCCACATATGGGGTATTTCTAAATTAAGCAGAAATTGTGGGACAAATTTTGGTGCCATTTTTACCTATTTCCCCAGTGTGAAAATGTAAAATCTGTGGCTAAAGCAAAATTTTGGTGGTAATAATGTAATTATTTTTTTATTCACTGCCCAATGGTATAAAATGCTGTGACACACCTGTGGTGTCAATATGATAACTGCACTACTAGATGAACTCATTGAGAGATGTACTTTGTAAAATGGAGTCACTTATGTGGGGTTCAGCTGATCTGGCACTGCAGGAGCTCTACCAATGTGACATGGCACCCTCAAACCAGTACAGCAAAATCTGAACGCCAATACTCAATATGGTGCTTCTTTTCTTCTGAGCTTTGCAGTATGCCTCAAAAATAGTTTTAAACAACATATGGGGTATCTGTGTACTCAGGAGAAATTGCTCAACAAATTTTGGTATCCATTTTCTCCTGTTACCCTTGAGAAAGTACAAAATTTGGGGCTAAAAAATATTCTTACTGGAAAAATGTGATTTTTTTTATTTTCACAGCTCAATGTTATAAACTTTTGTGAAGCACCTGGGATTTCAAGATGTTCACCACACATCTAGATTAGTTCCCTGAGGGGTTTAGTTTCCAAAACAGTGTCACTTGTGGGTGGTTTCTACTGTTTTGGCACATCAGGGGCTCTCCAAACGTGACATGGCGTCCGCTAATTATTCCATCAAATTTTCCATTCAAAAAGTCAAATGGCGCTCCTTCACATCCAAGACCTTCCGTGCGCCCAAACAATAGTTTTCTTCAACATACTGCACATCAGTTTACTGAGGAGAAATTGCACAATAAATTGAGTGGTGCAATCTCTCCTTTACCTTTATTAAAATGCAAAATTTGGGGACAAAATACATTTTTGTGGGAAAAATGTGATTTCTTCATTTTCACATCTCAACGTTATAAACTTCTGTGTAGCACCCGGGGGTTCAAGGTGCTCACCACACATCTAGATAAGTTGCCTGAGGGGTCTAGTTTCCAAAATGGTGTCACTTATGGATGGTTTCCACTGTTTAGGCACATCAGAGGCTGTCAAATTGCGAAATAGCTTCCGCTAATTATTCCAGCAAATTTTGCATTCATAAAGTCAAATGGCGCTCCTTCTCTTCCAAGCCCTGCTGTGTAGTTTTCCTCCACATATTGCATATCTGAGTGCTCAGGAGAAAATGCACAACATATTTTTCGGTCCATTTTTTCCTGTTACCCTTGTGAAAGAAAAAAAAATTGGGCCTGAAATAAAATTTTTGTGAAAAAAAGTTAAATGCTTATTTTTTCCTTCCACATTTCATTAATTCCTGTGAAGCATCTGAAGAGTTCATAAACTACTTGAATGTGTTTTTTAGCACCCTGAGGTGTGCAGTTTTTTATCAGCTGACATGCGCCCCTAACAGACGCAAGAGAAATCGCGATCCACTTGCGACATTTAACATGATCGTGCGTGCCAGAAGCATGTCTTAAGATCCACCCATCAGTGCACCCTTCACATGATCGTAGATTGCCGCTGGGTTGGCAAGGGAGAACTATGATAATAGAGAGAGCAGGTGGGGATTCCTTATGGGCGTGGGGCCTGGAGCAATCATTATCATAAAGTCATAATATAAGATTTCAAAGCAAGAAAACTATTAATATGAGGCATACAGGTATGAATAGATTTACATTTCTATCACCTGTATGCCCATATTAATAGGTTAGTTACATCCCAGGGGGTGACAGATTCCCTTTAACTTGCTTGTATAAACTTAACAATATGTCTTAAAATCCCTAAAACTCACATAATATGAACTATTGTAGTTTTGTTTTGCTCATAGCTAAAGAAGATTTATGAAAATTTAAGAATAGCTCAGCATACATTATAAAAACAGATTTTTTTCTAAAAGCATCAGCAAAAGTTTAGGCCCCAAGGGTTCTCAGATTTCTGACGATATCTGCTGAGTGGTCTTAAAGTTATTTTGTATTAACCGTCTTCTCATATCCCATCCTAAACACTCACCAAAGGTATTAAGAAAGGAAGCTATTTCACCCAGGGCTTTGTCTGATGCTTTGTATCACCATTTCAATTTTCATGTTTCTGCACTTTTAAAAACTTTTTTATATGTGACAAAAGCTACCTGTCAAGTCCTGGAAATCGGATTTCAATTGAATATTGCACTTAAAAAAAATTGTACGTGAATGAACTTGAAGTATTTATTCACATGAATTGTAGTACCAGAAAATCAATTATGTATTTTTTTTCACTAGTTACCAATCCCATCATATTAAATGATTTCTCTCCTAGGATCATTTATAGAATGGGGGCATTGAGGGACCTATTAGAAGATTGTACTCAGATGAAAAGAAATGTGGCTAGTTATGTAACTCATATAAGATTTTTACTTCATGCAGGGTGAAGGTATTAAATTAATAAGGTTCAGGTATTTTTAGGCCATAGCAGTGTACAGTCTTTTTAAGCAGTGTTAGCAGATGGGAGTTAATAAAATCTTCATTATGCATTGCATCCACACCCTACTGTTGGTTTCAGTAGTTTTTCGAAATTTTAACCCCTTCGCAACCTTTTTCCATTTTTGCTTTTTCATTTTTTGCTCCCCTTGATCCCAGAGCCATAGCGTTTTTATTTTTTGGTCAATATGGCCGTCTGAGGGCTTATTTTTTGCAGGATGTGTTGTACTTTTGACCGACATTTACCATATTGTGTATGGGAAAACGGGAAAAAAATTCCAAGTGCGGTGAAATTGCAAAAAAGTGCAGTACCACAGATGTTTTTTTTTTTTTACCACGTTCACTGAATGCTAAAACTGACCTGCTATTCTTATTCTTCTGGTCATTATGAGTTCATAGACACCAAACATGCATAGGTTCTTTTTTATTTAAGTGGTGAAAAAAATTCCAAAGTTTGCTAAAAAAAATGGCGCCATTTTCCAAGACCCGTAGCGTCTCCATTTTTTGGGATCTGGGGCTGCGTGAGGGCTTATTTTTTGCGCGCCAAGCTGAAGTTTTTATTGATACCATTTTGGGGCAGATACGATGTTTTGGTTGCCCGTTACTGCATTTTATTGCAATGTTGCGGAAACCAAAAAACGTAATTCTGGCGTCAAGATTTTTTTTCTCGTTACGCTGTTTACCAATCGGATTAATTCTTTTTTTATATTGATAGATTGGGCGATTCTGAATGCGGCGGTACCAAATATGTGTATGTGGATTTTTTTATTATTATTATTTTATTTTGAATGGGGGGAAAGGTGGGTGATTTAAACTTTTATATTTTTTAAATTTTTTAAATATTTTTAAAAACATTTTTTTTTTCACTTTTTGCTTGATTTAATAGCCTCCATAGGAGACTAGAAGCAGCACTTGTCTGATCGCCTCTGCTACATAGAGATGATCAGCAGATCACCTCTGTGTAGCAGAAATGCTCCTGTGCTATGAGCGCCGACCACCAGGTGGCACTCATAGCGATCTATACATGATAACCACTGGTGTCTGCGACAGACCCAGGGTTGTCATGCCCACCCATCAGTGACCCGCGATCACGTGACCGGGTCACCGATGGGCGGGGTAAGTGACGCACTTCCGGCGCGACACTATTAAATGCCACTGTCAGAGATTGACAGCGGCATTTAACATGTTAACAGCCGCGGGTGGATCACGATTCCACACGCGGCTGTTGCGGGCACATGTTAGCTTTAAGAATAAGCTGACATGTGCCCGGTTCAGTGTGGGCTCAGCGCCGGATCCCGTGCTGAACAAGGGGTGACAGCCTGGTGTGTACTAATATGCTCCAGGCTATAAAGTGGTTAAAGGGAATCTGTCAGCCGGTTTTTACAATGTAATCTGACAGGAGTAAAAAGCAGAGACAGAGACCCTGAGTCCAGTGACGTGTCACTTAGTATACAGGGTGCAGCCGTTTAGATAGATTCACAGTTTTCTCTGCTGCAGATCTAACAGAGCTTGGAATGCAGAGCCCCATATAACCCCACCCACACCACTGATTGACAGCTTTCTGTGTAGATTGTATAGTGTATTAAACCTGCAAATCAGTGGTGGGGGCATGATTAGACTAGCAGGCACAAGGTCAGTTGTCCTGCAGTGATAATCTCCTGCTAATAAAACACTGATTGTATTGGAATAGAAAAACACAGCTTAGTAAGTGTCACATCGCTCTAATCATAGTCTCTGCCCCTACATTATGGCACTCTCTAAAAACTGCACATGTATTTTAGTGCATTTCTATTGCAGATTCAGCAGAGTTTTTGATGTCAATAAAATTTTGTCAAAGCAAAATACCATAAAAGATCAAAAAGAAAGCATATTCGTTTCAAACATGACATATCTAAAAAAGGCTAAAATTGCAGAGTAAAAAAACATGATAAATACTCAGGGTAACTAATTTAGCTAATAGGTGCTGGAATATTGCAAAATTTCTGCAACATCAAAAACTCACCAAATACTCAGTGTGGAAACGTAGTCTTAAAGTTTTTGTTCCATAGGCGCTGGTTTTACACACTAGATTGCCTAAAAATAACATTTAAACAGCATCCAAATATTACTACTATATAGTGCCTCTAAAATGTTGCTGTATAGTGCCCACACAATACTGCAAATTAACACTTAAATTACTCTGTTGTATTGCTGTATTATGCTAATCACTGAATAAATAATAATGCAAAGTCTAAATAATACTTTCATATACAGACAAAACAATATAGGCCAATGCACTCACATGATTTTGCCATAGAGTGCACATAGTACTAGAATTTAAAGAGTTAGCTGACAACTTTTGCTGACAACTTTTCTGTAGCAGGAAAACAGCTGTGTCAAGAATGCAGGTTTTCTTGCATTTTTTGCTGCGTTTTTGCTGCATTTTTTTCACTGTTCTTGTCTCTATTTAGGTATGTACATAAAGTTCTGTGAAAAAAAGAATACCATTCTATTTTGCCATCAAAAACTCCGCAAAAACACAGCTAAAAATGCAGGTGGATTTTTTGCTGCATTTCTGCAGCATTTTTTTCACCACCCATTACTTCCTATGGGTGAAAAAATGCTGCAAAAATGTTGCTAAAACGCTGAAAGAAGTGACACGCTCTATTTTACAAAAACGAAAGCAAGGCAGAAAATACGCAGCAAACAAAAAGCAAAATGTGTGAACAGAGAATTCTGGTTTCTCATACACTTTGCTGGTACTGAAAATTTGCATAAAAATCTGCTGCAACATAGGCAGCAAAACACAATGTGTATGAACATAGCCTTAAGCTGCCTTTACGTAGAAAAAAATAACTGCAAATATTATAAAATAAATTATATTGATTTCTTTATGTTAATACACATTTTTCAGGGTTTGGTCTTTGTATTATATAAAAAAAGGAGGTGCCTAAGGTTTAGTTTCCACAATGGGTAATTGGTGAGTTTTTGATGTTGTGGATGTTTTGCAGCATTTCTGAACCTATTAAGTAAATTAGTTTATTTCCATGTTTTTTTTATTGTATTAAGTGCATTTTTGCATGCATTTTTAGCACATTTTTTACACTGGTTTGTCATGTCTTAAATAAAGCTACTTTTGTTTTTGTTGTGTCTTGGTATTTTTTTCTTTCGCAAACCTTTACTCAGGCTATGAGCACACGATGCGGATTTGAAGTAGAAATTTCCTGAGCGTTTTTGCCTCTCAATGGCAGAAAAAACACATGCGGATTTTACATGCATTTTTGATGCATTTTTGACACTTTTTTATGCATTTTTACATTCGTTTTTTTGAAGCGTTTTTGTACATCAATGAATGCTTTTTGGAGCTAAATAAAGTTATTTGGTGGGACATTGCTTAAACCATTGGATTACCATAAGAACTGGGGTGAGTATATTGGTTCATTTAAATGACTAAAAAATGGTTCTGTTGTATTTCCAATAAAGTGTTTACATTGTGTCTGTGTGTTTATTTATTCTGTTTACTTTTATTAAGTTTGAGGAGTCACTAGTCTCCACAACAGAAATTTGATCACTAGAAAGTATTGAATGTGGTAAATCTGCATGGTTCAGTGAACACATGTGGATTTACCTGCGTTCAATAGAATGCAACATTTTGGACGCATAAAAAATTTGCGTCCAAAGCGCTGCTATGTCTGAATTATGGTCATAGAGCCTAAAATTAAAAAGAAAATGCCGTGGGATCCCACATCATTTTTATAACCAACAGAGGGAAAGCCGACCACTGGGGGCTGATATTAGTAGCCAGGGAAGGGGCCATTAGCCAACAAAGTTCCCTGGCTATTAATATCAGCCCACAGCTGTTGGTTTAGCCTTTACTGGCTAGATTACAGGAGGACCCCAGAAAAAAAAATTATGTGGGTCCCCCTATAAAAACTAACCAGCAAAGGCTAAACTAGGCAGCTGCAGGCTGATATTAATTGCCAGGGAAGGAGCCATGAATACTTGCCCATCCATAGTTAGCCTCACTCTTCCCACTGCCCTGTAGTGGTGGCAAGTGGGGTAATGGGGTTGGGATTCACGTCAGCCTTTTATTGGTGGCTGACGTGAAGCCCAGGTTAGTAATGGAAGGCATCTATAAGACACCCCCATTACCAACCGCGTGATAAAATAGTCGCTAGTAAAAACACGGCCAGAATAAAGTATTTTAATGAATTAAAAAACACGTTTTTTTAATTTTTGTTTTATTGTATGCCTATGCGAAGCCCTTGATCTCCTGAAAAAAATGTAAAATAACAAACAACCATATTCTTCACCTGTCTTCCGTCAACAATGCAGACCACGTACCACCAACAGGTGTCCCACGACGATCTGGGTCACTACTACAGCTGTGAAATCAGCAGTCACTGATATCACAGCTGTAGAATACAGCACTGCATACTGACAGGGGTGTAAAATCACCCCTGTCAGTGTGCATTGCTGTGTATGAGGTCTCTGGGGTTGATCAAATGAAGATCAGCTGATCAGCCCCGGTGAACTTACCACCCTGGGAACATTGTTGTGACTGTTCCCAGGGTCAAGTGAGCATCACTGATCAGCTGATGGTCACGTGGTCCTCAGCTGATCGCTGACGTTAACGCAGGTCCTGGAAGCATAGTATACTGCGGGGCGCGAGCTCGCGCCCCGCAGTATACCGCTGGTCTCCAGGCTAAAGGCATCGCCGCCAGGGGCCACCAGACAGGTGAGGAAAGAGGTTTATTAATTTGTTTTTACTTTTTTTATTCTTTTTTTTACCACGTGTACGCGGGCTGGGAAGAACTGCTGCTCCCCCCATCCACGCCGCTCTAGCTGTTATCAGCCAGAGCGACGGTCGGATGAAAGGAGTAGTAGCCTCCTCTCCTGACCTGGGTACCACCAGCAGAGCGTTTCTGACCCATTGACTTTCATTGAAACGCAGCAAATCCGCAGGTATAGATATTATACCGGCGGGTTTGCAGCGATTCAATGCAAGTCAATGGGCGCAAATTAGCGGCGGAAACGCCCAAACAATGGTAATGCTGCATTTTTTGCCACAATGGTAATCTGGAAAATTTCGCATCATGTGAACAGCACATCTTTATTACCATTGCTATACATGGCAGACCTATTAACAAGCGGTTTTAATGCGTTTCCGCGGCATTCACCAGACATCAACACAATTTCTATCCGTTCCTCACATGTTAACCTCTGCAACATGTCAATGGCTGTAAACAAAAAGAAACTTGTAAATAACTCATGAAAGAATAAAGTTACTTTAAAACCAAGCACACCATTGTTTTTCTTATGAAATTCTCAATAAGTTTGATGTGTCACATGACCCTCTTCCCATTGAAAAAAATAAAGTTGGATCTAAAATGGCCAACTTCAAAATGGCCACCATGGTCACCACCCATCTGGAAAAGTTTCCCCCCTCCCATATACTAATGTGCCACAAATGGGAAGTTGATATCACCATCCATTCCCATTTTATTTAGGTGTATCCATATTAATGGCCCACTCTGTAGATTGCTTCATAAACTCATCGTGAGAAACTTAAAACTCATTGAAAGTTCTTTTTTTTTTGTATGAGTTCTTTCTGTGGTTTTCATGGATAGAACTTTTACCTATTATAGTCTATGGTGCTGTTAATGTCTGCATATTTTTGTGGACGGAATGGTACACACAAAATCATAGAGACTTTGATCCGAGTCTCAGTTCAATCTCACCTATTCAAGTCTTTGGGTCTATTAAAAAATAAGGCAGCCCTCTGACGCCATCCGTGTGCTGCCCATTTTTCACAGACTATTTGATGAGAAGACTGAGAAACTTTTATCACATTTTTTTTCACCTAAGAAAAACTAATAAAACTCTGATCAAACTCTAATAGAAACAGTTACCACTCTGACCCAACTTTGATGAAACTCTGATCAAAAACACTAATAAAACTAAACCAATTTTTTTGCGTACAAGAAAAGTCACAGACATGTGAAGGAGCCCTTATAGGCAGAAACAGTAAAATATATAACGGAGACACTTTGGAAGAAGATCTCACTACTCCACTGAGAAGTTGTCAAGATGTTCCTTTGTGTAGTCAATGTGTGTTATTGGAGTCAGAGCATCAGAGAGCATGTGGCAGCAGAGAGCATGTGGTTAAGGAGGAGGTGAAAGTATTGTGAAAGTGGGTGCGGAATGTTTGAGAAGACAGAGATGAAGTTACTATCCTCATTCAATAATAACGAAAACATCTTCTTTAGCACCTTAAGATCGTCAGATTCTGTGCAGTTCCTCTAGGGCTGGACAGAACAGAAGTAGAAAAGTGTAATGGGAGTGATGTACTTGGTCACTTGGCAGGGCTACAACAAGCAGGCTTGGCACCAGCTACTCCATTTCCAGATCTCAAGGGTTGCACTGTCCTTCACCCTTTCACCCCTATACAGGGATCTGGATTTAACAAAAAACCCAAAGCTAAGGCCACATAGTTATCTGCTGTTCAGTGGTGCAAGCTAGCAAGTAGAATAGTCCGATAGCCGGGTCAGAACCAGGACACCAGTAAACTTAGAAAATCACAAGGCAGGAGAGCAGTTACAATACGAGCAGTGGTCAAAAATCAGAAATGTCTACAGGAGGTCAAAGTAGGATGCTGAGAAGCTCTCTAGCAGCAAGTCAAATTATAAGACCCGAGTCAAACCACCATATGGCATGCGATGCGAGAGCATGGGATGCAATATGCTAATGACCCTTAGGTCCTGCTCTGCTGCAAGCGGGAGCCGAGTGTCATGCTACTGTGTTCCGATCCTCTTACATGAGAGAATCGCAGCACAGCTGTGGAGGAGCCGGAGAAAGTAATTTCTCAATCTCCTCCATGGCATGACTCGGCGTATATCGGACCGCACTGGGCTGACATCCATGTGCAGTCCGATGTTTCACTCGCACTTATAGACTTGTATAGGTGCAAGTGAGTCGAGTCTCGCAGCATGCCGCGATTGTTCTTTCATGCCGAATCGGCTTGAGAGAATAATCGCTGATCTGAGCAAACCCATAGAATAACACTTGGCCGAGTGTATTGTACGGCAGTGTGACCCCGACCTAACAGGCAGGGTAGTGCAGGCTTTCAAGAGCTTAAATAGTCTGCAGCCCCACCCAAGTAACATATATGGAAACAAACACAGAAAAATGAACTCCTGATCTCCCAGTATGGACAGAACTAGAAATGCCTGAGAACACGTAGCTAGAGTACTTTCCTCATGTCGTCCGCAACAAAAGTGCAGCGACGCCTGACGACAGAAGCAGAGACAGGAAGGGCAGGCACCAACACAGATGTCATAAAAAATCTTTGTGGAAAAAGAAAAACCAGGTATACTGATGGCACAAAAGAGTAGTTAGGCTAGAATATGTAGATCCAATAAAACTTCAGGTTGTAGACTGTCATACTGTCTCATAGCAAATAAATAGTGGAGACTGTGCAAAGTGCCATAATAAAAAGTTGATGTTTATTCTGTTTGGTAGCTGATTATTGCATAGCTTGATATATGAAATTCTGGCATTATTGTGCAGAGAATGATTGACTTCTTTATAGTTTACCACTGTTGGTTCTCTGCAGAGCCTGAGGAAGGGTGTACATTACAAACAAGGCTAATGACTAAGCTATAAGTGCTTTATTACTTTGTTGTGTGTGACTTGGAATACAGTAGACATGAAGGAGTTCATCTGCAATTTGGAACCTGTTCTGTTTAATATTTGTGTATACTTTTATCTTAATTAGTTATACCACCCAGGTACTGTGAACCAAGAAGTCACTTAGCAGGGGAGTGTAGCTGTATGGTTCTTGCTCCAATATTCAAAGAATGTGTCTATCTGTCTTGCCAACATTCCCTGTCTCTGTTTCCTCTATTCACCTACTGAGAATGTATTGTTTATACTCTTTATTACAGAGTTCAGTAAAGTAAGAGTTAACCACACCAAATGGTCCCTAGTCTGCATTCCACCAGTCTCCAGTTACATTTACGCATAGAATCCGAGACGATGCACCAGAGCGGTCTTTAATAACAAATGCTGATTGCTTTCACATTTCCAAAGTGAGATACAAGAAACACTATATGGATCTGATGGTAGTACAAATCTGAGGTCAGACCTTCGTTCAATAGGAAAAAAAAATCCTCATAGGTCAGAGAAGTCAGAGATGCAAAGACAAAGTCAAGGTACAGCAAGCGCATTTTAGAAATGGACAGAATCCAAAGGAACATGTTACTAAGTTTTCAGTTGAGGTGCAACATTTCTGAGCAATTTCATATAATCGGATGTGTTTAGTCACAAGTTGAATAAAGACCAGTTGTCATAGGTCTAGCCCTTTAAGCTGTTGCAGAACTTCTGCCAGTGCCTTCATAGAGAAGATGGTCATGATGGTGTTGAGGCAAGGAAAGGGACACCAGCACACCACATATAAGCTTAGACAAAAATACGCTTTTGTGCGCTTAAACCTGGAATATCAAACTCAAGCACACAGAGGGCCAAAATGTAAAACTTGGACAAAGTCACGGGTCAACCAGTATATAGCATAATGGGCCCCACATAGTCCTCCATATAGAGTAATTCGCCCCACGTAATCCTCCATACAGTATTATGGACACCACATAATCCTCCAAAAAGAATAATGGCCCCACATAGGGGTGGTGGTTCTGATGTCGCGGGCCAAATAATACCACTCTGTGGGCCAGTCTTGGCCCACGGGCCAGAGTTTGACATGTATGGCTTGGACAAAAGTATATACCAGGAGCTTTTCTTGGCATGTACTTAAGCATTGTCAATTGTTTCCAGTCACCAGACGAAGGCCAAAAATGTATTCTGTTGGCTTCCACATGGCAGTAGATATGTTAAATACATTATACAATGAGCAGATATGGTGAGTTTGACTCCAAAGTGTTTACACTTTTAGACTACATTCACACATATGAGTGGTACCATCCGAAAGAGGTGGATCATTTTTTTTTCTCAGGCATCATCCTAGTTGCATCTTTATTTTTTTCTCATTTTTATTTTTCACTGAAACAAGTAGACTGTCTGAACTTTTTTTTTTTACCCATTCATTCTTAGCAATGGATCAATTAAAAATATGGATGGAACTCCAAATTAAAAAGTCTGTCTTTTGTGTTTCATTCATGTTTTAAAGATCCCCACAGATTTTAGTGGCTGAATCTGATCCGTAAAACAGATGAGAATAGCACTTGGTCTGAGTCTCCCGAACGGGAGACACAGACCCATTTTTAAAACTGATTTGTGTTTGGATCTATGAAAATCTGTACTCTCCGAAGAAAAAAAGCGGACCACATTAGGACATGCAACACAAATATGTGTGAATTTAGCCCTATGATATGTAATAGTAAATACTAAAAATTATTGGTATAAGGATAGATGCACTAATTTAAAGGGGTTTGCAGAAGTAGCATTCCTTAAAAATGGGTATAGATTAACCCATGCATGTCATTGTACTCAGTCTCTACTGACTATTTATAGGAACACATGGATACATTTTTATAATATGAGAAAGCTTAAAGTCAGAAATAAAAGAATGCAAAGAAGACATAATGTGCAGACTAGATGGTCCAAGTTATGTGCCTATCATTTTCTAACTCTTGGTAAGCTCAATGGCCTTTGCAGTTTCACGAGCCACAAATCTATAGCTTTGTTATTCGAATAAATTGAAGCGTTCCAATCCATTTATCTCTTAATGTCTTATTATAAAGTCAAAAACCACAACCAAAAAATAAATTAGACAATTAATTAGCAAGTTCTCTGATATGACTTCTTTTGGAGTTGATAAACAACTGACATCAAATGACAGAATGAAACAGATTGCATTGCAAATTCACAATGTGTCTGATTTAAATCTTCAGAGTAGTTTTTAAAATTAACTTCTGTTTTTCACTTATCTAGATCAGAGCGCGCTCCATTGTTTTCTCTCCAAATTGACATTTACCAGACTTCATTTAAACACATTTGAACATTTGCAAAATAATCAGAATAGAATTGTTAAAGAAATGCTGATGGTTAAAAAACGGTATTAAGTATCACTGCCCCTTAAAAGGAAAAAGATGTAAAAATTGAAATAAATAAAATTACATTACATAACTTATAAGATTGAAAAGGAAACTGTTAAACACCTGTCCAATGTCCGTGCTTTGCTTCCCTCTCCCCGATGTCCTGGACTCTGTTCTGCTCCACATCGGGCTTTGCAAATGGCCCGTCGTGATCCCCTGTGAGCATGAGCCCTGGCTTAAATTAGGCTCTCTGACACACGTCCTTGTGTTTTGGTAATCCATTAAGGCTTCTGTGTTGCTGGATCTTGACTTGCTACTTAGCTCCTCCTGCAGTTTATTGACATCCTCCACCAGCCTGCCTGGGGTATCCTGCACTCCACCTGCCTGCCAGCAGTTTCTTGATGCCTTCCGCCTGCCTAGGGTTTCCTGCACTCCACCTGCCTGCAATTCCTCATCCTGTCTGCTGTTTCTTGAACTCTGCCTGCCATTTCCTGTTATCCTGCTCCTGTGGTTTCTGGTACTCTGACTACCTGCCCGCGGTTTCCTGCACTCCACCTGCCTGCTTGTGGTTTCCTGATGTCCTGCACCTGCCTGCGTTTTCTTGCACTGTGACTTCCTGTCTGCAGTTTCCTGACTTCCTCCACCTGCCTGCCATTTCCTGTACTCCGCCTACCTGCCTGTGGCTTCCTGCACTGTGCTTGCCTGCGGTTTTCTGCTATTCTCATCCTGACTGCTGTTTCATGAATGCTGTTTGTTGCTGTCCTGCTCCTGCGATTTCTTGTACCCTGACTGCCTGCCTGCGGTTTCCTGCACTTCACCTGCCTGGTTGTGGTTTCCAGATGTCCTGCGCCTGCCTGCGGTTTATTGAATTCTGCCTCCGTGCAGATTTCTAATTTCCTTCACCTTCTATTTACTGCACTACGCCTGCCTGCCTGAAATTTCCTGACTTCCTCTGCCTGCCTTTTCCTGCACTCCTCCTGTGGTCACCTGTTCCTTAGCTGTCCATGTTTCATGTACTCCTCCTATCTGCTATGGTAATATCCATGGTTCTTGTGCCCATACAATCCTTGGGTTTTGAGGATCCTACTCATCTGGTGAGTCTAACAGAAACCAGTATTGATTTTTTTAATATATAATACCGTATTTTTCAGACTATAAGATGCACCGGACCATAAGACGCACCTAGGTTTTAGAGGAGGAAAATAATAAAAAAAAAATTTAAGCAAAAATGTGTTCATGGTGCACTTTTAAGGGGGAGGGGGTCTTCTGCTGACACTAGCATAGGAGTAATGTCGCCCAATTCTGACAATATCCCCCATCCTGGTATATATGCTCCCCCTTCCTTTTATACGTGGTCCCCATCCCCATCCTGGTATGCCTGGTATCCCTCCATCCTGGTATGCATGGAACCCCTCCATCCTTATCCTGTTATGCATGGCACCTCTCATCCCTATCCTGTTATGCTTGGCACCCCTCATCCTTATCCTGGTATGCATGGCACCCCTCATCCATATCCTGGTATGCATGGCACCCCTCATCCCTGTCCTGGTATGCATGGCACCCCTCATCCCTGTCCTGGTATGCATGGCACCCCTCATTCCTATCCTGGTATGCATGGCACCCCTAATTCCTATCCTGGTATGCATGGAACCCCTAATCCCTATCCTGGTATGCATGGCACCCCTCATGCCTATCCTGGTATGCATGGCACAGCAATCCCCATCCTGGTATGAATGGCACCCATCATCCCTCTCCTGGTATGCATGGCACCCCTCATCCCTGTCCTGGTATGCAAGGCACCCCTCATCCCTGTCCTGGTATGCAAGGCACCCCTCATCCCTGTCCTGGTATGCAAGGCACCCCTCATCCCTGTCCTGGTATGCATGGCACCCCTAATCCCTATCTTGGTATGCATGGCACCCCTCATCCATATCCTGGTATGCATGGCACAGCAATCCCCATCCTGGTATGCATGGCACCCATCATCCCTCTCCTGGTATGTATGGCACCCCTTATTCCTGTCCTGGTATGCAAGGCACCCCTCATCCCTGTCCTGGTATGCATGGCACCCCTAATCCCTATCCTGGTATGCATGGCACCCCTCATCCTAATCCTGGTATGTATGCCCCCCTCCACATTATCCTGGTATGCATGGCCCCATCATCCACATCCTGGTATGTATGGCCTCCTCATCTTTATCCTGTTATGTGTGCCCCCCTCAGTGTTATCCTGGTATGTATAGCCCCCTCATCTTTATCCTGGTATGTATGGCCCCCTCATCTTTATCTTGTTATGTATGGCCCCCTCATCTTTATTCTGTTATGTATGCCCCCCTCAGCGTTACCCTGGTATGTATGGCCCTCTCATCTTTACCCTGGTATGTATGGCCACCTCATCTTCACCCTGGTATGTATGGCCCCCTCATTCTTATCCTAGTATGCATGGTCCCCCTAATTCCCATCATGCTGCACATAAAAAAAATAAACACTCCTACTCACCTTTCTTCTCTCCTCCAGAACTGCGTCCGGTCTGCCCGCACTGATCTCTCCATGTGAGCCGCGCATGGCGTTACAGCCATGCGCGGCTCACAAGGAGAGATCAGCTGCCAGAAGTCACTGCTCCCAACGCCGGGACTGTGTCCGCGTGGAGCAGTGACTTCAGGCTCCTTCATAGCCGGCACACAGCATAGCCTCAGCCCGACTCCTGCTGCTGCCGGGCTATCGCTTGTGCCCGCTTATTAAAGGGTATGAAAATTCACCCCTCCCCACGCCCATGGGCGTGGAGAGAGGTTGAATATTCATGCCCTTTAACAGCGGGCACAGGCGATTCCGGCAGCAGCAGGAGCCACGCTGCGGCTACACTGTGTGCAGCTATTAAGGAGCATGAATATTCAGTGCTCCCCACACCCCATGGGCGTGGGGAGCAGTGAAAATTTGTTTTCTTTAGCAGCGGGGACACTGTAGTCTGCAGCGGGCGGCTGCTGCCTCCTGTGCCCCGCTCCTCCACCGCTACCGCTCCCCCCCCACAACCCACATACAGTACAGACCAAAAGTTTGGATACACCTTCTCATTTAAAGATTTTTCTGTATTTTCATGACTTTGAAAATTGTACATTCACACTGAAGGCATCAAAACTATGAATTAACACATGTGGAATTTTATACTTAACAAAAAAGTGTGAAACAACTGAAAATATGTCTTATATACTAGGTTCTTCAAAGTAGCTACCTTTTGCTTTGATGACTGCTTTGCACACTCTTGGCATTCTTTTGATGAGCTTCAAGAGAAAGTCACCGGAAATGGTCTTCCAACAATCTTGAAGGAGTTCACAGAGATGCTTAGCACTTGTTGGCCCTTTTGCCTTCACTTTGCGGTCTAGCTCACCCCAAACCATGTCGACTGGGTTCAGGTCTGGTGACTATGGAGGCCAGGTCATCTGGCGTAGCACCCCATCACTCTGCTTCTTTGTCAAATAGCCCTCACACAGCCTGGAGGTGTGTTTGGGGTCATTATCCTGTTGAAAAAAAAATGATGGTCCAACTAAACGCAAACCAGATGGAATAGCATGCTGCTGCAAGATGCTGTGGTAGCCATGCTGGTTCAGTATGCCTTTAATTTTGAATAAATCCCCAACAGTGTCACAAGCAAAGCACCCCCACACCATCACACCTCCTCCTCCATGCTTCACGGTGGGAACCAGGCATATAGAGTCCATCTGTTCACATTTTCTGCATCGCACAAAGACACGGTGGTTGGAACCAAAAATCTCAAATTTGGACTCATGAAACCAAAGCACAGTTTTCCACTGGTCTAATGTCCATTCCTTGTGTTCTTTAGCCCAAAACAAGTCTATTCTGATTGTTGTCTGTCCTTAGCAGTGGTTTCCTAGCAGCTATTTTACCATGAAGGCCTGCTGCACAAAGTCTCCTCTTAACAGTTGTTGAAGAGATGTGTATGCTACTAGAACTCTGTGTGGCATTGACCTGGTCTCTAATCTGAGCTGCTGTTAACCTGCGATTTCTGAGGCTGGTGACTCGGATAAACTTATCCTCAGAAGCAGAGGTGACTCTTGGTCTTCCTTTCGTGGGACGGTCCTCATGTGAGCCAGTTTCTTTATAGAGCTTGATGGTTTTTGCAACTGCACTTGGGGACATATTCAAAGTTTGTCCAATTTTTCAGACTGACTGACCTTCATTTCTTAAAGTAATGATGGCCACTCGTTTTTCTTTTCTTAGCTGCTTTTTTCTTGCCATAACACAAATTCTAACAGTCTATTCAGCAGGACTATCAGCTGTGTATCCACCTGACTTCTGCACAACACAACTGATGGTCTCAACCCCATTTAAAAGGCAAGAAATCCCACTTATTAAACCTGACAGGGCACACCTGTGAAGTGAAAACCATTTCTGGTGACTACCTCTTGAAGCTCATCAAGAGAATGCCAAGAGTGTGCAAAGCAGTCATCAAAGCAAAAGGTGAAGAACCTAGAATATAAGACATATTTTCATTTATTTCACACTTTTTTGTTAAGTATATAATTCCACATGTGTTAATTCATAGTTTTGATGCCTTCAGTGTGAATGTACAATTTTCAAAGTCATGAAAATACAGAAAAATATTTAAATGAGAAGGTGTGTCCAAACTTTTGGTCTGTACTGTATATATACACCCCCCCCCAATATTCAGACTATAAGACGAACCCCCCATTTTCTTATAGTCCGAAAAATACTGTATCGAAAACAAAAGTAAATATGAGCTTATAAGCTTAAAACTTATAGTATGTGCCTAAAGCTTTCATACAAACTGTGTGGCAGGGAAAAGTCCAACAAGTATCCCAATAGCAAAAGAGTTTCTATAAAAGTATGGGTATATTCAAGCGTGCATTTCTGCTTTGAATCTCTGGTAGCAATCTTTAGCGTTTATTACAGCTTAGTGTATTGTTGGAAAAATGGTTGCAAAGTGAGAAATATGCATCCTGGTTAATTTGTACTTCAGATATTTTCCACAGTGTGTGCATGAGATTTCTTAAAGGGATCCTGACAGCAGATTCATGCTGCCCGAACCACTAATTTCAGCTGTTATAGTTGATATTTTATAGCTTGATTTGATTGTCATTTAACAAATTATATCTACTGTATATACCTAGCTTTAATTTCTTTGTGTGTTTTTGTATGCTCAGCATAGAAAGCAAAAGCGCCAAAACTCGCAATGGGGGACGTCCTCAGCATGGTGGTCTGGTATATAATGCTCTGGGAGGTATGTTATAGGTACATTTGAGCACGATGATGTATGTTGATACATGACTTAATCTTTGACACCTATTCCTAATACTTATATGTTGACATGTTAACTATACTCAGACTTAATTTTCAGCACCTGTTTTCAATACTTATGTAGAGTATAATAACTGAAATACCATGTGCCACCACTCTTGATGGCTGTTGTGATTGTTTTTATAATATGTATCCTATTTTGTATTATGTCCCGTTTGTATGATGCATGCGTAATAAAGCATTTTTAAAGTGACAACATCACCATTTTTGTCGTCCATTTTGGCCTTGGCCACTCTCCCCCTTTTAGGAATAAGACAAGATATAGGTTTTGCTGATTTTAAGAAATTACTTAAGACTTCTGATTTGACAAAACTATCGTATGATCTCTTTAGTCACATTAGATATAAACCTTTTCCTTAAATTTAGATTAGACTGATAGTAAACTATTCTAAGGCTTAGAACCCTCACATAGGCAGTAATTATTTCTAAGTAAGTAAATATTTTCTTTATTTTTATTCTGTCACGTGTTCTTTTGGTAGCGATGTCATACTGCTTTTTTTTGTCCAAGAAAAGCCTCCGCCTCTATCAGTAGGGTGGACAAGCCTTGTATTTCAACGGATAATGTGTTGTATGTACTTGTCTCTAATTGATCAACAAACTGATTTGGTGTAAACTGGCCAACGTGAAAGACCCCTTGCGTCTCCCCTAAAGCTTTCCCTACAGAGGGGTTTCCACCACACAGCCATGCAAGTGCAAAAAAGTGGAAGGGCGTTCAGCATTCCCTTGACACTCGGCCAAAGGAAACCTTATAAATGATTGACTCTGCAATGCTATAGCGTTTAAGAGGAAACTTATTTAAAAGCCAACCGGTAGCCAAGCTGCACAGGTGACTAGTCAAAAAGGACAGTCTCTGGCAGCTTCACACAGCTTGTTCCCCCCTGAGTGACGGATGACTTAATGCATGCATGTGTAGAGAGAGAAGCCACTGAAAATCGACCTTCTTGTCTAATCAGCCTTTGACCCTGGCTTACTTTTAAAGTATGTTCTTCAAACATGATAATTCGCAGCGGAAATTTCCGCAGCATGTGCATAGCACATGCGGATTATCATTGGGAAACCTGGCAGGCAACTTAACAAGCATTTTTAATGCGTTTTCGCAGTGGAAATGGCTCCGCGCGAATGCATTTAATCCGCATCGTGGACACCCAGCCTAAGAATGGAGGTTCTTGAACTGCACTTTCTCTTTCCGAATAGTGCAGTATATGCTGTCACTTGAGATTTGCCAGTGTGTATGTGATCTCTCCATTCAGTGCTATGGAGCCTCGAAAACAACCAAACAAAAAATATCTCTCCAATAGTGCCAAAGGAATAACATACTGCAGCACAACATGCCACCTTTGACCTGCCAAATACCACACTGCAGCAAAATATAGGACCCCAGCAGCGCCAATTACCACACCAAACAACACACCATCTCAGGAGCGCCAAGGACAATAGTAAATAATTAAATACCTCCCTAGCAGCAATTAATGGCAGCAGTATTATCATTCTATGTAGTTGAGCAAAAAGAGGACCGCAATCCAGCGGCTCATCATTGAGTCGTGATTCGTGCATAATATTGTCTGCTAATCAGAAGAATCGCTGGATGCCAACAAGTAGGAGGAGGTTCGCAGAGCTCTGGTCTGGTAAACATGGACTACCGACGTGGCCTCAGTCTCAAAGTTTTGGAAACCTTATTGTTCAACTCTACTGTTTTACCTATCCGTATATCCGTTTAACTTTATTTACACAAAAAGACAGAATGAATGGACCCTGATGCCCATTCATACCAATGGTGTTAATTTCATACTTGCCACATTAGGACTTTTTTTTGCAGCCACATTTCTTTTTGCTGTGTCATTGCTCATTGTCATAAGTAGACATCACTTGGTTTCCATTTAATTGGTCACACCTATTTCCCTGCTTTTCAATACACATGTTGTATTTTATCACTACTAGGTGGGTTATATATCTCAATATATTCACTATTAAGCTGCGTGTCAACGATGCAGATTTAATGCGTTTCTTCAGAGCCATTTCTGCTGCAAAAAAGCATTAAAAATGCATGTTAAGTTGTCTGCCATGTTTCCCAAGGATAATCCGCATGTGCTGTGCACATGCTGTGGAAATTTCCGCTGCAAATTTTCATTGCGGAAAAATCCGGAGCACAACCAATTTGGGCTCGATTTCGCAGCAAAATCATGCCTATTGACTTGCATTGGACCACATGACTACACGTACATATGCGGATATTATGCAATACAATGTACGGATAGTACCCGAGTCTGGAGAAGAGGAGACTATCCTCCAGACCCGGGTACCATAGTACCTGTAGTTAATAAAGAATTAAAATAAAAAAAAAACATATAGGGTACTTACCTTCTGATGGCCCCCTGTCTTCTCCCGGCGATGCTGCTGGCTCTTCAGCTGCTCGCGGTGGTGTAAAAGGACCTTCCATGACGTCATTTAGTCATGTGACAGGTCACGCAACCTCTAACGTCGGCAGTCGCGTAACCTGTCACATGACCAAATGACGTCATGGAAGGTCCTTTTCAGAGCACCATGAGCCACTGAAGACACCGGAAGCACCGTAGTGGAGACCAGGGGCCAACGGAAGGGGAGTATAATATTTTTTTTTATTTTTCAACATTTTTATTTTATTTTTTACTATTGATGCTGCATTTGCAGCATCGTAACTTGGTCACACAGCATAAATCCATGCCAGTTGCATGGCTTTATGTAGTGTGACAAAGTTGTCAAGCACTTTTCCAAGTGATGCTAAAATCGCTTGGAAAGCGCTTGTCAACCCACATGCGAAATCGCACCTTAAAAACAAACGCTTCTAACTGGAAGAAAAACCACATGTAAAATCCACATGCATTTTTTCTGCCACGGAGGTGCAGAAACGCTCCGCAGCATTTCTGCATCGAGGACACTTAGCCTAAGAGTATTTGACTTTAGTATAGAGATTTCCCTATCAATGATGTTATTTCAATTTTCCATGAACGTTCTACTGATGTTTGTACTGAATCTGGTAACAAACACTTTAAAGATCAGATTCATCAAGACTTATGGCTTATATGCCAGTCTTGATGAACTGTGCACTGCGGTAAGATATGACAATTGATTATAGGCAGCACAGTGGCTTAGTGGATAGCACTGGGGTCCTGGTTTCAAATCCCACCAAGGACAACATCTGTAAGGAGTTTGTATGTTCTCCCCGTGTTTGCGTGGGTTTTTTCCGGCTTTTCTGGTTTCCTCCCACACTCCAGAGACATACTGATAGGGAATGTAGATTGTGAGCCCCAATGGGGACAGCGATGATGATATAAAGCGCTGTGGTATTAATGGCGCTATATAATTAAGTAAAGTAAATAAAACAAATAAAAGGCATGTATTTCTTAATGAATTTGGCACATCCTTCAACAGCAGTGCACCACCGCCAGATGAAGGTTTGAATTGGAGTATATTTTTTGCGTAATTTATCTTAAATTAGTCAGGCAAGCTTGGTCACGCCCAATCACCTCCAAGCTACGACCAATTTTCAAAAAATTGACAAAGTTAGCTGGGAGTGACATAAAAACTCCAAAAGATGCAACATTTTTCAGCAGAATTTTAATGAAAACATGAATGAGACCGGTTTTCCATGGTTTAGACATAATAGTTGTAAGTGTTTTTGGTCTTATTATGCCTTTTTGTATATATAAAGTTATATTCCTTAACCCCTTCACTAAATCTGATGTACTTGAAAGTCAAAAGTTGTGTTCCTTCCTTTGATGTGGGATCACACACCAAGCCCGCATCTTTCCCTGCACTTGATGGCTGATTTAATTACCCATCCAGTACAGCTAACAGCCCCGCCCATGGCTGTTAACCAGTTGAATGCCACTGTCAATCACTGACAGCGCCGGCAGGAAGCGCATCTTTCCACACTCCCATCGGCTAACCCGTTATGTGATCGCAGGACTTCGATGGCTTGTCATGACAGCTGAGGGTCTGCCGTTGACCCTCAAACCTATCATTACGATCCTAATGTGAACCCTGGCCCATGGCCAATGTTCATTGAAGATCATGAAGATCATGATTCATGCTATACATAGAAGCGTTGATGAACTGCTATGTATAGCACGGACAACTCTCCTAATCTGACTATTAAATACAGTAAAGAGTGAAAAAAATAAATAAATAAAGATATGAAGCAAAAATAAAAAAAACACAAAAGTTCAAATCACCCCCCTTTCGCCCCATTAAAAATAGAATAATTTTAAAAAATACACGTATTTGGTATCGCTGAGTTAAAAAAATGTTCGATCTATCAAAATATAAAATAAATTAATCCAATTGGTAAACGGCGTAACAAAAAAAAAAATCAAAACTCCAGAATTACGTTTTTTTGGCCATTGCAACATTGCAATAAAATGCATTAAGAGGCAATCAAAACATCATATCTACCCCAAAATGATATCATTAGAAACATTTTTATGTTATTTTTATTTTTTTTTCAAAATTTCCGATTTTTTTTTCATCACCTAAATAAAAAAACCCATACATGTTTGTTTTGTATCTGCATACTCGGACTGACCTAGAGAATCATACTTCCTTGTCAGTTTTACCATATAGTGAACATGGTAAATAAAATACCCCAAAAACAGTTGTGGAAATGTACTTTTTTTGCAATTTCAACACACCAGGAATTTTTTTCCCCTTCTCCATTACACTATAAGGTAAAATGAATGGTGCCAAAACACAATCCCTCATATGGCTATATGACCAGAAAAAATAAAAAAGTTATGGCTCTTGGAAGAAGGGAAGGGAAAAACAATTTTGCATATACACTGCCCCGAGGTGCATTTATTTTTTATTGTGCCTGCCTTAATAAATGTTTTAATCCCTCCTTCCCACTGTCTCCCACTGGCAGCAGAACTGTGCCCTCCTTTACAATCCCTCTACTCACTGTATTATTTTGCTCCAAATCTTTCCTCCTTGGAATAATAATACTCTTTTTATTTATATAGCGCCAACGTATTCAGCAGTGCTTTACAGTTCAGACAATTTACAGACATTATCTGCACTGCCCCCATGGGGGCTCACAAGCTAGATTCCCTATCAGTATGTCTTTGGAATGTGGGAACCAGGAGGAAACCCACACAAACATGGGGAGAACATACAAACTCCTTGCAGATGTTGTTCTTGATGGGATTTGAACCCAGGACCTCAGCACTGAAAAGCTGCAGTGCTAGCCACTGAGCCACCATGCTGACCAGGAAGCAACACTATTACCCTTCCCATCACTCTATGACTAATAGGAGATTATGCTGGAGGTGAAGGAAGAGAGTAGGAAGACCTTTCTATTTTCTTACTTTCACTACAGTGTTTCTACAGCCTACAGATTCTCATCTGGTGAAGGACCTGTTTGATGATGATGGCTTTGTGTTAAAAAACAGATCTTGGGACACTTTGGACATATGGCCTTACTCCTGGTTCCATGGCCAAATCAATGTAACCCCGAGCTGTTAGTGTACCTGGAATGAAGACTAGAGGGATTTGGCTACCGTCCATTATACCACCCCACAACATAATTCCGGGACTAGGACTAGTGTGACATTCCTTTTGTGAAGGACCTTTTTTGACTCCATGCCACCACACTTAAAGGCTATCATGGTGCAGAGCTAAATGGCAGTAGAGGATAGATAAGAGAACCATCATCTTCAGCAAATTAGTCTCACTTTTTTTTTGGACACAATGATATCCAGAGAATCATCTAGACATTAAGTGGACAATACTGTGACAATGCCTTCAAAAGGAGATATAACAGTGGACCTACGGATTATGGTATAGGGTGGCTTAATGGTTGATAGCCAGAACCTTTAGTGTTCATTCCAATTACATCAACTGCTCACCATTACGTAGATTTAGTGGTGGAACCAGTGTTAGGGCCATGTCTCCAGGAGACATTTTTCAACACAATAACGCCAAGCAAATGTTATTCATGTTATTGTGAGCAGTCTGTGGGGCTTAAATGTGCTACAATGGCCTGCAACATTTCCAGACTTGTCTGTCATTGAGAACATCATTGAAATATCATTGGTCGGCACATTTGGAAAAAAGATGCCAGCAGAGGATCTTGATGATTAATAAACTCATTGATAGCATTCCAAGGCATACAACTGCATGTATTTGTGGCACTCATAATCGATATTGAATAAATCAAGATTTTTTGAAAAGTTGTTTTCCTTTTGTTCATCATTTGCATATCATTAACATGTCTGTCAAGCCTGTGATTTCCATTATTCCATGACTTATATTTGCTCCCCTCCCACATTATATTTACTTGCAGTTTATTATAATATACTAAGATACTTTAAAATGACAATCCTGACTCTGCTACATTTGCACATTATTCAGAACCCTTAACATCTTTACTAACCTGAATAGAACAATCAATGGATCAGCTGGAGAAAAGCAAAAGCAATAATCTCGATCTGTTTGTTAATCACAGCCATCAATCACAGGGAAGCAATATGCACATTAAACAGAGGAACATACACAGCTAAACAAATACTCGTAGGCCCTCAATGAACTTTTTCGAGATGCCAGTCAATTTGAATCAGAATTCTATTCTATTATCTCATAGTTTTACAAAATGAGAATTCCAAGTCAATAACTTTCTGTCGTATTATACTAAAATAACTGGGATAATTTTATGGCAGGCCAAGAATTCAGATATTTCTCTTCCACATATTAGAAAATGCATCTTGAAAGTCACACACATTAAGTATAAGATGACAATACACTTTTTGTGTTGGATTTAAATTTGAATTTGGTTGGAAAATTCAATTTGGCAAGGCTGGAAAAGGGTTAAATGATAATAAAATATCATACTCACCTCACTTCTAATCTGCACATAACACCACAGCTCCATTCATTCCCTAAGGCATTAGCTCTGGATCTGCTCTTCTTTGTAGCCTTTGCTAGCACTTTCAACATTGACTAAGCATGACCCACGATATACCATCAGGACGTGCATCATCCCATTAGGACACTGCAATATAATAGGCATAAAGGTATAGTTGGTGCCAAAAGAGCTGGCAAAGAGTGGAAAGAAGATTGAAGCATGAGTGAGTCCCTTAACTCTTTACTGACATATGACAAACTGGTACATCATATACCGGCTCCCTGACTTTGATGCGAGCTTGAACGCCGAGCCCACATTTTTCCCAGCAGATGATGACTGTTTTATTCAGCCATCATCTGTCTCTAACAGCCATGGGTGGAGCTGAGCAGTTAACATGTTGAGTGCCACTGTCAAACTATGCCAGAGGTATTTAACACAAGCCAGCATGTGACTTAATTGCGGGGGCTTCGATGGGTTACCATACCAGTCAGGGGTCTGCTGAAGACCCCTGCGCCTGTCATCACAGTACTCCTATGAAAACCAGTTAATGGCCAGCGTTCATAGGAGAGTATTATTTTCTCTATGTATAGCAGTGCTGATGAACTGTTTTGTATAGTACAAGCGATCAGATGATCACACCTTCAAGTCCCCTAAGGGCACTAAGAAGTACAGTGAAAGGTGAAAAAAATGTTTTAAAAATATGAAAAAAAAAAAATATATATATATCTAAAAGTAATTTTTTTAAATTTCATGATTGTTAATGAGGGAAAAGGGAAATGCCTTTCCCCCATTAAAAATGTAAAATATGGAATAATTACAAATTTGGTATCATTGCGTTTGTAAAAGTCCAATCTATCAAAATATAAAATAAATTAATCTGATTTGTAAATGGGGCAACAAGAAAAAAAATGTGCTGAGATCATTTTAGAAACGGGCCCCTTCTATGTATTTTGTAATGACTGTGTCTCACCATGCACATACCACCACTTCTGGGCAGGGAAGGAAGAATAATAGAATATACAGACAGGACAGCATGGGATCACAGCTGATTCTTTCTGTGAGGTAAAATTTACATGTTTAAAAACAAGCAGGGAAATGTTTTACCTCACAGAAAGAATGTGCTGCCAAAAAAACTCTGGCCCTCTCAAGACATGGACTTATACGACCTTTCATAAAGAGATGAGGGAACAGATCTGATGATGACTTACACAATATTAGGCTGGTATTTTTAATGCTATTGTGAATTGGTGTAAGTTCTGTGCTTCTTCTTACAGGAAGGCATTGTTCTATCATTATTGATCTCCTACAGTAACATTTTCCTATGTAGGCCAATGAAGTGTTCACAATATTCAGACATAGAAATTTGTTGTGTTACAGTAAAAGGTCCTTTTTTGGCCAATTAGTGATTTCTGGATTTTTTATTGTTGTTGTTTTTCACAGCTTTGTGGATAGAGATGAGCGGATCAGGTAAAATTCGAATTAACCTGTTTCTGATTTTTTCCCCAGGAAATTTAAAACACTTTGCCATAAGTTTAATGTGTCTTATTTTGCTATCGTGTCTTTTTAGACCCCACAGCCTGATAAACATAATATGCAAAAAATTGTGGACTTCTGTCTTTTGCTGGAACCCAGGAGGGTTCTCTGCCTTCGCCTGCAAGGTTACAGCAGACGCCATAGCACCATCACCTTCTGTGCGCTTGTGCAGAACAGTCTCAGCCCCCATCCAAGTCAGAAATACCATCCTATTGTAAGAAGCCCGAAGATTTCAGTGCTTGTTGCAGTGATTTGAAGGGTCAGCAAAGACCGGAAAAGTGATGCAGAAAGCTGGAAATGTGAGTATAAGGTTGTTTTTTTTTAACATTTTGCAGGTCTTTATTACCGTTCAGAAAAATGACAGCCGATGGCTAGAGATGAGTGGTGTTCGACTCGAACTGTTCGCCAATCTCAAATTAGAGCTGTTTTGGGCGGTGTTCGAGTCGTTCAAAGAACTCAACGATTTTCAAAAAATTCGGCTGTTCGAGGTTATGTTCGATAACTGTTCGAGCACCAAAAGCGTAACTGGATTTTTTCACAGTAACACTGCTAATTAGTGATGAGCGAGCATGCTCGCCACTGCTCGGTACTCGCCCGGGCATCTCAGTACTCCAGATGCTCGGAGCTCGCCGAGTACTTTCGAGATGCTCAGGCGGGAGCTGGGGTCCCCGTCCTGCATGTCTGGCGCTATTTAGAGTACCAATCATGGAGAGATTGTTTGCCACTCACTGTAATGCCACAGCCATGGTGGTTGTGGCATTACAGTGGTTGCCCAAATCGATGGGAACAGTGCTCACAGTGAAACATGAAAAGCCGGCAATTCAGCAGCGGCATACACCGGTACTGACAATTTAGAACAGAAAGAATAGAGCATCACACATAGATTAGATAGATAGAAACATGTCAGTCACATATATAATAAGTACAGTGACACTGCTGGTTACTGTACTTGTCATTTAGTGTTAAAATAAAGGATTTATTAAAAAAAATGTTGGCGTGGGGTTCCCCGTAATTTTAGTCTCTAGCGGAGGTTGAGCAGACGGCTGGGGCAGATGTTTGAAGCCTGGGAAGGGGGTAATACCCACAGAGCTTCCCAGGCTACTAATATCAGCCCCCAGCTGAATACCTAGCCTTTTCTAGCTATTAAAATGGGGGACCCAAAAAAAAAAATGACGTGGGGTCCCCCTCTTTTAATAGCTAGCATAGGCTAGGCAGACAGCTGGGGGCTGTTATTATTAGCCCAGGAAGGGTGCCATGAATATTGGCTCCCTCCCAGGCTAGAAAGACCAGCTATCAGCTGCCCCAGAAATGGCGCATCCATAGGATGCGCCAATTCTGGCACTTAGCCTCGCTCTTCCCACTGCACTGTAGCTGTGGCAGTGGGGTAATAGGGTTGGGGTTGATGTCAGCTTATAATGACAGCTGACATCAAGCCCAGGTTAGTAATGGAGAAGCGTCTATAAGACACCCCCATTACTAACCCCATAGTCAAAGTTAAAAAAACACAAAAACACAGAATAATGTCCTTTAATTGAAATAAAGACACATTCCTTTAATGTTCTAAATTAAACCCTACTTACCGTATCGCCCATTCCAGCTGAAGCCAATGTGTTTTGCAATAAAAGTAAAATAATAAACCAACCTCATCCTTACCTTTCCATGATTCCCAGGACAGCTTCTGCTCTGCTGCATTGACATGACAGGCTGGAGCACAGCAGAATGCTGCCATCCAGCTTGCCATGCCGCAGACACTGAGAAGCTCCTCAGAGAAGCTCCTCAGTGTCTAGCTGTGACGGCATCCAGATGAGCCGAGTTCATGTCCAATGAACTCAGCTCACCTCATGCACGTCACTAACAGCGTGGGAGAATTCTCCTGTGCATGTGGTGCCGGCAAATGACGTCACCTCTTGAGCAGGAGAATTCTCCCACGCTGGGATGGCATTGAGATGACAGACTGGATCGCAGCAGAGTGCTACCATCCAACTTGTCATCCTTCAGATGACAAGGCTGCGATCCAGCCTGTCATCTCAATGCCATCCCAGCGTGGGAGAATTCTCCTGCTCAAGTGGTGACGTAATTTGCCGGCACTGCATGTGCAAGAGAATTCTCCCAAGCTGTCAGTGACGTGCATGAGGTGAGCTGAGTTCATTGGACATGAACTCGGCTCATCTGGATGCCACCACAGCCAGACACTGAGGAGCTTCACTGAGGAGTAGAGATGAGCGTTGTTCTACTCGAACTGTTCGCCAATCTCAAATTCGAGCTGTTTTGGGCGGTGTTCGAGCCGGTCGGCGAACACGAACAATTTGAGAAAAATTCAGCTGTTCGAGGTTATTTTCGATAACTGTTCGTGCACCAAAATCATAACTGGATTTTTTCTTAGTAATGATGAAAATTAATGTTAATACGCAGTTTGAGTGTACAGCGGGGCGGGGGGAGGGGCAGGGGATGGATCTCTGCAGGAACAATGAAGATCTCCATTTTTTTTTCTCTTTCCCGCATTTGCAGTGGGGAGGTGCAATCTGTCAGCCTATCAGCAGCGCACACACGGAGCGAAGTGCTTTTTTTCACACAAGCAAGGGCATGTGTGATTGGCAGTGTATGTCACATGTCCTTGCCCTATAAGACCAAGCCATTTTCCCCGTCGCCACCATTTTCTCACTGCTGCAGCTGCGTGTTAGACGGCACCGCTGTTGCTGTGTGCGCTATACCTTGTTAATTTCAAGCCAATTTTCGCACAAATATACAGATAGCTTGGGAGTAGGGAATAGTTGTGATTGCAGTCCTTTTAAGGACTAGGTTACAGCATTTCCTACGACTTTTATCAAGCAGGTCTGTGCTCTTAAATAGATAGATTGTGGGAGTAAAGACTAATTGTAATTGGAGTCCTTTTCAGGACTAGGTTACATCAGTTCCTATCAGTTTTTGCCAGGCAGGTCTGTGCCAGTGCTGTGCAAGTTTTTTTCACAGCATTTGGCTGAATCTAGCAAAGCTAATCCTTTTTGGCCTATTGCAGAGTGTGTTAGTCAGTGGAGTAGCCTATCTGTGTTGCAAGATATACCACCTGTGTATAGAATACCAATTTTTTTACTGCACCTAGTGAAGTAAAATCTTTTGGGCATAGCATCATTCTATTAGTCCATCTATACTGACCTCCATCAGGTTGCAAACTGAATATAATTTTTTTCTGCATCTAGCTCTGAAAAAATATTTGGGCTTCTAGCAGTGTGTGGGACTTGGTCTATTAGTCCATCTATACTGACCTCCATCAGGTTGCAAATTAAAAATAATTTTTTTCTTCATTTAGCTCTGAAAAAATATTTGGGCTTCTAGCAGTGTGTGGGACTTGTTCTATTAGTCCTTCTATACTGACCTCCAGCAGGTTGCAAATTGAATATAATTTTTTTCTGCATCTAGCTCTGAAAAAATATTTGGGCTTCTAGCGGTGTGTGGGACTTGGTCTATTAGTCCATCTATACTGACCTCCATCAGGTTGCAAATTAAAAATAATTTTTTTCTGCATCTAGCTCTGAAAAAATATTTGGGCTTCTAGCAGTGTGTGGGACTTGGTCTATTAGTCCAT
This sequence comes from Phyllobates terribilis, assembly GCF_046119375.1. Classification (NCBI taxonomy): domain Eukaryota; kingdom Metazoa; phylum Chordata; class Amphibia; order Anura; family Dendrobatidae; genus Phyllobates; species Phyllobates terribilis. The sequence continues at coordinate 548,828,495 of NW_027362761.1, forward strand.
CTATACTGACCTCCATCAGGTTGCAAATTAAAAATAATTTTTTTCTTCATTTATCTCTGAAAAAATATTTGGGCTTCTAGCAGCGTGTGGGACTTGTTCTATTAGTCCATCTATAATGACCTCCATCAGGTTGCAAATTAAAAATAATTTTTTTCTGCATCTAGCTCTGAAAAAATATTTGGGCTTCTAGCAGTGTGTGGGACTTGGTCTATTAGTCCATCTATACTGACCTCCATCAGGTTGCAAATTAAAAATATTTTTTTTCTGCATCTAGCTCTGAAAAAATATTTTGGCTTCTAGCAGTGTGTGGGACTTGGTCTATTAGTCCATCTATACTGACCTCCATCAGGTTGAAAATTGAATAATAAAATTTTCTGCATCTAGCTCTGAAAAAATATTTGGGCTTCTAGCGGTGTGTGGGACTTGGTCTATTAGTCCATCTATACTGACCTCCATCAGGTTGCAAATTAAAAATAATTTTTTTCTGTATCTAGCTCTGAAAAAATATTTGGGCTTCTAGCAGTGTGTGGGAATTGGTCTATTAGTCCATCTATACTGACCTCCATCAGGTTGCAAATTAAAAATAATTTTTTTCTTCATTTAGCTCTGAAAAAATATTTGAGCTTCTAGCAGTGTGTGGGACTTGTTCTATTAGTCCTTCTATACTGACCTCCAGCAGGTTGCAAATTGAATATAATTTTTTTCTGCATCTAGCTCTGAAAAAATATTTTGGGCTTCTAGCGGTGTGTGGGACTTGGTCTATTAGTCCATCTATACTGACCTCCATCAGGTTGCAAATTAAAAATAATTTTTTTCTGCATCTAGCTCTGAAAAAATATTTGGGCTTCTAGCAGTGTGTGGGACTTGGTCTATTAGTCCATCTATACTGACCTCCATCAGGTTACAAATTAAAAATAATTTTTTTCTTCATTTATCTCTGAAAAAATATTTGGGCTTCTAGCAGCGTGTGGGACTTGTTCTATTAGTCCATCTATACTGACCTCCATCAGGTTGCAAATTAAAATTAATTTTTTTCTGCATCTAGCTCTGAAAAAATATTTGGCCTTCTAGCAGTGTGTGGGACTTGGTCTATTAGTCCATCTATACTGACCTCCATCAGGTTGCAAATTAAAAATAATTTTTTTCTTCATTTAGCTCTGAAAAAATATTTGGGCTTCTAGCAGTGTGTGGGACTTGTTCTATTAGTCCTTCTATACTGACCTCCAGCAGGTTGCAAATTGAATATAATTTTTTTCTGCATCTAGCTCTGAAAAAATATTTGGGCTTCTAGCGGTGTGTGGGACTTGGTCTATTAGTCCATCTATACTGACCTCCATCAGGTTGCAAATTAAAAATAATTTTTTTCTGCATCTAGCTCTGAAAAAATATTTGGGCTTCTAGCAGTGTGTGGGACTTGGTCTATTAGTCCATCTATACTGACCTCCATCAGGTTGCAAATTAAAAATAATTTTTTTCTTCATTTAGCTCTGAAAAAATATTTGGGCTTCTAGCAGTGTGTGGGACTTGTTCTATTAGTCCTTCTATACTGACCTCCAGCAGGTTGCAAATTGAATATAATTTTTTTCTGCATCTAGCTCTGAAAAAATATTTGGGCTTCTAGCGGTGTGTGGGACTTGGTCTATTAGTCCATCTATACTGACCTCCATCAGGTTGCAAATTAAAATAATTTTTTCTGCATCTAGCTCTGAAAAAATATTTGGGCTTCTAGCAGTGTGTGGGACTTGGTCTATTAGTCCATCTATACTGACCTCCATCAGGTTGCAAATTAAAAATAATTTTTTTCTTCATTTATCTCTGAAAAAATATTTGGGCTTCTAGCAGCGTGTGGGACTTGTTCTATTAGTCCATCTATACTGACCTCCATCAGGTTGCAAATTAAAAATAATTTTTTTCTGCATCTAGCTCTGAAAAAATATTTGGGCTTCTAGCAGTGTGTGGGACTTGGTCTATTAGTCCATCTATACTGACCTCCATCAGGTTGCAAATTAAAAATAATTTTTTTCTGCATCTAGCTCTGAAAAAATGTTTGTGCTTCTAGCAGTGTGTGGGACTTGGTCTATTAGTCCATCTATACTGACCTCCATCAGGTTGCAAATTAAAAATAATTTTTTTCTTCATTTAGCTCTGAAAAAATATTTGGGCTTCTAGCAGTGTGTGGGACTTGTTCTATTAGTCCTTCTATACTGACCTCCAGCAGGTTGCAAATTGAATATAATTTTTTTCTGCATCTAGCTCTGAAAAAATATTTGGGCTTCTAGCGGTGTGTGGGACTTGGTCTATTAGTCCATCTATACTGACCTCCATCAGGTTGCAAATTAAAAATAATTTTTTTCTGCATCTAGCTCTGAAAAAATATTTGGGCTTCTAGCAGTGTGTGGGACTTGGTCTATTAGTCCATCTATACTGACCTCCATCAGGTTGCAAATTGAATAAAAAAATTTTCTGCAACTAGCTCTGAAAAAATATTTGGGCTTCTAGCAGTGTGTGGGACTTGGTCTATTAGTCCATCTATACTGACCTCCATCAGGTTGCAAATTAAAAATAATTTTTTTCTGCATCTAACCCAGCCAGTAGTTTTGGCCTAATACCACAGTTTGGCCACTCAGCTCTGCTCGGTTACCATCCATTGTTTTTTTGTGCAAACAACTCCAGAGTTGTGAATTAGTTAACCACCAAAATGAGTGGAAAAAGGCCTGCTGCTGGTGGAAAGGGGAATAGGCGTGTTGGGAAGGGGAAAAAAGGTTGTGTCCGTGGGGTAGGTGCAGAAGAAAGACCATCTTCCAGCCAAACTAAAATGTCTACTTCTTTTAGCGGACAATGTGATAAGATCCCTTTCTTACGGCCACGCCAATCGCTACAAATTCCAGATGAGGCACAAAAACAGCAGGTGCTTCAACGGATATCAAGTGCTCCTTTAAGTGGGCTCTCCTCCACATCAACTTCAACATCACAAATACTCCAGTCCTCAAAGGTGTCACCCAAATCGCACTTGCTTCCTCACAGCTCCCAAATCTCCAGCTGCCCGTCTGAGTATGAGGTAGAACAGATGGTTGAGTCTGCAGAGCTGTTTACTCATACTATAGCCTGGGAATCAGAGGTCGACTCCAGCGCTTCTGTGAATCCAGACGAGGAAATGATCTGCACTGATGCCCAGAATCTTTATGAGTCGGATCCAGGACCAGACGCAGAAGGTTCTGACCATAATGTAGACCCTCATTCCCAAACTGTAACTCCTGTTGGTGGAGACAATGAGGAAGACGATGATAAGACTCAAATACCTGATTGGAGCGACAACTTTAGTTTTTTGTCAGGGCAGGAACAGGTTGGCTCTGAGGACGACGGGTGTGATAACGCACAGGGTGATGATGATGAGGTCGGAGATCTCACTTACTGTCAACCCACAGTCAGCCAATAGATGAGGTCAGCAGAGGAGGTGGAGGAAGATGCTAGTGACAACGAGGTCAGGTTGCGCCTTCCTGGACAGAGACGTAGTACTGGAAGCACGTCAACAACTGCATCCTCAAACACAACTCTGCCTCTCACCACAAGTCGTGGTGGCTCTTCAGGTCGCATGGGTGCTAAGCCTTGCATAGCCTGGGCATTTTTTCAGATCGATAAAGATGACCCAACTCGTGTTATCTGTAACATTTGTCAGCAAAAGCTAAGTAGAGGCCAAAAAATACATAGTTTGAGTACTTCATGCATGAACCGGCACATGGACATGAAGCATAAGTTGCAGTGGGAAGCTCAGTGTGCTGCAATGCGGCCTAGCCGGCCGGGCCAACCACCGTCTGCCATATCTTGTGCATCCGCGGCCTCTTCATCCTCTGTGACTGGGGGGACAGCAGTCACACCTGTTTTGGGGCGCAGACCTGCCACCTCTTTACCCGCAACAGCCAGCGTGATTGGCAGGTCATCATTTTCTTTGGAGGTGGTAACACCAGCTGGTCTTGAGCGCTGTCCGACATCGATAGCACCACCTTTGGATCAAGGCAACCTAACATGTCCGCCTGCATCTTCCTCACAGACCGGCAGTTTGCCGGGGACACCCTTATCAACCCCGTCTAAGCACAATAGCCAGCCCTCGGTCCCTCAGATGTGGACAAGTAAAAGACCATTTCCTCCTAGCCATGAGAAAGCTAAGAGGTTGAATTTCACCATCTGCAAGCTCTTGGCTACAGAAATGCTGCCTTTCCGCCTGGTGGACACAGAGGATTTTCGAGACCTTATGTCCGTCGCAGTGCCCCAGTACCAGATGCCCAGTCGGCACTACTTCTCAAAGAAAGGTGTGCCTGCGCTCCACCAGCATGTTGCACACAACATCACCGCTTCTTTGAGAAACTCTGTGTGTGACAGGGTGCATTTCACCACAGACACTTGGACGAGTAGGCATGGACAGGGGCGTTACATGTCGCTGACTGGGCACTGGGTAAGTATGGTGACAGCAGGACAAGGGGCTGCTGTCCAAGTCTTGCCGTCCCCACGAGTTGTGCGTCAATCCTCTTTATGTCAAAGTTCCTCCACTGCTTCTGCCTCCTCAACCTCCTCTCGGTCTTCCACCTGCACCCAAAGCCTGTCTGGTCATGCCACAAGCTTTCTAACTGCGCAGAAGGGATCCTGCACACCTCCTTACTATGCTGGCAGTAGGGCTCAACGTCATCAGGCGGTTTTTACATTGAAATGTCTGGGAAATGTGAGTCACACAGCTGAGGAGTTGTGGTCAGCTCTGGAGAACCAATTTCATGAATGGTTGTCTCCACTGGACCTGAAACCAGGGAAGGCCGTGTGCGACAATGCTGCAAACCTGGGTGCGGCCCTTCGCCGGGGCAATGTCACACACGTGCCTTGTATGGCTCACGTGTTGAACCTGGTTGTCCAGCAATTTTTAGCCCACTATCCCAGACTAGATGGCCTTCTGCAGAGGGCACGGTCGCTGTGTGCTCACTTCCGCCGTTCGCATCCCGCAGCTCAGCGACTTACATCTCTACAGAAGTCGTTGGGCCTGCCACTTCACCGGCTAAAATGCGATGTGCCTACCCAGTGGAATTCAACTCTGCACATGTTGCAGCGACTGTGGCAGCACCGACAAGCCCTGGTGCAATACGTTCTGACGTATAGCCTGGGCCAACGAGATTCAGAGGTGGGGCAAATCACGCTGGAGGAGTGGTCTCAGATCAGGGACCTATGCACCCTTCTGCACAGTTTTGAAATGGCGACGAAGGTGTTTAGTGCTGACGATGCCATTATCAGCATGACTATTCCGGTGATTTACATGCTGGAGCACATGTTAAACAGAATTCGGAGTCAGGTGGTGGCACAAGAGGAGGTGGAGGAAGTAGAGGAGGAGGAGTTGTATGCGGAAGGGCTAACATCTGCAAGGTCCAGACGGTCGGCAGCACCAAGGCGGCAGGCATGTGAGGGTGGGGGAGATGATTTTACCAGGGCGCATGGTAGCAGCCAAACTAGTGAGGAAGGTGCAGGAGCCCAGGAAGAAGTGGAGGACGAACTGATGGAAGACTCATCAGATGAGGGAGACCTTGATCACATTTCTGTTGTGCGAGGTTGGGGGGAGAGGACAGAGGAAGGAAGCATGATTGTTACCTCGCCACCAACACAACAGGGACTTGGTGCTCCTGGATGCGCAACACACATGAGTGCCTTCTTGCTGCACTACCTGCAACATGACCCTCGAATTGTGAGAATTAGAAATAATCCTGACTACTGGGTTGCCACACTGTTAGATCCCCGGTACAAAAGTAAATTTGCAGAAATTATTCCTGCCATAGAAAGGGATGCACGCATGCAGGAGTATCAGCAGAGACTGTTGCAGAATCTTACATGTGCTTTTCCACAAAATACCAGTGGTGCACGTAGTGAATCTCACAGTTCCAACTTGCCAACCGTGGGACCGTCAAGTGTTCAGCACTCAAACCGTAACAGAACCACAGTATCTGCTGGTAACATCAATTTTGCGGAATCATTTCACCACTTTTTTAGCCCATCCTTTGCAAGGCCACAGGAGACAAGAAGTCTGACACATAGTCAACGCCTAGAGACGATGGTACAGGAGTATCTCCAAGTAAACATTGAAGCCACGACTGTGTCACTGGACCCTTGCTCTTTTTGGGCTTCCAATCTGGATAAATGGCCGGAGCTAGCCACTTACGCCTTGGAGATCTTGTCATGCCCCGCAGCCAGCGTTCTGTCTGAACGTGTGTTCAGCGCTGCTGGTGGTGTGCTGACAGATAAGCGCACGCGGCTCTCCACTGATAATGTAGACAGACTCACGTTCATAAAGATGAACAAATCATGGATCCGAAATGACTTTTCTACCCCTGTGTCATCCTGGGGAGAGTAAAAGCTTGATGATTGGTTAAAATCACCCTACCAACCGTTTTAAGCTTTCAAATTACTAATCATGTTTATCTGTATCTTGACTGGAAAATAATTTGGGCTTTGTAGCAGTGTGCAGCACTGATCCTATTAGGCCATCTATAATAAGCTTCACCAGATTTAAAATTAAAAATAATTTTTAGCTGCATCCAGCCCGGAAAATAATTTTGGGGCTCCGAGATTCGCAAGACACATAAGTGCCTTCTTGCTGCACTACCTGCAGCATGACCCTCATATTGTCAGAATTCGAAGTAATCATGACTACTGGGTTGCCACACTCTTAGATCCCCCAAACTTTTCGATCAACCTTTTCATTTTAATAAAGACCAAAAAAATGGTCATTTTTGAAATTATAAGCATTAGCAGGTTGTTAGAAACTGAAATCAAACAGTTTTCAACTCAAAACTTTATTCTAGGTGATGTTACATTTTCACATAGGACCCCTTGTTCGAAAGGAGCTTCTGAACTCTCTCGTCCATTGAATTTGTCAGGTTTTGGATGGTTTCTGCTTCAATTGTTTTGCATGAGGACAGAATACCCTCCCAGAGCTGTTGCTTAGATGTGAACTGCCTCCCGCCATCATAGACACTCCTTTTAATGATGCTCCAAAGGTTCTGAATGGGGTAGAGGTCAGGGGAGCATGGGGGTCACACCATAAGTTTGTCTCCTTTTATGCCCATATCAGCCAGAGATGCAGATGTTTTATGTGCAGCATGAGATGGTGCATTATCATGCAGAAAAATGATCTTGCTGTGAAATACACGGTTCTTCTTCTTGAACCATGGCAGGAAGTGCTGTTTGAGAAAATCCACATACATTATGGAGTTCATCTTTAGCGCCTTCAGGGATCCTAAAGGGGCCGACAATCTCTCTCCCCATGATTCCAGCCCAAAACATTACTCCACCTCCTCCTTGTTGGCGCTGTAGCCGTGTTTGCGTGGGGTGTCCATCAACCAGCCATCCTCCACTCCATTCATCTGGACCATCGAGCGCTGCACGGCACTCATCCGTGAACAAAACAGTTTTGAAATCAGTCTTCATGTAATGTTTGGCCCACTGGAGCCGTTTCTGCTTGTGTGAAGTGGATAGAGGAGGTCGACAGGATGGCGTATGCACAGCTGCAAACCTCTGAAGGACCCTGCATCTTGTTGTTCGGGGGACGTTGGAGGCACAAGCAGCTTCAAAAACTTGTCTGCTGCTATGACAAGGCTTTTTTGCCGCTGCTCTTTCAACCTGACGTAATTGCCTGTAGGAAAGAGTCCTCAATTTGCCCTTATCAGCACGCACACGTGTGTACTGTGAATCAGCTACATACTTCTTGATTGCCAAGACACTTCATCCTGATCATCGCACAATGTTGATTGTAGTCATGCCTTGACCTAAACACTCCACAATTTGTTGCTTCTCAGCAGCCGACACATCCTTTTTCTTTCCCATTTTGGCAGAAAATGTAGGCTGCTTAATAATGTGAGAGAGCCTTCTTAAGTAGTCTTGCCTTTCATTGGACACACCTGCCAAACTAATTAGCACAGGTGTCTGCAATTGCTTACAGTGATATAAAGAGCCCTGACACACATCACCATCAATGAGTTTAACTGACAAACAAACAAATTCTTCCCTTATCACTCCTAAACACTTTTTGCATAATAATTTGGAACGCGGTGTACATGTGCTTTTCCACAAAACACCAGTGGTTCACGTAGTGAATCTTACAGTTCTAACTTGCCAACCGTGGTCTGTATGGAATTGTTCAATAAAGGGCCGAAAATTAAGATAACATAGATGGGAGAGGTCTCTATGAATAGGAATTCCTAAGTATTTGATACCCTGTGAGGGCCAGGCAAAGGGAAAGTTGGACTGGATGGAATCCTATATGGATTTAGGGAGGGAGACATCGAGGGCCTCAGACTTCGCTGCATTGATTTTAAAATTTTACCATGTAACAAAGTGATCTATTTCAGCCATAACAGCAGGGATGGATATATGTGATTGAGTGATATATACTAGGACATCATCAGCAAATAGAGAGCACTTGTACTCGGTGCCTCCCACCTCAATCCACCTAATATTGGGGTTATGGCGAATTGATGAGAGCAGGTGCTCCGTCACTAGGATGTATAAGAGAGGGGACAGAGGACATCCCTGCCTTGTCCCATTGGTGATTGTGAAAGGTGATGAAAATGTTCTGACGCACCCCCTGGGCCTTGGGACACCCGGAGCCGGACCCTTTTTGGTGGATGCTGGTGGTTGTAGTCTTCGTGGCGGCGATCCGGTTCCGTGGCTCAGGGCGGTCAAACCAGTGGCGGAACTATTTATGTGGTTTTGATGTTTAAATGTCCGACTACGCCACCCGTGGATTCCGGTCAGAGTGAACCGCCGCTACAGGGCAGACCGCTAAGGCTGGTGTTGTGGGTGCAGCAGAGCGTAGCATAACTCCCCACGGGAGGAGTATAGCCTCAGGGCAGTGTATGCGGAGGATGGGGGTGATGGTGCAGGGCAGCAGCAGTAACGACACCGAGTCAGTGATGCAGTTCAGGGCCTTTACTCACCGTTCTTATTATCCAGACCACGTCTGCAGGTAACGGCTGCCCACGTCGTACTGTGCTCACCAGGTGAGGGGCTCAGACAACTCCCAGATAACTTTGGAGCGCTTCACAGGACCCCCTTTATGTGTCCTTTGTCTGGCCTTTCTTACCAATACTTCTGTCCGGCTGCCTCGGGCCTCCTCTTGGTAAACTTGGCGCCAGTTTCCCTGACCCTATGTGGTGCCTTCCTAGCGGGTGGAGCAAGTAGCTGCGCCACATAAAATGTCAGAGCCTCCGGTTTCTAGCTGAGGGTCGTTTCCTGCCTCCACTAGTTCGGGGACCGGTCTCCCCCTTTGGCCTGACCCCTCCACGCAGGTGGATTCGGGCGTGCGGTGGCGACTCGCCCGTCCGCACCCCTGGGATCCCTTCATTCCTCGTTCCTGGAGCCTTCTCCGCTCCTCTTCCTTCCTTCTCCCTCTTCCAGGCCTGGGCCTCTGTTACTAGGCCCGCCTCCGGAGCAGAGCTCATGCAGAGCCCCTGCTCCCTGCCACTTCTGCTCAGACTTCTCTGCACTGAACTAAGATGGTGCCCACCTTTTATACTCCCTTCTCAATGCACCCAGGAACTGCTTCCTCCCTGCTCCTGCACTGCAGGGTTCCCCTTCCTCAGTGTTCCCTCCCCCCACTCCAGCCAGGGACAGGGACTGTCGTGCCCATCTCAGGGGCATATTGGTCGCCCTGCCCCACGGCAATGTGGTGTAATGCATGCAGGTGTCGGGTCCTGATCCACACTCCATCCTTATCTGAGAGTGAGATATCACACCTCTGGGTGAGGTGCAATACGTCTGTAGCAACCGAGCCCTCGGTGCTACAGTTCCATTTATCTTCAGCCTAGGTGACGTATTGTGATACAGAGCCGTGATTTTGGCTATAAAAGTTTCCCCTAGACCCCTACCCCAAGCTTTTTAAGAGAATTTTATATGGCATGCCAGGAGACTCTATGGAATGCTTTCTCAGCATCCAATGAGAGTATCTACTTACAAATTTTTAACTGCATCTAGCCCAGGAAATACTTTGTGCCTAGTAGCAGTGTCTGCTAGTCAGCGGATTATCCCGGCTGTTAAGCAAGCTACACCACCTGTAGTTTGGACACTTAATTTTTTCAAAGGAAATGCTTCGGGACCACGGGATACTCAGTGAAGAGCATCAGGAGGCACCCCAAGGCATAGGGGCTGGGACTGGCACTAGGATGCCTTGCGGTGGACAGCCGAGCTCGATCCTTATAAAAGCTTTTTAACTGCAGCAGCTTTAGTGGACGCTACTGGAGCTGGAATTACGCGGCTGCTGGCATGAGACTTGCCCTCCAATAGATCCTTGTAAATGAATTTAAAGTGTATTCATTCAAATTAGAGGGACAATTTAAATTAAAAAGCTTAGAGCTGCCTCCACCACAGGGGGGCTCTCTCGACCCACCAGCGGACAGGCACCAGTATTGGGAGAGGGGGGCTGGCCGTCAGGGTTCACCGCGGCTCTGGCACAAACCCGGCGACACGGAGGTGGCACGGGCAGGAGCGGACTGGCCGTCTCGGCTTCTCACTTTTTGGATTTTAGAAGGGCATGACATGCCTATATCTGTGTCTCCCCCTCCTTTTACTCCTCCACCTCTTTTCTTTTCGCATGACTATATGTACTTGTCACTTTTCCATGTGTTAGTTGTGTCTTCTGAGCAGTTTGTCAGCTTTTGGACACCTTTGAAGGTGTTTTCTATGTGTTTCTATGTGTTTTTGTTTGCCTGCCATTGGTTTTAACGGTGTTCGAAGGTGTTCGACGAACAGTTCGACGAACAGTTCGGCGAACACACGGGTGTTCGACGAACCGAACCGAACTCGAACACTACGGGGGTGGCTCAACACTACTGAGGAGCTTCTCAGTGTCTGTGGCATGGCAAGCTGTATGGCAGCTTTCTGCTGCGCTCCAGCCTGTCATGTCAATGTAGCAGAGCTGAAGCTGTCCTGGGAACCATGGAAAGGTAAGGATGAGGTTGGTTTATTATTTTACTTTTATTGCAGAAGACATTGGCTTCAGCTGGAATGGGTGATACGGTAAGTAGGGTTTAATTTAGAACATTAAAGGAATGTGTTTTTATTTCAATTAAAGGACTTTATTCTAGGTGTTTGTGTTTCATTTAACTTTGACTATGGGGTTAGTAATGGGGGGTGTCTTATAGACTCCTCTCCATTACTAACCGGGGCTTGATGTCAGCTGGCATTATAAGCTGACATCAACCCCAACCCTATTACCCCACTGCCACCACTACAGGGCAGTGGGAAGTGCGAGGCTAAGTGCCAGAATTGGTACATCCGATGGATGCACCATTTTTGGGGCAGCTGACGGCTGGTGTTTCTGGCCTGGGAGGCGGCGAATATTCATGGCACCCTTCCTGGGCTATTAATATCAGCCCCCAGCTGTCTGCCTAGCCTTTGCTAGTTATTAAAATAGGGGGGACCCCACGTCATTTTTTTGGGGTCCCCCATTTTAATAGCTAGTAAAGGCTAGGTATTCAGCTGGGGGCTGATATTAGTAGCCTGGGAAGCTCAGTGGGTATTACCCCCTTCCCAGGCTACAAACATCTGCCCCAGCCATCTGCTTAACCTAGGCTAGAGACTAAAATTACGGGGAACCCCACGCCAATTTTTTTTTTAATAAATCCTTTATTTTAACACTAAATGACAAGTACAGTAACCAATAGTGTCACTGTACTTATTATATATGTGATTGACTTGTTTCTCTCTATCTAATCTATGTGTGATGCTCTATTCTTTCTGTTCTAAATTGTCGGTACCGGTGTATGCTACTGCTGAATTGCGGGCTTTTCATGTTTCACTGTGAGCACTGTTCCAATCGATTTGGGCAACCACTGTAATGCCACAACCACCATGGCTGTGGCATTACAGTGAGTGGCAGACAATCCCTCCATGATTGGTGCTCTAAATAGCGCCAGACATGCAGGACGGGGACCCGAACTCCCGCCCGAGCATCTCGAAAGTACTCGGCGAGCTCCGAGCATCTGGAATACTGAGATGCTCGGGTGAGTACCGAGCAGTGGCGAGCATGCTCGCTCATCACTAATTAGCAGTGTTACTGTGAAAAAATCCAGTTACGCTTTTGGTGCACGAACAGTTATCGAACATAACCTTGAGTAGCTGATTTTTTTGCAAATCGTTCTAGTTCGAACACCGCCCAAAACAGCTCGAATTTGAGATTGGCGAACAGTTCGAGTTGAACACCGCTCATCTCTAGTAGTAAGTAACCGGAATGCCCCCTCAATGTCTGTTTTGGCCATTAGGGAGCCCTTCCCAATTTCTTGACCCACCTGATTGCCTTGTCAAAGGATGTACAGTATATACTACTGTACTTGAGTGGCTCAATACTACCAATGGCCACCGTTTTGTTGAATCTGCATGGAGGCAAATTACAAAAAAATTACATTTTGGTGAATACAGATTTTTATAAAATTTGAGCAGAATTCAATTCCACTTGAATTTATTCTTTCACCTCTAATATTAACTCTATAAATATTGGTTGATCTACATCACATTTACTTCCATTATGTGAGAATATATGGTAAATACTCTTTTGAATCTCCAACTTTCTACGTTCTCACGTGGCGACAACGCTGAGCCATTTGATTAGTAAATTGTAAATATTAAAATCTTTGCCGATTTGACCTCCGCTGAGATATTAAATGATACTGCCAATATCTATTATAGTTTTGGTGGGTAGCCAGATATTTACACCACCTTAATTGACCATAAGAGTCTCTGTGCATTTACTGACTGTATATATTATCGCTTGTCAATTCCTTTAAATTAGTCTGATAATCAGGTTAAATCATCTCTCCAGTCGACCATATAAAATCAGTCAATTTCGTAAACACAAACGTCTAATTAATCACAGCAGAACAATGAATATTAGATCGAGTCCTTGAAAGGTAACTCTCCGCGTATGGAGGGAGAGAATGACAATTAATGGAGATAATGAGTTGATGGAAGTGTATCTTGTATTTAAACCTTCAACATAATGAATGGATGTAGGAACTTACTGCTTGACCGACTATATATAAATCCATTTTATTATGCAAGGATTAGGTTTCCTTACTTTGGCCTTGTTGAGTGTGATGTATTGATGGAACTAAACATCTAAAATAGATTTCAAGATTATATAAAGCAGCTGGGAATTTTTAACTTTGAGTAAAAAACTAAACGTTTCCATATTTGATAAAGATTTGATTAAAGCTAAAGGCTATTTGGGGGGAAATTATTAAATTAGACTGAGTTTATATACAGCATTGAACTGAATACAGTTTTTTTTATATATGTCAATGCTTAAAGGAATTCTCTGAAAAAATCTAAATTGACTTAAAAATGTTTTAAATGTTTTTATTTAATAAAAACTGCTCAATTTTCCTAGAAAGCAGAGAGGAGTTATCTTTCGTAGAAGTCTCTGCTTTCCACAACCTATCCTAAAGTTCACTGGATTTTAGGATGGGTGGTCAGTGGAAAGAGGTGGCATGAAATTAGAATTTTTTGAACAATTTTTGCTAAACAAAGATGTGATTCTTCTTTAAACTGATGGAAAGTTATATTTCTTGTTGATTTTTAAGGAGAACCACTTTAATGTAGTAACTAAAGATGAACGGTTCAGGCAAAAATTACATTTACCTGTTTGCATTGTTTTTCCTGGGAAACTCAATTTATGAAAAAGTTATTCTCCATGAATTGAATGTCCCTTATTATGCTTTCTCTAGAGACCCCAGAGCATAATAAACATAATATGTAAAAACATGAGAAAAATCCTTACCCTCACTGGATCATTGTTGGCCACGCTAAAATTCCCAGGCCTCTCATGCTGGGTTGGGACTACCAGGATTTATAGGCCCAGGAGGGTGCTGTGCATGAAGTTTCCACAATCATTGATGGTTTTGGGAGCCATGTCATCTGCTGGTGTAGGTCCATTGTGTTTTATCAAGACCAAAGTCAGCACAGCCATCTACCAGGAAATCTTAGAGCACTTCATGCTACCCTCTGCCGACAAGCTTTTTGGAGATGGAAATTTCATTCTCCAGCAGGACTTGGCACCTGTCCACACTGCCAAAAGTACCAATACCTGGTTTAAAAACAACAGTATTACTGTTCTTGATTGGCCAGCAAACTCGCCTGACCTTAACCCCATAGAGAATCTATGGGGTAATTGTCAAAAGGAAGATGAGAGACACCAGACCCAACAATGCAGACAAGCTGAAGGCTGCTATCAAAGCAACGTGGGCATCCATAACACCTCAGCAAGGCCACATGCTGATCGCCTCCATGCCACGCCACATTGATGCTGTAATTGATGCAAAATGAGCCCCAACCAAGTATTGAGTGCATTTGCTGAACATACATTTCAGTAGGTCAACATTTTGGATTTTAAAAACATTTTTCAAGCTGTTGTTATAAAGTATTCTAATTTACTGAGATAATGACTTTTGTGTTTTCATTGGCTGTAAGCCATAATCATCAACATTAACAGAAATAAACACTTGAAATAAACCACTCTGTTTGTAATGACTCTATATAATATGAGTTTCACTTTTTGCATTGAAGAACTGAAATAACTTTTTGATGATATTCTAATTTAGTGAGATCACCTGTATGTACCATAAACTGCTCAAAACACTTGAATCATCATATTTACACTGACGGACAAAAGGGTATCAATGTTTGGAACTTTTGACTTCCATGACCCCTATCTCACCATCCGCTACTGCTTCGAACGTGAGACCACTAGTGATGGGCGAGCACTAAAATGCTCGGGTGCTCAGTGCTCTGGTCGAGAAAATTGGGATGCTCGGGTGCTCGACCCGAGCAACGAGCCCAATGTAAGTCTATGGGAAACTCATGCATTTTTCAGGTGGCTCCCCCCCGGCAGTCTGCAGAGGCCTAAAAATTGCCCAAATTGATGGGAACAGCACTAAAATGACATGGGAACAGCATTGGGAAGACCCCTGGAAGCATTTCTTACTGTCAGGTCACTGCTGTCAACAATGTTGTCAGGGGTATTACGCCACTTTTACTGACACAATAAAACATACAAAAACAAAACCAAAATGGATTTTCCTGGGAAATATGTTAAGAAACATCCTTATGGTAATGACTTGTATATAAGGCAAAATAAATAACTAAAAACAAAAATACTCCTCCACACCTTGAGCTATGTTCACACATAGTGTTTTTGATGCATTTTTGCACTTTTGCATTGCTTTCAACCGTGACAAATGCATTGACCGGGAAATGTCATTTTAACATTTTACAACCTTATCTGGCCATGGGGTGTGTGAGACATGATCTGATACATCCTGTTTCATTCATTAAGGAGGGACTCTGAAAGTCACAAAGCCTAATTTTCTAGGGCCATCAGGCGGCCTTTATTATTCTTAAAGGGCCAGCAGTCGGCCCTCACTATTTTTAGAGAACCATCAGTCAGCTATGCTTTGTTGTTCCCATTACTAAAGAGTGGGACTCCTATGCTGTTATTGTGTATGCAGTGAGTGGCAGGTCTGCTCAAAATTTGGATGCACCCCAATACCCCTTTGAAAATTTGGACGCACCCCAATACATCTTTGTAGAGACTTAGAGGAGGGCCTCCTGAAAACAATGTTCCCATTATTAGGAAGTGGGTCTCCCATAGTGTTGACCTATGCAGTGAATGCAAGGGTTGGTAAAAATTTGGAGGCACTCCAATGCCCCTTGGAAGAGATGTGGAGGTCAGAGGGCCTCCTGAAAACAATGTCGCAGTTATTAGGAAGTGGGTCTCCCATAGTGTTAGCCTATGGAGTGAATGCAATGGCTGCCAAAAATTGGAAAGCACTCCAATGCACCTTGGAAAAGACGTAGAGGGCCTCATGAAAAAATGTTCCCATTATTAGGAAGTGGGTCTCCAATAGTGTTGGCCTATGCAGTGAATGCAAGGGCTGTCAAAAATGAGGAGGCACACCAATGCACCTTGCAAAAGATGTGGAGGAGTGTCTCATAAAAAAATGTTCCCATTAGAAAGGAGCGGGTCTCCTATACTTGTAATGCCCATGCACTAGGTGTATGGGCTGACAAACATTTACCCCTGGTGGGTATACATGAACATACTGTATAATTTTTTTTTTACGGACATAATAAAGACCCTTTAAAAAAATTATGTGGGTGTTGCATCACGGACCACGGTCACCCTGGTGATATGGTGGTGGAGGATGATGATGAGGAGATAAGAGCAAATAGCCAAAATCAGGAAGCGTATACCCATGTGTGGGTGTGAAAAGGTGTATGAGAAAACACCTCCCAAAAAAAGACATTGGATTTGAGTTTATGTTATGCTACTATCATTCAGTAGTGTTGAGAAGTCTGGCCCAATCCAACCCTTGTTCATTTTTATAAGAGCCAGCCTGTCAGCATTTTCTGTTGACAGGCGGATGCGCTTATCAGTTATAATTCCACCAGCGGCACTAAAAACCCGCTCTGATAAAACGCTAGCGGCATGGCAGGCCAGGACCTCCAAGGCGTAGAGAGCCAGTTCATTCCACGTGTCCAGCTTGGAAACCCAATAATTATAAGGCACAGAGGAATCACAGAGGATGTTGGGACGGTTGGCAAGGTACTCCATCGGCATCTTCCCAAACTTTGCACTCCTTGTGAGAGTACCCCGCGCATCAGGGCCTGTGCGATGGGAGGGTCTGAGAAAACTCTCCCAGAACTTTGACAGTGTTCCACTGCCTATGCTGGATTGCATTTGTAGCTCTCTTGCCTGTACTCCTTGGTTGTCCAACGAACTGTGACCTCTGCCACCAGCGTTTTCAGATGAGAATTTTTTAAATAGTTTCGCAACAAGGGCCTTCTGTTACTGCCCCATTTTTGTAGACCTATTCGCCTCAGGAATAATAGATATAAAGTTCTCCTTGTAGCATGGGTCTAGAAGTGTCACCAACCAGTAATGTCTGTCACCCAAAATTTTGAGTACGCAAGGGTCACGGGAAAGGCAGCGTTACATAAACTCAGCCATACGTGCCAGACTGCTAACAGGCAAGACTCCCGTATCCTCACCAAGAGGATGACCGACCATGCTCTCCTCCTCCTCCTCCTCCCAGTCCTCAGGCCATCCACGCTGAACAGACGGTATGACAGCTGTGCATGTAGTACCATCTATAGCGCATAAAACTAGCTCGTGTTCTTCCGCCTCCATCTCCTCTTCCTTATTGTCACCCAATCCACAGTGGGATAAGATGAGGCTGGGATGTGTGTAATCACCCTGTATGGTTCCTTGCTCCATCTCATCGTGCTCTGCCTGCAATGCATCCTCTTTGATTGTGAGTAGAGAGTGTTTCAGAAGACAGAGAAGCGGGATGGTTACACTAATTATGGCATCATGGCCACTCACCATCTTGGTGTAGTCCTCAAAGTGTTGGAGGATGGTACAGATGTCTGACATCCATGTCCACTCCTGAGGTCTTATGTGTGGAGTCTGAACAGACGGCCTTGTTGATGCTGATAGTCAAAAATTGCCCTCCTCTGCTCACAAATCCTTCCCAACATCTGCAGTGTAGAGTTTCAATGTGTGGGGACATCACACAGCAGTCAGTGAGCCGGAAGCTGCAAACGCTGTTGAAGCATGGCAAGGGCAGCTGAAACTGTAGCTGACTTTCTAAAATGGGCACACAGGCGGCTTATTTTGACATGCAGATCTGGCAGCTCCAGGTAGGTTTTGAGAAATCCATGAACCCCGAGGTTAAGCACATGGGCCAGGCATGGTATATGTGTGAGCTCGCCTTGCCTCAGAGCCACCACAGGTTCCGGCCATTGTCACACACGACCATGCCTGGCTGTAAGTTCATCGGAGTCAGACACAGATCTGCCTGCTCTTTCATAGCTGTCCACAACTCTTCAGCATTGTGCGATTTGTCACCTAAGCATATTAGCTTAAGCACAGCCTGTTGCCGCTTGGCCGAGGCAGTGCTTCAGTGCTTCCAGCTTGTGACTGATGTGATCATTTCAGAGATGGAGGCTGAAAAGGAGAAGGAGGCTGAGGAGGATGAGGTGCTGGAGCTGTAGACAGTGGGGACAACCCTGATTGACCTAGGGCCCGCATTCCTCTGTGTCGGGAGGATGTGTTCCTTCCCAAGGTCTGACTGGGTCCCGGCTTCCACTATGTTAACCCAGGGTGCCGTCAGAGAGATACACCATCCCTGCCTACAAGCACTTGTCCACTTGTCCGTGGTTAGGTGGACTTTCCTCGTAGCTGCATTGTTGAGGGCACAGCTAATGTTGTGGGACACGTGCTTGTGTAATATGGGGATGGCACACTGGGAGAAATAGTGGCAGCAGGGGACCGAGTACCAAGGGACCGCCACCGCCATCAGGTTGTGGAAAGCTTCCGTCTCCACCAGCATAAAAGGCAACATTTCAAGCGCAAGCAGTCGTGAAATGTGGGAATTTAGTAGTGTGGCCTGTAGGCCGTTGGCTGCGTTTTTGCGCTTGTGTTCCAAGTACTGGGGTATGGACAACTGAACGCTGCGCTGGAACAAGGAAGTTCTTGCTGATCGTGCTAGTTGAGAGTGTGCAATGACAGGTGCAGGGCAGGAGGCATATTCGCATGCACTATGGACAGGGGATTGGCTTGAACACACAACAGCGGAAGAAGCAGTGGTGTCACCCGCAGACACTGTTCCTGGACCCTGGGGTTCAGCCCACAAAGTCAGGTGTTTTGCTGCCATGTGCCTGATCATGCTGGTGGTAGTCAGGCTGGTAGTTTTGCTACCCCTGTTGATGCTGGCCTGGCAGGTGGTGCAAATGGACTTTTTGGGTTATCGGTAGAGTTTTTAATAAACAACCAGACTTGGAAAGACCTAATAGTTGTACTGGCAACGTCTGTCATGTTGGTGTTGCGGGGAATGGTTGCCCGCCTTCTGTCTTCGGCCACCACACTGCTTCTTCCTGCCTGTTGGAGTGTTCTGCCTCCCTCCCCCTGTGTGCTGCTGTCCTCGCTCTGCATGTCCTCCTGCTAGGTTGGGTCAGTTACTATATGATACACCACCTCGTCTTCCACTTCCGCACCCTGGTCCTCCTACTGACTTTCTGTCAATTGTGTCTCATCATCTTCCATCTCTTGTGACACTTTCCCACCATCGCCTTCGTATGACCGTGGCTGCTCAAATATTTGGGCATAGTTGCATGCGATCTCCTCTTGCCCCACTTCAAGTGGACCAGGCGAGAGGCCCGAATCTATAAATGGAAAATTGAACAGCTCTTCGGAGTGTCCACGTGTGGGATCAGTCGTCTCTGGGCACTCGGCATGGTAGGAGGAAGGAAGATCAGGGTGAGTAATATGCGGTCCAGACTCACGGCTACTGAGACTTGACCGTGTGGAAGAAAGGGTGGTGATGGTGGCTAAGTGACTGGAAGCATTATCTGCTATCCAACCAATAACCTTTTCACACTGCTCTGTGTTCAATAGTGGTGTTCTGTGGTCTCTTATTAATTGGGGCACAAAGGTTGAGCGAGACGATGTGGGTGTTTGTTGTGGCACAATTTCAGCTTGCCCACGGCCTAGGTCTCTGCATGCACCATCACCATTACCATCATGTCCAGTTCCCTGTCCCTTGCCACAGTCCGTGCCCATTTTAAATCGAGGACAATATCTTCCATGCTCACTACAAATGGCTGAATTTAGAGCGAACAAACCACAGTTTTAAATAGCTGGCCTGTAGGTAACTAGTTTTAACAGCGCCAACCTCGTGTCAATCAGTTCACTGACACGCTGCAACAAAATTTTAATGGAGGCCAGAAATGGCAATATTTTCAGCGCAATTATATGTGATCCGTGTGACGGACAAACCAGTTTTAAATAGCTGGATTTTTAGCGCTGTAATATGGAAAGGACCTGGCTGTATTCTGCAGTGCCAACAAGCAAATAGCACAGATACGGTGCAAACTGTGTTCTCTGGATTGCTTTTTAAGCAAATAATTAGGATTAAAATATAAAAACAAATTAGTCTTGGCCCCTGATACCTTGACCTATTTCTACAAATATCTGTAAAAGCACCAGTGGACAAAACCGGAATGGACTCTCTTACTATGTGCACTGCAGTCTGCTATATACCCTACCTGCTTGTCTAGCACTGATATCTTTGCAGCTGGATTAGTCCTCAGAAGGACTGTTAGTTGAGATGGATATGTGTCTCGAATATAGTCTGTATTCCTACACTAACTATAAACAAACAAATCTCTCCCTAGCTCAGCAGAAGCTCTCCTACACTGTCTAATTCCGGAGTGACTGTGACGAGAGTTATGGTGCCAGGTCTGATATAAACCTGATGAAGCTGTCCGACCAGCCAATCACTGAAATGACACAACCAACATGGCTGCGGCATTACAGTGTGTGGTAGGCAATCCCTGCATGTTGATTGGCGCTCTAAAGACTGCAAAACATGCATGGAGGGGACCCGAGCTCCCGCCGAGCAACCCTGGAAATACTCGGCGAGCGCCTAGCATCTTGAGCAGTGAGGTGCTCGGGCGAGCACCGAGCAGTAGAGAGAATGCTCACTCATCCCTAGAGACCACCATCATTTTATAGACAATCATCTTGGCTATCTCATACATACCTTTCACTTTCTACTATTTAACATATGATTAGTTATGCAGATTCTTGTCATGTCACTGCATTGTTACTGTTTTGCTCCTGATGGTGGAAAAATCTTTTTTTTCCTGTATACTACAAATTACAGCCTGTTCTCACATTCTTTAATAGCTCAGTGTGTTATTAGGTTGATTCCCAAGTGAAAATTCACTGGTTCAAATCGAGGAGCATGCATGAAGAAGATTTTACAAGCAAAGAGAAACATTATTATCCAGGTCATCGATAGCGGCCAAGAAAGTTGCCAAACTGCATCCTGTGAGAGCCATGACAGTTGGAAGAATGCAAAATGAAGTCTGTTCATCTATTCAAAATCCAAGAGGTGAGCGTCCATGCAAAATATCGGAGTCAATGAGTCTGCTCATTAAAAGGTCTATTAGTTTTGGCGCGACTAACACAGCAGTGGAGGTGGCTTGTACACTTCAAAATAGTGACATCTCAGTCGTCCATTCAAGCACCGTGCGACACATGTTACACAAGTCTGGAATGCTAGTCTGAACAAAGGTGATCCAGCCTGTCATCTCAATGCCATCCCAGCGTGGGAGAATTCTCCTGCTCAAGCGCTGAGCACTGAGAATTTTCCCACGCTGTCAGTGACGTTCATGAGGTGAGCTGAGTTCATTGGACATGAACTCGGCTCATCTGGATGCCGTCACAGCCAGACACGGAAGAGCGCAAGCATGCTTGCACTTCTCAGTCTCTGCGGCATAGCAAGCTGGATGGCAGCGTTCTGCTGTGGTCCAGCCTGTCATGTGAATGTAGCAGAGCTGGAGCCGTCGTGGGAACCATGGAAAGGTAAGGAAGATGTTGCTTTATTATTTTACTTTTATTGCAGGAGATCGTTGGCTTCAGCTGGAATGGGCGTGATGGTAAGTATGGTTTCATTTAGAACAATAAAGAATTGTGTGTTTATTTTAATTAAAGGACTTTATTCTGGGTGTTTGTGTTTTTTTGTAACTTTGACTATGGGGTTAGTAATGGGGGTGTCTTATAGACGCCTCTCCATTACTAACCAGGGCTTGATGTCAGCTGGCATTATAAGCTGACATCAACCGCAGCCCTATTACCCCACTGCCACCACTACAGGGCAGTGGGAAGAGCGAGGCTAAGTGCCAGAATTGGCGCGTCCTATGGATGCGCCATTTCTGGGGTGGCTGACGGCTGGTGTTTCTAGCCTGGGAGGGGGCCAATATTCATGGCACCCTTCCTGGGCTATTAATATCAGCCCCCAGCTGTCTGCCTAGCCTTTGCTAGTTATTAAAATAGGGGAGACCCCACGTCATTTTTTTGGGGGTCCCCCATTTTAATAGCTAGTAAAGGCTAGGTATTCAGCTGGGGGCTGATATTAGTAGCCTGGGAAGCTCCGTGGGTATTACCCCCTTCCCAGGCTTCAAACATTTGCCCCAGCTGTCTGCTTAACCTCCGTTAGAGACTAAAATTACGGGGAACCCCACGCCAATTTTTTTTTAAATAAATCCTTTATTTTAACACTAAATGACAAGTACAGTAATCAACACTATCACTGTACTTCTTATATATGTGACTGACATGTTTCTATCTATCTAATCTATGTGTGATGCTCTATTCTTTCTGTTATAAATTGTCGGGTACCGATGCTGAATTGCCGGCCGGCTTTTTTAAAGAGACGGTGCATGAAAACACTAATATTTTTTTTAAGAAATCCTTTAACACTAAATGACAAGAACAGTAACCAACACTGTCACTGTACTTCTTATATATGTGACTGACATGTTTCTATTTATCTAATCTATGTGTGATGCTCTATTCCTTCTTGTCTAAATTGTCGGGAACCGGTGTATGCCGCTGCTGAATTGCCGGCCGGCTTTTTTAAAGAGCGTGTCTTCTGAGCAGTTTGTCAGCTTTTGGAAACCTTTGAAGGTGTTTTCTATGTGTTTCTATGTGTTTTTGTTTGCCTGCCATTGGTTTTAACGGTGTTCGATGGTGTTCTAAGGTGTTCGACGAACAGTTCCACGAACATCCCGGTGTTCGACGAACCGAACCGAGCCCGAACACTACGGGGGTGGCTCAACACTAATATTAAGGATAGGAAGAATCTAGCTGTAACTAAAAATGCCTTAGGCTGTTTGGAGGAGTTCTCAGTCAGAAGAAGTGTACGACAAATATCAAAAAAGTGATCAGCACCTCCAAATCAACTTTCAGTTAATTCATAACTTTCCAAGAGAAATATCAAATAAATTGATATTTGCAGAGTTCTAAGAAAATATGTTCCCCTATGGTGATTTAATGAGGAAAATCCGTATCTTCTGAAATTATGTATCTAATATTCTTTAAAGTGGTCCTAATGCAAGAATGATAAGAAGTCATTTATTATTGTTGGGGGTCCAAATATCAGGATTTTTCACAATTAGCTTATGCTTGATAATCCTGACCCTCCTTAATTCAGGCCCGTATCTTCCAGTCTTATGGAAGACCACAAATAACACTTTAAAATACCATAGACAAGTCAGGCTCTACTACACTAAAACTATTAGTTAACATATCAATTATATCACATTAGCACTGATGTAAAAAAGTAAATGCTGTTTCTTTGTTATGACTGCCAAAGTACATTCATATGGGTAACGTACAAACCAGGAAGATAAATACCTGAACCTGACAGGTCCCTGATCAGACTAGGAAAAAACCTTCTCTGACCGTGGTCTGTCCCTGCCTGACCGTGGAGGTTGGCACTCTAACATAACGTAATGGCGCTTCCACTCAACAGCGGCTTACCCTGAATGCCCTTCAGCTCGTAGGATTGCTAGAGTAGCCATTCCCTAAGGAGAAAAGAAATCAAACACAAAGCAACTGCAACCAATACAAACTACAGCACAGTGAATAAATCCAGCAAAGTCTATCACCAGTAGAGGAAGGTATTTAAAGCTGCACCCGATAGGTGATAGGAAAGCTAAACAGAATAAATGAAAAACACCTGTTACCCACTTGTTCTGACTGAAACAAAGATAACAGAGCTAAAACACTCAAAGGTGTGTTTGTTGTGGCTCAACAGAAAGAGACGCCGACCACCAAACACAAAATCAACGGTTTGACTCCACAAAAAGGAATAATGTTGAATGTACCCAATCATGGTAACAGTAAAGACGAGAGCTTGTCCTACAAAACACAAGCCCTCACATAGCAAAATTAAATGAATAAAAAAGTGTTTGATTGTATGTCTCATTCTGATGTCCATTTTTCCAATATGTGTTCTAAAAGTGTTTTTTTTATAGCACATGTATCATTATAGTCTATGGAACGGTTCACAAAGCCTGGTTTTTTTTTCAGTTAGCGTTTGCATGAAAAAAAAATATTTGGACATATTCATTTTTGAGTCTGATCAAATTCACCCATATAAGTCTATGAGCCCATTAAAATCGAAGATGATATCTGTGTGTTCTCCCTATGCTACACTTTTTTAGCAATGTAATGGGTGGGATAGGCTTTGTATATTTTTTTAAAAAATTTAAAGAAGCAAATTGTCTCTTCAGAGAGGAAGAGGACTAGAACTCTACTGCCACCTACAGGAAGAAACAATCCTAAAAGTCAATAGTAACCCTTTAACGAGCCTTATCACATGACTTAGGAAAAAAGCCAAGACCAGAAACTCAAATTTTTTTTGGGCATATATGAAAGTCAATATTTTTAAAAATTGACATAGACCAAAAACTAATGAAATTCTTATCCAACACACTAAATCGATGTTTGAATGAGGTGTTAAAATATATAAACAAATATATATTTTTTGGTTGGTGGGGGGATTATGGTCAGCACTGTGGGAATATGACAGAAAAAAGAAGCCCTACTTAACATTACTAAAACTAATTGTGATTAGGTATTGAAAAGTATGGATGCTGTGTGCAACATGCTGTGGGGATGATTATCGGCGGCAGGGACAGGAAAAATGGTCCAAGCCGAGGGTAAGATGGATGGTGCGAAATACAGGGATATTCTTGAGTAAAATGTGTTTCAGTCTGTCAGTGATTTGAGACTGAGATGAAGGTTCACCTTCCAACAAGATAATGACCCAAAGCATACTGCTAAAGCAACACTTGAGAGGTATAAGGGGAATTGTGTAAATGTTTTGCAGTGGCCTAGTCAAAACTCAGACCTTAATCCAATTAAGAATCTGTGGTCAGGCTTGAACATTGCTGTTCACCAGAGGAAACCATCTAACTTGAAGGATCTGGAGCAGTTTTGCCTTGAGGAATGTGCAATAATCCCAGTGGCCAGATGTGAAAAGCTCATAGAGACTTATCCCAAGCAATTTGCATCTGTAATTGCCGCAAAAAAGAGGCTCTACAAAGTACCGACTTTAGTGGGTTGAATAGTTATGCACAGCGAAGTTTTCAGTTATTTTGTAATTTTTGTTTACTTAACAAGAAAAAGAAAACCAAATGTTCATAGCGGTAGGCATGTTCTTACCATGAAATGGTACAAACCTTCAAAAAAAACCTGTGAAATTACAGGTTGTAAGGTAGCAAGGTGGGTGAATAATTTCGCAAGCCACTGTAAGTAAGTGTGATAGTTTACTTGTCTGTATGGACAATATTATTGAACTGTGATATTAATAGAAAGTATTGGATGACTCTGGTGACCAGGGGAGTATAGATGACACAGGAAATTAGACCTAAACTCATAATTTTTATTTTTTTTATTTTGGTATTTTTAAGCCAATCAAAATAATTTCTAAGCTGCCTGAAGACCTTTTCATCCAGATGAACAAACATTTTCTGGAGCGTAGAAGATGGACTAATTTGCCTTATATAGTTTAATGAACATTTGAGATGAATTATTCATTACTCTGTTTTTGTCATAACTCACTAAGTTATTATATTAAATTAGGTTTACCTGTTTTTCTCATGAAAAAATACTCTTCAAAAACATATCCTCATGAGATAGGATAAATGACAAACTCAGCGCTACTTCATCCGTAATTCTGTACATTGATTTACTACAATTCATTGAGACAGAGGCTACTCGTCAGAATATAATTATGCCTACATGACAGCAAAAATGTGATAAGTACATCAAGATTTAGTATGTCTCTATTAGTTTCTTGGTAAAGGAGGACAGTATGTCTGCCAAGCCTCAATCATTACCCTGATGTGATCAGTATGATAATTGGGAATGTCTGGAACCCTTCCTAGATTTCGGGGGCAATAACCAAATATTGCTACATTAGATAGCTGGCAGATTATCCTAAATATCTTGATTAATGTACTCCTTAATATAGTTCTGTATGCTGACAAGTCATTAACATTGTTGACAGCTTATCGGTGTTTCGGTTATCAACAAATCCCTCAACATTGGAAAAGAAACTCAAAAGACTGAATTCTAATTTGGTGTAAGCCATTATCATTATTATAAAAGAAGAATCAAATTGACATATTTTTATAGACTTAAATTCTAAAATGAATGTCAGCTATTGTTATGCTTGGATTGATGGCTGTTACTAAAAATGGGCTATTGATTGGGCACTGTTGAATTATTTGAGTTCATGTACGATTCTTTTGTAAAATGTGGGAAACAAAACCTCTTCTCTCTACCTGGCACTTTTGGAAAAGAAAATCTCAAATATATTCTAAAATGGGAAAATTTAAAAATAATGCAAAACAAAAATTCTATATATAAAAAAATATCTAATTAATTGAATAAAAATGTTATTAAAATGTTTTTATAAAAAAATATTGCATTACAAAAATGTAGAAAAAAAGATGATTCTGACTATTATTAAAATTATTATTATTAAAATTATTATTATTATAAGCAGTAGTAGTAGTAGTAGTAGTAGTAGTAGTAGTAGTAGTAATAGTAGTATTTATTTTAAAGTTCCCGTGCTTTAAAGAAGGTTTACATACATAAAATAAAATACAAAGCCAGTGCACATGAACTAACAGTGACAGACTGGTACAGAAGAAGAAAATACTCTATCTTTATATTGTAAAAGCTATTTGGTTATCACTGTTCCTTTGCAGGGTTGGGGTCCTGGGTTCAAATCCCACCAAGGACAACATCTGCAAGGAGTTTGTATGTTCTCCCCGTGTTTGCATGGGTTTCTTCCGGGTTCTCTGGTTTCCTCCCACACTCCAAAGACAAACTGATAGGGAATTGAGATTGTGAGCCCCAATGGGGACAGCAATGTTAATGTTTTTAAAGTGCTGCAGAATATGAATGTGCTAGATAAGCAAAGCAAAATAAAAATAAAAAAATAATGGGCAAAGATAAAGTAGAACAGGGGGTTGGAAGTAGCTTAGGAAGTAATGTGGTGTTCGCAGGGTTATTGAAGGTTGTTGGCTTTTCTGAAGAGGTGGGTTTTCAGGTTCTGTTTGACAACTTTAATTGTGGAAGACAATATAATATACTTAGGTTGCAAATGATAAAGTATGAGGGATGAACAGAAAAAAAAGAAAGCTAAGAAGATCTTGTAAGCAAATATGTAGGGAATTCAACAGATTAGATTGGAGATGTATGGGGAAGACAGGATATGGACAGTCTGGTATTTCATTGGTAATATTTTAAACTGAACTCTGATTAATAGGTAGGTAGTGAAGGGCTTGGCAAAAGGATAGAGGCAGAAGAGAAGTGAGGGGAAATGTCAATTAGACTGTTTGCACATTATCAAAACTTTTCACTATGGCTTTTTGGTTAAAAATCTGCAACAAATCCTCAAAAAGAATCTGCATGTGTTACTTTCACATTTTGTTGCAGATTTAGTTGCAGATTTCACTCTACTCTTTTATAAAGCATTAAAGATTGCAGGTTATTTTCTTCCACAACATGTATATGGAATTATGAAAACCCAATTTTCTTGACTGAACTTGAAACTGGTGTGGATTTCTGTAACAAATCCACATCCTGTGAACTTTACCCATTTGGGCAGCAGAGTTAATGGGATAATTCAGGACTTTGCTTATTTTTTACATGGGGCTAAGAACTTACTTTCAGGTAGTTGTTAACTATCTACCTGTTCTGCCCGGTGATGATCTCTGCCAGCCGATACCATTCAGAGACCACTCCTGCTGGCAGGTCTTCTGCTTCTGGTGTTGTAGTCTCATCAAACAGCTTCTTCTATTCTGCTTTACTCTGTCATTGGGGTGTCACTGTGATTGTAATTCTGATTGACAGAAAGCTCCCTGCTATTTAACTATGAGGATCTGGCTGTCAATCAGCATGATATAGTGAAAACAGCAGTGACAGCCCATCAACAGAGCTGACCAGAAGAGTAAGAGCTGCTCTACTGGTGTGAGGCCAAAGAAAACAGGAAAGTCACCGCCTGTGCCAGCAGAGATCATCGCCAGGCAGAACAGGTAGATAGTTAGCAACTACCTGCCGATGAATTCTCAGACTCATACAAAAAATTAACCAAAGTCCCAGATAACCCCTTTAAGGGTAGATTGGTTTTACATGAGAGTATTAGATGTTGCAATAGTCTAGGTGGGATATGATGAGGGCGATCACTAACATATTTATTGACAAGGTTGAGGAAAGAGTATATTTGAAAAATGTTTTTGAGCTGGAGGCAGCAGGAAAAGGTAATGACTTGAACATGTGGTAGGAAGAACAATGGGTCAAGGTTTACATTTAGCCAGCAGACTAATGAAACAGGGGAAAGTGTAGAGTCATTATGTAAAACTTACAGGTTTTCTGGGTGGAGGAAAAATTTGTTCATTTTTGCCAGGTTGAGTTTAAGAAAATGGAAAATTAAAAAGGATATAGCTAAGGTCACTTTCACACGTTTAGTATTTGGTCAGTATTTTACATCAATATTTGTAAGCCAAAACCAGGAGTGGGTGAAAATGCAGAAGTGGCACATGCGTTTCTATTATACTTTTCTTATGATTGTTCCACTCCTGATTTTGGTTTACAAATACTGATGTGAAATACTGACCAATTACGCAATGTGTGAGCATGGTCTAATAGTCAATCTGGGATTCTGAACACCAGAGTGGTAATGTCTAGGCCAAACATGGAGATAGATTAAGAAATGTCATTCTGGGATTCTGAACACTAGAGTAGTAATGTCTGGGCCAAAGATGGAGATGGATCTATAGATGTTATCCAGGACTGTTTTATTTTTCTTTCATGGGCCTAAGATCTTAATGGCAGATTATTTAGAACTACCTGCCTGTTGTGCCCCACTCCGATCTCTGCCAGCTACAAGTGGTCAAGGACAGATCCTGCTAGTGATTCTACAGCTTACAGTGAAGTCACATCAAGAGAGCAGCTGTTTCTCTTCCATTCTGCTCTGTTGATGGGGTGTGGTGACTGCCGATGTCATGCTTATTGACAACTGGCTCCCCGCTGAAAAAATGCAGGGAGCAAACTGTTTATCAACATGATGCAATCAGTCACTGAGTCGCTTTGTTGACATGAAGCAGCAGAGTTGCCACAGGAGTGGTTTGCGATCGCTATGAGCTGACGGCAGGCAAAACAGACAGGTAGTTAGAACATGAAAAAAAATTGTCCCAGATAACCGCTTGAATTGGGCATCTGAATTGGAAATTGAAATTGAAAAGAGTGCTCCACTGGAGAGCACAAAGGATATCAAATTAGTCTAGATGGGAAATGGTAAAAATATGCACTAACATTTTTGCCTTAGAGGTGGTAGAGAAGTACTGGCAGCCATGGGATTTTATGAGTTATCTCAGGCTAATATTATCGTATAGATGAAAAAGAGTAGGGATATCATGAGGACACTAATTGAGAGATGGTGAGACAAGGAGCTGATGTGCTAATTAAACAAAAATAAGATCCTTGATCCAATAATATAAAGAAGCGGTTATTATTCCACAATACATTTCCACACCGAACTGACATCTTTATCAAGAGTAAAAACCATCTCTACTGTACACATAGGAGCAAGAAGGGTTTAAATATCCTAGAATAGTCGCCAAAAATAGAAAATCCAAAGAGCGATCGGCACACCACTCCTTGTGGTGCACATGGAAATTAGTTACATATAAGTGAAGAACTCTCGGCACTCACATGAATCTTGATTCTTTTATTCAGAACTTGTATGAAATTTTCAGCTCCTCACGAGCTTTCAACAGCAATGGCATAGTGCAAGTGAAACGGGACTCGAGGCGGTAGCCATGGGGAGGGACTTGTTTTCCGTGCCACGGCCTGCTACCGAAAAGTGGGGTCCAATTTCATTGTGTGTGTGAGTATTCCTGTTGTTATTCTGGATAATTCCCATCTCCTATGGTCCACTATGCTTTGCACGACTCCAATTCCCTTTGAACCCATGAAAGGGAAACCACACCAGTCCTTAAAAACATACTCAACTTTACTGTCAATTTCAGTTGTACACAAAATGCAGCAGGAGATGCAGATGGCTTTCTTTAATTTACAGTGCAGTGACATGACTCCAACAAACATCTTCAGTGACACAATTGGTGAAATTTGCAGAACAAGTAAAGGACTTCCATCCTTCCTATCTATTGAAAGCAGAGTTTTTCAGTAATTACTATCTTCCAGCCCACTTTATAGGAACCACATAAACTAAGTGCCTGTGACTGCCACTTTACTGACTGTGCCCCCTGCCTCTTCTCGGACTCGCAGCTTCCAAGAACTGGTTGAAACTTTTCCATTCCCCAGAGACCCTTAGGGTCTCTAACAAAGTTGCTGGATGTTAGTCCCTTTTCCCAACTTGCCTGCTAAGAGTATTCCACTGCCACTAGTGGAGCAAACATGCTCGACACTGCTCGGTACTTGCCCGAACATCACGCTACTCGGGATGTTCGGCGAGCACCGAGCATTTCCGGGTTACTCGGGCGGGAGCTCGGGTCTCCACCCTGCATGTTTGGCACTCTTTACAGAGCCAATGAACATGCAGGGATTGCCAGCAAGTCACTGTAATACCGCAGCCATGTTGGTTGTGGGCATTACATTGATTGGCTGGCCGCACAGCGTCACCTCGAGTATTTAAAACCTGGCGCCGCCATCTTGGACACAGTCGCTCCGTATCAGTTAGTGTAAGGAAAGCGCTGCTGAGCTAGGGAGAGATTTATACTGCGAAATAGCTAGTGTGGGGTCTGTAAAGGCTGACAAATCAAACAAACAGTCCTTCTCAGGACTAATATCCATCCCAAATATCAGGCAGGCAGGCAGGCTGTATAGGAGACGCAGTGGTTATACCAGCAAATTCTGCATTACAGTCCTGTGTGCTCCTGTTGCTGAAATTTCTGGGCTTAGCTCCAGGTCCTGGGGGGCCAGGAAAAATCATTTTTTTTTAATCTAAATCCTCTTTTTTTTCTCCTCCTTCACACTGTACAAATACCCGTCTTATTAACCTTTTTGTGTCCCCCCCAAAAAAAAGTGTGTCTCTGACAGTTCAGACACAAATATATCTGTTTACAATAGTCTGATGTAGGCAAGAGAAAGAGAAGTGTGGTTTTGTAGTTCCACGGTTCAAACCTCTGTATTATCCACTTTTTGGCCATTTATACCTAAAAAAAACAGTTTGAGTGTGTCGCTCACTGTTCAGCCGCAAATATATATATTGAAAAAAGTCTGGTATACACTAGTGTTGAGCCACCCCCGTAGTGTTCGAGTTCGGTTCGGTTCGTCAAGCACCCGTGTGTTCGCCGAACTGTTCGTCGAACTGTTCGTCGAACACCTTCGAACACCGTTAAAACCAATGGCAGGCAAACAAAAACACATAGAAACACATAGAAAACACCTTCAAAGGTGTCCAAAAGCTGACAAACTGCTCAGAAGACATAACTAACACATGGAAAAGTGACAAGTACATATAGTCATGCGAAAATAAAAGAGGTGGAGGAGTAAAAGGAGAGGGAGACACAGATATAGGCATGTCATGCCCTTCTAAAATCCAAAAAGTGAGAAGCCGACACGGCCAGTCCGCTCCTGCCCGTGCCACCTCCGTGTCGCCGGGTTTGTGCCAGAGCCGCGGTGAACCCTGATGGCCAGCCCCCCTCTCCCAATACTGGTGCCTGTCCGCTGGTGGGTCGAGCGAGCCCCCCTGTGGTGGAGGCAGCTCTAAGCTTTTTAATTTAAATTGTTTCTCTAATTTGAATGAATACACTTTAAATCCATTTACAAGGATCTATTGGAGGGCAAGTCTCATGCCAGCAGCCGCGTAATTCCAGCTCCAGTAGCGTCCACTAAAGCTGCTGCAGTTAAAAAGCTTTTATAAGGATCGAGCTCGGCTCTCCACTGCAAGGCATCCTACTGCCAGTCCCAGCCCCTATGCCTTGGGGTGCCTCCTGATGCTCTTCACTGAGTATCCCATGGTCCCGAAGCATTTCCTTTGAAAAAATTAAGTGTCTAAACTACAGGTGGTGTAGCTTGCTTAACAGCTGGGATAATCCGCTGACTAGCAGACACTGCTACTAGGCACAAAGTATTTCCTGGGCTAGATGCAGTTAAAAATTTGTAATTAGATACTCTCGTTGGATGCTGAGAAAGCATTCCATAGAGTCTCCTGGCACGCCATATATGATTCTCTTAAAAAGCTTGGGGTAGGGGTCTAGGGGACCCTTTTATAGCCAAAATCACGGCCCTGTATCACAATACGTCACCTAGGCTGAAGATAAATGGAACTGTAGCACCCTGAGGGCTCGGTTGCTACAGAGGTATTGCACCTCACCCAGAGGTGTGATATCTCACTTTCAGGTAAGGATGGAGTGTGGATCAGGACCTGACACCTGCATGAATTACACCACATTGCCGTGGGGCAGGGCGACCAATATGCCTCTGAGATGGGCATGACAGTCCCTGTCCCTGGCTGGAGTGGGGGGAGGGAACACTGAGGAAGGGGAACACTGTAGTGCAGGAGCAGGGAGGAAGCAGTTCCTGGGTGCATTGAGAAGGGAGTATAAAAGGTGGGCACCATCTTAGTTCAGTGCAGAGAAGTCTGAGCAGAAGTGGCAGGGAGCAGGGGCTCTGCATGAGCTCTGCTCCGGAGGCGGGCCTAGTAACAGAGGCCCAGGCCTGGAAGAGGGAGAAGGAAGGAAGAGGAGCGGAGAAGGCTCCAGGAACAAGGAATGCAGGGATCCCAGGGGTGCGGACGGGCGAGTCGCCACCGCACGCCCGAATCCACCTGCGTGGAGGGGTCAGGCCAAAGGGGGAGACCGGTCCCCGAAACTAGTGGAGGCAGGAAACGACCCTCAGCTAGAAACCGGAGGCTGTGACATTTTATGTGGCGCAGCCCCTCGCTACACCCGCTAGGAAGGCACCACATAGGGTCAGGGAAACTGGCGCCAAGTTTACCAAGAGGAGGCCCGAGGCAGCCGGACAGAAGGGTTGGTAAGAAAGGCCAGACAAAGGACACACAAAGGGGGTCCTGTGAAGCGCTCCAAAGTTATCTGGGAGTTGTCTGAGCCCCTCACCTGGTGAGCACAGTACGATGTGGGCAGCCGTTACCTGCAGACGTGGTCTGGATAATAAGAACTGTGAGTAAAGGCCCTGGACTGCATCACTGACTCCGTGTCGTTACTGCTGCTGCCCTGCACCATCACCCCCATCCTCCGCATACACTGCCCTGAGGCTATACTCCTCCCGTGGGGAGTTATGCTACGCTCTGCTGCACCCACAACACCAGCCTCAGCGGTCTGCCCTGGAGCGGCGGTTCACTCTGACCGCAATCCACGGGTGGCGTAGTCGGACATTTAAACATCAAAACCACATAAATAGTTCCGCCACTGGTTTGACCACCCTGAGCCACGGAACCGGGTCGCCGCCACGAAGACTACAACCACCAGCATCCACCAAAAAGGGTCCGGCTCCGGGTGTCCCAAGGCCCAGGGGGTGCATCAGAACATTTTCATCACCTTTCACAATCACCAATGGGACAAGGCAGGGATGTCCTCTGTCCCCTCTCTTATACATCCTAGTGACGGAGCACCTGCTCTCATCAATTCGCCATAACCCCAATATTAGGTGGATTGAGGTGGGAGGCACCGAGTATAAGTGCTCTCTATTTGCTGATGATGTCCTAGTATATATCACTCAATCACATATATCCATCCATGCTGTTATGGCTGAAATAGATCACTTTGTTACATGGTCAAATTTTAAAATCAATGCAGCGAAGTCTGAGGCCCTCGATGTCTCCCTCCCCAAATCCATATAGGATTCCATCCAGTCCAACTTTCCCTTTGCCTGGCCCTCACAGGGTATCAAATACTTAGGAATTCCTATTCATAGAGACCTCTCCCATCTATGTTATCTTAATTTTGGGCCCTTTATTGAACAACTCCATACAGACCACGGTTGGCAAGTTAGAACTGTAAGATTCACTACGTGAACCACTGGTGTTTTGTGGAAAAGCACATGTACACTGCGTTCCAAATTATTATGCAAAAAGTGTTTAGGAGTGATAAGGGAAGAATTTGTTTGTTTGTCAGTTAAACTCATTGATGGTGATGTGTGTCAGGGCTCTTTATATCACTGTAAGCAATTGCAGACACCTGTGCTAATTAGTTTGGCAGGTGTGTCCAATGAAAGGCAAGACTACTTAAGAAGGCTGTCTCACATTATTAAGCAGCCTACATTTTCTGCCAAAATGGGAAAGAAAAAGGATGTGTCGGCTGCTGAGAAGCAACAAATTGTGGAGTGTTTAGGTCAAGGCATGACTACAATCAACATTGTGCGATGATCAGGATGAAGTGTCTTGGCAATCAAGAAGTATGTAGCTGATTCACAGTACACACGTGTGCGTGCTGATAAGGGCAAATTGAGGACTCTTTCCTACAGGCAATTACGTCAGGTTGAAAGAGCAGTGGCAAAAAAGCCTTGTCATAGCAGCAGACAAGTTTTTGAAGCTGCTTGTGCCTCCAACGTCCCCCGAACAACAAGATGCAGGGTCCTTCAGAGGTTTGCAGCTGTGCATACGCCATCCTGTCGACCTCCTCTATCCACTTCACACAAGCAGAAACGGCTCCAGTGGGCCAAACATTACATGAAGACTGATTTCAAAACTGTTTTGTTCACGGATGAGTGCCGTGCAGCGCTCGATGGTCCAGATGGATGGAGTGGAGGATGGCTGGTTGATGGACACCCCACGCAAACACGGCTACAGCGCCAACAAGGAGGAGGTGGAGTAATGTTTTGGGCTGGAATCATGGGGAGAGAGATTGTCAGCCCCTTTAGGATCCCTGAAGGCGCTAAAGATGAACTCCATAATGTATGTGGATTTTCTCAAACAGCACTTCCTGCCATGGTTCAAGAAGAAGAACCGTGTATTTCACAGCAAGATCATTTTTCTGCATGATAATGCACCATCTCATGCTGCACATAAAACATCTGCATCTCTGGCTGATATGGGCATAAAAGGGGACAAACTTATGGTGTGACCCCCATGCTCCCCTGACCTGTACCCCATTCAGAACCTTTGGAGCATCATTAAAAGGAGTGTCTATGATGACGGGAGGCAGTTCACATCTAAGCAGCAGCTCTGGAAGGGTATTCTGTCCTCATGCAAAACAATTGAAGCAGAAACCATCCAAAACCTGACAAATTCAATGGACGAGAGAGTTCAGAAGCTCCTTTCGAACAAGGGGTAATATGTGAAAATGTGAAAATGTAACATCACCTAGAATAAAGTTTTGAGTTGAAAACTGTTTGATTTCAGTTTCTAACAACCTGCTAATGCTTATAATTTCAAAAATGACCATTTTTTTGGTCTTTATTAAAATGAAAAGGTTGATCGAAAAGTTTGGGGGATCTAAGAGTGTGGCAACCCAGTAGTCATGATTACTTCGAATTCTGACAATATGAGGGTCATGCTGCAGGTAGTGCAGCAAGAAGGCACTTATGTGTCTTGCGCATCTCGGAGCCCCAAAATTATTTTCCGGGCTAGATGCAGCTAAAAATTATTATTAATTTTAAATCTGGTGAAGCTTTAGTATAGATGGCCTAATAGGATCAGTGCTGCACACTGCTACAAAGCCCAAATTATTTTCCAGCCAAGATACAGATAAACATGATTAGTAATTTGAAAGCTTAAAACGGTTGGTAGGGTGATTTTAACCAATCATCAAGCTTTTACTCTCCCCAGGATGACACAGGGGTAGAAAAGTCGTTTCGGATCCATGATTTGTTCATCTTTATGAACATGAGTCTGTCTACATTATCAGTGGAGAGTCGCCTGCGCTTATCTGTCAGCACACCACCAAAAGCGCTGAACACACGTTCAGACAGAACGCTGGCTGCGGGGCATGACAAGATCTCCAAGGCGTAAGTGGCTAGCTCCGGCCATTTATCCAGATTGGAAGCCCAAAAAGAGCAAGGGTCCAGTGACACAGTCGTGGCTTCAATGTTTACTTGGAGATACTCCTGTACCATCGTCTCTAGGCGTTGACTATGTGTCAGACTTCTTGTCTCCTGTGGCCTTGGAAAGGATGGGCTAAAAAAGTGGTGAAATGATTCCGCAAAATTGATGTTACCAGCAGATACTGTGGTTCTGTTACGGTTTGAGTGCTGAACACTTGACGGTAACACGGTTGGCAAGTTGGAACTGTGAGATTCACTACGTGCACCACTGGTGTTTTGTGGAAAAGCACATGTAAGATTCTGCAACAGTCTCTGCTGATACTCCTGCATGCGTGCATCCCTTTCTATGGCAGGAATAATTTCGGCAAATTTACTTTTGTACCGGGGCTCTAACAGTGTGGCAACCCAGTAGTCAGGATTATTTCTAATTCTCACAATTCGAGGGTCATGTTGCAGGTAGTGCAGCAAGAAGGCACTCATGTGTGTTGCGCATCCAGGAGCACCAAGTCCCTGTTGTGTTGGTGGCGAGGTAACAATCATGCTTCCTTTCTCTGTCCTCTCCCCCCAACCTCGCACAACAGAAATGTGATCAAGGTCTCCCTCATCTGATGAGTCTTCCATCAGTTCGTCCTCCACTTCTTCCTGGGCTCCTGCACCTTCCTCACTAGTTTGGCTGCTACCATGCGCCCTGGTAAAACCATCTCCCCCACCCTCACATGCCTGCCGCCTTGGTGCTGCCGACCGTCTGGACCTTGCAGATGTTAGCCCTTCCGCATACAACTCCTCCTCCTCTACTTCCTCCACCTCCTCTTGTGCCACCACCTGACTCCGAATTCTGTTTAACATGTGCTCCAGCATGTAAATCACCGGAATAGTCATGCTGATAATGGCATCGTCAGCACTAAACATCTTCGTCGCCATTTCAAAACTGTGCAGAAGGGTGCATAGGTCCCTGATCTGAGACCACTCCTCCAGCGTGATTTGCCCCACCTCTGAATCTCGTTGGCCCAGGCTATACGTCAGAACGTATTGCACCAGGGCTTGTTGGTGCTGCCACAGTCGCTGCAACATGTGCAGAGTTGAATTCCACCGGGTAGGCACATCGCATTTTAGCCTGTGAAGTGGCAGGCCCAACGACTTCTGTAGAGATGTAAGTCGCTGAGCTGCGGGATGCGAACGGCGGAAATGAGCACACAGCGACCGTGCCCTCTGCAGAAGGCCATCTAGTCTGGGATAGTGGGCTAAAAATTGCTGGACAACCAGGTTCAACACGTGAGCCATACAAGGCACGTGTGTGACATTGCCCCGGCGAAGGGCCGCACCCAGGTTTGCAGCATTGTCGCAGACGGCCTTCCCTGGTTTCAGGTCCAGTGGAGACAACCATTCATGAAATTGGTTCTCCAGAGCTGACCACAACTCCTCAGCTGTGTGAGTCACATTTCCCAGACATTTCAATGTAAAAACCGCCTGATGACGTTGAGCCCTACTGCCAGCATAGTAAGAAGGTGTGCAGGATCCCTTCTGCGCAGTTAGAAAGCTTGTGGCATGACCAGACAGACTTTGGGTGCAGGTGGAAGACCGAGAGGAGGTTGAGGAGGCAGAAGCAGTGGAGGAACTTTGACATAAAGAGGATTGACGCACAACTCGTGGGGACGGCAAGACTTGGACAGCAGCCCCTTGTCCTGCTGTCACCATAGTTACCCAGTGCCCAGTCAGCGACATGTAACGCCCCTGTCCATGCCTACTCGTCCAAGTGTCTGTGGTGAAATGCACCCTGTCACACACAGAGTTTCTCAAAGAAGCGGTGATGTTGTGTGCGACATGCTGGTGGAGCGCAGGCACACCTTTCTTTGAGAAGTAGTGCCGACTGGGCATCTGGTACTGGGGCACTGCGACGGACATAAGGTCTCGAAAATCCTCTGTGTCCACCAGGCGGAAAGGCAGCATTTCTGTAGCCAAGAGCTTGCAGATGGTGAAATTCAACCTCTTAGCTTTCTCATGGCTAGGAGGAAATGGTCTTTTACTTGTCCACATCTGAGGGACCGAGGGCTGGCTATTGTGCTTAGACGGGGTTGATAAGGGTGTCCCCGGCAAACTGCCGGTCTGTGAGGAAGATGCAGGCGGACATGTTAGGTTGCCTTGATCCAAAGGTGGTGCTATAGATGTCGGACAGCGCTCAACACCAGCTGGTGTTACCACCTCCAAAGAAAATGATGACCTGCCAATCACGCTGGCTGTTGCGGGTAAAGAGGTGGCAGGTCTGCGCCCCAAAACAGGTGTGACTGCTGTCCCCCCAGTCACAGAGGATGAAGAGGCCGCGGATGCACAAGATATGGCAGACGGTGGTTGGCCCGGCCGGCTAGGCCGCATTGTAGCACGCTGAGCTTCCCACTGCAACTTATGCTTCATGTCCATGTGCCGGTTCATGCATGAAGTACTCAAACTATGTATTTTTTGGCCTCTACTTAGCTTTTGCTGACAAATGTTACAGATAACACGAGTTGGGTCATCTTTATCGATCTGAAAAAATGCCCAGGCTATGCAAGGCTTAGCACCCATGCGACCTGAAGAGCCACCACGACTTGTGGTGAGAGGCAGAGTTGTGTTTGAGGATGCAGTTGTTGACGTGCTTCTAGTACTACGTCTCTGTCCAGGAAGGCGCAACCTGACCTCGTCGTCACTAGCATCTTCCTCCACCTCCTCTGCTGACCTCATCTCTTGGCTGACTGTGGGTTGACAGTAAGTGGGATCTCCAACCTCATCATCATCACCCTGTGCGTTATCACACCCGTCGTCCTCAGAGCCAACCTGTTCCTGCCCTGACAAAAAACTAAAGTTGTCGCTCCAATCAGGTATTTGAGTCTTATCATCGTCTTCCCCATTGTCTCCACCAACAGGAGTTACAGTTTGGGAATGAGGGTCTACATTATAGTCAGAACCTTCTGCGTCTGGTCCTGGATCCAACTCATAAAGATTCTGGGCATCAGTGCAGATCATTTCCTCGTCTGGATTCACAGAAGCGCTGGAGTCGACCTCTGATTCCCAGGCTATAGTATGAGTAACCAGCTCTGCAGATTCAACCATCTGTTCTACCTCATACTCAGACGGGCAGCTGGAGATTTGGGAGCTGTGAGGAAGCAAGTGCGATTGGGGTGACACCTTTGAGGACTGGAGTATTTGTGATGTTGAAGTTGATGTGGAGGAGAGCCCACTTAAAGGAGCACTTGATATCCGTTGAAGCACCTGCTGTTTTTGTGCCTCATCTGGAATTTGTAGCGATTGGCGTGGCCGTAAGAAAGGGATCTTATCACATTGTCCGCTAAAAGAATTAGACATTTTAGTTTGGCTGGAAGATGGTCTTTCTTCTGCAGATGTTACTGTTGCTTTAACACCTACCCCACGGACACAACCTTTTTTCCCCTTCCCAACACGCCTATTCCCCTTTCCACCAGCAGCAGGCCTTTTTCCACTCATTTTGGTGGTTAACTAATTCACAACTCTGGAGTTGTTTGCACAAAAAAACAATGGATGGGAACCGAGCAGAGCTGAGTGGCCAAACTGTGGTATTAGGCCAAAACTATTGGCTGGGTTAGATGCAGAAAAAAATTATATTCAATTTGCAACCTGATGGAGGTCTGTATAGATGGATTAATAGAACAAGTCCCACACACAGCTAGAAGCCCAATATTATTTCAGAGGTAGATGCAGAAAAAAATATATTCAGTTTGCAACCTGATGGAGGTCAGTATAGATGGACTAATACAACAAGTCCCACACACAGCTAGAAGCCCAATATTTTTTCAGAGGTAGATGCAGAAAAAAATATATTCAGTTTGCAACCTGATGGAGGTCAGTATAGATGGACTAATACAACAAGTCCCACACACAGCTAGAAGCCCAATATTTTTTCAGAGCTAGATGCAGAAAAAAATATATTCAGTTTGCAACCTGATGGAGGTCTGTATAGATGGATTAATAGAACAAGTTCCACACACAGCTAGAAGCCCAATATTTTTTCAGAGGTAGATGCAGAAAAAAATATATTCAGTTTGCAACCTGATGGAGGTCTGTATAGATGGATTAATAGAACAAGTCCCACACACAGCTAGAAGCCCAATATTTTTTCAGAGGTAGATGCAGAAAAAAATATATTCAGTTTGCAGCCTGATGGAGGTCTGTATAGATGGATTAATAGAACAAGTCCCACACACAGCTAGAAGCCCAATATTTTTTCAGAGGTAGATGCAGAAAAAAATATATTCAGTTTGCAACCTGATGGAGGTCTGTATAGATGGATTAATAGAACAAGTCCCACACACAGCTAGAAGCCCAATATTTTTTCAGAGGTAGATGCAGAAAAAAATATATTCAGTTTGCAACCTGATGGAGGTCTGTATAGATGGATTAATAGAACAAGTCCCACACACAGCTAGAAGCCCAATATTTTTTCAGAGCTAGATGCAGAAAAAAATTATATTCAATTTGCAACCTGATGGAGGTCAGTATAGATGGACTAATAGAATGATGCTATGCCCAAAAGATTTTACTTCACTAGGTGCAGTAAAAAAATTGGTATTCTATACACAGGTGTTATATCTTGCAACACAGATAGGCTACTCCACTGACTAACACACTCTGCAATAGGCCAAAAAGGATTAACTTTGCTAGATTCAGCCAAATGCTGTGAAAAAAAACTTGCACAGCACTGGCACAGACCTGACGGCAAAAACTGATGGGAACTGATGTAACCTAGTCCTGAAAAGGACTCCAATTACAATTAGTCTTTACTCCCACAATCTATCTATTTAAGAGCACAGACCTGCCTGATAAAAGTCGTAGGAAATGCTGAAACCTAGTCCTTAAAAGGACTGCAATCACAACTATTCCCTACTCCCAAGCTATCTGTAGATTTGTGCGAAAATTGGCTTGAAATTAACAAGGTATAGCACACACAGCAACAGCGGTGCCGTCTAACACGCAGCTGCAGCAGTGAGAAAATGGTGGCGACGGGGAAAATGGCTTGGTCTTATAGGGCAAGGACATGTGACATACACTGCCAATGACACATGCCCTTGCTTGTGTGAAAAAAAGCACTTCGCTCCGTGTGTGCACTGCTGATAGGCTGACAGATTGCACCTCCGAACTGCAAATGCGGGAAAGAGAAAAAAAAATGGAGATCTTCATTGTTCCTGCAGAGATCCATCCCCTGCCCCTCCCCCCACCCCGCTGTACACTCAAACTGCGTATTAACATTAATTTTCATCATTACTGAGAAAAAATCCAGTTATGATTTTGGTGCACGAACAGTTATCGAACATAACCTCGAACAGCCGAATTTTTCTCAAATTGTTCGTGTTCGCCGAACGGCTCGAACACCGCCCAAAACAGCTCGAATTTGAGATTGGCGAACAGTTCGAGTAGAACAACGCTCATCTCTAGTATACACCAGTAAATTATAACTGTGATTTTGCAGTTCCACGGAAAAAAATCTCTATTATCCTGCTTTTGGCGTTTTTTGCCGTAAAAAAAAAACTGTAATAGTGTCTCCCTGATTGTTCAGACACAAATATGTCTTTTTAAAATAGTCTGGTGTAGGCCAGAGAAACAGAAGTGTGGTTTTGCAGTTCCACGGTTCAAACCTCTGTTTTATCCACTTTTGGGCCATTTGTATGTTAAAAAAACCTGTTTGAGTGTGTCGCTCACTGTTCATCCGCAAATATATATATTGAAAAAAGTCTGGTATACACCAGTAAATTATAACTGTGGTTTTTCTGTTCCACGGTAAAAAATCTCTATTATCCTGCTTTTGGCATTTTTTGCCGTAAAAAAAAAACTGTAATAGTGTCTCCCTGATTGCTCAGACACAAATATATCTGTTTAAAATAGTCTGGTGTAGGCCAGAGAAACAGAAGTGTGGTTTTGCAGTTCCACAGTTCAAACCTCTGTATTATCCACTTTTGGGCCATTGGTACCTAAAAAAAAAACAGTTTGAGTGTGTCGCTCACTTTTCAGCCGCAAATATATATATTGAAAAAAGTCTGGTATACATCAGTAAATTATAACTGTGTTTTTTCTGTTCCATGGTAAAAAATCTCTATTATCCTGCTTTTGGCATTTTTTTTCGTAAAAAAAAAAGCTGTAATAGTGTCTCCCTGATTGTTCAGATACAAATATATCTGTTTAAAATAGTCTGGTGTAGGCAAGAGAAACAGAAGTGTGGTTTTGCAGTTCCACAGTTCAAACCTCTGTATTATCCACTTTTGGGCCATTTGTACCTAAAAAAAAACAGTTTGAATGTGTCGCTCACTGTTCAGCCGCAAATATATATATATAAAAAAGTCTGGTATACACCAGTAAATTATAACTGTGGTTTTGCCGTTCCACAGTAAAATATCTCTATTATCCAGTTTTTGGTATTTTTTCCGTAAAGAAAAACAGTAATAGTGTCTCCTGATTGTTCAGACACCAATATATCTGTTTAAAAGAGTCTGGTATACACCAGTAAATTATAACTGTGGTTTTGCCATCCCACGGTAAAAAATTTCTATTATCCACTTTTTGGGATTTTTTCCGTAAAAAAAACAGTAATAGTTTCTCCATGATTGTTCAGATTTTTTAAAAGAGTCGGGTGTATGCCAGAGAAATAGAACTGTGGTTTCCTCTTCCACGGTTCTAATCTACTTTTTATTACCCTTTTTCCATTGATAGCGCGAGTGTAATCTATTTTACTTCCTTTACAATGGGCAAGGCACGTGGCAAGGGATGTGGAACTGGACATTCTGGTGCTGGTGCGTGCAGAGGACGGGGCCGTGGCCAAGGTGAAAATGTGCCACAACCAACAGCCACATCTTCTCGCTCCCACTTCTTGACCGAATTACTAGGGAAGCACAGAACAACACCAGTATTGAGAACTGATCAGTGTGAACATGTTATTAATTGGATAGCAGTGTAACATACCTGGCTGCGTCCTTGCATAGTGGTCCATCTCCCACTGTGCAAGAGCGCGCACTTGATCTCCAGTCCAGAATGTCTCTCTGGCTTCCCTCCATGCTGTCTGTTTGCCTTAAGCAGCAGACCTCCATGTGTCTGCTGCTTAAGGGCGGCGCCTGATCACTTCCTGCTTTTGGTACCTGCTGCAGGCACACCCCTTGTGCGTCCTCAGCCTATTGCTGTCTGTCTCCTGGTATTTAAAACAGCTGCTCCAATTAACCCACGCCTGAGCATCTTGCCCTGTCAGTTGGCTTTTGTCTCTGACATGCCAGGTCCTGTCTATGTTACCTGTCTTGCAGTATCTGTTTTCTTGTCTGTACTGTGTCCTATCTGTGTACCTTAACCTGCAGTCTGTACTCGTTCCTTGCCTGTTCGTTCCGCCTTCCTGGAGGCTGTATTTCCAGGCCAGTCTGAACACGCTCCTTGCCTGTTCGTCCCGCCTCTCTGGGGGCCGTATTCCCAGACCCGCTCCTGTATCCCGCTGTAGTGTCGGTCTTCTCCGTACACTCAGTTCCAGTCTGAACTCTCTCCTATCTTTTACCTGTTTTTTTCTCTATGTCCGTTCCTTTCCTTTTTCTGCAGAGTCTGTACTCGTACCTAACTCCTGCTCGTTGTCACTGTACTTCCTTTTGTGAGTTTGTGGTCCACTCGCTACTTCTCTGCAAGTACCCTGTGGGTATCTGGTTCCGCCTTTCCCTTCTAGTCTGTTCTGTGTGAACAGAGCCTTGTCCACCGCGTCTGCGGTTTTCGCTTTGCTCAGCTCTGTCCACTGCGTCTGCGGTTTTCGCTTTGCTCAGCTCTGTCCACCGCGTCTGCGGTTTTCGCTTTGCTCAGCTCTGTCCACCACGTCTGCGGTTTTCGCTTTGCTCAGCTCTGTCCACCGCGTCTGCGGTTTTCACTTTGCTCAGCTCTGTACAACGCGTCTGCGGTTTTCGCTTTGCTCAGTTCTGTCCACCGCGTCGCGGTTTTCGCTTTGCTCAGCTCTGTCCACCGCGTCTGCGGTTTTCGCTTTGCTCAGCTCTGTCCACCGCGTCTGCGGTTCTCGCTTTGCTCAGCTCTGTCCACCGCGTCTGCGGTTTTCGCTTTGCTCAGCTCTGTCCACCGCGTCTGCGGTTTTCGCTTTGCTCAGCTCTGTCCACCGCGTCTGCGGTTTTCGCTTTGCTCAGCTCTGTCCACCGCGTCTGCGGTTTTCGCTTTGCTCAGCTCTGTCCACCGCGTCTGCGGTTTTCGCTTTGCTCATCTCTGTCCACCGCGTCTGCGGTTTTCGCTTTGCTCAGCTCTGTCCACTGCGTCTGCGGTTTTCGCTTTGCTCAGCTCTGTCTACCGCGTCTGCGGTTTCAAATTTGTCTCCTAGTCTGTACTGGACCCTACCCAGCCTGTGCTCTAGTCTGCCTGTTCCTGTATTCCCCGGTGTGGGTCAACAGCCGTGTCCGGAGTCTGACCTGGAGTAGACCCTGGTTCCTCTGCTCGGTTCCTCCCTGGTGCACTGGCGTCGTATGCCGTCGTGCGACCTTGGTCGGATCGGGCAGATACTTAGTTACGCCCCTCCAGGCACTCTCCGGTTCATGGCACAGTGGAATCACTACATAAACACGCACACGCCAGTCAGTCCGGGCGTGTGCATAACAG
The DNA here is from genome assembly GCF_046119375.1 of Phyllobates terribilis. Lineage (NCBI taxonomy): Eukaryota > Metazoa > Chordata > Amphibia > Anura > Dendrobatidae > Phyllobates > Phyllobates terribilis. Next base: position 548,873,025 of record NW_027362761.1, read on the forward strand.
CATGCTCAGGCCATGGTTCCCGTTGAGCCCCACGGCCTTCGCTCTCTGAGATGTTTTCCAGCGAATACGTGCATTAAAAATAAATAATTATTATTTTTTTTTTTTCCTTACCTGAGTTTCAGGCGAATTACGCACCCGTCCAGATGGATCTATCAGCTTTCGTTCCTGCGGATCCGCCACGTTACTATGGGGATCCAAGACAGAGTCGTGCATTTGTGGAGCAATGCATGCTACACTTCAAGTTCTACCCTCTATGTTTTCCCACAGATCGGGTTAAGGTGGGATTCATGATGTCTTACCTAGCGGGTGATGCCTTGAATTGGATCATTCCCCTATGGGATGCACAGGATCCTATCGTCCTAGACATAATGGCCTTCCTGGTGGCCTTTCTAATGGTCTTCGATGATCCTAACCCGGAGGCTCCTGCTGAAGCTTCACTTCCCAGTATCCCGGAGCAGCCCCGATGGGTAATGTGTGTGGGTAGCGCAATAGTCCTCCAGCCCAATGAGACTACTACCCACCCAGAATACTCACAGGGTGACTACACTCTCCGGAATACTTCTCCCAACCTCAAGAGGCAGTCCAGACGTGCTAGACGTAGAGACAAGCCGTCAAGCCAGGGTCTGTCCTCCCTGAGACCTCCTGACCCTAACCTTGAAGTCCCTACTGAAGCTTCATCTCCCTGTATCCCAGAGAAGCCCCAACGGGTAATGTGCGTGGGTAGTGCACCAGTTCTCCTGCCCGAAGAGACTGCTGCCCACCCAGAATTCACACCGGAGGACCCCCTGTTGCCTCCTGAATCTCCCGGGATACCACTTGAGGACAATTGGAGAGAGACTTCCCTATACCCTGCACCTGATACCTCGCCCGCTTCGTCTAGTGAGTCCGACCTAGTGTTCTCCGAAGCAGAGGTTACCCCTGAGTCTCTACACCCCTCCGATCAGGCGGAGGATCTCCAGTTGTCTCCTGAACCCTTCGGGGTGCTACCTGGTAGCAAATGGACAGAGACTCTCCTATACTCGGTACCTGATACCTCGGCCGCTTCTTCCAGTGAGTCCGACCTAGTGTACTCCAAAGCAGAGGTTATCCCCGAGTCTCTACACCCCTCCGACCAGGCGGAGGACCTCCAGTTGTTTCCTGAACCCTTCGGGGTGCTACCTGATAGCGAATGGACTGAGACTTTCCTATACTCGGTACCTGTTACCTCGGCCACTTCTTCCAGTGAGTCCGACCTAGTGTACTCCAAAGCAGAGGTTATCCCCAAGTCTCTACACCCCTCCGACCAGGCAGAGGACCTCCAGTTGTCTCCTGAACCCTTCGGGGTGCTACCTGATAGCGAATGGACTGAGACTTTCCTATACTCGGTACCTGTTACCTCGGCCGCTTCTTCCAGTGAGTCCGACCTAGTGTACTCCAAAGCAGAGGTTATCCCCGAGTCTCTACACCCCTCCGACCAGGCAGAGGACCTCCAGTTGTCTCCTGAACCCTTCAGGGTGCTACCTGATAGCGAATGGACTGGGACTTTCCTATACTCGGTACCTGTTACCTCGGCCGCTTCTTCCAGTGAGTCCGACCTAGTGTACACCAAAGCAGAGGTTATCCCCGAGTCTCTACACCCCTCCGACCAGGCAGAGGACCTCCAGTTGTCTCCTGAACCCTTCGGAGTGCTACCTGATAGCGAATGGACTGAGACTCTCCTATACTCTGTACATGTTACCTCGGCCGCTTCTTCCAGTGAGTCCGACTTAGTGTACTCCGAAGCAGAGGTTATCCCCGAGTCTCTACACCCCTCCAACGAGGCGGAGCTCCATCTGTCTCCTGAACCCTTCGGGTGCTACCTGATAACGAATGGACAGGTACTTTCCTATACTCGGTACCTGATACCTCGCCCGCTTCATCTAGCGAGTCCGATCTAGTGTACTCCGAAGCAGAGGTTACCCCCGAGTCTCTGCACTATTCCGACCCGGCGGAGGATCCCCAGTTGTTTCCTGAATCCTCCTGGGTACCACCAGAAAACAAGGTAACAGGGACTTTTCTACACCTTGTACCTGATACCTCGCCCATTTCATCCTGTGAGCTTGACAAGATGTACCCCGAAGCAGAGGTTACCCCCGAGTCTCTGCACCCCTCCAACCCGGCGGAGGACTTCCAGTTGTCTCCTGAACCCTCTGGGGTGCTACCTGATAATAAGTGGAGAGAGACTTCCCTGTGTGCTGTTCCTGGTACTCCACCCTTTTCGTCTGTTGCTGAGGATGGCTGGATAGGTTGTAGCATCCTAGCTAACCAGATGAGACCAGTTTCTCCAGTGGACAGTGGAAGTGATCTCCTTGAAGTGAAGGATTGGCCCTCGAATTTCCTGCGGAACATTCTGGCAGGCCTGAAGAAGAGGGGGCGTCAAAGAGGGGGTACTGTAACACACCTGGCGGCGTCCTTGCATAGTGGTCCATCTCCCACTGTGCAAGAGCGCGCACTTGATCTCCAGTCCAGAATGTCTCTCTGGCTTCCCTCCATGCTGTCTGTTTGCCTCTGTGTCTGCTGCTTAAGGGCGGCGCCCGATCACTTCCTGCTTTTTGTACCTGCTGCAGGCACACCCCTTGTGCGTCCTCAGCCTATTGCTGTCTGTCTCCTGGTATTTAAAACAGCTGCTCCAATTAACCCACGCCTGAGCATCTTGCCCTGTCAGTTGGCTTTTGTCTCTGACATGCCAGGTCCTGTCTATGTTACCTGTCTTGCAGTATCTGTTTCCATGTCTGTACTGTGTCCTATCTGTGTACCTTAAACTGCAGTCTGTACTCGTTCCTTGCCTGTTCGTTCCGCCTTCCTGGAGGCTGTATTTCCAGGCCAGTCTGAACACGCTCCTTGCCTGTTCGTCCCGCCTCTCTGGGGGCCGTATTCCCAGACCCGCTCCTGTATCCCGCTGTAGTGTCGGTCTCCTCCGTACACTCAGTTCCAGTCTGAACTCTCTCCTATCTTTTACCTGTTTTTTTCTCTATGTCCGTTCCTTTCCTTTTTCTGCAGAGTCTGTACTCGTACCTAACTCCTGCTCGTTGTCACTGTACTTCCGTTTGTGAGTTTGTGGTCCACTCGCTACTTCTCTGCAAGTACCCTGTGGGTATCTGGTTCTGCCTTTCCCTTCTAGTCTGTTCTGTGTGAACAGAGCCTTGTCCACCGCGTCTGCGGTTTTCGCTTTGCTCAGCTCTGTCCACCGCGTCTGCGGTTTTCGCTTTGCTCAGCTCTGTCCACCGCGTCTGCGGTTTTCGCTTTGCTCAGCTCTGTCCACCGCGTCTGCGGTTTTCGCTTTGCTCAGCTCTGTCCACCGCGTCTGCGGTTTTCGCTTTGCTCAGCTCGGTCCACCGCGTCTGCGGTTTTCGCTTTGCTCAGATCTGTCCACCGCGTCTGCGGTTTTCGCTTTGCTCAGCTCTGTCCACCGCGTCTGCGGTTTTCGCTTTGCTCAGCTCTGTCCACCGCGTCTGCGGTTTTCGCTTTGCTCAGCTCTGTCCACCGCGTCTGCGGCTTTCGCTTTGCTCAGCTCTGTACACCGCGTCTGCGGTTTTCGCTTTGCTCAGCTCTGTCCACCGCGTCTGCGGTTTTCGCTTTGCTCAGCTCTGTCCACCGCGTCTGCGGTTTTCGCTTTGCTCAGCTCTGTCCACCGCGTCTGCGGTTTTCGCTTTGCTCAGCTCTGTCCACCGCGTCTGCGGTTTTCGCTTTGCTCAGCTCTGTCCACCGCGTCTGCGGTTTTCGCTTTGCTCAGCTCTGTCAACCGCGTCTGCGGTTTCGAATTTGTCTCCTAGTCTGTACTGGACCCTACCCAGCCTGTGCTCTAGTCTGCCTGTTCCAGTATTCCCCGGTGTGGGTCAACAGCCGTGTCCGGAGTCTGACCTGGAGTAGACCCTTGTTCCTCTGCTCGGTTCCTCCCTGGTGCACTGGCATCGTATGCCGTCGTGCGACCTTGGTCGGATCAGGCAGATACTTAGTTACGCCCCTCCAGGCACTCTCCGGTTCATGGCACAGTGGAATCACTACATAAACACGCACACGCCAGTCAGTCCGGGCGTGTGCATAACAAGCAGATAATACTCCCAGTTACCTGGGCACCACCACCTCCGGTCTGTCTTCTACACGGTCAAATCTTAGCAGCCGTGAGTATGGACCGCATACTCCTCCTCACCCTGATGCTCCTTCCTCCCACCATGCCGAGTGTCGTCAGACAGCAACTGATCCCACACTTGGACACTCTGAAGAGCTGTTCACTGGTCCATTTCCAGACTTGTGCCACTCGCCTGCTTCGCTTGAAGTGGTGGGAGAGGAGATCCCATGTAGCGATGCCCAAATATTTGAACAGACACGGCCACAGGAAGTCGACGCTGGCAATTTGTCACAAGAGGAGGATGATGATGAGACACAATTGCCAGGAAGTGAGGAGGAGGATCGTGGTGCGCAAGTGGAAGAGGATGAGGTGGTGGATGATCTAGTAACTGACCAAACGTGGCAGGAGGACATGCAGAGCGAGGCCAGCAGCACACAGGGTGAGGGAGGCAGAGTAACCCAACAGGCAGGAAGAAGCAGTGTGGTGGCCGCACACAGAAGGCAGGCACCAGTTCCCCGTAACACCAACACGAGGGATGTTGCCAGTACAACCTGTAGGTCTTCCAGAGTCTGGAATTTTTTTAAAGACTCTGCTGATAACCCCAAAAAGGCCATTTGTACCACCTAACATGCCAGCATCAGCAGGAGTGACAAAACTACCAGCCTGACCACCACCAGCGTGAATAGGCACATGGCAGCAAAGCACCCGACTTTGTGGGGCAAACCCCAGGGTCCACGACCAGTGTCAGCGGGTGCCACCACTGCTTCTTCCGCTGTTGTGCGTGCAATTGAACCCCCTGTTGTGTGAGCAAGGCAATCCCCTGTACATACTGCATGCAAAGATGCCCCCTCCTCTCAGTCTTCACTTGTTATGGCAGTTGCTCAAGAAACAGCATCAACGTCCACGTCCATGTCCCACCGCTGCATTCAATTGTCCTTATCCCAGACCTTTGAACAAAAGTGGAAATTCGCAACTAACGCCCCACAGGCCACAGTCCTAAATTCGCACATTTCACAACTGCTTGCGTTGGAAATGCTGCCTTTTAGGCTGGTTGAGACTGAATCCTTCTGCAACCTTATGGCGGTGGCCATCCCTCTTTACTCGGTCCCCAGCCAACACTATTTTGCCCGGTGTGCCATCCCCGCACTACACAAGCACGTGTCCTAAAACATCTGCCATGCCCTCAACAACGCAGTTACTGGGAGAGTCCACCTGACACCGGACACGTGGACAAGTGCTTGTGGCCAAGGACGGTACATCTCCCTGATGGCACACTGGGTAAGCATAGTGGAAGCCGGGACCCAGTCAGACCTTGGGATGGAACACATCCTCCCCACACCGAGGATTGCGGGGCCTATGTCAGTCAGAGTTGCCCCCACAGTGTACAGCTCCTGTGCATCATCCTCCTCCTCATGTTCAGCCTCCATCTCAGATATCACCACATCAGTTACAAGCTGGAAGCATTGCAGTACTGCCTCCGCCAAGCGGCAACAGGCTGTGCTGAAACTCATAAGCTTAGGTGAGAAACTTTACACTGCTTGTGAGTTGTGGACAGCTGTAAAAGAGCAGGCAGATCTGTGGCTGACACCGCTGAACCTATATACAGGCATGGTCATGTGTGACAATGGCCGTAACCTGGTGGCAACTCTGAGGCGAGGTGAGATCACACACGTACCATGCTTGGCTCATGAGCTTAACCTCGTGGTTCAGCGGTTTCTTAAATCGTACCCCGAGTCACCAGATTTGCTTGTCAAAGTACGCCGCCTGTCAGCTCATTTTCGCAAGTCGGCTACAGCTTCCGCCGCCCTTGCTGTGTTGCAGCAGCGTTTGCAGCTTCCGTCACACCGACTGGTGTGTGATGTCCCCACACGTTGGAACTCTACCCTCCACATGTTGCAAAGGAATTGTGAGCAGAAGAGAGCAGTTGTGGAGTACCAGCTGCAACAAGGCCGTCGATATTCAGGTCAGACTCCACACATAAGACCTCAGTAGTGGACCTGGATGTCTGACATCTGTACCATCTTGACAAACGTTGAAGAGTCCACCCAGATGGTGAGTGGCGATGACGCCATCATTAGCGTCAGCATTCCACTTGTCTGTCTTTTGCAACGCTCTCTGAAGAGAATTAAAGAGGAGGCATTGCAGCCAGAGTATGATGAGATGGATCAAGAAGCCTTAGTGGTCGATTACACACAGTCCTGCCTCATCTCATCCCAACGTGCATTGGGAGACAATGAGGGGGAGGAGGAGGAGGAGGAAGAACAGGAGCTGGTATCATGCGCTGCAGATGGTAGTACCTGTACAACTGTCATACCGTCTGTTCAGCGTTGGTGGCCTGAGGACAGGTGGGTGGAGGAGGAGGAGAGCATGGTCTGTCGTCATCTTGGTGAGGACACGGAAGTCTTGCCCGTTACCAGTCAGGCACGCATGGCTGACTTTATGTTACACTGCCTTAACTGTGACCCTCGCGTTGTCAAAATGTTGGGTGACAGTCATTACAGGTTGGTGACACTTTTAGACCCCCGATACAAGGAGAACTTTCACTCTCTTATTCCTGAGGAGGAGAGGTCTACAAAAATGGGGCAGCACCAGAAGGCCCTTGCTGCAGAACTGTTAAAAAAATTCCCATCTGAACACACTAGCGGCAGAGGTCACAGTTCGTTGCCCAACCAAGGCGTACATGCGAGATAGACACAACTCTAATCACAGGGGAACACTGTCAACGTTCTGGGACAGTTTTCTCAGACCCTCCCTTCGTACAGACCCTTAGGCGCGGGGAACTCTCAAAAGGAGTGGAAAGTTTCAAAAGATGGTGAGGGAGTACCTTGCCGACCGTACCATCATCCTCCGTGATTCCTCTGTGCCTTTTAATTATTGGGTATCCAAGCTGGACACTTGGAATGAACTTGCTCTGTATGCCTTGGAGGTCCTGGCCTGCCCTGCCGCTAGCGTGTTATCGGAGCGTGTTTTTAGTGCCGCTGGGGGAATAATAACTTATAAGCGCACTCGCATGTAATCTGACAATGCTGAAAAGCTGACCCTTATCAAAATGAACAAGGGCTGGATTGGGCCAGACTTCTCATCTCCACCATATGACAGCAGAGAAACATTAAGTCAAATCCACAGTGTTATTTCGGGAGGTGTATTCACATGCACCGCTTCACACCCACACATAGGTAAACGCTTCCTCATTTTGGCTGTTTTATGTTCTTCTCCTTATCCTCAGCCTCCACCACCACTATATCACCAGGGTGACCATGGTCCGTGTTGCCATTATAGAAAGTTCCTCGGTCCTTATTTTTGGCAGCTTTTGCATGGAAGGCATAAGCAAAGACTGAGGGAGACCCACTCCCCAATAATGGGAATAATATTTTTAAGATGCTGTACTGTATGACTCTTGTAAGGGGCATTAAAACTGTGCTGTTAAGCTACTGCGACCTCCACGTCTCTTCCGAGGGGCAATTAAACCGTCTTGCTAAGCTGCTGCGAACTCCACGTCTCTTTCAAGGGGCATTAAAACCATCTTGTTAAGCTACTGTGACCTCCACCACTTATCCGAGGGTCATTAAAACCGTCTTGTTAAGCTACTGTGACCTCCACCACTTTTCAAAGGTGCTTTAAAACTGTCTTGTTAAGCTACTGCGGACTCCACGCCTCTACCGAGGGGCATTAAAACCGTCTTGTTAAGCTACTGTGACCTCCACCACTTTTCCAAGGGGAATTAAAACCGTCTTGTTAGGCTACTGTGACCTCCACCACTTATGCAAAGGGCATTAAAACCATCTTGTTAAGCTACTGTGACCTCCACCACTTTTCCAAGGGGCATTAAAACCGTCTTGTTAAGCTACTGTGACCTCCACCACTTTTCCAAAGGGCATTAAAACCGTCTTGTTAAGCTACTGTGACCTCCACCACTTTACTAAGGGGCATTAAGACTGCCTTGTTAAGCTACTGTGACCTCCACCACTTTTCCAAGGGGCATTAAAACAATCTTGTTAAGCTACTGTGACCTCCACCACTTTTCCAAGAGGCATTAAAACCGTCTTGTTAAGCTACTGTGACCTCCACCACTTTTCCAAGGGGCATTAAAACCATCTTGTTAAGCTACTGTGACTTCCAACACTTTTCCAAGGGGCATTAAAACCATCTTGTTAAGCTACTGCGACCTCCACGTCTGTTCCGAGGGGCATTAAAACCGTCTTATTAAGCTACTGTGACCTCCACCACTTTTCCAAGGGGCATTAAAACCATCTTCTTAAGCTACTGTGATCTCCACCACTTTTCCAAGGGGCATTAAAACCGTCTTGTTAAGATACTGTGACCTCCACCACTTTTCCAATGGTCATTAAAACCGTCTTGTTAAGCTACTGCGACCTCCACCACTTTTCCAAGTGGCATTAAAACCATCTTGTTAAGCTACTGCGACCTCCACGTCTCTTCCGAGGGGCATTAAAGCCGTCATGTTAAGCTACTGTGACCTCCACCACTTTTCCAAGGGGAATTAAAACCGTCTTGTTAAGCTACTGTGACCTACACCACTTTTCCAAGGGGCATTAAAACCGTCTTGTTAAGCTACTGTGACCTCCACCACTGTCCCAAGGGGCATTAAATCCGTCTTGTTAAGCTTCTGTGACCTCCGCCACTTTTCCAAGGAGCATTAAAACCATCTTGTTAAGCTACTGGGACCTCCACGTCTCATCCGAGGGGCATTTAAACCATCTTGTTAAGCTACTGTGACCTCCACCACTTTTCCAAGGTGCATTAAAACTGTCTTGTTAAGCTACTGTGACCTCCACCACTTTTCCAAGGGGCATTAAAACCATCTTGTTAAGCTACTGTGACCTCCACTTCTCTTCCTAGGGGCATTAAAACCGTCCTGTTAAGCTACTGTGACCTCCACCACTTTTCCAAGGGGCATTAAAACAGTCTTGTTAAGCTACTGCAACCTCCACGTCTCTTCCGAGGGGCATTAAAACCGTCTTGTTAAGCTACTGGGACCTCCACGTCTCTTCCGAGGGGCATTAAAACCGTCTTGTTAAGCTACTACGACCTCCACATCTCTCCCGAGGGTCATTAAAACCGTCTTGTTAAGCTACTGTGACCTCCACCACTTTTCCAATTGGCATTAAAACCGTCTTGTTAAGCTACTGCGACCTCCTCGTCTCTTCCGAGGGGCATTAAAACTGTCTTGTTATGCTACTGTGACCTCCACCACTTTTCCAAGGGGCATTAAAACCGTCTTGTTATGCTACTGTGACCTCCACCACTTTTCCAAGGGGCATTAAAACCGTCTTTTTAAGCTACTGTGAACTCCACGTCTCTTCCGAGGGGCATTAAGACTGTCTTGTTAAGCTACTGGGACCTCCACTTCCCTTCCGAGGGGCATTAAAACCATCTTTTTAAGCTACTGCGACCTCCACGTCTCTTCCAAGGGGCATTAAAACCGTCTTGTTAAGCTACTGCGACCTCCACGACTCTTCCAACGGGCATTGCATTTCCTCCTAATTTTAGTCAGCTTTTGCTTTTCAATGCATAGGCGAACACTAAGGGAGACCTACTCCCCAATAATGGTAGAAGATTTTTAATACGCTGTAATCCACGTCTGTTTCAAGGGGCTTTGCAGTTCTTCATAATTTTTGGAAAGCCTTCCATTCACTGCTTAGGCCAACAGTGCACAGGAGACCCAGTTGCTATAAATGGAAAAAATGGTTTAGTTAAGGCTCTCTGACCTCCATGTCACTCCCAAGGGGCATTGGAGTGCCTCAAAATTTTTGGTAGGCATTGCACTCACTGTATGCCCTATAACTGTGTAGCCGAACCGCTCTTTTCGGTACAGAAACATATCCTACAAGACGTGTGGTTGTCTGGCCTGATATAGATATGAATGGTCCCTGTTCCTCCTGCTCTTTCTCCTTTGCCACCACCTCATACATCATTTATCACCTGAAGCTTTGTTTTAACGGGAGTCATAGAACTGGGATAGTAGCAGGAAAACATCCAGCAGTCCTCGGAGGAGGTAGGATAATCGCCAAAACTCTGACCACCTCAGGCCTAGCCGCTACTACATTCATGCTCTTGCATTCCAAGAAAATAAAGCAGATGCTAACTTCTATCATCATCATGCTCCTCACCTTGGCACTCTCAAGTCCCCTGATGGAGAAGCCAGGGCCCACCGGAGGAGTCTGGTTCTCTGGTGGGCTCGTCCATTGCTGCCCTAAAGCAGGCCAGGCTAAGAAAAGTGTGTGGGAAGGCAACAGGAGAAATAGGGGTGGCTGGGGACCATTTATGGACACCCGGCTGCCCCCAGGCGGCTGGGGACCGTGTGTGGACACCCGGCCGCTGGGCGGCTGGGGACCGAGCATGGACACCCGGCCGCCGGACGGCTGGGGACTGAGTATGGATACCTCACTGCCTAAGCAGCCATGAGGTAGTGGCCAGCTTCGGCCTCCTCCAAACTAAAAGGCCCCATTTCAAGTGAAAGCTAGCAGTATGGTATTGCAGCCTGCGGGTGGGTGGGTGGTTGGTTGGCTGCATATTTGCGATTGCATTGCAAGGAATGGGGGAGGTACAATTGAACACTGCCCTGGGACAAGGACTTGCACGGGGATAGTTACAAGTCTGCATCTTCTGATGCGGCAAGGATCGCATCTGTTGCGGACACTTTTAGGCAGTGACCTGGGTGTCAGAGATGCTTCCAGGGGTCTTCCCTATGCTGTTCCCATGTATTTTCAGCACTGTATGCATGTGTCACACAGCACATGGCCAGATAAGATTGTAAAATGTTAAAATGACATTTCCCGGTGAATGCATTTGTCACGGTTGAAAGCAATACAAAAGTGCAAAAACGCATAAAAAATCCAACTCGTGAACATAACCAAAGGTGTGGAGGAGTATTTTTTTTTTTGGTTATTTATCTTACCTTATACACAAGTCTTTACCCTGGAAAGGAACTTCCTTAACATATTTCACAGGAAAGCAGTTTCAGTTTAGTTTTTGAACGTTTTATTGTGAGCCCTTAAAAGTGGCTTAATACCTCTGACCACGTTGTTGACAGCAGTGACCAGGGGGTCAGAAATGCTTCCTGGGGCGATCCCCATGCTGTCCCTATGCCGTTTGAGCACTGTCACTATCGTTTTGGGCACTTGTTAGGCTTTTAAAACACTGCCGGGGGTGCCACCACAAAAATGCTCGGGTCTCCCACAGACTAACATTGGGCTCGTTGCTCGGGTCGAGCACCCGAGTATCTCGGTGAGCTCGGCCCAAGCTTCGAGCACCCGAGCATTTTAGTAGTCGCTCAACACTAACTGCCACCACTGGAGTTCCTCTTTTCAGATGCTCTCTTTCTCTCAGTCTGCTCCACTGTTGTCTTCTTATGGTGTCCTACTTCTTTTCTTGCTAACACTTCACTAATTTCCTATCCCTGAAACTACCCAAAGATTCCCCAATCCTCCTACCCATTATGAGCTGGTCCTACATTTAACCCTGTGATACCCATCTAAACAGGAACTTCAGCCACAGGAGGATAACAGTAGAATTTAATACAATACAATACAATAAAATACATGAAAAAATACATTTCCACACATTTAAACGACAAATGTCAGAGGAGTGGAACACCATCCTCACCACCCTCACACAAACATGATCTCAACATATAGTAAATTCTATGGAAGTGACTTCAAGAAATCATCATTGATAATTAAACAAAATCTGAACCACTTCTGATGTCACTTCCATGGAATTTACTGTATGTTGAGATAATGTTTGCACTATTTCATTGCTGTTGAAAGTGCGTGAAGAGCTGAAAAGTTCATACAGGTTTTGAATAAGAGAATCAAGATTCACTTTATATGTGAGTGCTGGGAGGTCTTCACAATAAATGAAGAAACACCCACAGAGGATTTAAAAATGTAGGATGGCAAGGGAGGTCAAAGAGAGGAGAAATGGTCATGAATAATACAGTAAGTATAGTTGTAGTGAGAGATTTTCCATTTACTGCACCTATACTTATTATTCATGACGTATTCCCCGGCCTTTGACTCTCCCCCTGACCCTTTCACATGTTGAAATCCTCTATGTTCTGTTTTAGAGAGCTACTGCCAGACTCTTATGAAAGTGGCTTATTTCAGGAGAGAACAAAAGTATTGGCAGCTGGAAATTGGGAGCACCAATACACATTAGACTGTTGACGAATCCTGCCAACATTGGTTTGGCTGACTTTAGACTTTACAGGTTACGAAGCATCACCCAAACCCTCCAAAAGTCAATTAATGTCTTCAGATTATAAATTCCTATGATTCTTGGATCTCAGGATGCTGATATCAGCAGCTTTTGCAGCATGGCTGCCCCAGTACTTATGTATAGAAAACAGAGTATTAAAATCTACTATCAGAAAAAATATTTAGTAGTACTTTATTTAAATTAGGAAAAATATGGTATACATTCCCTACAAATGCCTCTATTGTGATGAGTAAATACTAAATGTGTATTTATATATTTACTAATTTAGACCAAAAATTGACAGGACATTAATATAATCTCATGTAATTTGGGGTTTCAAAATTTCTATACATGGTTGCCCAAAAGTTGGAATCAATAAAATTTATGAAAACAAATTATATGGGGAATCATACACACTGACACATAACAAAAGAAACGTATTTTATATTTATTACTTTTTTACATTTACATTTATTTAACACTGTTTATTCTCGGAAGTGCTCGAAATGATTTACATTAACATTGCAACATTCTTTGAACCTGTCTAGAACACTGTAACACACACAGTATAACATAAATTCTGATCTTCATAAATGCCCGTAAATGCTTCAACTCTTTTAAATCATCCATTGTCTAGTAGTTCCTTTAAAAAAACTTATTCTGTACTACATAATGAAAAAAAAAGTTCATTGGTGTTAAAGGGGGATTCTCAAGTTGTCTCTTGAGCAGTTCAAAGATATCTAGTCTCCTTACTTCCTTGTTTCTGGTAGTGTGAACATTTCTAGTGAGCTGCAAAGCTTTGGTATTGCTAGAACTATAAAGCTCAACACAAGTTCTGCTGTAACACATTCAGTTATCAGTGGTTTGTTCTAGAGAATACACAGTCATCACTGTATTTTCATATAAAATTAACATGACACTTGAACAATAACACAGTTCAATACAGCGAAAAAGTGAGCTGTGATAAGGAGATCTGCTATGAAAGGTGCAGAAGGTGGAGGCTGGTGATTTTACAAGATTTGTAATAGAAGCTTTACAGGAGATGAGAGGATGGGGAGAGTGCTGAACAACTAACTACTGGATAGTAATCAATTGACTGGTGATAGCTGACTAGTATGTTAGAAGTTATCCCCTGTGCACTCTCGGCCAAGCTCTGCACAGGTGGCAGTGACCAAGTTCCATGGAAACCAGCTGTGTACTATGAAAGATAAAAGCTTGCATTGCAGAAGAATGAAAACAGATAGAAAAATCAAGTCAATTGTCAAGTTGCTTAATAGTCCTTTAATAGCATAATGGGGAGTTGCACCATCTTGTTTGAAAAATAGTTTTGTGAAGATAGCTTAGATTCTGAAATGTGGCACTACCTTATCGCTCAACATATTTAGGTAATTGTTACAATTTTTAACAACTGAATGGAAGAAAACATATCCTAAAACACCTTTCATGGACAGTGCTCTTCACACTGTGAAACCTGTCTGGTTCAATAGAAGCATGATAGTCAAATGATATTTTCATCTGCCCAATACACACAATTGTGCCTGTTCAGATTGCCTGACGCTTTGTTGTGTGTTAGTGTATACAGTATGTGTATCCATTAAACCTCATAGAATTTCATTGATTCAACTGTATATAATTTTTGGGCCACCCTGTCTTCAAATTTTCAAACTAGTGTGGAAATGAATAACTAACCCCTAGTGAGCAGGACCTACTGCCCTGTCTGTCATTTAGAGAGCTTATGTTTATTATATTTGCATTTATTGTTTGTTGAACCACTTTGTATTTCATACATGCAGTCCATCTGCAAAATAAAGGGTTATTCACAAAATTTAATTTATTGTCTTTCCACAGAATAGAGAATATCTTGTTTGTCCCTGAGGGTCCAACGTCTGGAACCTCAAGTGATCCTGAGATCTGGAACACTGGAAGTCTGAGAATGGAGATATGCATCCTCATTCTGAAAGAATCGGTGGTGCTTATGCTCAGCCTTCGCTCCATTCATTGTCTATGTAGCTGATAGAAATATCCAAGTTCAGTGCTCAGCAGCTCCATAGACAATGAATGAAGCGAACATTGAGCATGCTCACCTTCACTCCATTCAAGACGGGGCTCCAGAGCCCCAATCTCCAGGTTTCAGAACCCCAATTTCTTGATTGTTTTTACTTTTGAGCCCCAGTTGTCGGCTTCCAAAGATCAGCAAGTAACTTGAAATTTGTGAAATAATCCTTTAATTGATTTTAGATGGTACCACTTTAATTTGGGAGGTACTGAATTGTAATTTGCTTCAATTTATTATACAATAGTGTACATTTAGCATTATGCATTTTGGGTCCGGCTCATAGCTACCCATGACTGGATATACTGTATTTTGCAGCTACTAAAACTTAGCAATTTTTATTTGCTTTCCTCAGTTGTACAATATTTAAGGCTCAATATCACTGCAGGAATATAAAATATAAAAACACACTTAGCTCTGACTTTTCATTTGTAGACATTTTAATTATTTGGATGATTTGCTTTTGATACGGACAAAGAAATATGCTTCCCTCCTGCCTCCACTGCTTCTTAAAGCTTCTAATTTTCACGTGTTATGAATTTTAGTGCCACCTGGGCCTATTTTATATAGATCAAGGAAAAAATATTCATGGAGTTTAAAGTGCTGCCCACTGCACAATTCTGTAGCTGGGACGCAGGCTGGAGCTCAGAGCCAGATGCCAGGAAATTCTACTGACTCTGGAAATGGACTAAATAAAATAGGAAAAATTTGGTTGGCAAATGAGAGAGAATTAAATTCCGAGACATTAAATTTCTAAAAAGTTATTTAAATGACAATCTATGGCTTTTTTTTAACTATTTTAACCCCTTGGAATCATAGCTAATTTTTACCTTTATGCCACAAAATTTTTTTTTCACTTTTCTATTGTTAGGTTCCAGGAGACATTTTTATGTTTTCGACAACATGGTTATGTGAGAGGTTTTTTTTTTTTTTTCTTCTTTTCTTTTTTTTGGAGGGGGGGGGCAGTTCTATTTGCCAATGACTTAATTTTGGGGCTCATGTAACTTATTACCAGTTTTTTTTTTTTATTAAGAAAGGAAGGAATATAAACAAAGCAATAATTTTGCCACAGCTTTTTTTTTGTTATTACTTTTTTCGCTTTGCTACACAATTAAAATGTTATCTTTATTCTGTTGGTCAGTACGAATATAAGATGTGTATAGTTTATATAGTTTTACTTATGTTTTATTACGTTTTAGAATTAATACACTCA
The DNA here is from genome assembly GCF_046119375.1 of Phyllobates terribilis. NCBI lineage: Eukaryota > Metazoa > Chordata > Amphibia > Anura > Dendrobatidae > Phyllobates > Phyllobates terribilis. The sequence continues at coordinate 548,888,598 of NW_027362761.1, forward strand.
TTGAAAGAAAAATCATTTGTTCTTGTATTGTCAAATTCTGAGACCCATACATTTCCCAATATTACATCAGCGGGGCTTTTTGAGTGCTATTTTTTTTGTGTGACAAGTTGTAGATTTAATTGGTGTAATTCTTGTGATACATGTGATCACTTTTAAGTCTTTGGAAGTCGAAAAGTACAAAAAAACAGGAATTCTATATTTTATTTATTTTTTCATAAAAAAAGAACACCATTCACCTTTCACTATAATTGTGATGTTATATTTTTTTCTCTTTGTTGATATGACCAAGACATTAGCAAATTTATATAGTTTTTTATGATTTTCTAAATTTGGACAAAAAATGACATTTAAAAAATATCTTCCATTTTTGGTCACCGTATTCTGACACCTATAACTTTTATTTTTCCGTAGATGGAACTTTTTAATAGCTTGCCTTTAGTGCTAGACCAGCTGTAATTTTCACTGTAACATTTTTGAGTACATAAAACATTTGATCACATTTTAATTATTTTTCTAGTTGTAGACATAGACAGAAACATTAAATCTAGAATTGATTTCACTTTATTTTTTTACCGAGTTCACCATCCAGTATAATTGACATGTTAACCTTATTTAATATGATGACTTTGCTTTCCAGTTTATATCATTTATTTATGTTTATGCCTTATGTTTCACTTATTTTTGACATGAAAAATTGATACTTTTCAAAAGAATAGGGTTTTTTCTTTTTTTTTTTGCCTTACAGGCTGTAGTATATATTGGTTCCATTTGAGAATCCATACGACTTTTTGATCACTTTTCAGTTGATTTTTTTTTTGCCAAAATTAGCAAAACATCAATTATAGTTAAGTTGTTTTTTTACACCATATTGGTTGAAAAATATAGATGCAAAGATACCAATTCTGTGTCATTTTTGTGTTTTTTTTACAAAAAAACATTTTTTTTAATATTAAAACCGTGACTTTGCTTGTTTTTTTAGTTTTTTTTGTACCAATTAAATTTTTTTTCTTATTTTTCTTATGTACAAAACTTAGTAGTCCCACATGGAAACTTGAAAATTGGCTGAGCAAAATAGCAGACACAGAGGTCATTATCAGGCCTCCTGCTGCTATAGAAATTATTGGCGCCCCCACGATCATGCTACGAATTTGCTGATGGGCTGAGAAAGTATGCGATCTCCCTTTGTCTATCTCCTCACATGTCATTGCCACTATTGGCTTTTAAGGCATTAAAGTGCTGGGATCTTCTGCATCCATCTTCTTCTGCTGATGGCATGGGTACAACTCCTAAGCCCATGCCATCCATCAGACATAACTATACACCTGTCTGTGAAAAATAACCTGCAATCTTGACATTTACATCAATTTGCGAAAAAGTGGTTAAAATCTCTATTGAAGCCAATCGTTTTTTCGTAATCAATTTTTTTCTGATTGTATATTTTTTTAAAATTCTCATTACAAGATTATGGCAGCAGACATCTTAACATAACTACTTCAACAGCATTGACATTGGCATACTTTTTACCAGGCTTTTGAGCAAAGTAAAACTAAGTCATAAAACCATGTATCGGAGATTGTACTTTGCGGGCTCAATTTCATGTTCGAATATTAGTCACTATGTTATTTTGCTTTATTAGTTATTTACTTATTATGTTTTCATGCTTTATTATGAAACATTTTCCCAAAAGATCATAATTGTTTATTTGGATAACATTATAAATATTGTTTTTACTTTTCAACTTTTACATTGCAGTGTCCTTCATTTGCTGGAACTGATAATGCAGCTCAGTTACAGGTTAAATAATACCTGCTATTTAACAAATGTCACAGCATAATCATGATCTCTGGAATTAATCCATTCCTCAATATTCCTTCATCTATATCCTTCACTCTATTAAATATGTTAATAAAGTATAAGTATAGAGCCGGGTGGCTGCATTGCAATCTTCTTCATTCCAACCGTGTGACAGTAACTTATCCAATCATTGGCGGGAAGGTGAAGTTCACATTACATTTGTGATGTATGTTTAGTTTTTATGTCAACAAGGCGTATGGTGTACATGCTAAACACGTCTACAGCAAAGCCTTAGGAATGTCTTTTTGACCTCTATGTGGCTGATTTATGTCAGTGTACCGTGAATGAATAATTATAGGCGTGTCGTAGACTATGTTATTCTATACACTATGGTCAGTGTTGTTTTAAGAAACTTTGCATAAATGAAAACTGTTAGCAAATCTAAGAAACTTTGTATTATTTCTTAGAATTCAAATTGTTATGGTTCATGTGGTGAGTTAGGTTTGCTAAGTTGTAGATTTGGATGAGCAGCACAGGCCAGAGGTGGTGGTGCAGCCAGATACAGCGTATTTACATAAGCTGGATGACTCTTGGAAGAGCAGAGCTGAATGTGCAGGCCAGCACCCAGAGTGGTGTGGAACAGAAAAGCTGAATATTCTGGACAGCATGTGAAACAGCATTGAACAGTGGAGCTAGATATGATGTACGGCACGTAGAACAAGATCGAGAACAATTGATCTAGAACTGCTGGACAACATGTGGAACAGTGTGGAAAAAATGGAAATGGATATACACATAGGCACTTTGCTACAGCAAAGTCGAGAGTGCTGACAGGCATCTTGCAACAGGAGAATTGTATATTGGTAGACATGCCCCTTGGTATAGCAGAGACGGTTATATGTACAGGAATTTTGGTATAGCAGAGCCAATAATGTGGACAGGTACCTAGGCACATGTGAGAGCAGGAGCTATTTTATCTATCCTGACTCCATTTTGATTTTCTTATGTGTAACTCTTTGCTTTCTAAATTGGAGTTTGAGCCAGTATGTGTGTTTTCAGATGAGAGGATTTTAGGAATGTCTTTGTCTAAAGACTTAGAGAAAACCTAGGAAAGAGAAACGAAACTAGAAAGTGATAGATTCCTAGACCAAAAAGATGGGTGTAGACAGAATTACCTTTAGCCAATGAGATGTCTGTATGTTAATGCCAGCACATACAGTGGTGGCCAAAAGTATTGGCACCCCTGCAATTCTGTCAGATAATACTCAGTTTCTTCCTGAAAATGATTGCAATCACAAATTCTTTGGTATTATTATCTTCATTTAATTTGTCTTCAATGAAAAAACACAAAAAGAATTGTCCTAAGGCCAAATTGGATACAATTCCACACCAAACGTAAAAAAAGGGGGTGGACAAAGTATTGGCACTGTTTGAAAAATCATGTGATGCTTCTCTAATTCGTGTAATTAACAGCACCTGTAACTTACCTGTGGCACCTAACAGGTGTTGGCAATAACTAAATCACACTTGCAGCCAGTTAACATGGATTAAAGTTGACTCAACCTCTGTCCTGTGTCCTTGTGTGTACCACATTGAGCATGGAGAAAAGAAAGAAGACCAAAGAACTGTCTGAGAACTTGAGAAACCAAATTGTGAGGAAGAATGAGCAATCTCAAGGCTACAAGTCCATCTCCAAAGACCTGAATGTTCCTGTGTCTTCCGTGCGCAGTATCATCAAAAAGTTTAAAGCCTATGGCACTGTGGCTAACCTCCCTAGATGTGGACGGAAAAGATAAATTGACGAGAGATTTCAACGCAAGATTGTGCGGATGGTGGATAAAGAACCTCGACTAGCATCCAAACAAGTTCAAGCTGCCCTGCAGTCCGAGGGTACAACAGTGTCAACCCGTACTATCCGTCGGCGTCTGAATGAAAAGGGACTGTCTGGTAGGACACCCAGGAAGACCTCACTTCTTACCCCGAGACATAAAAAAGCCAGGCTGGAGTTTGCCAAAACTTACCTGAGAAAGCCTAAAACGTTTTGGAAGAATGTTCTCTGGTCAGATGAGACAAAAGTAGAGCTTTTGACAAAAAACATCAACATAGACTGTACAGGAAAAAAAAAAGAGGCATTCAAAGAAAAGAACACGGTCCCTACAGTCAAACATGGCGGAGGTTCCCTGATGTTTTGGGGTTGCTTTGCTGCCTCTGGCAATGGACTGCTTGACCGTGTGCATGGCATTATGAAGTCTGAAGACTACCAACAAATTTTGCAGCATAATGTAGGGCCCAGTGTGAGAAAGCTGGGTCTCCCTCAGAGGTCATGGGTCTTCCAGCAGGACAATGACCCAAAACACACTTCCAAAAGCGCTATAAAATGGTTTGAGAGAAATCACTGGAGACTTCTAAGGTGGCCAGCAATGAGTCCAGACCTGAATCCCATAGAACACCTGTGGAGAGATCTCAAAATGGCAGTTTGGAGAAGGCACCCTTCAAATATCAGGGACCTGGAGCAGTTTGCCAAAGAAGAATGGTCTACAATTCCAGCAGAGCATTATAAGAAACTCATTGATGGTTACCTGAAGCAGTTGTTCGCAGTTATTTTGGCTAAAGGTTGTGCAACCAAGTATTAGGCTAAGGGTGCAAATACTTTTGTCTGGCCCATTTTTGGAGTTTTGTGTGAAATGATCAAGGATTTGATTTTTGCTTCATTCTCTTTTGTGTTTTTTCCTTGCAAGCAAATTAAATGAAGGTAATAAGACCAAAGAATTTGTGATTGCAATCATTTTCAGGAAGAAACTGAGTATTATCTGACAGAATTGCAGGGGTGCCAATACTTTTGGCTACCACTGTATGTAGAGATAAGCTAAGCCAATTATATTGCTACAATGAATGTCCAAAAAATGTCTATATATATAAGTGGCCGATGATGTAATAAAGCCAGACCTTCCCTGATGCTAAAAAATATTAGTATAGTGCACGTATTTTAGTTTTACATTTTAATTTGGAACAGGAACAATGTCTCAGAACGTCCCACATTATGTGGCGACAACACACAGTAGAGCCATTTATGCAGACAGGTACTCTGGTACAGCAGAGCTGAGTATAGAGACAGAGACCTTAGAATAGTAGTCCTGTATATACTGACAAGAACCTTGGTACAAGTGATAGGCACCTTAGAACTATTGAGTTATGTATGCACACATGTACACTGGCACAGCAGAGGTGTATAGGCTGAAAGGTACATTAGTACAGCATAGCCAAGTATGCAGACAAGCAATTTGGCAGAGGGAGCAGGAAAGTAGCGATATGTTTGTCTGGAGGCAAACTTTGGGAGAAAAGAGATAGAGCCTGGTGTGCAGAGCTAGGTTTACCCAAGCAGGGTAGTCAGTGTAGATGCTTCATTATTGCAAAAATCAGTTGGTGTGCCCCAATTAGTTGGCTTATGAAGGTCTATGAAAGTGACATTAGAGGTACAATGGTAACTGACATGTACAGGAGCATAGGGAAACGGCCATCTGGTAAGGAAGATGTGAAGCCTGACACTGAAGCCAGACATGTGAGTAAAAGAAATATGCTGCTCCCTCCTCTATGAGCCACTTCTTTTCCTCCCTCCAGCCTCCAGCCTCTTGAACCCATCAGTATATTCTGAAAAGTTACATGATACAACAGAGATATCAATATATCACATCTTTTAAACACATCCATTTAAAGTATATATCCCAGAGTATAGTTTAAACAGGTTATAGATGTGAGGCAAATATAGCCTAAATGAAATTGTTGGTTATTTTAGTCCACACAATTATACGTTATAAAAATTTCCAAAGCCTATATAAATGAAACCGATTTAACCTGATTAAAAAAACAAAGCCCGGAAATGTAATATAAACTACATAATTTATAGGACATTCCCGTGTTGAAAGTTCATTTATTTAACTAACTTATATATCGTCATTAATTACTCAACGCTTTACAGACATCAACATCACTGTCCCCTTTGGGGCTCACAATCTAGATTCCCTATCAGTATGTCTTTGGCATATGGGAGTAAACCGGAAAACCTGGAGAAAACCCACGCAAACAAGGAGAGAACATACACACTCCTTGCACATGTTGTCCTTGGTGGGATTTGAACCCTGGACTCCAGCGCTGCAAAACAACAGTGCTAACCACTAAGCCACCGTGCTGCAATTTACATATTTACGCTATATAGAACTATAACTGCTAGTAAGTTTAAGCCAAAAATTATCAATGTATCCTTTGAAAAAATGTGTTAACCCTTATATTTTGTTGAATTTGGCTAGGGGGTCCAGTTTCTAATAGTATAAATTCAATCCATGGTAAAATTTTAGACAGGTCGCAATTCACATCATAACAAGGTGGCCACTTTTGAACACCTATATCGTAAACATTTCCCAAGAAAAAAATGCAAAGTCATGTTTTTTTTCTCCCAATGCTGGTAATTTTGTTACACCCATCTTGGGATATGCTGAGCCAACAAAAAAGCTAAGAAATGGAAAGTTATATGCTGCAGACCAGGGGCAACAGAAGACTTTGTTTCATGGTGATACTGTACTTTCTTCACTACTAGGCCAATGTCAAATTAATGGCAAATATAGTAAAACTTCTTTGGAGACTTTTGTAAAATCTGTTAATTAAGCTTGTATTTTCCAACCATTCAGATATCGTAATCACATCTGTAAAATATAATATGCTGTTCTTTTAAGGGAAAATCAGACATTAAGCCATGAATGAAAGCGATGCGCAGGATATGAAAGATTCAAAGCGTGATGTCCCATTCCGTAATGAGAAATCACAAAGCAAGATTACTGCCATCGCTTGTCTCTGCTTTGACTTATTGGCTTTTTGAGTTTCGGCTCTTGTGATATTCAGCATAGATTATAGGCCAGATGTGCAACAAATTCTGCAAAACCTCTCAGGCAGCTGCTCTCATTTTAGAAGCCAGCCAGCCTTTTCCAAAAACATAGTCCGTGAAGAAAATTGGGCTTATAAACCCTTCTAATTCCGTGGAGATATACAGGGACTTTAGTGAGCAAGGAGGAATATTATTGACGGCTTGTGAAAACAGAGAGTAAGATGTTATTAAACAGAGTCAGAGATAGATATCAATAACTAATAAAAAGTCTTTACTGCTGCTTTACTGGCTCTTTCTAGAGATGGGTTCACAATTCCGACCCTGTGTTTCGCTTTCAATTTTGCTGGCTGTACAAGACTCATGAATTAAACATTACTCCCTCCCTCGTATGTCTCATATTAGTCAGAATTTTATCAGGAATTTTATCTGGCTCATTTTCTGTTAACCAACAAGAAAGAAAATCTTCTACTAGCTGCCGGTCACTGGACATGGAAAATTAACTATTTGAACATTGCGATTGTGAATAATATGGATTAGAAAGTGCCAAATGCTTGCTTTTATTGATTAGTTTTCCAGCTTTAATTGTTATAAGCAAGAATTTTATCAATTAGAGAATACACACTAAAAATATGTAAATAGATTCATAAATAGCTAATACATAAATGGCGTTAATAATTAAACATAGAAATATAGATTGATGGTAGAAGAAAAGACCACCTTGTCCATCAAGTATTACATCCAGGCTATTGAAGCCTAAATTTGAGCTAAAGCACATGTTGGTATAAGTGGAATGCATAGGTGTGCATTCATACTGTGGTCTTTTAACAAGCAGAACCTAAGATAAAAACAAAATGAGCAAATCCCCCATAGTAAGTAAATAAATAGTAATAGGACATATAAATAACATAGGGTACTTAACATTGTTTTGATCAAAAAAACGTAAAACACATCCAACCACGACAAGGTGTACCCAATAGGGACAGTACCTAACTCTTTTAGTTAAATAGATAAGTGCAGAGTAGGACGTGGATCGAAAGCTATATAAACAAAATGAACAGCCCAAAAAGGGGAGTCAAGCTCCTGTTTGTACAAAGTACAAAAAACTAAAACAAAATCTAAAAAATTGCTTTAATTAATGGACTGAAAAATATTATTAATTAAAGAAAACATACAAAAAATATGTAAATAGATTCATAAATAACTAATACATAAATTGTATTAATAATTAAACATAGAAACATAGATTGATGAAAGTTAAAAAAACCCACCTTGGCCATCAAGTGTTACATCCAGGCTAATTGAAACCTAAGAAAATGAGCTAGAGCCTATGTTGGAAAAATGCAATGCATAGGTTTGTGCCCACACAGTGGCCATTTAACAAGCAGAACCTAAGATAAAATCAAAATGAGCATATACCCTATAGAAAGTAAATAAATAATAATAGTACATGTAAGTAACATAGGGTACTTAGTTAACATTGTTTGGACCAGAAAAAATGTAAAAGACATCCAACCATGACAAGGTGACCCAATCGGGACAGTACCTCACTCTTGTAGTTAAATAGTTAAGGGCAGAGTAGGACCTGGATCCATACTGTTCATACTCCTGCTCATAGAAAGCTATATAAACAAAATGAACAGCCCAAAAAGGGGAGCCACAGCCCTGTTTGTTCAAAGTACAAAAAACTAAAACAAAACCTGAAAAAATGCTTTAATTAATGGAATGAAAAATCTTATCAACTGGAGAATAAATGTAAATGTGTAAATAGATTCATAAATAACTAATACATAAACTGTGTTAATAATTAAACATAGAAATAGAGATCGATAATAGAAAAAAAGAACACCTTTTCCATCAAGTGTTACATCCAGTCTAATTGGTATATGACTTCAAACCTTAATTTTTTAGTGCTTGCACATTGGATTGCTACAAACAGGTATCAATTGTATTGTTGTATTAGGACCTATGCATCCATAGCTCTAGTTTCAGTTGTTAAATTGCCCTGACGAGTTCCCTTTAAAAATAATGTTGAATTATCCGCAGAAGGAGCTACAATCTCAGTTATCATGCTATATCATTCCTCACCATGGCCATCGTTGTGAGGAACAGGGGTGGTCATATCATTGATGCAACCAGTGCAGCCGCACAGAGGTCCATGAAGTAAGGAGGCCACTACCACATCCAAAGCAGACAGAACTCTTGGACTGCCTTGGGCCCATAAATTGTTTTAGCTCGGGGGCCCTTTTCTGTCTGTGTCTGCCACTGGTGAGGAAGAATTGACAATGGATAAGTCAGATTATCAAATCTGCCAAAAAGTCAAATTCAGAAGATTCCACTCGAATTCATTCAGCTGGGAAATTCACTGTGTATCAAATGTATTTGATGTGAATAGAATGAAAAATAAAAGAGCCTTTTATTATGCTGTGAGGTCTCCTGCCTCCAAAGCTTATTATATGGAGATGAGCAAATCGATATACAGGAACTTGGCAGCCACCACCTACATGATGGAATTCCTTGCACTATTTCTGATTTGTAAGCTCGATCCAATGTTATTGTTGTGCCATGAGATATGCATCATGTCACCCCGGGCTGACTAAGAAGAGGCATTAGGGATTCCAATAGCTTGGAGTTTGTTAACAAGGAACCCATCCAGTAGCCATTGATCACTGTTGAGGGTCCTGCAAATCAATTAATATGTAATAGCAAATATATGGAAAGATAAGGGGTTAAAAACAATAAAACATCAAACTCACCTGACCTAGTCTCTGCCACCTCTTATAAAGATGATACCTTGTTGGCTTCCTCAGGCACCGGCTGTGCACCGTGACAGGTTTCCTCTTTACACCTTGTCTAAAGATCATCTTACATCTTGGAGGTGAGTATGATATTTTATTGATTTTTTATTGATTTTTTTAGCATCGGCTGTCATTGCACAAATTAAATCCCCCAAATTATTGGATTTGGGAAATTTTAAACAAAACAAATTTGATTTTCTTGGAGATGACTCACCCAACCTTTGGCACAATAATTTTTACCATAGAAAAACATTTTTCCCACCCTTAGAACATTTAAACTTATTTGTATTGGGATTGGCATGCAGGTGAGATATACAGATGGGAAAAACATTTCATATTACCTTCTACATTAATTTATTTTGGACTGCTTTACTTATGTTAGAATAAGAAAGGGGTAAATGGCCTGCCAAATCTCATAGGGTGTGGTAATTCTCACAAGGACACACTGAAACAAAGATTTGATGTGGGGTGTAATTGTACTGAGTGGACACAGGGAGTGCTTTTGCTTATTATGCAATTCTGTTATTTGCTATATTGTATGAACCACCTAAAATTATGAATATATTTACAGCATGAAGGGTATAAATTAAACGGACACTCAAGATTTTTTTGGAGATTTTTTAAAATCAGAATCTGGGCATTTTTTATTATCATGAATGAATCCCAGAAACTGTTAAGATGGAGTTATTAGTGTGGGGGGGACAAGTTTTAGAGAAGTCCTAACTTAGGACTGCTCTAACATACCTTCCATCTTCAACCAACTCATAATAAAACATGTTGCAAAAGTGACAACACCATAGATGCATCATTGTGATTTTGTCTTGATGAAGAGGTTTGAAAACCTTGAAACGCATTAACATAATAAACCTCATTTATGCTTCAGCTTCGTGTGATCGTATCTTTGAACCTTGGGCAGCGCGGACTCAAAACCACCGTATTCCTCAGATATTGTGATGCATCTCCTTGGTGGTCCTGCTGCAGTCTTTACATGCTTCTATAAGAATTGTGACTGTCACAACCCCATCAGGTGAGCATACTTATAACATTTTATCAGATAAGACCCTATGCGCGCTTTTTGTTGTTCCAGTTTTACCATTTGATTAACACCATAGTTCATCATTTCAGTATATTCCTGTCTTATATGGTTAAACTTAGAAGGTTTTTGTTGAGTAGGAAGACAACAACATAACAGATTACTTTTAGTTGCTGGAAAAAAGGACAAGGATATTTTTGAATTTTGCAAATAATTTTTCCTAACACATATTGGCACATGACATTTCGAGCTGAAATATGAAATGAAAAATAAATGCCTAAAGCAAACTATGTTCTTTCTTATCCTGCTGTGCACATTCAGCATTACAGCTATCAACAGCATCATCATCTGTGCTTCTTCCATGTCTGAATTATTGCTATTATGGCTAATGTTGCTACTGTATAAGAGGACATATGCATTGATTGCTACGTTTGCGGTTCATCGAGAGGTGCAACTCTATAATTCCTTTAGAAAGACAGAAATTCCTGCAGTAAATGAAATTTCTAGCTTTTTGCTAATGCCCTCGTTACTGTTCTCGCATATGTTAATGAGCGTCTTTAATTCAAACTACATGATTTTTACCAGGATGGAATTTCCATAGTGGTAAACTGTTGCTCAGGAGATTGATCAGCCACAATGTGCAATATGGAAGAAACCTGTAACTGCCACAGACATTACATGTAAGGAGAGTTCAACACGAGGGAAACAGATGGCGCATCAGATGATTGTTTGTTTAGGAGGAGCTGTGGTATCTTTAGAGTCATTCTTGTTTTTCATTTGGGTTTATATTTATTGTTTCTTATTTTACCTACATTTTCTCCTATGCCATGAGAATAATAATCAATGCAATAAAGGTTTCATGTTAAATATGAGCTCAACGGGACAGATGTACAGTAAGTTTAAGTACTGTATTAAGACGAAAATAGAACTCAGTTGCAATACTTCACACAGCCCTTGGTCAAGAGTGGCACTGGTAGAAAGCAGCTGTTTAATTCCAAAGTCATGCGGCTTCCTTGGAGAGAATTTGAATGTTGGGCTATCCCAGGGGGAATCTATAAGATTGTGAGTAGTGATGAGCGAGCATGCTTGTTAATTGAGATTTACGAGCATGCTCGGGTGCTCGTCGACTATCTTCAGCGTGCTCGGTGTTATGTTTGAATCACTCTCATGTGCATGATTTTCGACTGTTTGACAGCTTTAATACATGTGAGGAATGCCAAAGAAACCGGCATTCCTCACATGTATTAAAGCTGTCAAACAGTAAAAAATTAAGCACATGGGAGTGATTCAAACATAAAACCGAGCACGCTGAAGATACTCGGCGTTCGCCCGAGCATGCTCGCCGAATGGGTTAATAGAACATATTCGCTCATCACTAATTGTGAGTCATTTTACCTAGAAGACTGGACTTTCCTTAAGGGCAGGTGCAGATGGCTGTAGATTCTGTCATTGAGAGAATAGGGTTGATTATACAAATGAACCTCTGATCAAACTCTGATCAGAAAGTGATCAGAGTGAACATAGTGTGATTCAATTCTCTCAGATGAGGAGATGAGGGAAATAAGAAATGCCTCAATCTTCTCCATTCTATGATGTGATCCAAGTGCAGTCTGAGGGTTTCCCTGGACTCATTGATTTGCATGGCCTAGTGCAAACTGAACTTTGTATCAAAGTTGGGCATGCGGCGATTTTTTGGGTCCAAGGAAAAAATTGGACATGTGCACGGCACCATAGACTAACATTTGTCTGAGTGTTATCGGATGTCTTGTCGGATCACACTCGGACCAAAAATATGTTCATCGACATCTGCCCCAGTGGGAATTCCCAGGCTGCTATCCCTAAAGTAGCTTCAGTTAGTAGCAGCTGACATATGGAACAACTGAAGTCATTGATGTTTGGTACCAAGGCAGCAGGAAAATGGCACAGCAAGTAGAGCAAACTTCAAGGCAGGCAGAGTGCATTTACAACATAATAATGCTGAGGTAAGGGCTGGTTAAGTTCAAGCAGGATTTCAAACAAGTAAACTAGTGCGGAGGATAAGCAGGTTCAATGGCAAGAAATACAGATTAGAACAACTTGCATCTAGCTGGTATCTAAAGGACGTTATTGTAGGTAGGCAAAGCGCATAGTCAGATGTGCAGAAGTCAGGTCTTCTAGAGTACACTCACATCATTAGAGAAGCTGAGATTAGGGCTGGTAGAGTTAAGGCAATAGGATACCAGGCAGTTGTTTAGATTGTTAAACTAATTCAGAGGGCAAGTTAGTAAATGCCAAGGAATAAGGGTCAGAAGGACACCCTACATTTATCTGGTTTCTAAAGAACTTTATTGTATTGGGCATAGAGCATAGGTAGACAGGTAGACATGCTTGGCACCAAGGCCGCAGGCCAATAGCATAGTAAGATTGGTGATGTTCAGGGTAGGCAAAGTAGATTCACAACAGTAAAGATGCTGAGGACAGGGTAGGTGCTGTTTAGGCAGGAGTTCAAAAAGTTAAACTAGCTCAGAGGACAAGCCTGTTTAATGCCAAGTTATATGGATCAGGAGACCACCCTGCAACTAGGTGGTATCTAAAGGACTTACTGTAATAGGCAAAAATCGTAGTCAGACAAGCAGAGGTCAAGATAGGCAGGATATGTTCAGAACAATAGAGAGGCTGAGGTCAGTTCTGGTAGAGTTCAGGCAGTAGTTCAGACATCTAAACTAGTTCATAAGACATAGGAAACAGGAAGGTTGGAAAAGGGTCCATATAAAAGCCAGTGTAGAGCGTACATAGGCTGTGAAACTATAATACCAACCTACACAATATGCCATACATGCTGCATAGTTACCATTCATTTCTGGTCCTACCTCCTGGTGTAATGCTCTTGGTTTGAGTATTTATTGTTGCTACAGTCACCAGACCCTTATTATGCCATGGAGTTGGGAACACCACTTAACAGGAATCTTGGCAATTTGAATTTTCCACCAGATAATATGAAACTGCTCCTTTAAATTTATTAAGATCAGTTTTTACAAAAATATGTGTAATTTTTACCCCTTTCTTTTCAGTCGAATGCCTTTTTAAATATCGTAGCTTGTCCACAGAGCATTGAGATTTATAGTTTGACACTTGTCTTTTGTTTTCCATTTCACATGCACATGAGGAGGACTGATCTTCCACATACAGCGACCATTACTCTGAAAGGACATGAAATATCACGGAGATCAGGCTTCCATATCATAATCTCTTTGTCAGACAGATGGGTGTTTTAGTGAGGACTGTTGCAGAAAATAGATGGGTTTTACATTTTTCATTAGCGTATCACTTTGACAGTTGAACTCTATTATGATGTCTTCAGGAAGTATCTGATCCATTCTATTATGACGAGTGACAAAGAGAAAGCGTCTGCAATGATTCAAGAAAGGTCAATCTCAACCACCATTCTGCTGAGCGGAGTTCAGATGTAATTAAGGACATATAAGAGATAGAATTCCATAGTCATATATACAATATAGTATTATTTCAAAGGAAATGTTTTATCGGTTACTTAGAAGAGTATGTATTTCTTCAAATGAAATCAGTTTCCCGATGACAATTATGTTCTTTATATGTAGCAAGGTGACCATTACTAGTCATCAAAGGTCCTTTTGCACTTCTAAATTTGGAAACTACACTGAGATTGGAGGACTGTCATTATCAGTGCAGTCTCTGGAGGGATTCCTAAACACTCCAAAATACTTATGTAATTCAAATCCTTTAGTTAGCATTTTCTGAGAAATTTGTTTTAGGTGTTATGTTCAATCTAGAAGTAGTGATATCATATCTTCTTTATCTTATCTTCACTTCCTCTTTTCCTTACTTTAAACAAACAAAAAAAGTGCCTTACAGTGTGTAAATATGTATACTCAATTATATAGCTAAGGGCAAATCAGCAATGAAGTCACTGGATAAGGTCTTTAAAATGAGGAGCATTTCACATGTGACAAAGACACCATACATAGTCTGTTTTTTTTTTCTGTAGTGACATATGGATACAAAACCTGGACGATAAAGAAACAAGACAGAAGAAGAATTGATGCCTTCATGTGGTGCTGGAGAAGGATGTTATCAATACTATGGGTGGCAAGAAGAACAAACAAATCAAATTTGGAGCAAATCAAGCCAGACCTTTCATTGGAAGCAAGGATCACCAAGCTACGACTTGACTACTATGGACACATCATATGAAGAGAGCAATCACTGGAGAAGGACATCATGGTCAGAAGAATAGAAGTAAGAAAAAAAAGAGAAAGAACAGCGACGGGATGGCTTGATACAATCAAGATAATGGTGGAGAAGATCCTGGTGGACATATCAAGGCTTGCAGAATATCGATCTTCCTACAGATCATTCATCAATCAAGTCACCATGGATCGAGGTGGAGCCGAAGACAGTTAAAAAAAAATACATATAAAAATTATGGGAAATCTTCACTACCTACACTTTTTATGCTCCTAATTTAAGAGTTATGTCAGACAAAACAAACTCTAACTGGGAAAACACCCACCTGCATTCACTTCCCATATAATAAGCACGCTGTCAACAAAATTCTTATTTGTTAGATAGTGGTTCACCACCCACCGCTTTTTTTTAGGAAATTCCATAACATTAACAACAATTATTTTTAAAGAACCAAACGATGTCTAAATCACCTTGCAAGAATTATGACAACATCTGGACTCCTGGTGGGTCATACTGTCTACTAAGCCAACATCACATCTTCATATCAATTCAAGATTGTCAGCTATTCTAATATAAAATGGCATAAGCTCACTGATAAAGAAAGGTGAGTAATATATGCATATCAACATGGTTAAAAAAAATGGACATCTTCTAACCAGGGGTCAAGCAAAATACCTACTGGACGATAGGATCTTAAGGGAGGGAAGGCATGACAATCTGTCTCCAGGATGCAGGAAGAGACAAGCAGCAGGTAGGCAGGAAGCCTCATATAGAAATGTCCCCCGAGCTATGATTAGCAGAGATGTAGAGTAATGAAGAGGCATAGTTAAAGAGGTAATGAATCCTCTTGGTGGCAATGTAAGAAGAGGGCAATTGAACTCACAAGTCAATATGAACCATTCCTATATGGTTGGCTGCCCTTCGAACATTTGAAAGGAACCGACTTGCATGAACCTCTCACAGATTTCTTATGTCTCGCATAAGCACAATTTGCTACAATTTTCAAAATGTATTTACACTTTTTGACATCTGCAGTGTTGGAGCTCTAACATTTTGTTTGCTATCCTGTTCTGATTTTAATAATACATTTGCTTATCACAGTACTACAGAAGCCAGCATAGCCCATTGCATAAAGGCTCTCCATTCATGATATATCCCAAAAGTAGGAGCTGCCATCACTGCTCAAAGATTTTAAACAGTAAGAGGGTCAGTTTTAGGTGTGTTCCCAGTGACTCACAAAGCCTTAGTAAGAGTCAACTTGAACAGATAATTAATTAATATATCTCTCAATGCGGACACAATCTTGTCAACTGCACATACAAATTAAATTGGAACAGTATAATAATATTAATAATAATAATAATAATAATATTACACAACAGAATAACAGCATAGAGCTTGGCAATTACTTATCAGAGTTGAAACATATAGCTTGATGGTTATACATCAGAGATGAAGCATAGTTAAACGACAGCATCAAGAACAGTATCTTGAGGAAATCTAGATATGGGAAGCAGAGCCCACAATAGGGTGATACCCTATGGAGGGAGAGTAGGCAAATGCTTGGTTACGCTCAACTGGTGGAATCATGACTGCCATTACTCCTATTTAGGCATGAAGAAAAACAGCTTCTGCTGCCCCATGGCTGGTGGGTAAATCTTTTATAAGTATTAAATCCAATTAGATATAACACGATAGATAGGCTGCGCTGCTGGAGTAAACCATTTTTTTAATAGTGATGACAATAAGGTTTTTTTTTTTACTCACAACATGTTTAAATGCCGTACCGGTGTCTTTCTCAAGTGAGAGATACAAGTGTCAAGTTTGATTTTTTCACTTCATAAAGATGACTGTATGGCGCTGAAACACGTTATGAATAAAAAAGCCCTGTTATCCTCATTATTGATGAACCGGTTTATTTAGCAGCACAGCCAATCTTTCATTTTTTATCCAACTGGATCCAAGAACAATATCTTGACACACTTCACAGCGTAACTCACATTAATGGTTGCAGAGCTTAGAAGGCTGTGGTGGTGGCGCTGTTCTCTGCTCACTCATTTTTTTTTTTTTATAATGCTCACTGACAGTGCGCTCTGTTGCCAGCTCATCACCTCTGTTGCCGCCAGTTCTGATGAGAACTGGAGAGAGAGCGCATTTTCACTCTGCACTGAGAAGAACAGTGCACAATGACAGGAATCTACTGAGAATCAGTAGAGCAGAGACTAGCCCAGCCCCTGAAAGACCTGTCACTCATGGCGCTGCACTGGGATTCTCAAATGAAGTGTCATCACAAAGAATGTAGTGAAAAAAATAAAGCAGCTAGATAAAATAGTGAGGGAGGTATAGGGAATTTTAAATAATGTACATCAGAAAAAGATTAGCCCGTGATATTAAATAGACAGAGATTTAGGATTAAAATAAAATTTAGATTTAGACCACCCCTTTAAGGCTAACAGCAGCAGCACGGTGGCGCAGTGGTTAGCACTGCGACCTTACAGCGCTGGGGTCCAGGGGTCAAATCCCACCAAGCGCAACATCTGCAACGAGTTTGTATGTTCTCCCCGTGTTTTCGTGGGTTTCCTACGGGTTCTCCGGTTTCCTCCCACACTCCAAAGACATACTGATAGGGAATTTAGATTTTTGAGCAACATCTAACAGTTTTGTGTAGCTTACAGAATCTTAGATCATATACTTCTGTCAATGTTCCACCTTTTCGTTATTATTTGGTTATATTTAATAAATAACTTCTGCTCTATCTTTTTAAGAATCCATTAATTAGGTCTAAAATAAAGAAGGATAATCTGGATGGCAAGGTTTTTTTTTCAATGTTTTCAAAATACATTTAGCTGGAATTCTCCTTTAAATATCATTTATAGCTGTAAGGCAAAAGTTTTCAGGAGAAAGTGTGGAACTGTGATATGCCGGGGTGAAAGTCATTACAGACATTCAGCTTTCTTAATGAAAAAAAAGAAAACAATTTTCAGAATATGATACCACTCTTTTCTTTTCATTCTTTCCCTTGGTAAATAATTTCCATAGTTTCGTATTAACCCAATTTGCAAAAATTGAGCAAACAGTGCAATTTTATGCAATTATGTGTCAGACAGAAGTAATGTATGACGGGCGGAAAAAAAGACCCTTATCTGAACTGGAAAGACATTTTGTGTAAATGGAGCGTAAGAAAATGTAGGTCTTTTAAATTGGACTCTGGAAAGTGAAATACATTCTTTGTTGCCAATAGTCCATTCTCTCCTACATTAGGAATTTGCTGATAAAGTATAATATAGAAAAAAAAATCATCTTGCTAAATTCACAAAATGTTGCATTATCTATAACATGAAAAGTAGAACCTGTATTTCACTGGATAGTTTAATAATTAAGTACAGTTCTTCAATTATCCCTCAAGAGCATATCACCATTTCCATTTTAGTTTACTGTTCATAGGCAAAACTAAGCTTCAACTTTCATACTTATCTATTTAATTAGAAAATAGTTTCATCAGGGGGTAAAAGGTCAGTTTTTATTCACAAATAAGATTGTCAATGACAAGATGATGAGGTTTCTGCTAATACCAGCAAAAATATAAAAAAAAAATTGGTAACCAAAAGATTAATTGTATTAATAATTATAATAAAATAAAATGTATGCAAACAGATTATACTGTATGTAGTTGCACCTGGATAGCTGTTACTAGGACCAGGCCATGTGCTCACTGGTCAGTCAGGAGGGGGGAGATGATCAGAGTGGGTTGTGTTGGAGCTGGAGAGAGACAAGCTAGAATCTCTCTCTGAGAGGAGACTGCACAGGATGTGTGCCCCAAAGAGAACAGCAAGTATCACTGGTTTCTATGAACAATAGCTGTTTTGTGTGAAGGAACTGGGACTAGCTAAGCCATTTCTGAGGAACCAGGGCATACAATTGTGTGATAAAGTGTGTGCCCCCTTCCTGATTTCTTATTCTTTTGCATGTTTATCACACTTAAATGTTTCACATCGCAAAACAAATGTTTGGGTAATTTTGGTCGACTGGCCACTCCTGGGAAGGTTCATGACTATTCCATGTTTTCACCATTTGTGGATAATGACTCTCATTGTGGTTCGCTGGAGTCCCAAAGCTTTAGAAATGGTTTTATAACCTTTTCCAAACTGATAGATCTCAATTATTTTGTTTCTCAATTGTTCCTGAATTTCTTTGGATACCAGCATGATGTCTAGCTTTTGAGAATCTTTTGGTCTAGTTCACTTTGGCAGGCAGATTCTATTTAAGTGATTTCTTGAAATCATGTGCACAGACTGACTCAAACATAACACCTGAGCACACTGAAGATACTCGGAAAACACCCAAGCATGCTCGTAAATCTCGAGTAACAAGCATGCTCCCTCATCACTAACCTTCATTTAAAAACTGCATTTTGTGTTTACTAGTGTAATCTTTGTCTAATATTTAAATTTGTTCTGTGATCTGAAACAATTAATTGTGACAAACATGCAAAAGAATAAGAAATCAGGAAGGGAGTGCATTTGATTCATTATAAACAAACAAAAGCAGCGTCTCATGATTAATTTAACCCTTTAACAACTACAGATAAGCCTTTTAATGTAGGTAATTAAGGGGCCTTATTCCTCAGTGCTGCTTTTTAACAGCACTTAGGAATAAGTGCATAGCACTGCTCAGGGAGGAGCAATTCCCATGGGTGACAGCTAAACATAACAGCTCACATTGGTCCCAATCTGTTTTGGAACAGTTCGGAGCAGACTAACCCCTGAAATACCACTGTCAATCACGACAGTGATATCTCAGTGGCTAAAAACGGGTTAGAAGACCTCCTTTGATCTGATCACAACTGTCTGCTTTCCCTTGGCTGGTTATTAAAAATACAGGGGACCCCACGTCATTTTTTTCATTTATTTATTTATTAATAGGTACAGAAAAATACACAAACAACGAACTTCTCCACTCCTTCACTTGGACCTCTGCCTCCTGTTTCAAGTTTATTATTTTTTATATTTTGTATGCTATGTTATTTAAACTAATATACCTATCGATATTTGTTTGCAGGGCAATTGTCTTGCTTTTACCCCCATTCTGCTTCCTTTTGCAGCCCCTAGACCTTACTATGTCCATTTTACAGCCATTTTACAGCACCAAAGTTTGGGTCCCCATTGACTTATATGGGGTTCGAATTCAGGGTCAAGTTCAGATCAAGTTCTGGTACCCGAACCAAACTTTGGACCGGTCAGCTCATCCTTACCCATATTGTGTGGCAACTAAGATGGGCGAACCCTAACCGTAAAGTTGTCAGTTTGTACTGGACACCCAGTGTCATGTGCTGAACTCTGAACACAAACTTCTCCTGGAAGTCCATTCTGCAGTTTGGGAGTTTGGGCAGGAGAGCAAGATCTTCCAGCTCCAAAGTTTGGGTCACTATTGATTCCTATGGGGTCCGGGTTCATGTTTAAGTTCAGTTACAGCTCTGGTACCCCAACTGAACTTTAGACTAAAGTTCGGTCAAATCAGTAGAAGCCCAACTTCCACAGTCCACTCATTGCATTTGCAATTTAATATATCCACATGCCTTTTCACCTTACTGATCCAGAATTCTTATAATTGGTAAATCATTCCCTAAAACTATCCTTTTTCAAGTTTCCAGGTTGATGAGTATAGTCTGGCTGTTGCTGTTTATTTTTTATTGCCAATGGCTACTGATTAAGTCTTCATATGGCAGTGGTTTTTTTTTGACACTTTGGGACTGTTTCCTCAAAACTGGAGATTTGTATGGCAGTCTTTTTCCAGGTTTAGGGTTAGGGCTAGGGTTAGGGTTAGAATAAGCATTGTTTGCCAGCACCCAGATCAAGGCCAATATTTTGCATCTTGTAATCCATGAACTGTTTGAACTTCTGGAATTCTTTCCATCAGTCCAGTATTGAAACATTTAACCCCTAACCATATGGATTGTAATTTGTGGAAAATATTGATGTAATTATGTTTAGCACTTTGACATGTTTTTTCCAGCTTTTTTTCTAAAACTTTAAAAAAATATAAGGTTAGAAATTACTTTTCTACTTTTTTAAATGTTGTAATTGTTTTACATATGTAACAATTTTATTACCATAACCATATCCCTAAATCTATCTTATGTCTTCTCCCAGCTTTATTCCTTACTCTAGCCCTAAACATCATATTATCAAATCCCAAAACCCTACAAAACTTAAAAAATTCCAGCAATGTAGAAGTAATCCCATAATACTTAAAGGGAACCTGTCATGTCCTAGTTGCTATGTTCACTGCCCCCATTGCTTTGTTAGTGATGCAATGTGCATCACTAACAAGCTTTTTTCATTAAAATTAGTGGTATTATAATGATTTTATAACCTTTAATATACTTTGTCCTACCAGCTTGTTTTCCGTCATTGGGGTGTGATTCTCACATTCAGTTATCAGTGGGCGCTGCATTCAGTCACTGCTGGTGCCTCCCATGTATTTGAATATTGCTCCTGGCAAGCGCTATTATTGTGGGGCGCATGCCCATTTGTACATGTTCGGCCACTGGTCACGCGCTTGCGCAGTGAGGCTGTGTGATTACTAGCTTCACTGTGCACTCGCTATGTCTCCGCGTGTGCTCAGTGAGGCTGTGTGATTACCAGCTTCACTGCACACGCGCTATGACCTGTGGATCCCCGCGCATGCACAGTCAAGCTGGAAAGTGACAGCCTCACTGCACAGGCGTGGGAAACAGAGGGCTAGCCAGGAAAATCGGTGTAAATACTTTTATTCCCAAAATTGACAAAAATTTTCTTGGAGCGATACCTTTATTGGTTAACCAGTATAAATACAGTATTTTTTTCTGGTTAGCCAATAAATGTATCAATTCGAGAATACTTTTATCATTTTTGGGCATAAAAGTATTTACAACCATGCTGGAATAAACATTAAGTCTTATGAGATTACCTCTTCAATGATGGAATTTTTTTCTTAGTTTGGTAATGAAAAGTCTGTGGATCCAGGTAGATATCTGTGCAAGCTGTGAGTCCTCACCACTCTAGTGACGAGCTGATTTTTGGTCATAGACCAGGGTTAGAAAAATTCTAAAAATATAAAAGCAGTGCTTTGTAATGAATGAAGACAGTATTGTATCCTGCCCACTGCACTTGATTAAATACCATCTTCATTCAAATATATATTATACATATTATTCATGCTTCTGTCATCTCCATTGTCACTTATACAAAGCACAGCAGTGGAGAAAGTTTGTCATTGACTGCTGTGGTTTACGTAGGCATAAACTGAGTCGACAAAGCTCACTTCTTTATACTCCGCTTTGTCAATTTGGTTTCTGTCTATACAGAAAGCAGGAGCTGATAATAAACTGCATAAGCAGTATAAGTTGGGCATTCGCTGAAGTTTTGTTTCCCTATAAACTGTCGCCCCTCTGGCAAGCACCATTGGCCCCTCCATAATCTATTCTACTGTGTAACAGCACCAAAGGTTGCAAAATGTTTAAGCAACTACAATTTGCTCAAAAATTTGGTTACATTTCAAACAGTTTTAAACCTGATTTCTGGCTCCAACGGTTTGATGAATCTCCCCCTTTAGCAGTTGTTCTGGAACTTTCATTTCCTGGTGTGACTGATGCATTTTTTAAAGGGTTTTCCAGGACTAAATTAATTTTTTACTTTGACCCAAAAAACTAACAGGCAGGTAGATGCTAACTAGTTAGCAACTACCTGCCTGTACCAACCAGCACCAGCTCAGAGCAGTCACTGACCTCTCCAGCTACTTCACGTCAGCAGAGCAGCTCTTATTCTTCCGAGCTGCTCTGTTGATGGAGGATGACTGCCGATGTCATGCTGATTGACTTCCGGTTTCCCACAATTATGCAGCGGGGAGCTGGCTGTCAATCAGCATGACATCAGCAGTCACATCCCTTCAACAAAGCATAGCAATGAGAAGCCATTACTCTGTCGACTTGACATCAGTGGAAGCCACAGAATTACCGGGAAAAAAAAAATGCATTTCTGATTAAAAATCTTTTGTTATAGTTTATAGCTGTATGGCGGTATTTTTTGAGCACTGTTATTTTGGCACTATAGTAAATGGGTTATTTCCATTTCCACAAAAAGTACAACTCTTTGCTAGAGCAACTTCATTTCAAACAATTCTCACTACCACCTCATTAGCAATTTTTTTGGGGGGCACTCGATTCCACTATATTTAATAATGATTTTACACTGTTTGGCAACTTTATGGAAAAGAAAAATTGGTGGGATTCTTTTTGATCTCTCCCTGGTATCATCTGCACAATCAATTCTGCTCCCATATCTTTTAAAGTCTACCCCAAATCTATAACAAGTTTTTGATGAGTAGAGGGTTTATTCGTGTCCAGTCAATGAACTAGTTACAGAGCTCCTAGAGGTGTGAAATGAGTCAGTTGTCTGTGATTTCCCAAATGACTTTTTTTTATATATCTGATAGCTAATGCCAGATGCTGATCGCAGTGAGAATCAACAGCAATCCACTTAAACTGACATTTTTGCTTAGAAGCTGTGTCAAACACCCAGAAGATCTATGGAAATGTGCTGACTGGCATAAAAAAAAAAAAATTAAAAAAATCTCACCGCTGGTTGTAAATGAGATAAAAATGGATTTGTATCTGTTTGCAGTCATATAAAGTCACAAAACTGAAGGCTGAAATTGCTTTTTGATATCTGGATATTGCACAAATAGATAATTAAAAGCGATGATGTTTACCGTGGTGATTTACAGGAGCGCTATTTTTTCATCTGTTAGGTAATTGCGCTTTAGTACTTTATTTATTTCTATTCCACATAAGGGATTATGATGATTCTGGTTTATGACAAATTGTGTTCAGTTATTAAACATGCTTAAATCACAGCAATGGAAAGAAATCATCTGTGGTTGTTTTCTTAGCCAGAAAATTGGAATAAAAAAGGCTACTGTTTATAAAACTAATGAGCAGCTATTGCTCAACTGCAGAATATTTTTCTATTTGAAAAGTGGAGTGCATGCATTTCTCATAAATTTTACATTTTCATGCAGCATACACGAAAGATCCAGTCAGGAGCTAGAATTTTTCATTGGGGGCTGGTGGGTATGGGTAGAGATTTTTTTTTAATAACAGGGGTACTGTAGTAGTGCTCCATTTAATGAATTAATGAGAACCTGTCACCATATTTTTGCAACCCCATCTGAGAGCAGAATAATATAAAAGAGACCCTGATTCGAGCCATGTGTCACTTACTAAGCTGCTTGTGGCAGTTTTGATAAAATGAGAGTTTTATCTACCAGTTCTCTGAATGCTGAGCTCTGTATAACCGTGCCCACACTACTCATTGGCAGCTTCCTATGTACACTGTGCATAGGCAGAAAGCTGCCAATCAGTGATGGGGTGGGGCTACACTGAGCTCATGAACATGGAGGACTACTGGACACCAGTTTCTGTTTGGAAGTGACAGTCAGTCTTTTTTATTTATTTATTGGCTCTCTGACCGAGCACTCCACCCACCAGCCCGTGTCAGTTTTAATTGCAGCAGGATCCTACTTATCTATAAATGCAGTCTTCAGCCAAGGAGAGGATTCACATGAGATAGGCTCCCAGTAACAGGAGATCACCTTGTCGTTGGCTGCTGGGCATGCATGAATTGGCCAAATTATGTGCTAAACATCTCCATTTTTCTTATTTTCTAGAGCAGTAATGCTACTCAAATTTCATATATTTCATGTTTACATGCTATAACACAACAGAATGCAACTTTATTTGTTTGTTATGTATAGAGATGTCTACTCTTAGTTTGCACCTGTACACACCAGTTTTCAGTTTGGAAGCCTAGGAGAAGATCCATATTAGGATAGGTCCCTAGCAAAAGGAGATTGCCTTGTCGTTGTCTGCTGGGCATGCATGAATTGGCCAAATTATGTGCTAAACATTTCCATTTTTTTAATATATAGAGCAGTAATGCTAGTCAAATTTCATATATTTATTATTTTTATGCTATAGCACTACAGATTGCAACTTTATTTGTTTGCTACCTGGCAACTGGTGTCCTAGCCCTTTAGTGATAATCTCCTGCTGACTAAACAGTGATTTTATAAAAACTACAGCAAGCAACCAGTAAGTAACAGAGCACTGGAATCAGGGTCTCTGTCTCTACCTTATGCTGCTCTCAGATTATGTGACAAAGCCTTCTAACAGATTCCCTTTCATGCAGTACAAGTAAGATAATTTAATGAAGTATAAAAGTTAATTTAGTGTTTTGATAAATTGGCTGCTTATAGTATCTCACAAAAGTGAATACACCCCTCACATTTTTGTAAATATTTTATTATATCTTTTCATGGGACAACAATGAAGATACATATGACACTTTGATACAATGTAAAGTAGTCAGTGTACAGCTTGTGTAACAGTGTAAATTTGGTGTGCCCGCTAAATATCTCAACACACAGCCATTAATGTCTAAACCAGTGTCAACAAAAGTGAGTACACCCCTAAGTAAAAATAGCCAGCCTGTGCCTAAAGTGTCAATATTTTATGTGGCTACTATTATTTTCAAGCACTTTCTTAACTCTCTTGGGCATGGAGGTCACTAGAGCTTCACAAGTTGCCACTGGAATCTTATTCCACATCTCTATAACAACATCACGGAGCTGGTGGATGTTAGAGACCTTGCACTCCTCCACCTTCTATTTGAGGAAGCCCCATAGATGCTCAACAGGTTTTAGGTCTGGAGACATGCTTGGCCAGTCCAGCACCTTTACCCTCAGTTTCTTTATCAGAGCAATGATCGTCTTGGAGGTGTGTTTAGAGTTGCTATCATGTTGGAATACTGGCCTGCGGCCCAGTTTTTCAAGGGAGGGGATCATGCTCTGCTTCAGTATGTCACAGTACATGTCGGTATTCATGGTTCCCTCAATGAACTGTAGATCACACAGCAAGCAGCACTCATGCAGCCCCAAACCATGACACTCCCACCATGCCTGACTGTAGGTAAGACACACTTGTCCTTGTACTCCTCACCTGTATGCCGCCACACACCCATGACACCATCTGAACCAAATAAGTTTATCTTGGTCTCATTAGACCACAGGACATGGTTCCAGTAATCCATGTCCTTAGTCTGCTTGACTTCAGCCAACTGTTTGAGGACTTTCTAGTCATCCCAGAAGATGCTTCCTTCTGGGATGACAGCAATGCAGACAAATTCAATGCAGTGTGTGGCGCATGGTCTGTCAACTTACAGGCTGACCCTCCACTCTTTTAACCACTGCAGCAATGCTGACAGCACTCATACATCTATTGTGAAAAGACAACCTCTTGTAATAAAGCTGAGCATGTGCACTCAGCTTCTTTGGTCAATGATGGTGAGGCCTATTCTGAGTGGAACCTGTCTGGTTAAACTGCTCTATAGTCTTGTCCATCGTTCTGCAGTTCAGATTCAGAGTGTTGGCAATCTTCTTATAGCCTAAGCCATTTTTATGTAGAGCAACCATTTCTTTTTGCAGATCCTCAGAGAGTTCTTTGTCATGAGGTGCCATGTTGAACTTTCAGTAATGAGTATAAGAGAGTGTGAGAGCAATAGCACCCAATTTAATACACTTATTCCCCATTTACACCTGAGACCTTGTAACACCAATGAGTCACATGACACTGGGGAGGGAAAATGGCTAATTGAGCACAATTTGTCCATTTTTATTTAGGGGTGTACTCACTTTTGTTGCCAGCGGTTTAGACATTAATGGCTGTGGGTTCCGTTTTTTTAGAGGGTACACCAAATTTATACTGTTACACAAGCCTCCAAGTTCTTAGTGAACAATTACTCTACTCTTGCAATTGCTGTTCAGTCATTACAGCCTCAGTTGTTCCTGATTTGTCCATGCTTCATTACATTTGCTCCCCAAGTGCCTCAAAGATATTAGGGAGACCCACCAATTTGATCACTCAAAATATTTGGAATACTTAGAAATCCAAAGTATTTATTCTCTGCACGGCATGACTGAGAAGCAATCTATTAGGCAACAAGGCCTAGAAGACAAGTTTCTATGATATACTTGGTAACTCATCATCACAACTTGGTAAAGTAGTGGGTGAAAAATGACCCCTAAAATATAACTTTTAATAATATAATTTAAAACTCTCAAAATCACTTAAGTATAAAAATTATAGAGGTGTGTCTGTACAGATACAGCAAAAATCAAGGTAGGACAAAAGGGAACTATATATCCCTAGTAATCCCTTACCATATCCTTACCTATCTGCAGAGGTTGGTACCCTAATATTGGCGATATGACGCCCCCACTCAATGTAGAGACCCTAATACTCACTTAATCTATAAATAAAGTGCATCCAGGTAGTGAAAAATAAATCCTGGATGTATACCAAATATGTACATAAATTTACATACCAGAACCACGTCCCCACACAGAATATTAGAAAAAACAACCTGTCAATCAAAAAACAGACTGTACCCCCGCAAACTATTTGTGTAAACAGATAATGGCTCTCAATTCAGGGGATACATACATGAAAAACAGATAAACAATATCCATAAAGGTCAAAAAACTGGCAAGAATACATTGTAAATACCATACTTATCTAAAAAACCTTAGGCCATGAAGTGTAAGAATACATGTTGAGACATGGGACATGGATTCTTACACTACATGCACTACTTCCTGCAGCCAAAGCCTATCCTCACCACTAGAGGCTCCAGTGAAAACAAGGTAGCCACTTATTCACGCCCCTCCTTGGTAAGTCCGGCCTGTGGCACAATGGGTCCACACCCAAAAGCGTGACAACATTGATATAACTTCAATCACCGTGCAATCATCTTGGCATGAATATATGCCATGGAGCCAAAGTTCACAAAGACGATAAACTCTCATCTTTGGTATTCTTAACAGGTGTTTTCCAGGCAATGGTGCTAACCACTGAGCTACTGTACCATGATAAAGCATGGTTGAACCTCATTGTCTGCTGAAAATGACTGAATGCCTGAAGTCCATAAAATATTGGAAGCCTGCTCTCTCATAAAAAAAGAAAAGTAGAAACTAACTAACCTTCTAATTTGTATTTTCCAAAATCTCTCCAACAGACAATGAAAGGGAAAAGAAGGATCAGGCATGTTGAATTTCAATGACTGATCCTTTTATTCTTCTGAGAGTTAAACTTCCAGTGAAGGTGGCTGACAGCGGCTTATTCCGCTTTGCCTACTTGGAACAGATACATGCTCTGCTAAACTAAGGGTGCACATGTACAGTATGTGAGAATTTGGCAGAGATAGCTGTTGGTAAAATACTTGTTCAGTAGTGTTGAGCGAGCACTAAAATGCACGGGTGCTCGAAGCTCGGGCTGAGCTTACAGTGATACTCGGGTGCTCGACCCGAGCAACGAGCCCAATGTTAGTCTATGGGAGACCCGAGCATTTTTGCGGCGGCACCCCCGGCAGTCTGAAGAAAGCCTAAAAAGTGCCCAAAACGATAGTGACAGTGCTCAAATGACATGGGGACAGCATGGGGATCGCCCCAGGAAGCATTTTTGACCCCCAGGTCACTGCTGTCAATAACGTGGTCAGAGGTATTAAGCCACTTTTACGGGCTCACAATAAAACGTTCAAAAACGAAACTGAAACTCTTTTCCTGTGAAATATGTTAAGGAACATCCTTTCCAGGGTAAAAAGACTTGTGTATAAGGTAAAATAAATAACCAAAAGCAAAAATACTCCTTCACACCTTGGGCTATGTTCACAAGTTGCATTTTTTATGCGTTTTTGCACTTTTGTATTGCTTTCAACCGTGACAAACGCATTCACCGGGAAATGTCATTTTAACATTTTATAACCTTATCTGGCCATGTGCTGTGTGACACATGCATACAGTGCTGAAAAGACATGGGAACAGCATGGGGAAGACCCCTGTAAGCATCTATGACACCCAGGTCACTGCCTAAAAGTGTGCCCATCAGAAGTGATCCTTGCCGCATCAGAAGATACAGACTTGCAACTAACCCTGTGCAAGTACTTGTCCCAGGGCAGTGTTCAATTGCAAGGCAAGCGCAAATATGCAGCCAAGCACAGACCCACCCGCAGGCTGCAATACTATACTGCTAGGTTGCACTTGAAATGGAGCCTTTTAGCTTGGAGGAGGCCGAAGCTGGCCACTACCTCATGGCTGCTTCGGCAGCGAGTTCTCCATACTCTGTCCCCAGCCGCCACTATTTGTCCCGTTAACCTTCCCCACACTTTTCTTAGCCTGGCCTGCTTTAGGGCAGCATTGGATGAGCCCATACTCAGTCCCCAGCCGCCCGGCGGCCGGGTGTCCACGCTCGGTCCCCAGCCGCCAGGGGGCGGCCGGGTGTCCCCACTCGGTCCCCAGCCTCCCCGTAGCCGGGTGTCAACACATGTTCCCCAGCCGCCTGGGGGCAGCCGGGTGTCCATAAACGGTCCTCAGCTGCCCCAATTTCTCCGCGGAACATCCACACAAACTTTTCTTAGCACGGCCTGCTTTAGGGCAACATTGGACGAACCCACCAGACAATCAGACTCCTCCGGTGGGCCCTGGCTTCTCCATCAAGGGAGTTGAGAGAACCAAGGTGAGGAGCATGATGATGATGATAAAAGTTAGCATCTGCTTTGTTTTCTTGGACTGCAAGCGTAAGTGTGCAGCCTGCCACCCACCCACCCCCAGGATGCAATACCATACTGCTAGCTTGCACTTGAAATGGGGCCTTTTAGTTTGGAGGAGGCCGAAGCTGGCCACTACCTCATGGCTGCTTTGGTAGCGAGGTCTCAATACTCATTACCCAGCCGCCACTATTTGTCCCTGTAACCTTCCCCACACTTTTCTTAGCCTGGCCTGCTTTAGGGCTGCATTGGACGAGCTCACCAGACAACCAGACTTCTCCAGTGGGCCCTGGCTTCTCCATCAATGGAGTTGAGAGTGCCAAGGTGAGGAGCATGATGGTGATGACAGAAGTTAGCATGTACTTTGTTTTCTTGTAATGCAAGCGTAAGTGTGCTGCCTGCCACCCACCCACCACCAGGCTGCAATACCATACTGCTAGCTTGCATTTGAAATGGGGCCTTTTAGTTTGGAGGAGGCCGAAGCTGACCACCACCTCATGGCTGCTTCGGCAGCGAGGTCTCCATACTCAGTCCCCAGCCGCCACTATTTGTCCCGATAACCTCCCCCACACTTTTCTTAGCCTGGCCTGCTTTAGGGCAGCATTGGACGAACCCACCAGACAACCCGACTCCTCAGGTGGGCCCTGGCTTCTCCATCAGGGGAGTTGAGAGTGCCAAGGTGAGGAGCATGATGATAATGATAGAAGTTAGCATCTGCTTTGTTTTCTTGGACTGCAAGCGTAAGTGTGCAGCCTGCCACCCACCCACCCACCCCCAAGCTGCAATACCATACTGCTAGCTTGCACTTGAAATTGGGCCTTTTAGTTTGGAAGAGGCCGAAGCTGGCCACTACCTCATGGCTGCTTCGGCAGCAAGGTCTCAATACTCAGTCCCCAACCCCCACTATTTGTCCTGGTAACCTTCCCCACACATTTCTTAGCCTGGCCTGCATTAGGGCAGCATTGGACAAGCCCACTAGACAACCAGACTCCTCTGGTGGGCCCTGACTTCTCCATCAGGGGAGTTGAGAGTGCCAAGGTGAGGAGCATGATGATGATGACAGAAGTTAGCATCTGCTTTGTTTTCTTGGAATGCAAGCGTAAGTGTGCACCCTGCCACCCACACACCCCCAGGCTGCAATACCATACTGCTTGCTTGCTTGCACTTGAAATGAGGCCTTTTAGGCTTGTGGAGGCAGACGCCGGCCACCATGTCATGGCTGCATCGGCGGCATGGTATCCATACTCAGTCCCCAGCCGCCCGGCGGCCCGGTGTCCACGCTTGGTCCCCAGCCGCCCCTATTTGTCCCGGTGTGCCTTTTACACAAGAACGCATACCAAAACATTACCTGTGCCCTCCCCAGTGCATTTAGTGGGAAGGACAGCCTATTCCGCTGTAGTTTGTGCAAGCCAACCCCCTGTTCATGGCACATGCGAAGATGCCTCCCACCCTGCACCTGTCATTGCAGACTTGCAGCTATCCCCATTCACCAGGGGGCAGCTGGGTGTCCATACTCGGTTCCCAGCTGCCTGGGGATGGCCAGGTGTCCATAAACGGTCCCCAGCCACCCATATTTGTCCCGGTGCACCTTATACACAAGCGTGCATACCAAAACAATACCTGTGCCCTCCCCAGTGCATTTAGTGGGAAGGACAGCCTAACCACAAACACATGAACAACTGAATGTATCCAGAAATGGTCCATCTCACTGACGCCTTCACACTGGGTTAATATTGTGGAAGCCGGTTCTCAGTTGGACACGATGCAACACGTCCTCCAGACATAGAGAATTGAGGGTCCTGGGTCAATTAGGCTTCAACACACAGTACAGAAGGAAGACAGCAGCAGTGGTTGACCTACTACACAACGAGTAAATTATTCATGATCATTAGGCCATCCATCTCCTTAGATTTCTGTTCCTTGGAATGCAAGCGCATGTATGTAGTAGCGGCTAGGCCTGAGGTGGTCAGCGTTTTGGTGTATATCCTACCTCCTCCGAGGATTGCTGGATGTTTTCCTGCTACTATCCCAGTTCTATGACTCCCGTTAAAGCAAAGCTTCAAGGGATGAATGATGGATGAGGTGGTGGTAAAGGAGAAAGAGCAGGAGGAGCAGGGACCATTCACATCAATATCAGGCCAGTCAACCACACATGTCTTGTAGGATATGTTTCTGTACCAAATGGAGCGGTTCGGCAACACAGTTATAGGGCACACAGTGAGTGCAATGCCTACCAAAAATTTTGAGGCACTCCAATGCCACTTGGAAGTGACATGGAGGTCAGAGGGCCTTAACTAAACCGTTTTTTCCATTTATAGCAACTGGGTCTCCTGTACACTGTTGGCCTAAGCAGTCAATGGAAGGCTTTCCAAAAATTATGAGGAACTGCAGTGCCCCTTGAAACAGACTTTGATTACAGCGTACTAAAAACCTTCTACCCATTATTGGGGAGTGGGTCTCCCTTAGTGTTCGCCTATGCATTGAAAAGCAAAAGCTGACTAAAATTAGGAGGAAATGCAATGCCCATTGGAAGACTTGTGGAGGTTAGAGGTAATTAAAAACAACATTTCAATGCCCCTTGGAAGAGCTGTGGAGTTCAGAGTAGTTTGACAAGACGGTTTTAATGCCCCTTGGAAGAGACGTGGAGGTTACAGCAGTTTAACAAGATGGTTTTAATGCCCTCTGGAATAGACGTGGAGTTCAGAGTGGTTTAACAAGACGGTTTTAATGCCCCTTGGAAGAGACATGGAGGTCACAGTAGCTTAACAAGAAGGTTTTAATGCCCCTTGGAGGAGACGTGGAGTTCAGAGTGGTTTAACAAGACGGTTTTAATGCCCCTTGGAAGAGACATGGAGGTCACAGTAGCTTAACAAGATGGTTTTAATGCCCCTTGGAATAGATGTGGAGTTCAGAGTGGTTTAACAAGACTGTTTTAATGCCCCTTGGAAGAGACTTGGAGGTCGCAGTGGAATAAAAATACAATATCAATGCCCCTTGGAAGAGTGGTGGAGGTCCCAGTGGAATAAAAAGACAATATCAATGCCCCTTGGAAGAGTGGTGGAGGTCGCAGTGGAATAAAAAGACAATATCAATGACCCTTGGAAGAGACGTGGAGGTAACAGTGGAATAAAAGGACAATATCAATGCCCCTTGGATGAGACGTGGAGGTCCCAGCGGAATAAAAAGACAATATCAATGACCATTGGAAGAGACGTGGAGGTCACAGTAGCTTAACAGGACGATTTTAATGCCCCTTACAAGAGCCATGCAGTGCAGCATATTAAAAACATTATTCCCATTATTGGGGAGTGGGTATCCCATAGATTTTGCCTTTGCCTTCCAAGCAAAAGCTGCCAAAAATTAGGATGAAGGAACTTGCAATTAGTGTTGAGCCACCCCCGTAGTGTTCGAGTTCGGTTCGGTTCGTCGAACACCCGTGTGTTCGCCGAACTGTTCGTCGAACTGTTCGTCGAACACCTTCGAACACCGTTAAAACCAATGGCAGGCAAACAAAAACACATAGAAACACATAGAAAACACCTTCAAAGGTGTCCAAAAGCTGACAAACTGCTCAGAAGACACAACTAACACATGGAAAAGTGACAAGTACATATAGTCATGCGAAAAGAAAAGAGGTGGAGGAGTAAAAGGAGGGGGAGACACAGATATAGGCATGTCATGCCCTTCTAAAATCCAAAAAGTGAGAAGCCGACACGGCCAGTCCGTTCCTGCCTGTGCCACCTCTGTGTCGCCGGGTTTGTGCCAGAGCCGCGGTGGACCCTGATGGCCAGCCCACCTATCCCAATACTGGTGCCTGTCCGCCGGTGGGTCGAGGCCCCCCACGGTGGGGGGGGGGGAGTAACATCTGCAGAAGAAAGACCATCTTCCAGCCAAACTAAGATGTCGACTTCTTTTCGTGGACAATGTGATACGATCCCATTCTTACGGACACGCCCATCGCTACAAATTCTAGATGAGGCACAAAAACAGCAGGTGCTTCAACGGATATCAATTGCTCCTTCAAGTGGGCTCTCCATCACCTCAATTTCAACATCACAAATACTCCAGTCCTCAGAGGTGTCACCCCAATCGCACTTGCTTCCTCACAGCTCCCAAGTCTCCAGCTGCCCGTCTGAGTACGGGGTAACACAGATGGCTGAGTCTGCCCAGCTGTTTACTCATACTTTAGCCTGGGAAACGGAGGTCTGCTCCAGAGCTTCTGTTAATCCAGATGAGGAAATGATCTGATCCGATGCCCAGAATCTTTAAAAGTTGGATCCAGGACCAGATGAAGAAGGTTCTGAGCATAATGTAGACCCTTGTTCCCAAACTGTAACTCCTGTTGGTGGAGACAATGATGAAGACGATGATGAGACTCAAATACCTGATTGGAGCGACAACATGACTTTTCGGTCAGGGCAGGAAGAGGTTGGCTCTGAGGGCGACGGGTGTGATAACACACAGGGTGATGATGATGAGGTTGGAGACCCCACTTACTGTCAACCCACAGTCAGACAGTCGATGAGGTCAGCAGAGGAGGTGGAGGAGGATGTGACTAGCCCTGGGGATGGGGATGACTCGGTACCCGGGCATTTGCCTGGCCTTGGGGATGTCGCGGTGGTCGGCTCCCTGGCCCGTACCCTGGGGTCTCTCTTTAAAAGGGTGGATAATTGTTAATTTTATAAGAGTTCATGACGCCACCTGTGGTATCTGGTGACAAGCACCAGCGCTGCAGCAGTCCACTGAGGCCGGTGATAAGGCAGCTCGATGGTATAGCT
Source organism: Phyllobates terribilis (assembly GCF_046119375.1). Classification (NCBI taxonomy): domain Eukaryota; kingdom Metazoa; phylum Chordata; class Amphibia; order Anura; family Dendrobatidae; genus Phyllobates; species Phyllobates terribilis. Next base: position 548,922,713 of record NW_027362761.1, read on the forward strand.
CCCCACAGGTGGAGCTAGGTCTCAGGGCAGCGTATGCAGGGGGAATGCAGGACAGGCGATACCCAGCTGGGTCAGAGCAAGAATGGGAACGGACACGGTAGTCACTTCAGTACCTTTTACTGGTGGAAATTCAGGCACATCCCGGAGCGCTGTAGGGTGAAGGGTGCATATCAGGATCCTCCCCAATGAGCCGGTGTAGGGCCTCCTGTTTCTTGCCTCTGCGTAGTAAGTTTCTGACCTGCCTGGATCTAGGCCTAACTTTGTCTCTGTCCTGCGCTGGCTGACCTTGTGGTAGGGCCTTCTCTTGGAGTTCGCGCTCCCAGTATGCGGGGCCTAAGCGTCTCCTGGCTCTGTTACATATCAGCACCTTAGCGATCCTGGGACTTGTAGTTCTCCAGGGATTCCGGTTATGCCTTACTGGGTCATAGAGATACCGGTAAGCTCGGATCCTGTGTCCGGTAAATGCTTCGGGGTGAGCTGGTTAAGCTCCTCTGCCCCTTATGTACTAACTCGCCACTCGCCTTCGGCCTACTCGGGCCCTCACTAGGCTATACACACTAACGACAGCTTGCCGCGCTTCACTGATCTTACGGCACCGGCACACCTTAAGCTCTATCTGGGCTCCCTGAATCTAGCAAGCAGGAGCCTCGTGCTCCACTGCTGAACTAATAACTGCGTTCTCTAGACTAGACTGAGCTCCACTGCAGACTGACCTCTCTTAGGCTTCTCTACTGCAGGAACTCTTCAGAGGAACTGAACTGCCTAGCTCCACCTTCCCTATTTATATCCCTAACGGGCTCCCTCTGCTGGTCTGAGGTGGAAGGTGGAGATGTGTGAATGTTTATGGGGGCCTCTTGTGGAGGATTCCATCAATGCACTCTTGTAGGATCTGTGATACCAAGCGCAGCGGGGCATCACAGATGCTATTGACAACGAGGTTAGGTTGCACCTTCCTGAACAGAGACGGAGTACTGGAAGCACGTCAACAACTGCATCCTCAACCACAACTCTGCCTCTGACCACAAGTCGTAGTGGCTCTTCAGGTCACATGGGCTCTAAGCCTTGCATAGCCTGGGCATTTATTCAGATCGATAAGGATGACCCAACTCGTGTTATCTGTAATATTTGTCAGCAAAAGCTAAGTAGAGGCCAAAAAATACATAGTTTGAGTACTTCATGCATGTACCGTCACATGGATATGATGCATAAGTTGCAGTGGGAAGCTCACTGTGCTACAATGCGGCCTAGCCGGCTGGGCCAACCACCGTCTGCCCCATCTTGTGCATCCGCAGCCTCTTCATCCTCTGTGACTGGGGGGACAGCAGTCACACATGTTTTTGGACGCAGACCTGCCACCTCTTTACACGCAACAGCCAGTGTGATTGGCAGGTCGTCAGTTCATTGGGAAGTGGAAACACCTGCTAGTGTTGAGCGCTCTCCGACATCGAGAGCACCACCTTTGGATCAAGGCAACCTAACATGTACGCCTGCATCTTCCTCACAGACCGACAGTTGCCGGGGACACCCTACTCAACACCGTCTAAGCACAACAGCCAGCCCTTGGTCCCTCAGATGTGGAAAAGTAAAAGACCATTTCCTCCTAGCCATGAGAAAGCTAAGAGGTTGAATTTCACCATCTGCAAGCTGTTGGCTACAGAAATGCTGCCTTTCCACCTGGAGGACACAGAAGATTTTCAAGACCTTATGTCCGTCACAGTGCCCCAGTACCAGATGCCTAGTCGGCACTACTTCTCAAAGAAAGGTGTGCCTGCGCTCCACTAGCATGTCGCACACAACATCACCGCTTCTTTGAGAAACTCTGTGTGTGACAGGGTGCACTTCACCACAGACACTTGGACGAGAAGGCATGGACAGGGGCGTTACATGTCGCTGACTGAGCACTGGTTAACTATGGTGACAGCAGGACAAGGGGTTGCTGTCCAAGTCTTACCATCCCCACGAGTTGTGTGTTAATCCTCTTTATCTCGAACTTCCTCCACTGCTTCTGCCTCCTCAACCTCCTCTCGGTCCTCCACCTGCACCCAAAGCCTGTCTGGTAATGCCACCTGCTTTCTAACTGCGCAGAAGGAATCCTGCACACCTCCTTACTATGCTGGCAGCAGGGCTCAACGCATCAGTGTTTACTTTGAAATGTCTGGGAAATGTGAGTCACACAGCTGAGGAGTTTTGGTCAGCTCTGGAGACCCAGTTTCATGAAAGGTTGTCTCCACTGGACCTGCAACCAGGGAAGGCCATGTGCGACAATGCTGCAAACCTGGGTGCGGCACTTCGCCGGGGCAATGTCACACACGTGCCTTGTATGGCTCACGTGTTGAACCTGGTTGTCCAGCAATTTTTAGCCCACTATCCCGGACTAGATGGCCTTCTGCAGAGTGCACGGTCGCTGTGTGCTCACTTCCGCCGTTCGCATCCCGCAGTTCAATGACTTACATCTCTACAGAAGTCGTTGGGCCTGCCAGTTCACCGGCTGAAATGCGATGTGCCGACACGGTGGAATTCAACTCTGCACATGTTGCAGCGACTGTGGCAGCACCGACAAGCCCTGGTGCAATACGCTCTGACGTATAGCCTGGGCCAACGAGATCCAGAGGTGGGGCAAATCACGCTGGAGGAGTGGTCTCAGATCAGGGACCTATGCACCCTTCTGCACAGTCTTGAAATGGCGACGAAGATGTTTAGTGCTGACGATGCCATTATCAGCATGACTATTCCGGTGATTTACATGCTGGAGCACATGTTAAACAGAATTCGGAGTCAGGTGGTGGGACAAGAGGAGGTGGAGGAAGTAGAGGAGGAGTCATATGCGGAAGGGATAACATCTCCAAGGTCCAGATGGTTGGCAGCACCAAGGCGGCAGGCATGGGAGGGTGGGGGAGAGGGATTAACCAGGGCGCATGGTAGCAGCCAAACTGTTGAGGAAGGTGCAGCAGCCAAGGAAGAAGTGGAGGATGAACTGGCAATGGGCATGGAAGACTCATCAGATGTGGGAGACCTTGATCACATTTCTGTTGTAGGAGGGAGAGGGCAGAGGAAGGAAGCATGATTCTTACCTCGCTACCAACACAACAAGGACTTGGTCCTTCTGGATGCGCAAGACACATGAGTGCCTTCTTGCTGCACTACCTGCAACATGACCCCCGGATTGTCAGAATTCGAAGTAATCCCGACTACTGGGTTGCCACACTCTTAGATCCCCGGTACAAAAGTATATTTGCCAAAATAATTCCTGCCATAAAAAGGTATTGACGAATGCAGGAGTATCTGTTGCAGAATCTTACATGTGCTTTTCCACAAAACACCAGTGGTGCACGTAGTGAATCTCACAGTTCTAACTTGCCAACGGTGGGACTGTCGAGTCTTCATCACTCAAACAGTAACAGTAACACAGTATCTGCTGGTAACAGCAATTTTGTGGAATCGTTTCACCACTTTTTTAGACCATCCTTTGCAAGGCCACAGGAGACAAGAAGTCTGACACATAGTCAATGCCTAGAGAGGATGGTTCAGGAGAATCTCCAAGTGAACATTGAAGCCATGACTGTGTCACTGGACCCTTGCTCATTTTGGTATTCCAATCTTGAAAAATCGCCGGAGCTTGCCACTCACGCCTTGGAGATCTTGTCATGCCATGCAGCCAGCGTTCTCTCTGAACGTGTGTTCAGCGCTGCTGGTGGTGTGCTGACAGATAAGCGCACGCGGCTGTTCACTGAGAATGTAGACAGACTCACGTTCATAAAGATGATCAAATCATGGATTCGCAAGGACATTTCTACCCCGGTGTCATCCTTGGGAGACTAAAAGCTTGGGGATTTGGTAAAATCACCTCACCAACCGTTTTAAGCAACAGTGGGGCAATTGATGCCACTTAACCCTAGAACGCATGACCATAAAAATCTACACTTTCACATACCTGGGGCCCTTTAGGCCCGTGTGCAAATAACATGGAATAACTCAAACTCAAATGACAAACAACTATATACATGAAGAATACCTAGAGTTTCAAAATTCTAACTAAAGCAATCTTGCAGAAAATAGAAAACAATTAACTCGGCGGGCCTGCAAGGCCACAGGTATGCGTTCTAGGGTTAAGTGGTGTCTGTGCCACAATTTTGGGAGTCCCCTTGCTGTGTCTTACGTTACGTTGGCATCGTCAATTCCAGGTGGGTTGGGTCTCACCCCCCCCTTTTAACTGTAAGAAACTACATACACTATGGCTTGGGGTAACACAGATGGTTGAGTCTGAAGAGCTGTTTACTCAGAGGTCTGCTCCAAATCTTCAGTGTCAGCGTAGAATTTTTAACTGCATCTAGCCTAGGCAATACTTTGGGCGTAGTAGCCCAGCTGCGAAGCAAGCTGCACCGCCTGTGTATCTAATAAGAATTTTTAAATTAATCTATCCTAGGCAGACTGTGGGGACCCCCAATCAAACCCAGATGCTCAGCCCCCCTACCGCCCCCCTTTCATGGACAACCCAATAATGTAACTCTTACAACTGGATGGGTGAGGATCGGTCACAGCTTTATTAACTCTTTATACTCATTCCATTAGAAAGGCATTTTATTTCTAAAATAATTCAGCTTGTTGCAGCATGCCCTGGGTCCCCACTCCGCCAAGTTGGCCAACAAGTGTAACTCTCCAACATGTCCTTTCTATTTCCAGGCCACGAAGGATCCAGCGTACTCGTATGCAGGACTCTGACCCCCACCCATCACTCTTAACGCTTGTTCCACTCCGTCCTGGAGTCCTGACAGGAATATGTCCAGTCCAATATCTATTAAGTGAACACCGTCGGGCCGTATGAGGCCTGCTTTATCTCCTTCCAGTTGTCGGTGTCGTATCACTACACCGCCTCTGTCTCTTCTAAATTTTGCCATCCGAATATTTATTACCCGCCTTGTCCATTCGATGGCCGTGATGTCTTGCGCACCTTGCCATACCGCTATCGGCACAATCTCTGACCATACTATAGCTAATTTTGTGAAAAATTCTCTGAAGCGCTCAGTGTCTAGTTTCATTATTGCCATTAGTTATGCGCTCTTGTGATGACCTAGGTTGTTTCCCCCGGCCTGTATAACTAAGATGACCGGACCTCTTGCCTCTCTCCCTACCTTGATTACCTCCATTAGTACCTGTGGCCATAGCAGGCCTCTAATACCTCTCCAGTTGAAATATGTGTTATGAAACTCTAATTTCCTCCCGCCTGGGTGGACTTTGGCCCTTTTCTGTGCCCAATATATATACGAGTGGCCTATCACTCACACTGTTGGCTTAGCGTCACCTGTAAAAGAAACAAACCACGTTAGGATAACCAGTCCGGTCTTATGTATCTCGCCAAACACGTGGATCGCCATCTCCCTATCCTCTGAACTTCCGTTTCTGACAGTCCTGCTCTTGCTGCTTCCGTGGCCGCACCTATGCGGAATGAGTGTGTCCCGTAATCTTTGGGGTGGTTCCCTGCCGATGTTATGCATTTATTAAATATAGCTTGGAACAGGTATCTTGATAATGGCGTTCCATCAATGTGTGATACGAAGAAATTACTTTGTGATCTGATGGTTAGATATGTTTTTACTATTGTTACCCGACTCAGTGTACCGTTTGTGGGTTGTAGAAGTAACCCTGCCCGCTGGAACCGTTTTCGATTGGTGTATGCGTACACGTATTGCATTATTGGCTATGACTACTTCCTGGTGTAATAAGCGTCCACTGGTGGTAATTTTGGATTGAGGGACTAATTCGCTTATACATAGCGCCCCGAAGAAGGCGATCACAAATGCAGTAGACATTAGTGTTGCTTCAAATTGTGAGTGTCATGTTAATGGTGTTAGGGATAAGATGTGAGAAATCAGTTTTAGTGACACGGGACGGGACGTCTACATTCCTGACTTGGCTGACCCCTTTTCCACCCTTTTATGGATTGTCTGATGATGAATCTTTGTCACATCTCCCCAATTCAGTAGTTGGAAGTGAAATGCTACTCCGGTCAGACACCGCTGCGCTGACGCCCCTGATATGCCCCTCATCATTAGCTGGTGGAGAAATTCTATGGTGACTTGTGATCTGGCTTGTTCACATTGGTCAACCCGTCTTCCTGCTACTAGTCGTGTCCACTCTTCCCATGCCTTACCGTATGCTTGCCACGTTGACGGGGCAACTGATGCTCTGATTAATGGCATCAACTATTCGCCACTAGATCCCATAGGGAGGGTGGGCAACTGTTGCCCGATGGGTGGGCGTTGTGGAAGAGCTCTGTGAAAATCTGCCAATTGAATTGTTATAAAGCGTTAGCAGCAGCTTTATACCCCTCAGCATAGTGGCTAGCGCGGACCCATACATAGTGTTTTAGGCACAGGAATACTAGCCTGCGTAGTAGGCCTAGCACTGGGAGAGACGATGATGCCATCTTATTAATGCAGTGCGCTAGGCTGGTGTTTTGTGTTATGAAGCGTATATTTTTGTTAGCCAGGCGCGCGCCCCATATTTCTATTGCTACCACTATTGGGAAAAATTATTTTCAGGGCTAGATGCAGCTAAAAATTATTATTAATTTCAAAGCTGGTGGAGCTTGGTATAGATGGCCTAATACAATGAGTCCCACACACTGCTAGAAGCCCAAATATTTTTTCAGAGGTAGATGCAGATAAAAATTATTTTTAATTTGCAACCTGATGGAGGTCAGTATAGATGGACTAATAGAGAAAGTCCCACACACTGCTAGAAGGCCAAATATTTTTTCAGAGCTAGATGCAGATAAAAATTATATTCAATTTGCAACCTGGTGGAGGTCAGTATAGATGGACTAATAGAGAAAGTCCCACACACTGCTAGAAGGCCAAATATTTTTTTCAGAGCTAGATGCAGATAAAAATTATATTCAATTTGCAACCTGATGGAGGTCAGTATAGATGGACTAATAGAACAAGTCCCACACACAGCTAGAAGCCCAAATATTTTTTCAGAGGTACTGTAGATGCAGCTAAAAATTATTTTTAATTTGCAACCTGATGGAGGTCAGTATAGATGGACTAATACAACAAGTCCCACACACAGCTAGAAGCCCAATATTTTTTCAGAGCTAGATGCAGACAAAAAATTATTTTGAATTTGCAACCTGATGGAGGTCAGTATAGATGGACTAATAGAGAAAGTCCCACACACTGCTAGAAGGCCCAATATTTTTTCAGAGGTAGATGCAGAAAAAAATATATTCAGTTTGCAACCTGAAGGAGGTCTGTATAGATGGATTAATAGAACAAGTCCCACACACAGCTAGAAGCCCAATATTTTTTCAGAGGTAGATGCAGAAAAAAATATATTCAGTTTGCAACCTGATGGAGGTCTGTATAGATGGATTAATAGAACAAGTCCCACACACAGCTAGAAGCCCAATATTTTTTCAGAGGTAGATGCAGAAAAAAATATATTCAGTTTGCAACCTGATGGAGGTTTGTATAGATGGATTAATAGAACAAGTCCCACACACAGCTAGAAGCCCAATATTTTTTCAGAGGTAGATGCAGAAAAAAATATATTCAGTTTGCAACCTGATGGAGGTCTGTATAGATGGATTAATAGAACAAGTCCCACACACAGCTAGAAGCCCAATATTTTTTCAGAGGTAGATGCAGAAAAAAATATATTCAGTTTGCAACCTGATGGAGGTCTGTATAGATGGATTAATAGAACAAGTCCCACACACAGCTAGAAGCCCAATATTTTTTCAGAGGTAGATGCAGAAAAAAATATATTCAGTTTGCAACCTTATGGAGGTCAGTATAGATGGACTAATACAACAAGTCCCACACACAGCTAGAAGCCCAATATTTTTTCAGAGGTAGATGCAGAAAAAAATATATTCAGTTTGCAACCTGATGCAGGTCTGTATAGATGGATTAATAGAACAAGTCCCACACACAGCTAGAAGCCCAAATATTTTTTCAGAGGTAGATGCAGATAAAAATTATTTTTAATTTGCAACCTGATGGAGGTCAGTATAGATGGACTAATAGAGAAAGTCCCACGCACTGCTAGAAGGCCAAATATTTTTTCAGAGCTAGATGCAGATAAAAATTATATTCAATTTGCAACCTGATGGAGGTCAGTATAGATGGACTAATACAAAAAGTCCCACACACAGCTAGAAGCCCAAATATTTTTTCAGAGGTACTGTAGATGCAGATAAAAATTATTTTTAATTTGCAACCTGATGGAGGTCAGTATAGATGGACTAATACAACAAGTCCCACACACAGCTAGAAGCCCAATATTTTTTCAGAGGTAGATGCAGAAAAAAATATATTCAGTTTGCAACCTGATGGAGGTCTGTATAGATGGATTAATAGAACAAGTCCCACACACAGCTAGAAGCCCAATATTTTTTCAGAGGTAGATGCAGAAAAAAATATATTCAGTTTGCAACCTGATGGAGGTCAGTATAGATGGACTAATACAACAAGTCCCACACACAGCTAGAAGCCCAATATTTTTTCAGAGCTAGATGCAGAAAAAAATTATATTCAATTTGCAACCTGATGGAGGTCAGTATAGATGGACTAATAGAATGATGCTGTGCCCAAAAGATTTTACTTCACTAGGTGCAGTAAAAAAATTGGTATTCTATACACAGATGGTATATCTTGCAACACAGATAGGCTACTCCACTGACTAACACACTCTGCAATAGGCCAAAAAGGATTAGCTTTGCTAGATTCAGCCAAATGCTGTGAAAAAAACTTGCACAGCACTGGCACAGACTTGCCTGGCAAAAACTGATAGGAACTGATGTAACCTAGTCCTAAAAAGGACTCCAATTACAATTAGTCTTTACTCCCACAATCTATCTATTTAAGAGCACAGACCTGCCTGATAAAAGTCGTAGGAAATGCTGTAACCTAGTCCCTAAAAGGTCTGCAATCACAACTATTCCCTACTCCCAAGCTATCTGTAGATTTGTGCGAAAATTGGCTTGAAATTAACAAGGTATAGCGCACACAGCAACAGCGGTGCCATCTAACACGCAGCTGCAGCAGTGAGAAAATGGTGGCGACGGGGAAAATGGCTTGGTCTTATAGGGCAAGGACATGTGACATACACTGCCAATGACACATGCCCTTGCTTGTGTGAAAAAAAGCACTTCGCTCCGTGTGTGCGCTGCTGATAGGCTTACTGATTGCACCTCCCCACTGCAAATGTGGGAAAGAGAAAAAAAAATGGAGATCTTCAATGTTCCTGCAGAGATCCATCCCCTGCCCCTCCCCCCACCCCGCTGTACACTCAAACTGCGTATTAACATTAATTTTCATCATTACTAGTGTTGAGCGATACCTTCCGATATCAGGAAATATCGTATCGGATTGGATCGGGCCGATACCCAAAAAGTATCGGATATCGCCGATTCCGATACCGGAAACCAATGCAAGTCAATGGGACACAAATATCGGAATGAAAATAAACCCTTTCTTTCCTTGTAGGTTAATTCTACATGAAGTAAAACAACTAAGAATAATGTAGAATGACATGAAAAGCCGGCAATTCATCAGCGGCATTCACCGGTACCCGACAATTTACAACAGAAAGAATAGAGCTTCACACATAGATTAGATAGATAGAAACATGTCAGTCACATATATACGAAGTACAGTGACAGTGTTACTTACTGTACTTGTCATTTAGCGCAGAGGATTTATCAAAAAAAATAATAGTGTTTTCATGCACCGTCTCTTTAAAAAAGCCGGCCGGCAATTCAGCATCTGTACCCGACAATTTATAACAGACAGAATAGAGCTTCACACATAGATTAGATAGATAGAAACATGTCAGTCACATATATAAGAAGTACAGTGACAGTGTTGCTTACAGAACTTGTCATTTAGTGTAAAGGATTTATTTAAAAAAATAATAGTGTTTTCATGCACCGTCTCTTTAAGAAAGCCGGCCGGCAATTCAGCATCTGTACCCGACAATTTAGAATAGAAGGAATAGAGAATCACACATAGATTAGATAGATAGAAACATGTCAGTCACATATATATGAAGTACAGTGACAGTGTTGATTACTGTACTTGTCATTTAGTGTTAAAATAAAGGATTTATTTAAAAAAAAATTGGCGTGGGGTTCCCCTTAATTTTAGGCTCTAGCGGAGGTTAAGCAGACAGCTGGGGCAAATGTTTGAAGCCTGGGAAGGGGGTAATACCCACGGAGCTTCCCAGGCTACTAATATCAGCCCCCAGCTGAATACCTAGCCTTTACTAGCTATTAAAATGGGGGACCCCCCCAAAAAAATGACGTGGGGTCCCCCCTAATTTAATAGCTAGCACAGGCTAGGCAGACAGCTGGGGGCTGATATTAATAGCCCAGGAAGGGTGCCATGAATATTGGCCCCCTCCCAGGCTAGAAACACCAGCCGTCAGCCGCCCCAGAAATGGCGCATCCATAGGATGCGCCAATTCTGGCACTTAGCCTCGCTCTTCCACGCTGCCCTGGTGCGGTGGCAGGGGGTAATAGGGTTGGGGTTGATGTCAGCTTATAATGCCAGCTGACATCAAGCCCAGGTTAGTAATGGAGAGGCGTCTATAAGACACCCCCATTACTAACCCCATAGTCAAAGTTAAAAGAAAACACAAACACCCAGAGTAAAGTCCTTTAATTGAAATAAAGACACAATTCTTTATTGTTCTAAATTAAACCATACTTACCATCACGCCCATTCCAGCTGAAGCCAACGATCTCCTGCAATAAAAGAAAAATAATAAAGCAACCTCATCCTTACCTTTCGATGGTTCCCAGGACAGCTCCAGCTCTGCTACATCGAGATGACAGGCTGGACCGCAGCAGAAAGCTGCCATCCAGCCTGTCATCCCGCAGACACTGAGAAGCGCAGGCATGCTTGCGCTCCTCAGTGTCTCTCTGTGACGTCATCCAGATGAGCCGAGTTCATGTCCAATGAACTCAGCTCACTTCATGCACGTCACTGACAGCGTGGGAAAATTCTCCTGCACTCAGCGCTTCAGCGTGAGAATTCTCCCACGCTGTCAGTGACATACATGAGGTGAGGTCATGTCCAATGAACTCAGCTCACCTAATGCACGTCACTGACAGCGTGGGAAAATTCTCACGCTGAAGTGCTGAGTGCAGGAGAATTTTCCCACGCTGTCAGTGACGTACATGAAGTGAGCGGAGTTCATTGGACATGACCTCGGCTCATCTGGATGCCGTCACAGCCAGACACTGAGGAGTGGAAGTATGCCTGCGCTTCTCAGTGTCTGCGGGATGACAGGATGGATGGCAGCGTTCTGCTGCGGTCCAGCCTGTCATCTCGATGTAGCAGAGCTGAAGCTGTCGTGGGAGCCATGGAAAGGTAAGGATGAGGTTGCTTTATTATTTTACTTTTATTGCAGGAGATCGTTGGCTTCAGCTGGAATGGGCGTGGTGGTAAGTATGGTTTAATTTAGAACAATAAAGAATTGTGTGTTTATTTCAATTAAAGGACTTTTTTCTGGGTGTTGTGTTTTTTTAAATACTTTACTAGAAATTCATGGTGGTCATGTCTAATATTGGCGTGACCCCATGAATTTTGGGCTTAGGGCCAGCTGATAATGCCAAGCTGGCCTTAACCCCTTTATTACCCAGTGAGCCACCGCACCAGGGCCCTGGATGAGTTGGGTACAGCGCCAGAAGATGGCGCTTCTATGAACGCGCCATTTTCTGGGGCGGCTGCGGACTGCAATTTGCAGCGGGGGTGGCCCAGAAAGCTTGGGTCTCCCTGCGCTGCGGATTCCAGCCCCCAGCTGCCTAGTTGTATCTGGCTGGGCACAAAAATAGGGCGAAGCCCCACGCATTTTTTTTTAAAATTATTTCATGAAATTCATGGAATAATTAAGAAAAAAAGGGCTTCCCTATATTGTTGTGTCCAACCAGGTACAAATAGGCAGCTGGTGGTTGGGGGCAGCCCATTCCTGCCTGCTGTACCTGGCTGGACACAAATATAGTGCGAAGCCCCACGTCAATTTTTTTTTAATTATTTCATGAAATAATTTTTTTAAAAAAGGGCTTCCCTATATTGTTGTGTCCGGCCAGGTACAAATAGGCAGCTGGTGGTTGGGGGCAGCCTGTTCCTGCCTGCTGTACCTGGCTGGACACAAATATAGGGCGAAGCCCCACGTCAATTTTTTTTAAAATAAGTCCTTTATTTTAACACTAAATGACATTTGAGGAGTTAATAAAGATGCAGTCCCTAAATTATTATTTATTTTTTAATTAATTTTTCCCAAAACTTTTGACGTGGGCTTCGCCATATTTTTGTATGCCAGCCAGGTACAGCATCCAGCTTCTATGAACGCGCCATTTTCCGGGGTGGCTGCGCACTGCAATTTTCAGCGGGGGGAGGGGGGGGGGGCAGAAAGCTTGGGCCTCCCTGCGCTGCAGATTCCATCCCCCAGCTGCCTAGTTGTACCTGGCTGGACACAAAAATAGGGAGAAGCTTCACGTATTTTTTTTTTTTAATTATTTCATGAAATTCATGAAATAATTAAGAAAAAAAGGGCTTCCCTATATTGTTGTGTCCAACCAGGTACAAATAGGCAGCTGGTGGTTGGGGGCAGCCCGTTCCTGCCTGCTGTACCTGGCTGGACACAAATATAGTGCGAAGCCCCACGTCAATTTTTTTTAAATCATTTCAGGAAATTCATGAAATAATTTAAAAAAATTGATGTGGGGCTTCGCCCTATATTTGTGTCCAGTCAGGTACAGCAGGCAGGAACGGGCTGCCCCCAACCACCAGCAGCCTATTTGTACCTAGCCGGACACAACAATATAGGGAAGCCCTTTTTTTCTGAATTATTCCATGAATTTCATGAATTTAAAAAAAAAAAAACGTGGAGCTTCGCCCTATTTTTGAGTCCAGCCAGGTACAACTAGGCAGCTGGGGGCTGGAATCTGCAGCGCAGGGAGGCCCAAGCTTTCTGGGCCCCACCCGCTGCAAATTGCAGTCCGCAGCCGCCCCGGAAAATGGCGCGTTCATAGAAGCGCCATCTTCTGGCGCTGTACCCAACTCATCCAGGGCCCTGATGCGGTGGCTCACTGGGTAATAAAGGGGTTAAGGCCAGCTTGGCATTATCAGCTGGCCCTAAGCCCGAAATTCATGGGGTCACGCCAATATTAGACATGACCACCATGAATTTCTAGTAAAGTATTTAAAAAAAACACAAACACCCAGAAAAAAGTCCTTTAATTGAAATAAACACACAATTCTTTATTGTTCTAAATTAAACCATACTTACCATCACGCCCATTCCAGCTGAAGCCAACGATCTCCTGCAATAAAAGAAAAATAATAAAGCAACCTCATCCTTACCTTTCCATGGCTCCCACGACGGCTCCAGCTCTGCTACATCGAGATGACAGGCTGGACCGCAGCAGAACGCTGCCATCCAGCCTGTCATCCCGCAGACACTGAGAAGCGCAGGCATACTTCCACTCCTCAGTGTCTGGCTGTGACGGCATCCAGATGAGCCGACAATGAACTCGGCTCACCTCATGTACGTCACTGACAGCGTGGGAGAATTCTCCTGCACTCAGCGCTTCAGCGTGAGAATTTTCCCACGCTGTCAGTGACGTGCATGAGGTGAGGTCATGTCCCATGAACTCGGCGCACCTCATGCACGTCACTGACAGCGTGGGAGAATTCTCACGCTGAAGCGCTGAGTGCAGGAGAATTTTCCCACGCTGTCAGTGACGTGCATGAGGTGAGCTGAGTTCATTGGACATGACCTCGGCTCATCTGGATGACGTCACAGAAAGACACTGAGGAGCGCAAGCATGCCTGCGCTTCTCAGTGTCCGCGGGATGACAGGCTGGATGGCAGCGTTCTGCTGCGGTCCAGCCTGTCATCTCGATGTAGCAGAGCTGAAGCTGTCCTGGGAACCATGGAAAGGTAAGGATGAGGTTGCTTTATTATTTTACTTTTATTGCAGGAGATCGTTGGCTTCAGCTGGAATGGGTGTGGCGGTAAGTATGGTTTAATTTAGAACAATAAAGAATTGTGTCTTTATTTCAATTAAAGGACTTTTTTCTGGGTGTTTGTGTTTTTTTTAAATACTTTTCTAGAAATTCATGGCGGTCATGTCTAATATTGGCGTGACCCCATGAATTTCGGGCTTAGGGCCAGCTGATAATGCCAAGCTGGCCTTAACCCCTTTATTACCCAGTGAGCCACCGCACCAGGGCCCTGGATGAGTTGGGTACAGCGCCAGAAGATGGCGCTTCTATGAACGCGCCATTTTCCGGGGCGGCTGCGGACTGCAATTTGCAGCGGGTGGGACCCAGAAAGCTTGGGTCTCCCTGCGCTGCAGATTCCAGCCCCCAGCTGCCTAGTTGTACCTGGCTGGACACAAAAATAGGGCGAAGCGCCACACATTTTTTTTTTTAATTATTTCATGAAATTCATGGAATAATTAAGAAAAAAAGGGCTTCCCTATATTGTTGTGTCCGGCTAGGTACAAATAGGCAGCTGGTGGTTGGGGGCAGCCCGTTCCTGCCTGCTGTACCTGGCTGGACACAATTATAGGGCGAAGCCCCACATAATTTTTTTTTAATTATTTCATGAATTTCCTGAAATAATTAAAAAAAAATTGACGTGGGGCTTCACACTATATTTGTGTCCAGCCAGGTACAGCAGGCAGGAACGGGCTGCCCCCAACCACCAGCTGCCTATTTGTACTTAGCCGGACACAACAATATAGGGAAGCCCTTTTTTTCTTAATTATTCCATGAATTTCATGAAATAATTAAAAAAAAAAAAACGTGGAGCTTCTCCCTATTTTTGTGTCCAGCCAGGTACAACTAGGCAGCTGGGGGATGGAATCTGCAGCGCAGGGAGGCCCAAGCTTTTTGCCCTCCCCCCCCCCGCTGAAAATTGCAGTCCGCGGCCGCCCCGGAAAATGGCGCGTTCATAGAAGCTGGATGCTGTACCTGGCTGGCATACAAAAATATGGCGAAGCCCACGTCAAAAGTTTTGGGAAAAATTTATTAAAAAATAAATAATAATTTAGGGACTGCATCTTTATTAAGTCCTCAAATGTCATTTAGTGTTAAAATAAAGGATTTATTTAAAAAAAAAAAATGGCGTGGGATCCCCCATAATTTTAGTCTCTAGCGGAGGTTAAGCAGACGGCTGGGGCAGATGTTTGAAGCCTGGGAAGGGGGTAAAACCCACGGAGCTTCCCAGGCTACTAATATCAGCCCCCAGCTGAATACCTAGCCTTTACTAGCTATTAAAATGGGGGACCCCCCAAAAAAAAATGACGTGGGGTCCCCTCTATTTTAATAGCTAGCAAAGGCTAGGCAGACAGCTGGGGGCTGATATTAATAGCTCAGGAAGGGTGCCATGAATATTGGCCCCCTCCCAGGCTAGAAACACCAGCCGTCAGCCGCCCCAGAAATGGCGCATCCATAGGATGCGCCAATTCTGGCACTTAGCCTCGCTCTTCCACGCTGCCCTGGTGCGGTGGCAGGGGGTAATAGTGGTGGGGTTCATGTCAGCGCCAGCTGCCATGAAGCCCAGGTTAGTAATGATGGCCGTCTATATGACACCCCCATTACTAACCTACAAAGTGTTAAAAAGAAAAAACACACTACACCCAGAAAAAAATAATTTATTTGAAATAAAACACCATTTTATTTAATTCTTAGTTTACTAAAAAAAAAATAGTTACCTGTCCACGTTCCTGCGCTGATCTCCCATGCACAGCTGTCACATCTGGAGATGGTGACAGCTGTGCATGGCTGCTGTAAGCTCACGCTGCCGGGAACACGTCCGCTCCCGGCAGCGGGAGCCACTGACTGAGGTCACCGGAGTGCATTCAGGCAGCGCAGCTCCGGAGACCTCCTTTACGGCGGTGCTGTACCGTGGGAATTTCTCACGATACAGCAGTGCCGTAAAGGAGCTAACCGGAGCAGCGCTGCCTGAACTCCGGTGAACCCTTACGGCCCCGTCATTCTAGCGGCGGCAGCGGTTCAGAGCGGTCACATTCTATGTGGCTGCTCTGAACTGGAGATCTTCGTGGGACACTCGTGGACTACTACGGAGGGGTAAGGATAAGGTTGTGGTTTATTATTTTATATTTTATTACAGGAGATCGATGGCTTCGGGGAATTAGGTGTCTAGGTGAGTATAGGTGTAGTTTTTTATTTTTTACTTTATTTTAGGTGGCGATCGGCGGGGACAGGTAATGTATGAACTAATTTCTTTTAGGTAACCACTGGCCACCAATGACATGTATTTAACATTTATTGGGGACACAGTAGGGCAATTTAAATAGCAGGATCAGGCTGATGGGAACTACTGCTCCCATCGAGCTGATCCTGCTGGCAGGAGTGGACGGGGGACAGACATAGGCCGATGGGAGTAGTAGTGTCACATCGGCCTATGTCTGCCCGCACACACACCCGCACACACACCCGCACACACACACCCCGCACACACACACACCCCGCGCACACACACACCCCGCACACACACACACACACACCCCGCACACACTAATCATGACGGGTCTGGGAGGTGAGGCTGACCTGTGCGGCCGTGGGAAAGTTGATGTGAGTTCATGCAGTCAAGCATGAACTCACATGAACCCTCTGAGGGCACCGCGGCTACTTCAAATGAACAGCTGATCGGCATCACCTGATACCTCAGCTGTTCATTTGAAATAACCGGCGGGAAAGCGCAGCACAGAACGGGAAAGCCGGCGGTGAAGTCTTTTCACTGCCGGCTTCCCCGCCCGGGTCCTTCGCTCCTTGGTGCTGCGCTCCCCGCCCGGTCCTAATTTACGATCGGGATGGGAGGTGGCGAGGGGAGCGGAGGATCGGGGTGGGAGGCTGCGGGGAAGCAGTATGGGGCTGCGTGATTGTTTAAAAGCCGGCGGCTTTTTACCGCGCGCCGGCTTTTAAACAATCAGGAGAATTCTCCCACGCTGGGATGGCATTCTGATGACAAGCTGGATCGCAGCTGAGCGCTGCCATCCAGCTTGTCATCCTTCAGAGACACTGCAGAGCGCAGGCATTATGGGAACTTCCGATTCCGGTATTCGATATTATAAAAGTATCGGAATTAAGTATCGGAATTCCGATACAGTGAATATCGGCCGATACCCGATATTTCAGTATCGGAATGCTCAACACTAATCATTACTGAGAAAAAATCCAGTTATGATTTTGGTGCACGAACAGTTATCGAACATAACCTCGAACAGCCGAATTTTTCTCAAATTGTTCGTGTTCGCTGAACGGCTCGAACACCGCCCAAAACAGCTCGAATTTGAGATTGGCGAACAGTTCGAGTTGAACAACGCTCATCTCTACTCATAAGCTTAGGTGATAAACCTCACACTGCTTGTGAGTTGTGGACAGCTATGAAAGAGCAGGCAGATCTGTGGCTGCCTGCGCTCCACTAGCATGTCGCACACAACATCACCGCTTCTTTGAGAAACTCTGTGTGTGACAGGGTGCACTTCACCACAGACACTTGAACGAGAAGGCATGGACAGGGGCGTTACATGTCGCTGACTGGGCACTGGTTAACTATGGTGACAGCAGGACAAGGGGTTGCTGTCCAAGTCTTACCATCCCCACGAGTTGTGTGTTAATCCTCTTTATCTCGAACTTCCTCCACTGCTTCTGCCTCCTCAACCTCCTCTCGGTCCTCCACCTGCACCCAAAGCCTGTCTGGTAATGCCACCTGCTTTCTAACTGCGCAGAAGGAATCCTGCACACCTCCTTACTATGCTGGCAGCAGGGCTCAACGCATCAGTGTTTACTTTGAAATGTCTGGGAAATGTGAGTCACACAGCTGAGGAGTTTTGGTCAGCTCTGGAGACCCAGTTTCATGAAAGGTTGTCTCCACTGGACCTGCAACCAGGGAAGGCCATGTGCGACAATGCTGCAAACCTGGGTGCGGCACTTCGCCGGGGCAATGTCACACACGTGCCTTGTATGGCTCACGTGTTGAACCTGGTTGTCCAGCAATTTTTAGCCCACTATCCCGGACTAGATGGCCTTCTGCAGAGTGCACGGTCGCTGTGTGCTCACTTCCGCCGTTCGCATCCCGCAGTTCAATGACTTACATCTCTACAGAAGTCGTTGGGCCTGCCAGTTCACCGGCTGAAATGCGATGTGCCGACACGGTGGAATTCAACTCTGCACATGTTGCAGCGACTGTGGCAGCACCGACAAGCCCTGGTGCAATACGCTCTGACGTATAGCCTGGGCCAACGAGATCCAGAGGTGGGGCAAATCACGCTGGAGGAGTGGTCTCAGATCAGGGACCTATGCACCCTTCTGCACAGTCTTGAAATGGCGACGAAGATGTTTAGTGCTGACGATGCCGTTATCAGCATGACTATTCCGGTGATTTACATGCTGGAGCACATGTTAAACAGAATTCGGAGTCAGGTGGTGGGACAAGAGGAGGTGGAGGAAGTAGGGGAGGAGTCATATGCGGAAGGGATAACATCTCCAAGGTCCAGATGGTTGGCAGCACCAAGGCGGCAGGCATGGGAGGGTGGGGGAGAGGGATTAACCAGGGCGCATGGTAGCAGCCAAACTGTTGAGGAAGGTGCAGGAGCCAAGGAAGAAGTGGAGGATGAACTGGCAATGGGCATGGAAGACTCATCAGATGTGGGAGACCTTGATCACATTTCTGTTGTAGGAGGGAGAGGGCAGAGGAAGGAAGCATGATTCTTACCTCGCTACCAACACAACAAGGACTTGGTCCTTCTGGATGCGCAAGACACATGAGTGCCTTCTTGCTGCACTACCTGCAACATGACCCCCGGATTGTCAGAATTCGAAGTAATCCCGACTACTGGGTTGCCACACTCTTAGATCCCCGGTACAAAAGTATATTTGCCAAAATAATTCCTGCCATAAAAAGGTATTGACGAATGCAGGAGTATCTGTTGCAGAATCTTACATGTGCTTTTCCACAAAACACCAGTGGTGCACGTAGTGAATCTCACAGTTCTAACTTGCCAACAGTGGGACTGTCGAGTCTTCATCACTCAAACAGTAACAGTAACACAGTATCTGCTGGTAACAGAAATTTTGTGGAATCGTTTCACCACTTTTTTAGACCATCCTTTGCAAGGCCACAGGAGACAAGAAGTCTGACACATAGTCAATGCCTAGAGAGGATGGTTCAGGAGAATCTCCAAGTGAACATTGAAGCCATGACTGTGTCACTGGACCCTTGCTCATTTTGGTATTCCAATCTTGAAAAATCGCCGGAGCTTGCCACTCACGCCTTGGAGATCTTGTCATGCCATGCAGCCAGCGTTCTCTCTGAACGTGTGTTCAGCGCTGCTGGTGGTGTGCTGACAGATAAGCGCACGCGGCTGTCCACTGAGAATGTAGACAGACTCACGTTCATAAAGATGATCAAATCATGGATTCGCAAGGATATTTCTACCCCGGTGTCATCCTTGGGAGACTAAAAGCTTGGGGATTTGGTAAAATCACCTCACCAACCGTTTTAAGCAACAGTGGGGCAATTGATGCCACTTAACCCTAGAACGCATGACCATAAAAATCTACACTTTCACATACCTGGGGCCCTTTAGGCCCGTGTGCAAATAACATGGAATAACTCAAACTCAAATGACAAACAACTATATACATGAAGAATACCTAGAGTTTCAAAATTCTAACTAAAGCAATCTTGCAGAAAATAGAAAACAATTAACTCGGCGGGCCTGCAAGGCCACAGGTATGCGTTCTAGGGTTAAGTGGTGTCTGTGCCACAATTTTGGGAGTCCCCTTGCTGTGTCTTACGTTACGTTGGCATCGTCAATTCCAGGTGGGTTGGGTCTCACCCCCCCCTTTTAACTGTAAGAAACTACATACACTATGGCTTGGGGTAACACAGATGGTTGAGTCTGAAGAGCTGTTTACTCAGAGGTCTGCTCCAAATCTTCAGTGTCAGCGTAGAATTTTTAACTGCATCTAGCCTAGGCAATACTTTGGGCGTAGTAGCCCAGCTGCGAAGCAAGCTGCACCGCCTGTGTATCTAATAAGAATTTTTAAATTAATCTATCCTAGGCAGACTGTGGGGACCCCCAATCAAACCCAGATGCTCAGCCCCCCTACCACCCCCCTTTCATGGACAACCCAATAATGTAACTCTTACAACTGGATGGGTGAGGATCGGTCACAGCTTTATTAACTCTTTATACTCATTCCATTAGAAAGGCATTTTATTTCTAAAATAATTCAGCTTGTTGCAGCATGCCCTGGGTCCCCACTCTGCCAAGTTGGCCAACAAGTGTAACTCTCCAACATGTCCTTTCTATTTCCAGGCCACGAAGGATCCAGCGTACTCGTATGCAGGACTCTGACCCCCACCCATCACTCTTAACGCTTGTTCCACTCCGTCCTGGAGTCCTGACAGGAATATGTCCAGTCCAATATCTATTAAGTGAACACCGTCGGGCCGTATGAGGCCTGCTTTATCTCCTTCCAGTTGTCGGTGTCGTATCACTACACCGCCTCTGTCTCTTCTAAATTTTGCCATCCGAATATTTATTACCCGCCTTGTCCATTCGATGGCCGTGATGTCTTGCGCACCTTGCCATACCGCTATCGGCACAATCTCTGACCATACTATAGCTAATTTTGTGAAAAATTCTCTGAAGCGCTCAGTGTCTAGTTTCATTATTGCCATTAGTTATGCGCTCTTGTGATGACCTAGGTTGTTTCCCCCGGCCTGTATAACTAAGATGACCGGACCTCTTGCCTCTCTCCCTACCTTGATTACCTCCATTAGTACCTGTGGCCATAGCAGGCCTCTAATACCTCTCCAGTTGAAATATGTGTTATGAAACTCTAATTTCCTCCCGCCTGGGTGGACTTTGGCCCTTTTCTGTGCCCAATATATATACGAGTGGCCTATCACTCACACTGTTGGCTTAGCGTCACCTGTAAAAGAAACAAACCACGTTAGGATAACCAGTCCGGTCTTATGTATCTCGCCAAACACGTGGATCGCCATCTCCCTATCCTCTGAACTTACGTTTCTGACAGTCCTGCTCTTGCTGCTTCCGTGGCCGCACCTATGCGGAATGAGTGTGTCCCGTAATCTTTGGGGTGGTTCCCTGCCGATGTTATGCATTTATTAAATATAGCTTGGAACAGGTATCTTGATAATGGCGTTCCATCAATGTGTGATACGAAGAAATTACTTTGTGATCTGATGGTTAGATATGTTTTTACTATTGTTACCCGACTCAGTGTACCGTTTGTGGGTTGTAGAAGTAACCCTGCCCGCTGGAACCGTTTTCGATTGGTGTATGCGTACACGTATTGCATTATTGGCTATGACTACTTCCTGGTGTAATAAGCGTCCACTGGTGGTAATTTTGGATTGAGGGACTAATTCGCTTATACATAGCGCCCCGAAGAAGGCGATCACAAATGCAGTAGACATTAGTGTTGCTTCAAATTGTGAGTGTCATGTTAATGGTGTTAGGGATAAGATGTGAGAAATCAGTTTTAGTGACACGGGACGGGACGTCTACATTCCTGACTTGGCTGACCCCTTTTCCACCCTTTTATGGATTGTCTGATGATGAATCTTTGTCACATCTCCCCAATTCAGTAGTTGGAAGTGAAATGCTACTCCGGTCAGACACCGCTGCGCTGACGCCCCTGATATGCCCCTCATCATTAGCTGGTGGAGAAATTCTATGGTGACTTGTGATCTGGCTTGTTCACATTGGTCAACCCGTCTTCCTGCTACTAGTCGTGTCCACTCTTCCCATGCCTTACCGTATGCTTGCCACGTTGACGGGGCAACTGACGCTCTGATTAATGGCATCAACTATTCGCCACTAGATCCCATAGGGAGGGTGGGCAACTGTTGCCCGATGGGTGGGCGTTGTGGAAGAGCTCTGTGAAAATCTGCCAATTGAATTGTTATAAAGCGTTAGCAGCAGCTTTATACCCCTCAGCATAGTGGCTAGCGCGGACCCATACATAGTGTTTTAGGCACAGGAATACTAGCCTGCGTAGTAGGCCTAGCACTGGGAGAGACGATGATGCCATCTTATTAATGCAGTGCGCTAGGCTGGTGTTTTGTGTTATGAAGCGTATATTTTTGTTAGCCAGGCGCGCGCCCCATATTTCTATTGCTACCACTATTGGGAAAAATTATTTTCAGGGCTAGATGCAGCTAAAAATTATTATTAATTTCAAAGCTGGTGGAGCTTGGTATAGATGGCCTAATACAATGAGTCCCACACACTGCTAGAAGCCCAAATATTTTTTCAGAGGTAAATGCAGATAAAAATTATTTTTAATTTGCAACCTGATGGAGGTCAGTATAGATGGACTAATAGAGAAAGTCCCACACACTGCTAGAAGGCCAAATATTTTTTCAGAGCTAGATGCAGATAAAAATTATATTCAATTTGCAACCTGGTGGAGGTCAGTATAGATGGACTAATAGAGAAAGTCCCACACACTGCTAGAAGGCCAAATATTTTTTTCAGAGCTAGATGCAGATAAAAATTATATTCAATTTGCAACCTGATGGAGGTCAGTATAGATGGACTAATAGAACAAGTCCCACACACAGCTAGAAGCCCAAATATTTTTTCAGAGGTACTGTAGATGCAGATAAAAATTATTTTTAATTTGCAAACTGATGGAGGTCAGTATAGATGGACTAATACAACAAGTCCCACACACAGCTAGAAGCCCAATATTTTTTCAGAGCTAGATGCAGACAAAAAATTATTTTGAATTTGCAACCTGATGGAGGTCAGTATAGATGGACTAATAGAGAAAGTCCCACACACTGCTAGAAGGCCCAATATTTTTTCAGAGGTAGATGCAGAAAAAAATATATTCAGTTTGCAACCTGATGGAGGTCTGTATAGATGGATTAATAGAACAAGTCCCACACACAGCTAGAAGCCCAATATTTTTTCAGAGGTAGATGCAGAAAAAAATATATTCAGTTTGCAACCTGATGGAGGTCTGTATAGATGGATTAATAGAACAAGTCCCACACACAGCTAGAAGCCCAATATTTTTTCAGAGGTAGATGCAGAAAAAAATATATTCAGTTTGCAACCTGATGGAGGTCTGTATAGATGGATTAATAGAACAAGTCCCACACACAGCTAGAAGCCCAATATTTTTTCAGAGGTAGATGCAGAAAAAAATATATTCAGTTTGCAACCTGATGGAGGTCTGTATAGATGGATTAATAGAACAAGTCCCACACACAGCTAGAAGCCCAATATTTTTTCAGAGGTAGATGCAGAAAAAAATATATTCAGTTTGCAACCTTATGGAGGTCAGTATAGATGGACTAATACAACAAGTCCCACACACAGCTAGAAGCCCAATATTTTTTCAGAGGTAGATGCAGAAAAAAATATATTCAGTTTGCAACCTGATGGAGGTCTGTATAGATGGATTAATAGAACAAGTCCCACACACAGCTAGAAGCCCAAATATTTTTTCAGAGGTAGATGCAGATAAAAATTATTTTTAATTTGCAACCTGATGGAGGTCAGTATAGATGGACTAATAGAGAAAGTCCCACACACTGCTAGAAGGCCAAATATTTTTTCAGAGCTAGATGCAGATAAAAATTATATTCAATTTGCAACCTGATGGAGGTCAGTATAGATGGACTAATACAAAAAGTCCCACACACAGCTAGAAGCCCAAATATTTTTTCAGAGGTACTGTAGATGCAGATAAAAATTATTTTTAATTTGCAACCTGATGGAGGTCAGTATAGATGGACTAATACAACAAGTCCCACACACAGCTAGAAGCCCAATATTTTTTCAGAGGTAGATGCAGAAAAAAATATATTCAGTTTGCAACCTGATGGAGGTCTGTATAGATGGATTAATAGAACAAGTCCCACACACAGCTAGAAGCCCAATATTTTTTCAGAGGTAGATGCAGAAAAAAATATATTCAGTTTGCAACCTGATGGAGGTCAGTATAGATGGACTAATACAACAAGTCCCACACACAGCTAGAAGCCCAATATTTTTTCAGAGCTAGATGCAGAAAAAAATTATATTCAATTTGCAACCTGATGGAGGTCAGTATAGATGGACTAATAGAATGATGCTATGCCCAAAAGATTTTACTTCACTAGGTGCAGTAAAAAAATTGGTATTCTATACACAGATGGTATATCTTGCAACACAGATAGGCTACTCCACTGACTAACACACTCTGCCATAGGCCAAAAAGGATTAGCTTTGCTAGATTCAGCCAAATGCTGTGAAAAAAACTTGCACAGCACTGGCACAGACCTGCCTGGCAAAAACTGATAGGAACTGATGTAACCTAGTCCTGAAAAGGACTCCAATTACAATTAATCTTTACTCCCACAGCCTATCTATTTAAGAGCACAGACCTGCCTGATAAAAGTCGTAGGAAATGCTGTAACCTAGTCCTTAAAAGGACTGCAATCACAACTATTCCCTACTCCCAAGCTATCTGTAGATTTGTGCGAAAATTGGCTTGAAATTAACAAGGTATAGCGCACAGAGCAACAGCGGTGCCGTCTAACACGCAGCTGCAGCAGTGAGAAAATGGTGGCCACGGGGAAAATGGCTTGGTCATATAGGGCAAGGACATGTGACATACACTGCCAATGACACATGCCCTTGCTTGTGTGAAAAAAAGCACTTCGCTCCGTGTGTGCGCTGCTGATAGGCTGACAGATTGCACCTCCCCACTGTAAATGCGGGAAAGAGAAAAAAAAATTGAGATATTCATTGTTCCTGCAGAGATCCATCCCCTGCCCCTCCCCCCACCCCGCTGTACACTCAAACTGCGTATTAACATTAATTTTCATCATTACTGAGAAAAAATCCAGTTATGATTTTGGTGCACGAACAGTTATCGAACATAACCTCGAACAGCCGAATTTTTCTCAAATTGTTCGTGTTCGCCGAACGGCTTGAACACCGCCCAAAACAGCTCGAATTTGAGATTGGCGAACAGTTCGAGTTGAACAACGCTCATCTCTACTTGCAATGCCCCTTACAAGAGCCATGCAGTACAGCATATTAAAAACATTATTCCCATTATTGGGGAGTGGGTCTCCCATAGTCTTTGCCTATGTCTTCCAAGCAAAAACTGCCAAAAATTAGGACGGAGGAACTTGCAATGCCCCTTACAAGAGCCATGCAGTACAACATATTAAAAACATTATTCCCATTATTGGGGAGTGGGTCTCACATAGTCTTTGCCTATGCCTTCCAAGCAAAAGTTGCCAAAAATTAGGACGGCGGAACTTGCAATGCCCCTTACAAGAGACATGCAGTACAGCATATTAAAACATTACTCCCATTATTGGGGAGTGGGTCTCCCATGGTCTTTGCCTATGCCTTCCAAGCAAAAGCTGCCAGAAATTAGCACGGAGGAACTTGCAATGCCCCTTACAAGAGCCATGCAGTACAGCATATTAAAAACATTATTCCCATTATTTGGGAGTGGGTCACCCATAGTCTTTGCCTGTGCCTTCAAAGCAAAAGCTGCCAAAAATTAGGACGGAGGAACTTGCAATTCCCCTTACAAGAGCCATGCAGTACAGCATATTAAAAACATTATTCCCATTATTCGGGAGTGGGTCTCCCATAGTCTTTGCCTATGCCTTCCAAGAAAAAGCTGCCAAAAATTAGGACGGCGGAACTTGCAATCCTGGCAACACGGACAACGGCCTCCCTCTTGGTATAGTGGTGGTGGAGGCTGAGGTTAAGGAGAATAGCAAAAAACAGCCAAAATGAGGAAGCGTATACCCATGTGTGGGTGTGAAGCGGTGCATGGGAATGCACCTCCCGAAATAACACAGTGGATTTGACTTTATGTTACTCTGCTGTCATTTGGTGGTGATGAGAAGTCTGGCCCAATCCAGCCCTTGTTCATTTTGATAAGGGTCAGCTTGTCAGCATTGTCAGTTGACAAGCGAGGGCGCTTATCAGATATAATTCCCCCAGCGGCACTAAAAACACGCTCTGATAACACGCTAGCGGCAGGGCAGGCCAGGACCTCCAAGGCGTACAGAGCGAGTTCATTCCAAGTGTCCAGCTTGGATATCCAATAATTAAAAGGCACAAAGGAATCATGGAGGATGCTGGTATGGTCGGCAAGATACTCCCTCACCATCTTTTGAAACTTTCCACTCCTTGTGAGAGTACCCCGCGCCTCAGGGCCTGTAAGCTGATTGGGTCTCAGAAAACTGTCCCAGAACGTTGACAGTGTCCCCCTCCCTCTGTTGGATTGGAGTTGCGTCTCTCTCGCCTGTACGCCTTGGTTGGTCAACGAACTGTGACGTCTGCCGCTAGCGTGTTCAGATGGGAATTTTTTTAACATTTCTGCAGCAAGGGCCTTCTGGTACTGCCCAATTGTTGTAGACCTCTCCACCTCAGGAATAAGAGAGTGAAAGTTCTCCTTGTAGCGGGGGTCTAAAAGTGTCACCAACCAGTATTGACTGTCACCCAACATTTTGACAATGCGAGGGTCACGGTTAAGGCAGCGTAACATAAAGTCTGCCATGCGTGCCAGACAGGTAATGGACAAGACTTCCGTGTCCTCACCAAGATGATGACTGACCATGCTCTCCTTCTCCTCCTCCTCCTCCTCCCCCCAGTCCTCAGGCCACCCACGCTGAACCGACGGTATTACAGTTGTACAGGTACTACCGTCTACAACGCTTGATACCAGCTCCTGTTCTTCCTCCTCCTCCTCCTCCCCCTCATTGTTCCCCAATGCATGTTGGGATGACATGAGGCTGGGCTGTGTGTAATCGCCCTCTATGACTTCTTGATACATCTCATCATACTCTGGCAGTAATGCCTCTTCTTTAATTCTCTGCATTGAGCGTAGCAAAAGACAGACAAGTGGGATGCTGATGCTAATGATGGCGTCATCGCCACTCACCACCTTGGTGAACTCCTCAAAGTTTGTCAGGATGGTACATATGTCAGACATCCAGGTCCACTCCTTAAGTCTTATGTGTGGAGTCTGACCTGAATATTGATGGCCTTGTTGCAGCTGGTACTCCACAACTGCTCTCTTCTGCTCACAAATCCTTTGCAACATGTGGAAGTTAGAGTTCAAACGTGTGGGGACATCACACACCAGTTGGTGTGCCGGAAGCTGTAAACGCTGCTGCAACACAGCAAGGGCGGCGGAAACTGTAGCCGACTTAAGAGAATGAGCTGACAGGCGGCGTACTTTGTCGAGCAGATCTGGCAACTAGGGGTAAAAAACAACTGAACCACGAGGTTAAGCACATGAGCCAGGCATGGTACGTTTGTGATCTCGCCTCAGAGTCGCCACCAGGTTACGGCCATTGTCACACATGACCATACCTGGATGTAGGTTCAGCGGTCTCAGCCACAGATCTGCCTGCTCTTTCATAGCTGTCCACAACTCACAAGCAGTGTGAGTTTTATCACCTAAGCTTATGAGTAGAGATGAGCGTTGTTCTACTCGAACTGTTCGCCAATCTCAAATTCGAGCTGTTTGGGCGGTGTTCGAGCCGTTCGGCGAACACGAACAATTTGAGAAAAATTCGGCTGTTCGAGGTTATGTTCGATAACTGTTCGTGCACCAAAATCATAACTGGATTTTTTCTCAGTAGTGATGAAAATTAATGTTAATACGCAGTTTGAGTGTACATCGGGGTGGGGGGAGGGGCAGGGGATGGATCTCTGCAGGAACAATGAAGATCTCCATTTTTTTTTCTCTTTCCCGCATTTGCAGTGGGGAGGTGCAATCAGTAAGCCTATCAGCAGCGCACACACGGAGCGAAGTGCTTTTTTCACACAAGCAAGGGCATGTGTCATTGGCAGTGTATGTCACATGTCCTTGCCCTATAAGACCAAGCCATTTTCCCCGTCGCCACCATTTTCTCACTGCTGCAGCTGCGTGTTAGATGGCACCGCTGTTGCTGTGTGCGCTATACCTTGTTAATTTCAAGCCAATTTTCGCACAAATCTACAGATAGCTTGGGAGTAGGGAATAGTTGTGATTGCAGACCTTTTAGGGACTAGGTTACAGCATTTCCTACGACTTTTATCAGGCAGGTCTGTGCTCTTAAATAGATAGATTGTGGGAGTAAAGACTAATTGTAATTGGAGTCCTTTTTAGGACTAGGTTACATCAGTTAATATCAGTTTTTGCCAGGCAAGTCTGTGCCAGTGCTGTGCAAGTTTTTTTCACAGCATTTGGCTGAATCTAGCAAAGCTAATCCTTTTTGGCCTATTGCAGAGTGTGTTAGTCAGTGGAGTAGCCTATCTGTGTTGCAAGATATACCACCTCTGTATAGAATACAATTTTTTTTACTGCACCTAGTGAAGTAAAATCTTTTGGGCATAGCATCATTCTATTAGTCCATCTATACTGACCTCCATCAGGTTGCAAATTGAATATAATTTTTTCTGCATCTAGCTCTGAAAAAATATTGGGCTTCTAGCTGTGTGTGGGATTTGTTCTATTAATCCATCTATACAGACCTCCATCAGGTTGCAAACTGAATATATTTTTTCTGCATCTACCTCTGAAAAAATATTGGGCTTCTAGCTGTGTGTGAGACTTGTTCTATTAATCCATCTATACAGACCTCCATCAGGTTGCAAACTGAATATATTTTTTTCTGCATCTACCTCTGAAAAAATATTGGGCTTCTAGCTGTGTGTGGGACTTGTTCTATTAATCCATCTATACAGACCTCCATCAGGTTGCAAACTGAATATATTTTTTTCTGCATCTACCTCTGAAAAAATATTGGGCTTCTAGCTGTGTGTGGGACTTGTTCTATTAATCCATCTATACAGACCTCCATCAGGTTGCAAACTGAATATATTTTTTTCTGCATCTACCTCTGAAAAAATATTGGCCTTCTAGCTGTGTGTGAGACTTGTTGTATTAGTCCATCTATACTGACCTCCATCAGGTTGCAAACTGAATATATTTTTTTCTGCATCTACCTCTGAAAAAATATTGGGCTTCTAGCTGTGTGTGGGACTTGTTGTATTAGTCCATCTATATTGACCTCCATCAGGTTGCAAACTGAATATATTTTTTTCTGCATCTACCTCTGAAAAAATATTGGGCTTCTAGCTGTGTGTGGGACTTGTTCTATTAATCCATCTATACAGACCTCCATCAGGTTGCAAACTGAATATATTTTTTTCTGCATCTACCTCTGAAAAAATATTGGGCTTCTAGCTGTGTGTGGGACTTGTTCTATTAATCCATCTATACAGACCTCCATCAGGTTGCAAACTGAATATATTTTTTTCTGCATCTACCTCTGAAAAAATATTGGGCTTCTAGCTGTGTGTGGGACTTGTTCTATTAATCCATCTATACAGACCTCCATCAGGTTGCAAACTGAATATATTTTTTTCTGCATCTAGCTCTGAAAAAATATTGGGCTTCTAGCTGTGTGTGGGACTTGTTCTATTAATCCATCTATACAGACCTCCATCAGGTTGCAAACTGAATATATTTTTTTCTGCATCTACCTCTGAAAAAATATTGTACTTCTAGCTGTGTGTGGGACTTGTTCTATTAATCCATCTATACTGACCTCCATCAGGTTGCAAACTGAATATATTTTTTTCTGCATCTACCTCTGAAAAAATATTGGGCTTCTAGCTGTGTGTGGGACTTGTTCTATTAATCCATCTATAAAGACCTCCATCAGGTTGCAAACTGAATATATTTTTTTCTGCATCTACCTCTGAAAAAATATTGGGCTTCTAGCTGTGTGTGGGACTTGTTCTATTAATGCATCAATACAGACCTCCATCAGGTTGCAAACTGAATATATTTTTTTCTGCATCTACCTCTGAAAAAATATTGGGCTTCTAGCTGTGTGTGGGACTTGTTGTATTAGTCCATCTATACTGACCTCCATCAGGTTGCAAACTGAATATATTTTTTTCTGCATCTACCTCTGAAAAAATATTGGGCTTCTAGCTGTGTGTGGGACTTGTTCTATTAATCCATCTATACAGACCTCCATCAGGTTGCAAATTGAATATAATTTTTTTCTGCATCTAACCCAGCCAATAGATTTGGCCTAATACCACAGTTTGGCCACTCAGCTCTGCTCGGTTCCCATCCATTGTTTTTTAGTGCAAACAACTCCAGAGTTGTGAATTAGTTAACCACCAAAATGAGTGGAAAAAGGCCTGCTGCTGGTGGAAAGGGGAATAGGCGTGTTGGGAAGGGGAAAAAAGGTTGTGTCCGTGGGGTAGGTGTTAAAGCAACAGTAACATATGCAGAAGAAAGACCATCTTCCAGCCAAACTAAAATGTCTACTTCTTTTAGCGGACAATGTGATAAGATCCCTTTCTTACGGCCACGCCAATCGCTACAAATTCCAGATGAGGCACAAAAACAGCAGGTGCTTCAACGGATATCAAGTGCTCCTTTAAGTGGGCTCTCCTCCACATCAACTTCAACATCACAAATACTCCAGTCCTCAAAGGTGTCACCCCAATCGCACTTGCTTCCTCACAGCTCCCAAATCTCCAGCTGCTCGTCTGAGTATGAGGTAGAACAGATGGTTGAGTCTGCAGAGCTGTTTACTCATACTATAGCCTGGGAATCAGAGGTCGACTCCAGCGCTTCTGTGAATCCAGACGAGGAAATGATCTGCACTGATGCCCAGAATCTTTATGAGTCGGATCCAGGACCAGACGCAGAAGGTTCTGACCATAATGTAGACCCTCATTCCCAAACTGTAACTCCTGTTGGTGGAGACAATGAGGAAGACGATGATAAGACTCAAATACCTGATTGGAGCGACAACTTTAGTTTTTTGTCAGGGCAGGAACAGGTTGGCTCTGAGGACGACGGGTGTGATAACGCACAGGGTGATGATGATGAGGTTGGAGATCCCACTTACTGTCAACCCACAGTCAGCCAAGAGATGAGGTCAGCAGTGGAGGTGGAGGAAGATGCTAGTGACGACGAGGTCAGGTTGCGCCTTCCTGGACAGAGACGTAGTACTGGAAGCACGTCAACAACTGCATCCTCAAACACAACTCTGCCTCTCACCACAAATCGTGGTGGCTCTTCAGGTCGCATGGGTGCTAAGCCTTGCATAGCCTGGGCATTTTTTCAGATCGATAAAGATGACCCAACTCGTGTTATCTGTAACATTTGTCAGCAAAAGCTAAGTAGAGGCCAAAAAATACATAGTTTGAGTACTTCATGCATGAACCGGCACATGGACATGAAGCATAAGTTGCAGTGGGAAGCTCAGTGTGCTACAATGCGGCCTAGCCGGCCGGGCCAACCACCGTCTGCCATATCTTGTGCATCCGCGGCCTCTTCATCCTCTGTGACTGGGGGGACAGCAGTCACACCTATTTTGGGGCGCAGACCTGCCACCTCTTTACCCGCAACAGCCAGCGTGATTGGCAGGTCATCATTTTCTTTGGAGGTGGTAACACCAGCTGGTGTTGAGCGCTGTCCGACATCGATAGCACCACCTTTGGATCAAGGCAACCTAACTTCCTCACAGACTGGCAGTTTGCCGGGGACACCCTTATCAACCCCGTCTAAGCACAATAGCCAGCCCTCGGTCCCTCAGATGAGGACAAGTAAAAGACCATTTCCTCCTAGCCATGAGAAAGCTAAGAGGTTGAATTTCACCATCTGCAAGCTCTTGGCTACAGAAATGCTGCCTTTCCGCCTGGTGGACACAGAGGATTTTCGAAACCTTATGTCCGTCGCAGTGCCCCAGTACCAGATGCCCAGTCGGCACTATTTCTCAAAGAAAGGTGTGCCTGCGCTCCACCAGCATGTCGCACACAACATCACCGCTTCTTTGAGAAACTCTGTGTGTGACAGGGTGCATTTCACCACAGACACTTGGACGAGTAGGCATGGACAGGGGCGTTACATGTCGCTGACTGGGCACTGGGTAAGTATGGTGACAGCAGGACAAGGGGCTGCTGTCCAAGTCTTGCCGTCCCCACGAGTTGTACGTCAATCCTCTTTATGTCAAAAATCCTCCACTGCTTCTGCCTCCTCAACCTCCTCTCGGTCTTCCACCTGCACCCAAAGCCTGTCTGGTCATGCCACAAGCTTTCTAACTGCGCAGAAGGGATCCTGCACACCTCCTTACTATGCTGGCAGTAGGGCTCAACGTCATCAGGCGGTTTTTACATTGAAATGTCTGGGAAATGTGAGTCACACAGCTGAGGAGTTGTGGTCAGCTCTGGAGAACCAATTTCATGAATGGTTGTCTCCACTGGACCTGAAACCAGGGAAGGCCGTGTGCAACAATGCTGCAAACCTGGGTGCGGCCCTTCGCCGGGGCAATGTCACACACGTGCCTTGTATGGCTCACGTGTTGAACCTGGTTGTCCAGCAATTTTTAGCCCACTATCCCAGACTAGATGGCCTTCTGCAGAGGGCACGGTCGCCGTGTGCTCACTTCCGCCGTTCGCATCCCGCAGCTCAGCGACTTACATCTCTACAGAAGTCGTTGGGCCTGCCACTTCACCGGCTAAAATGCGATGTGCCTACCCGGTGGAATTCAACTCTGCACATGTTGCAGCGACTGTGGCAGCACCGACAAGCCCTGGTGCAATACGTTCTGACGTATAGCCTGGGCCAACGAGATTCAGAGGTGGGGCAAATCACGCTGGAGGAGTGGTCTCAGATCAGGGACCTATGCACCCTTCTGCACAGTTTTGAAATGGCGACGAAGATGTTTAGTGCTGACGATGCCATTATCAGCATGACTATTCCGGTGATTTACATGCTGGAGCACATGTTAAACAGAATTCGGAGTCAGGTGGTGGCACAAGAGGAGGTGGAGGAAGTAGAGGAGGAGGAGTTGTATGCAGAAGGGCTAACATCTGCAAGGTCCAGACGGTCGGCAGCACCAAGGCGGCAGGCATGTGAGGGTGGGGGAGATGGTTTTACCAGGGCGCATGGTAGCAGCCAAACTAGTGAGGAAGGTGCAGGAGCCCAGGAAGAAGTGGAGGACGAACTGATGGAAGACTCATCAGATGAGTGAGACCTTGATCACATTTCTGTTGTGCGAGGTTGGGAGGAGAGGACAGAGGAAGGAAGCATGATTGTTACCTCGCCACCAACACAACAGGGACTTGGTGCTCCTGGATGCGCAACACACATGAGTGCCTTCTTGCTGCACTACCTGCAACATGACCCTCGAATTGTGAGAATTAGAAATAATCCTGACTACTGTGTTGCCACACTGTTAGATCCCCGGTACAAAAGTAAATTTGCAGAAATTATTCCTGCCATAGAAAGGGATGCAAGCATGCAGGAGTATCAGCAGAGACTGATGCAGAATCTTACATGTGCTTTTCCACAAAATACCAGTGGTGCACGTAGTGAATCTCACAGTTCCAACTTGCCAACCGTGGGACCGTCAAGTGTTCAGCACTCAAACCGTAACAGAACCACAGTATCTGCTGGTAACATCAATTTTGCGGAATCATTTCACCACTTTTTTAGCCCATCCTTTGCAAGGCCACAGGAGACAAGAAGTCTGACACATAGTCAACGCCTAGAGACGATGGTACAGGCGTATCTCCAAGTAAACATTGAAGCCACGACTGTGTCACTGGACCCTTGCTCTTTTTGGGCTTCCAATCTGGATAAATGGCCGGAGCTAGCCACTTACGCCTTGGAGATCTTGTCATGCCCCGCAGCCAGCATTCTGTCTGAACGTGTGTTCAGCGCTGCTGGTGGTGTGCTGACAGATAAGCGCACGCGGCTCTCCACTGATAATGTAGACAGACTCACGTTCATAAAGATGAACAAATCATGGATCCGAAACGACTTTTCTACCCCTGTGTCATCCTGGGGAGAGTAAAAGCTTGATGATTGGTTAAAATCACCCTACCAACCGTTTTAAGCTTTCAAATAACTAATCATGTTTATCTGTATCTTGGCTGGAAAATAATTTGGGCTTTGTAGCAGTGTGCAGCACTGATCCTATTAGGCCATCTATACTAAAGCTTCACCAGATTTAAAATTAATAATAATTTTTAGCTGCATCTAGCCCGGAAAAAAATTTTGGGGCTCCGAGATGCGCAAGACACATAAGTGCCTTCTTGCTGCACTACCTGCAGCATGACCCTCATATTGTCAGAATTCGAAGTAATCATGACTACTGGGTTGCCACACTCTTAGATCCCCCAAACTTTTCGATCAACCTTTTCATTTTAATAAAGACCAAAAAAATGGTCATTTTTGAAATTATAAGCATTAGCAGGTTGTTAGAAACTGAAATCAAACAGTTTTCAACTCAAAACTTTATTCTAGGTGATGTTACATTTTCACATAGGACCCCTTGTTCGAAAGGAGCTTCTGAACTCTCTCGTCCATTGAATTTGTCAGGTTTTGGATGGTTTCTGCTTCAATTGTTTTGCATGAGGACAGAATACCCTCCCAGAGCTGTTGCTTAGATGTGAACTGCCTCCCGCCATCATAGACACTCCTTTTAATGATGCTCCAAATTTTCTGAATGGGGTACAGGTCAGGGGAGCATGGGGGTCACACCATAAGTTTGTCCCCTTTTATGCCCATATCAGCCAGAGATGCAGATGTTTTATGTGCAGCATGAGATGGTGCATTATCATGCAGAAAAATGATCTTGCTGTGAAATACACGGTTCTTCTTCTTGAACCATGGCAGGAAGTGCTGTTTGAGAAAATGCACATACATTATGGAGTTCATCTTTAGCGCCTTCAGGGATCCTAAAGGGGCCGACAATCTCTCTCCCCATGATTCCAGCCCAAAACATTACTCCACCTCCTCCTTGTTGGCGCTGTAGCCGTGTTTGCGTGGGGTGTCCATCAACCAGCCATCCTCCACTCCATCCATCTGGACCATCGAGCGCTGCACGGCACTCATCCGTGAACAAAACAGTTTTGAAATCAGTCTTCATGTAATGTTTGGCCCACTGGAGCCGTTTCTGCTTGTGTGAAGTGGATAGAGGAGGTCGACAGGATGGCGTATGCACAGCTGCAAACCTCTGAAGGACCCTGCATCTTGTTGTTCGGGGGACGTTGGAGGCACAAGCAGCTTCAAAA
This sequence comes from Phyllobates terribilis, assembly GCF_046119375.1. Lineage (NCBI taxonomy): Eukaryota > Metazoa > Chordata > Amphibia > Anura > Dendrobatidae > Phyllobates > Phyllobates terribilis. The sequence goes on from NW_027362761.1 coordinate 548,957,861, forward strand.
ACTTGTCTGCTGCTATGACAAGGCTTTTTTGCCGCTGCTCTTTCAACCTGACATAATTGCCTGTAGGAAAGAGTCCTCAATTTGCCCTTATCAGCACGCACACGTGTGTACTGTGAATCAGCTACATACTTCTTGATTGCCAAGACACTTCATCCTGATCATCGCACAATGTTGATTGTAGTCATGCCTTGACCTAAACACTCCACAATTTGTTGCTTCTCAGCAGCCGACACATCCTTTTTCTTTCCCATTTTGTCAGAAAATGTAGGCTGCTTAATAATGTGAGACAGCCTTCTTAAGTAGTCTTGCCTTTCATTGGACACACCTGCCAAACTAATTAGCACAGGTGTCTGCAATTGCTTACAGTGATATAAAGAGCCCTGAAACACATCACCATCAATGAGTTTAACTGACAAACAAACAAATTCTTCCCTTATCACTCCTAAACACTTTTTGCATAATAATTTGGAACTCAGTGTACATATGCTTTTCCACAAAACACCAGTGGTTCACGTAGTGAATCTTACAGTTCTAACTTGCCAACCGTGGTCTGTATGGAGTTGTTCAATAAAGGGCCCATAATTAAGATAACATAGATGGGAGAGGTCTCTATGAATAGGAATTCCTAAGTATTTCATACCCTGTGAGGGCCAGGCAAAGGGAAAGTTGGACTGGATGGAATCCTATATGGATTTGGGGAGGGAGAAATCGAGGGCCTCAGACTTCGCTGCATTGATTTTAAAATTTGACCATGTAACAAAGTGATCTATTTCAGCCATAACAGCATGGATGGATATATGTGATTGAGTGATATATACTAGTACATCATCAGCAAATAGAGAGCACTTGTACTCGGTGCCTCCCACCTCAATCCACCTAATATTGGGGTTATTGCGAATTGATGAGAGCAGGTGCTCCGTCACTAGGATGTATAAGAGAGGGGACAGAGGACATCCCTGCCTTGTCCCATTGGTGATTGTGAAAGGTGATGAAAATGTTCTGATGCACCCCCTGGGCCTTGGGACACCCGGAGCCGGACCCTTTTTGGTGGATGCTGGTGGTTGTAGTCTTCGTGGCGGCGACCCGGTTCCGTGGCTCAGGGTGGTCAAACCAGTGGCGGAACTATTTATGTGGTTTTGATGTTTAAATGTCCGACTACGCCACCCGTGGATTGCGGTCAGAGTGAACCGCTGCTGCAGGGCAGACCGCTGAGGCTGGTGTTGTGGGTGCAGCAGAGCGTAGCATAACTCCCCACGGGAGGAGTATAGCCTCAGGGCAGTGTATGCGGAGGATGGGGGTGATGGTGCAGGGCAGCAGCAGTAACGACACGGAGTCAGTGATGCAGTCCAGGGCCTTTACTCACAGTTCTTATTATCCAGACCACGTCTGCAGGTAACGGCTGCCCACGTCGTACTGTGCTCACCAGGTGAGGGGCTCAGACAACTCCCAGATAACTTTGGAGCGCTTCACAGGACCCCCTTTGTGTGTCCTTTGTCTGGCCTTTCTTACCAACCCTTCTGTCCGGCTGCCTCGGGCCTCCTCTTGGTAAACTTGGCGCCAGTTTCCCTGACCCTATGTGGTGCCTTCCTAGCGGGTGTAGCGAGGGGCTGCGCCACATAAAATGTCACAGCCTCCGGTTTCTAGTTGAGGGTCGTTTCCTGCCTCCACTAGTTTCGGGGACCGGTCTCCCCCTTTGGCCTGACCCCTCCACGCAGGTGGATTCGGGCGTGCGGTGGCGACTCGCCCGTCCGCACCCCTGGGATCCCTTCATTCCTCGTTCCTGGAGCCTTCTCCGCTCCTCTTCCTTCCTTCTCCCTCTTCCAGGCCTGGGCCTCTGTTACTAGGCCCGCCTCCGGAGCAGGGCTCATTCAGAGCCCCTGCTCCCTGCCACTTCTGCTCAGACTTCTCTGCACTGAACTAAGATGGTGCCCACCTTTTATACTCCCTTCTCAATGCACCCAGGAACTGCTTCCTCCCTGCTCCTGCACTACAGGGTTCCCCTTCCTCAGTGTTCCCTCCCCCCACTCCAGCCAGGGACAGGGACTGTCGTGCCCATCTCAGAGGCATATTGGTCGCCCTGCCCCACGGCAATGTGGTGTAATGCATGCAGGTGTCGGGTCCTGATCCACACTCCATCCTTACCTGAGAGTGAGATATCACACCTCTGGGTGAGGTGCAATACCTCTGTAGCAACCGAGCCCTCAGGGTGCTACAGTTCCATTTATCTTCAGCCTAGGTGACGTATTGTGATACAGGGCCGTGATTTTGGCTATAAAAGGGTCCCCTAGACCCCTACCCCAAGCTTTTTAAGAGAATCATATATGGCGTGCCAGGAGACTCTATGGAATGCTTTCTCAGCATCCAACGAGAGTATCTAATTACAAATTTTTAACTGCATCTAGCCCAGGAAATACTTTGTGCCTAGTAGCAGTGTCTGCTAGTCAGCGGATTATCCCGGCTGTTAAGCAAGCTACACCACCTGTAGTTTAGACACTTAATTTTTTCAAAGGAAATGCTTCGGGACCATGGGATACTCAGTGAAGAGCATCAGGAGGCACCCCAAGGCATAGGGGCTGGGACTGGCAGTAGGATGCCTTGCGGTGGACAGCCGAGCTCGATCCTTATAAAAGCTTTTTAGCTGCAGCAGCTTTAGTGGACGCTACTGGAGCTGGAATTACGCGGCTGCTGGCATGAGACTTGCCCTCCAATAGATCCTTGTAAATGGATTTAAAGTGTATTCATTCAAATTAGAGAGACAATTTAAATTAAAAAGCTTAGAGCTGCCTCCACCACAGGGGGGCTCGCTCGACCCACCAGCAGACAGGCACCAGTATTGGGAGAGGGGGGCTGGCCATCAGGGTTCACCGCGGCTCTGGCACAAACCCGGCGACACGGAGGTGGCACGGGCAGGAGCGGACTGGCCATGTCGGCTTCTCACTTTTTGGATTTTAGAAGGGCATGACATGCCTATATCTGTGTCTCCCCCTCCTTTTACTCCTCCACCTCTTTTATTTTCGCATGACTATATTTACTTGTCACTTTTCCATGTGTTAATTATGTCTTCTGAGCAGTTTGTCAGCTTTTGGACACCTTTGAAGGTGTTTTCTATGTGTTTCTATGTGTTTTTGTTTGCCTGCCATTGGTTTTAACGGTGTTCGAAGGTGTTCGACGAACAGTTCGACGAACAGTTCGGCGAACACACGGGTGTTCGACGAACCGAACCGAACTCGAACACTACGGGGGTGGCTCAACACTACTTATGAGTTTCAGCACAGCCTGTTGCCGCTTGGCTAAGGCAGTACTGCAGTGCTTCCAGCTTGTAACTGATGTGGTGATTTCTGAGATGGAGGCTGAACATGAGGAGGAGGAGGATGATGTGCAGGAGCTGTACACTGTGGGGGCAACTCTGAATGACATAGGGCCCGCAGTCCTCGGTGTGGGGAGGATGTGTTCCGTCCCAAGGTCCGACTGGGTCCCGGCTTCCACTATGTTTACCCAGTGTGCCGTCAGGGAGATGTACCCTCCCTGGCCACAAGCACTTGTCCACGTGTCCGTTGTCAGGTGGACTCTCCCAGTAACTGCGTTGTTGAGGGCATGGCAGATGTTTTGGGACACATGCTTGTGTAGTGCGGGGATGGCACACCGGGCAAAATAGTGTTGGCTGGGGACCGAGTACCGAGGGACAGCCACCGCTATAAGGTTGCGGAAGGATGCCTGGGGGCATTGGCTGCGAATTTGCGCTTTCATTCAAAGGTCTGGGATATGGACAATTGAACGCTGCGGTGGGACGTGGACGTGGACGTTGATGCTGTTTCTTGAGAAACTGCCATAAGAAGTGAAGACTGAGAGGAGGGGGCATCTTTGCATGCAGTATGGACAGGGGATTGCCTTGCACACACAACAGGGGATCTCTTACACGCACAACAGCGGAAGAAGTAGTGGTGACACCAACTGACTCTGGTCGTGGACCCTGGGGTTCGCCCCACAAAGTTGGGTGCTTTGCTGACATTTGCCTGATCATGCTGGTGTTGGTCAGGCTGGTAGTTTTGTCACCCCTGCTGATGCTGGCCTGGCAGGTGGTACAAATGGCCTTTTTGGGGTTATCAGCAGAGTCTTTAAAAAAATTCCAGACTCTGGAAGACCCCCCAGTTGTACTGGCAACTGCCCTCATGTTGGTGTTACAGGGAACGGTTGCCCGCCTTCTGTCTGAAGCCACCACACTGCATCTTCCTGCTTGTTGGGGTATTCTGCCTCCCTCCCCTTGTGTGCTGCTGGCCTCGCTCTGCGTGTCCTCCTGCCACGCTGGGTCAGTTAATATATCATCCACCACCTCCTCCTCTTCCACTTCCGCACCACGGTCCTCCTCCTCACTTCGTGGCAATTGTGTCTTGTCATCGTCCACCTCTTGTGACAAATTGCCAGCATCGCCTTCCTGTGGCCGTGGCTGTTCAAATATATGGCCATCGCTACATGGGATCTCCTCTTCCTCCACTTCAAGGGGAGTAGGCGAGGGGTCCAAATATGGAAATGGACCAGTGAACAGCTCTTCAGTGTCTAACTGTGGGATCAGTTGCTGTCTGACGACACTCGGCATGGTGGGAGGAAGGAGCATCAGGATGAGAAGGAGTATGCAGTCGAGACTCACGGCTACTAAGACTTGACCGTGTGGAAGACAGACCGGAGGTGGTGGTGCCCAGGTGACTGGAAGTATTATCTGCTATCCAATTAATAACCTGTTCACACTGATCAGTTGGCAATAGTGGTGCTGTTGTGTGTTTCCCTAGTAATTCGGTCAAGAACTGGAAGCGAGAATATGTGGCTGTTGGTTGTGGCACATTTTAACCTTGGCCACGGCCCTGTCCTCTGCACGCACCATCACCAGAACGTCCAGTTCCACGTCCTTTGCCACGCGCCTTGCCCATTGTAAATGACGTAAAATGGCTTACACTCGCACTATCATGGGCAAAATGGTAATAAAATGGAGATTTGAACCGTGGAAGAGGAAAACCACAGTTCTTGTTCTCTGGCCTACACCAAAATCTTTTAAACAGATTTATTTGTGTTTGAACAGTCAGCGAGACACTCAAACTGTTTTTTTTTATGTAAAAAATGCAAAAAGGTGGATTACACCCAGATATGAACCGTGGAAGAGGAAAACCACAGTTCTAGTTCTCTGACCAACACCAGATCTTTTAAACAGATATATTTGTGTCTGAACAGTCAGCGAGACAAACTGTTTTTTTTTATGTAAAAAAGGCAAAAAGGTGGATTACACCCATATTTGAACCGTGGAAGAGGAAAACCACAGTTCTAGTTCTCTGGCCTACACCAGAATCTTTTAAACAGATATATATGTGTCTGAACAGTCAGCGAGACACTCAAACTGTTTTTTATTTATGGAAAAAAGGCAAAAAGGTGGATAACACCCAGGTTTGAACCGTGAAAGAGGAAAACCACAGTTCTAATTACCTGGCGTATACCAGACTTTTTTAAATAGATATATTTGTGTCTGAACAGTCAGCGAGACACTCAAACTGTTTTTTTTTTGGGAAAAAAGGCAAAAAAGTGGATAATACAGAGATTTGAACTTTGGAACTGCAAAACCACAGTTCTAGTTATCTGGCTGAAACTAGACTGTTTTAAACAGATATATTTGTGTCTGAACACTCACAGACACATTTTTTTTTTGGTGGGGGGGGGGGGGAATACCAAAAGGTTAATAAGACGCGTATTTATACAGTCTGACTGAGGAAAAAAAAAAACAGGATTTAGATGAAAAAAAAAAGGATTTTTCCTGGCCCCTGAGACCTGGGGCTTAGTTTAGCAATTTGAGCAGCAGCACACAGGACTGTAATGCAGTGTTTGTTAGTATAACCACTGCGTCTCCTATACAGCCTGCCTGCCTGCCTGATATCTGGGATGGATATTAGTCCTCAGAAGGACTGTTTGTTTGATTTTGCAGGCTTTAGAGACCCTACACTGCCTATTTCACAGTATAAATCTCTCCCTAGCTCAGCAGCACTCCCCTTACACTTCTGATCAGGAGCAACTGGCTGCGGAATTACAGTGACTGGCTGGCAATCCCGGCATGTTCATTGGCTCTGTAAAGAGCGCCAAACATGCAGGGCGGAGACCCGAGCTCCCGCCCGAGTAACCCGGAAATGCTCGGTGCTCGCCGAACATCCCGAGTAGTGAGATGCTCGGGCGAGTACCGAGCAGTGTCGAGCATGCTCGCTCAACACTATTGTTCAGCCATAACTAATGTAAGGTGTACGGGCACCTTAAGACACTGACTTTACCGTGCACTTCTGTATTGGAGTTCATCGATCTTGTTTCTTTGCTTATAGAGCAGAGCTAAAAGAAATGGCCTGGAGCAGCAACACTCAAAGAGTAATGGCTCATATATTATGTCTCAGACCACATTTTTGATTAATATTTTGCCACAAATATGGAACTTAATTATGGCTCTGTATTCCTTCACTGCAACAATAAATAGATAATTAAGTAACGCCGATAACAAACAATTTCACTTTTCTTCTTGACTCGTATACAAAACCCAATCTTGACTTGTGGCATCTTCAATACATATCACATGCAAACATCATTTATTAAGAATTTGACCTTCTTTTGCCTGAAGTCATCCTTTGATAAATTCATCATTTATTCCATCAAGCGCTGAATGGCTTTATAAAGGAAATAAGAAGGAATGAATAGTTCAAGGAAGATGCACAAATCCGTTCTGATTCTGAAAACAGAATTTCACAGTTGCCCAGAATCAATCAGTTGCTTTTCATTCTTCAAGCTGAGATGTGTATTAGCTTCTTCTAAGTATGAAGAATTGATTTTTAAGGTCCCCTTACCAGACAATTGGAATTCTAGAAATGAGAATGCTTGCATGATGTAATATGTGCATAAAATGAAAACATTATTTCAATCTCGAAAGAAAGGTGTAAATATTTCTGAAATAATGCATGAAAAAAACAATTGTCATTCCCCAAAAATAAGCCATTATCCTCAGTATAATTGTATTATTTTGGGAGATAAATGAATGTTTAAGAGTTAAAAAGGAGAAATATATTACAAATGTAATAGTAATAATCAAAATGATAATAAAAGTGATGCTAACGATTATAATAATAATATTAATAATAATAATAATAATACTGCACTATTCATAATCTTCAAGCAATAGTTATGAAGTTAATATCACTAATAATATTCATACATGCAAATAATATTAATATTTTAATATAATATGATTGAATAGTAGAATTAATTAGGCAGTTTTAATGGATTCTTACACTTAAAATGATGACCATTAACTATATGTGGGGAAAATTATTTGAATACAAGATGTAATGCAGTTAGAAGAATACTTAAAAGTACCGGTCTCATCACCCCCAACCAGTTAAAACATCTTTTGATGCATATGCCAGCCTAATATGTCTAGGAACTATCCCAATACTTTATAATATGTTATCTACTCTTACAGAAGGGGTGGTTCCTCATTGTCAACTTTGTCAGCACTAATGGCTCTGTAACTTTCCATTCTCTTATGAATTGCTTTTGCCATTTCCAACAACTTGCCTGCCCTGAACTAAAATCCCATTTCTGTGTTATGACTGTATGTACTTATGTAGTTTGACAGACAGGAGAAAATGAGCAAAGAGACAAAGACCTTCCCTACTTCCAGCAATTTGTCTCACTGTCTCTGCTGCTAATATGGGAAAAAAATAATATTCGTTTTTCCATACAACGGCCCACTGCTGAGTCCCCAATAATTAGCCACAGCAGCACAATCTACTGTGCCACCATAGTGGAAGATCTTTGGGAGATGCTCTTGCAATCATTTTCCACCTTAGAACTCTTTCATAGTTTAGTTCTAAACTTTATTTTTACTTTATAATATTTCTGATAGTTAATAAATATTTTTCTTAGTTGGAGTTACACTTTATCCGATCAATAACCAATCTTGTTTAATCTTCAATCACTCATTTTTTTCTTTGTTCTTTTTTTTAAACATAGTCTTAGAATCATAACCTTTTTGATCTTTCAGACAACTTATGAGGGATTTATTTTTTTAAAGATTTTAAACTCCTTTGTTTTTTTATGCATTGCTTTGAGATAAATATAATTAATTGCACCATTTTTGTATTATCCAGTGCAAACTAAGCCTAACATTGATAGACAACTTTTTTGGCCATGCCACAGAGATGGTAGCACATGATGAAACCTTCCATTTGTCAAACACCTTAGATGCAGCGGTTGTTATTTATCATGCAAAAAGACGAGATCTGAGCCGTGTATGATCCTGGCAGTTATAGCAAAAGCCAACTATGTAATACAGATATAGCCATCACAAAGAATTAGACAACACTTGCCTGTGTGAGCGTATACATCGGACATGTGCTATCCAATTTTTCATCAGATAGCAATCAGACCAATGTTATTCTATGGGGCAATACTGATGAGCATCTTTTTTATCATACCGATTCGGTATGGAAAAAAAATTGCAGCATGCTGCAATTTGCAGCACAAATCAAATGGCACACACCAATTCAAGTGTATGGGTGCAAGGAAATCATCAGTCTTCACTCAGATGACATACGAGTGCAGTCCGATTTCCATGGACTCACAGAATGGAGAAGATAGAGACATTTTGTTCTCTATCTTCTCCTGATGATTTGCTCCAATTCTCTCATCCGAGAGAATCGGATCACACTATGCTGACACTCTGATCAAACTCGGTTCAGTTTGATCTGAGTGTCATTAACATAATCGATCCAATTCTCTCATAACTCATGTGACCGTAGCCTATATGTCATTCTTTTTTAAGGGGTTAACTTAATACTAATAATTGTAGTAATACTGTATATACATATTTTGCCATCCTTTCAGGAGTGCCTAATTGTTCTCTGAAGTCTTTAAAAACAGCAAAATAAATGTATTTATAACCTATAATTAAGTGCTCACTGTACATTGGGCAATTATATCCTGGAATTTCAGCCTTTTAGGTAGGTGGGCAAAGCTATTGTACTGTTGCCTATAATTCTTAGCCTATTAGTCCAAACTGCAATTATTTGACAATTATAAGTCTATAAAATAATATACATTTTAAATAAGAAAAAAGCTGCCAGCTGGAGCTATAGTCTAATAGGCAGGAAAAAAACAAAAGTGAACAATAAAGTAAAGAACAATCCAAAGAAAACAAACAACCACAAAAGAAAAACATGTATAATGTGAGAAATGTGCACAGTGCTGCCCAGCCACCTGGAAATACAAAAGGTTATATACTAATGGAAAGGCATGATGCTCAAGCATACATTGATGAATATTTGAGGAGGCATGTGAAAGTTCAACGTGAGACTGAAACTATTAGCCTGTAAGGTATACAATGATGGGTAGACATGATATTATTTACCTTTTCAGACATGAGTAACATTGTGAAATATGCTACATTTTGCTACAAATATTGCACATAAATCATATATACTTATTGATTTACATAACACCCAAGGGATGTTTCACTCTTTACTAGAGATGAGGGAATATTCCGAAATTCGTTTAAAATAGACTCAATTGGACCGGACAGCAAATGCAATTTGATTCTTAACTGGAAAGAGTGAATGGAGGACCCGACGAGGAGCATTCTCGGAAGGACAGGTGAAAGGTGACTAAAATCTTTCCTTTTTGCTTTTCTAATGCCTCAAATAGTTTTGCTCTTAACTAGAGATAATTTTGGACAGATTTGTTTACATTGGATTGAATAATCGATTACATAAATGACTAGAATGAGCGACTGGAGGAATCTGAGTGGAGCTGTGGATTCAGGAGTGGTGTTTCTCCTCTACATTCATTTTTTAGCACTTATACATAAACTGTGGTAGCAGCATGGAAGAATATATACAGCAGAGCTGAGCTGTTATGATCTAGATCAAGTTCTGATATGAGGTAAAAGACTTGTACCTGTTTGCTCTCCCTGCTCCTCATTCCTCCTCCCACTTCCCCTCTTCACAGAGTATTAAGAGCTGTGTCACATGAGACTTGCAATCTGTCTTGTGGGAGCAAGTTGGGTTTGAGAATTTTTTTCAGAGTGGAAGACAAGTTCCGTAATCTTTCCAGTAAAAGCTGAGCAAACAGCTGTGGGCTGTTATTAATAGCCAGGGAAGATCTTTGGTTAATGGCCCCGTCCCTGGCTAATAATATCAGTCCCTAGCAGTCGGCTTTCCCTCTGCTGGTTATGAAAATTACACGGGAGCCCACACCATTTTTTTTATTTAATTCTTCATTTTGCCTGCATTTTTGCCAACTCTTTTTGCCTGTGTTTTTGCCACGATTTAGGGTGAAAATTGCGGCAGAAATGCACAGAGAATTGACATGCTGAAGTTTATTTTCTATTTTCATTTTTGGTGCTGTGACAGAGTCACTGGTATGGTATATGAGGGGAGGTATGTGTCGCACAGGTTGCTAGTCTGTGTGTACTGAAACCAATGAACTTTCTGCCAGCATGTTATATGCTGGAGGGTTAACTCACTAAAGGGCGTGGTTTTAGGGGAATGACATAGTGATGGGAGGGATGTCATTCCCTATACCTCCACCTCAGGGTGTGACTGAGCATCGTTTAAATGTTCAGCCCTTTTTTTTTTTTCTTTTGAGTTATGTTTGGAGAGGCAAGGTCTCCAGACTGGACAGCCATAGCTCAGGAGGAAGCTGAAGGTTGGACATAACCTGTGTGTGCGACCCGCACACACATATATGTACTGTGCTATAGTTTATCTTTTGTTTTTGTGGTTTAGCCAAGTAAGGCAGTATTTGTTTTGCTGGAGTGCAGAGCTTTATGCTGCTAATAAAGCCTGCAAAGAAAACCCGGGTTCCTGAGTCTACTTCCAGAAGTGGCCGAGCAAGTCATCCTACCACAGTTGCTGCGAGTGTGCGTGCAAAATTCCAGGAACACGTGTACCTGCCACAGAGACCAGTGGATGTCCTGGGTAAAGGCCGCCAGCCAGCCAGAGAAGTACTACATTGTGTTACTATATCAAATGAAATCCCAATAAGATACATTTACGTTTGTGGTTGTAACGTGAAAAATGTGGAAAAGTTCAAAGGATATGAAAACTTTTTCAAGGCATTGTAGATCTGGAAGCAATAGATGAGTGAAGATACCAAAATTTGAATTAATCAGACTCGTTCAATTCAAGAGCAGGAGGTGAGATTTGTATTTGCATTGAATAAATTAAGTGCAAATCAAATCCACCAGAAATTGGTTATAAAACAATAAACTCCAATATTCACCTCTTCTCAGCCTTATCAATACCAACCTTGCAGACACCTTTCTTTCATTTTCCGATTGACTCCTTTTCCTTCTTCTGTTGGCTCCTCCACTTTCTTTACTCTTTGGTCTTCCACTGGGCTCAAAGGCCGAGAAGGTCACCTCATTGATGTTTGTTGCACCCCACGTGACCGCATGGGACAAGAAGGCAATGGCGCCTATCAGAACACCAGATGAAGAAGTAGAAAATTGAGTGGCAGGAGTAGAAAAGTATTAGAAGTACTGGGATGCGGTGAATATATATTTTTGAACTCCTTATTAGAGATGAGCGTTGTTCTACTCGAACTGTTCGCCAATCTCAAATTCGAGCTGTTTTGGGTGGTGTTGGAGCCGTTCGGCGAACACGAACGATTTGAGAAAAATTCGGCTGTTCGAGGTTATGTTCGATAACTGTTCGTGCACCAAAATCATAACTGGATTTTTTCTCAGTAATGATGAAAATTAATGTTAATACGCAGTTTGAGTGTACAGCGGGGTGGGGGGAGGGGCAGGGGATGGATCTCTGCAGGAATAATGAAGATCTCCATTTTTTTTTCTCTTTCCCGCATTTACAGTGGGGAGGTGCAATCTGTCAGCCTATCAGCAGCGCACACACGGAGCGAAGTGCTTTTTTCACACAAGCAAGGGCATGTGACATTGGCAGTGTATGTCACATGTCCTTGCCCTATAAGACCAAGCCATTTTCCCAGTCGCCACCATTTTCTCACTGCTGCAGCTGCGTGTTAGACGGAACCGCTGTTGCTGTGTGCGCTATACCTTGTTAATTTCAAGCCAATTTTCGCACAAATCTACAGATAGCTTGGGAGTAGGGAATAGTTGTGATTGCAGTCCTTTTAAGGACTAGGTTACAGCATTTCCTACGACTTTTATCAGGCAGGTCTGTGCTCTTAAATAGATAGATTGTGGGAGTAAAGACTAATTGTAATTGCAGTCCTTTTCAGGACTAGGTTACATCAGTTCCTATCAGTTTTTGCCAGGCAGGTCTGTGCCAGTGCTGTGCTAGTTTTTTTCACAGCATTTGACTGAATCTAGCAAAGCTAATCCTTTTTGGCCTATTGCAGAGTGTGTTAGTCAGTGGAGTAGCCTATCTGTGTTGCAAGATATACCACCTGTGTATAGAAGACCAATACCAATTTTTTTACTGCACCTAGTGAAGTAAAATCTTTTGGGCATAGCATCATTCTATTAGTCCATCTATACTGACCTCCATCAGGTTGCAAATTGAATATAATTTTTTTCTGCATCTAGCTCTGAAAAAATATTTGGGCTTCTAGCAGTGTGTGGGACTTGTTCTATTAGTCCATCTATACTGACCTCCATCAGGTTGCAAACTGAATATAATTTTTTTCTGCATCTAGGTCTGAAAAAATATTTGGGCTTCTAGCAGTGTGTGGGACTTTCTCTATTAGTCCATCTATATTGACCTCCATCAGGTTGCAAACTGAATATATTTTTTTTCTGCATCTACCTCTGAAAAAATATTGGGCTTCTAGCTGTGTGTGGGACTTGTTCTATTAATCCATCTATACAGACCTCCATCAGGTTGCAAACTGAAAATAATTTTTTTCTGCATCTACCTCTGAAAAAATATTTGGGCTTCTAGCAGTGTGTGGGACTTGTTCTATTAGTCCATCTACACTGACCTCCATCAGGTTGCAAACTGAATATATTTTTTTTCTGCATCTACCTCTGAAAAAATATTGGGCTTCTAGCTGTGTGTGGGACTTGTTCTATTAATCCATCTATACAGACCTCCATCAGGTTGCAAACTGAATATAATTTTTTTCTGCATCTACCTCTGAAAAAATATTTGGGCTTCTAGCTGTGTGTGGGACTTCTTCTATTAGTCCATCTATACTGACCTCCATCAGGTTGCAAACTGAAAATAATTTTTTGTCTGCATCTACCTCTGAAAAAATATTGGCCTTCTAGCAGTGTGTGGGACTTTCTCTATTAGTCCATCTATACTGACCTCCATCAGGTTGCAAATTAAAAATAATTTTTATCTGCATCCAGCTCTGAAAAAAAATTTGGCCTTCTAGCAGTGTGTGGGACTTTCTCTATTAGTCCATCTATACTGACCTCCATCAGGTTGGAAATTAAAAATAATTTTTATCTGCATCCAGCTCTGAAAAAATATTTGGCCTTCTAGCAGTGTGTGGGACTTTCTCTATTAGTCCATCTATACTGACCTCCATCAGGTTGCAAATTAAAAATATTTTTTTGTCTGCATCTAGCTCTGAAAAAATATTTGGCCTTCTAGCAGTGTGTGGGACTTTCTCTATTAGTCCATCTATACTGACCTCCATCAGGTTGCAAACTGAATATATTTTTTTTCTGCATCTACCTCTGAAAAAATATTGGGCTTCTAGCTGTGTGTGGGACTTGTTCTAATAATCCATCTATACAGACCTCCTTCAGGTTGCAAACTGAATATAATTTTTTTCTGCATCTACCTCTGAAAAAATATTTGGGCTTCTAGCTGTGTGTGGGACTTGTTCTATTAGTCCATCTATACTGACCTCCATCAGGTTGCAAACTGAAAATAATTTTTTGTCTGCATCTAGCTCTGAAAAAATATTTGGCCTTCTAGCAGTGTGTGGGACTTTCTCTATTAGTCCATCTATACTGACCTCCATCAGGTTGCAAATTAAAAATAATTTTTATCTGCATCTACCTCTGAAAAAATATTTTTGCTTCTAGCTGTGTGTGGGACTTGTTCTATTAGTTCATCTATACTGACCTCCATCAGGTTGCAAACTGAATATAATTTTTTTCTACATCTAGCTCTGAAAAAATATTTGGCCTTCTAGCAGTGTGTGGGACTTTCTCTATTAGTCCATCTACTGACCTCCATCAGGTTGCAAATTAAAAATAATTTTTATCTGCATCCAGCTCTGAAAAAATATTTGGCCTTCTAGCAGTGTGTGGGACTTTCTCTATTAGTCCATCTATACTGACCTCCATCAGGTTGCAAATTAAAAATAATTTTTTGTCTGCATCTAGCTCTGAAAAAATATTTGGTCTTCTAGCAGTGTGTGAGACTTTATCTATTAGTCCATCTATACTGACCTCCATCACTTTGCAAACTGAATATATTTTTTTTCTGCATCTACCTCTGAAAAATTATTTGGGCTTCTAGCTGTGTGTGGGACTTTCTCTATTAGTCCATCTATACTGACCTCCATCAGGTTGCAAATTGAATATAATTTTTTTCTGCATCTAACCCAGCCAATAGTTTTGGCCTAATACCACAGTTTGGCCACTCAGCTCTACTCGGTTCCCATCCATTGTTTTTTTGTGCAAACAACTCCAGAGTTGTGAATTAGTTAACCACCAAAATGAGTGGAAAAAGGCCTGCTGCTGGTGGAAAGGGGAATAGGCGTGTTGGGAAGGGGAAAAAAGGTTGTGTCCGTGGGGTAGGTGTTAAAGCAACAGTAACATCTGCAGAAGAAAGACCATCTTCCAGCCAAACTAAAATGTCTACTTCTTTTAGCGGACAATGTGATAAGATCCCTTTCTTACGGCCACGCCAATCGCTACAAATTCCAGATGAGGCACAAAAACAGCAGGTGCTTCAACGGATATCAAGTGCTCCTTTAAGTGGGCTCTCCTCCACATCAACTTCAACATCACAAATACTCCAGTCCTCAAAGGTGTCACCCCAATCGCACTTGCTTCCTCACAGCTCCCAAATCTCCAGCTGCCCGTCTGAGTGTGAGGCAGAACAGATGGTTGAGTCTGCAGAGCTGTTTACTCATACTATAGCCTGGGAATCAGAGGTCGACTCCAGTGCTTCTGTGAATCCAGACGAGGAAATGATCTGCACTGATGCCCAGAATCTTTATGAATCGGATCCAGGACCAGACGCAGAAGATTCTGACCATAATGTAGACCCTCATTCCCAAACTGTAACTCCTGTTGGTGGAGACAATGAGGAAGATGATGATGAGACTCAAATACCTGATTGGAGCGACAACTTTAGTTTTTTGTCAGGGCAGGAACAGGTTGGCTCTGAGGACGAGGGGTGTGATAACGCACAGGGTGATGATGATGAGGTTGGAGATCCCACTTACTGTCAACCCACAGTCAGCCAAGGGATGAGGTCAGCAGAGGAGGTGGAGGAAGATGCTAGTGACGACGAGGTCAGGTTGCGCCTTCCTGGACAGAGACGTAGTACTGGAAGCACGTCAACAACTGCATCCTCAAACACAACTCTGCCTCTCACCACAAGTCGTGGTGGCTCTTCAGGTCGCATGGGTGCTAAGCCTTGCATAGCCTGGGCATTTTTTCAGATCGATAAAGATGACCCAACTCGTGTTATCTGTAACATTTGTCAGCAAAAGCTAAGTAGAGGCCAAAAAATACATAGTTTGAGTACTTCATGCATGAACCGGCACATGGACATGAAGCATAAGTTGCAGTGGGAAGCTCAGTGTGCTACAATGCGGCCTAGCCGGCCGGGCCAACCACCGTCTGCCATATCTTGTGCATCCGCGGCCTCTTCATCCTCTGTGACTGGGGGGACAGCAGTCACACCTGTTTTGGGGCGCAGACCTGCCACCTCTTTACCCGCAACAGCCAGCGTGATTGGCAGGTCATCATTTTCTTTGGAGGTGGTAACACCAGCTGGTGTTGAGCGCTGTTCGACATCGATAGCACCACCTTTGGATCAAGGCAACCTAACATGTCCGCCTGCATCTTCCTCACAGACCGGCAGTTTGCCGGGGACACCCTTATCAACCCCGTCTAAGCACAATAGCCAGCCCTCGGTCCATCAGATGTGGACAAGTAAAAGACCATTTCCTCCTAGCCATGAGAAAGCTAAGACTTTGAATTTCACCATCTGCAAGCTCTTGGCTACAGAAATGCTGCCTTTGCGCCTGGTGGACACAGAGGATTTTCGAGACCTTATGTGCGTCGCAGTGCCCCAGTACCAGATGCCCAGTCGGCACTACTTCTCAAAGAAAGGTGTGCCTGCGCTCCACCAGCATGTCGCACACAACATCACCGCTTCTTTGAGAAACTCTGTGTGTGACAGGGTGCATTTCACCACAGACACTTGGACGAGTAGGCATGGACAGGGGCGTTACATGTCGCTGACTGGGCGCTGGGTAACTATGGTGACAGCAGGAAAAGGGGCTGCTGTCCAAGTCTTGCCGTCTCCACGAGTTGTGCGTCAATCCTCTTTATGTCAAAGTTCCTCCACTGCTTCTGCCTCCTCAAACTCCTCTCGGTCTTCCACCTGCACCCAAAGCCTGTCTGGTCATGCCACAAACTTTCTAACTGCGCAGAAGGGATCCTGCACACCTCCTTACTATGCTGGCAGTAGGGCTCAATGTCATCAGGCGGTTTTTACTTTGAAATGTCTGGGAAATGTGAGTCACACAGCTGAGGAGTTGTGGTCAGCTCTGGAGAACCAATTTCATGAATGGTTGTCTCCACTGGACCTGAAACCAGGGAAGGCCGTGTGCGACAATGCTGCAAACCTGGGTGCGGCCCTTCGCCGGGGTATTGTCACACACGTGCCTTGTATGGCTCACGTGTTGAACCTGGTTGTCCAGCAATTTTTAGCCCACTATCCCAGACTAGATGGCCTTCTGCAGAGGGCACGGTCGCTGTGTGCTCACTTCCGCCGTTCGCATCCCGCAGCTCAGCGACTTACATCTCTACAGAAGTCGTTGGGCCTGCCACTTCACCGGCTAAAATACGATGTGCCTACCCGGTGGAATTCAACTCTGCACATGTTGCAGCGACTGTGGCAGCACCGACAAGCCCTGGTGCAATACGTTTTGACGTATAGCCTGGGCCAACGAGATCCGGACGTGGGGCAAATCACGCTGGATGAGTGGTCTCAGATCAGGGACCTATGCACCCTTCTGCACAGTTTTGAAATGGCGACGAAGATGTTTAGTGCTGACGATGACATTATCAGCATGACTATTCCGGTGATTTACATGCTGGAGCACATGTTAAACAGAATTCGGAGTCAGGTGGTGGCACAAGAGGAGGTGGAGGAAGTAGAGGAGGAGGAGTTGTATGCGGAAGGGCTAACATCTGCAAGGTCCAGACGGTCGGCAGCACCAAGGCGGCAGGCATGTGAGGGTGGGGGAGATGGTTTTACCAGGGCGCATGGTAGCAGCCAAACTAGTGAGAAAGGTGCAGGAGCCCAGGAAGAAGTGGAGGACGAACTGATGGAAGACTCATCAGATGAGGGAGAACTTGATCACATTTCTGTTGTGCGAGGTTGGGGGGAGAGGACAGAGGAAGGAAGCATGATTGTTACCTCGCCACCAACACAACAGGGACTTGGTGCTCCAGGATGCGCAACACACATGAGTGCCTTCTTGCTGCACTACCTGCAACATGACCCTCGAATTGTGAGAATTAGAAATAATCCTGACTACTGGGTTGCCACACTGTTAGATCCCCGGTACAAAAGTAAATTTGCAGAAATTATTCCTGCCATAGAAAGGGATGCACGCATGCAGGAGTATCAGCAGAGACTGTTGCAGAATCTTACATGTGCTTTTCCACAAAACACCAGTGGTGCACGTAGTGAATCTCACAGTTCCAACTTGCCAACCGTGGGACCGTCAAGTGTTCAGCACTCAAACCGTAACAGAACCACAGTATCTGCTGGTAACATCAATTTTGCGGAATCATTTCACCACTTTTTTAGCCCATCCTTTGCAAGGCCACAGGAGACAAGAAGTCTGACACATAGTCAACGCCTAGAGACGATGGTACAGGAGTATCTCCAAGTAAACATTGAAGCCATGACTGTGTCACTGGACCCTTGCTCTTTTTGGGCTTCCAATCTGGATTAATGGCCGGAGCTAGCCACTTACGCCTTGGAGATCTTGTCATGCCCCGCAGCCAGCGTTCTGTCTGAACGTGTGTTCAGCGCTGCTGGTGGTGTGCTGACAGATAAGCGCACGCGGCTCTCCACTGATAATGTAGACAGACTCACGTTCATAAAGATGAACAAATCATGGATCCGAAACGACTTTTCTACCCCTGTGTCATCCTGGGGAGAGTACAAGCTTGATGATTGGTTAAAATCACCCTACCAACCGTTTTAAGCATTCAAATTACTAATCATGTTTATCTGTATCTTGACTGGAAAATAATTTGGGTTTTGTAGCAGTGTGCAGCACTGATCCTATTAGCCCATCTATACTAAGCTCCACCAGATTTAAAATTAATAATAATTTTTAGCTGCATCTAGCCCGGAAAATAATTTTGGGGCTCCGAGATGCGCAAGACACATAAGTGCCTTCTTGCTGCACTACCTGCAACATGACCCTCATATTGTCAGAATTCGAAGTAATCATGACTACTGGGTTGCCACACTCTTAGATCCCCCAAACTTTTCGATCAACCTTTTCATTTTAATAAAGACCAAAAAAATGGTCATTTTTGAAATTATAAGCTTCAGCAGGTTGTTAGAAACTGAAATCAAACAGTTTTCAACTCAAAACTTTATTCTATTTGATGTTACATTTTCACATAGGACCCCTTGTTCGAAAGGAGCTTCTGAACTCTCTCGTCCATTGAATTTGTCAGGTTTTGGATGGTTTCTTCTTCAATTGTTTTGCATGAGGACAGAATACCCTCCCAGAGCTGTTGCTTAGATGTGAACTGCCTCCCGCCATCATAGACACTCCTTTTGATGATGCTCCAGAGGTTCTGAATGGGGTAGAGGTCAGGGGATCATGGGGGTCACACAATAAGTTTGTCCCCTTTTATGCCCATATCAGCCAGAGATGCAGATGTTTTATGTGCAGCATGAGATGATGCATTATCATGCAAAAAAATGATCTTTCTGTGAAATACATGGTTCTTCTTCTTGATCATGGCAGGAAGTGCTGTTTGAGAAAATCCACATACATTATGGAGTTCATCTTTAGCGCCTTCAGGGATCCTAAAGGGGCCGACAATCTCTCTCCCCATGATTCCAGCCCAATACATTACTCCACCTCATCCTTGTTGGCGCTGTAGCCGTGTTTGCGTGGGGTGTCCATCAACCAGCCATCCTCCACTCCATCCATCTGGACCATCGAGTGCTGCACGGCACTCATCCGTGAACAAAACAGTTTTGAAATCAGTCTTCATGTAATGTTTGGCCCACTGGAGCCGTTTCTGCTTGTGTGAAGTGGATAGAGGAGGTCGACAGGATGGCATATGCACAGCTGCAAACCTCTGAAGGACCCTGCATCTTGTTGTTCGGGGGACGTTGGAGGCACCAGCAGCTTCAAAAACTTGTCTGCTGCTATGACAAGGCTTTTTTGCCGCTGCTCTTTTAACCTGACGTAATTGCCTGTAGGAAAGAGTCCTCAATTTGCCCTTATCAGCACGCACACGTGTGTACTGTGAATCAGCTACATAATTCTTGATTGCCAAGACACTTCATCCTGATCATCGCACAATGTTGATTGTAGTCATGCCTTGACCTAAACACTCCACAATTTGTTGCTTCTCAGCAGCCGACACATCCTTTTTCTTTCCCATTTTGGCAGAAAATGTAGGCTGCTTAATAATGTGAGACAGCCTTCTTAAGTAGTCTTGCCTTTCATTGGACACACCTGCCAAACTAATTAGCACAGCTGTCTGCAATTGCTTACAGTGATATAAAGAGCCCTGACACACATCACCATCAATGAGTTTAACTAACAAACAAACAAATTCTTCCCTTATCACTCCTAAACACTTTTTGCATAATAATTTGGAACACAGTGTACATGTGCTTTTCCACAAAACACCAGTGGTTCACGTAGTGAATCTTACAGTTCTAACTTGCCAACCGTGGTCTGTATGGAGTTGTTCAATAAAGGGCCCAAAATTAAGATAACATAGATGGGAGAGGTCTCTATGAATAGGAATTCCTAAGTATTTGATACCCTGTGAGGGCCAGGCAAAGGGAAAGTTGGACTGGATGGAATCCTATATGGATTTGGGGAGGGAGACATCGAGGGCCTCAGACTTCGCTGCATTGATTTTATAATTTGACCATGTAACAAAGTGATCTATTTCAGCCATAACAGCATGGATGGATATATGTGATTGAGTGATATATACTAGTACATCATCAGCAAATAGAGAGCACTTGTACTCGGTGCCTCCCACCTCAATCCACCTAATATTGGGGTTATGGCGAATTGATGAGAGCAGGTGCTCCATCACTAGGATGTATAAGAGAGGGGACAGAGGACATCCCTGCCTTGTCCCATTGGTGATTGTGAAAGATGATGAAAATGTTCTGATGCACCCCCTGGGCCTTGGGACACCCGGAGCCGGACCATTTTTGGTGGATGCTGGTGGTTGTAGTCTTCGTGGCGGCGACCTGGTTCCATGGCTCAGGGTGGTCAAACCAGTGGCGGAACTATTTATGTGGTTTTGATGTTTAAATGTCCGACTACGCCACCCGTGGATTGCGGTCAGAGTGAACCGCTGCTGCAGGGCAGACCGCTGAGGCTGGTGTTGTGGGTGCAGCAGAGCGTAGCATAACTCCCCATGGGAGGAGTATAGCCTCAGGGCAGTGTATGCGGAGGATGGGGGTGATGGTGCAGGGCAGCAGCAGTAACGACACGGAGTCAGTGATGCAGTACAGGGCCTTTACTCACAGTTCTTATTATCCAGACCACGTCTGCAGGTAACGGCTGCCCACGTCGTACTGTGCTCACCAGGTGAGGGGCTCAGACAACTCCCAGATAACTTTGGAGCGCTTCACAGGACCCCCTTTGTGTGTCCTTTGTCTGGCCTTTCTTACCAACCCTTCTTTCCGGCTGCCTCGGGCCTCCTCTTGGTAAACTAGGCACCAGTTTCCCTGACCCTATGTGCTGCCCTCCTAGCGGGTGTAGCGAGGGGCTGCGCCACATAAAATGTCACAGCCTCCGGTTTCTAGCTGAGGGTCGTTTAATGCCTCCACTAGTTTCGGGGACCGGTCTCCCCCTTTGGCCTGACCCCTCCATGCAGGTGGATTCGGGCGTGCGGTGGCGACTCGCCCGTCCGCACCCCTGGGATCCCTTCGTTCCTCGTTCCTGGAGCCTTCTCCGCTCCTCTTCCTTCCTTCTCCCTCTTCCAGGCCTGGGCCTCTGTTACTAGCCCCGCCTCCGGAGCAGAGCTCATGCAGAGCCCCTGCTCCCTGCCACTTCTGCTCAGACTTCTCTGCACTGAACTAAGATGGTGCCCACCTTTTATACTCCCTTCTCAATGCACCCAGGAACTGCTTCCTCCCTGCTCCTGCACTACAGGGTTCCCCTTCCTCAGTGTTCCCTCCCCCCACTCCAGCCAGGGACAGGGACTGTCGTGCCCATCTCAGGGGCATATTGGTCGCCCTGCCCCACGGCAATGTGGTGTAATGCATGCAGGTGTCGGGTCCTGATCCACACTCCATCCTTACCTGAGAGTGAGATATCACACCTCTGGGTGAGGTGCAATACCTCTGTAGCAACCGAGCCCTCAGGGTGCTACAGTTCCATTTATCTTCAGCCTAGGTGACGTATTGCGATACAGGGCCGTGATTTTGGCTATAAAAGGGTCCCCTAGACCCCTACCCCAAGCTTTTTAAGAGAATCACATATGGCGTGCCAGGAGACTCTATGGAATGCTTTCTCAGCATCCAACGAGAGTATCTAATTACAAATTTTTAACTGCATCTAGCCCAGGAAATACTTTGTGCAGTGTCTGCTAGTCAGCGGATTATCCCAGCTGTTAAGCAAGCTACACCACCTGTAGTTTGGACACTTAATTTTTTCAAAGGAAATGCTTCGGGACCACGGGATACTCAGTGAAGAGCATCAGGAGGCACCCCAAGGCATAGGGGCTGGGACTGGCAGTAGGATGCCTTGCGGTGGACAGCCGAGCTCGATCCTTATAAAAGCTTTTTAACTGCAGCAGCTTTAGTGGACGCTACTGGAGCTGGAATTACGCGGCTGCTGGCATGAGACTTGCCCTCCAATAGATCCTTGTAAATGGATTTAAAATGCATTCATTCAAATTAGAGAGACAATTTAAATTAAAAAGCTTAGAGCTGCCTCCACCACAGGGGGACTCGCTCGACCCACCAGCGGACAGGCACCAGTATTGAGAGAGGGGGGCTGGCCGTCAGGGTTCAGAGCGGCTCTGGCACAAACCCGGCGACACGGAGGTGGCACGGGCAGGAGCGGACTGAACGTGTCGGCTTCTCACTTTTTGGATTTTAGAAGGGCATGACATGCCTATATCTGTGTCTCCCCCTCCTTTTACTCCTCCACCTCTTTTCGCATGACTATATGTACTTGTCACTTTTCCATGTGTTAGTTGTGTCTTCTGAGCAGTTTGTCAGCTTTTGGACACCTTTGAAGGTGTTTTCTATGTGTTTCTATGTGTTTTTGTTTGCCTGCCATTGGTTTTAACGGTGTTCGAAGGTGTTCGACGAACAGTTCGACGAACAGTTCGGCGAACACCCGGTTGTTCGACGAACCAAACTCGAACACTACGGGGGTGGCTCAACACTACTCCTTATTGGATCTCAGAATCCAACAAAATGGCTTTCAGATGGCAACCGTTTTTCTGGATTAACAAAGAATCAATTTACTCAACTCTAGTGGCAACACATGAAAATAAATTATTTTTAATATTAATATCAATAATAATAAAGACTACCTGAACATAAAACTATTGATATAACAGACCTACATATTAAACATAGTAGACATGAGCTTTTTTCTCTAAGCCACATGCCTTCCATAGACTAAGTATTAAATTTGAGCTACATGCATTTTTAAAGTAAAACCAGAACTTACGTGTCCTCAGTGACCTTGCAGAGGTGCCCATCCCCTCAGGTTCATTGAACAAAGTGATACAATTCTTTGTAGACCAAATCTCTATAATGTGAGCTGATAACACGGTAATTATCTGATCTAGAAAATATTGCTTTAACTTAAATATGAGCTATTTTATTGTGTTACTTTAATTACATTGTGTCATGTCAGGTTACTGTGTAAAATGACGAAGTGTAATACAAAGCGACGTACAGTAAAGATGATAAATTGCCTCTAAGACACAGGCCTCCTTTGTAAGAATACCATTTCCAGTGTTTTTATTTATTGTAAACTATCTAGTCATGGTTCTCACAGATTGGCTAATAAGTGACAGGCGGCGTATATACTAACATGCAAATGCGCACAAATACGAAATGAGGACATCAAAAACAAATACAGATGCCTCCGACGGAAAAATAATAAACCAATAAGCAAAGAAAGAAATCTCAAACTAAATATTAAGTCAAATAGAAGTGTTTGGTGAATTTACTGTTGTGGGGCGACTTTGCATATTAAAATGTTATACAAATACAATAATTTTTTCTGTGTTTGTATAAATATTAGAAGGGTCACCCTATGTTATTTATTTATTTGAAATATCATATTTTTTTAATTAAAAAGTTTTACAGTGGAAATAATAAATATACAAAGTAATCAAAACTCAGGGAATTTGAGAGCAGCCTGAGGTTGATCAGTAAGTGTTAAGCATTTCTTGTATAATACTGATTGATTGGCACAGAAAGGGGTTGTCTGATAATTTTATATTGATGGCCTCTCCATATAATACGACACCAATATCAGAATAGCGACACCTGGCACCCCCGCAGATCAGCTGTTCTTCTTGCCGGCAGAGAGATTTGATCAGTTGAGTAGAGGAACAGCACCGCTCCGTCAACTGTACAGTGGCAGCAGCGGGGTACTGTAGATCTATTCTTATTCATTTGAATAGGGGTGGATGTGCAGTACCCAGTCACAGCCACTATGCAGTGCTGTGCTGTGCCTCTCTGCAACTGATCAGATGCTGGAACTGCTGGCACTGGGAAAAGCTGATCTATAGTGGTGCTGGATCTCGCAACCCCCACCAACCCCCCGCTCATATATTTATGATGACTTATCCAAAAAAAGTTCTTCTATATAAAATTAGGTTAGTAACTCCTATAATTTACAAAACAAAGAATAAATACCCAAAAAAATGAACAGACCTTGCAAAGGAAAACAACCACAACTTAGTGGACAAAATCTAAAAAAGTTCATGGAGGGCTGAAGGCCAGCTAAGGTGAAGAAGAGAAGATGATCCTTATTGGAATGAACATAATTAAGCATTTACAAAGTGAAACTTTTGGATAAATATCTATATGGTCTTTAGTTTGGGACAGGACCCATGGTAGGTCCAGAATTTTCAGTCTGTACAGTATACGGATCATAAAATGCAGATCTACTGTTGTACATGGGTTATATCTGATATTCATTAAGTAGGGTTGAGCTACAATATCAGACACAGCCATGCACAACAATGGTGATGCTTTTCTTACAATAAGGCTTGGAAAAAGTAAGACCAGTTTTCACTACTTCATCTAAGAACAGCATGATGTAAAGTCAGAGACCCTGATTGCAGCAAAGTGTCACTTTATGGGCTGCTTGCTGTCATTTGATAAAATCACTGTTGATCTACTGCAGACCCCTGAATGCTGAGCTCTGTAGAGCCCCACCCCCAACACTAATTGCCAGATTTCTGTGTACACTGTGCATAGGCAGAAAGCTGCCAATCAATGGTGGGGGCGTGGTTAGATTACATGGCAGCAGGTTTGCTAGTCCTCTAGTCATAATCTGCAGGTGATAAAACTGATTTTAGAAAAACTACACTAAGCAGTTTAGTAAGTGGAGTATTGCTGGAATCAGGGACTCTGTCTCCATATTATGCTACTCTCAGATTAGGTAGCAAAAACCTCATGACCGAGTCCCTTTTTCCCTTTAATGTATTCAAATTACGTATATTTTTCATCCTTTTTGCAGTACAAATATTTGGCTCTGTTTCTCTCATAAAACAGATTTGGTAAAGTATTAAGGGATGGCAAAATGTTTTAAAAAATGATCGAAGGTAATTGGACTAGAGATTCACCATAAATAATTTTGCAGCAATTCAAAATTTTGCTGAAAAATTAGCCGGAACTAGTAAATTTGATTCTCAAACAGATCATTCATCTCTAAGTGACACCTTAGTAATGACAAGGAAACCAACAAAACACACAACTAGAATAAGTCACAAGGATAACGAACCAGAGAGTAATTTTCTGCAGCTACCACCTTGAAAACCATTGCATTTTCAAGAGTCGTCTCTCCCGCGCACTAGTTATCACTTGCATCTCTATTAAATGTGATGAAATAGGTTCACCCTTATTGGAGATATTGATTTCACTAAAGTTTCATTGACTTGGGGTTATACTGTGATGTGCACTTGTCACTTTAATTTATTTCTTTATTTTTGGTGCAATGTATAGTTTATAATCACAATTTTCCCAGACACAATATGAGCATAGCATTAGCTGACAGCTAGGTGAGCATTGAGAGGTTGCAAAATTTTCAGTTATTAGGTTTGTTCCGTGCAAACAGGCGAATTTGAATTTTGATCATCTCCTTCGAGCAGTTACCAATGGATCAGTTCAACACCAGTGCATGGTTTGTTCAGGAATGCCAAGAGGCAGGTGCAGTGCATCTGTACACATATTGAGGAGAAGACCTTTGGTGCCGAGGGTTCGTTGATAGAAGGGCAGCAAATAAACCACTTCTCTTCAAAAAAAACATCAAGTACAGACAGACATTCTGCAGGAAGTGTAGAGGTTTGACTGCTGAGGATTGAGGGGAAAATATATCTGATGAAATGCTCTTCAGACAACTGGAAGAATGAGAAGAAAAGGTGAGCACTACCATAAGTCCCAACAAGAATGAAGCATCCACAGATCATTCATATTTGGCTTGGTTTTTGTGAATAAAAAATGTTATTTACTGTAGATATCCTCCAAGAGAGACTTCTCACAACAATCCAGGAGCAATTAGGTGACGAAGAATGCATTTTCCAGCATGATGGAGACCGTTTCATAAGGCAAAAGTGATAACCAAGTGACTCAGTGAACAAAACATTGACATTTTGGGTTACGTTCAGAATGTGTGGTCACTCTCCAAAAGTATGGATGGACAAACAAAAACACAGAAATTGTGGTAAACTCCAAGCAGTATTTAAGCATGAATGGTTTGCCACCGCCCAAGATTTGGCCCAAAAGCTGATAGCCTGCATGCCAAGGAGAATTGTAAAAGTCTTGAAAAATAAGGGACACCATTGTAAATATTGAGTCTTTGCATAAACATGATGTATGTATAAAAAAAGTAAAAACTTATGAAATGCTGATAACTCTATTTCAGTAACTATAGAAACATCCAACTAAAATACCTAAAAAAGCACTGAAGCAGGAAACTTTGTGAAAACAAAATTTTGTGTCAGTCTCCAAACCTTATTATACACAACTTCATTTATGGACAACTACGGTTTTATTTCATTGCTTGTGTGGATTGGATGAGTTGTTACTGATATCTGATGAGAATTTCATGTCAATCTCGTCTTTAGAAATATATTTACTTTGAAAATTGGTGACATGCTCACTGCTTATTTCACCTGCTGTTTGTCTACTGACTCAATGAAGCAATAAAGACATGTAGAAGTTGGAATGAAGCACTTTAAGCACACTGGCATCCACACCTACCTGACCTAAGTTTCGCATAGCAGCTTCATCCAGTAGTCATTATAATGAATGCTTATGTTCAGAATCCCATGCTCAAGAGAAAAGCCCTAACAGAAGCTCAAACGTGGCAAAAAGGTAATACAAACCCAGTCATAGCCTTGATTTTCATTCTGCACTTTATTTATAATCTCTCTGAAAAAAAAACCTCAAAATATAACACATCATTGTCAGTGCATTTCAACTAATTTTATTGCTTTACTGGTTATTTTTTTTCTTTTATTCAGCAATTTCAATTATTTATTCATTTCAAATTTAGTTTTATTCAGAATATACTTTTTTTAGAGACTACGTGAGAATTCGCAGTACGTTCTCACACTGCAAGCGGTGACATCAGTAAGGTTACCGCAGTTCATCGACAGTGAACTGCAATAATCTTACTGATGTCAGTGCTCACCAAAGCAGCCAGATTCACATGCTACTCTCAGTGTGTTCCAGCAGCCGTGGTGAGCAGTCACGTTACAAATGTTACCGCTTATCACAGCCTCTGGTTGTAGCAGAGTCGGGGATCGTCATGGGGTGTCCATATTATGGATTAACAGCAGACCCCTTTGGATTATTTTATTTTTTTATGGAAATAAATGGGTAAAAGAGGGTAATTGTTGAGGAGTGCATTTTGCAATTAAAGTATTTTTCTATGTGTATGTGTGTTTATTTCTTTTGACTAAGGGGTTAGTAATGGGGGTGTCTGACAGACAGCTCTCCATTACTAACCCTTGGGCTTGATGTCAGCGGACATTACACAGCTGGCATGAACCCCAAAACCATTACCCTGATTGCCAATGCAACAAGGCAATTGGTAACAACCGGAACTAAGCTCCAGAATGGGTGCATCTAATGGATGCTCCATTTTTGGGGCAGCTGAGGGCTGATGTTATTAGTCTTGGAAGGGGCCAATATCCATGGCTCTTCCCAGCCTATTAATATCAGCCTGCAGCTCTTTGCTTAGCCTTTGCTGGTTATTAAAAATAGGGGGTCCCCATGTCATTTTTTTGGGGGGTACTCCCTTTTTAATAACCAGGCTACACAGACAGCTGTGAGTTGTTATTAATAGGCTGGGCCCGTGTGCCGTGTGATTTTTTTTCTCACACCCTCGTGGTGAGTCTCGTTCGATATACGAGGCCACTCGCAGCATGCTGCAATTTTTCCTCAGTCCGATCCGAGCTGAGAAAAAAAATCACAGATGAACGCTGAATCATTGAATAACATTAGTCAGAGAGCGTTTTTTTATTCAAATTGCACTCGTCTGAAATGTACGCAGATGGGGATGAGCCCTAAGTGTTTTTTTCTCATTCATGGGGTGATCGGCAGCCTTTTATTAACTGAATGATTATTGTGAAACATGTTCCTATGAATTCTCTTTCATAATCGTGGTGTTCCAACTTCACACACAGCTAACAATCATAATAACATAGTAACATAGTTTGTAAAGCCGAATAAAGACTTGCGTCCATCAAGTTCGACCTGTTAGTTCTGTAATTGCTAAAGTTGACCCAGAGGAGGGCAAAAACCCCAAATGATTTGGCCAATTTTCACCTGAGGAAAAATTCCCTCCCGACTCTGAAACCAGCAGTCAGAATAAATCCCTGTATCAACTTACTATTTTATTTTATTTTTAAGTATATGCTGAAATCTGCCTGGTATCTAGAAATGCATCCAGTCCCCGCTTGAACTGGTGTAGTGAATCCGACATTACCGTCTCCTCACTCAGTGAATTCCATATTCTCACTGCTCTTACCGTAAAGAACCCCTTCCTATGCTGGTGCTGAAACCTTTTCTCTTCCAATCTTAGTGAATGCCCTCTTGTTACCGTAATATTCCTCCTTTTGAACAAATCCCTGGCAAGGTCTCTATACTGTCCCCTAACATATTTGTACACATTTATTATGTCCCCCCTCAACCTTCTCTTTTCCAGGCTGAATAGTCCTAGTTTTGCCAACCTCTCTGGGTATTGAAGTCCCTCCATTCCCTTTATTAATTTTGTTGCCCTCCTTTGTACCTTTTCAAGCTCATTTATATCCTTTCTATATATTGGGGCCCATAACTGAGCACAGTATTCCAAGTGTGGTCTGACCAGTGCTTTGTACAGTGGAAGAACAATGTTCTCATCCTTTGCAGCTATACCTCTTCTGATACATCCCATTACCCTGTTTGCCCTTACAGCAGCGGCCTGACTTTGGGCACTCCAATTTAGTTTGCTATCAATCAAGATGCCCAAGTCCTTCTCCATCTCTGAATTCCCCAATGATTTCCCATTCAGTGAGTACTGGTGACTTCCATTTTTCCTTCCCATATGTATGACCTTACATTTCTCCTCGTTAAACCTCATTTGCCATTTAATGCTCCACCTACCCAGCTTATCCAAATCCCTCTGTAGGTCTGCACTGTCCTCTTTTGTATTAATTGTTTTACATAACTTTGTGTCATCTGCAAATATTGATATTTTACTATTTATCCCGTTGACTATGTCGTTAATAAAGATATTAAATAACATTGGGCCTAGTACAGACCCCTGTGGTACCCCACTAGTGATGCTTACCCAATCTGAGTATATTCCATTTATAACCACCCTCTGCCTTCTATCCTTTAGCCAGTTAGCTACCCACTTGCAGACATTTTCCCCCAGCCCCATCATTCTCATTTTGTATACCAACCTATTATGTGGCACGCTATCGAACGCTTTTAAGAAGTCGAGATACACGACATCCACTGGTTCCCCCTGATCTACTCGAGAGCTAACCTCCTCGTAGAAGTCAATCAGGTTTGTTTGGCAGGTGCAATTCCTCATGAATCCATGTTGGTTCGGGATTAAAAGATTATTAGCATCAAGATGCTCCGTAATTGCCTCTTTAATGAAGCTTTCAAAAATTTTGCCCACAACGGACGTCAGACTCACCGGCCGATAGTTTCCGGCGTCACTTTTCGCTCCCTTTTTGAATATTGGTACTACATTCGCCTGTCGCCAATCAAGTGGCACAGACCCAGTCTCAACAGAGTCCTTAAATATAAGATATAACGGTCTGTCTATCACATTACTTAGTTCCCATAGTACCCGTGGGTGTATGCCATCAGGTCCTGGTGATTTGTTTATTTTAATGTTACTGAGGCGTTTCTGTACCCCAGCTTGGGTTAGATTTGTCATACTTAGTGGAGGATTAAGCTTGTCACTTCTCATTTCTCCTGTTAGTTCGATTTCCTTTGTGAAAGATGTCGAAAAAAAATTATTTAATAGATTAGCTTTATCCTCATCTTTCTCCATGATTTTGCCTTCCTCACTTTTTATCGGTCCAATATTATCCGATTTAATCCTTTTACTATTTATATACGTAAAGAACAGTTTGGGATTTGATCTACTTTCCCTAGCAATACGTCTCTCTGTTTCCTCCTTCGCTATTTTTATTTGTTTTTTACAAGTTCTCGTTTTTTCCTTGTATCACATTAGTGCCTCCTTACTGTTTTCCTGTTTTAATCTCTTGAATGCCTCTTTTTTGCTATTTAACGCACCTTTTACGTTCTTGTTCAACCATATTGGTTTCCTCTTATTTCGGGCCCTTTTATTCCCATACGGTATATACCTCTCGCACTGAGTATTCAGAATTCTTTTGAAGGTTTCCCATTTACTATTCGTATTCCTTTGATTAAGAACTTTGTCCCAGTCAATAAGATGAAGGCTTTCTTTCAGCTGATCAAACTTCGCCCTCCTAAAGTTTAATGATTTTGTTGTTCCCTTATTGATAACCCTACTGAAGGGCATTTTGAAGTCGATAATATTATGGTCGCTATTACCTAGGTGCCCCCCTATCTGTACCTCAGTTATTCTATCAGGCCTATTAGTCAATATTAAGTCCAACTCGGCCGTCCCTCTCGTTGGTTCCTGCACTAGTTGGGAGAGATAATTATCCTTAATATTTGTCAAGAACCTCTTTCCTTTTTGAGATCTACAGGTTTCTGTTTCCCAGTCAATATCCGGGTAGTTGAAATGCCCCATTACAATAACTTCATTATGTTTTGCTACTTTGTCTATTTGTCCTAATAGCAGATTCTCATTCTCCTCTGTTATATTTGGTGGCTTATAGCAGACCCCCAGTAATATTTTATTATTATTTTTTGCCCCCTCTATCTCTACCCACATGGACTCGACCCCCTCTTCTCCCTCTCCTATATCTTCCCTTAGTCTGGGTTTTAGACATGACTTTACATATAAACCTTCCCCTGATAATTCTACAAGAAAATTATCTTAGATCTGTATCATCTGTACATAATCTTCATTTTATTACTATGTGTAAAAGCTGCTTATCTTGAACAGGCAGTAAAAAAAATTTGGTCCTTCTGGCTTTAGAGTGTGTGTACTGCAGAACATGGATTCTCTAAAGTTCTGCATCTATAATGCAGAAATTAGATACTGTAGCAGTTGATCCTCCTATACTAGCTTGAACTTGCCCACCTTGGAACTTGGGAACTCCCTGGTGGTCCTCTGGTACCCAGTAGACTCCTCCGGTGCCACCACTAGTTTCAGCTGAATGTGTGTCCTTGTGTACTACAGGATGCAACAGCCCCACTTGGTGGAGGCAACACAGGAGCATAATACCGAGGAAACAACTACTCACACCAGTTCATGGAGGGAATGGCTGTCTAGTGTTATAAATGCACACAGATAACCCTTGTCTAGGGCACCAGTCACACAGATATAGTGCACAGTGTCTGGCTTACAGGGCAATAGAAATTAAGTTGCCATGAAAAGAGGGGACGGCTGACTACACATTAGCTTCTCCTGTGGATTTGATTGATATATATCTAACTTGGAAAACTAATGGCCAAATAATGTGTCTATATGGCATACAGTATGGCACTGTGTCCTTTCCTAGCATTGCAAGGTACAGAAGAGCCCTTTAGAATACTTCCATAATACTGCATAAGTGGAGCATGGCATTCAATTAGTGTTGAGCGAACATGCTCAACACTGCTCGGTACTCGCCCGAGCATCACGCTACTCGTGATGTTCGGCGAGCACCGAGCATTTCCGGGTTACTCGGGCGGGAGCTCGGGTCTCCGCCCTGCATGTTTGGCGCTCTTTACAGAGCCAATGAACATGCAGGGATTGCCAGCCAGTCACTGTAATGCCGCAGCCATGTTGGTTGTGGGCATTACAGTGATTGGCTGGCCGCAAAGCGTCACCTCGAGTATTTAAAACCGGACGTCGCCATCATGGACACAGTCGCTCCGGATCAGACAGTGTAGGGACAGCGCTGCTGATTTAGGGAGAGATATAAACTGCGAAATAGTTAGTGTAGGGTCTAAAAGGCTGCCAGATCAAACAAACAGTCCTTCTCAGGACTAATATCCATCCCAGATATCAGGCAGGCAGGCTGTATAGGAGACGCAGTGGTTATACCAGCAAACGCTGAATTACAGTCCTTTGTGCTGCTTCTGTTGCTGAAATTGCTGGACTTAGCTCCAGGTCTCAGGGGACAGGAAAAATCCTTTTTTTTTCATCTAAATCCTCTTTTTTTTTCCTCCTTCACACTGTACAAATACCCGTCTTATTAACCTTTTGGTGCCCCCCCCCCCCAAAAAAAAAAGCATATCTCTGATTTTTCAGACACAAACATATCTGTTGAAAATACTTTGCTGTAGGCTAGAGAAACAGAAGTGTTGTTTTGCACTTCCATGGTTCAAACCTCTGTACTATCCACTTTTGGGCCATTTGTGTCTAAAAAAAAAAACAGTTTGAGTGTGTCGCTCACTGTTCAGCTGCAAATATATCTATTTAAAAAAGTCTGGTATACCCCAGTAAACAATAACTGTGGTTTTGCCATCCCACGGCAAAAAATCTCTATTATTCAGGTTTTGGTACATATTCCGTAAAGAAAAACAGTAGTGTCTCCTGACTGTTGTGACACAAATGTATATCTGTTGAAAATAGTCTGGTGTAAGCTCGACAAATCCCAGTGCAGCTTTGCAGTTCCACGGGTCAAATCTCTGTACTATCCAGTTTTGGGCCTTTGGTATCTAAAAAAACACAGTTTGATTGTTTCGCTCACTGTTCAGACGCAAATCTATATATTTAAAAAAGTCTGGTATACCCCAGTAAACAATAACTGTGGTTTTGCCATCCCACGGTAAAAAATCTCTATTATTCAGGTTTTGGTATATTTTCCGTAAAGAAAAACAGTAGTGTCTCCTGACTGTTGTGACACAAAAATATATCTGTTGAAAATAGTCTGGTGTAGGCTCGACAAATCCCAGTGTGGTTTTGCAGTTCCACGGGTCAAATCTCTGTACTATCCAGTTTTGGGCCTTTGGTATCTAAAAAAACATGTTTGAGTGTGTCGCTCACTGTTCAGCCGCAAATCTATATATTTAAAAAAATCTGGTATACCCCAGTAAACAATAACTGTGGTTTTGCCATCCCACAGTAAAAAATCTCTATTATTCAGGTTTTGGTATATTTTCCCTAAAGAAAAACAGTAGTGTCTCCTGACTGTTGTGACACAAAAATATATTTGTTGAAAATAGTCTGGTGTAGGCCCGACAAACCCCAGTGTGGTTTTGCAGTTCCACGGGTCAAATCTCTGTACTATTAAGTTTTGGGCCTTTGGTATCTAAAAAAAACAGTTTGAGTGTGTCGCTCACTGTTCAGCCGCAAATCTATATATTTAAAAAAGTCTGGTATACCCTAGTAAACAATAACTGTGGTTTTGCCATCCCACGGTAAAAAATCTCTATTATTCAGGTTTTGGTATTTTTTCCATAAAGAAAAACAATAGTGTCTCCTGACTGTTGTGACACAAAAATATATCTGTTGAAAATAGTCTGGTGTAGGCTCGACAAATCCCAGTGTGGTTTTGCAGTTCCACAGGTCAAATCTCTGTACTATCCAGTTTTGGGCCTTTGGTATCTAAAAAAACACAGTTTGAGTATGTCGCTCACTGTTCAGCCGCAAATCTATATATTTAAAAAGTCTGGTATACCCGAGTAAACAATAACTGTGGTTTTGCCATCCCATGGTAAAAAATCTCTATTATTCAGGTTTTGGTATATTTTCCGTAAAGAAAAACAGTAGTGTCTCCTGACTGTTGTGACACAAAAATTTATCTGTTGAAAATAGTCTGGTGTAGGCCAGATAAATCCCAGTGTGGTTTTGCAGTTCCATGGGTCAAATCTCTGTACTATCCAGTTTTGGGCCTTTGGTATCTAAAAAAACACAGTTTGAGTGTGTCGCTTACTGTTCAGCCGCAAATCTATATATTTAAAAAAGTCTGGTATACCCCAGTAAACAATAACTGTGGTTTAGCCATCCCACGGTAAACAATTTCTATCATTCAGGTTTTGGTATTTTTTCCGTAAAGAAAAACAGTAATAGTTTCTTCCTGATTGTTCAGATTGTTTAAAAGAGTCGGGTGTAGGCCAGAGAAATAGAACTGTGGTTTTCCTCTTCCACGGTTCTAATCTACTTTTTATTACCCTTTTTCCATTGATAGTGCAAGTGTAAGCTATTTTACTTCCTTTACAATGGGCAAGGCGCGTGGCAAGGGACAAGGAAGTGGACGTTGTGGTGATGGTTCGTGCAGAGGACGGGGCCGTGGCCAAGGTGAAAATGTGCCACAACCAACAGCCACATCTTCTCGCTCCCAATTCTTGACCGAATTACTAGGGAAGCACAGAACAACACCAGTATTGAGAACTGATCAGTGTGAACATGTTATTAATTGGATCGCAGATAATACTTCCAGTTACCTGGGCACCACCACCTCCAGTCTGTCTTCCACACAGTCAACTCTTAGTAACCGTGAGTCTCGACTGCATACTCCTCCTCACCCTGATGCTCCTTCATCCCACCATGCCGAGTGTCGTCAGACAGCAATTGATCCCACACTTGGACACTCTGAAGAGCTGTTCACTGGTCCATTTCCATATTTGTGCCCCTCGCCTGATACACTTGAAGTGGTGGAAGAGGAGATCCCATGTAGCGATGCCCAAATATTTGAACAGCCACGGCCACAGGAAGTCGACGCTGGCAATTTGTCACAAGAGGTGGACAATGACGAGACACAATTGACAAGAAGTGAGGAGGAGCATCGTGGTGCGCAAGTGGAAGAGGAGGAGGTGGTGGATGATCTAGTAACTGACCCAACGTGGCAGGAGGACATGCAGAGTGAGGCCAGCAGCACACAGGGGGAGGGAGGCAGAGTACCCCAACAGGCAGGAAGAAGCAGTGTGGTGGCCGCAGACCGAACGCGGGCAACCGTTCCCAGTAACACCAACACGAGGGACGTTGCCAGTACAAGCGGTAGGTCTTCCAGAGTCTGGAATTTTTTTAAAGACTCTGCTGATAACCCCAAAAAGGCCATATGTTCCACCTGCCATGCCAGCATCAGCAGGGGTGACAAAACTACCAGCATTACCACCACCAGCAATATCAGGCACATGGCAGCAAAGCACCCGACTTTGTGGGGTGAAACCCAGGGTCCACGACCAGTGTCAGCTGGTGTCACCACTGCTTCTTCCACTGTTTTGCGTGCAATAGAACCCCCTGTTGTGTGTGCAAGGCAATCCCCTGTCCATACTGCATGTAAAGATGCCCCCTCCTCTCAGTCTTCACTTGTTATGGCAGTTTCTCAAGAAACAGCATCAACGTCCACGTCCACGTCCCACCGCAGCGTTCAATTGTCCATATCCCAGACTTTTGAATGAAAGTGGAAATTCACAGCTAACGCCCCACAGGCCACAGTCCTATATTCGCACATTTCACGACTGCTTGCAATGGAAATGCTGCCTTTTAGGCTGGTGGAGACGGAATCTTTCCGCAATCTTATGGCGGTGGCCGTCCCTCGGTACTCGGTCCCCATCCGACACTATTTTGCCATCCCTGCACTACACAAGCACTTGTCCCAAAGCATCTGCCGTGTCCTCAACAACGCAGTTACTGGGAGAGTCCACCTGACAACCGACACGTGGACAAGTGCTTGTGGCCAGGGACGGTACATCTCTCTGATGCACACTGGGTAAACATAGTGGAAGCCGGGACCCAGTCGACCTTGGGACGGAACACGTTCTCCCCACACCGAGGATTGCGGGCCCTATGTCAATCATAGTTGCCCCCACAGTGTATAGCTCCTGCACATCATCCTCTTCCTCCTCCTCCTCATGTTCAGCCTCCATCTCAGATATCACCACATCAGTTACAAGCTGGAAGCACTGCAGTACTGCCTCCGCCAAGCGGCAACAGGCTGTACTGAAACTCATAAGCTTAGGTGATAAACCTCACACTGCTTGTGAGTTGTGGACAGCTGTGAAAGAGTAGGCAGATCTGTGGCTGAGACCGCTGAACCTACATCCCAGCATGGTCATGTGAGACAATGGCCGTAACCTGGTGGCGGCTCTGAGGCGAGGTGAGATCACACACGTACCATGCCTGGCTCATGTGCTTAACCTCGTGGTTCAGTGGTTTCTTAAATCGTACCCCAAGTTGCCAGATCTGCTCGTGAAAGTACGCCGCCTGTCAGCTCATTTTCGCAAGTCGGCTACAGCTTCCGCTGCCCTTGCTCTGTAGCAGCAGCGTTTGCAGCTTCCGGCACACCGACTGGTGTGTGATGTCCCCACACGTTGGAACTCTACCCTCCACATGTTGCAAAGGATTTGTGAGCAGAAGAGAGCAGTTGTGGAGTACCAGATGCAACAAGGCCGTCGATATTCCGGTCAGACTCCACACATAAGACCTCAGGAGTGGACCTGGATGTCTGACATATGTACCATCCTGACAAACTTTGAGGAGGCCACCAAGATGGTGAGTGGCGATGACGCCATCATTAGTGTCAGCATCCCACTTGTGTGTCTTTTGCAACGCTCTCTGCAGAGAATTAAAGAGGAGGCATTGCAGTCAGAGTATGATGAGATGGATCAAGAAGCCGTAGTGGGCGATTACACACAGCCCAGCCTCATCTCATCCCAATGTGCATTGTAGATGGTAGTACCTGTACAAGTGTCATACAGTCGGTTCAGCGTGGGTGGCCTGAGGACTGGGGGGAGGAGGAGGAGGAGGAGGAGAGCATGGTCAGTCGTCATCTTGGTGAGGACACGGAAATCTTGCCCATTACCAGTCTGGCACGCATGGCTGACTTTATGTTACCCTGCCTTAACCGTGACCCTCGCGTTGTCTAAATGTTGGGTGACAGTCATTACTGGTTGGTGACACTTTTAGACCCCCGCTACAAGGAGAACTTTCACTCTCTTATTCCTGAGGTGGAGAAGTCTACAAAAATGGGGCAGTACCAGAAGGCCCTTGCTGCAGAACTCTTAAAAAAATTCCCATCTGAACACGCTAGCGGCAGAGGTCACAGTTCATTGTCCAACCAAGGCGTACAGGCGAGAGAGATGCAACTCCAATCCAACAGAGGCAGGGGAACACTGTCAACATTCTGGAACAGATTTCTGACACCCGCCCAGCTTACAGGCCCTGAGGCGCGGGGTACTCTCACAAGGAGTGGAAAGTTTCAAAAGATGGTGAGGGAGTACCTTGCCGACCGTACCAGCGTCCTCCGTAATTCCTCTGTGCCTTTTAATTATTGGGTATCCAAGCTGGACACTTGGAATGAACTTGCTCTGTATGCCTTGGAGGTCCTGGCCTGCCCTGCCGCTAGCGTGTTATCGGAGCATGTTTTTAGTGCCGCTGGGAAATTATAACTGATAAGCGCACTCGCCTGTCAACTAACAATGCTGACAAGCTGACCCTTATCAAAATGAACAAGGGCTGGATGGGGCCAGACTTCTCATCACCACCAAATGACAGCAGAGTAACATAACGTCAAATCCACTGTGTTATTTCGGGAGGTGTATTCACATGCACCGCTTCACACCCACACATGGGTATATGCTTCCTCATTTCGGCTGTTTTATGTTCTTCTCCTTATCCTCAGCCTCCACAACCACTATACCACCAGGGTGATAGCATTGCAAGTTCCTCCGTCCTTATTTTTGTCAGCTTTTGCTTGGAAGGCATAAGCAAATCCTATGGGAGACCCACTCTCCAATAATGGGACTTATGTTTGTAATATGCTTTACTGCATGGCTCTTGTAAGGGGCATTGCAAGTTGATCCATCCTAATTTTTGGAAGCTTTTGCTTGGAAGGCATAAGCAAATCCTATGGGAGACCCATTCCACAATAATGGGTCTTATATTTGTAATATGCTGTACTGCATGGTTCTTGTAAGGGGCATTGCAAGTTGCTCCATCCTAATCTTTCGAAGCTTTTGCTTGGAAGGCATAAGCAAATCCTACGGGAGACCCACTCCCCAATAATGGGACTTATGTTTGTAATATGCTGTACTGCATGGTTCTTGTAAGGAGCATTGCAAGTTGCTCCGTCCAAATTTTTGGAAGCTTTGGATGGAAGGCATAAGCAAATACTATGGGAGACCCACTCCCCAATAATGGGACTTATGTTTGTAATATGCTGTACTGCATGGCTCTTGTAAGGGGCATTGCAAGTTTCTCCATCCTAATTTTTGGAAGCTTTTGCTTGGAAGGCATAAGCAAATCCTATGGGAGACCCAATCCCCAATAATGGGACTTATGTTTGTAATATGCTGTACTGCATGGTTCTTGTAAGGGGCATTGCAAGTTGCTCCGTCCTAATTTTTGGAAGCTTTTGCTTGGAAGGCATAAGCAAATACTATGGGAGACCCACTCCCCAATAATGGGACTTATGTTTGTAATATGCTGTACTGCATGGCTCTTGTAAGGGGCATTGCAAGTTGCTCCGTCCTAATTTTTGGAAGCTTTTGCTTGGAAGGCATAAGCAAATTCTATGGGAGACCCACTCCCCAATAATGGGACTTATGTTTGTAATATGCTGTACTGCATGGCTCTTGTAAGGGGCATTGGAAGTTGCTCCGTCCTAATTTTTGAAAGCTTTTGCTTGGAAGGCATAAGCAAATCCTATGGGAGACCCACTCCCCAATAATGGGACTTATGTTTGTAATATGCTGTACTGCATGGCTCTTGTAAGGGGCATTACAAGTTGCTCCGTCTTAATTTTTGGAAGCTTTTGCTTGGAAGG
This sequence comes from Phyllobates terribilis, assembly GCF_046119375.1. NCBI lineage: Eukaryota > Metazoa > Chordata > Amphibia > Anura > Dendrobatidae > Phyllobates > Phyllobates terribilis. The sequence goes on from NW_027362761.1 coordinate 548,996,847, forward strand.
CATAAGCAAATCCTATGGGAGATCCAATCCCCTATAATGGGACTTATGTTTGTATTATGCTGTACTGCATGGTTCTTGTAAGGGGCATTGCAAGTTGCTTCGTCCTAATTTTTGGAAGCTTTTGCTTGTAAGGCATAAGCAAATCCTATGGAAGACCCACTCCCCTATAATGGGACTTATGTTTGTAATATGCTGTACTGCATGGCTCTTGTAAGGGGCATTGCAAGTTGCTCCGTCTTAATTTTTGGAAGCTTTTGCTTGGAAGGCATAAGCAAATCCTTTGGGAGATCCAATCCCCTATAATGGGACTTATGTTTGTAATATGCTGTACTGCATGGTTCTTGTAAGGGGCATTGCAAGTTGCTTCGTCCTAATTTTTGGAAGCTTTTGCTTGTAAGGCATAAGCAAATCCTATGGGAGACCCACTCCCCAATAATGGGACTTATGTTTGTAATATGCTGGACTGCATGGCTCTTGTAAGGGGCATTGCAGTTCCTCACAATTTTTGGAAAGCCTTCCATTCACTGCTTAGGCCAACAGTGCACAGGAGACCCAGTTGCTTTAAATGGAAAAAAAGGTTTAGTTAAGGCCCTCTGACCTCCATGTCATTTCCAAGGGGCATTGGAGTGCCTCGAAATTTTTGGTAGGCATTGCACTCACTGTATGCCCTATAACTGTGTAGCCGAACCCCTCCTTTTGATACAGAAACATATCCTACAAGACATATCTGGTTGACTGGCCTGATATTGATGTGAATGGTCCCTGTTCCTCCTGCTCTTTCTCCTTTGCCACTACCTCATCCATCATTTATCACCTGAAGCTTTGTTTTAACGGGAGTCATAGAACTTGGATTGTAGCAGGAAAACATGCAGCAATCCTCAGAGGAGGTAGGATATGCGCCAAATCGCTGACCACCTCAGGCCTAGCCGCTACTACATACATGCGCTTGCATTCCAACAAAACAAAGTAGATGCTAACTTCTATCATCCTCATCATGCTCCTCACCTTGGCACTCTCAACTCCCCTGATGGAGAAGCCAGGGCCCACCGGAGGAGTCTGGTTGTCTGGTGGGCTCGGCCAATGCTGCCCTAAAGCAGGCCAGGCTAAGAAAAGTGTGTGAAAGGTTACAGGGACAAATAGGGGTGGCTGGGGACCGAGTATGGACACCCGGCCGCCCCCTGGAGGCTGGGGAGCAAGCGGAGACATCCGGCCACCGGGCGGCTGGGGACTGAGGATGGATACCAGGCCGCCGAAGCAGCCATGGCGTGGTGGCCAGATTCCGCCTCCACATGCCTAAAAGGCCCAATTTAAAGTGCAAGTAAGCAAGCAGTATGGTATTGCAGCCTGGGGGTGGGTGGCAGGCTGCATACTTGCGCTTGCATTGCAAGGAATGGGAGAGGTACAATTGAACACTGCCCTAGGACAAGGAATTGAACGGGGATAGTTGCAAGTCTGCAATGACAGGTGCAGGGTGGGAGGCATCTTCGCATGTACCGTGAACAGGGGTTTGGCATGCATACACTGCAGCGGAATAGGCTCTCCTTCCCACTAAATGCACTGGGGAGGGCACAGGTAATGTTTTGGTATACGCGCTTAATCTTATGTATAAGGCACACCAGGACAAATAGGGGCGGCTGGGAACTGAGTATGGATACCTCGCTGCCGAAGCAGCCATGAGGTAGTGGCCAGCTTCGGCCTCCTCCAAACTAAAAGGCCCTATTTCAAGTGCAAGCTAGCAGTATGGCATTGCAGTCTGGGGGTGGGTGGGTGGCAGGCTGCACACTTACACTTGCATTAAAAGAAAACAAAGCAGATGCTAACTTCTGTCATCATCATCATGCTCCTCACCTTGGCACTCTCAACTCCCCTGATGGAGAAGCCAGGGCCCACCGGAGGAGTCTGGTTCTCTGGTGGGCTCGTCCAATGCTGCCCTAAAGCAGGCCGGGCTAAGAAAAGGTGTGTGGGGGGATGTTCCAAGGAGAAATAGGGGCGGCTGGGGACCGTTTATGGACACCCGGCTGCCCCCAGGTGGCTGGGAACCGTGTGTGGACACCCGGCCATGGGGCGGCTGGGGACCGAGCATGGACACCTGGCCGCCGGGCGGCTGGGGACTGAGTATGGATTCCAGGCCGCCAACGCAGCCATGATGTGGTGGCCAGATTCCGCCTCCACAAGCCTAAAAGGCCCAATTTCAAGTGCAAGCAAGCAAGCAGTATGGTATTGCAGCCTGGTAGTGGGTGGGTGGCAGGCTGCATACTTGCTCTTGTATAGCAAGGAATGGGGGAGGTACAATTGAACACTGCCCTGGGACTAGAACTTGCACGGGGATAGTTGCAAGTCTGCATCTTCTGATGCGGCAAGGATCACTTATGATGTGCACAATTTTAGACAGTGACCTGGGTGTCAGAGATGCTTCCAGGGGTCTTCCCCATGCTGTTCCCTTGTCTTTTCAGCACTTTATACATGTGTCACACAGCACATGGCCAGATAAGGTTGTAAAATGTTAAAAGGACATTTCCCGGTGAATGCATTTGTCACAGTTGAAAGCAATACAAAAGTGCAAAAACGCATAAAAAATGCTACTTGTGAACATAGCCCAAGGTGTGGAGGAGTATTTTTGTTTTTGGTTATTTATTTTACCTTATACACAAGTCTTTACCCTGGAAAATAAATTCCTTAACATATTTCACAGGAAAAAAGGTTCAGTTTCGTTTTTGAACGTTTTATTGTGAGCCCGTAAAAGTGGCTTAATACCTCAGACCACGTTGTTGACAGCAGTGACCTGGGGGTCAGAAATGCTTCCTGGGGCGATCCCCATGCTGTCCCCTTGTCATTTGAGCACTGTCACTATCGTTTTGGGCACTTGTTAGGCTTTTAAAAGACTGCCGGTGGTACCTCCGCAAAAATGCTCGGGTCTCCCATAGACTAACATTGGGCTCGTTGCTTGGGTCGAGCACCCGAGTATCACGGCGAGCTGGGCCCGAGCTTCGAGCACCCGAGCATTTTAGTGCTAGATCAACACTACAATCAATATAAAATCATTGGAAAAGATAAAAAACTGCTTCCTTCAGTGTATCATTACAGACATGGTCGTACAATATGAACTCACGGTAAGCTTCAGGCACCATATTACAAATCAATACTGAAGAAAAATGAATGATATCTAAATTTCCACAGTAATTTTCACTGTGAGCTAAAATAAATAGCATATTTTACTTGAAAAGTTAATGTGGAGTACATCTTGTTCAACCACTAGATGTCACCAACTGGGAAAAATGTAATCTGTCTCATACAAAGAGAAATTACAATCTACGTCACTTGTTTATTATTATTATTATTATTATTATTATTATTATTAATAATAATTTACTATTTTTGTTCTATGCTCTAGAGTTGGCTCTACTTACTGATGTGATTTTTTTTCCATTTTCAGATGATTAGTTATTTATCCCTTAATTGTTGCATTTTATTGTGGTTATTCTTTTTTTTTTTGTTTTAAATAACTGTACTTTAATACTTTAAGCTAAAGAAACCAGGCAGATTAAATCTGACCCAATTGAGTTTTATACGAATACTTTCTGCTCATGGTCTGATGCGGACAAAGCTCATTTTTACAGAAGGAGAAGGTGAGCTATGACCTCATCTATTGTGTATAAGGGATCCTGTATTAGATGCTGTATAAAGCGGTGTTTTCAGTCATTGCACAGTAGGAGAAAGTGAGGAGGAGGAGGTGGTGAGCTGTGACATCACCTATTGTGAATGGTGAATCCTGTGTTATCTACTTTATATAGATATGTTATCAGCCATTGTACAGGAGGAGGAGGTGAGCTGTGACCACCTATTGTGAATGGCAGATCCTGTGTTATCTACTGTATATAGAGGTGTAATCAGTCATTGTACAGAAGGAGGAGGTGTGCTGTGACATCATATATTGTGAATGGTGGATCCTATGTTATCTACTGTATATAGAGGTGTAATCAGTCATTGTACAGGAGGAAAAGGTGTGCTGTGACATCATCTATTGTGAATGGTGGATCCTGTGTTATCTACTGTATAAAGCTGTATTATCAGTCATTGTACAGGAGGAGGAGGAGGAGGAGGAGGAGGAGAGCTGTGATATCATCTATTGTGAATGGTGAATTCTGTGTTATCTACTGTATATAGAGGTGTTATCAGTCATTGTACAGGAGGAGGAGGTGAGCTGTGACCACATATTGTGAATGGCGGATCCTGTGTTATCTACTGTATATAGAGGTGTAATCAGTCATTGTACAGGAGGAGGAGGTGTGCTGTGACATCATCTATTGTGAATGGTGGATCCTGTGTTATCTACTGTATACAGATATGTTTTCATTCATTGTACAGGAGGAGGAGGTGAACTATAACATTGCCTATTGTGAATGGTGGATCCTGTGTTATCTACTGTATATAGAGGTGTTCCCTTTTATCAAGGCTGTGATGGTAATGAATACTTAAACAACTTCTTTAAAGAACAGGTGTCATGAATTCAGTTAAAGTTATCCCAACCTGCCTCAGGATGCGCTGACTATATTATTTATGGCGCCTCCTGACTACTCCTTGACAAAAATCTTCGGAGACAACTGCACTGAATCTGCAGGGGTGCAGAATAGAGATCATTGATTTAGGCAAAATTCAAATTTGCCTGTTAACATGTATTTTCTTGTTACATTTTATTCGCAAAGAAATTATTCTCCACAAATTTAAACTCCGTATTATGCTCTGGGTTCTTTCACCTTGCTGATTACTTCTCTGGCTCCTCCATTCCTCACCATCACCTGTCCGTTCCTCACAGCATTGTCTGATCACTAGTGTTGAGCGATACCTTCCGATATCGGGAAATATCGGATCGGATTGGATCGGACCGATACCCAAAAAATATCGGATATCGCCGATTCCGATACCGGAAACCAATGCAAGTCAATTCGACACAAATATCGGAATGAAAATAAACCCTTTCTTTCCTTGTAGGTTAATTCTACATGAAGGAAAACAACTAAGAATAATGTAGAATGTATTACATGAAAAGCCGGCAATTCAGCAGCGGCATACACCGGTACCCGACAATTTAGAACAGAAAGAATAGAGCATCACACATAGAATAGATAGGTAGAAACATGTCAGTCACATATATAAGAAGTACAGTGATAGTGTTGCTTACTGTACTTGTCATTTAGTGGTAAAGATTTATTAAAAAAAATTATAGCGTTTTCATGCACCGTCTCTTTAAAAAAGCCGGCCGGCAATTCAGCATCGGTACCCATCAATTTAGAATAAAAAGAATAGAGCATCACACATAGATTAGATAGATAGAAACATGTCAGTTACATATATAAGAAGTACAGTGATAGTGTTGATTACTGTACTTGTCAATTAGTGTTAAAATAAAGGGTTTATTAAAAAGAAAATTGGCGTGGGGTTCCCCGTAATTTCAGTCTCTAGCGGAGGTTAAGCAGATGGCTGGGGCAGATGTTTGAAGCCTGGGAAGGGGGTAATACCCACAGAGCTTCCCAGGCTACTAATATCAGCCCCCAGCTGAATATCTAGCCTTTACTAGCTATTAAAATGGGGGACCCCAAAAAAATGACGTGGGGTCCCCCCTATTTTAATAGCTAACAAAGGCTAGGCAGACAGCTGGGGGCTGATATTAATAGCCCAGGAAGGGTACCATGAATATTGGCCCCCTCCCAGGCTAGAAACACCAGCCGTCAGCCGCCCCAGAAATGGCACATCCATAGGATGCGCCATTTCTGGCACTTAGCCTCGCTCTTCCCACTGCCCTGTAGCGGTGGCAGTGGGGTAATAGGGCTGGGGTTGATGTCAGCTTATAATGCCAGCTGACATCAAGCCCAGGTTAGTAATGGAGAGGCGTCTATAAGACACCCCCATTACTAACCCCATAGTCAAAGTTAAAAAAAAAACACAAACACCCAGAATAAAGTCCTTTAATTGAAATAAACACACAATTCTTTATCGTTCTAAATTAAACCATACTTACCATCACGCCCATTTCAGATGAAGCATTGGAATGCTCAACACTACGTGATCACCGCTGTACACACTGAAATCCTTTTACGCTAAGCCAGTATTACCAGCTCTGATGAGGCCCGGGAGATTTACCGCAAGTGTGTAGGAGGTCACGACGTCATGGTGTGCGCCGTTACTTTACGAGCGCATGAGTAGAACCATCCTAAGCCTCATTAGAGCTGAAAGTCCCAATGTAGCATGAGAGGATTTCTGCTCTGGCAACAGTGATCAGAAAATACGGTGAGGACTGCATGGTTGACAATGAGGAGCAGAGGGCTTGATAAATCAGCTGTGATGAGAGTATAAAGATTTTTTTTATTTTTTAACCTTTTGATTAATTTTCGGTTGAGAAAAATGGTGGCCAGCAGTTGCCATTTTGCTGCATCTGCATGGAAGCAAATTCCCAAAGAAAATTATGCAGATTCAGCAAAATGGCAAACTGCTGGCCACCATTTTTCTCAACCGAAAATTAATCAAAAGGTTAAAAAATAAAAAAAATCTTTATACTCTCATCACAGCTGATTTATCAAGACCTCTGCTCCTCATTCAATCCTACTTGAATATATTCGCTCATCTTTAGGGTTCGCAAACACAGCCATATTTTCTGTCAAAGTGCTCTCCGTTAAAAAAAGGTCTTGCACTTGGGACCAATGTTATTCAATTAGGAAAACTGAGGGAAAAGGATGCACAACCTATATAATAAATTAGGGTGCGACATAATATACCAATTACAAGTAATCACAAAAGGAGAAGAAGAGATGGTACATATACAAATGCGCACACCTTCACTCCAAAAATAATATATAAATGCAAATTTTATTAGACCTCACTTTAAAAACTTTAAAAACATATTGGTTATATTGTGCAGGTGCTGACACCTACTGGCTGTGGTTTGTATTGCACTCAGACATGCCAAATGAGATCACAGCCAACGCCCCTCCTCCTCATGTGATCGACTGCTATGTACCTACGTCCATGGTTACAAGCCTCCGACGCTGATGACATCACTTCTTGACTATACTGAGCATGTGCTGGCGTCCATTGAGGTGCTGTGAGCATTGTGCAGGCAATTATCTCCTCACATGATTCACTTCCTTCCTGGATATCAGCGGCTATCACTGATAATCAATTAGGTTATTCTGACTGATGTATATATATATCTCATTATGCCCTCCTTATTTTGATGCTTACCCTCCCTGATGAAGCTGTGTTCTACAGCGATATGCGTGGTCCCTGCACTGATCCCTGATCCTACCTCATGGGTGATATGACTTCATACATTGGATCATTTTGGCAGCCTTATACATACTATGATATGGTCTTTTAGTGGTCTGCTTTTTATAGGTGTTATTATGCTTACCACCTAGCTGTTGATGCTTTATGACACATTGTGTATTATATTGATTTATGAGTGGGTTGGTTTTGCACACTACATTTTATGTGTCATCCAATAATTGATTTTGGTGGGAGAACCACTAAAACAAAAATCCCCCCCCTCTCTCCTTTATTTATATAGAGTTGGACGTGGGTTTATATGTTATATTTCCATATTTGAACTAGCGCCACTAATTGGTAAACTCAGTGTGCATTGCTATTTCGCTAAATATTATATTCTGCCGCTTTGATAATGGAATTTTTTTCACTCATGTTGTAAATTTGTTGTCTTTTGGGTATTAGTAAATATATGTTTTTAATGTTTTTAAAGTGAGGTCTAGAGATGAGCGTTGTTCGACTCGAACTGTTCGCCAATCTCAAATTCGAGCTGTTTTGGGCGGTGTTCGAGCCGTTCGGCGAACACGAACGATTTGAGAAAAATTCGGCTGTTCGAAGTTATGTTCGATAACTGTTCGTGCACCAAAATCATAACTGGATTTTTTTTCAGTAATGATGAAAATTAATGTTAATACGCAGTTTGAGTGTACAGCGGGGCGGGGGGAGGGGCAGGGGATGGATCTCTGCAGGAATAATGAAGATCTCCATTTTTTTTTCTCTTTCCCGCATTTACAGTGGGGAGGTGCAGTCTGTCAGCCTATCAGCAGCGCACACACGGAGCGAAGTGCTTTTTTTCACACAAGCAAGGGCATGTGTCATTGGCAGTGTATGTCACATGTCCTTGCCCTATAAGACCAAGCCATTTTCCCCGTCGCCACCATTTTCTCACTGCTGCAGCTGCGTGTTAGACGGCACCGCTGTTGCTGTGTGCGCTATACCTTGTTAATTTCAAGCCAATTTTCGCACAAATCTACAGATAGCTTGGGAGTAGGGAATAGTTGTGATTGCAGTCCTTTTAAGGACTAGGTTACAGCATTTCCTACGAAATTAATCAGGCAGGTCTGTGCTCTTAAATAGATAGATTGTGGGAGTAAAGACTAATTGTAATTGCAGTCCTTTTCAGGACTAGGTTACATCAGTTCCTATCAGTTTTTGCCAGGCAGGTCTGTGCCAGTGCTGTGCAAGTTTTTTTCACAGCATTTGGCTGAATCTAGCAAAGCTAATCCTTTTTGGCCTATTGCAGAGTGTGTTAGTCAGTGGAGTAGCCTATCTGTGTTGCAAGATATACCACCTGTGTATAGAATACCAATTTTTTTACTGCACCTAGTGAAGTAAAATCTTGTGGGCATAGAATGATGCTATTAGTCCATCTATACTGACCTCCATCAGGTTGCAAATTGAATATAATTTTTTTCTGCATCTAGCTCTGAAAAAATATTTGAGCTTCTAGCAGTGTGTGGGACTTGTTCTATTAGTCCATCTATACTGACCTCCATCAGGTTGCAAACTGAATATAATTTTTTTCTGCATCTAGCTCTGAAAAAATATTTGGCCTTCTAGCAGTGTGTGGGACTTGTTCTATTAGTCCATCTATACTGACCTCCATCACGCTGCAAATTCAAAATAATTTTTTGTCTGCATCTAGCTCTGAAAAAATATTTGGCCTTCTAGCAGTGTGTGGGACTTTCTCTATTAGTCCATCTATACTGACCTCCATCAGGTTGCAAATTAAAAATAATTTTTATCTGCATCTACCTCTGAAAAAATATTTGGGCTTCTAGCTGTGTGTGGGACTTGTTCTATTAGTCCATCTATACTGACCTCCATCAGGTTGCAAACTGAATATAATTTTTGTCTGCATCTAGCTCTGAAAAAATATTTGGCCTTCTAGCAGTGTGTGGGACTTTCTCTATTAGTCCATCTATACTGACCTCCATCAGGCTGCAAATTAAAAATAATTTTTATCTGCATCTACCTCTGCAAAAATATTTGGCCTTCTAGCTGTGTGTGGGACTTGTTCTATTAGTCCATCTATACTGACCTCCATCAGGTTGCAAAGTGAATATAATTTTTTTCTGCATCTAGCTCTGAAAAATATTTGGCCTTCTAGCAGTGTGTGGGACTTTTTCTATTAATCCATCTATACAGACCTCCATCAGGTTGCAAACAGAATATAATTTTTTTCTGCATCTACCTCTGAAAAAATATTTGGGCTTCTAGCTGTGTGTGGGACTTGTTCTATTAATCCATCTATACAGACCTCCATCAGGTTGCAAACTGAATATAATTTTTTTCTGCATCTACCTCTGAAAAAATATTTGGGCTTCTAGCTGTGTGTGGGACTTGTTCTATTAGTCCATCTATACTGACCTCCATCAGGTTGCAAACTGAATATAATCTTTTTCTGCATCTAGCTCTGAAAAAATATTTGGCCTTCTAACAGTGTGTGGGACTTTCTCTATTAGTCCATCTATACTGACCTCCATCAGGTTGCAAATTAAAAATAATTTTTATCTGCATCTAGCTCTGAAAAAATATTTGGCCTTCTAGCAGTGTGTGGGACTTTCTCTATTAGTCCATCTATACTGACCTCCATCAGGTTGCAAATTAAAAATAATTTTTTGTCTGCATCTAGCTCTGAAAAAATATTTGGCCTTCTAGCAGTGTGTGGGACTTTCTCTATTAGTCCATCTATACTGACCTCCATCAGGTTGCAAATTCAAAATAATTTTTTGTCTGCATCTAGCTCTGAAAAAATATTTGGCCTTGTAGCAGTGTGTGGGACTTTCTCTATTAGTCCATCTATACTGACCTCCATCAGGTTGCAAACTGAATATATTTTTTTTCTGCATCTACCTCTGAAAAAATATTTGGACTTCTAGCTGTGTGTAGGACTTGTTCTATTAGTCCATCTATACTGACCTCCATCATGTTGCAAACTGAATACAATTTTTTTCTGCATCTACCTCTGAAAAAATATTTGGGCTTCTAGCTGTGTGTAGGACTTGTTCTATTAGTCCATCTATACTGACCTCCATCAGGTTGCAAATTGAATATAATTTTTTTCTGCATCTAACCCAGCCAATAGTTTTGGCCTAATACCACAGTTTGGCCACTCAGCTCTGCTCGGTTCCCATCCATTGTTTTTTTGTGCAAACAACTCCAGAGTTGTGAATTAGTTAACCACCAAAATGAGTGGAAAAAGGCCTGCTGCTGGTGTAAAGGGGAATAGGCGTGTTGGGAAGAAGAAAAAAGGTTGTGTCCGTGGGGTAGGTGTTAAAGCAACAGTAACATCTGCAGAAGAAAGACCATCTTCCAGCCAAACTAAAATGTCTACTTCTTTTAGCGGACAATGTGATAAGATCCCTTTTTTATGGCCACGCCAATCGCTAGAAATTCCAGATGAGGCACAAAAACAGCAGGTGCTTCAACGGATATCAAGTGCTCCTTTAAGTGGGCTCTCCTCCACATCAACTTCAACATCACAAATACTCCAGTCCTCAAAGGTGTCACCCCAATCGCACTTAATTCCTCACAGCTCCCAAATCTCCAGCTGCCCGTCTGAGTATGAGGTAGAACAGATGGTTGAGTCTGCAGAGCTGTTTACTCATACTATAGCCTGGGAATCAGAGGTCGACTCCAGCTTTTCTGTGAATCCAGACGAGGAAATGATCCGCACTGATGCCCAGAATCTTTGAGTCGGATTCAGGACCAGACGCAGAAGGTTCTGACCATAATGTAGACCCTCATTCCCAAACTGTAACTCCTGTTGGTGGAGACAATGAGGAAGACGATGATGAGACTCAAATACCTGATTGGAGCGACAACTTTAGTTTTTTGTCAGGGCAGGAACAAGTTGGCTCTGAGGACGACGGGTGTGATAACGCACAGGGTGATGATGATGAGGTTGGAGATCCCACTTACTGTCAACCCACAGTCAGCCAAGAGATGAGGTCAGCAGAGGAGGTGAGGAAGATGCTAGTGACGACGAGGTCAGGTTGCGCCTTCCTGAACAGAGACGTAGTACTGGAAGCACGTCAACAACTGCATCCTTAAACACAACTCTGCCTCTCACCACAAGTCGTGGTGGCTCTTCAGGTCGCATGGGTGCTAAGCCTTGCATAGCCTGGGCATTTTTTCAGATCGATAAAGATGACCCAACTCGTGTTATCTGTAACATTTGTCAGCAAAAGCTAAGTAGAGGCCAAAAAATACATAGTTTGAGTACTTCATGCATGAACCGGCACATGGACATGAAGCATAAGTTGCAGTGGGAAGCTCAGTGTGCTACAATGCGGCCTAGCCGGCCGGGCCAACCACCGTCTGCCATATCTTGTGCATCCGTGGCCTCTTCATTCTCTGTGACTGGGGGGACAGCAGTCACACCTGTTTTGGGGCGCAGACCTGCCACCTCTTTACCCGCAACAGCCAGCGTGATTGGCAGGTCATCATTTTCTTTGGAGGTGTAACACCAGCTGGTGTTGAGCGCTGTCCGACATCGATAGCACCACCTTTGTATCAAGGCAACCTAACATGTCCGCCTGCATCTTCCTCACAGACCGGCAGTTTGCCGGGGACACCCTTATCAACCCTGTCTAAGCACAATTGCCAGCCCTCGGTCCCTCAGATGTGGACAAGTAAAAGACCATTTCCTCCTAGCCATGAGAAAGCTAAGAGGTTGAATTTCACCATCTGCAAGCTCTTGGCTACAGAAATGCTGCCTTTCCGCCTGGTGGACACAGAGGATTTTCGAGACCTTATGTCCGTCGCAGTGCCCCAGTACCAGATGCCCAGTCGGCACTACTTCTCAAAGAAAGGTGTGCCTGCGCTTCACCAGCATGTCGCACACAACATCACCACTTCTTTGAGAAACTCTGTGTGTGACAGGGTGCATTTCACCACAGACACTTGGACGAGTAGGCATGGACAGGGGCGTTACATGTCGCTGACTGGGCACTGGGTAACCATGGTGACAGCAGGACAAGGGGCTGCTGACCAAGTCTTGCCGTCCCCACGAGTTGTGCGTCAATCCTCTTTATGTCAAAGTTCCTCCACTGATTCTGCCTCCTCAACCTCCTCTCGGTCTTCCACCTGCACCCAAAGCCTGTCTGGTCATGCCACAAGCTTTCTAACTGCGCAGAAGGGATCCTGCACACCTCCTTACTATGCTGGCAGTAGGGCTCAACGTCATCAGGCGGTTTTTACTTTGAAATGTCTGGGAAATGTGAGTCACACAGCTGAGGAGTTGTGGTCAGCTCTGGAGAACCAATTTCATGAATGGTTGTCTCCACTGGACCTGAAACCAGGGAAGGCCGTGTGCGACAATGCTGCAAACCTGGGTGCGGCCCTTCGCCGGGGCAATGTCACACACGTGCCTTGTATGGCTCACGTGTTGAACCTGGTTGTCCAGCAATTTTTAGCCCACTATCCCAGACTAGATGGCCTTCTGCAGAGGGCACGGTCGCTGTGTGCTCACTTCCGCCAGTCACATCCCGCAGCTCAGCGACTTACATCTCTACAGAAGTCGTTGGGCCTGCCACTTCACCGGCTAAAATGCGATGTGCCTACCCGGTGGAATTCAACTCTGCACATGTTGCAGCGACTGTGGCAGCACCGACAAGCCCTGGTGCAATATGTTCTGACATATAGCCTGGGCCAACGAGATCCAGAGGTGGGGCAAATCACGCTGGAGGAGTGGTCTCAGATCAGGGACCTATGCACCCTTCTGCACAGTTTTGAAATGGCGACGAAGATGTTTAGTGCTGACGATGCCATTATCAGCATGACTATTCCGGTGATTTACATGCTGGAGCACATGTTAAACAGAATTCGGAGTCAGGTGGTGGCACAAGAGGAGGTGGAGGAAGTAGAGTAGGAGGAGTTGTATGCGGAAGGGCTAACATCTGCAAGGTCCAGACGGTCGGCAGCACCAAGGCGGCAGGCATGTGAGGGTGGGGGAGATGGTTTTACCAGGGCGCATGGTAGCAGCCAAACTAGTGAGGAAGGTGCAGGAGCCCAGGAAGAAGTGGAGGACGAACTGATGGAAGACTCATCAGATGAGGGAGACCTTGATCACATTTCTGTTGTGCGAGGTTGGGGGGAGAGGACAGAGGAAGGAAGCATGATTGTTACCACGCCACCAACACAACAGGGACTTGGTGCTCCTGGATGCGCAACACACATGAGTGCCCTCTTGCTGCACTACCTGCAACATGACCCTCGAATTGTGAGAATTAGAAATAATCCTGACTACTGGGTTGCCACACTGTTAGATCCCCGGTACAAAAGTAAATTTGCAGAAATTATTCCTGCCATAGAAAGGGATGCACGCATGCAGGGGTATCAGCAGAGACTGTTGCAGAATCTTACATGTGCTTTTCCGCAAAACACCAGTGGTGCACGTAGTGAATCTCACAGTTCCAACTTGCCAACCGTGGGACCGTCAAGTGTTCAGCACTCAAACCGTAACAGAACCACAGTATCTGCTGGTAACATCAATTTTGCGGAATCATTTCACCACTTTTTTAGCCCATCCTTTGCAAGGCCACAGGAGACAAGAAGTCTGACACATAGTCAACGCCTAGAGACGATGGTACAGGAGTATCTCCAAGTAAACATTGAAGCCATGACTGTGTCACTGGACCCTTGCTCTTTTTGGGCTTCCAATCTGGATAAATGGCCGGAGCTAGCCACTTACGCCTTGGAGATCTTGTCATGGCCCGCAGCCAGCGTTCTGTCTGAACGTGTGTTCAGCGCTGCTGGTGGTGTGCTGACAGATAAGTGCACGCGGCTCTCCACTGATAATGTAGACAGACTCACGTTCATAAAGATGAACAAATCATGGATCCGAAACGACTTTTCTACCCCTGTGTCATCCTGGGGAGAGTAAAAGATTGATGATTGGTTAAAATCACCCTACCAACCGTTTTAAGCTTTCAAATTACTAATCATGTTTATCTGTATCTTGGCTGGAAAATAATTTGGGCTTTGTAGCAGTGTGCAGCACTGATCCTATTAGGCCATCTATACTAAGCTCCACCAGATTTAAAATTAATAATAATTTTTAGCTGCATCTAGCCCGGAAAATAATTTTGGGGCTCCGAGATGCGCAAGACACATAAGTGCCTTCTTGCTGCACTACCTGCAACATGACCCTCATATTGTCAGAATTCGAAGTAATCATGACTACTGGGTTGCCACACTCTTAGATCCCCCAAACTTTTCGATCAACCTTTTCATTTTAATAAAGACCAAAAAAAATGGTCATTTTTGAAATTATAAGCATTAGCAGGTTATTAGAAACTGAAATCAAACAGTTTTCAACTCAAAACTTTATTCTAGGTGATGTTACATTTTCACATAGGACCCCTTGTTTGAAAGGAGCTTCTGAACTCTCTCGTCCATTGAATTTGTCAGGTTTTGGATGGTTTCTGCTTCAATTGTTTTGCATGAGGACAGAATACCCTCCCAGAGCTGTTGCTTAGATGTGAACTTCCTCCTGCCATCATAGACACTCCTTTTGATGATGCTCCAGAGGTTCTGAATGGGGTAGAGGTCAGGGGAGCATGGGGGTCACACCATAAGTTTGTCCCCTTTTATGCCCATATCAGCCAGAGATGCAGATGTTTTATGTGCAGCATGAGATGGTGCATTATCATGCAAAAAAATGATCTTGCTGTGAAATACACGGTTCTTCTTCTTGAACCATGGCAGGAAGTGCTGTTTGAGAAAATCCACATACATTATGGAGTTCATCTTTAGCACCTTCAGGGATCCTAAAGGGGCCGACAATCTCTCTCCCCATGATTCCAGCCCAAAACATTACTCCACCTCCTCCTTGTTGGCGCTGTAGCCGTGTTTGCGTGGGGTGTCCATCAACCAGCCATCCTCCACTCCATCCATCTGGAATCATCGAGCGCTGCACGGCACTCATCCGTGAACAAAACAGTTTTGAAATCAGTCTTCATGTAATGTTTGGCCCACTGGAGCCGTTTCTGCTTGTGTGAAGTGGATAGAGGAGGTCGACAGGATGGCATATGCACAGCTGCAAACCTCTGAAGGACCCTGCATCTTGTTGTTCGGGGGACGTTGGAGGCACAAGCAGCTTCAAAAACTTGTCTGCTGCTATGACAAGACTTTTTTGCCGCTGCTCTTTTAACCTGACGTAATTGCCTGTAGGAAAGAGTCCTCAATTTGCCCTTATCAGCACGCACACGTGTGTACTGTGAATCAGCTACATACTTCTTGATTGCCAAGACACTTCATCCTGATCATCGCACAATGTTGATTGTAGTCATGCCTTGACCTAAACACTCCACAATTTGTTGCTTCTCAGCAGCCGACACATCCTTTTTCTTTCCCATTTTGGCAGAAAATGTAGGCTGCTTAATAATGTGTGACAGCCTTCTTAAGTAGTCTTGCCTTTCATTGGACACACCTGCCAAACTAATTAGCACAGGTGTCTGCAATTGCTTACAGTGATATAAAGAGCCCTGACACACATCACCATCAATGAGTTTAACTGACAAACAAACAAATTCTTCCCTTATCACTCCTAAACACTTTTTGCATAATAATTTGGAACACAGTGTACATGTGCTTTTCCACAAAACACCAGTGGTTCACGTAGTGAATCTTACAGTTCTAACTTGCCAACCGTGGTCTGTATGGAGTTGTTCAATAAAGGGCCCAAAATTAAGATAACATAGATGGGAGAGGTCTCTATGAATAGGAATTCCTAAGTATTTGATACCCTGTGAGGTCCAGGCAAAGGGAAAGTTGGACTGGATGGAATCCTATATGGATTTGGGGAGGGAGACATCGAGGGCCTCAGACTTCGCTGCATTGATTTTAAAATTTGACCATGTAACAAAGTGATCTATTTCAGCCATAACAGCATGGATGGATATATGTGATTGAGTGATATATACTAGGACATCATCAGCAAATAGAGAGCACTTGTACTCGGTGCCTCCCACCTCAATCCACCTAATATTGGGGTTATGGCGAATTGATGAGAGCAGGTGCTCCGTCACTAGGATGTATAAGAGAGGGGACAGAGGACATCCCTGCCTTGTCCCATTGGTGATTGTGAAAGGTGATGAAAATGTTCTGATGCACCCCCTGGGCCTTGGGACACCCGGAGCCGGACCCTTTTTGGTGGATGCTGGTGGTTGTAGTCTTCGTGGCGGCGACCCGGTTCCGTGGCTCAGGGTGGTCAAACCAGTGGCGGAACTATTTATGTGGTTTTAATGTTTAAATGTCCGACTACGCCACCCGTGGATTGCGGTCAGAGTGAACCGCCGCTGCAGGGCAGACCGCTGAGGCTGGTGTTGTGGGTGCAGCAGAGCATAGCATAACTCCCGACGGGAGGAGTATAGCCTCAGGGCAGTCTATGCGGAGGATGGGGGTGATGGTGCCGGGCAGCAGCAGTAACGACACGGAGTCAGTGATGCAGTCCAGGGCCTTTACTCACAGTTCTTATTATCCAGACCACGTCTGCAGGTAACAGCTGCACACGTCATACTGTGCTCACCAGGTGAGGGGCTCAGACAACTCCCAGATAACTTTGGAGCGCTTCACAGGACCCCCTTTGTGTGTCCTTTGTCTGGCCTTTCTTACCAACCCTTCTGTCTGGCTGCCTCGGGCCTCCTCTTGGTAAACTTGGCGCCAGTTTCCCTGACCCTATGTGGTGCCTTCCTAGCGGATGTAGCGAGGGGCTGCGCCACATAAAATGTCACAGCCTCCGGTTTCTAGCTGAGGGTCGTTTCCTGCCTCCACTAGTTTCGGGGACCGGTCTCCCCCTTTGGCCTGACCCCTCCACGCAGGTGGATTCGGGCGTGCGGTGGCGACTCGCCAGTCCGCACCCCTGGGATCCCTTCATTCCTCGTTCCTGGAGCCTTCTCCGCTCCTCTTCCTTCCTTCTCCCTCTTACAGGCCTGGGCCTCTGTTACTAGGCCCGCCTCCGGAGCAGAGCTCATGCAGAGCCCCTGCTCCCTGCCACTTCTGCTCAGACTTCTCTGCACTGAACTAAGATGGTGCCCACCTTTTATACTCCCTTCTCAATGCACCCAGGAACTGCTTCCTCCCTGCTCCTGCACTACAGGGTTCCCCTTCCTCAGTGTTCCCTTCCCCCACTCCAGCCAGGGACAGGGACTGTCGTGCCCATCTCAGAGGCATATTGGTCGCCCTGCCCCATGGCAATGTGGTGTAATGCATGCAGGTGTCGGGTCCTGATCCACACTCCATCCTTACCTGAGAGTGAGATATCACACCTCTGGGTGAGGTGCAATACCTCTGTAGCAACCGAGCCCTCAGGGTGCTACAGTTCCATTTATCTTCAGCCTAGGTGACGTATTGTGATACAGGGCCGTGATTTTGGCTATAAAAGGGTCCCCTAGACCCCTACCCCAAGCTTTTTAAGAGAATCATATATGGCGTGCCAGGAGACTCTATGGAATGCTTTCTCAGCATCCAACGAGAGTATCTAATTACAAATTTTTAACTGCATCTAGCCCAGGAAATTCTTTGTGCCTAGTAGCAGTGTCTGCTAGTCAGCGGATTATCCCGGCTGTTAAGCAAGCTACACCACCTGTAGTTTGGACACTTTCAAAGGAAATGCTTCGGGACCATGGGATACTCAGTGAAGAGCATCAGGAGGCACCCCAAGGCATAGGGGCTGGGACTGGCAGTAGGATGCCTTGCGGTGGACAGCCGAGCTCGATCCTTATAAAAGCTTTTTAACTGCAGCAGCTTTAGTGGACGCTACTGGAGCTGGAATTACGCGTCTGCTGGCATGAGACTTGCCCTCCAATAGATCCTTGTAAATGGATTTAAAGTGTATTCATTCAAATTAGAGAGACAATTTAAATTAAAAAGCTTAGAGCTGCCTCCACCACAGGGGGGCTCGCTCGACCCACCAGCGGACAGGCACCAGTATTGGGAGAGGGGGGCTGGCCATCAGGGTTCACCACGGCTCTGGCACAAACCCGGCGACACGGAGGTGGCACGGGCAGGAGCGGACTGAACGTGTCGGCTTCTCACTTTTTGGATTTTAGAAGGGCATGACATGCCTATATCTGTGTCTCCCCCTCCTTTTACTCCACCACCTCTTTTCTTTTCGCATGACTATATGTACTTGTCACTTTTCCATGTGTTAGTTGTGTCTTCTGAGCAGTTTGTCAGCTTTTGGACACCTTTGAAGGTGTTTTCTATGTGTTTCTATGTGTTTTTGTTTGCCTGCCATTGGTTTTAACGGTGTTCGAAGGTGTTCGACGAACAGTTCGACGAACAGTTCGGCGAACACACGGGTGTTCGACGAACCGAACTGAACTCTAACACTACGGGGGTGGCTCAACACTAGTGAGGTCTAATAAAATGTGCATTTTTATACTATTTGTGGATTGAAGGTGTGCGCATTTGTATACTGTATGTACCATCTTTTCTTCTCCTTTTGCTATGTTATTCAGTGGCGCAGTGCAGATCAATGATTTTTTACACTGTCCAAATTTTTGCTTGAAAAAAATCCCAACATGCACAATTTTCTTCCGGAAATCGGAGGAGACTCACCCATTCAAGTCTATCGGCGCAAGAATAAAATTGGATGCCAAAGTACAATTCTGTAACAAAGGAAGCCATAAATGGTTAATAGCTGCTGCTGTAAAAAATCGGATTGTATATGGATGACAAGTGTGAAAAAAAATTGTCCCACTTTTCTGGATGCAACTCTGAACAATTCGTTATACTGACGTGTGAACCTACCCTTTGGCTTAGTATATCTCCATTTATTAATTTAAATAAACATTCTTGATGTAAAGCATCCAATCACAGCTATAGAAAAATGAAAGCTGCATTATGATTGACTGCTATGGGCAACAATGCCAATTTTTATTTTACCCTCTTTAGAAAAACCTGCTCCAAGATCGATATTTCTTTTATTTCCTTAACATACTGATTTGTAGATTATGTTGTTTGGTGACTATTTACAACATATTTGCCTTCCAATAAAAATTCAGATTTTTTTTTTATTTCTGGGTGAATGCTATCATTGCCAAGGTTGAGTTATTTATCTCCCTTTCGCTTTATATGGTATTAGCGCTGCCTAATTGATCATGTTGAAGACACCGTTGTGTTCGAGCCGAGAAAAGCGCGGCTCGCGGAGACATTTTCGGAAGCCAGTGTAGCTAATTGTTTTTGTTTAGTGTTTGGATCACGTTAATTCTCTCAAGCATTAAAAGCAAAGTGAAAGATTAAAAGCGGGATATTTTTCCTGAAAAATACTCAGCCATTTCAGATATTTATGACTCATGACTCACAGTGAGAAACACATAGAAAAGAGATAGCCGCAATTTTTTTCTTCTGCCAATTCTTGGTTTTAAAACATCATTAACACTTCACCCATGTACCAAGTCGAAGCCAAAGCTCCTTGACTACCTGGCCTTTGTTCCAAGTGATCTGTAACAATTAACCTGAACTTTTGTAAGATACAAGTAAAGGCAATGTCGATTTAATAGAAGTGAGTTAGTACAGACTCTAAAAGGTCATTATGGCAACATGATATTTTCTCCCTATGGCTAAAAATAAATAGCAGATTTGCAATAACCAGCTGGAAAATAGTACATAAAAAGACCAGGCTGCAAGATTTAAAGGCATTAAAAGTCACTTTACGCCAGGGCCATTACAGGTATTCATAGCATTCCTTTATAGAACCTTTTCTTATCTTCTTGCATAAACAACACCCTAAGAAACTATTAAACAGGCTTAGAAAGGATTTTAGCAGATTTTTCTTAACCACCATGAAAACCTGACAAGGACAGACTGTCTGCTTCAAGGTTAGATTTTAAGGTAAAAAAAAAGTAGAATGTCGATGTTTCACCAATGGGCACATTTTCTGACTCTCATGCAATGGAATTTGAAATGCTGAAATTAGATAATTCTAAGGCTTGCTCTTTAAACGGGCTATCGGAAAAACATCTGCAAAGAGAAAGGGTTGTGTTACTTTATTGAAAATGTTTTAAAAGGAACCTATCACTTGATTCATGCTGCCCAAACCACAAGAGGCATGAATCAGAGCCTGACTATACAACTGCCATAGCGTTTCAAAAAGAATATGGATAAAAGATCTCTGACAGGGACCATAGGAGACTAGTCCTGAGACACCCCTGGCCAATTTTTCCTAGCCGAGCTCCAGGTGATTGACAGGTCTCTCGCTATGGGAGTGATCATTCCTGGAGCGACGTTGGGCTTAGCATGTCTGGAACCATAGGCAGTGAGGAAACTAGTCCAACGCTGCTCCAATTACCCAAACTAAAAAGCTATCTAATCATCTCACGATGTTTATATATAAATTGGATATGGCCTGTGCATAACCTGTCAGGAATAATAGTAATGTATAACATTCTTCTGTTAATTCTACTGTTTTGTTTTTATTAATTAAGTAATTACTTGTTCTTGTTTATGTAGTTCTGCTGTGATACTACAAGTGTATTATATCATATATACAGTGGTGTGAAAAAGTGTTTGCCGCTTCCTGATTTCTTATTCTTTTGCATCTTTGTTACACTTAAATACACTTAAATGTTTCAGACCACAAAACAAATGTAATATTAGACAAAGATAACACTAGTAAGCACAAAATGCAGTTTTTAAATGAAGGACTTTATTGTTAAGGGAAACAGAAATCCAAACCTACAGGGCCCTATGTGAAAAAGTGATTGCCTAAACCTAAACCTAATAACTGGTTGGACCACCCTAAAACAAATGCACTCAAGCATTTGCGATAACTGGCAATGAGTCTTTTACAATGCTGTGGGGGGAAGTTTGGCCCACTGATCTTTGCAAAATTGTTGTAATTCAGCCACATTGGAGGGTTTCAGAGCATGAACCGCCTTTTTAAGGTCATGCCACAGTATCTCAATTGGATAAAGGTCAGCACTTTGACTAGGCCACTCCAAATTCTTAATTTTGTTTTTCTTAAGCCATTCAGAGATGGACTTGCTTGTGTGTTTTGGATCATTGTCCTGGCTGCATAACCCAACTGTGCTTCAGCTTGAGCTCACGAACAAATGGCCGGACATTCTCCTTCAGGACTTTTTGGTAGACAGCCGAATTCATGGTTCCATTTACCACAGCAAATTACAAGTCCTGAAGCAGCAAAACAGCCCGAGACCGTCACACTACCACCACCATATTTTACTGTTGGTATGATGTTCATATTCTGAAATGTGTTACTTCTAAACTAGATGTAATGGGTCAGCCCACAGAGTATTCTCTCAAAAGTCTTGGCTATCATCAAGATGGTTTCTGGCAAAACTGAGATGAGCCTTTATGTTATTTTTCCTCAGCAGTGGTTTTCGTCTTGGAACTCTGCCATGTATGCCATTTTTGCCCTGTATCATTCTTAGGTTGGAGTCATGAACACTGACCTTATCGCAATCAAGTGAGGCCTGCAATTATTATTTATTATTATAGCGCTATTATTCCATGGCGCTTTACATGTGAAATAAGGGGTATACATACAAAAACAATTACAATGATCTATAACAAAACGTGACAGTGACTGGTACAGGAGGAGAGAGGACCCTGCCTGCGAGAGCTCACAGTCTACAAGGGCTGGGTGAGGATACAGTAGGTGGGGGTAGAGCTAGTCGTGAAGCAGTATGGTGGAACAATGGTTGCTGCAGGTTCTAGGCTTGTCGGAAGAGGCGAGTCTTCAGGTTCTTTTTGAAGATTTCCACGATAGGCGAGAGTCTAATATGTTGGAGTAGAGAGTTTCACAGTAGGAGGGACGCACGGGAGAAATCTTGTATGCGGTTGTTGGAAGAGGAGATAAGAAGGGAGTAGAGCAGGAGATCTTGTGAGGATCGGAGGTTGCATGCAGGTATGTACCGGGAGACTAGGTCACAGATGTATGGAGGAGACAGGTTGTGGATGGCTTTATATGCCAAGGTTAGGGTTTTGAACTGGAGTCTCTGGGCAATGGGAGCCATGGAAGGGATCGACAGAGGAGAGGCCAGGAAATAGCAGTGGGGACAGGTGGATTAGTAAGGCAACAGAGTTTAGGATAGATTGGAGAGGTGTGAGAGTGTTAGAGGGGAGGATACAGAGCAGGAGGTTGCAGTAGTCGAGGCTGGAGATGATGAGGGAGCGCACTAGTCTTTTTGCAGATTCATGGTTGAGGAATGTGCGGATCCATGAGATATTTTTGAGTTGGAGTCGGCAGGAAGTGGAAGGGGCTTGGATATGTGGTTTGAAGGAGATTTCAGAGTCCAGGGTTAAGCCAAGGCAGCGAGCTTGCGGGACGGGGGAGAGTAAACATCCATTGACGTTGATAGGTAGGTCAGATGGGGGGGATGAATGAGATGGTGGAAAGTCAATGAATTCTGTTTTATGCATGTTAAGTTTTAGAAATCTAGCAGAGAAGAAGGATGAGATAGCAGACAGACATTGTGGTATTTTGGTTAGTTGGGAGGAGATTTCGGGTCCAAAGAGGCAGATCAGCATAGAGGTGATACTGAAAGCCGTGAGAATCTATGAGCTGTCCCATGCCAAAGGTGTAGATGGTTAAGAGCAGGGGTCCTAGAACTGAACCTTGAGGGACGCCGACAGATAGAGGGCAAGATGGGGAGGTGGTGTGTGAGTGGGAGACACAATGTCCTGTCTGTTAGGATTGAAGAGACCCAAGATAGGGCCAAGTCAGTTATGCCAATAGATGAGAGAGTTTGTAGTAAGAAGGAATCGTCCACTGTGTCGAAGGCAGATGACAGGTCAAGGAGGAGGAGGATAGAGTAGTTTCGTTTGGATTTGGCAGTTATTAGGTCGTTGGTGACTTTAGTCAGGTCAGTTTCAGTAGAATGGTGCAGTCTGAAGCCAGATTGGAGGTGGTCAAACATAGCACAGGAGGAGAGGTGGGAGGACAGATCAAAGTGGACATGTTGTTCCAGTAGTTTTGAGGCATAGGGGAGGAGTGATATGGGGCGATAAGTAGTCCGAGAGGATGAGTCAAGGGAGGGCTTTTTGAGGATGGGTGTGATCGAGGCATGTTTGAAGCATGAGGGGAAGACATCAGTTGTTAGTGACAGGTTGAAAAGGTGGGTTAGGGTTGGGCTGAAGATAGTGGTAAGGTTGGGGATGAGGTGGGATGGGATTTGGTCAAGTTCACAGGTGGTGTGGTGTGATTTGGCGAGTAAAAAGGAAAGCTGATCTTCTGTAATGGTGGAGAAGCTGGTTTTAGAAGCAGAGGATTAATAGGTGTGAGGAGGGGCTGGGGGGACTTTAGGCAAAAACTCTGTTTGTTGGTTTCAATCTTTTGCTTGAAGATTGAGGCAAAGTCTTCGGCTGAGAGGAGAGTTTGCACTTGAAAGTAGTGAGGGACTTTTTAAATGCGATGAAGTGCTCATTGGACCCACTCCAACCTTTTCCATCTACGCTCAGCAACCCTGTCACAGTTCTTTGGTTAGGCTGGTGTGCCAGGGTTGCAGATGTTTGGATGTTGTTGTGGGTTCTTTTGTGACCTCTTGAATGAGTCGTCTCTGTGTTCTTGGGGTAATTTTGGTCGGCCGGCCACTCCTGGGAAGGTTCACCAGTATTTCATGTTTTCACAATTTATGGATAATAGCTGTCACTGTGGTTCGCTGGAGTCCCGAAACCTTAGGAGTTGCTTTATAATCTTTTCCAAACTGATAGATCTCAATTACTTTGTTTCTCATTTGTTTCTGAATTTCTTTCGATCGCAGCATGAGGTCTAGGTTTTGAGGATCTTTTGGTCTACTTTACTTTGTCAGGCAGGTCCTATTTAAGTGATTTCTTGACTGACAACATGTGTGGAAGGAATCAGGCCTGTGTATGGCTAGGGAAATTGAACTCCGCTTTCCAAAGATGTGACAAACCACAATTTATTTATGTTTTAAAGTGGGGGGGGGGGGGGCAATCACTTTTTCACACAATTCCAGTAGGCTTAGATTTCTTTTTCCCTTAATAATAAAGATCTTCATTTAAAAACTGCATTTCGTGTTTACTTGTGTTATCTTTGTCTAATATTTAAATTTATTTTGTGATCTGAAACATTTAAGTGTGACAAACATGTAAAAGAATAAGAAATCAGGAAGGGGGCAAATACTTTTTCACACAGGTGATTTGAAGCGATGAGACGAAAGTCAATAAACTGAGCTCTGATGAGTGCAAATGGGTCTGGATGAAGCAAGGGAAAAAGGGGCTAGCGAATCGAGAAATTTAAGGAACTGTTAAATGCGGTAGAGGAAGCCTGATGCTATGGGATTGTTTCACAGCCAAAGGTGTTGGATACTTGACCAGGATTGATGGTGGTCTCAATTCTGAGCTATATGTGAGTATCCTACAAGATGAGTTACTTCGTACACTCGAGTACTATCTGTATGAAAAGGACAACATAGTGTTCCAGCAGGACAATGACCCGAAGCATACATTGAGATTGGCAGAGAAATGGTTAAACGACAATGAAGTAGAGGTGCTAGATTGGCCTCCACAGTCGCCAAACCTTAACCCAATCGAACACTTGTGGGTAGAGTTGAAGAAAAAGCTGTATACATACCCAAGTGTATCAACCAGTATACATCAACTTTGGGAACGTGTAGAAGAGACTTGGGATCTGATTTAAACATGGTTTAATACATATACACAGCCATGTGTGGGACAAACAGCTCTCAATTTACAAAGTGAACCACACCCAGATATATGGTGAGCAGCCATCTCTACCAACTCATGAGCTTCTCACAATCAATCAGTCACGGCTGATTAACCCCTTTTAGTCCTATGCGAACTAAAGCATTACTCCAAGTTTATCTCCCAGCAACTAGGTGTTTAGCAGCCCCCTTTCATACCTCCACTCTCTGCCTAAAACTGTAGGCTGGGCACCTTCTTCCACTACACATGGGATTCTTGAGTGGGCATCACATTACCATGTAACACCCAGCTCTATGTTCCACATGGATGAGGAAATCCTGCAGGGCTAGAAACCAGCGGGTAACTGGGCCGGAGCTTCCTGCAATCTGAATTGCATCCGGACCTATTGGAAGCAACCTTCGGGTGTAGAGAAAGCTGTGTGCTCCTTGGCTTCTTGTGGCATGGCAATTTGCCAATATCCCTTTGTTAGATCCAAGTAGGCTATGTACTTTGCTGGCCCAAGTCTCTCGATCAGCTCAGTGACAGGCGGCATCTTATGTCAAACTCGGAGACTTCGTTCAGCTTCCGATAATCATTACAGAATCTCCATTCTTCATCGAGTTTTGGAACAGTAAGAGAACTGTTAGATAGATCAGCAGCAGATAAAATAGTGATTTTATCAAAATGATATTAAGCAGCCTAGTAAGGGACACATCTCTGGAATCACAGTTTCTCCTTCTACACCATCATGCTCTCAGATTACATAGGAAAAAAAATGGTGACAAATTCCCTTTAAATATGCAGCATAGTATAAATTGTATACAATTTGTGTATATACCATGTCATCAAATGCAAGTGTTAGCTCTACTAATAATCACCAGTAGTAAAAAAAAGTATCTGAAGATCCTTGAAAAAATAAAAATCTGGCCCTGGACATTTAACTTTATGAGAGACTAAATATATTGATTCTCTTTCAGCCAATTTCTAGTGATGCTAGGTATAGGTTACATGGAGTGAACCATGAATTTACATAGCAACAGAAAAGAGCAGAGCTGCGTGAAGATGCCACCAAATCTTCCAACTGTCATGGAGCTGATGTAATGGCATGACAAGTAAAAAGTTGACACACGTAGAATACATTAATGAATTGTCAACAGTGCTGTCAATTTGAACAGCACTCATATTTCCTGTTATATAAAAGCTCTAGACACTTCCAAGCGCAGACAATTTCAGATCTCTCAAGATCTGTCAAGTAGAAAAACTTTTACATGTATATTTGTAAGTGATGCAAAGTGCACATCTCTCAAACAAAAAAAAATAGGCATAGAATGTTAGATATCAGAAAGATGATAGATTGATGATAGATAGAATTTCTAGAAAATTGACCTTTCATAAAGTTTTTTAAAGAATGGAAAAAAAGTAATAATTGTGATCTTGTTGCTGTGCAAATGACATGTTAAATGATGTCTGCATTTGTATAGTGGAACTGATTACATTTTCATGTTGTTCATTGGGCGGTATAAAGAAGAGATGACGATGCCACTGATTTATCAGAGTTGTTGAATTACTTGTCTTTTATGATTGTGCACTTTTATTACCAGTGTAGCTGTTTTAACATAACTTTGAACAAAAAAATTCAACTTCCATCATAAATACATTGAAAATACCCCCGTACTGTAGTTTTATAATATTTATTGAATTACCGCCTATCATTGATCGATAACCAAG
Organism: Phyllobates terribilis; assembly: GCF_046119375.1. NCBI lineage: Eukaryota > Metazoa > Chordata > Amphibia > Anura > Dendrobatidae > Phyllobates > Phyllobates terribilis. The sequence continues at coordinate 549,023,529 of NW_027362761.1, forward strand.
TGTGGCTATGGTGCTATTTCATATTGTATTCTCTGCCATAAGAAGTTTTTTTTCATGTTCCTGTGAAAAGTTTGACAGCAAAACTAACTTAGTATTCAGCACTATTCATTGCTGTCAGAAAATTACAGAACTCAACAAAATCTTAAAAGAACACAAAACCAATGAAGACCAAAAGTGTATCAATCCTGAAAATGTTATTGACAACTTTTTTAGTTTTTTTTTTCCCACATTAGATTAAATTATGTTTAAGTACAAGGTGGGCATCATTATCTATAATGCTTGGGATTGCAGACTTATATTTATTTTCCTGCAATTTCACGCATCATATTTAAAAAGAATGACATTTGAAAATCTCATCTTCATCTTTCAGAAATTGTTCATTTTATGGAGATTAAGTTTATCTAAGAAGAAGATTTAAAGTGACGTTATTCAAGGAATTTATATTTAAAAGTGTTTTACAAAACTTAAATTCTTTTTACTTTGCATATGAATTTTTTTTACAGCAGATTTCTGTATAACACCATTTTCTTGCATCAATAGTTATTTAGAAATATCCTAGGACATTTTTTTAACTACATAAAACAATACCCCCATAATCATATTAAAAAAAATGTTAAAAATGTGTGTTAAATTTCATTTTGTGACTGAAGCCTGCTTCTTGTAGGTAGGAGACAAGCACATTTGTCAGATCCGATGACTCGCCACAGGCAGGGGTGTAATAGCCATGGTAGCAGAGGTCGTGACCAGGCCTGTGCAGGTGGAGGCCCATGTGGGTGAGCGGTCCGCCGATGCCAGTAGAAACTTTAGCTGGATGAACGCCCTCGGATGCGGAAGTGTATTGCTGCACTCAGACATGTTGGGTTAGTGTGTGGCAATCCATGTTGCTGGTCAATCAGAGGCCAGCAGCTGACGTTGGAGTGCATGTCACTGGAGGTGCATAGCAGTGACGTCATGCGCTCCTGTTGCTTGCATGCTGAAGTCAGCTGCCCGCTTCAGAAAGGATGCCATGAGATGGGGGAGCAAGGGGAAGGTGAGTATAATAGTTTATTTTTTTCCTACACATTAAAGAACAGCAGCAGAACGGGGAACATATACCAGCATGAGGCCCAGGATAACGGACATATACCAGGATAAAGGACATATTACCAGGATGGGGCCCAGGATAAGGGACATATTATCTGGATGGGGGATATACACACGTGGTCAAAATTGTTGGTACCCCTCGTTTAATGAAAGAAGATCCCACAGTGGTCACAGAAATAACTTGAATATGACATAAGTAATAATAAATTAATAATCTATGAAAATGAACAAATGAAAGTCAGACATTGCTTTTCAACCCTGCTTCCACAGAATTTAAAAAAAAAATTAACTCATGAAATAGGCTTGGACAGAAAAGATGGTACTCTTAACTTAACATTTTGTTGAACAACCTTTTGAGGCAATCACTGCAATCAAACGATTCCTGTAACTGTCAATGAGACTTCTGTACCTCTCGACAGTTGTTTTGTTCAACTCCTCATGAGCAAACTGCTCCAGTTGTCTCGTGTTTGAAGGTTGCCTTTACCAGATGGCATGTTTCGGCTCTTTCCAAAGATGCTCAATAGGATTTAGGTCAGGGCTCAAAGAAGGCCACTTCAGAATAGTCCAATGTTTTCCTCTTAGCCATTCTTGGGTGTTTTTAGCTGTGTGTTTTGGGTCATTATACTGTTGCAAGACCCATGACCTGTGACTGAGACCAAACTTTCTGACACTGGGCAGCACATTTCTCTATAGAATCCCTTGATAGTCTTGAGATTTCATTGTACCCTGCTCAGATTCAAGACACCCTGTGCCAGATGCAGCAAAGCAGCCTCAGAACATAACAGAGCCTCCTCCAGGTGGAGCCTGCCGTGTGCTGCAAGAGTTGTGCTGTGTGTGGAGAGAGCTCCTGGGAAGGGAGGAGAGCCAGGCGGAGGTGACCGAGCGGACCGGGAGGACCAGTAGGAGGCGACCGGAGGGACGAGCGCAAGAGAGCGCTGTGGCAGCGTGCAGTGCCGGCCAGCTGAGGGTGCCAGGTGGTGGTGACCAGGAGGTGATCAGGAGGACCGGTAAGAGGCGACCGGAGGGACAAGCGCGCTGTGATAGCATGCAGCGTCCCTAGAGGAGGTGAGTGAGGGGCAGGAGGCCGCGATAAGCGGCCCTACTGAACCCAAGTGTGTACTGTACTGTATTGTATTTGTATCTGTATTGTAATTGTATTGTATTCCCTAGTCCATATTTAATTGATTACCCCCCCGTCCATATTTAAATTGATTCCCCTGAACACCCCCGTCCATATTTAACTGATCCTTCTGACCACATTAAATTGACCGCCCCGTCCTCATTTAATTGATCCCCGACCACCCCCCGTCCATATTAAAGTGATCCCCCTGACCACATTTAAATGATTGACCCCCCCAGCCCATAATTGATTGATCCCCCTTGTCCTATTTAATAGATTCCCCTTGTCCACTTTTACTCATCCCCAGTCCCTATCTATTTGCCTTATCCCCACCATATTTAATTAACCCCTGTCCATAATTAATTGATTGATTCCCTAGTCCACAATTAATTATTTCCCCAGTTCATACTTATTGATCCCAGTCCATAGTTAATTGACACACCGTCCATACTTAATTAATCCACCTGACCCACTCAGCTGATCCCCCGTCCATACTTAATTGATACTTAATTGATCCCCCGTCCATACTTAACTGATCCCGCGCCGATATCTAATCGATACACTTGCACATCCCTAATTGATCCCCGTCCATACACCTATATATAAATAATTGTGTTTTGTACTTGTACATATATACTGACTGTATCCCCATATTTAGAATGACGTCCATGTTGGCCGGAGCCGTGCAGTGTACATCTTGCGCAATGTATGCATTCTCTGAGCTACCGCTCAGGGATCCATACTGCTGCGAGAGATGTGAGCATATCGTGCACTTGGAAGCCCAAATCCTGGATCTAAGTGCTCAGATAGCGGTACTGAGGAGCATCGACAACATGGAACGGAGTTTGCTGCTCACCGAGCAGACACTCAATGGGTCAATACTGGGGGTGGAGCATAGAGGGGAAGTGCAGGCTGAACAGTCAGGGAGCTGGATAACAGTTAGGAGGGATAGAGGGAAGAAGTATAGGAAGGCTGATTCAGAACCGGCATTATTGGAGCACGACAGATCCTCTGACCGCCGGGGGAGTGTATGCTCCAGTAATGAGGGGGAGGGGGGAAGTATAGGGCAGGCTAGACAGGTCCTGGCAGTGGGTGACTCTATTATTAGGGGGACAGACAGGGCAATCTGTCACAAAGACCGGGATCGCCGAACGGTGTGCTGCCTCCCTGGCGCTCGAGTCCGGCACATCACGGATCGGGTTGACAGGTTACTGGGTGGGGCTGGCGAAGACCCAGCGGTCATGGTCCACATTGGCACCAATGACAAAGTGAGTGGTAGATGGAGGGTCCTTAAAAATGATTTCAGGGATCTAGGTAGGAAGCTTAGGGCAAGGACCTCCAAGGTAGTTTTCTCAGAAATACTACCAATCCCGCGAGCCACACAGGAGCGCCAACGGGAGGTTAGGGAGGTGAATAAGTGGCTAAAGAGTTGGTGCAAGGCAGAAGGGTTTGGGTTCATGGAGAACTGGGCCGACTTCGCTGTCGGCTACAGGCTCTACCGTAGGGACGGGCTGCACCTCAATGGGGAGGGTGCAGCGGTGCTGGGGAAGAAGATGGCTAATAGGTTGGAGGAGTTTTTAAACTAGAGACGGGGGGGGGGGGAACCAAGGAAATAGGTGGGATGTGAGGCAAGCAAGGGGGAAGGGGAGAAGTGAATATAATGAGGGTGGAGAGGGGGGTGGGGATAGTACAGTTAGATCGTTAGAGAAGAATAGGATGCTAAATAGCCCCAAAGTTTTATCTTGCATGCTGACCAACGCAAGAAGCCTGACCAATAAGGCGGATGAGCTGCGGGCGCTTATATCGGAGGAGAGGTATGACATCGTAGGTATAACAGAGACTTGGCTAGACGATAGCTACGACTGGGCGGTAAATTTAACAGATTATAGTTTATTTAGAAGGGACCGGAAACAGGGGAAGGGCGGAGGAGTCTGCTTATATGTAAAGTCACGTCTAAAGCCCAGACTAAGGGAAGATATAGGAGAGGGAGAAGAGGGGTCGAGTCCATGTGGGTAGAGATAGAGGGGGCAAAAAATAATAATAAAATATTACTGGGGGTCTGCTATAAGCCACCCAATATAACAGAGGAGAATGAGAAACTGCTATTAGGACAAATAGACAAAGTAGCAAAACATAATGAGGTGATTGTAATGGGGGACTTCAACTACCCGGATATTGACTGGGAAACAGAAACCTGTAGATCGCAGAAAGGAAAAAGGTTCTTGACAAATATCAAGGATAATTATCTCTCCCAACTAGTGGAGGAACCAATGAGAGGGAAGGCCGTGTTGGACTTAATATTGACTAATAGGCCTGATAGAATAACTGAGGTACAGATAGGGGGGCACCTAGGTAATAGCGATCATAATATTATCAATTTCAAAATGCCCTTCAGTAGGGTTATCAATAAGGGAACAACTAAAACATTAAACTTTAGGAGGGCGAAGTTTGATCAGCTGAAAGAAAACCTTCAACTTATTGACTGGGACAAAGTTCTTAATCAAGGAAATACGAATAGTAAATGGGAAACCTTCAAAAGAATTCTGAATACTCAGTGCGAGAGGTATATACCGTATTGGAATAAAAGGGCCAGAAATAAGAGGAAACCAATATGGTTGAATAAGAATGTAAAAGGGGCGTTAAATAGCAAAAAAGAGGCATTCAAGAGATTAAAACAGGAAAACAGTAAGGAGGCACTAATGTGTTACAAGGAAAAAACGAGAACCTGTAAAAAACAAGTAAAAATAGCGAAGGAGGAAACAGAGAGACGTATTGCTAGGGAAAGTAGATCAAATCCCAAACTGTTCTTTACGTATATAAATAGTAAAAGGATTAAATCGGATAATATTGGACCGATAAAAAGTGATGAAGGCAATATCATAGAGAAAGATGAGGATAAAGCTAATCTATTAAATAAATTTTTTTCGTCAACTTTCACAAAGGAAAAAGAACTAACAGGCGAAATGAGAAGTGACAAGCTTAATCCTCCACTAAGTATGACAAATCTAACCCAAGCTGGGGTACAGAAACGCCTCAGTAACATTAAAATAAACAAATCACCAGGACCTGATGGCATACACCCACGGGTACTAAGGGAACTAAGTAATGTGATAGACAGACCGTTATATCTTATATTTAAGGACTCTGTTGAGACTGGGTCTGTACCACTTGATTGGCGACAGGCGAATGTAGTGCCAATATTCAAAAAGGGAGCAAAAAGTAACACCGGAAACTATCGGCCGGTGAGTCTGACGTCCGTTGTGGGCAAAATTTTTGAAGGCTTTATTAATGAGGCAATCATGGAGCATCTTGATGCTAATAATCTATTAACCCCGAACCAACATGGATTCATGAGGAATCGCTCCTGCCAAACAAACCTGATTAACTTCTACGAGGAGGTTAGCTCTCGAGTAGATCAGGGGGAACCAGTGGATGTCGTGTATCTCGACTTCTCAAAAGCGTTCGATAGCGTGCCACATAATAGATTGCTATACAAAATGAGAATGATGGGGCTGGGGGAAAATGTCTGCAAGTGGGTAGCTAACTGGCTAAGGGATAGAAGGCAGAGTGTGGTTATAAATGAAATATACTCAGATTGGGTAAGCGTCACTAGTGGGGTACCACAGGGGTCTGTACTAGGCCCAATGTTATTTAATATCTTTATTAACGACATAGTCAACGGGATAAATAGTAAAATATCAATATTTGCAGATGACACAAAGTTATGTAAATCAATTAATACAAAAGAGGACAGTGCAGACCTACAGAAGGATTTGGATAAGCTGGGTAGGTGGAGCATTAAATGGCAAATGAGGTTTAACGAGGAGAAATGTAAGGTCATACATATGGGAAGGAAAAATGGAAGTCACCAGTACTCACTGAATGGGAAATCATTGGGGCATTCAGAGATGGAGAAGGACTTGGGCATCTTGATTGATAGCAAACTAAATTGGAGTGCCCAAAGTCAGGCCGCTGCTGTAAGGGCAAACAGGGTAATGGGATGTATCAGAAGAGGTATAGCTGCAAAGGATGAGAACATTGTTCTTCCACTGTACAAAGCACTGGTCAGACCACACTTGGAATACTGTGCTCAGTTATGGGCCCCAATATATAGAAAGGATATAAACGAGCTTGAAAAGGTACAAAGGAGGGCAACAAAATTAATAAGGGGAATGGAGGGACTGCAATACCCAGAGAGGTTGGCAAAACTAGGACTATTCAGCCTGGAAAAGAGAAGGTTGAGGGGGGACATAATAAATGTGTACAAATATGTTAGGGGACAGTATAGAGACCTTGCCCGGGATTTGTTCAAAAGGAGGGATATTACGGTAACAAGAGGGCATTCACTAAGACTGGAAGAGAAAAGGTTTCAGCACCAGCATAGGAAGGGGTTCTTTACGGTAAGAGCAGTGAGAATATGGAATTCACTGAGTGAGGAGACGGTAATGTCGGATTCACTACACCAGTTCAAGCGGGGACTGGATGCATTTCTAGATACCAGGCAGATTTCAGCGTATACTTAAAAATAAAATAAAATAGTAGGTTGATACAGGGATTTATTCTGACTGCTGGTTTCAGAGTCGGGAGGGAATTTTTCCTCAGGTGAAGATTGGCTAAATCATTTGGGGTTTTTGCTCTCCTCTGGATCAACTTTAGCAATTACAGAACTAACAGGTCGAACTTGATGGACGCAATTCTTTATTCGGCTTTACTAACTATGTAACTATGTTACACAGTAGGGACAGTGTTCTTTTCTTGATTTGCTTCATTTTTCCGTCTGTGAACATAGAGGTGATATGCCTTGCCAAAAACTTCCATTTTTGTCTCATGTGTCCATAGGACATTCTCCCAGAAGCTTTGTAGCTTGTCACCATGTAGTTTGGCAAATTCCAGTCTGGCATTTTAATGATTTTTTTTTCAACAATGGTGTTCTCCTTGGTCGTCTCCCATGAAGTCCACTTTGGATCAAACAACGACAGATGGTGCGATCTGACACTGATGTTCCTTGAGCTTGAAGTTCACCTTTACTCTCTTTAGAAGTTATCTTTGGCTCTTTTGTTACCATTTTTATTATCTGTGTCTTTGATTTGTCATCAATTTTCCTCCTGCGGCCACATCCAGGGGGATTGGCTGTGACTGTGGTCCCAGCTGCCTTGAGATTATTAACAAGTTCCGCCGTGTAGTTTTAGGCTGATCTCTCACCTTCCTCATGATCAAGGATATCAAAGAGGTGTGATTTTTCATGGTGCCCCAGATCGATGTCGATTCACAGTCATTTTGTATTTCTTCCATTTTCTTACTATTGCACCAACAGCAGTCTTCTTCTCGCCCAGCATCTTACTTTTGGTTTTGTAGCACATTCTAGCTTTGTGCAAGTCTATGATCTTGTCCCTGACATCCTTAGAAAGCTCTTTGGTCTTGCCCATATTGTAGAAGTTAGAGTCTGACTGATTATTTGAGTCTGTGGACAGTAGTCTTTTATACAGGTGACTATATAAGACAGCTGTCTTTAATGTAGGTAACGAGTTGATTAGGAGTGTCTAACTGGTCTGTAGGAGCGAGAACTCATAATGGGATCAAATACTTATTTCTCACATGATGATGGGAAGGGGTTAAGCTACATTATGAAGTAAGTACATATCCATTTATACGGCAGCGTTTTCTGAGAAACATACTTGTATTTCCAACATCTGTGGACTACTTTCCAAGAAAATGTTTTTACTTGCTGAGCACTCTTACTATCATTGTATGGGTTCATGCACATGACCGTATTTTTGGTCCCAGTGCGATCCGACAAAACATTGGGCAATGTTATTCTATGGGGCCGTGCACATGTCCGATTTTTTTCCTTGGACCAAGATGGTCCAAGTTGATCCAAGGGAAAAATTGCACCATGCTGGAGTTTGATCCCATATTCAGATCGCACTCAGCCATGCAAATCAATGAGTGCATGGACATCTGAGTGCAGTCTGATTTTCACAGACTGACAGAATGGAGAAGATGGAGGATTTTTTTTTTCATCTTCTTCTCATCCTAGAGAACTGGATCACACTATGCTGGCACGCTGATCAGAGTGTGATTTGTATAATTGACCCAATTATCAAGGATGAAAGAAAACTGGTTGTGTGCACGAGTCCTATGGCTGATTTACTTAGTGTTGAATCCTATCTGCTCTTTAAATTTGTAAGCTTTTGGCTTGGGGAGTGTTACACCTGATTAAAAAAGGTTTGAATCCCATCAAACAAAAGTATGTCTTGTTTCGGCTGGTGAACCCTTCAAAATTGTCCAAATTGTGCACTATGTACCTAAGTTTTAAAAACATAGTCTAGATGGGAGTAATACAGTATAAATTTCACATATTAAGTTTTTGTATACATCTTAGTGAACACAGTGTCTGCTGCCCTGCTGGTTATGTATATCCTGTAGTCACAGCAGTTTGCACTCGTTCACATTTTCTTCATTCTGTTAGGAGTAGTGTTGAGCACATTTGTTCGGCATTTCAAATTCGAGTTCGTGTTCGGGGGTTCCGACTTGTTCGTGCCCAAAAAATCGGCTCTGCCCACCAACATCCCTGATTTGCCACGCTGTCACGCAGATGTCATCTGCGTGACAGCATGGCAAATCAGGGATGTTCTTGGGCGGAGCCGATTTTTGAGCGCGAACAAGTCAGAATCCCGAACACGAATTTGAAATTCGAAATTCGCTCAACACTAGTTAGGAGGTGCTGGTCAAATTTTTTGCTTTTTTTTATAGTATACTATTGGAGCTGATGACTGATCGCAAAAGCGGGTGTATAGATAGACCAAAAATTAAGATTAGATATAGCTATTGGTACATGATAAAATATAACCTTTATAGGTGTCTTACTAAAATTTAAAGTGCAAAAATAGTCTCACAAATCAAAACGCACATAAAAAGTGATGAGACAGCCAGTATCTCTAAAAATGAGGAAATAACCTCTTACATAGCAATCAAGAACAGTATACCTATTAAATTCCTATTAGCCATAAGAGTAGACAAAGGAAATAAACCAATTATATAGGCCTAGCCAATACCAATCTGTATGGATATGTTCTTGAAAAATAGTATAGTGTTATTGTCAGTTTTATTTTGAAATGAGTCATGTAACACCTCAAAATAACCTTTTCATAATACCCACTGTCAGGCCTTACTCAGGACCATATCATTTAGTTAGACAGGGGTAGGTCAGCATATATAATATCTATAATATAACCGGGGATGTGTGTCTCTGTCTGAAGCCTTTATAGACTGCGCATGCGTGACACGCACTCTGGCTCCAGACAGAAGCAGGCATCCAGCTGCTGCAGGTAAGAGGAGTGTATGGCACCGGAGATCGCAGTATACTTAGACACTGAACACATACCGCGATCTCTGGCGCCATACTTAGATACTTACCTGACCAATAGGAGCGTTGCCGCAGTGCCTCTCTTCGCTGGAGACTGGGGCAGGAGTGAGGCGTCGCATCCACGCATGCGCATAGCGCTATCCGGCGCCATTTTACTGAAGACACATTTGCAGTGTGTCTTCAGCAAAAAGGCGCCGACAGCGTGGTGCTCCGGTACCGCACTCCTCCCCCGGCCTCCGACAGAACAGGACACCACAGCGCTGGAACACATGGATTAGAGGGTGAGGGGACCATGCATACCAGAATTGGGGGGTGAGGGGGCCACACATACCAGGATTGTGGGGTGAGGGGACCATGCATACCAGGATGGGGGGTGCCATGCATACCAGGATAAGGATGAGGGCTGCCATGTATACTAGGATGAGAGATTGGGTGCCATGCATACCTGGTTTCTGGGATGAGGAGGTCAAACATGCCAGAATTGGGATGAGGGGTGCCATGCATACCAGGATGAGGGTTACCATGTATACCAAGATTAGGGATGAGGGGCCCATGCATACCAGGATAGGGATAAGGAGTGCCATGCATACCAGGATGGGGTGAGGGAGCCATACATACCAGGATTGGGGGTGAGGGTACCATGCATACCAGGATTGGGGGGTGAGGGGACCATGCATACCAGGATTTGGGGGTAAGGGGACCAGGCATACCAGGATTGGGGTTGAGGGGTACCACACATACCCGGATTGGAGGGTGAGGGGACCATGCATACCAGGATGAGGGGTACCATGCATACCAGGATTGGGGGGTGAGGGGACCATGCATACCAGGATTGGGGGTGAGGGGACCATGCATACCAGGATTGGGGGGTGAGGGGGCCACACATACCAGGATTGTGGGGTGAGGGGACCATGCATATCTGGATTGGGGGGTGAGGAGACCATGCATACCAGTATGAGGGGTACCATGCATGCCAGGATAAGGATGAGGGGTGCCATGTATACTAGGATGAGAGATTGGGTGCCATGCATACCTGGTTTCTGGGATGAGGAGGTCAAACATGCCAGAATTGGGATGAGGCGTGCCATGCATAACAGGATGAGGGTTACCATGTATACCAAGATTGGGGATGAGGGGCCCATGCATACCAGGATAGGGATAAGTAGTGCCATGCATACCAGGATTGGGGTGAGGGGGCCACACATACCAGGATTGTGGGGTGAGGGGACCATGCATATCTGGATTGGGGGTTGAGGGGACCATGCATACCGGGATTAGGAGTGAGGGATGCCATGCATACCAGGATTGGAGGGTGAGGGGTACCACACATACCAGGATTAGAGGGTGAGGGGACCATGCATACCAGGATGAGGGGTACCATGCATACCAGGATTGGGGGGTGAGGGGACCATGCATACCAGGATTTGGGGCTGAGGGGTGTCATGCATACCAGAATAGGAATGCAGGGCACCATGCATACCAGGATGAGGGGTACCATGAATTCCAGGATAAGGATGAGGGGTGCCATGTATACTAGGATGAGAGATTGGGTGCCATGCATACCAGGTTTCTGGGATAAGGAGGTCACACATGCCAGAATTGGGATGAGGGGTGACATGCATACCAGGATGAGGGGTACCATGTATACCAGGATTGGGGATGAGGGACCCATGGATACCAGGATAGGGGTAAGGAGTGCCATGCATACCAGGATTGGGCGTGAGGGAGCCATACATACCAGGATTGGGGATGAGGGGTGCCATGCATACCAGAATTGGGGATGAGGGGTGAAATGCACACCAGGATTGGGGATGAGGGGTACCATGTAAACCAGGATTGGGGATGAGGGAGTCATGCATACCAGGATTGGGGATGAGGGGTGCCATGCATACTGAGATTGGGGATGATGGGTGCCATGCAAACCGGGATTTGGGGTGAGGGGTGCCATGCATACCAGGATTGGGGGTGAGGGGTGCCATGCATACCGGGATTGGGGGTGAGGGGTGCAATGCATACCGGGATAGGATTGGGGGTGATGGGTGCCATGCATACCAGGATTGGGGGGTGAGGGGACCATGCATACTGGGATTAGGAGTGAGGGATGCCATGCATACCAGGATTGGGGGTGAGGGGTACCACACATACCAGGATTAGAGGGTAAGTGGACCATGCAGACCAGGATGAGGGGTACCATGCATACCAGGATTGGGGGGTGAGGGGACCATGCATACCAGGATTGGGGGGTGAGGGGTGTCATGCATACCAGAATAGGAATGCGGGGCACCATGCATACCAGGATGAGGGGTACCATGCATACCAGGATAAGGATGAGGAGTGCCATGCATACTAGGATGAGGGATTGGGTGCCATGCATACCAGGTTTCTGGGATGAGGATGCCATGCATACCAGAATTGGGATGAGGGGTGCCATGCATACCAGGATAAGGGGTACCATGTATACCAGGATTGGGGATGAGGAGCCCATGCATACCAGGGTAGTGATAAGAAGTGCCATGCATTCCAGGATGGGGGTGAGGGAGCCATACCTAACAGGATTGGGGATGAGGGGTGCCATGCTTACCAGGATTGGTGATGAGGGGTGCCATGCATACTAGGATTGGGAATGAGGGGTGCCATATGAATAAAGAGAATTTCAGCTCACCCCTGAGATGTAATCCCAGTCTGGCATGGAGCATGGAATCTTCACTGCTGCACAGCACCTACCAGGATGAGGGGTACCATGCATACTAGGATAAGGATGAGGGGTGCCATGTATACTAGGATGAGAGATTGGGTGCCATGCATACCTGGTTTCTGGGATGAGGAGACCATACATACCAGAATTGGGATGAGGGGTGTCATGCATACCAGGATGAGGGGTATCATGTATAGCGGGTTTGGGGATGAGGAGCCCATGCATACCAGGATAGGAATGAGGGAGCCATGCTTAGGGCCCACCAGTAACCAACTCCAGGGCCCCACTTTTCAACTACATGCAAATGTGACATTATCCTCAATCACAAATTTATATCACAATGAACTGGGTAGATTATTAAATGAATATGATGCTGGCTTTGTCTCTACATAGTGATTCAAGTATGTTGTGCCAAGTACTGCTCACATAAGAGGGCGGTGGCCCACTCTTACACATGAGGCCCACCGGAGAGCTCCTGTTCTCCTGTGGCCAGTACAAGCCTATTACCACCTCATGCTTAATGCAAATATGGTTTAAGATGCATAAGTCAAACAGACATAGAAAATTGCAGTTTGCACAAGCAGAGAAATAATATTCCTGGGACTCGCATTCCCAAGCAGTATAATCACACAGCAAACTACATGCCATTCAAGTGCATGTTTATATAGAAAACGGAACAATCTCCCTCCTTGTTCATCTTTATCGCTGTCAGAGGCCACCAAAAAAGCTCTGCACGTATACTGGAGGAGGGTAGTTGTCGTTACGTGTACTCCAGACATGTTTTGTCAAGATGCAGACTCATCAGGGGAGAATTTGCTATTGTGCATGGTCTGTCACTTCATAAACATCAGACTATTGTCAGTGATCGCTTCTCTATGGACTCACCACATGTGTTTCTTTAAAAGTGTTGTGCCATCTTTGCTCCGTCCTCGGCGTGTTGAGCAAATCCAGTCATTGGACCGCATTTCCGGGGTATAAGCAGCACATCTGGCCTATGGAACGCAAGCGGTGACATCACATCTGGTGCTCGCAACTTCCCGGCCAGACTGTGGAAATTAGCGGTCACCCTGGAAACCAGGGAACACAGGTTGGTCCCTACACACCTTGCCTGGAGTCAACAGGATCCTGGCAAGGTGGGCTGATCATCCATGCCACCTATCATAGAGTCAAACAAATATGGGCAAACGTAGATCAGCTTTAATGACCGAGGTTCACTATCTCAGAACCTTCAGGTCAAACCCTCAAATAGCTTTTAGCAGGTATAACCTCCCTGGCGTATGCTATCAAAAAATGGTTTCTGGAGGTAAGTATGGGACAGATCCCTCATATATCATCAAATCAGAGACAAAAATAATAAAATAGGAACCAAGGGCACTTAGTCAACAACAGAGAGATATATTAGTAGATGTCAGGCACTAAATGTGTAGTAAAGCACATTGGCAAACTGAACTATGGCATGGGAGAGGACTGTTTGTCCTTAATTGCATAGCTGAATTATCTGTACCCTACCTAGGTTTGCACCCTAGAAACCTGCACAGTCGCACCCCCATTCTATGGAGGCTGACCCTGGTATAACTGTCCCTGGCTGACCACTGTACTAAAGGAATGGATCAAAGGTTAACTGCTCATTCAGACCTGTTGGATATACGGTTGTCACGGGTGTGTCAGAGGTGACAGAGAGTCGCCCTGCAGTTGGTTGCAGGAGATCTCTACGTTTGGCATTAAAGACTTCTTCTTAGAGGCTGGCTGTCTCTAGGAGCCAGCGGCTACCTCCCTCTGGCTAATTAGCTCCCTGGCCTGAGTGTATAAATACCTGGTGTGTCTGAGAGGGAGGTGCCGGCGATATTCATTACTACTTGTGAGGCTTTAGCAAGAGCTCTGGAGCTTGAGGCCGTGTGCGCATTTGGCTGGAGTCGTCTAAAGCTAAGCAATCCCCCCCTGTTGGACTACCCTTGTTGTCTATACAGTTTAGTGGAGATCGACTAGTGCTCATCTCTTCCCTTCCTTAGCCTTAGCCATACGCCAGGTAAAGTCAGGGCGAGGCACGCTTGCGGCGATTGGTGAAGAGCCAATATAGAGATAGTAGATGAGACAGGGTAATACTAGACCTGACTAGGAGGTCTCCACTGCCCCCTTTCCCTAGTGTCTGGGCTCCCTTTCCCTCTTTCTTCTGTGTTGCACTAAGTCTTTCCCACACCCTGCATGACATTATCGCAGGCTGAGCAGCACGTTTTGAAAAGGAAAAAGAAGAAAAAACTGACATTTTTTTTTTCTCTGTGTTTTTGGGCGTGGACCTTTTCCTTTCTCCCTTGGTATGGTTTCAGTTGCAGAGCTCGCAGAGAGCCTGCACAGGTTTTCTCTGGAGGTGAATGACCTCCGCGATGAGGTACAGCAGCAGCATCAGTGGATACAGGTCGCCAATGTGGGGGTCTCTGCAGGTAGGCCTGTCCAGCCTGAACCTAAAGTTGCCCTCTTGGACAGGTTTTCTGAAGGTATGGACATGTTTTTTGTATTCAAGGAGGCCTGAAAACTATTTTAAACTTCGTCCCTATTCCTCCGGAAGTGAGGAGCACCGGGTTGCTATTGTGATCTCTCTATTGGAGGGGATCCTCAGTCATGGGCGTTTTCATTGCCACAGGTAATGTCTCCAGTCTGTGGAGGGGTTTTTCGGGGCTCTGGCCCTCATCTCTGATGACCCTGACCGAGTCGCCTTGGCTGAGTCTAGACTATGTCGCCTTCAGCAGTGGAATGGAAATGGAAGCCCTTAGAAGTCAATTTTCTGAGGAATTTACTGAAAGGTTGAAAGATGCATTGACAGTATATAAACCTCCTCAGTCCTTTGTGGTTGCCATGTAGTTGGCCATACGTCTTGATAGACAACTTTGGGATAGACGGGTCAGACCACCTTCTCCGGGGTCTTTTTGTCGGGGTTGTGTACCCCTGCCGGGGGGCAGTCTGGGCTTGAGCCTGTACTGGGGGAGGTGGAGGAACCCATGCAGTTAGGGGGTGTCTCTACATCATACATCTTCCCAGAGATTTGCAAGAAAAAAAGCGTATGTTTTTTTGTGGGATAAAAGGACATTTTGTTGGGACCTGTCCTTCAATTCCTAAACAAAAGGAGACTCAATTAACTCTTGGTAGTATGGAGTTGGATAAACTAGGGGTTTATTTGTGGCCAAACCGCAGTTCCTGCATTGTCCTGAAAGCAGAGGTGGTGCTAGAGAGCAAAACCGAGAAAATTTCTGTGCTTCTTGACAGAGGAGCCGGAGTCAGCATGGTTGATGCTGAGTTTGTGAAAACTCATGGTATTGCCTGCTGTGCTTTAGCTGAACCTATTTCCATCTTTGCCACTGACTCGGCGCCACTTGTAATGCAAAACTGAGGGTGGGGTCAGTTTATTGTGAAATAATCCCTTGCTATGTTTTGGACAATCTTCCCATACTGATTGTCCTGGGTATCCCTTGGCTTGTTAAACATAATCCACTGGTGGATTGGCAAGCCGGGGAGATTATTGAATGGGGAGATTACTGCCATGAGAACTGTTTAGAGATTTCCCTTGCTACTGTCTCTATGGAAATATTACCTGCTTTTCTGTCTGATTTCGAGGACGTTTTTTCTGAGAGGGGGGTGTAAGGATTTGCATCCTCATCATGCTTATGACTGTCCTATTAACCTGACACCCGGAGCTAAACTACCGAATTCTAGACTGTATAATCTTTCTGGCCTTGAGAGACAAGCCATGAATGATTTCATTGCAAAAAGTCTGGAGAAGGGACATATCAGACCCTCATCTTCGCCCATGGTGGCAGGGTTCTTCTTTGTGAAGAAAAAAGATGGTGGTCTACCTCCCTGTTTAGATATCCGTGAATTACATCAAATTACTATCCGTGATCCATACCCTCTTCCTCTGATTCCTGATTTGTTCAGCCAGGTTGTGGGAGCTAAGGTATTCTCCAAGTTGGATTTAGGGGAGCCTACAACCTGGATAGAATTAGAGAAGGGGACAAATGGAAAACAGAGTTCAATAACCCAGAAGGATATTTCGAGAGTCTGGTAATGCTTTTGGTTTGACCAATGCACCTGCGGTATTCCAGCATTTCATCAATTATATTTTCCATCATTTGGTGGGGAGGTTTGTGGTGTTCTATTTGGGAGATATTTTGGTTTACTCACCTGATTTTGAGACTCATCGGGGGCATGTTAAGCAGGTGCTCCAGTTATTAAGGGATACCAAACTTTATGCCAAACTAGAAAAATGTTTATTCGCTTTTCAGGGTGTACAGTTTTTGGGGTACTTGTTATCATCTTCGGGTTTTCGGATGGATCTGGAGAAGATCCGTGCAGTCCTTGACTGGGAATGTCACAAGAACTTGAAGGCTCTACAACATTTTCTGGGCTTTACTAATTTTTACCTGAAATTCATCCAAAATTACTCTGTTATAGTGAAACCCCTTACTGACATGACTAAAAAGGGGTCTGATTTTTCCAAATGATCGGATGCTTCCCTCCAGGCTTTTTATTCCTTAACCCCTTTACAACCCAAGGTGGTTTGCACATTAATGACCAGGCCAATTTTTACAATTCTGACCACTGTCACTTTATGAGGTAATTTCACTGGAACGCTTCAATGGATCCCCCTGATTCTGAGATTGTTTTTCGTGACATATTGTACTTCATGATTGTGGTAAAATTTCTTTGATATCACTTGCGTTTATTTGTGAAAAAAAACAAAATTTGGCGAAAATGTTGAAAATTTTGCAATTTTCAAAATTTAAATTTTTATGCCTTTAAATGCGAGAGATATGTCATACAAAATAGTTAATACATAACATTTGCCACATGTCTACTTTACATCAGCACAATTTTGGAAAAACATTTTTTTTTATTAGGGAGCTATAATGGTTAAAAGTTGACCAGCGATTTCTCATTTTTCCAACAAAATTTACAAAACCATTTTTTTAGGGACCACATCACATTTGAAGTCACTTTGAGGGATCTTTATGACAGAAAATAGCCAAAAGTGACACCATTCTAAATACTTCATCCCTCAAGGTGCTCAAAACCACATTCAAGAACTTTATTAACCCTTCAGGTGCTTCACAGTAATTTTTGGAATGTGGAAGAAAAAAATGAACATTTAACTTTTTTCACAAAAATGTTATTTTAGACCCAATTTTTTTTTTTTTTTACACCTAACAGGAAAAAAATGGACCACAAAGTTTGTTGTGCATTTTCCCCTGGGCACGCAGATGTCCCATATGTGGGGAAAAACCACTGTTTGGGTGCACGGCAGGGTTCGGAAGGGAAGGAGCGCCATTTGACTTTTTGAATGTAAAATTTTCTTGAATAATTAGCGGGCGCCATGTTGCATTTGGGGAGCCCCTGATGTGCCTCTACAGTGGAAACCCCCCACAAATGACACCATTTTGGAAACTAGACCCCTCAGGGAACTTATCTAGATGTGTGGTGAGCACCTTGAACCCCCAAGTGCTTCGCAGAAGTTTATAACATTGATCCGTAAAAATAAAATTTTCACATTTTTCCCACAAAAATGTTTTTCAGCCCCTACTTTTGCATTTTTATAAGGGTAACAGGAAAAAATTGCACCATGCAGATTGTTGTGCAATTTCTCCTGAGTAACCAGATACCCCATATCTGGGGGAAAACCACTACTTGGGCGCATTGCAGGGTTCGGAAGGGAAGGAGCGCCATTTGACTTTTTGATTGTAAAATTTGCCTGAATAATTAGCGGATGCCATGTTGCGTTTGGAGAGCCTCTGATGTGCCTAAACAGTGGAAACCCCCCCACAAGTGACCTCATTTTGGAAACTACACCCCTCAAGGATTTTATCAAGGGGTATAGTGAACATTTTAAATCCAGAGGTACCACACAAAATTTGATAACATAATGTCATTATATTGAAAAAGTTTTCATTAGTCTTGGGCGCAAGTGCTCGCTACTTGAGTTTGCATCGGGTACTCAGGTATGCACCATGTATCACGGGTGCTCGAGTCACCACCCGCATGTTTCACGGTTATTAAACACACAAAAAAAACCATGCAGGGATTATTCGTGCATGGCAGGCAATTCCTGCAAGTTTTTTTTGGCCGCGAAACATATGGGGCGGAGACTCGAGCACCCACGATACTCAATGCATACCCGAGCACCCGATGCAAACTCAAGTAGCGAGCACTTGTGCTCAAAAAAATGAAAAACATCCCAACTCTAACCCTAGCCCAACTCTAACCCTAGCCCAAGCCTAACCCCAACCCTAACCCTAGCACAACCCTAACCCCAGCCCCAACCCTAACCTTAGCACCACCCTAACCCTAACACAAGAGTTTAATTTTTACGCCGCTCCTCATGTGGTATAAGTGATTAGACGACTTTATTCTTCAGGTTGGTGCGACTACAGAGATACCAGAATCATATTAGATTTTTATGATTGACAGCTGTCACACACTAAAAGACGCATTTTTTTTGTAAAATCTAGTTTTTGCATCGCCATATTTTGAGAGCTATAATTTTTCCTTTTTTTGGCCGACAGAGTCATGTGACTTTTTGCGGGATGAGTGCACGTTTTTATTGGTGCCATTTTCAGGCACGTGACATTTTTTGATCGCTTTCTATTCCGATTTTTAGGAGGCAGAATAAACAAAAACCAACAATTCAGGAATTGTTTTTTTTTTTATTTTTTATTCTGTTCTGCATGTGGTAAAATTGATAAGGTAGCTTTATTCTTCGGGTCAGTACGTTTACAGTAGTATCACATTTATATTGTTTTTCTATGTTTTGGCGCTTTTACATAATAAAAGCAATTTTATAGAAAAAAATATTTTTTTGCATTGCTTTATTCTGAGAGATATAACTTTTTTATTTTTCGGCTGATGGAGCTGTATGGTGGCTTGTTTTTTGCAGGACGAGATGATGTTTTCAGCGGTACCATTCTTATTTATATTTGTCACTTTGATCGCGTCTTATTCCATTTTTTGTTTGGCTGTATGATGAAAAAGCATTGCTTTTTGCTTTGTTCTTTATTTATTTTACCGTGTTCACTGAAGGGGTTAACTAGTGGGACAATTTTATAGGTCAGGTCGTTCCAGACTCGGCGATACCAAATATGTGTACTTTTATTGTTTGTTTTTTTTTCATAATAATATTTATTGTTGGGTACATTATATATTTTTTTTGGTGGATTATTTTTTTTTAATATTTTTACAAATTTTTTTTTCACTTTCTGAATTTTTTTTTACTTTTTTACTTTGTCCCACTATGGGACTTTCACTTTTTTATTCTGATCGCCTGCATAGCACAGGAATGGAGCACCATCCCTCTGCTATGCAGGCTGTCAGCGCTGCACAGGGAGAAGATAGTTTGGTTATGCACTGCGCATGACCAAATTATCTTACTGCTGTCTGGTGACCCGGATGTTGTCATGACGACATTGGGTCATCATGGCAACATCCGGGAAGCCTCGGCAGACAGCGCTGGAGGCCGGAAGAAGAGGTGAGTATTGCGATCACCTCCCCTTGCCACCACAATGCTGCGATCGAATTTGATTGCAGCATTGCATGGGTTAATGTGCCGGGAGCGGTGCGGGACCACTCCCTGCGCATAGTACTGGGTGTCAGCTAGGACAATCAGCTGACATTTAGCGGCGCACACAGGCTGTACGGGCGCGATCGCAAAGACGTACTAATACGTATCAGGCTCTTAAAGTCCAGGGCTCAGATACGTATTAATATGTCTTGGGCTTTAAAGGGGTTAAAGGATCATTTTGCCACTGCACCTACACTCAGTCAATGCGATGTTTCTCAACCCTTTACTGCGGAGGTTGATGCGTCGGAAGTCGGGGTTGGGGCTGTATTGTCTCAGGGTTCGTCCCCTGGTAAATGGCGTACATGCGCCTTCTTTTGTAAAAAATTGTCTTCGGCTGAGAGAAATTATGATGTGGGTAATAGGGAACTTTTGGCGATCAAATTGAGGCTCGAGGAATGGCGACATTGATTGGAGGAGGCTGTCCATTCTATTACTGTTATTACTGACCATAAGAACCTGTCATATCTCCAGTCAGCTAAACGTATCAACCTTAGGGAAGTCAGATGGTCCTTGTTTTTTACTAGGTTCAATTTTGTTGTCACTTTTCGTCCATGGGTCAAAAATATCAAGGCTGATGCTTTGTGCCGGAGCTTCCCTGGTGGTGGTGGCCATGAGAACCCTGCCCCAATATTACAGAAAGGGGTAGTTATTTTGGTAGTTTATCCTGAACTGAAGGGTGAGGTGTTGGAGGCACAAGGGGACGCCCCTTCCTCCTAACCTTCAGGAAAGTTATTTGTACCATCTAATTTGCGCCGCAGAGTTAATAAGGAACATCATAACTCTGTGCTTGCTGGGCATCCAGGTGGTAAGGCAACCGCTGACCACCTCTTTCGTTGTTTTTGGTGGCCGGGGTTGCATCGGGATGTAATTGAACACGTAGCTGCTTGTAGTATTTGTGCGCGTTCTAAGGTTTTGCATACCCGTCCGTCTGGTACTCTTCTTCCGCTACCTATCCCTAGTAGGCTATGGACACACTTGTCCATGGATTTTATTACTGACCTACCGGTTTCTGCAGGCAAAACGGTGGTTTTGGTGGTAGTAGATCGGTTCAGTAAAATGTCATTTTGTCGCATTGTCTGCACTTCCAAATGCCAAGACACTTGCTCAGGTGTTCATAAATGAGATCGTGAAGCTTCAAAGGATTCCCTCCGATGTGGTGTCAGATCGGGGGACCCAGTTTGTTTCCAAGTTCTGGAAGGCATTCTGTTCTCGACTAGGGGTGCAGCTGTCCTTTTCCTCTGCCTTCCACCCTCAGTCGAATGGACACACCGAGCAAGTCAATCAGAATTTGGAAACCTACCTCAGGTGTTTCGTTTCCGAAAATCAGGAGGATAGGGCATCCTGCCTACCGCTGTCAGAATTTGTCATTAATAATCATCGTCAAGAATCCACTGGCAGGTCACTGTTCTTCAGTGCATATGGTTATCACCCACTGTTTGGTACCTTTAATGGGGGAGGGGCTTCAGGAGTTCCTGAGGAGGAATGGTTTGCTTCGTCGCTCTCCTCGGTGTGGCAGGGTGTTCTGTGTAATTTGAAGACCATGGGTGACAGGTATAAACGTTTGGCTGACGGAAAACGTTTGCCAGGTCCGGACCTGAATGTGAATGACTTTGTGTGTTTGTCTACCAGGAATATAAGATTGAAAGTTCCTTCTTGGAAGCTGGACCTAAGTTTATTTGTCCCTATAAAATAACTGCCATCATTAACCCAGCAGCGTTTCACCCTTAAAGTCCACAACGTGTTCCATAGGTCCTTGCTTAAAAAATATATGGAACCTCTTTAGCCCTCACCTCTACCACCACCCCCAGTAATGGTTTATGGTAATCTGGAGTTCCAGATTTCAAGGATTGTAGATTCTCGTCTCCAATGTCGTTCTCTACAATATTTGGTGCACTGGAAAGGCTATGGTCCAGAGGAGAGGATGTGGGTTTCAGCGTCAGAGGTGAACGCTCCCAGATTGGTTCACTCATTTAACACCTCTTTTCCTGAAAAGCTCGGTCCTGAGTAGTATTGAGCCACCCCCGTAGTGTTCGAGTTCGGTTCGGTTCGTCGAACACCCGTGTGTTCGCGGAACTGTTCGTCGAACTGTTCGTCGAACACCTTCGAACACCGTTAAAACCAATGGCAGGCAAACAAAAACACATAGAAACACATAGAAAACACCTTCAAAGGTGTCCAAAAGCTGACAAACTGCTCAGAAGACATAACTAACACATGGAAAAGTGACAAGTACATATAGTCATGCGAAAATAAAAGAGGTGGAGGAGTAAAAGGAGGGGGAGACACAGATATAGGCATGTCATGCCCTTCTAAAATCCAAAAAGTGAGAAACCGACACGTTCAGTCCGCTCCTGCCCGTGCCACCTCCGCGTCGCCGGGTTTGTGCCAGAGCCGCGGTGAACCCTGACGGCCAGCCCCCCTCTCCCAATACTGGTGCCTGTCCGCTGGTGGGTCGAGCGAGCCCCCCTGTGGTGGAGGCAGCTCTAAGCTTTTTAATTTAAATTGTCTCTCTAATTTGAATGAATACACTTTAAATCCATTTACAAGGATCCATTGGAGGGCAAGTCTCATGCCAGCAGCCGCGTAATTCCAGCTCCAGTAGCGTCCACTAAAGCTGCTGCAGTTAAAAAGCTTTTATAAGGATCGAGCTCGGCTGTCCACCGCAAGGCATCCTAGTGCCAGTCCCAGCCCCTATGCCTTGGGGTGCCTCCTGATGCCCTTCACTGAGTATCCCGTGGTCCCGAAGCATTTCCTTTGAAAAAATTAAGTGTCCAAACTACATGTGGTGTAGCTTGCGTAACAGCCGGGATAATCCGCTGACTAGCAGACACTGCTACTAGGCACAAAGTATTTCCTGGGCTAGATGCAGTTAAAAATTTGTAATTAGATACTCTCGTTGGATGCTGAGAAAGCATTCTATAGAGTCTCCTGGCACGCCATATATGATTCTCTTAAAAAGCTTGGGGTAGGGGTCTAGGGGACCCTTTTATAGCCAAAATCACGGCCCTGTATCGCAATACGTCACCTAGGCTGAAGATAAATGGAACTGTAGCACCCTGAGGGCTCGGTTGCTACAGAGGTATTGCACCTCACCCAGAGGTGTGATATCTCACTCTCAGGTAAGGATGTAGTGTGGATCAGGACCCGACACCTGCATGCATTACACCACATTGCCGTGGGGCAGGGCGACCAATATGCCCCTGAGATGGGCACGACAGTCCCTGTCCCTGGCTGGAGTGGGGGGAGGGAACACTGAGGAAGGGGAACCCTGTAGTGCAGGAGCAGGGAGGAAGCAGTTCCTGGGTGCATTGAAAAGGGAGTATAAAAGGTGGGCACCATCTTAGTTCAGTGCAGAGAAGTCTGAGCAGAAGTGGCAGGGAGAAGGGGCTCTGCATGAGCTCTGCTCCGGAGGCGGGCCTAGTAACAGAGGCCCAGGCCTGGAAGAGGGAGAAGGAAGGAAGAGGAGCGGAGAAGGCTCCAGGAACGAGGAACGAAATGATCCCAGGGGTGCGGATGGGCGAGTCGCCACCGCACGCCCGAATCCACCTGCGTGGAGGGGTCAGGCCAAAGGGGGAGACCGGTCCCCGAAACTAGTGGAGGCAGGAAACGACCCTCAGCTAGAAACAGGAGGCTGTGACATTTTATGTGGCGCAGCCCCTCGCTACACCCGCTAGGAAGGCACCACATAGGGTCAGGGAAACTGGCGCCAAGTTTACCAAGAGGAGGACCGAGGCAGCCGGACAGAAGGGTTGGTAAGAAAGGCAAGACAAAGGACACACAAAGGGGGTCCTGTGAAGTGCTCCAAAGTTATCTGGGAGTTGTCTGAGCCCCTCACCTGGTGAGCACAGTACGACGTGGGCAGCCGTTACCTGCAGACGTGGTCTGGATAATAAGAACTGTGAGTAAAGGCCCTGGACTGCATCACTGACTCCGTGTCGTTACTGCTGCTGCCCTGCACCATCAACCCCATCCTCCGCATACACTGCCCTGAGGCTATACTCCTCCCGTGGGGAGTTATGCTACGCTCTGCTGCACCCACAACACCAGCCTCAGCGGTCTGCCCTGGAGCGGTGGTTCACTCTGACCGCAATCCACGTGTGGCGTAGTCGGACATTTAAACATCAAAACCACACAAATATTTCCGCCACTGGTTTGACCGCCCTGAGCCACGGAACCGGGTCGCCGCCACGGAGACTACAACCACCAGCATCCACCAAAAAAGGTCCGGCTCCAGGTGTCCCAAGGCCCAGGGGGCGCGTCAGAACATTTTCATCACCTTTCACAATCACCAATGGGACAAGGCAGGGATGTTCTCTGTCCCCTCTCTTATACATCCTAGTGACGGAGCACCTGCTCTCATCAATTCGCCATAACCCCAATATTAGGTGGATTGAGGTGGGAGGCACCGAGTACAAGTGCTCTCTATTTGCTGATGATGTCCTAGTATATATCACTCAATCACATATATCCATCCATGCTGTTATGGCTGAAATAGATCACTTTGTTACATGGTCAAATTTTAAAATCAATGCAGCGAAGTCTGAGGCCCTCGATGTCTCCCTCCCCAAATCCATATAGGATTCCATCCAGTCCAACTTTCCCTTTGCCTGGCCCTCACAGGGTATCAAATACTTAGGAATTCCTATTCATAGAGACCTCTCCCATCTATGTTATCTTAATTTTGGGCCCTTTATTGAACAACTCCATACAGACCACGGTTGGCAAGTTAGAACTGTAAGATTCACTACGTGAACCACTGGTGTTTTGTGGAAAAGCACATGTACACTGTGTTCCAAATTATTATGCAAAAATTGTTTAGGAGTGATAAGGGAAGAATTTGTTTGTTTGTCAGTTAAACTCATTGATGGTGATGTGTGTCAGGGCTCTTTATATCACTGTAAGCAACTGCAGACACCTGTGCTAATTAGTTTGGCAGGTGTGTCCAATGAAAGGCAAGACTACTTAAGAAGGCTGTCTCACATTATTAAGCAGCCTACATTTTCTGCCAAAATGGGAAAGAAAAAGGATGTGTCGGCTGCTGAGAAGCAACAAATTGTGGAGTGTTTAGGTCAAGGCATGACTACAATCAACATTGTGCGATGATCAGGATGAAGTGTCTTGGCAATCAAGAAGTATGTAGCTGATTCACAGTACACATGTGTGCGTGCTGATAAGGGCAAATTGAGGACTCTTTCCTACAGGCAATTACGTCAGGTTGAAAGAGCAGCGGCAAAAAAGCCTTGTCATAGCAGCAGACAAGTTTTTGAAGCTGCTGGTGCCTCCAACGTCCCCCGAACAACAAGATGCAGGGTCCTTCAGAGGTTTGCAGCTGTGCATACGCCATCCTGTCGACCTCCTCTATCCACTTCACACAAGCAGAAACGGCTCCAGTGGGCCAAACATTACATGAAGACTGATTTCAAAACTGTTTTGTTCACGGATGAGTGCCGTGCAGCGCTCGATGGTCCAGATGGATGGAGTGGAGGATGGCTGGTTGATGGACACCCCACGCAAACACGGCTACAGCGCCAACAAGGAGGAGGTGGAGTAATGTTTTGGGCTGGAATCATGGGGAGAGAGATTGCCGGCCCCTTTAGGATCCCTGAAGGCGCTAAAGATGAACTCCATAATGTATGTGGATTTTCTCAAACAGCACTTCCTGCCATGGTTCAAGAAGAAGAACCGTGTATTTCACAGCAAGATCATTTTTTTGCATGATAATGCACCATCTCATGCTGCACATAAAACATCTGCATCTCTGGCTGATATGGGCATAAAAGGGGACAAACTTATGGTGTGACCCCCATGCTCCCCTGACCTCTACCCCATTCAGAACCTTTGGAGCATCATTAAAAGGAGTGTCTATGATGGCGGGAGGCAGTTCACATCTAAGCAACAGCTCTGGGAGGGTATTCTGTCCTCATGCAAAACAATTGAAGCAGAAACCATCCAAAACCTGACAAATTCAATGGACGAGAGAGTTCAGAAGCTCCTTTCGAACAAGGGGTCCTATGTGAAAATGTAACATCACCTAGAATAAAGTTTTGAGTTGAAAACTGTTTGATTTCAGTTTCTAACAACCTGGTAATGCTTATAATTTCAAAAATGACCATTTTTTTGGTCTTTATTAAAATGAAAAGGTTGATCGAAAAGTTTGGGGGATCTAAGAGTGTGGCAACCCAGTAGTCATGATTACTTCGAATTCTGACAATATGAGGGTCATGCTGCAGGTAGTGCAGCAAGAAGGCACTTATGTGTCTTGCGCAACTCGGAGCCCCAAAATTATTTTCCGGGCTAGATGCAGCTAAAAATTATTTTTAATTTTAAATCTGGTGAAGCTTTAGTATAGATGGCCTAATAGGATCAGTGCTGCACACTGCTACAAAGCACAAATTATTTTCCAGTCAAGATACAGATAAACATGATTAGTAATTTTAAATCTGGTGGAGCTTATTATAGATGGCCTAATAGAATCAGTGCTGCACACTGCTACAAAGCCCAAATTATTTTCCAGCCAAGATACAGATAAACATGATTAGTAATTTGAAAGCTTAAAACGGTTGGTAGGGTGATTTTAACTAATCATCAAGCTTTTACTCTCCCCAGGATGACACAGGGGTAGAAAAGTCATTTTGGATCCATGATTTGTTCATCTTTATGAACGTGAGTCTGTCTACATTATCAGTGGAGAGCCGCGTGCGCTTATCTGTCAGCACACCACCAGCAGCGCTGAACACACGTTCAGACAGAACGCTGGCTGCGGGGCATGACAAGATCTCCAAGGCGTAAGTGGCTAGCTCCGGCCATTTATCCAGATTGGAAGCCCAAAAAGAGCAAGGGTCCAGTGACACAGTCATGGCTTCAATGTTTACTTGGAGATACTCCTGTACCATCGTCTCTAGGCGTTGACTATGTGTCAGACTTCTTGTCTCCTGTGGCCTTGCAAAGGATGGGCTAAAAAAGTGGTGAAATGATTCCGCAAAATTGATGTTACCAGCAGATACTGTGGTTCTGTTACGGTTTGAGTGCTGAACACTTGACGGTCCCACGGTTGGCAAGTTGGAACTGTGAGATTCACTACGTGCACCACTGGTATTTTGTGGAAAAGCACATGTAAGATTCTGCAACAGTCTCTGCTGATACTCCTGCATGCGTGCATCCCTTTCTATGGCAGGAATAATTTCTGCAAATTTACTTTTGTACCGGGGATCTAACAGTGTGGCAACCCAGTAGTCAGGATTATTTCTAATTCTCACAATTCGAGGGTCATGTTGCAGGTAGTGCAGCAAGAAGGCACTCATGTGTGTTGCGCATCCAGGAGCACCAAGTCCCTGTTGTGTTGGTGGCGAGGTAACAATCAACCATCTCCCCCACCCTAACATGCCTGTCGCCTTGATGCTGCCGACCGTCTGGACCTTGCAGATGTTAGCCCTTCCGCATACAACTCCTCCTCCTCTACTTCCTCCACCTCCTCTTGTGCCACCACCTGACTCCGAATTCTGTTTAACATGTGCTCCAGCATGTAAATCACCGGAATAGTCATGCTGATAATGGCATCGTCAGCACTAAACATCTTCGTCGCCATTTCAAAACTATGCAGAAGGGTGCATAGGTCCCTGATCTGAGACCACTCCTCCAGCGTGATTTGCCCCACCTCTGGATCTCGTTGGCCCAGGCTATACGTCAGAACGTATTGCACCAGGGCTTGTCGGTGCTGCCACAGTCGCTGCAACATGTGCAGAGTTGAATTCCACCGGGTAGGCACATCGCATTTTAGCCGGTGAAGTGGCAGGCCCAACGACTTCTGTAGAGATGTAAGTCGCTGAGCTGCCGGATGCGAACGGCGGAAGTGAGCACACAGAGACCGTGCCCTCTGCAGAAGGCCATCTAGTCTGGGATAGTGGGCTAAAAATTGCTGGACAACCAGGTTCAACACGTGAGCCATACAAGGCACGTGTGTGACATTGCCCCGGCGAAGGGCCGCACCCAGGTTTGCAGCATTGTCGCACACGACCTTCCCTGGTTTCAGGTCCAGTGGAGACAACCATTCATGAAATTGGTTCTCCAGAGATGACCACAACTCCTCAGCTGTGTGACTCACATTTCCCAGACATTTCAATGTAAAAACCGCCTGATGACGTTGAGCCCTACTGCCAGCATAGTAAGGAGGTGTGCAGGATCCCTTCTGCGCAGTTAGAAAGCTTGTGGCATGACCAGACAGGCTTTGGGTGCAGGTGGAAGACCGAGAGGAGGTTGAGGAGGCAGAAGCAGTGGAGGAACTTTGACATAAAGAGGATTGACGCACAACTCGTGGGGACGGCAAGACTTGGACAGCAGCCCCTTGTCCTGCTGTCACCATAGTTACCCAGTGCTCAGTCAGCGACATGTAACGCCCCTGTCCATGCCTACTCGTCCAAGTGTCTGTGGTGAAATGCACCCTGTCACACACAGAGTTTCTCAAAGAAGCGGTGATGTTGTGTGCGACATGCTGGTGGAGCGCAGGCACACCTTTCTTTGAGAAGTAGTGCCGACTGGGCATCTGGTACTGGGGCACTGCGACGGACATAAGGTCTCGAAAATCCTCTGTGTCCACCAGGCGGAAAGGCAGCATTTCTGTAGCCAAGAGCTTGCAGATGGTGAAATTCAACCTCTTAGCTTTCTCATGGCTAGGAGGAAATGGTCTTTTACTTGTCCACATCTGAGGGACCGAGGGCTGGCTATTGTGCTTAGACGGGGTTGATAAGGGTGTCCCCGGCAAACTGCCGGTCTGTGAGGAAGATGCAGGCGGACATGTTAGGTTGCCTTGATCCAAAGGTGGTGCTATCGATGTCGGACAGCGCTCAACACCAGCTGGTGTTACCACCTCCAAAGAAAATGATGACCTGCCAATCACGCTGGCTGTTGCGGGTAAAGAGGTGGCAGGTCTGCGCCCCAAAACAGGTGTGACTGCTGTCCCGCCAGTCACAGAGGATGAAGAGGCCGCGGATGCACAAGATATGGCAGACGGTGGTTGGCCCGGCCGGCTAGGCCGCATTGTAGCACAATGAGCTTCCCACTGCAACTTATGCTTCATGTCCATGTGCCGGTTCATGCATGAAGTACTCAAACTATGTATTTTTTGGCCTCTACTTAGCTTTTGCTGACAAATGTTACAGATAACACGAGTTGGGTCATCTGTATCGATCTGAAAAAAAGCCCAGGCTATGCAAGGCTTAGCACCCATGCGACCTGAAGAGCCACCACGACTTGTGGTGAGAGGCAGAGTTGTGTTTGAGGATGCAGTTGTTGACGTGCTTCCAGTACTACGTCTCTGTCCAGGAAGGCGCAACCTGACCTCGTCGTCACTAGCATCTTCCTCCACCTCCTCTGCTGACCTCATCTCTTGGCTGACTGTGGGTTGACAGTAAGTGGGATCTCCAACCTCATCATCATCACCCTGTGCGTTATCACACCCGTCGTCCTCAGAGCCAACCTGTTCCTGCCCTGACAAAAAACTAAAGTTGTCGCTCCAATCAGGTATTTGAGTCTTATCATCGTCTTCCTCATTGTCTCCACCAACAGGAGTTACAGTTTGGGAATGAGGGTCTACATTATGGTCAGAACCTTCTGCGTCTGGTCCTGGATCCGACTCATAAAGATTCTGTCATCAGTGCAGATCATTTCCTCGTCTGGATTCACAGAAGCGCTGGAGTCGACCTCTGATTCCCAGGCTATAGTATGAGTAAACAGCTCTGCAGACTCAACCATCTGTTCTACCTCATACTCAGACGGGCAGCTGGAGATTTGGGAGCTGTGAGGAAGCAAGTGCGATTGGGGTGACACCTTTGAGGACTGGAGTATTTGTGATGTTGAAGTTGATGTGGAGGAGAGCCCACTTAAAGGAGCACTTGATATCCGTTGAAGCACCTGCTGTTTTTGTGCCTCATCTGGAATTTGTAGCGATTGGCGTGGCCGTAAGAAAGGGATCTTATCACATTGTCCGCTAAAAGAAGTAGACATTTTAGTTTGGCTGGAAGATGGTCTTTCTTCTGCAGATGTTACTGTTGCTTTAACACCTACCCCACGGACACAACCTTTTTTCCCCTTCCCAACACGCCTATTCCCCTTTCCACCAGCAGCAGGCCTTTTTCCACTCATTTTGGTGGTTAACTAATTCACAACTCTGGAGTTGTTTGCACAAAAAAACAATGGATGGGAACCGAGCAGAGCTGAGTGGCCAAACTGTGGTATTAGGCAAAATCTATTGGCTGGGTTAGATGCAGAAAAAAATTATATTCAACTTGCAACCTGATGGAGGTCAGTATAGATGGACTAATAGAACAAGTCCCACACACAGCTAGAAGCCCAAATATTTTTTCAGAGGTAGATGCAGAAATTTTTTTTAATCAGTTTGCAACCTGATGGAGGTCTGTATAGATGGATTAATAGAACAAGTCCCACACACAGCTACAAGCCCAATATTTTTTCAGAGGTAGATGCAGAAAAAAAATATATTCAGTTTGCAACCTGATGGAGGTCAGTATAGATGGACTAATAGAGAAAGTCCCACACACTGCTAGAAGGCCAAATATTTTTTCAGATCTAGATGCAGACAAAAAATTATTTTGAATTTGCAACCTGATGAAGGTCAGTATAGGTGGACTAATAGAACAAGTCCCACACACTGCTAGAAGGCCAAATATTTTTTCAGAGCTAGATGCAGAAAAAAATTATATTCAGTTTGCAACCTGATGGAGGTCTGTATAGATGGATTAATAGAACAAGTCCCACACACAGCTAGAAGCCCAAATATTTTTTCAGAGGTAGATGCAGATAAAAATTATTTTTAATTTGCAACCTGATGGAGGTCAGTATGAATGGACTAATAGAGAAAGTCCCGCACACTGCTAGAAGGTAAAATATTTTTTCAGAGCTAGATGCAGATAAAAATTATATTCAATTTGCAACCTGATGGAGGTCAGTATAAATGGACTAATAGAACAAGTCCCACACTGCTAGAAGCCCAAATATTTTTTCAGAGGTACTGTAGATTCAGATAAAAATTATTTTTAATTTGCAACCTGATGGAGGTCAGTATAGATGGACTAATAGAGAAAGTCCCACACACTGATAGAAGGCCAAATATTTTTTCAGAGCTAGATGCAGAAAAAAATTACATTCAGTTTGCAACCTGATGGAGGTCAGTATAGATGGACTAATAGAGAAAGTCCCACACACTGCTAGAAGGCCACATCTTTTTTCAGAGGTAGATGCAGAAAAAAATATATTCAGTTTGCAACCTGATGGAGGTCTGTATAGATGGATTAATAGAACAAGTCCCACACACAGCTAGAAGCCCAATATTTTTTCAGAGGTAGATGCAGAAAAAAATATATTCAGTTTGCAACCTGATGGAGGTCAGTATAGATGGACTAATACAACAAGTCCCACACACAGCTAGAAGCCAAATATTTTTTCAGAGGTAGATGCAGAAAAAAATATATTCAGTTTGCAACCTGATGGAGGTCTGTATAGATGGATTAATAGAACAAGTCCCACACACAGCTAGAAGCCCAATATTTTTTCAGAGGTAGATGCAGAAAAAATATATTCAGTTTGCAACCTGATGGAGGTCAGTATAGATGGACTAATAGAACAAGTCCCACACACAGCTAGAAGCCCAATATTTTTTCAGAGGTAGATGCAGAAAAAAATATATTCAGTTTGCAACCTGATGGAGGTCTGTATAGATGGATTAATAGAACAAGTCCCACACACAGCTAGAAGCCCAATAGTTTTTCAGAGGTAGATGCAGAAAAAAATATATTCAGTTTGCAACCTGATGGAGGTCAGTATAGATGGACTAATACAACAAGTCCCACACACAGCTAGAAGCCCAATATTTTTTCAGAACTAGATGCAGAAAAAAATTATATTCAATTTGCAACCTGATGGAGGTCAGTATAGATGGACTAATAGAATGATGCTATGCCCAAAAGATTTTACTTCACTAGGTGCAGTAAAAAAATTGGTATTCTATACACAGGTGGTATATCTTGCAACACAGATAGGCTACTCCACTGACTAACACACTCTGCAATAGGCCAAAAAGGATTAGCTTTGCTAGATTCAGCCAAATGCTGTGAAAAAAACTTGCACAGCACTGGCACAGACCTGCCTGACAAAAACTGATAGGAACTGATGTAACCTAGTCCTGAAAAGGACTCCAATTACAATTAGTCTTTACTCCCACAATCTATTTAAGAGCACAGACCTGCCTGATAAAAGTCGTAGGAAATGCTGTAACTTAGTCCTTAAAATGACTGCAATCACAACTATTCCCTACTCCCAAGCTATCTGTAGATTTGTGCGAAAATTGGCTTGAAATTAACAAGGTATAGCGCACACAGCAACAGCGGTGCCGTCTAACACGCAGCTGCAGCAGTGAGAAAATGGTGGCGACGGGGAAAATGGCTTGGTCTTATAGGGCAAGGACATGTGACATACACTGCCAATGACACATGCCCTTGCTTGTGTGAAAAAAAGCACTTCGCTCCGTGTGTGCGCTGCTGATAGGCTGACAGATTGCACCTCCCCACTGTAAATGTGGGAAAGAGAAAAAAAAAATGGAGATCTTCATTGTTCCTGCAGAGATCCATCCCCTGCCCCTCCCCCCACCCCGCTGTACACTCAAACTGCATATTAACATTAATTTTCATCATTACTGAGAAAAAATCCAGTTATGATTTTGGTGCACGAACAGTTATCGAACATAACCTCGAACAGCCGAATTTTTCTCAAATTGTTCGTGTTCGCCGAACGGCTCGAACACCGCCCAAAACAGCTCGAATTTGAGATTGGCGAACAGTTCGAGTAGAACAACGCTCATCTCTAATCCTGAGTGTCCGGAGGCCACTTATAGAGGGGGGGGTACTGTCGCGGGTGTTTCAGTGGTGACAGACAGGCAGTTGGTTGCAGGAGATCTCTATGTTTGACATTACAGACATCTTCTTAGAAGCTGGCTGTCTCTAGGACCCAGCGGCTACCTCCCTCTGACTAATTAGCTCCCTGGCCTGAGTGTATAAATACCTGGCGTATCTGAGAGGGCGATGCCGGCGATATTCATTACTACTTGTGAGGCTTTAGCAAGAGAAGTACTTCATCGTTTCTGGAGCTTGAGGCCATGTGCGCATTTGGCTGGAGTCATCTAAAGCTAAGCAATCCCCCCGTTTGTCTACCCTTGTTGTCTATACAGTTTAGTGGAGATCGACTAGTGCTTATCTCCTCCCTTCCCTAGCCTTATCCATACGCCAGGTAAAGTCAGGGCGAGGCACACGTGTGGCGATTGGTAAAGAGGCAATATAGGGATGGTAGTTGAGAAAGGGTGACACTAGACCAGACTAGGAGGTCTCCACTCCCCCCCTTTCCCTAATGTCTGGGCTCCCTTTCCCTCTTCCCTTTGTGTTGCACCAAGTCTTTCCCACACCCTGCGTGACAACCGTCCTCAGCTTGAAAATCCATTGTGGTTTTTTTGCAAAATGTGTTTATCCCAATCACTACCTCTGTCATGAGGAGTGATTTTATCAATTCCTATAAACTTCATCTTTTCTATATTGCCTTGATGCATACGGTTGAGATGGTTAGCTACTGGTGTATCTGTCTTATTGATTGTATCTCTTAAATGCTCACATATTCTTTTTCGGAATTCCCTCTTAGTCTTCCCTATGTACTCGATGCCGCATTCGCAGGTGGCTTTATAAATAATGCCTTTGCTCTGGCAATTGATGAAATGTCTGTCTTGAAGCTGATGAATGCCTTCATATTTGGCTGTGGTTTGTCCTGATTAAGAAGTTGTTAACATCGAAATGCGTTGTCGAATAAAGTGGATACATTTGGAATCTGCATCTTTCATCCTTCTTCGACGGCAGCCCAGGTTAACCCATTTATTTCCAGTTCTGCTTCTTCGTTTTTGGCTAAGCTTTCCTTCAATCAGCCTATGGTTGCTTTCAATTAGTGCTGGATCCTTCCTGCCTTTGCATTTGTAGATCTTTTGCCTGGCAGAGGCATGCCTGATAAAAAAAAAATGCATCCTATCAAGCAAAGGAATGCCTTGTTGTGTTGGTGCGCTCTTCAAGAATGTCCAATCTTTGGTAATTACATACTATAGTCACAGCAGCTTGTAACTGTTCACATTTGCTTCATCTTGTTAGGCGGTACTGGTCAGTTTTTAAGTATCTATCTAGCCCGCTATGTGTAAATGTTACTACTGCAACTGAATATACAATTTATTCTGGATCAATTAGTATTCAATGTAATATTCTGTTTTCATGTTGCGGCTTTTTATGACATGCATTACTAGGTTATTGGCTGCCTTATCAGCACTTGATTTTTGTCATTATTAGAAACATTTTGGCTTTTTATTTCGCACTTATCATACCATTTAGTTTGGACTCCTTCGGAAATACAATGAAATTTTCTTCTGTTCAATTTTGTTCTTTCTAATTACCATTTCACATAGGTTTTAGTATTGTTCCCTGCTTTTCTTATGACGGGACGAACAGTCCTGTGCACATTTGTGCCTTGATATATTACAACAATTCTAATTAAGTATGAGAACAGCTAATATTGTAGCCAATTTGGAATATATTGTGTGTATAACAATGATAAATGTCACATTTGAGCTAATCGTTGTATTAGTTTAGTGCTCTCTTTATAGACCTATCTCGCACAGCCAAGTCTTTCAAATATAATTACACAATAAAGAATCCGATTTTGACTAGAGGTACAGTGGGCAATTTAACAAAGATTAAAACTCTTTTGATCACGGCCAATACATCGCTGGCTCTTGTATTAGAAAATAATACAGGGATAAAATCTTTAATTTCAGTTGCAACTGTATCTGATGTTCTAAGCAATATTTGCAGGTCATAAAAGGAGGAGCACGAGATCAGTTTTGTATGCTGCTCACGATCTTCGAGAGCGGAGATTATTGTAAACCTTTGCAGGGATTACACTGGTAAGACGATGTTATCAGTCTCGGTTATATTTACTGAGGCACAATATGGCATGATTTCACTAGCTAATATCTAAAAAAAGGGCTTGAAGGCGAAGGATCAAGAAAAATAGGCAACATAATGTGAAATTTCAAATAGCAGGACATGTTTTATTTATGGTGACCAAATGGATTTTTAGAAATTTACATTTTGGTAAATACTTGTTTTGATGTCTGATTATTAATATTTCTAAAAAATAAAACAAAACTAGGTAACATCAGGAATCTTAGCAATTGCTCAATATTTTTACAAGAAGCTTTCCAATCTGTATTTTTTTTTTATTAAATGAATGTATACAATGGAAAAAATAAGTATTTGATGCACTGACGATTTTGCAAGTTTTCCCACCTACAAAGAATGGAGAGGTTTGTAATTTTTATCTTGGGTACACTTCACCTGTGAGAGACGGAATCTAAAAAGAAAAAACAGAAAATCACATTGTATTATTTTTACATAATTAATTTGCATGTTATTGCATGAAATAAGTATTTGATACAATAGAAAAACAGAACTTAATATTTGGTACAGAAACCTTTGATTGCAATTACAGAGGTCAGACGTTTCCTGTAGTTCTTGACCAGTTTTGCACACACTGCAGCAGGGATTTTGGCCCACTCCTCCATACAGATCTTCTCCAGATCTTTCAGGTTTAAGCTCCCTCCAAAGATTTTCTATTGGATACAGGTCTGAAGACTGGCTAGGCCACTTCAGGACCTTGAAAATGCTTCTTACGGAGCCATTCCTTAGTTGCCCTGACTGTGTGTTTCAGGTCATTGTCATGCTTCGCTTCTCCATGATATCACCACAGTCACAACTAGCCGGCTCACTCTATTCTCTATATTTGTGAGCTGGATGTCTCCTTTACAATGTAACCCTGTGGAGACTCTTCTGATGCTCCATAGACTTACATTGTGAAAGCCACTTACGGGTCACGTACAGCGCAGTGTGACCCTGGAAGTCTCTGCAAAGTGGTGACATCACGGAGAAGAACGGCAATGGACATCAAAGAGAGCAGCGTTAGGTGAACAATCAGAAGAAAAGTATAATAGAAGCATGTCACCACTTCCGCATTCATCATCCACTTCCAGTTTTGGCTTACAAATACAGATGTAAAAAAACTGACCAATTACTGAATGCGTGAACATGGCTTAAGTGTCTGCCTGCCTCCCTCCTCCTCCTCCCCTCTCCATAGATTTTATGAGCACCAACTGCCATCCCTATCTCAGTAATTAGGAAAGTCTGTATTCACTGAAGAAAGATTTTCCAGTGAATTGAGATTATTTGTGATTAAATGATCAGTCCCGGAAGAGAAAGAAGCAGAGATCTTTGTTTAAGATACATTGCAAAATTTCTTAGTTTCATGTGTATTATTCATTTATAAATATAATCAAAGCAATGGTTATTTCTTAAGGTCTCTTCTACTTGCCAACAGTACCAAGTGTATTAAGACTTCCCCATGAATTAGCCTGTAAAAAGGGTTGAGGTTTGACAAAAGCTTTCCCAAATAAATGTTTCGTAGTTATTCCTGGGTATTTGGGTGCATTCCTAATCTTAATGTGGTGTACCACGGCAGTGCTGAAGCACTTTGAAAAAGGGAATGGTAGTGTAAGTTTGTGAATAATAATTCTGATTCAACAGACATATGGAAGTGCTGGACCTGCATAGTCGCGTAGTGTGAATGTAAATTGATTTATCTGTAATATACTGTAGTAACCATACCTCAATAATGGTCTTTCTCTCTTTATTTGAAACAACATGAGATTTGGGGAACATTCAGAGAACCTGGTGAATTCGAATTTCAAAATATCCGCTCATCTCTTTTCCTGTGTAGTCATGGGGGAATATGTTAGATAACTCCTATTTTGGATTGAGAATATATAGTTAATGAATTATGTTTAGATGGCCATCATTACAATAGTTGGCATGAGGGGGCTTCACTGTGAGTATAAGAGACAATCTTTGTATTGAATGATAGAGGAGTTTTCAGATATGAAGATCGCCATTTTTACGTAAAAAGTCATTTAAGACCACAACAAAAAAAAACATTTTTGCTTTTATTCACTACAAGAGATGATCGGATTTTTTGGAATTCTATTTCGCTAGCTTAGCCAAATTTTCCCCAAAAAGTTGATTTGTGGCAAATAAATTTAAATTAACCCCAATACTGGAATGCTCAGAAAATACAAGTAAGGGAGAATAGAGAGTGAGGAGATCCCTCTGATCATAAGAGCTTACACTCTACAGGAAAGAGCGAGGACCCCACTGACCGTAAGAGCTTATATTCTGCAGGAGAAATAATAAACATATATAGAAAAAAATTGCACCAAAGGGTAAATAAACAATATGAGTTTTGCAAAAGGCATATATGTGGGTACAGGAATAAGTAACCTTGATCCGATATTGCGGTGCCACGACCCCAATGGGCTTTTTGTCAGGTGTGCCTTCTTCTGGGGGAGTGGCATCACAATAGTGGGTTAAACGTAAATAGTCACAGTGAACCAATAGGGGAAGATGTCACAAAGCCTATGCAAGATATGTTGCTATAGATTGGCGCATACAGCATCGATGTGTGTTGAAAGTCAGCGTCATTGAGGGTGTCACCAGGAGGGGAGTGGTCGCAGAGAGAGAGGACCCAGCTGACAATAAGATCTTATGTTCTACAGGAGAGTAGGAGGACCTTGCTGACCAGGTGAGCTTACACTGTACAGGAGAGAGAGAACCCCACTGTCTCTATAATAGAGAAACAGAGAACATTGCTTATCATAAGTGCTTACATTCCATAGGAGAGAGAAAGGACCCTACTGAGCATAAGTGCTTACACTCGACAGGAGAGAGAGAGATAATCCATAAGATGTCATAGCTGCAGGGAATTATAGAGAAGCAACAACAGAAAAATACATTAGCCAACTTCCTGATGTGTAATGGTGTCAGGCAATTTTTTTACATTTTTTCTGAGAACCACAACACACATCTCAAAGTATTCCAATTTGTGTAAAACCTCAAATTTTAAGCAACTCGACTCGAACTCAATCCTCCACTCATCGATCAGCTCATCTCTCCTCACTACTGATGAGTTGTTATCAACAGAAGAATATTTATATCTGATGGAAAGTGACACCTATGTGGAGATCATGGCATACATTTCAAATGCAATAAGTTTAGGTAAAGCACTCACCCAATATAGAGGAATATGACACTGACAAGGTATAATGTAATAGAAGTTATGCACACCTTCAGATAAACTAGTGGTACTCCACAGATTACTTGGAGAGAAAGTCTTTTAACGTGCTTGAAGAGGTATGAAATGAATTTCATTTCCTTCTCATTTGCCTTGCCTCTGAAACGTTTCATGCAAGATATGTGACCAACTATTATTGTACTAATTCATCCATGACAGAGCTCAATTTTCTCTGAAAATTTACTTCTGAATGGGATTGAAAAAGACTTGAAAGCTTGAAATTAAAGTACACTGAACAGAGGAGTCACTGAGCTGTGGACAACTGTCTTTCAAGAAAAAATATTTTGAACAAAATGTAAATTAGATTTGAAGATCTTAAAAGAGAAGATGGGACAGTCGAGGAGTTTGATGGTACTTTCGTAAACATAAGTGACAGAAGAAAAATAAAGACCCCTGGAGTAGAAGAATTAGAGGATTTTTTTTTGTTTGCTTTGTTTTATTTTCTGCGAGGGGTAAATTGTGCAGATGAGAGGAACATGCTAGAAATAAAAATTACAAATGGCCTTGTAATAATTCTCAACATATCTTACAACTTACCATATTCTGATTCATTTAAATTGACCTTGATGGAACTGTCATTGTTGTATTGTTGTGCATTCAAAACATGGCAGATGACAATGAGTTTCATTCACAGACAGGATGTGTCTTCTGGTTAAATTTCATCAGTGAAGATTATGATTAAAAATGTCATGCGTTTTGTATACAGACGTGAAAATCCACACCCCCTAAATGCGCTGTGCCATCCTGACCCTTACAAAATTCCATTTGACAAACTGGTTCATCATCATAACACCAGCAGTAATTTCTGCTCTACGTCATTCATTGCACGGGTTACCTGGCTACCTGTCTGTAGGAGAATAAACCCCTTTCCGACGTGGTATTAGTACGCATCACGTCGGTACCCCCGGTTCAGCACTGGCTCCGGCACTAAGCCCCCACTGAATCGGGCACATGTCAGCTAATTTATACAGTTGACGTGCTATCCACCCGCGGCTGTTAACAAGCGGCATTTAGCTCGCGCTTCCTGGAAGCGCATCACTGACTCCGCCCATCGGTGACTCCGTCACGTGATCGCAAGTCACTGATGGGTTGGCATGACAACCCGGGGTCTGCAGCAGACCCCTGTGGTTGTCATGTCTAGATTGCTATGAGCGTCGCCCAGTGGTCGGCACTCAAAGCAAATGAGCATTTCTACTACATACAGGCGATTTGCTCATCGCCTGTATGCAGCAGAGGCAATAAGACAGTTGCTGCTTCTAGTCTCCTATGGAGACTATTGAAGCAAGCAGAAAGTGTAAAAAAAATGGTTTTAAAAATATTAAAAAAATAAAAAAATAATAAAAGTTGAAATCACCCCCCTTTCGCCCCATTCAAAATAAAACAATAAAAAAAAAACCTCACATACACATATTTGGTATTGCTGCATTCAAAATAGGTCAATCTATCAATATAAAAAAAGAATTAATCAGATCGGTAAACGGTGTAACGAGAAAAAATTCTAAACGCCAGAATTAAGTTTTCTTGGTTGCCACAACATTGCAATAAAATGCAATAACGGGCAATCAAAACATCAGATCTACCCTAAAATGGTATCATTAAAAACGTCAGCTTGACATGCAAAAAATAAGCCCTCACCCTGCCCCAGATCACGAAAAATGGAGACGCTACAGGTCTCGGAAAATGGCGATTTTTTTTTTTAGCAAGCATTGGATTTTTTTTCACCACTTAAATAAAAAAGAAGCTATACATGTTTGGTATCTGCGAACTCATAACTACCTGGAGAATAATAATGGCAGGTCAGTTTTAGCATTCAGTGAACGTGGTAAAAAAACAAACAAACAACTGTGGTATTGCACTTTTTTGCAATTTCACTGCACTTGGAATTTTTTTCCCATTTTCCAGTCCACAATATGGTAGAATCAGTGACGTCATTCTAAAGTACAACTCGCCCCACAAAAAATGAGCCCTCACATGGCCATATTGACAGAAAAATAAAAAAGTTCTGGCTCTGAGAACAAGGGGAGCAAAAAACAAAAAGGCAAAAACGGAAAATGCTCCAGTCATTAAGGGGAGACAAACTCTTCTCTTCATTTACAAGGCCTTTTACTGCCCTATCATATTCTTCATCTCTTACCTCCCCTTATCATCCCACTTGTAATCTTCACTCCACCAATGATGTATGACTTTCAATCGTCCCTTAATTTATCCTCTTACTTACAACGTACAGTAGTATTACTCTGCTACAAACAATGTTTGGAATACTATACTTACTATACTACTTACTATTACTATAATACTGCCCCCTATGTGCAACAATATAGCTACTATAATACTGTCCCCTATATACATGAATATAACTACTATAATATTGCCTCTATGTGCAAGAATATAACTACTATAATACTGCTTCTATTGTGGTAGATCGGCTCACTCTTCTGCACATGGAGGTAGACACAGAATACTGTCTCTTTAAATTTCTTGTTGGTTTATTAAGCGGAATAAACCAGTATAGAGTTCATAAAAAATAAACACGGCCCTTCTGGCATAATAGCAAAACAAAAGAAAATGTCCAGCATAGTCCTTGCACCTGCCAGGGTACGGCCACTCAGGGTTTAGCAAAACCATGGTTCAGCACGACACATGCAAACTCCTCTCTGGAACAAGCCTCTCCAGATACCCACACCCGAGTCACAGGGCTGGCTATTTAAAGCCCAAACCACACCCTGGGGTGGAGATATGGTGAATGGCCATTCACCTATAAAACATGCCCTTTTCAGATTGGCTGATTAACCCTCTCTGCACCTACTATGCAGGAGAAGACTTTCACGTTTCACATCACTGAAGCTAACAGCCTTAGTGAAACATATCTCCCCTCCAGTATTCTGCCAGTGACTTTGTCACATTATGTACAAGAATATAGCTACTATAAAACTGCTCCTATGTACAAGAATATAACTACAATAACACTGCCTCTATGTACAAGAATATAACTACTATAATACTGCCCCTATGCATAAGAATATAACTACTATAATACTGCTCCTATATACAAGAATATAACTACTATAATACTGCCCCCTATGTACAAGAATATAACTACTATAATACTGCTCCTACATACAAAAATATAACTACTATAATACTGCCCCTATGTACAAGAATATAACTACTATAATACTGCTCCTATGTACAAGGATATAACTACTGTAATACTGCCCCTATGTACAAGATTATACCTACTATAATACTACCTCCTATGTACAAGAATATAACTACTATAATACTGCTCCTATATACAATAATATAACTACTATAATACTGCCCCTATGCGCAAGAGTATAACTACTATAATACTGCTCCTATGTACAAGAATATAACTACTATAATACTGCCCTTATGCACAAGATCATAACTACTATCATACTGTCCCTATGTACAAGAACATAACTACAATAATACTGTCCCTATGTACAAGAATATCACTATTATAAGACTGCCCCCTATGTACAAGAATATAGCTACTATAAT
The DNA here is from genome assembly GCF_046119375.1 of Phyllobates terribilis. Classification (NCBI taxonomy): domain Eukaryota; kingdom Metazoa; phylum Chordata; class Amphibia; order Anura; family Dendrobatidae; genus Phyllobates; species Phyllobates terribilis. The sequence continues at coordinate 549,065,191 of NW_027362761.1, forward strand.
ACTGATCCTATGTACAAGAATATAGCTACTATAATACTGATCCTATGTACAAGAATATAACTACTATATTACTGCCCCTATGTACAAGAATATAGCTACTATAATACTGCTCCTATGTTCAAGAATATAACTACTATAATACTGCCCCCATGTACCAGAATATAACTACTATAATACTGCCCCCTATGTAAAAGAACAAAACTACTATAACACTGTCCCTGTGTACAAGAACATAACTACTATAATACTGTCCCTCTATGCAAGAATATTACTACTATAATACTGTCCCTATCTACAAAAATATAACTACTATAAAACTACTCCTATGTACAAGAATATAACTACTATAATACTGCCCCATGTACAAGAATATAACTACTATAATACTGCTCCTATGTACAAGAATATAACTACTATAATACTGCTCCTATGTACAAGAATATATCTACTATAGCACTTCCCTTATGTACAAGAATATAGCTACTATAATACTGATCCTATGTACAAGAATATAACTACTATAATACTGCCCCTATGTACAAGAATATAACTACTATAATACTGCTCCTATGTACAAGAATATAACTACTATAATACTGCTCCCTATGTACAAGAATATAATTACTATAATACTGCCCCTATGTGCAAGAATATAACTACTATAATACTGCCCCTATGTACAAGAATATAGCTACTATAATACTGCCTCGTATGTACAAAAATATAACTACTATAATACTGCTCCTATGTACAAGAATATAACTACTATAATACTGCTCCCTATGTACAAGATTATAATTACTATAATACTGCCCCTATGTGCAAGAATATAACTACTATAATACTGCCCCTAAGTACAAGAATATAACTACTATAATACTGCCCCTATGTAAAAGAATATAATTACTATAATACTGCCCCCTATGTACAAGAATATAACTACTATAATACTGCTCCTATGTACAAGAATATAACTACTATAATACTGCCCCCTATGTACAAGAATATAACTACTATAATACTACCCCCTATGTACAAGAATATAACTACTATTATACTGTCCTTATACACAAGAGTATACTGTAACTATTATAATACTGTCTCGTATGTACAGGAATAACTAGTATAGTATAGTTGATAATATAGTTAGCAACTATCTGCCTGTTAGCTTTTAGCCCTATACACAAAAATAATAAAAGTCCTGGATAACCCCTTTAAATTACTATATAGCTGAAACCAGTCTATCTGCACTTAGTCACAATTTTTGATTAGTTGCACAAACAACTGCAATTTCACCCAAACTTTTCACCAATCCTTTGTATTATCAATGTCTTCATATTATATCCGTATTGTATCATGTTTTGTCATATTCTTGCGATTTTCTCCGCAACATTTTATATTCCACCCAGCAGCAGAAAATATTTTTATTTTTTTTTTATTTTTTTTGTACTAGAATGAAATCCTGCAACAGATGTTCTCTTTTCAAGCAAAACACTCTAGATAACAAATTTGGCAGTCCTTGATGGAATGATGTTATTTGGGAAATAAATATGAATAATTTTCAAGTCAATATGCTGATTTTAGAAATGTAAATATTAAACTAAAATTCAAGTTTGCTCTATGCGCCATCCTGTTTTTCTAACTATTATATATGCTGTTGATACATACAAAAAAAATTGTATATATACAGTATATCTATACTGTATTTATACTGTGTACATATTTATAAATATATATATGTATACATATACAATATATTTATATATTTATATATATATATATATATATATATATATATATTTGCACTTAGTACTATTATGACAAGCTGTTTTTAAGAATATCACCAATTTCACATGCAATAAAATGCAAAACTCCATTTAATGACTTATTCCTCCTAAAAAGAGCAGGCAAGAATAAGGACCACAAATATTAGACTTGAAGGAAATCTGTAGGGAGGATTTCAACCCTCCGAAATATTTATATGAACATCTAGCTCTTCAAAGGCAAGGCCAGCTATATCTTTACATGGTCATCCATTCCTCCATTCTTGAAAAATCAAAGTATGAATTGATATGCAAATGGCTATGGAAGAGCTGAAACCTCCATCACTCCAGCTTTGTCTCTTCTTGCTTGATTTACAGCCTCTATGTTGTGTGACTTCAGGCAAAAGAGCCAAATAGAAGGCGACAGCACTGGGTGGGGAATAGAGCTGGAGTGACAGAGGCTACAAATCTACATCTCATGTGCATATCAATTCAAATGCTAAATTTTTAGCAACAGAGAAATGAACTGGTCATGTAATGTAATTGCTAGACTTTTTTTTAAAAGAGCTACATGCACATATAAATAGTTTAAGGGGTTCAATCTTGCTGATAGATTCCCTTTATGGCTCCCATACACATTAGATTAACCCCTTAAGGACCTTAGTATTTTCCGTTTTTGCATTTACATTTTTTGCTTCCCTTGTTCCCAGAGTCATAGCGTTGTTATTTTTTGGTCAATATGGCCATGTGAGGGCTTATTTTTTGCGGGACAAGTAGTGCTTTTAAACGACATCACTGGTTTTACCATATTATGTACTGGAAAATGGGAAAAAAAATCAAAGTGTGGTGAAATTGCAAAAAAAATGCAATACCACAGTTGTTGTTTTTTTTTTTTTTAACCACGTTCACTGAATACTAAAACTGACCTGCCATTCTTATTCTCCAGATAATTATGAGTTCGTAGATACCAAACATGTATAGGTTATTTTTTATTTAAGTGGTGAAAAAAAATTCCAAAGTTTGCTAAAAAAAAAAATTGGTGCAATTTTCCGATATCCGTAGTGTCTCCATTTTTCGGGATCTGGGGCCGGGTGAAGGCTTATTTTTTGCGCGCCGAGCTGACGTTTTTATTGATACCATTTTGGGGTAGATCTGATGTTTTGATCGCCTGTTATTGCATTTTATTGCACTGTTGCGGTGACCAAAAAAACGTAATTCTGAGGTTTAGAATTTTTTTCTTGCTATGCCGTTTACCGATCGGATTAATTCTTTTTTTATCTTGATAGATCGGGCGGTACCAAATATGTGTATGTGTTTTTTTTTAATCATTTTATTTTGAATGGGGCGAAAGGGGGGTGATTATATTTTTTGAATATTTTTAAAAGCATTTTTTTTTACACTTTCTGCATGCTTCAATAGTCTCCATAGGAGACTAGAAGCAGCAGTTGTCTGATTGCTTCTACTGCATACAGGCGGTGAGCAGATCGCCTGTATGCAGTAGAAATGCTCTCTTGAGACATGACAACCACAGGGGTCTGCTGCAGACCCTGAGTTGTCATGCCAACCCATCGGTGACCCGCAATCATAATGCCGTGCTCCTGGTGCGGCGAAGTTAAATGCCGCTGTCAGAGATTGACAGCAGAATTTAACTTGTTAACAGCTGCGGGTGGATCATGATCCCACCCGCGGCTGTTGCGGGCACATGACAGCTGTGAGAATCAGCTGACATGTGCCCAGTTTAGTGCGGAGTCAGCGCCGGAGCCCCCACTGAACCAGGGGTAATGGCCTGGGGCGTACTATTATGCCCCAGGCTTTAAAGGAGTTAAGCTTACTCAGACAAGGAGCACCAACGATCAGGCAGTGTGAATTTAAATGCCTAATTATTTTGCTTTGTGCTACATAAGACACTGGCAGACACTTCAAATGAACATTTGACCGGGTCAAGTATTCATGTTTAGGGGAGAATCAGGAAAAACAGCATTCTTCTCTAAGTGCACCAGAGATGACTGGATTGATCCTTGAAGGATCAAGATTGAATTGAATTTTTTTGAAATTTGCGGTTTCACTCAAATTTGAACATTTCGAAATTAGATTTATGGTTTGCAAAAAAAAAATAACTTGCCCATCACCATTTCCCACACTGCTGAAGCATCAGAAAGCCAGATAATGTCCTTTTGTGTTGCCTCTATGGCTTCCTCATAATGCCCTGCAGCTGTGACATCTTGCGGATTATCATACCTTGTACAGTGATGGTCAGTACCTGGACCATCACAGATCAGTGGTTCGAAGCGGAGCTCAGTTTGTTTGGCAGAGTCTTTTTCCATTTCCAGAGTAACTGAGCAAGTCTCTCTCCTGTAGAGTGTAAGCACTTATAGTCAGCAGAGTGCTCTTGCTCTCTGACTCTCTCTTTACTGTAGAGTGTAAGCTCTTATGGGCAGTGGGGTCCTCTCTCTCTTCTGTACAGTATGCGCTCTTGTTGTCAGTTGAGTCCTCTCTCTCTTGCCTGCAGAGTGTAAGCTCTTATGGTTAGTGGGGTCCTCTCTCGCCTATAAAGTGTAAGCTCTTGTGATCAGCGGGGTCCTCTCTCTTTCCCTCTCCTGTACTGTGTAAGCTCTTATGGTTTATGGGATTCTCTATCTCCTGTAGATTGTAAGCTCTTACGGCCAGCTGTGTCATCTTCCTCTCTTCTGTAGAGTGTAAGCTCTTATTGTCAGCATGGTTCTCTCGCTCCTGTAGAGTGTAAGCTTTTGTGGCAAGGAGTGTCTTTTTTATATTTGCAATAAAGAGTAAATTCTTATGGTCAGCAGGGTCCTCTCTCTCCTGTAGAGAGTAAGTTCTTATGGTCAGCAGGGTCCTCTCTCTCCTGTAGAGAGTAAGCTCTTATGGTCAGCAGGGTTCTCTCTTTCTCTCTTTCCGTCCTCTCCCCCATGTGTATTTTCCAAACAATTACAAGCTTCGCATGAATTTATTTGCTGCAAATCAAATTTTTCAGGAGAAGTCGGTGAAAGAGAATTTCAAACGATCTGCTCATCTTTAATGGGCACTTTAAGGCTATGCTCACGCATCATGTTTTTTTCTGCGTCACAAATTTGCAGCAAAACCTGATCTCTGGCAGGAAAGATGCTGCGTCAAAAACACATTTTTTGCTGCATTTTTGGGGGCTTTTTTGTGCTTTTTTTTTTGCAGAATTGTGTCTCTTGTTCATGCTTTGTCTCTTTTATGCATGTACATAAAGTTCAGTGAAAAAAAAATCTCATTCTGGTTTTGGCATAACAGTGGGTGAGGTGAATTGTTCAGGAATAGTTTAATTAACAAACTCAATGCACTGCCTGTGTGTATGACAAAATTTACTTTCACACTATGGGGTCTGACATTCAGTTGCACTGGCATTATTCAATTTCACACCTCCCTGGGCCACAGGTATTGTTCAATCTCTCAAGCTCAGCCAGCATTTACAATGTACAAATCACTCATTTAATTAATCACTTCTTATACGAACTACCATCTCAATGACCAAGACAAGATGGTAAAATCAAAAAAATAAATGTGTTTCACATACTGTTGTATTTGCTTATTTTCACTAAAAACGTAGCAAAACCTGATAGCTATGTTCACACATCATGTTTTTTTTAGCGTTTTTCACCACCTATTACTTCCTAAGGGTGAAAAAACGCTGAAAGAAGTGACATGCTCTATTTTCCAAAAAAGGCTGCAAGGCACAAAATACGCAACAAAAAAAAACATAATGTGTAGAGATGAGCGTTGTTCTACTCGAACTGTTCGCCAATCTCAAATTCGAGCTGTTTTGGGCGGTGTTCGAGCCGGTCGGCGAACACGAACAATTTGAGAAAAATTCGGCTGTTCGAGGTTATGTTCGATAACTGTTCGTGCACCAAAATCATAACTGGATTTTTTCTCAGTAATGATGAAAATTAATGTTAATACGCAGTTTGAGTGTACAGCGGGGCGGGGGGAGGGGCAGGGGATGGATCTCTGCAGGAACAATGAAGATCTCCATTTTTTTTTCTCTTTCCCGCATTTGCAGTGGGGAGGTGCAATCTGTCAGCCTATCAGCAGCGCACACACCGAGCGAAGTGCTTTTTTTCACACAAGCAAGGGCATGTGTGATTGGCAGTGTATGTCACATGTCCTTGCCCTATAAGACCAAGCCATTTTCCCCGTCGCCACCATTTTCTCACTGCTGCAGCTGCGTGTTAGACGGCACCGCTGTTGCTGTGTGCGCTATACCTTGTTAATTTCAAGCCAATTTTCGCACAAATATACAGATAGCTTGGGAGTAGGGAATAGTTGTGATTGCAGTCCTTTTAAGGACTAGGTTACAGCATTTCCTACGACTTTTATCAGGCAGGTCTGTGCTCTTAAATAGATAGATTGTGGGAGTAAAGACTAATTGTAATTGGAGTCCTTTTCAGGACTAGGTTACATCAGTTCCTATCAGTTTTTGCCAGGCAGGTCTGTGCCAGTGCTGTGCAAGTTTTTTTCACAGCATTTGGCTGAATCTAGCAAAGCTAATCCTTTTTGGCCTATTGCAGAGTGTGTTAGTCAGTGGAGTAGCCTATCTGTGTTGCAAGATATACCACCTGTGTATAGAATACCAATTTTTTTACTGCACCTAGTGAAGTAAAATCTTTTGGGCATAGCATCATTCTATTAGTCCATCTATACTGACCTCCATCAGGTTGCAAATTGAATAAAAAAAATTTCTGCATCTAGCTCTGAAAAAATATTTGGGCTTCTAGCGGTGTGTGGGACTTGGTCTATTAGTCCATCTATACTGACCTCCATCAGGTTGCAAATTAAAAATAATTTTTTTCTGCATCTAGCTCTGAAAAAATATTTGGGCTTCTAGCAGTGTGTGGGACTTGGTCTATTAGTCCATCTATACTAACCTCCATCAGGTTGCAAATTAAAAATAATTTTTTTCTGCATCTAGCTCTGAAAAAATATTTGGGCTTCTAGCAGTGTGTGGGACTTGGTCTATTAGTCCATCTATACTGACCTCCATCAGGTTGCAAATTAAAAATAATTTTTTTCTGCATCTAGCTCTGAAAAAATATTTGGGCTTCTAGCAGTGTGTGGGACTTGGTCTATTAGTCCATCTATACTGACCTCCATCAGGTTGCAAATTGAATAAAAAAAATTTCTGCATCTAGCTCTGAAAAAATATTTGGGCTTCTAGCGGTGTGTGGGACTTGGTCTATTAGTCCATCTATACTGACCTCCATCAGGTTGCAAATTAAAAATAATTTTTTTCTGCATCTAGCTCTGAAAAAATATTTGGGCTTCTAGCAGTGTGTGGGACTTGGTCTATTAGTCCATCTATACTGACCTCCATCAGGTTGCAAATTAAAAATAATTATTTTCTGCATCTAGCTCTGAAAAAATATTTGGGCTTCTAGCAGTGTGTGAGACTTGGTCTATTAGTCCATCTATACTGACCTCCATCAGGTTGCAAATTAAAAATAATTTTTTTCTTCATTTAGCTCTGAAAAAATATTTGGGCTTCTAGCAGTGTGTGGGACTTGTTCTATTAGTCCTTCTATACTGACCTCCAGCAGGTTGCAAATTGAATATAATTTTTTTCTGCATCTAGCTCTGAAAAAATATTTGGGCTTCTAGCGGTGTGTGGGACTTGGTCTATTAGTCCATCTATACTGACCTCCATCAGGTTGCAAATTAAAAATAATTTTTTTCTGCATCTAGCTCTGAAAAAATATTTGGGCTTCTAGCAGTGTGTGGGACTTGGTCTATTAGTCCATCTATACTGACCTCCATCAGGTTGCAAATTGAATAAAAAATTTTTCTGCATCTAGCTCTGAAAAAATATTTGGGCTTCTAGCGGTGTGTGGGACTTGGTCTATTAGTCCATCTATACTGACCTCCATCAGGTTGCAAATTAAAAATAATTTTTTTCTGCATCTAACCCAGCCAATAGTTTTGGCCTAATACCACAGTTTGGCCACTCAGCTCTGCTCGGTTACCATCCATTGTTTTTTTGTGCAAACAACTCCAGAGTTGTGAATTAGTTAACCACCAAAATGAGTGGAAAAAGGCCTGCTGCTGGTGGAAAGGGGAATAGGCGTGTTGGGAAGGGGAAAAAAGGTTGTGTCCGTGGGGTAGGTGCAGAAGAAAGACCATCTTCCAGCCAAACTAAAATGTCTACTTCTTTTAGCGGACAATGTGATAAGATCCCTTTCTTACGGCCACGCCAATCGCTACAAATTCCAGATGAGGCACAAAAACAGCAGGTGCTTCAACGGATATCAAGTGCTCCTTTAAGTGGGCTCTCCTCCACATCAACTTCAACATCACAAATACTCCAGTCCTCAAAGGTGTCACCCAAATCGCACTTGCTTCCTCACAGCTCCCAAATCTCCAGCTGCCCGTCTGAGTATGAGGTAGAACAGATGGTTGAGTCTGCAGAGCTGTTTACTCATACTATAGCCTGGGAATCAGAGGTCGACTCCAGCGCTTCTGTGAATCCAGACGAGGAAATGATCTGCACTGATGCCCAGAATCTTTATGAGTCGGATCCAGGACCAGACGCAGAAGGTTCTGACCATAATGTAGACCCTCATTCCCAAACTGTAACTCCTGTTGGTGGAGACAATGAGGAAGACGATGATAAGACTCAAATACCTGATTGGAGTGACAACTTTAGTTTTTTGTCAGGGCAGGAACAGGTTGGCTCTGAGGACGACGGGTGTGATAACGCACAGGGTGATGATGATGAGGTCGGAGATCCCACTTACTGTCAACCCACAGTCAGCCAAGAGATGAGGTCAGCAGAGGAGGTGGAGGAAGATGCTAGTGACGACGAGGTCAGGTTGCGCCTTCCTGGACAGAGACGTAGTACTGGAAGCACGTCAACAACTGCATCCTCAAACACAACTCTGCCTCTCACCACAAGTCGTGGTGGCTCTTCAGGTCGCATGGGTGCTAAGCCTTGCATAGCCTGGGCATTTTTTCAGATCGATAAAGATGACCCAACTCGTGTTATCTGTAACATTTGTCAGCAAAAGCTAAGTAGAGGCCAAAAAATACATAGTTTGAGTACTTCATGCATGAACCGGCACATGGACATGAAGCATAAGTTGCAGTGGGAAGCTCAGTGTGCTACAATGCGGTCTAGCCGGCCGGGCCAACCACCGTCTGCCATATCTTGTGCATCCGCGGCCTCTTCATCCTCTGTGACTGGGGGGACAGCAGTCACACCTGTTTTGGGGCGCAGACCTGCCACCTCTTTACCCGCAACAGCCAGCGTGATTGGCAGGTCATCATTTTCTTTGGAGGTGGTAACACCAGCTGGTCTTGAGCGCTGTCCGACATCGATAGCACCACCTTTGGATCAAGGCAACCTAACATGTCCGCCTGCATCTTCCTCACAGACCGGCAGTTTGCCGGGGACACCCTTATCAACCCCGTCTAAGCACAATAGCCAGCCCTCGGTCCCTCAGATGTGGACAAGTAAAAGACCATTTCCTCCTAGCCATGAGAAAGCTAAGAGGTTGAATTTCACCATCTGCAAGCTCTTGGCTACAGAAATGCTGCCTTTCCGCCTGGTGGACACAGAGGATTTTCGAGACCTTATGTCCGTCGCAGTGCCCCAGTACCAGATGCCCAGTCGGCACTACTTCTCAAAGAAAGGTGTGCCTGCGCTCCACCAGCATGTCGCACACAACATCACCGCTTCTTTGAGAAACTCTGTGTGTGACAGGGTGCATTTCACCACAGACACTTGGACGAGTAGGCATGGACAGGGGCGTTACATGTCGCTGACTGGGCACTGGGTAACTATGGTGACAGCAGGACAAGGGGCTGCTGTCCAAGTCTTGCCGTCCCCACGAGTTGTGCGTCAATCCTCTTTATGTCATTTTTCCTCCACTGCTTCTGCCTCCTCAACCTCCTCTCGGTCTTCCACCTGCACCCAAAGCCTGTCTGGTCATGCCACAAGCTTTCTAACTGCGCAGAAGGGATCCTGCACACCTCCTTACTATGCTGGCAGTAGGGCTCAACGTCATCAGGCGGTTTTTACATTGAAATGTCTGGGAAATGTGAGTCACACAGCTGAGGAGTTGTGGTCAGCTCTGGAGAACCAATTTCATGAATGGTTGTCTCCACTGGACCTGAAACCAGGGAAGGCCGTGTGCGACAATGCTGCAAACCTGGGTGCGGCCCTTCGCCGGGGCAATGTCACACACGTGCCTTGTATGGCTCACGTGTTGAACCTGGTTGTCCAGCAATTTTTAGCCCACTATCCCAGACTAGATGGCCTTCTGCAGAGGGCACGGTCGCTGTGTGCTCACTTCCGCCGTTCGCATCCCGCAGCTCAGCGACTTACATCTCTACAGAAGTCGTTGGGCCTGCCACTTCACCGGCTAAAATGCGATGTGCCTACCCGGTGGAATTCAACTCTGCACATGTTGCAGCGACTGTGGCAGCACCGACAAGCCCTGGTGCAATACGTTCTGACGTATAGCCTGGGCCAACGAGATTCAGAGGTGGGGCAAATCACGCTGGAGGAGTGGTCTCAGATCAGGGACCTATGCACCCTTCTGCACAGTTTTGAAATGGCGACGAAGATGTTTAGTGCTGACGATGCCATTATCAGCATGACTATTCCGGTGATTTACATGCTGGAGCACATGTTAAACAGAATTCGGAGTCAGGTGGTGGCACAAGAGGAGGTGGAGGAAGTAGAGGAGGAGGAGTTGTATGCGGAAGGGCTAACATCTGCAAGGTCCAGACGGTCGGCAGCACCAAGGCGGCAGGCATGTGAGGGTGGGGGAGATGATTTTACCAGGGCGCATGGTAGCAGCCAAACTAGTGAGGAAGGTGCAGGAGCCCAGGAAGAAGTGGAGGACGAACTGATGGAAGACTCATCAGATGAGGGAGACCTTGATCACATTTCTGTTGTGCGAGGTTGGGGGGAGAGGACAGAGGAAGGAAGCATGATTGCTACCTCGCCACCAACACAACAGGGACTTGGTGCTCCTGGATGCGCAACACACATGAGTGCCTTCTTGCTGCACTACCTGCAACATGACCCTCGAATTGTGAGAATTAGAAATAATCCTGACTACTGGGTTGCCACACTGTTAGATCCCCGGTACAAAAGTAAATTTGCAGAAATTATTCCTGCCATAGAAAGGGATGCACGCATGCAGGAGTATCAGCAGAGACTGTTGCAGAATCTTACATGTGCTTTTCCACAAAATACCAGTGGTGCACGTAGTGAATCTCACAGTTCCAACTTGCCAACCGTGGGACCGTCAAGTGTTCAGCACTCAAACCGTAACAGAACCACAGTATCTGCTGGTAACATCAATTTTGCGGAATCATTTCACCACTTTTTTAGCCCATCCTTTGCAAGGCCACAGGAGACAAGAAGTCTGACACATAGTCAACGCCTAGAGACGATGGTACAGGAGTATCTCCAAGTAAACATTGAAGCCACGACTGTGTCACTGGACCCTTGCTCTTTTTGGGCTTCCAATCTGGATAAATGGCCGGAGCTAGCCACTTACGCCTTGGAGATCTTGTCATGCCCCGCAGCCAGCGTTCTGTCTGAACGTGTGTTCAGCGCTGCTGGTGGTGTGCTGACAGATAAGCGCACGCGGCTCTCCACTGATAATGTAGACAGACTCACGTTCATAAAGATGAACAAATCATGGATCCGAAACGACTTTTCTACCCCTGTGTCATCCTGGGGAGAGTAAAAGCTTGATGATTGGTTAAAATCACCCTACCAACCGTTTTAAGCTTTCAAATTACTAATCATGTTTATCTGTATCTTGACTGGAAAATAATTTGGGCTTTGTAGCAGTGTGCAGCACTGATCCTATTAGGCCATCTATAATAAGCTTCACCAGATTTAAAATTAAAAATAATTTTTAGCTGCATCTAGCCCGGAAAATAATTTTGGGGCTCCGAAATGCGCAAGACACATAAGTGCCTTCTTGCTGCACTACCTGCAGCATGACCCTCATATTGTCAGAATTCGAAGTAATCATGACTACTGGGTTGCCACACTCTTAGATCCCCCAAACTTTTCGATCAACCTTTTCATTTTAATAAAGACCAAAAAAATGGTCATTTTTGAAATTATAAGCATTAGCAGGTTGTTAGAAACTGAAATCAAACAGTTTTCAACTCAAAACTTTATTCTAGGTGATGTTACATTTTCACATAGGACCCCTTGTTCGAAAGGAGCTTCTGAACTCTCTCGTCCATTGAATTTGTCAGGTTTTGGATGGTTTCTGCTTCAATTGTTTTGCATGAGGACAGAATACCCTCCCAGAGCTGTTGCTTAGATGTGAACGGCCTCCCGCCATCATAGACACTCCTTTTAATGATGCTCCAAAGGTTCTGAATGGGGTACAGGTCAGGGGAGCATGGGGGTCACACCATAAGTTTGTCCCCTTTTATGCCCATATCAGCCAGAGATGCAGATGTTTTATGTGCAGCATGAGATGGTGCATTATCATGCAGAAAAATGATCTTGCTGTGAAATACACGGTTCTTCTTCTTGAACCATGGCAGGAAGTGCTGTTTGAGAAAATCCACATACATTATGGAGTTCATCTTTAGCGCCTTCAGGGATCCTAAAGGGGCCGACAATCTCTCTCCCCATGATTCCAGCCCAAAACATTACTCCACCTCCTCCTTGTTGGCGCTGTAGCCGTGTTTGCGTGGGGTGTCCATCAACCAGCCATCCTCCACTCCATTCATCTGGACCATCGAGCGCTGCACGGCACTCATCCGTGAACAAAACAGTTTTGAAATCAGTCTTCATGTAATGTTTGGCCCACTGGAGCCGTTTCTGCTTGTGTGAAGTGGATAGAGGAGGTCGACAGGATGGCATATGCACAGCTGCAAACCTCTGAAGGACCCTGCATCTTGTTGTTCGGGGGACGTTGGAGGCACAAGCAGCTTCAAAAACTTGTCTGCTGCTATGACAAGGCTTTTTTGCCGCTGCTGTTTCAACCTGACGTAATTGCCTGTAGGAAAGAGTCCTCAATTTGCCCTTATCAGCACGCACACGTGTGTACTGTGAATCAGCTACATACTTCTTGATTGCCAAGACACTTCATCCTGATCATCGCACAATGTTGATTGTAGTCATGCCTTGACCTAAACACTCCACAATATGTTGCTTCTCAGCAGCCGACACATCCTTTTTCTTTCCCATTTTGGCAGAAAATGTAGGCTGCTTAATAATGTGAGAGAGCCTTCTTAAGTAGTCTTGCCTTTCATTGGACACACCTGCCAAACTAATTAGCACAGGTGTCTGCAATTGCTTACAGTGATATAAAGAGCCCTGACACACATCACCATCAATGAGTTTAACTGACAAACAAACAAATTCTTCCCTTATCACTCCTAAACACTTTTTGCATAATAATTTGGAACGCGGTGTACATGTGCTTTTCCACAAAACACCAGTGGTTCACGTAGTGAATCTTACAGTTCTAACTTGCCAACCGTGGTCTGTATGGAATTGTTCAATAAAGGGCCCAAAATTAAGATAACATAGATGGGAGAGGTCTCTATGAATAGGAATTCCTAAGTATTTGATACCCTGTGAGGGCCAGGCAAAGGGAAAGTTGGACTGGATGGAATCCTATATGGATTTAGGGAGGGAGACATCGAGGGCCTCAGACTTCGCTGCATTGATTTTAAAATTTTACCATGTAACAAAGTGATCTATTTCAGCCATAACAGCAGGGATGGATATATGTGATTGAGTGATATATACTAGGACATCATCAGCAAATAGAGAGCACTTGTACTCGGTGCCTCCCACCTCAATCCACCTAATATTGGGGTTATGGCGAATTGATGAGAGCAGGTGCTCCGTCACTAGGATGTATAAGAGAGGGGACAGAGGACATCCCTGCCTTGTCCCATTGGTGATTGTGAAAGGTGATGAAAATGTTCTGACGCACCCCCTGGGCCTTGGGACACCCGGAGCCGGACCCTTTTTGGTGGATGCTGGTGGTTGTAGTCTTCGTGGCGGCGATCCGGTTCCGTGGCTCAGTGCGGTCAAACCAGTGGCGGAACTATTTATGTGGTTTTGATGTTTAAATGTCCGACTACGCCACCCGTGGATTGCGGTCAGAGTGAACCGCCGCTACAGGGCAGACCGCTAAGGCTGGTGTTGTGGGTGCAGCAGAGCGTAGCATAACTCCCCACGGGAGGAGTATAGCCTCAGGGCAGTGTATGCGGAGGATGGGGGTGATGGTGCAGGGCAGCAGCAGTAACGACACGGAGTCAGTGATGCAGTTCAGGGCCTTTACTCACAGTTCTTATTATCCAGACCACGTCTGCAGGTAACGGCTGCCCACGTCGTACTGTGCTCACCAGGTGAGGGGCTCAGACAACTCCCAGATAACTTTGGAGCGCTTCACAGGACCCCCTTTGTGTGTCCTTTGTCTGGCCTTTCTTACCAACACTTCTGTCCGGCTGCCTCGGGCCTCCTCTTGGTAAACTTGGCGCCAGTTTCCCTGACATTATGTGGTGCCTTCCTAGCGGGTGGAGCAAGGGGCTGCGCCACATAAAATGTCAGAGCCTCCGGTTTCTAGCTGAGGGTCGTTTCCTGCCTCCACTAGTTCGGGGACCGGTCTCCCCCTTTGGCCTGACCCCTCCACGCAGGTGGATTCGGGCGTGCGGTGGCGACTCGCCCGTCCGCACCCCTGGGATCCCTTCATTCCTCGTTCCTGGAGCCTTCTCCGCTCCTCTTCCTTCCTTCTCCCTCTTGCAGGCCTGGGCCTCTGTTACTAGGCCCGCCTCCGGAGCAGAGCTCATGCAGAGCCCCTGCTCCCTGCCACTTCTGCTCAGACTTCTCTGCACTGAACTAAGATGGTGCCCACCTTTTATACTCCCTTCTCAATGCACCCAGGAACTGCTTCCTCCCTGCTCCTGCACTGCAGGGTTCTCCTTCCTCAGTGTTCCCTCCCCCCACTCCAGCCAAGGACAGGGACTGTCGTGCCCATCTCAGGGGCATATTGGTCGCCCTGCCCCACGGCAATGTGGTGTAATGCATGCAGGTGTCGGGTCCTGATCCACACTCCATCCTTATCTGAGAGTGAGATATCACACCTCTGGGTGAAGTGCAATACGTCTGTAGCAACCGAGCCCTCGGTGCTACAGTTCCATTTATCTTCAGCCTAGGTGACGTATTGTGATACAGGGCCATGATTTTGGCTATAAAAGGGTCCCCTAGACCCCTACCCCAAGCTTTTTAAGAGAATCATATATGGCGTGCCAGGAGACTCTATGGAATGCTTTCTCAGCATCCAACGAGAGTATCTACTTACAAATTTTTAACTGCATCTAGCCCAGGAAATACTTTGTGCCTAGTAGCAGTGTCTGCTAGTCAGCGGATTATCCCGGCTGTTAAGCAAGCTACACCACCTGTAGTTTGGACACTTAATTTTTTCAAAGGAAATGCTTCGGGACCACGGGATACTCAGTGAAGAGCATCAGGAGGCACCCCAAGGCATAGGGGCTGGGACTGGCACTAGGATGCCTTGCGGTGGACAGCCGAGCTCGATCCTTATAAAAGCTTTTTAACTGCAGCAGCTTTAGTGGACGCTACTGGAGCTGGAATTACGCGGCTGCTGGCATGAGACTTGCCCTCCAATAGATCCTTGTAAATGGATTTAAAGTGTATTCATTCAAATTAGAGGGACAATTTAAATTAAAAAGCTTAGAGCTGCCTCCACCACAGGGGGGCTCTCTCGACCCACCAGCGGACAGGCACCAGTATTGGGAGAGGGGGGCTGGCCGTCAGGGTTCACCGCGGCTCTGGCACAAACCCGGCGACACGGAGGTGGCACGGGCAGGAGCGGACTGAATGTGTCGGCTTCTCACTTTTTGGATTTTAGAAGGGCATGACATGCCTATATCTGTGTCTCCCCCTCCTTTTACTCCTCCACCTCTTTTCTTTTCGCATGACTATATGTACTTGTCACTTTTCCATGTGTTAGTTGTGTCTTCTGAGCAGTTTGTCAGCTTTTGGACACCTTTGAAGGTGTTTTCTATGTGTTTCTATGTGTTTTTGTTTGCCTGCCATTGGTTTTAACGGTGTTCAAAGGTGTTCGACGAACAGTTCGACGAACAGTTCGGCGAACACACGGGTGTTCGACGAACCGAACCGAACTCGAACACTACGGGGGTGGCTCAACACTAATAATGTGTGAACAGAAAATTCTGGTTTCTCATAGACTTTGCAGGTACTGCAAAAGGCAGCTGAAAATTTGCATAAAAATTTGCACCCAAAAACGCTGAAAAAATCATGATGTGTGAACAGAAAATTCTGGTTTCTCATAGACTTTGCTGGTACTGCAAAAGGCAGCTGGAAATTTGCATAAAAATTTGCACCCAAAAACGCTGAAAAAAACATGATGTGTGAACAGAAAATTCTGGTTTCTCATAGACTTTGCTGGTACTGCAATAGACAGCTGAAAATGTGCATAAAAATTACTACCCAAAAATGCTGAAAAAAACATGATGTGTGAACATAGCCTAAGGTTGACCAAACCCCACCTGTTGTGTATTTGTATTTTTTAAAGTGGACTTGTCATATAACATTGTTGTGTATTTGTTTATCCGGTCTAAATGGCACTTTTCTCCTGAGTCTGGCATTGTCTTTACTTTTCCAGATATGGCCTCTTCCTTGTATGTAAATATAGTTTTTATAGCCAAAGGTGTGATCTTCAATGTTTCTTTGTCTTTATGATGTTCTCACCCCTTGGACCAACAACATTAGATTTACATATAGAGGAGAGGGGGCCAAACAAAAAAAAACAGTGCCAGGTTTAGGAGAACAAATTTGACATACTTATAACACATGGGAGTTCATCTTTCACTCTGTGCTCAAGGCTATGGTTTCATCCTCAGATCCTAAAGTTCAGCATATTAGTTGGCAGATGGGCAATCTTTCATTTGATGGTCCCCTGTTGCTTCTTTCTCTCTAATCCCTAGTCTTCTTATTTTTTCAAGAATACACTGATTTAAAACAATTGAAAATTCAGACCACGGTTTTTATATTTTTTTAAATCCTTAAAGAATTTTTCCCAACTTCATAAAGGGTACTGTTGGATAGTGCATTTTCAATACAAACAATTTAGCATTTAACGGCTTATCAACATTTCAGCTATTCCTGAGACACTTTTTATTTTGTGTACAGCTTGTTGCCTTGGAGACCGACCACTGCTGTTAGACAGCAGAGCATGTGCAGTGCTCTTTTCTATTGAGTTTGCAATCACTATTTTAAGGACTGCCTAGGATTGGTGAAGTGCGATGTTAACTCCCTATCCCTCCCAACATCAGCATGGTGCTACGAGCTACACAGCAGCGGTGGTCGGTTTCCTAGGCAAAGATCTGTAAACAAAAGAAAAGTATTAATATCTCCAAAATGGCTGCAAATTTTAATAAGCAGTAATATGAAAACGTACTTCATTTTGCAGGCACTATCTGACAATATCTATCTATGAAGATGGCAATATATCTTTAATATTGAAATAGAAGACTGCCTCCTCTAACCCTTCATGTATTGGCATGCTACTCAGACTTTGTGTGCCAACGTGTACAATATTATCTGTGTGCACAAGAAAACCCCAAATCTAACTTATAAATTTGTCTTGTCTTCCTGCATTACTTCAGTTCAACATTAGTTCATTCACTTTTGTGAGACAGCATGGTGGCTCTGTGGTTAGCACTGTTGTTGTGCTGCGCTGGGGTCCTGGGTTAAAATCTCACCAAGTACAACATCTCCAAGGAGTTTGTATGTTCTCCTCATGATTTCATGGGTTTCCTCTAGGTTCTCAACTTTCCACCCACACTCCAAAGACATACTGATAGGATAATTAGACTGTGAGCCCCAATGGGAACAGTCATGATAATGTCTGTTAAGTTCTATAAGCATAATGAATACGTAAACTTCAGGTAGAACAGCTGCCATCATGTCTTACAACATACTGTGTGAGACAAGATATTACTAGTTTTTGCGGCTATGAGAAAGAACAGTCTACTTGCCAGGTTATTTGCTATTATAGCAATGTCTACTCTTGCCGATTCAGCCATTTTTATTTTCTTGTGCACATCATGGTTTAGTCTTCTAATGGAGCTGCCACTGTAGGAAAATTTGGGTTTTATAGAATAAATGTATGTCCAATCATGGAATACATCACCAAAGAGTAGGAATGGACTCCAGTGGTTCTCCGCTAAAGCCAACAGATGCCTTGAGTGTTGAACCCCATTGCCTGTATATTCTTATTGTGCACGTCTAGTAGAGGGGATTGTTAACTTCCAATTGAATCTAATTAATAAAGAAAAAAAAATTCTGTGGTCGATTTCTGTTGGGCTTTGTTGCCATTATACAAAAGCGAGAAGTCACCTCTAAATAAAAGCTTTTTTGACTTTTAAAATGTTCCTAATTCATATCAAACAACTGCTAAATTTGATTGCAGTTTCCAACGACTTTCTAATGCCACATTATCACACTCATTGTACTTTACCCTCTAACTCTGTCAAAAAGAAAGAGTGATAGTGTATGTAATTTAATCATTGTATCTTTATAGCCTCGACATCATTGCTTTTCTCTTCTCATAATAATTGGCCAAATTCATTTTTAAAAGGCATCGTGAGTTGTACAAATTCTAGTAAATATTGCTCATTGTGATTCCAACATGTCTAAAGCCATTTCACAGGATCTGGAATTATATTTTGATTGCTTAACCACAGAAAGAATTCTATTATAATTATTCTGTAATTGTTTATAAGCAATGTAAACTAAAATTAAAGCAAATGTTTCTTGCGACTGTCTCTCTTTGTGAAATAATTGGTCTTGGATGGAAATAGCTTTGCAAAAACAGCTTTCATTCTATTTGTAGGCTTCAAAGACCATAAAAGTTCACCAAGTTCACTCATCATCTCAATATGAATGTTGACATTATTCAACATATACCTCTCTTTTTGTCTTAGATATACAGATGCTATCACTCATCTTGGATTTAAAGAGGGCACTTCACCAAATGTTCCATGTTGAACTGGATACACAGTTTAATAATGGCTGCAGATCAGACTAAAACATTATTTTTTTTATTTCATCTCTCCATTGCCGATATATTAGTAACCAAAGTATACTAATGGGGTTTTTTCATTAAGTTCAAGTGGGCATCATCAGATAGTTTTACTGGGGGCCTTTGCTTCTTCCCCCTGTATAGTATTGCTCAAACAAAAACAGGCAGTAACACATTGGAGAAAAAGAACAAGTCCCACAGCAGCTCAGAACAGGCTATTCCTGTGTGAGATATTATAACAGCCTGTGCTGCTCTCATTCCAGACTGGTTACAAGTTGTCAAGTTACCATAAGTATAACAGACATAACTGTGATTACTTACACCTTTGAGCTTTGTCTCCAGACAGGCAATGTAGGGAGTTGAGCAATTTGACAGAAGTGACAATGCTATGAAAGTAGGAGAGCAGATAGAGGCAGAGGTGTAATGATCGCAGGCACCACTATGACCAGGCCCGGTTGGTCAGGGGCCCACCGGCACCAGCAGAAACTTCAACTGGATGTGCGTCTTCGGACGCACATCCAGTTGAAGTGTATTGCGGTGCACAAGCATCTGAAACAACGGATACTGGAAGCCTGTGCTAGCATTTCTTCTGCGGTGTTGCTATCAGTGTGTCAAGAGTGGGAGAAGAGGGTTGCATTGACAATCCAACACAATGGGCAGCACTTTGAACACATTTTATAAGTGGTCTTAAACTTGTAAATAACTCATGAAAGAATAAAGTTACGTTAAAACCAACCACATCATTGTTTTTCTTATGAAATTCTCAATAAGTTTGATGTGACACATGACCCTCTTCCCATTGAAAAAAATAAAGTTGGATCTAAAATGGCCAACTTCAAAATGGCCACCATGGTCACCACCCATCTGGAAAAATTTCCCCCCTCCCATATACTAATGTGACACAAAGAGGAAGTTGATATCACCACCCATTCTGATTTTATTTAGGTGTATCCATATAAATTGCTCACCCTGTATTATTCAACTCTCATACATGAAAAACTCACTGGTGATGTCGGTTCTTGGAACCGTGTTTTTTTTGCAGCAGCCTTGATCCAGAGATATTGCAAGAGTTCCAAGAGATTGAAAGCACAACGACAAAGTGGAAGAATAAAGGCTTCTTACCTTGCTGCATCTGAAATTTGAAGTTTCAATCTCTCCAGAGTCTCCCACATACGGCTTACGAATGGGCTGGCTACCATGGCCTCATGTTAGGATGCCAAAAACTGTTGCAGCTGTTTTGATTCTGACCCAATAGTCAGATATGCCGAATCACTAGTGAGGCCGAATTAAGATATTAGGCCCTCCAATATTACGAGCGCTCGGAGAAATGACTGCCACACAAGTTGTGAGCACATCAATTTCTGTTTATTCACATCAAGAGTAGTATATTTTATACCATTTACAAGCAATGCAACTCAATGCAGCCCACATAGCCCCCCCCCCATTGTCCAGGTCATGATGACTTTATTCACCCTGCTCCATAACATGATTTTAGCAGAATGTTACATATGCAAATAAGGAGCATAAGGTCCTTGAGCGGAGACTACAAGGCGGAGAAACTTTAAACAAAGAATAAGATAGAGAAAGGTAAGAAAACTAGAGTATGTAGAGAAATATAGAGCAGAAAGGAAAAATGTTAACCCTTCTTTAACAATAACTATGAGTTTTCATTATACTTTATGGATGACTATAGGGTGCAACATACTTTATGGAAGACTATGGGGTGCATTATACTCTATGGATGACTATAAGACTGTATTATAGTTTATAGATGACTATGGGGGTGCATTATACTTTATGAATGACTGTGGGGTGCATTATACATCATGAATGACTATGGAGTGCATTATACTCTATGGATGACTATGGGGATGCATTATATTTTATGGGAGCTGGTTGAGGGTATCACATTTTTATACCAGTCTGAGCATCCTATTTTTATTCTCAGTATAGTCTTTTTAAGATGCAAATAGGCACATATATCCTACAAGTCTCAATCATTGAAGAGTGAGTACCGTAATATTCGTAATCGCTATACTCGTAACGAGTACTTTGTAATAATCACGTATTCGTTCCGAATAGCGAGTGCACTGTAAGTCAATGGGAAATGCGAGTCATTTTCTGCTGGACCCTACAAAGGGGTCTGGGGGCCTGAGGAAAAGGCTGAAATAGATGGGAAAGTGATGAAACAAAATGGGAAGTGCCTGGATAATATGCCTGCATGCATTTCTGACTCACATATGGTTTCTGGGAATAAGTTTGTCACAGTATTATGCCACTTTTACAGACACACAAGAACAACTACCAAACCTAACCTATATTGCATTTAACAGACCAAAAAGGTTAAGAAACAGTTTTTCCTGCATAATCACTTCTATATAAGGCTAAATAAACGAGAGAAACAAAAAATATTCCTTTTAGCGTTTGTTCACACATACTGTTGTGGCTTTTTTTCGCCTTTTACAATTGGGAGGGCCCTGACTTATTGGGAGGTCCCTCTGTCATACATCACTTTTAGTTCGCTATTCCCAAGCACTTTACAAGCACAGCTAGAACGCACCAGTAGGTATGTTGATCTTTGACCTGAGAGGCCTCAGTTGGCTCTGTAACATGAGTTTTGGAGGGACAGCTGTTACTTAGACATTTGGGCGGTTCCTCCATCATTGACACTCAGATAGTAGAATACATATTCTATAGCAGTTTACAATTGTAGCATTGGGCTTGACCCTCCTCCTCCTCCTACTCCTCCTCCACCACCATGTGATACTGCGGCCCTAAATTCAAATGTTCAGAGGCCCTGCAGTAGGCAAGAAAGCTGAGTTTTGTTAGAGCCCTCCTGTGGCCCTGTAACATACATTTTGAAGTGTCCTCCTTTAGAAATTTTGGAGGTCCCTCTTGTGTACATTTGAGAGTGCCCTCACTTATTCATATTGTAGGGCCCTAACTCTATTATTTAACTCATTTAAGGGCAGAGACTACAGAGAAAAAGGCCAAGAGACATGGAGTACTAGAACGTAGCAGTGAGTGCGGCCTGCGATCCTCAGGTATGGCTGAACTCTGTGAACCGGAAAAATAAAGCTGCACTAGTCAATTGGATGACAAGCTCAAATATATCACTTGTGCAAGTCAATGGACAAAGGATATATGGTGCCCCTCCCCCTCCAGGATGGGTTGGAGAAGCTTCTCCAAATGGCTCAGAGATTTTGATTGTCAATATTCCCCAGATTATATAGGAAAAGAAGACTTCTTGATACTGAACTACTTGGTCCAGTGCAGAATGTGCATCATATTTCCCCAAATTACTCCTGAGGGCTGTGTCATAAGTGCAGGAAGATTCCATGACAAATGCCTCCCTTGACAAACATTATCTATGATGGAGTACAGTACTGTAGTAGTTGCGGCCCTCAGTTCAAGTTTTTAGAGGGCCATCAGTCGGTCATCAACAGTCAGTGTAAATTTCTATTGAATATGTATCCCCTATCTAAGTCACAATGTGGCACAACCTGTCACAAGGGCCTCCAATGACAAATATTAGTTTGGTAGGACCACTGTACATTCCAGATATGTCCTATGCACAATGTGCATAAGGTGTGTAAAAATCAGCCTTATGGGCTGAGTCATGGTTGACGAAGGAAGGAAACAGGTTTTTATGGCAAGGGGGTGACGTTAACAGCAGTAGCATGAATCTGCATTTTTGGTGAATTTAGGTTGCTTGCTGTCACGTGGAGGAATTACAAACTGTGAAGATATCCAGTCCTTGTTGAATTTAATAAGAGTAAGTCTGTCTGCATTTTCCGTGGAGAGGTGTGTGCGCCTATCAGTGATGATTGCCCCATTGGAACTGAAAACATGCTCTGACACCACACTAGCAGCCGGGCAGGCCAGCACCTCCAAGCCATGCAAGGAGAGGTTGGGCTAAATGTTCAGCTTAGACACCCAATAATTAAAGGGAACTGAAGCGTCAGAAAGGACACACGTAAGGTCACTTAAGTAGCCTTTGACCATGTTCTGCAGCTTATCCCTCCTTGGCATTGTTACAGGCACAGATAGCTCTTGCTGTTGTGCTGGTTTATTGAAAATTGCCCAATTTGTGCACATTATCCCCCCACCTCTCTTGGAGCTGGTGTTCGTGTCTCTCCCCATTATCCCTTGGTGTTGAAAAGAGCTGGTACCTCTGCCACCAGCATTGTCTGAGGGTGCTGTTTTCAGCAACTGATCTACACTAGCCCTCATGAACGATTCCATTGTAAAACTCTTTGGTGACTACGAAAGGAGAGAAGGAAATTTCTCCTTGTACTGTAGATCGAGAAAGGTGATCCCCTCTGTAGCATTACGAGTCCCCTCGGTAGCACAGAAAAACAAGTTCTAGCACTCTTCATCCTCCTCATCTTCTTCCTCATCACCCAATGTTGCCTTAGAATATTGGCAGGGCTGGGTAGTATGACCCATTGGGAAATCTAGCTCCATACAAACATGCTTGGCGCTCAAAGCTTTATCTTTGAGATTATGCAGCGATTGTTTCAAGAGACACAGCAGCGGGATGGTTACGCTGATAATAGCCTGATCACCGCTCACAAGGTTGTTGGTGCAGTGTTCAAAGTTCTCAAGAACCTCACAAATGTCAGCGATCCACATCCACTCGACAGTTGTTATGTGTGGTTGCTGACTCTCAGTCTGACGGGCATGTTGAAGCTGTTATTCAGCTACTGCCCTCTTCTGTTCACTAATCCTCGCCAACATCGGTGACTTGGAAAATTCAAGTGCTTTTGCAGCGCTGTAAGAGCAGCAAAAGCGGTAGAGGAATGGCAGAAATGGGCGCTAATACGCCGCACCTTCTCAAGTAGGTACGGCAAATCATAGTAAGTTTTCAGAAATTTCTGAACAACTAGGTTCAGCACGTGAGCCATGCATGGCACGTGTACCAGCTTGCCGAGCTTTAAAGCCACCACCAGGTTATGCCCATTATCGCAGACGACCAGACCGGGTTTGAGGTGCAGCGGTGAGAGCCACTGATCTGTCTGTTGTTTTAAAGCTGGCCACAGCTCTACTGCAATGTGTGCTTTCTGACCTAAACAGATCAGCTTCAGCAGAGCGTGTTGCCGCTTTGCCAACGCGCTGCTACACAGGTCCCAGCTTGGCAGTGATGGGGAGGGTAATTCAGCAGAGGATGAGGAGCAGGAAGACGGGAGCGGGGCAGTGGAATATGAAGAGGCAGAAACCTTGACAGAAGTTGGGCCCACTATTCTTGGCGTGGGTAGGATGCGTGATGTTCCAGTTTGCGCCTTTGTCCCACCCTCCACCAGATTCACCCAATGTACCGTGACAGAAATGTATAGTCCCTGTCCACTACAATTTGTCCAGGTGTCTGTTGTTAGGTCGACCTTCCCGATTACGGCATTGGTGAGAGCACGGTTCAGATTGCTTAACATTTGTTTGTGTAATGCAGGGACAGCACACCGGGCAAAATAGTGGCAGCGGGGAACATTGTATCATGGGGCAGCCACAGCCAAGAGATCACGGAAAGACAGTGTTCCCACAAGCCTAAATGGCAACATCTCCACAGCTAGCAATTTGGCAATGTGCGAGTTTAGTATTTGTACCTGTGGATGCGTGGCTGGGTATTTACTAGTGTTGAGCGAGTATGTTCTGTTCCAAGTATGCTCGGGCCGAGCTCCGAGTATTTACAGCTGCTCGGTGATGTGTTTGAATCGCTCCCGTGTAGTGTTGAGCCACCCCCGTAGTGTTCGAGTTGGGTTCGGTTCGTCGAACACCCGTATGTTCGCCGAACTGTTCGTCGAACTGTTCGTCGAACACCTTCGAACACCGTTAAAACCAATGGCAGGCAAAAAAAAACACATAGAAACACATAGAAAACACCTTCAAAGGTGTCCAAAAGCTGACAAACTGCTCAGAAGACATAACTAACACATGGAAAAGTGACAAGTACATATAGTCATGCGAAAAGAAAAGAGGTGGAGGAGTAAAAGGAGGGGGAGACACAGAAATAGGCATGTCATGCCCTTCTAAAACCAAAAAAGTGCGAAGCCGACACGGCCAGTCCGTTCCTGCCCGTGCCACCTCCGTGTCGCCGGGTTTGTGCCAGAGCGTGCTACTTCAAGTGGGCTCTCCTCCACCTCAACTTCAACATCACAAATACTACAGTCCTCAGAGGTGTCATCCCAATCGCACTTGCTTCCTAACAGCTCCCAAGTCTCCAGCTGCCCGTCTGAGTATGGGGTAACACAGATGGTTGAGTCTGCTCAGCTGTTTACTCAAACTATAGCCTGGGAAACGGAGGTCTCCTCCAGAGCTTCTGTTAATCCAGACGCGGAATTGATCTGCACTGATACCCAGAATCTTTATAAGTCGGATCCAGGACCAGATGAAGAAGGTTCTGAGCATAATGTAGACCCTCGTTCCCAAACTGTAACTCCTGTTGGTGGAGACAATGATGAAGACAATGATGAGACTCAAATACCTGATTGGAGCGACAACTTGACTTTTCGGTCAGGGCAGGAAGAGGTTGGCTCTGAGGACGACGGGTGTGAGAACAGACAGTGTGATGATGACGAGGTTGGAGATCCCACTTACTGTCAACCCAGAGTCAGCTAGTCGATGAGGTCAGCAGAGGAGGTGGAGGAGGATGTGACTAGCCCAGGGGATGGGGATGACTCGGTACCCGGGCCTTTGCCTGGCCTTGGGGATGTCGCGGTGGTCGGCTCCCTGGCCCGTACCCTGGGGTCACTCTTTAAAAGGGTGGATAATAGTTAATTTTATAAGAGTTCGTGACGCCACCTGTGGTATCTGGTGAGAAGCACCAGCGCTGCAGCAGTCCACTGAGGCCCGTGATAAGGCATTTCGATGGTATAGCTCCCCACAGGTGGAGCTAGGTCTCAGGGCAGCGTATACAGGGGGAATGCAGGACAGGCAAGACCCAGCTGGGTCAGAGCAAGAACGGGAACGGACACGGTAGTCACTTCAGTACCTTTTACTGGTGGAAATTCAGGCACATCCCGGAGCACTGTAGAGTGAAGGGTGCATATCAGGATCCTCCCCAATGAGCGGGTGTAGGGCCTCCTGATTCTTGCCTCTGCGTAGTAAGGTTCTGACCTGCCTGGAGCTAGGCCTAACTTTGTCTCTGTCCTACGCTGGCTGACCTTGTGGTAGGGCCTTCTCTTGGAGTTCACGCTCCCAGTATGCGGGGCCTAAGCGTCTCCTGGCTCTGTTACGTATCAGCACCTTAGCGATCCTGGGACTTGTAGTTCTCCAGGGATTCCGGTTATGCCTTTCTGGGTCATAGAGATCCCGGTAAGCTCGGATCCGGTGTCCGGTAAATGCTTCGGGATGAGCTGGTTAAGGTCCTCTGCCCCTTATGTACTAACTCGCCACTTGCCTTCGGCCTACTCGGGCCCTCACTAGGCTATACACACTAACGGCAGCTAGCCGCGCATCACCGATCATATGGCACCGGCACACCTTAAGTTCTAACTGGGCTCCCTGAATCTAGCTAGCAGGAGCCTCGTACTCCACTGCTGAACTATTAACTGAGTTCTCTAGACTAGACTGATCTCCACTGCAGACTGACCTCTCTTAGGCTTCTCTACTGCAGGAACTCATCAGAGGACCTGAACTGCCTAGCTCCACCTTCCCTATTTATATCCCTAACGGGCTCCCTCTGGTGGTCTGAGGTGGAATGTGGAGATGTGTGAATGTTTATGGGGGCCTCTTGTGGAGGGTTACATCAATGCACTCTTCTAGGATCTGTGATACCAAGCACAGCGGGGCGTCTCAGATGCTATTGACGATGAGGTTAGGTTGCGCCTTCCTGGACTGAGACGGAGTACTGGAAGCACGTCAACAACTGCATCCTCAACCACAACTCTGCCTCTGACCACAAGTCGTAGTGGCTCTTCAGGTCGCATGGGCTGTAAGCCTTGCATAGCCTGGGCATTTTTTCAGATCGATAAGGATGACCCAACTCGTGTTATCTGTAATATTTGTCACCAAAAGCTAAGTAGAGGCCCAAAAATCCATAGTTTGAGTACTTAATGCATGTACCGTCACATGGATATGAAGCATAAGTTGCAGTGGGAAGCTCACTGTGCTACAATGCAGCCTAGCAGGCCGGGCCAACCACTGTCTGCCCCATCTTGTGCATCCGCACCCTCTTCATCCTCTGACTGGGGGGACAGCAGTCACACATATTTTTGGAAGCAGACCTGCCACCTCTTTACCCGCAACAGCCAGTGTGATTGGCAGGTCGTCAGTTCATTGGGAAGTGGAAACACCTGCTGGTGTTGAGCGCTCTCCGACATCGAGAGCACCACCTTTGGATCAAGGCAACCTAACATGTCCGCCTGCATCTTCCTCACAGACAGGCAGTTTGCCGGGGTCACCCTACTCAACCCCGTCTAAGCACAACAGCCAGCCCTCGGTCCCTCAGATGTGGAAAAGTAAAAGACCATTTCCTCCTAGCCATGACAAAGCTAAGAGGTTGAATTTCACCATCTGCAAGCTGTTGGCTACAGAAATGCTGCCTTTCCGCCTGGAGGACACAGAGGATTTTCGAGACCTTATGTCCGTCGCAGTGCCCCAATACCAGATGCCAAGTCGGCACTACTTCTCAAAGAAAGGTGTGCCAGCACTCCACCAGCATGTCGCACACAACATCACCGCTTCTTTGAGAAACTCTGTGTGTGACAGGGTGCATTTCACCACAGATACTTGCACAAGTAGGCATGGACAGGGGCGTTACATGTCGCTGACTGGGCACTGGGTAACTAAGGTGACAGCAGGACAAGGGGCTGCTGTCCATGTCTTACCGTCCCCACGAGTTGTGCGTCAATCCTCTTTATCTCGAAGTTCCTCCACTGCTTCTGCCTCCTCAACCTCCTCTCGGTCCTCCACCTGCACCCAAAGCCTGTCTGGTAATGCCACCTGCTTTCTAACTGCGCAGAAAGAATCCTGCACACCTCCTTACTATGCTGGCAGCAGGGCTCAATGGCATCAGTGTTTACTTTGAAATGTCTGGGAAATGTGAGTCACACAGCTGAGGAGTTGTGGTCAGCTCTGGAGACCCAGTTTCATGAAGGGTTGTCTCCACTGGACCTGCAACCAGGGAAGGCCGTGTGCGACAATGCTGCAAACCTGGGTGCGGCCCTTCGCCGGGGCAATGTCACACACGTGCCTTGTATGGCTCACGTGTTGAACCTGGTTGTCCATCAATTTTTAGCCTACTATTCCGGACTAGATGGCCTTCTGCAGATGGCACGGATGCTGTGTGCTCACTTCCGCCATTTGCATCCTGCAGCTTAACGACTTACATCTCTACAGAAGTCGTTGGGCCTGCCAGTTCACCGGTTGAAATGCGATGTGCCGACATGGTGGAATTCAACTCTGCACATGTTGCAGCGACTGTGGCAGCACCGACAAGCCCTGGTGCAATACGTTCTGACGTATAGCCTGGGCCAACGAGATCCAGAGGTGGGGCAAATCACGCTGCAGGAGTGGTCTCAGATCAGGGACCTATGAAGTTGACGCGCAGCCTGGGCCGTGGGGTACCCGGAGCTGGGTCGGTAGACGCTGGGGGTTGTAGTCACTGTGACGGTGACCTGGTCCGTGACCCAGTGCGGTCAATCCAAGGGTAATTTGTATATATGAGTTTTATAATGTCCGACTACGCCACCTCTGGAGTGCAAAAGGGGCCGCCGCTGCGGAACAGTCCTCTGAAGCTGGTGGTTTTGCAGCAATGGTATTATTACTCCCCACAGGAAGAATGTAGCTTCAGGGCAGTGTGGGTGGATGATGGTGGTTGTAGTGCAGGGAGTCAATAATGAACACAGAGTCCGTGTGATGCAGTCCCAAGATCTTTACTCACAGTTGTTGCAGTCCAGATTACAGGTACCAGAGCAATCTCCCCCGTCGTGCTGTGCGTACTCAATGAGGGGCTCAGTCCACCCCCAGATAGCTCTGGAGTACTTAGCAGGACCCGCTTCTGTGTGTCCTTTCTCTGGCCTTCTCCCTGCACCTCACACCAAGTGACACTTCTATCCGGTATCCTCGGGCCTTGGCGGGCGACGTGTGTTCCGTCCCCTGGGTCCTATGTGGCTACCTTCTTAGTGAGACTGGTGTTGACTTTGGCCTGCAGTACATGAAATGCTGCAGCCCCCTCTTTCTAGTTGAGCCTTGCTGTTTCTCCGCTAGTTGAGGGACCGGTTCCCCTTATCTGGCCTGACCCCTCTACCTCCAGGTAGCAGCGGGAGTACGGGTGGCCTTCTGCTTGGCCCGTACCCGTAGGGTCCATTCGGTTCCTGGAGTCTTCCTGCTCCCACTCCACTCTTCTCTCCTTCAGTCCTGGGCCTCCCAGGCTAGGCCCGCCCCCGGAGCAGAGCTCATGCAGAGCCTCTGCTCCTGTCACATTTCCTCCTCTGACTGGCTTGCTCTTTCTAAGATGGCTTCCTATTTATACTCTCCCTGTCATGTGCTCCCCTAAGCTGCTCCCCTAAGTACCCACTACATAGGACCCTCCCGCCAGCTAGGGACCTTGGACTGTGCTCTCCCTTAGAAGTAATCTCGCCCTACCCCCACTGCGGGTATGTGTTGGATGCAGGTGTTAGGGTCCCGAGCCCTACGCCTTCCTTACCTGAGGGTGAGATACCACACCTCTGGGTGAGATGCAATAACTCTGTGGCGACGTAACCCTCAGGGGCACCACACACCCTTCTGCACAGTTTTGAAATGGCGGTGAAGATGTTTAGTGCTGACGACGATGCCATTATCAGCATGACTATTCCGGTGATTTGCATGCTGGAGCACACATTAAACAGAATTCAGAGTCAGGTGGTGGGACAAGAGGAGGTGGAGGAAGTACAGGAGGAGTCATATGCGGAAGGGATAACATCTCCAAGGTCCAGACGGTCGGCAGCACCAAGGCGGCAGGCATGGGAGGGTGGGGGAGAGGGATTAACCAGGGCGCATGGTAGCAGCCAAACTGTTGAGGAAGGTGCAGGAGACGAGGAAGAAGTGGAGGACGAACTGGCGATGGGCATGGAAGACTCATCAGATGAGGGAGACCTTGATCACATTTCTGTTGTGTGAGGTTGGGGGGAGAGGGCAGAGGAAGGAAGCATGATTCTTACCTCGCTACCAACACAACAAGGACTTGGTCCTCCTGGATGCGCAAGACACATGAGTGCCTTCTTGCTGCACTACCTGCAACATGACCCTCGGATTGTCAGAATTCGAAGTAATCCTGACTACTGGGTTGCCACACTCTTAGATCCCCGGTACAAAAGTAAATTTGCCGAAATAATTCCTGCCATAAAAAGGGATTTACGCATGCAGGAGTATCTGCAGACGCTGATGCAGAATCTTACATGTGCTTTTCCACAAAATACCAGTGGTGCATGTAGTGAATCTCACAGTTCTAACTTGCCAACCGTGGGACTGTCGAGTCTTCATCACTCAAACCGTAACAGTAACACAGTATCTGCTGGTAACAGCAATTTTGTGGAATCGTTTCACCACTTTTTTAGACCATCCTTTGCAAGGCCACAGGAGACAAGTAGTCTGACACATAGTCAACGCCTAGAGAGGATGGTACAGGAGTATCTCCAAGTGAACATCGAAGCCATGACTGTGCCACTGGACCCTTGCTCATTTTGGGATTCCAATCTGGAAAAATGGCCGGAGGTCGCCACTCACGCCTTGGAGATCTTGTCATGCCCTGTAGCCAGCGTTCTCTCTGAACGTGTATTCAGCGCTGCTGGTGGTGTGCTGACAGATAAGCGCACGCGGCTGTCCACTGAGAATGTAGACAGACTCATGTTCATAAAGGTGAACAAATCATGGATTCGTGGGGGAGACTACAATCTTGAGGATTTCGTAAAATCACCTCAGCAACCGTTTTAAGCAACTGTGGGGCAATTGATGCCACTTAACCCTAGAACGCATGACCATAAAAATCTACACTTTCACATACCTGGGACCTTTTAGGCCCGTGTTCAAATAACATGGAATAACTCAAACTCAAATGACAAACAACTATCTACATGAAAAATACCTAGAGTTTCAAAATTCTAACTAAAGTAATCTTGCAGAAAATAGAAAACAATTAACAGGGCGGGCCTGCGAGGCCACAGGTATGCGTTCCAGGGTTAAGTGGTGTCTGTGCCACAATTTTGGGAAAAAATGGAGACTCTTTTTGGAGTCCCCTTGCTGTGTCTTACGTGACGTTGGCATCATCAATTCCAGGTGGGTTTGGTCGCCCCCCCCCCTTTTAACTGTAAGAAACTACATACACTATGGCTTGGGGTAACACAGATGGTTGAGTGTGAAGAGCTCTTTACTCAGAGGTCTGCTCCAAAGCTTCAGTGTCTGCTAGTCAGCGTACAATTTTTAACTGCATCTAGCCTAGGCAATACTTTGGGCATAGTAGCCCAGCTGCGTAGCAAGCTGCACTGCCTGTGTATCTAATAAGAATTTTTAAATGCATCTAGCTTAGGCAGACTGTGGGGACCCCCAACCAAACCCAGACGCTCAGCACCCCTACCGCCCCCCTTTCCTTGACAATACAATAATGTAACTCTTACAACTGGATGGGTGAGGATCGGTCACAGCTTTATTAACTCTTTATACTCATTCCATTAGAAAGGCATTTTATTTCTAAAATAATTCAGCTTGTTGCAGCATGCCCTGGGTCTCCACTCTGGCAAGTTGGCAAACAAGTGTAACTGTCCAACATGTCCTTTCTATTTCCAGGCCACGGAGGATCCTGCGTACTCGTATGCAGGACTCTGACCCCCACCCATCACTCTTAACGCTTGTTCCACTCCGTCCTGGAGTCCTGACAGGAATATGTCCAGTCCAATATCCATTAAGTGAACACCATCGGGCCTATAAGGCCTGCTTTATCTCCTTCCAGTTGTCGGTGTCATATCACTACACCACCTCTGTCTCTTCTAAATTTTGCCATCCAAATATTTATTACCCGCTTTGTCCGTTCGATGGCCGTGATGTCTCGCGCACCTTGCTATATCGCTATCGGCACAATCTCTGACCATACTATAGCTAGCTTTAAGAAAAATTCTCTGAAGCGCTCAGTGTCTAGTTTCATTATTGCCATTAGTTATGCGCTCTTGTGATGACCTAGGTCGTTTCCCCCGGCCTGTATAACTAAGATGACCAAACCTCTTGCCTCTCTCCCTACCTTGATAGCCTCCATTAGTACCTGTGGCCATAGCAGGCCTCTAATACCTCTCCAGTTGAAATATGTGTCATGAAACTCTAATTTCCTGCTGCCTGGGTGGACTTTCGCCCTTTTTTCTGCCCAATATACAGTACAGACCAAAAGTTTGGACACACCTTCTCATTTAAAGATTTTTCTGTATTTTCATGACTTTGAAAATTGTACATTCACACTGAAGGCATCAAAACTATGAATTAACATATGTGGAATTATATACTTAACAAAAAAGTGTGAAACAACTGAAAATATGTCATATATTCTAGATTCTTCAAAGTAGCCACCTTTTGCTTTGATGACTGCTTTGCACACTCTTGGCATTCTCTTGATGAGCTTCAAGAGGTAGTCACCGGAAATGGTTTTCACTACACAGGTATGCCCTGTCAGGTTTAATAAGTGGGATTTCTTGCCTTATAAATGGGGTTGGGACCATCAGTTGTATTGTGCAGAAGTCTGGTGGATACACAGCTGATAGTCCTACTGACTGTTAGAATTTGTATTATGGCAAGAAAAAAGCAGCTAAGTAAAGAAAAACGAGTGGCCACCATTACTTTAAGAAGTGAAGGTCAGTCAGTCCGAAAAATTGGGAAAACTTTGAAAGTGTCCCCAAGTGCGGTTGCAAAAACCATAAAGTGCTACAAAGAAACTATCTCACATGAGGACTGCCCCAGGAAAGGAAGACCAAGAGTCACCTCTGCTTCTGAGGATAAGTTTATCCGAGTCACCAGCCTCAGAAATCGCAGGTTAACAGCAGCTCAGATTAGAGACCAGGTCAATGCCACACAGAGTTCTAGCAGCAGACACATCTCTTCAACAACTGTTAAGAGGAGACTTTGTGCAGCAGGCCTTCATGGTAAAATAGCTGCTAGGAAACCACTGCTAAGGACAGGCAACAAGCAAAAGAGACTTGTTTGGGCTAAAGAACACAAGGAACGTACATTAGACCAGTGGAAATCTGTGCTCTGGTCTGGTGAGTTCAAATTTGAGATCTTTAGTTCCAACCACCGTGTCTTTCTGCGACGCAGAAAAGGTGAACGGATGGACTCTACATGCCTGGTTCCCATCGTGAAGCATGGAGGAGGAGGTGTGATGGTGTAAGGGTGCTTTGCTGGTGACACTGTTGGGGATTTATTCAAAATTGAGGGCGTACTGAACCAGCATGGCTACCACAGCATCTGGCAGCGGCATGCTATTCCATGCGGTTTGCGTTTAGCTGGACCGTCATTTATTTTTCAACAGGATAATGACCCCAAGCACACCTCCAGGCTGTGTAAGGGCTATTTGACCAAGAAGGAGAGTGTTGGGGTGTTACGCTAGATGACCTGGCCTCCACAGTCACCAGACCCGAACCCAATCGAGATGCTTTGGGGTGAGCTGGACAGCAGAGTGAAGACAAAAGGGCCAACAAGTGCTAAGCATCTCTGGGAACTCCTTCAATATGTTGGAAGACCATTTCCGGTGACCACCTCTTAAAGCTCATCAAGAGAATGCCAAGAGTGTGCAAAGCAGTCATCAAAGCAAATGGTGGCTACTTTGTAGAACCTAGAATATAAGACATATTTTCAGTTGTTTCACACTTTTTGTTAAGTATATAATTCCACATGTGTTAATTCATAGTTTTGATGCCTTCAGTGTGAATGTACAATTTTCATAGTCATGAAAATACAGAAAAATCTTTAAATAAGAAGGTGTGTCCAAACTTTTGGTCTGTACTGTATATACGAGTGGCCTATCACCAACACTGTTGGCTTAGCGTCACCTGTAAAAGAATCAAACCACGTTAGGATAACAAGTCCGGTCTTATGTATCTCGCCAAAAACGTGGATCGCCATCTCCCTATCCTCTGAACTTCCTTTTTCTGACAGTCCTGCTATTGCTGCTTCCGTGGCCGCGCCTATGCGGAATGAGTGTGTGCCGTAATCTTTGGGGTGGTTCCCTGCCGATGTTATGCATTTATTAAATATAGCTTGGAACTGGTATCTTGATAATGGCGTTCCATCAATGTGTGATAGGAAGAAATTACTTTGTGATCTGATGGTTATATCTGTTTTTACTATTGTTACCCGACTCAGTGTACCGTTTGTGGGTTGTAGAAGTACCCAAGCGCCCCTGCCCGCTGGAACCGTTTTCGATTGGCCTATGCGTAGGCGCATTGCATTATTGGCTATGACTACGTCCTGGTGTAATAAGCCTCCACTGGTGGTAATTTTGGATTAAGGGACTAATTCACTTATGCATAGCGCCCCGAAGAAGGCGATCACAAATGCAGTAGACAGTAGTGTTGCTTCAAATTGTGAGTGTCATGTTAATGGTGTTAGGGATATGATGTGAGAAATCAGTTTAGTGACACGGGACGGGACGTCTACCCTCCTGACTTGGCTGACCCCTTTTCCACTCTTTTATGGATTGTCTGATGATGAATCTTTGTCACATCTCCCCAATTCAGTAGTTGGAAGTGAAATGCTTCTCCGGTCAGACACCGCTGCGCTGACGCCCCTGATATGCCCCTCATCATTAGCTGGTGGAGAAATTCTATGGTGACTTGTGATCTGGCTTGTTCACATTGGTCAACCCGTCTCCCTGTTACTAGTCGTGTCCACTCTTCGCTTGCCTTACCGTATGCTTGCCATGTCGACGGGGCAACTGATGCTCTGATTAATGGCATCAACTATTCGCCACTAGATCCCAAAGGGAGGGTGGGCAACTGCTGCCCAAAGGGTGGGCGTTGGGGAAGAGCTCTGTGAAAATCTGTCAATTGAATTGATATAAAGCGTTAGCAGCAGCTTTACACCCCTCAGCATAGTGGCTAGCGCGGACCCATACATTGTGTTTTACGCACAGGAATGCTAGCCGGCGTAGTAGGCCTAGCACTGGGAGAGACGATGATGCCATCTTATTAATGCAATGCGCTAGGCTGGTGTTTTTTGTTATGAAGCGTATATTTTTGTTAGCCAGGCGCGTGCCCCATATTTCTATTGCTACCACTATTGGGAAGAAAAGTTATTTTCAATGCTAGATGCAGCTAAAAATTATTATTAATTTCAAAGCTGGTGGAGCTTGGTATAGATGGTCTAATACAATGAGTACCACACACTGCTACAAGCCGAAATATTTTTTCAGAGCTAGATGCAGAAAAAAATTATATTGAATTTGCAACCTGATGGAGGTCAGTATAGATGGACTCATAGACCAAGTCCTACACACTGCTAGAAGCCGAAATATTTTTTCAGAGCTAGATGCAGAAAAAAATTATATTGAATTTGAAACCAGATGGAGGTCAGTATAGATGGACTAATAGAACAAGTACCACACACTGCTAAAAGCCCAAATATTTTTTCAGA
The DNA here is from genome assembly GCF_046119375.1 of Phyllobates terribilis. NCBI lineage: Eukaryota > Metazoa > Chordata > Amphibia > Anura > Dendrobatidae > Phyllobates > Phyllobates terribilis. The sequence goes on from NW_027362761.1 coordinate 549,100,646, forward strand.
GCTAGATGCAGAAAAAAATTATATTGAATTTGCAACCTGATGGAGATCAGTATAGATGGACTAATAGAACAAGTACCACACACTGCTAGAAGCCGAAATATTTTTTGAGAGCTAGATGCAGAAAAAAATTATATTGAATTTGCAACCTGATGGAGGTTAGTATAGATGGACTAATAGAACAAGTCCCACACACTGCTAGAAGCCCAAATATTTTTTCAGAGCTAGATGCAGAAAAATATTATATTGAATTTTCAACCTGGTAGAGGTTAGTATAGATGGACTAATAGAATGATGCTATGCCCAAAAGGTTTTACTTCACTAGGTGCAGTAAAAAAATTGGTATTCTATACACAGGTAGTGTAGCTTTCTACACAGATAGGCTACTCCACTGACTAACACACTCTGCAATAGGCCAAAAAGGATTTGCTTTGCTAGATTTAGCCAAATGCTGTGAAAAAAACTTGCACAGCACAGGCACAGACCTGCCTGGCAAAAACTGATAGGAACTGATGTAACCTAGTCCTGAAAAGGACTGCAATTACAATTAGTCTTTACTCCCAACATATCTATTTAAGAGCACGGACCTGCCTGATAAAAGTCGGAGGAAATGATGTAACCTAGTCCTTAAAAGGACTGCAATCACAACTCTTCCCTACTCCCAAGCTATCTGTAGATTTGTGCGAAAATTGGCTTGAAATTAACAAGGTATAGCGCACACAGCAACAGCGGTGCCATCTAACACGCAGCTGCAGCAGTGAGAAAATGGTGGCGACGGGGAAAATGGCTGGGTCTTATAGGGCTAGGACATGTGACATACACTGCCAATGATACATGCCCTTGCTTGTGTGAAAAAAAGCACTACGCTCCGTGTGTGCGCTGCTGATAGGCTGACAGATTGCACCTCCCCACTGTAAATGCGGGAAAGAGAAAAAAAGATGGAGATCTTCATTATTCCTGCAGAGATCCATCCCCTGCCCCTCCCCCCGCCCCGCTGTACACTCAAACTGCGTATTAACATTAATTTTCAGCACTACTGAGAAAAAATCCAGTTATGATTTTGGTGCACGAACAGTTATGGAATATAACCTCGAACAGCCGAAATTTTTTCAAATCGTTCGTGTTCGCCGAACGGCTTGAACACCGCCCAAAACAGCTCGAATTTGAGATTGGCGAACAGTTCAAGTTGAAAACCGCTCATCTCTACTCCCGTGTGCATGATTTGCAACTGTATGACAGCTTTATTACCTGAGAGGAATGTGTAAGAAATAGACATTCCTCACATGTAATAAAGCTGTCAAACAGTTGCAAATCGTACACACGGGAGCGATTCAAACATATCACCGAGCAGCTGTAAATACTCGGAGCTCGGCCCGAGCATACTCGGCGAAAGGGTTAACAGAACATACTCGCTCAACGCTAGTATTTACGCTTTCTTTCCAAGCTCTCAAGCACGGACAAATGGATGCTTTGCTGGGACAAGGAAGTGGATGTGGTTGATGTTTGTTGTGTGTGAGCAAACGCAGCTTGTGGGCAGGAGGTATGAGCCCCTGCTTCCTGAACAGCTGATTCTGAAGGACATAGGCAAGGTCCCATGGCATTAATTTGACCCGCAGAAGCAGATTTGGTACCCTGGTGCTCCGCCCACCTACTGGGGTGCTTGGCTGCCATGTGGTTTCGCATACTGGTGGTGCTCAAGTTGTCTTTGCCCTGGCCTCTGCTCAACTTGGTATAGCAGATGCTACAGACTACAATGTTTTTCTCTGAAGGACTTTCAGAAAAAAATTCCACACAGCAGCTGAACGCCCCCTTGCCCTGACTTGGCGCACAGCGGGGGTGCTCTTGTGAACAGTTGACCCAGTTCTCACTCTTGGCAAACCACGAAACCTTGGTGCCTGTGTTGGTACTACATATCCATCTTCCTCTGTGTTGCTGAAATGTTTATACTGCTGCTTTGTATAGTGCACTAAATGCTTTGTTAAGTGGACTAATGTGGACTGAAGGTAGCCTGTCACCCCAAGAACAGCGGGGAAAATGGGCTGGTTCATGCTTTGTAGCAGGCAGTAAAAAATGTTTGGACTTCTGCTTTGTGTAGCACACTAAACACTTTTTTAAGTGGACTAATGTGGACAGAAGGCAAGCTGTCACCCCAAAAACAGTTGGGAGAATGGACTGGTGCATGCTTTGTAGCAGGCAGTAGGAAATGTTTGGACTACTGCTTTGTGTAGCACACTGCACCCTTTTTTAAGGGGACTAATGTGGACAGAAGACAGGCTGTCACCCCAAAAACAGCGGGGAAAATGGGCTGGTGCTTGCTTGGTAGCAGGCAGAAGGAAATATTTGGACTACTGCTTTGTGTAGTGCACTACACGCTTTTTTAAGTGGACTAATGTGGACAGAAGGCAGGCTGTCACCCCAAAAACAGTTGGGAAAATGGGCTGGTGCGTGCTTTGTAGCAGGCAGTAGGAAATGTTTGGACTACTGCTTTGTTTACCGCACTATATGCTTTTTTAAGTGGACTAATGTTGCCAGAAGGCAGGCTGTCACTCCAAAAACAGCGGGGAAAATAGGCTGGTTCATGCTTTGTAGCAGACAGTAGGAAATGTTTGGACTACTGCTTTGTGTAGGGCACTAAACAATTTTTTAAGTGGACTAATGAGGACAGAAGGCAGGCTGTCACCCCATAAACAGCGGGGAAAATGTCTTGGTGCGTACTTGGTAGCAGGCAGTAGGATATGTTTGGACTACTTCTTTGTGTAGGGCACTAAACGCTTTTTTAAGTGGACATATGTGGACAGAAGGCAGGCTGTCATCCCAAAAACAGTGGGGAAAATGGGCTGGTGCATGCTTTGTAGCAGGCAGTAGAAAATTTTTGGTCTACTGCTTTGTGTAGTGCACTACACGCTTTTTCAAGTGGAAAAATGTGAACAGAAGGCAGGCTGTCACTCCAAAAACAGCGGGGAAAATAGGCTGGTGCATGCTTTGTAGCTGACAGTAGGAAATATTTGGACTGCTGCTTTGTGCAGGGCACTAAGCGCTTTTTAAGTGGACTAATGTGGACAGAAGGCAGGCTGACACCCCATAAACAGCGGGGAAAATGTCTTGGTGCGTACTTGGTAGCAGGCAGTAGGATATGTTTGGACTTCTTCTTTGTGTAGGGCACTAAACGCTTTTTTAAGTGGACATATGTGGACAGAAGGCAAGCTGTCATCCCAAAAACAGTTGGGAAAATGGGCTGGTGCGTGCTTAGTAGCAGGCAGTAGGAAATGTTTGGACTACTGCTTTGTGAAGGGCGTAAACACCTTTTTAAGTGGACTAATGTGGACAGAAGGCAGGCTGTCACCCCAAAAACAGCGGGGAAAATGGGCTGGTGCGTGCTTGGTAGCAGGCAGAAGGAATTATTTGGACTTCTGCTTTGTGTTGGGCACTAACCGCCTTTTTATGTGGACTAATGTGGACTGCAGAAGCCAGGCTCTGACCCTTAAAATAGCGGGGAAAATAGACCGCTGCTTTAAAAAAAAAGGCAGCACAAAATGCTACTACTCTGTGTGCTGGAAAAATATTGCTTTTCCTCTGACAAGAGCTGTTTTAAGATGGACACTGGAAGAACACTTTAACCTCTCCCTACCTAATACACAAGCTCTCCCTCCTGTACTCTGACTTTGTTGTTTGTCTTCAGCTCTGAAAAGAGCTATTTTTTGGTGGTATTATGGAGCTAGTGAGCGGCTCCTTTAAACACAGAACTGGTATACACTGCAGGTAGCCCTTAAAAGGGCTTTTGTTTTATCAAGAGACCTAAACACTCTCCCCAGCAGCTCAGCGATCTCTCCCTATGCTTATAGAACAGGCTCCAGACCCAATGTGCACAAAATGGCGGCGGCAGTGCTTCAATAGAGCCTATGACGCAGGGCGGCCAGCCAATCAAAGTAATGCCACAACCAAGATGTCTGTGGCATTATTGTGATTGGTTAAGAAGCCCAGCATATTTAGTGGCTGCAAAGGACGCGCCAAAACTGCAGGGTGGGACATCCGAATATAGCGAGTAACCGAATACCGTAATATCCGTGGGAATAGTAACGAATTTTTCTTGAAACCTTGGCTGGTGAGTACCATTGCCTTTTGCTATTTTCTAAAAATTCTGTCTATTGCTCTGGCTATGCTGTCTGTTTTTAATATTAGAGTAGGGACTCGCAAAACCGTGAGGACCCTTGACGATGGGTTGCGAGCTTACGTATTTTGGCCAAAATATCAACTAATACCTCATATGATATTTTTTGCACTTTTTTTATCTGCCAGGGCACGGCCAGGCCCAGTAATGGTGACCTTGTGAGTGGGGGCTTCACAACTCTGCGATGCATGGATATGGTGCCGGACATCCCGCCTAGTCGAATAGAAGGGGCGTTTAATAGGATGCTGGCTAGGCACAGTGCTATGAGTGTGTGAATTGCACCCTACTGCAAGTTTCATCTGTGTGCAGTTTTAGTACTAGGCAATCACCCCTCCAGTGAGAGTGGGTGAGGGCGATTGTTCATCAGCATTCTGCACCTGTGTTACCTCCTTCTAACAAAAGGGGGCCGGCCGTGTCCTGGTGTGCATTTTTTCTTGAAACCTTGGCTGGTGAGTACCATTGCCTTTTGCTATTTTCTAATAGTAATGAATGCACTCGCTCATCACTAGTTTCAATGCATATGGCTAGAGTTTTTGGTGCATTTGTCTGCATTAATGTAACGCTTGTCACCACTTAAGGACAAGTCGCGAGGCAGGGTAATCATGCGTTCCAGGGCCAGATACCAAGAGAGCACCTAGTAAACGAAAGGGAAAAGACGAAGGCAAAGTAAGGTCACGATCCGTGTTCAGAGTACCAGGAAAATAGATGATCAGAACAAAAGGTTTAAGCAAACGGGATGGTCAGAATGAAGTCCATAGTCAGGCAGCAAGAGATCAATAAACAGAGCACATAATTACCAGGCAAACAACATCATCAAGTGAATGATATTGTAACATCCCTGGTGGCGTGCTTGAATGGCTTACCACCTCCCACCATGCAAGACCGCCATCTTACCTATCAATCCAGGCTGCACACTTTGCTCCAGTACTTGCTGTGTCTCTTGTCTGATTGCTTAGGGTGGCGGCACGGCTACTACCTGATTCTTATAGTTACTGTGTGCGCACTCCTAATGCCTCCCCAGCCTATTGCTGTGAGTCACTGGATACTTCAACCCCCTCCACCCAGTAGGGGGTGCCTGAGCAACACTTTCATTCAGTGTGTTCTGTGCAACTGAGTTGCCAGGTCCTGTCCTGTATCTTGTCTGTTTCCGCCACCCTGGGGGCTGTATACCGAGGCCTGTTAGCTGTATCTGTGACTTCTAGTCTGTTCCGCCACCCTGGGGGCTGAATTCCTAGGCTTGTTCCTATATCTTGTTCCTGGTTCAGTTCCTGTCTGAACAGTGTCCTAGCCCGTTACTTGTTTGTCTCTATGTCCGTATCTTCCCTTTTCCTGCAGTGTCTGAACCTGCACCTAACTCCAACTCGTTGTCTCTGAACTTCTGTTTGTGAGTTTTGTGTACACTCGCTACTTCATTGTAAGTACCTTGTGTGTATCTGGTTCTGCTTGTTCACCGCAACTGCGTTTTTGCTCTGCTCTGCTTGTTCACCGCACCGGCGGTTTAGCTCTGCTATGCTTGTTCACCGCACCGACGGTTTCGGTCTGCTCTGCTTGTTCACCACTCCTGCGGTTTCGCTCTGCTCTGCTCTGTTCACCGCACCGGCGGTTTCGCTCTGCTCTGCTTGTTCACCGCACCAGCGTTTTTGCTCTGCTCAGCTTGTTCACCGCACCTGCGGTTTTGCTCTGCTCAGCTTGTTCACCGCACCTGCGGGTTTTGCTCTGCTCTGCTTGTTTACCGCACCTGCGGGTTTTGCTCTGCTCTGTTTGTCTACCGCATCTGCGGGTTTTGCTCTGCTCTGCTTGTCTACCGCACCTGCAGGTTTTGCTCTGCTCTGCTTGTCTACCGCACCTGCGGGTTTTGCTCTGCTTTGCTTGTCTACCGCACCTACTGGTTTTGCTCTGCTTTGCTTGTCTACTGCACCTGCGGGTTTTGCTCTGCTCTGCTTGTCTACCGCACCTGCGGGTTTTGATCTGCTTTGCTTGTCTATCGCAACTATTGGTTTTGCTCTGCTTTGCTTGTCTACCGCACCTGCGGGTTTTGCTCTGCTCTGCTTGTATACCGCACCTGTGGGTTTTGCTCTGCTCTGCTTGTCTACCGCACCTGCGGGTTTTGCTCTGCTTTGCCTGTCTACCGCACCTGCGGGTTTTGCTCTGCTCTGCTTGTCTAGCGCACCTGCGGGTTTTGCTCTGCTCTGCTTGTCTACTGCACCTGCGGGTTTTGCTCTGCTTGTCTACCGCACCTGCAGGTTTTGCTCTGCTCTGCTTGTCTATCGCACCTGCGGGTTTTGCTCTGCTTTGCTTGTCTACTGCACCTGCGGGTTTTGCTCTGCTTGTCTACCGCACCTGTGGGTTTTGCTCTGCTCTGCTTGTCTTCTGCATCTGCGGGTTTTGCTCTGCTCTGCTTGTCTACCGCACCTGCGGCTCCATTCCTGTATTCCAGTCTGTACTGGTCCCTATCCTTCCTGCGTTCCTACCTGCCAGTGCCCGCCTGTCTGCATGCCAGCCATGCCTGCCAATACCCACCCGTCTGCATACTAGCCGAGCCTGCCAGTACCCACCTGTCTATATGCCAATCTAACCTGCTTGTTCCTGCATTCCCCAGTGTGGGTCAACAGCTGTGACCGGGGTCTGACCTGGAGTAGCACCTGCTCCCTCTGCTCGGTTCCTCCCTGGTTCACGGAGTCGACTGAGCCGCCGTGAGTCCTTGGTCAGACCGGGTTAATACTTAGTCACGCCCCTCCAGGCACTCCTCGGTTCATGGTCCAGTGGGATCACTAATCATGCTCACGCCAGTCAGTCCGGGCGTGTGCGTAACTGATATTATTGGCAGAGTAGCAAGATAACCATTTAGTAACAGGGGGCATCAGCTAGAAGCTCAGCACCTACCAGTCTCGTATTTGATGGTTGAGCTGTCAATCAAAGTACCGACAGCTCAGCTCACTCCTGCACTGGATTGGACGACTGAGCTGTCAATTAACACACTGCCAACTCAGCACGCCTCTGCACCCGAATGAATAACTGAGCAGCCATTTACTACGCCCATGGCACTCTGAGGGAAGGAATCGTGACAATTATGTGTTTGAGGATATGTCTGGATTTAGTATGGAGAGCTACTGTACGGCTTCATTTAGATGCACATGTATCTGCACCATATATAATATTATTTTCACTTGAATGTACATGCATACCACTCAACTCTCCAAGAAGAAAAAGAGGGACAGATTATGCGGAAAACTATGTACACCACTACAACGTTTTAGACCATGCCCCTAATCACACTACCTAGCCAACCCCAATTTCCATACACTTCTCCTCTGGCCACTGTGACAGGGTTACTGGCGATACATGTGAGAGAATATATGTGCATTAGAGGTTGCTATCTTCCGTGATGTGAAACCCAGGAGCTTTTCTCCAGCATGTTAGGTGCTGAAGAGGTTAATCAGCCATGTTTGGTTTGAGTTTTTTGTGATTAGGTGTGAGATGAGCAGGACATCTATTCACCCTATCTCCACCTCATGGGTATGGATAGAGAAATTAAATTTACAGCTACTGAGTTTTTCTTCTGTGGTGTGTTAGGAGACCAGGAAGTCTCCGGTGTGGAACTTCAGTAGGAGCTGAAGTGTATTGCAAACTGAGCGGGTGAATCCCGCATGCTTTTAGAGTGTGCTATCATTTATCTTTTGTTATGCCAACAAGGCCATGTTTATTTTGTTGAACCTGCCATGGTTTATGCCATACTGAAATAAGCCAGCAGATGAAAACTTTCCTGTGTTTACCTCTGAAAGGAGCCGAGGGAGTCAATCTACCACAGTTGGTGCTAGAAGCACGGGCAACATCCCCAAGAAGCAAGTGTGACTGCTACATGTCCTTAGTAAAGTCGGCTATAGGAATGAAACAGCAGTTGGACAAAATGGAGGAGCTGATCTAGCACCTGATCCTATGCCACCAGCAGCAGCAGCTCAAACAGCACCGAGAGCAGCAGCATCAACAGCACCGAGAGCAGCAGCATCGAGAGCAGCAGCAGGTACAGCAGTAGACAAATAAACTCCTGATGCAGCAGATCCAACAGCAGCAACGGCAGGCGGAACTCCTAGCAGGAGAGGTTTGCAGCAGAGAAACCACCCCTCCCCCAAGTCCAGGTGATGTCTCAAATGTCTAGAAGGCGATAAGGCAAGCTATGCAAAAGATGACCCCAGGTGATAATGTTGAGGCATTTTTGACTGCGTTCGAAAGGGTACCAGAGTGGGAAAAGCTGCCACTGGAGCAGTGGGCAGAGGTGCTAGCCCAGTATTTAACGGGTGAACCCCAAAAGGCTTATTATGGCCTGGCTCTACAGGATGCACAGGAGTATGCAAAATTAAAGACTGTGATATTGGCATGCTCAGGAGTCACTAAGCCTGTTAGAGCTCAAAGGGTCCACCACTGTGTGTATGCTGGCGACAAACCACTTTGCTCGCAGATGTTTGACTTGTTACATCTAGTCCAAAAGTGGTTGCAGCCAGAGTCTTCCACCTCTGCCCAGATGGTCGAGCGCGTGGTGATGGACAGATTAATCCACTCCCTTCCCAGGCCAGTATCGACCTGGGTTGCCCAGGGCGACCCTCTGAATGCGGACGACCTGATTGGCCTAGTATAGAGGTACCAGGTTGTCAAAAAAATCCCTTGGATAACTGGACATCGTCAGTTCCCCATACTCGAATACTCAAAGGGGTGCGGGCTCACCAAGGAGGGGGTCTAGAGTCACAAATCAGGAGCATCTCAATCCCACTGAGAGTCTGTCAAAGGCTGTTGTTAAGGACATGGTCTGTTGATGATGTCACAATCCTGGACACATAGCCGCTCAGTGTCATATGTCCACTGAACCAATGGAATGCCGTCTAGGTCGGCATTGTTCCTATTAAACCTATCCGGCATGTAGTTTAGACTGTCAATCCAGTGAGGGACTACAGGTGTGTGTCATGTCAACTAATGGGGTAATGATACTTAGACTGTTGGACTCGGGAAGTCTTGTGAACCTGATCAGTGCTTTATTTTCCCACCAGTTTATCCCTGTAAAATCCGTGAGTGTTTGCTGCATAAATAGAGACGCCAAGGACTACCCTGTGCCCTGAGTAACCATGGGAACAGACAGTGGTGCCAAGTCCCATGAGGTCAGGTCCGGTAATTTTGGGCAGAGACTTTTCCTTGTTTTGGGATTTGTGGCAAAATGGGGTCATACCGAATGTCTCGGACAAAAGTCAGATCCCTCAGGAAGAAACTCCATAGAAAGCAAAGATGGAAGAGTTTACCCTGTGTTTTTCCAGGTCAGTGAGGAGAGCGTGATGGTGATTGAGGAGCCCAACCTCACTACGTTCGAAATGTTCAGAGAGAACTTTAGGACTTCTCAAGTTAGGGACCTTACCTAAAAAGGGGCGGTTAACAATGTTACCATCTGTAATGGGGTTGCTCAAGAGCCGGGGGCAGACACCGTATTCCCACACTTTGCAGTTAATGGGGAGTTATTATATCAAGTAACCAAACTGAGGGGAGGTGAGATAGTAGAGCAGCTGTTGGTTCCAGAACCCTACGGGTAGAGAGTTTTAGACATGGCCCATTCACATGTTTTGGGGGGGACATGTGGGTGTAGAAAAACTCAGGAAAGAATAAGCAAGAGGCTCTATTGGCCCGAATGTTACCGGGAGATCCTAAAGTATTGTAGGTCCTTCCCCACTTGCCAGATAACCGCTCCCTCTTCTCACTTCTGCAGTCCCCTAGTCCTGTCACCTGTGATAGAGGTCCCATTTGAGAGAACTGCCATGGACCTAGTAGATTCCTTAGTTAATTGGCACTGGGGCATCAATACATCCTAGCGGTCAAGGTACTCCTTCAGCATCTTCCAAATCTTTTCCCTCCTTGTCAGAGTACCCCACGCATCAGGGTCTGGGTGCTGGGAGGGTCTAAAAAAACTGTTCCACACCTTTGACAGTGTTTCTCTACCTCTGCTGCATCATATTTGTGTCTCCCTCGCCTGTACTCCTTGGTTGTCCAACGAACTGTGACCTCTGCTGCCAACGTTTTCACATGGGAATTTTTTTAATAATTCTTGAACAAGGGCCATCTGGTACTGCAACATTTTAATAGACCACTCTGCCACGGGTAAGAGAGATAGAAAGTTCTCCTTGTAGCATGGATCTAGAAGTGTGACCAACCAGTAATTACCGTCGGCCAAAATTAGTACAACGCGAGAGTCACGAGAAAGGCTGCAGAACATAAAGTTATCCATGTGTGCCAGACTGCCAACAGCCAAGTCTTCCCTCTCCTGACCAAGAGGATGACTGTCCATGCTCTCCTCCTCCTCACCATCCTCCTGGTCCTCCTCCTCATTCTTCCCCTCGTCAGGCCATTCACGCTGAACAGATGGTATGACTGTTGTTTGGATAGTACCTTCTGTAGCGCAGGAAAACAGCTCATGTTCCTCCTCCTCTTTCTCCTCCTCCTCATTGTCACCCAATCCATGTTGAGATGAGTTGAGGCTGAGCTGTGTGACATCACCCTGTATCGGTGGAAGCCGTAGGTGACTTTCGGAAATAGGCACAAACACAGCATACTTTCACAAGCAGATCAGGCCGATCCGGGTAGGTTTTGAGAAACCACTGAACCACTAGGTTGATCACATGGACCAGGCATGGTACATGTGCGAGCTTGCCTAGCCTCAGAGCCGCCAGCAGGTTCCGGCCATTGTCGCACACGACCGTGCCTGGCTGTAGGTTCAGCGGTGACAGCCACAGATCAGCCTGCTCTGTTACAGCTGTCAACAACTCTGCAGCGGTGTGTGGTTTGTCCCCTAAACATAATAGCTTCAGCACAACCTGTTGCCACTAGGCTGAGGCAGTGCTGCAGTGCTTCCTGCTTGTGACTAATGTGGAAATTTTGGAGATGGAGGCTGAAGAGGAGAAGGAGGTGCATGAGATGTAGAATGTGGGGGCAAACCAGATTGACCCAGGGCCCGCAATCCTCGGCATCAGGAGGACGTGTTCCATTCCAGGGTCCGACTGGGTCCCGGAATCCACTATATTAACCCAGTATGTCATCAACGAGGTGTACTGTCCCTGGCAAAAGCACTTGACCATGTGTCCTTGGTTAGGTGCACCTTCCCAGTAACTGCATTGTTGAGGGCACAGGTAATGTTCTGGGACACGTGCTTGTGTAAGTCGGGGACGACACACCGGGAGAAAAAGTGGTGGCCGGGACCGAGTACCTAGTGATGGCCACCGCCATAAGGTTGCAGAAAGATTCAGTCTCCACGAGCTTAAAGGGCAACATTTCAAATGCAAACAGTCTAGAAATGTGGCAGTTTAGCGCTTCGGACTGGGGGTGGTTGGCTGCATATTTGTGCTTGCGTTCAAAGGACTTTGGTAGGGATAACTGAGCGCTGCGCTGGGACAAAGATGAGGATGTGGTTGCAAGTGTGCAATGACAGGTGCAGGGCGGGAGGCATCATCGCCTGCACCATAGATAGGGGATTGGTGTGCACGCACAACATCGGAAAAGGCAGTAGTGTAACCCGCAGACACTGTTTCTGAACCCTAGCGTTCGGCCCACCTAGTCGGCTGCTTTGCTGTCATGTGCCAGAGCATGCTAGTGGTGGAGGTCAGGCTGCAGTTTTGATGCCCCTGCTGATGCTGGCATGGCAGATGTTGCAAATGGCCTTTTTTGAGTTGTCACCTTGCCAGGCTGGGTCAGCGACTTCATTATCCACCACCTCGCCTTCCATGTACGCACAATGGGCCTACTCCTGATTTGCTGTCAATTGTGTCTCATCATCATCATCCACCTCTGGCATGGTGGGAGGAAGGAGGATAAGGGTGAGGTATCTGTGATCCAGACTCACGGCTACTAAGACTTGACTGTGTGGAAGATATGGTGGTGGTGGTGGTGGGAAACTGACTGGAAGCATTATCTTCTATCCAACCAACAACCTTTTCACACTGCTCTGTCTTCAAGAGTGTTGTTTCACGGCCCCCTAGAAATTGAGACAGGAAGGTAGTTCAACATTATGTGGGTGTTTGTTGTGCTCCCTCAGCAGGCACAGTTTCATCTTGCCCATGGCCTCGGCATCTGCGTGTGCCATCAGCATCACAATCCACTTCCCCGTCCACTTAAAAACAACTTGCCCATTTTAAATGGAGTATAATATTTGGCATGCTCCAAAAAATGTCACGGTTATTAGGATTATGTCTGATGACCACGGTTTTAGGCAGTGGCGTTAGAGAAATGGTATTGGTCAGCTACCAAGTGTGAATAGGTTGAACAACTCAAAACTGGCAGACTTTAACTGGGGTGTAATATTTGTCACACTCCAAAAAATGTCACAATTATTATGGAAGTAATATTGGCTCACATCTGATAAACACAGTTTTAGGCAGTGGCCTATTAGTAAGTTACTGGTCAGCGACTAAGTGTGAATAGGTTGAACAACACACAACTGGCAGACTTTCACTGGATTGTAATATTTGGCACGCTCCAAAAAATGTGACGATTATTACCGCAGTAATATCGGATCACGTCTGATGATGAACAAGTTTCTCTGCTTCCACAATACAGCAATGCGAATAAAATCAAACAAATCTGACTGTATTCTGCTAACAAGCAAATGGAGCAGTAAAAATGGTGTACTATATTGCTTTTTAAGCAAATAATCAGGAATAAAAGCCCAAAAAAAATTAGCCCTGATATCTAAGGCTATGGATATCTGTAACAGCTGCAGACAGAATGTGCAATGGACCCTATTCCTGCCTAACTCCTGCTATCATCAGTAATAATATATGCAGCTGGATTAGTCCTCAGAAGGACTGTTAGTTCACACGTGTATGTATATATATATATATATATATATATATATATATATATATATATATATATATATATATTTATAGTGGTGGCCAAAAGTATTGGCACCCCTGCAATTCTGTCAAATAATACTCAGTTTCTTCCTGAAAATGATTGCAATCACAAATTCTTTGGTATTATTATCTTCATTTAATTTGCTTGCAAGGAAAAAACACAAAAGAGAATGAAGCAAAAATCAAATCATTGATCATTTCACAGAAAACTCCAAAAATGGGCCAGACAAAAGTATTGGCACCCTCAGCCTAATACTTGGTTGCACAACCTTTAGCCAAAATAACTGCGAACAACCGCTTCCGGTAACCATCAATGAGTTTCTTACAATGCTCTGCTGGGATTGTAGACCATTCTTCTTTGGCAAACTGCTCCAGGTCCCTGATATTTGAAGGGTGCCTTCTCCAAACTGCCATTTTGAGATCTCTCCACAGGTGTTCTATGGGATTCAGGTCTGGACTCATTGCTGGCCACCTTAGAAGTCTCCAGTGCTTTCTCTCAAACCATTTTATAGTGCTTTTGGAAGTGTGTTTTGGGTCATTGTCCTGCTGGAAGACCCATGACCTCTGAGGGAGACCCTGCTTTTTCACACTGGGCCCTACATTATGCTCCAAAATTTGTTGGTAGTCTTCAGACTTCATAATGCCATGCACACGGTCAAGCAGTCCAGTGCCAGAGGCAGCAAAGCAACCCCAAATCATCAGGGAACCTCCATCATGTTTGACTGTAGGGACCATGTTCTTTTCTTTGAATGCCTCTTTTTTTTCCCTGTACACTCTATGTTGATGCTTTTTCCCAAAAAGCTCTACCTTTGTCTCATCTGACCAGAGAATATTCTTCGAAAACATTTTAGGCTTTCTCAGGTAAGTTTTGGCAAACTCCAGCCTGGCTTTTTTATGTCTCGGGGTAAGAAGTGGGGTCTTCCTGGGTATCCTACCATATAGTCCCTTTTCATTCAGACGCCGGCGGATAGTACGGGTTGACACTGTTGTACCCTCGGACTGCAGGGCAGCTTGAACTTGTTTGGATGTTAGTCGAGGTTCTTTATCCACCATCCGCACAATCTTGCGTTGAAATCTCTCGCCAATTTTTCTTTTCCGTCCACATCTAGGGAGGTTAGCCACAGTGCCATGGGCTTTAAACTTCTTGATGACACTGCGCTGAGAAGACACAGGAACATTCAGGTCTTTGGAGATGGACTTGTAGCCTTGAGATTGCTCATGCTTCCTCACAATTTGGTTTCTCAAGTCCTCAGACAGTTCTTTGGTCTTCTTTCTTTTCTCCATGCTCAATGTGGTACACACAAGGACACAGGACAGAGGTTGAGTCAACTTTAATCCATGTTAACTGGCTGCAAGTGTGATTTAGTTATTGTCAACACCTGTTAGGTGCCACAGGTAAGTTACAGGTGCTGTTAATTACACGAATTAGAGAAGCATCACATGATTTTTCAAACAGTGCCAATAATTTTGTCGACCCCCTTTTTTAGGTTTGGTGTGGAATTATATCCAATTTGGCTTTAGGACAATTCTTTTTGTGTTTTTTCATTGAAGACAAATTCAATAAAGATAACAATACTAAAGAATTTGTGATTGCAATCATTTTCAGGAAGAAATTGAGAATTATCTGACAGAATTGCAGGGGTGCCAATACTTTTGGCCACCACTGCATATATATATACACTGCTCAAAAAAATAAAGGGAACACTTAAACAACAGAATATACCTCGAAGTAAATCAAACTTCTGTGAAATCAAACTGTCCACTTAGGAAGCAACACTGATTGACAATCAATTTCACATGCTGTTGTGCAAATGGAATAGACAATGGATGGAAATTATTGGCAATTATCAAGACACCCTCAATAATGGATTGGTTCTGCAGGTAGGGGCCACAGCCACATCTCAGTACCAATGCTTTCTGGCTGATGTTTTGGTCACTTTTGAATGTTAGTTGTGCTTTCACACTCATGGTAGCATGAAACGGACTCTACAACCCACAGAAGTTGCTCAGGTAGTGCAGCTCATCCAGGATGGCAAATCAATGCGAGCTGTGGCAAGAAGGTTTGCTGTGTCTGTCAATGTAGTGTCCAGAGGCTTGAGGTGCTATCAGGAGACAGGTCAGTACACCTGGAGATGTGGAGGGGGCCGTAGGAGGGCAAAAACCCAGCAGCAGGACCGCTACCTCGGCCTTTGTGCAAGGAGGAACAAGAGGAACACTGCCAGAGCCCTGCAAAATGACCTCCAGCAGGCCACAAATGTGCATGTGTCTGCACAAACAGTTAGAAACTGACTCCATGGGGGTGGTATGAGGGCCCGACGACCACAGCCCAACACCATGCAGGACGCTTGGCATTTGCCTCAGAACACCAGGATTGGTTAAGTCGCCACTGGTGCCCTGTGCTCTTCACAGATGAAAGTAGGTTCACAATGAGCACATGTGACTGACGTGACAGAGTCTGGAGACGCCGTGGAGAGCAATCTGCTGCCTTCAACATCCTTCCGCATGACCGGTTTGGCAGTGGGTCAGTAATGGTGTGGGGTGGCATTTCTTTGGAGGGCCGCACAGCCCTCCATGAGCTCGCCAGAAGTAGCCTGACTGCCTTTAGGTACCGAGGTGGGATCCTCAGACCCCTTCTGAGACCATATGTTGGTGCGGTAGGCCCTGGGTTCCTCCTAATACAGGATAATGCCAGACGTCATGTGGCTGGAGTGAGTCAACAGTTCCTGCAAGATGAAGGCATTGAAGCTATGGACTGGCCCGCCTGTTCCCCAGACCAGAATCCGATTAAGCACATCTGGGACATCATGTCTCGCTCCATCCACCAAGGTCACATTGCACCACAGACTGTCCAGGAGTTGGTGGATGCTTTAGTCCAGGTCTGGGAGGAGATCCCACAGGAGACCATCCGCAACCTTATCAGGAGCATGCCCAGGCATTGTAGGGAGGTCATAGAGGCATGTGGAGGCCACCCACAATACTAAGCCTCATTTTTACTTTGTTTTAAGGACATTACATCAAAGTTGGATCAGCCTGCAGTGTGTTTATCCACTTAAATTTTGGGAGTGACTCCAAATCCAGGCCTTCATTGGTTAATAAATTTGATTTCCATTGATGATTTTTGTATGATTTTGTTGTCAGCACATTCAACTTTGTACAGAACAAAGTATTCAATGAGAATATTTCATTTATTCAGATCTAGGATGTGTTATTTGAGTGTTCCCTTTATTTTTTTGAGCAGTGTATATATATTGCTGTGGATGTGGAATACATATACCTAACTAAAAACTGCCAATTCTCTCCCTAGCTCAGCAGCACCTCTCCCTGCTTTGCCTGTCTGAAGGGTAGAATATGACGAGCATAGGGTCACCAGGTCTGATATAGATCCAATGATGCGATGCCGCCACCCAATCACTGTAATGCCACAACCAACATGGCTGCGGCATTACAGTGAGTTGCAGGCAATCCCCTCATGTTTATTCGCTGTTAAAACAGCGCCAAACATGCGGGACGGGGACTCGAGCTCCCTCCCGAGCATCCCGGAAGTACTCCCAGGAGAGTACAGAGCAGAAGTGAGTATGCTCGCTCATCACTAATAGTTACCAATAGTGCATTATTAGGTAAGTCCATAGATTGAAGCAATTGTAAAAGATGTGATGAGTCTCCAATAAGATGGCAAGTTCAAAACAAGTGGTTGTAAAAAGAAATCAATATATGCACAAGATTTTACACAAACACTCCTGATCCCGGAGTCTATGGGTCTACCGGGCAGGCACTGAAGATTCTTGTGAACCTTGGGAATAAAATAAAATATTAGTATGGAAGGTTTTTTTGATGTCTAAATAGTCTTTATCTTGTTTGTTGCTAATAATGTCATAATCCAAAACCTATCCAGTAGACATTCTAATTAGTGGGAAAATACTTCAGTTGGATCTTAAAGAAGTTTAAAATAATGCTTTGTACTATATTATTCAGATGCTTTTAATCCTCAGTAATGTACATATCCCTAGGAAACAATGTAATTTTGCCCCCCTTAACAATTTCATTGATTAAGAAAGATTGATTATTTTGGAGGTTGATCAAAACATGTCTATCTCGCATGGACATATTTTGATATTGACAAGAATTATTTGGTATTTATCTTTTTGATTTGATTTTTCATCACTTCAAAAAAAATTTGAACTGATGGAATGAAGGATAAGGATGGGATTGCTGAGGAGGGAGATCAATATGGAAAATTTTTCCTACTTGTTAGTGTTGAGCGAGCACTAAAATGCTTGGGTGCTCGAACCTCGGGCTGAGCTCACCATGATACTCGGGTGCTCAACCCGAGCAACGAGCCCAATGTTAGTCTATGGGAGACCCGAGCATTTTTGCGGCGGCACCCCCGGCAGTCTGTAGAAGCCTAAAAAGTGCCCAAAACGATGGTGACAGTGCTCAAATGACAAGGGGACAGCATGGGGATCGCCCCAGGAAGCATTTCTGACCCCCAGGTCACTGCTGTCAACAACGTGGTCAGAGGTATTAAGCCTTTTACGGGCTCACAATAAAAAGTTCAAAAACGAAACTGAAACGGTTTTCCTGTACAATATGTTAAGGAACATCCTTTCCATGGTAAAGACTTGTGTATGAGGTAAAATAAATAACCAAAAACATAAATACTCCTCCACACTTTGGGCTATGTTCACAAGTAGCATTTTTTATGCATTTTTGCACTTTTGTATTGTTTTTAACAGTGACAATTGCATTCACCAGGAAATGTCATTTTAACATTTTACAAACTTATCTGGCCATGTGCTGTGTGACACATGCATACAGTGCTGAAAAGACATGGGAACAGCATGGGGAAGACCCCTGGAAGCATCTCTGACATCCAGGTCACTGCCTAAAAGTGTGTCCAGCAGAAGTGATCCTTGCCGCATCAGAAGATGCAGACTTGCAACTATCCCCGTGCAAGTCCTTGTCCCAGGGCAGTGTTCAATTGTACCTCCCCCATTCCTTGCAATGCAAGCGCAAACATTTAGCCAACCACCCACCCACCTGCAGGCTGCAATACTATACTCCTAGCTTGCACTTGAAATGGGGCCTTTTAGTTTGGAGGAGGCCAAAGCTGGCCACTACCTCATGGCTGCATTGGCGGTGAGGTCTCGATACTCAGTCCCCAGCGGCCACTATTTGTCCCCGGGACCTTCCCCACACTTTTCTTAGCCTGGACAGCTTTAGGGCAGCATTGGACGAGCAAACCAGACAACCAGACTCCTCCGGTGGGTCCTGGCTTCTCCATTAGGGGAGTTGAGAGTGCCAAGGTGAGGAGCATGATGATAATGATAGAAGTTAGCATCTGCTTTGTTTTCTTGGAATGCAAGTGTAAGTGTGCACCCTGCCCCCCCCCCTCCCCAGGCTGCAATACCATACTGCTAGCTTGCTTGCACTTTGAAATGAGGCCTTTAGGCTTGAGGAGGCAGACTCCAGCCACTATGTCATGGCTGCATCGGCTGCCTGGTATCCATACTCAGTCCCCAGCCGTGCGGCGGCCGGGTGTCCACACACGGTCCCCAGCCGCTAGGGGGCGGCCGGGTGTCCATACTCAGTCCCCAGCCGCCCCTATTTTTCCCGGTGCGCCTTATACACAAGCGTGCATACCAAAACATTACCTGTGCCCTCCCCAGTGCATTTAGTGGGAAGGACAGCCTAACCACAAACACGTGGACAAGTGACTGTGGCCAGGGATGGTCCATTTCACTGACGCCTTCACACTGGGTTAATATTGTGGAAGCCGGGACACAGTTCGACACTGGGATGCAACACGTCCTCCAGACATAGAGGATTGCGGGTCCTGGGTCAATCAGGCTTCAACACAAAGTTCAGAAGGTAGACAGCAGCAGTGGTTGGCCTCCTACACAATGAGTAAATTATTCATGATCATGAGGCCATCCATCTCCTTAGCTTTCTGTTCCTTGGAATGCAAGCGCATGTATGTAGTAGCGGCTAGGCCTGAGGTGGTCAGCGTTTTGGCGCATATCCTACCTCCTCCGATGATTGCTGGATGTTTTCCTGCTACTATCCCAGTACTATGACTCCCATTAAAACAAAGCTTCTGGTGATGAATGATGGATGAGGTGGTGGCAAAGCAGAAAGAGAAGGAGGAACAGGGACCATTCACATCAATATCAGGTCAGTCAACCACACATGTCTTGTAGGATATGTTTCTGTACCAAAAGGAGCGGTTCGGCTACACAGTTATAGGGCATAGAGTGAGTGCAATGCCTACCAAAGATTTTGAGGCAATCCAATGCCCCTTGGAAGTGACATGGAGGTCAGAGGGCCTTAACTAAACAGTTTTTTCAATTTATAGCAACTTGGTCTCCTGTACACTGTTGGCCTAAGCAGTGAATGGAAGGCTTTCCAAAAATTATGAGGAACTGCAATGCCCCTTGAAACAGACGTGGATTACAGCGTACTAAAAACCTTGTACCCATTATTAGGGAGGGGGTCTCCCTTAGTGTTCGCCTATGCATTGAAAAGCAAAAGCTGACTAAATATAATGCCCGTTGGAAGAGTCGTGGAGGTAAGAGGTAATTAAAAACAACATTTCAATGCCCCTTGGAAGAGCTGTGGAGTTCAGAGTGGTTTAACAAGACGGTTTTAATGCCCCTTGGAAGAGATGTGGAGTTCAGAGTGGTTTAACAAGATGGTTTTTATGCCCCTTGAAAGAGACGTGGAGGTCACAGTAGCTTAACAAGACGGTTTTAATGCCCCTTGGAAGAGAAATGGAGGTCGCAGTGGAATAAAAAGACAATATCAATGCCCCTTGGAAGAGTGGTGGAGGTCCCAGTGGAATAAAAAGACAATATCAATGACCCTTGGAAGAGACGTGGAGGTCACAGTAGCTTAATAAAATGATTTTAATGCCCCTTGGAAGAGACGTTGAGTTCAGAGTGGTTTAACAAGACGGTTTTAATTCCCCTTGGAAGAGACGTGGAGGTCACAGTAGCTTAACAAGACGGTTTTAATTCCCCTTGGAAGAGACCTGGAGGTCACAGTATCTTAACAAGACGGTTTTAATGCCCCTTGGAAGAGACGTGGAGTTCAGAGTGGTTTAACAATATGCTTTTAATGCCCCTTGGAAGACACGTGAAGTTCAGAGTTGTTTAACAAGACGGTTTTAATGCCCCTTGGAAGAGACGTGGAGTTCAGAGTGGTTTAACAAGACGGTTTTTCTGCCCCTTGGAAGAGACCTGGAGGTCACAGTTGCTTAACAAGATAGTTTTAATACCTCTCGGAAGAGACGTGGAGTTCAGAGTAGTTTAACAAGACGGTATTAATGCCCCTTGGAAGAGACGTGGAGTTAAGAGTGGTTTAACAAGACGGTTTTAATGCCCCTTTGAAAGAGACGTGGAGGTCCCAGTGGAATAAAAAGACTATATCAATCCCCCTTGGAAGAGTGGTGGAGGTCCCATTGGAATAAAAAGACAATATCAATGCCCCTTGGAAGGGTGGTGGAGTTCCCAGTGGAATAAAAAGACAATATCAATGGCCATTGGAAGAGACGTGGAGGTCACAGTAGCTTAACAAGGCGATTTTAATGCCCCTTGGAAGATACGTGGAGTTCAGAGAGCTTTAACAAGACGGTTTTAATGCCCCTTGGAAGAGACATGGAGGTCACTGTAGCTTAACAACACGGTTTTAAAGCCCCTTGGAAGAGACATGGAGGTCCCAGTGGAATAAAAAGACAATATCAATGCCCCTTGGAAGAGTGGTGGAGGTCCCAGTGGAATAAAAAGACAATATCAATGACACTTGGAAGAGACGTGGAGGTCACAGTAGCTTAACAAGATGATTTTAATGCCCCTTGGAAGAGACGTGGAGTTCAGAGTGGTTTAACAAATGGTTTTAATGCCTCTTGGAAGAGATGTGGAGGTCACAGTAGCTTAACAAGACGGTTTTAATGCCCCTTGGAAGAGACGTGGAGTTTAGAGTGGCTTAACAAGACGGTTTTAATGCCCCTTTGAAGAGACATGGAGGTGCCAGTGGAATAAAAATTCAATATCAATGCCCCTTGGAAGGGTGGTGGAGGTCCCAGTGGAATAAAAAGACAATATCAATGACACTTGGAAGAGACGTGGAGGTCACAGTAGCTTAACAAGATGGTTTTAATGCCCCTTGGAAGAGACGTGGAGTTCAGAGTGGTTTAACAAACGGTTTTAATGCCTCTTGGAAGAGATGTGGAGGTCACAGTAGCTTAACAAGACGGTTTTAATGCCTCTTGAAAGAGACGTGGAGTTTAGAGTGGCTTAACAAGACGGTTTTAATGCCCCTTCGTAGAGACGTGGAGGTCACAGGAGCTTAACAAGACGATTTTAATGCCCCTTGGAGAAGACGTGGAGTTCAGACTGGTTTAACAAGATGGTTTTAATGCCCCTTGGAAGAGACGTGGAGGTCACAGTAGCTTAAAAATACCATTTTAATGCCCCTTGGAAGAGACGTGGAATTCAGAGTGGTATAACAAGACGTTTTAAATGCCCCTTGGTAGAGACGTGGAAGTCACAGTATCTTAACAAGATGGTTTTAATGCCCCTTGGAAGGGACGTGGAGGTCACAGTGGAATAAAATGACAATATCAAAGCCCCTTGGAAGAGACGTTGAGGTCCCAGTGGAATAAAAAGAAGATATCAATGACCCTTGGAAGAGACGTGGAGGTCACAGTAGCTTAACAAGACGATTTTAGTGCCCCTTACAAGAGCCATGCAGTACAGTATATTAAAAACATTATTTCCATTATTGGGGATTCGGTCTCCCATGGTCTTTGCCTATGCCTTCCAAGAAAAAGCTGCCAAAAATTAGGACGTAGGAACTTGCAATGCCCCTTACAAGAGCCATGCAGTACAGCATATTAAAAACATTATTCCCATTATTGGGGAGTGGGTCTCCCATAGTCTTTGCCTATGCCTTCCAAGCAAAAGCTGCCAAAAATTTTAACAGAGGAACTTGCAATGCTGGCAACACGGACCACGATGACCCTGGTGGTATAGTGGTGGTGGAGGCTGAGGATAAGGAGAAGAGCAAAAAACAGCTGAAATGAGAAAGCGTATACCCATGTGTGGGTGTGAAGCGGTGCATGGGTACACACCTCCCGAAATAACACAGTGGATTTGATTTATGTTACTCTGCTGTTTTTTGGTGGTGATGAGAAGTCTGGCCCAATCCATACCTTGTTCATTTTGATAAGGGTCAGCTTGTCAGCATTGTCATTTGACAGGTGAGTGCGCTTATCAATTATAATTCCCCCAGCGGCACGAAAAACACGCTCCGATAACACGCTAGCGGCAGGGCAGGCCAGGACCTCCAAGGCATTCAGAGCGAGTTCATTCCAAGTGTCCAGCTTGGATACCCAATAATTAAAAGGCACAGAGGAATCATGGAGGACGCTGGTACAGTCAGCAAGGTACTCCCTCACCATCTTTTGAAACTTTCCACTCCTTGTGAGAGTACCCCGCGCCTCAGGGCCTGTAAGATGGGCGGGTCTCAGAAAACTGTCCCAGAATGTTGACAGTGCTCCCCTGCCTCTGCTGGATTGGAGTTGCGTCTCTCTCGCCTGTACGCCTTGGTTGGGCAACGAACTGTGACCTCTGCCGCTAGCGTGTTCAGATGGGAATTTTTTTTAACAGTTCGGTAGCAAGGGCCTTCTGGTACTGCCCCATTTTTGTAGACCTCTCCATCTCAGGAATAAGAGAGTGAAAGTTCTCCTTGTAGCGGGGGTCTAAAAGTGTCACCAACTAGTAGTGACTGTCACCCAACATTTTGACAACGCGAGGGTCACGGTTAAGGCATTGTAACATGAAGTCAGCCATGCGTGCCAGACTGGTAATGGGCAAGACTTCCGTGTTCTCACCAAGATGATGACTGACCATGCTCTCCTCCTCCTCCTCCCCCCTGTCCTCAGGCCACCCACGCTGAACCGATGGTATGACAGTTGTACAGGTACTACCGTCTACAGCGCATGATACCAGCTCCTGTTCTACCTCCTCCTCCTCCACCTCTCCCTCATTGTCCCCCAATGCACGTTGGGATGAGATGAGGCTGGGCTGTGTGTAATCGCCCGCTACGGTTTCTTGATCCATCTCATCATACTCTGGCTGCAATGCCTGCTCTTTAATTCTCTGCAGAGAGCATTGCAAAAGACAGGCAAGTGGGATGCTGACGCTAATGATGGCATCATCGCCACTCACTATCTTGGTGGACTCCTCAAAGTTTGTCAGGATGGTACATATGTCAGACATCCAGGTCCACTCCTGAGGTCTTATGTGTGGAGTCTGACCTCATTATCTACGGCCTTGTTGCAGCTGGTACTCCACAACTGCTCTCTTCTGCTCACAAATCCTTTGCAACATGTGGAGGCTAGAGTTCCAACGTGTGGGGACATCACAGACCAGTCGGTGTGCCGGAAGCTGCAAACAATGCTGCACCACAGCAAGGGCCACGGAAGTTGTAGCAGACTTTTGAAAATGAGCTGACGAGCAGATCTGGCAACTCGGGATATGATTTAAGAAACCGCTAAAACATGAGGCTAAGCACATTGGCCAGGTGTGTGATCTCGCCTCGCCTCAGAGCCGCCACCAGGTTATGGCCATTGTCACACACGACCATGCCTGGATGCAGGTTCAGCAGTCTCAGCCACAGATCTGCCTGCTCTTTCACAGCTGTCCACAACTCACAAGCAGTGTGAGGTTTATCACCTAAGCTTATGAGTTTCAGCACAGTCTGTTGCCGTTTGGCTGATGCAGTACTGCAGTGCTTCCCGGTTGTAACTGATGTGGTGATATCTGAGATGGAGGCTGAACATGAGGAGGAGGAGGAGGATGATGCGCAGGAGCTGTACACTGTGGGGGCAACTCTGACTGACATAGGGCCCGCAATCCTCGGTGTGGGGAGGATGTGTTCCGTCCCAAGGTCTGACTGGGTCCCGGCTTCCACTTTGTTTACCCAGTGTGCCGTCAGGGAGATGTACCGTCCCTGGCCACAAGCACTTGTCCACGTGTCCGTTGTCAGGTGGACTCTCCCAGTAACTGCGTTGTTGAGGGCATGGTAGATGTTTTGGGACACGTGCTTGTGTAGTGCGGGGATGGCACACTGGGCAAATAGTGACGGCAGGGGACCGAGTACCGAGGGACTGCCACCGCCATAAGGTTGCGGAAGGATTCCATCTCCACCAGCCTAAAAGGCAGCATTTCCAACGCAAGCAGTCGTGAAATGTGCGAATTTAGGACTGTCGCCTGTGGGGCGTTGGCTGCGAATTTGCGCTTTCGTTCAAAGTTCTGGGATATGGACAATTGAACGCTGCGGTGGGACGTGGACGTGAACGTTGATGCTGTTTCTTGAGAAACTGCCATAACAAGTGAAGACTGAGAGGACGGGGCATCTTTGCATGCAGTATGGACAGAGGATTGCCTTGCACGCACAACAATGGAAGAAGCAGTGGTGACACCCGCTGACACTGGTTGTGGACCCTGGGGTTCGCCCCACAAAGTCGGGTGCTTTGCTGATATGTGCCTGATCATGCTGGTGGTGGTCAGGCTGGTAGTTTTGTCACCCCTGCTGATGCTGGCCAGGCTGATGTTTCAAATGGCCTTTTTTGGGTTATCAGCAGAGTCTTTAAAAAAATTCCAGACTCTGGAAGACCTACTGGTTGTACTGGCAACGTACCTCATGTTGGTGTTACGGGGAACTGTTGCCCACCTTCTGTCTGCTGCCACCACACTGCTTCTTCCTGCCTGTTGGGGTACTCTGCCTCCCTCCCCCTGTGTGCTGCTGGCCTCGCTCTGCGTGTCCTCCTGCCACTTTGGGTCAGTTACTACATCATCCACTACCTCCTCCTCTTCCACTTCCGCACCACGGTCCTCCTCCTCACTTCGTGGCAATTGTGTCTCCTCATCGTCCACCTCTTGTGACAAATTGCCAGTGTTGCCTTCCTGTGGCCATGGCTGTTCAAATATTTGGCCATCGCTACATGGGATCTCCTCTTCCACCACTTCAAGCGTAGCAGGCGAGGGGCCCAAATATGGAAATGGACCAGTGAACAGCTCTTCAGAGTGTCCAACTGTGGGATAAGTTGATGTCTGACGACACTCGGCATTGTGGGAGGAAGGAGCATCAGGGTGAAGAGTAGTATGTGGTCGAGACTCATGGCTACTAAGACTTGACCGTGTGGAAGACAGACCGGAGGTGGTTGTGCCCAGGTGACTGGAAGTATTATCTGCTATCCAATTAATAACCTGTTCACACTGATCAGTTTGCAATAGTGGTGTTGTGCGCTTCCATTGTAATTCGGTCAAAAACTGGGAGCGAGAAGATGTGGCTGTTGGTTGTGGCACATTTTCACCTTGGCCACGGCCCCGTCCTTTGCACGCACCATCACCAGAACGTCCAGTTCCACGTCCCTTTCCACGCGATTTGGCAAAAGGGTAATACAAAGGAGGTTTGAACCGTGGAAGAGGAAAACCACATTTCTAGTTCTCTGGCCTACACCAGAATCTTTTAAACAGATATATTTGTGTCTGAACAGTCAGCGAGACACTGAAACTGATTTTTTTAGGCAAAAAAGGCAAAAAGGTGGATTACACCCAGATTTGAACCGTGGAAGAGGAAAACCACAGTTCTATTTCTCTGGCCTACACCAGAATCTTTTAAACAGATATATTTGTGTCTGAACAGTCAGCGAGACACTGATACAGTTTTTTTTATGTAAAAAAGGCAAAAAGGTGGATTACACCCAGATTTGAACCGTGGAAGAGGAAAACCCCAGTTCTAGTACTCTGGCCTACCACAAAATCTTTTAAAAAGATATGTTTGTGTCTGATCAGTCAGCGAGATACTAAAACTGTTTTTTTTTATGTAAAAAAGGCAAAAAGGTGGATTACACCCAGATTTGAACCATGGAAGAGGAAAACCACAGTTCTATTTCTCTGGCCTACACCAGAATCTTTTAAACAGATATATTTGTGTCTGAACAGTCAGTGAGACATTGAAACTGTTTTTTTTTTATGTAAAAAAGGCAAAAAGGTGGATTACACCCAGATTTGTACTGTGGAAGAGGAAAACCACAGTTCTAGTTTTCTGGCCTATGCCAGAATCTTTTAAACAGATATATTTGTGTCTGAACAGTCAGCGAGACACTAAAGCTGTTTTTTTTTATGTAAAAAGGCAAAAAGGTGGATTACACCCAGATCTGAACCGTGGAAGAGGAAAACGACAGTTCTATTTCTCTGGCTTACACCAGAATCTTTTAAACAGATATATTTGTGTCTGAACAGTCAGTGAGACACTGAAACTGTTTTTTTTTATTGTAAAAAAGGCAAAAAGGTGGATTACACCCAGATTTGAACCATGGAAGAGGGAAACCACAGTTCTATTTCTCTTGCCTACACCAGAATCTTTTAAACAGATATATTTGTGTCTGAACAGTCAGCGAGACACTGAAACTGTTTTTTTTTATTGTAAAAAAGGCAAAAAGGTGGATTACACCCAGATTTGAACCATGGAAGAGGGAAACCACAGTTCTATTTCTCTTGCCTACACCAGAATCTTTTAAACAGATATATTTGTGTCTGAACAGTCAGCGAGACACTGAAACTGTTTTTTTTTATGCAAAAAGGGCAAAAAAGTGGATTACACCCGGATTTGAAACATGGAATAGGAAAACCACAGTTCTATTTCTTTGGCCTACACCAAAATCTTGTAAAAAGATATATTTTTGTCTGAACAGTCAGCGAGACACTAAAACTGTTTTTTTTAATGTAAAAAAGGCAAAAAGGTGGATTACACCCAGATTTGACCAGTGGAAGAGGAAAACCACAGTTCTATTTCTCTGGCCTGCACTAGAATATTTTAAACAGATATATTTGTGTCTGAACAGTCACCGAGACACTCAAACAGTTTTTTTCTATGCAAAAAGGTGGATTACACCTAGATTTGAACCGTGGAAGAGGAAAACCACAGTTCTATTTCTCTGGCGTAAACCAGCATTTTTTAGACAGATATATTTGTAACAACTAGTGTGGGATATATAAATCCAAACCACCACAAAGAGTAACTAAGGTTTAAAATATATTATATTTATTGATATTCTTTATACATGCTACTACTAGGCAATATATTTGGGAGGTAAATGATACTGAATTGGGCCCTAATATGCATAGAGAAATATCCTATTTAACAGGTGAACAGATCAATCCACGCCAAAAGATATACACATGCATAATAAATAAGAGCCCACATTACCTTAAGCCAATGTTTGTATGAATGAAATCATGGTAAACACCCACCGCTCCGACGATCGTTTCGACTCCTTTTTCAAGGAGCGCTGGCCTACACCAGAATCTTTTAAACAGATATATTTGTGTCTGAACAGTCAGCGAGGCACTGAAACTGGCTTTTTTTATGTAAAAAAGGCAAAAGGTGGATTACACCCAGATTTGAACCGTGGAAGAGGAAAACCACAGTTCTATTTCTTTGGCCTACACCAGAATCTTTTAAACAGATATATTTGTGTCTGAACACCCACAGACACACTCAGTTTTTATTTTTTGGGGGAAAAAATACCAAAATGTTAATAAGACGGGTATTTGTAAATTCTGACTGAGGGAAAAAAAAAAGAGGATTTAGATGAAAAAAAAGGATTTTTCCTGGCCCCTGAGACCTGGGGCTAAGTCTAGCAATTTAAGGAGCAGCACACAGGACTGTAATGCAGTGTTTGTTGGTATAACCACTGCGTCTCCTATACAGCCTGCCTGCCTGCCTGATATCTGGGATGGATAATAGTCCTATGAAGGACTATTTGTTTGATTTTGCAGGCTTTAGAAACCCTACACTACCTATTTCACAGTTTAAATCTCTCCCTATCTCAGCAGCACTCTCCATACACTGTGTGATCCGGAGCGACTGTGTCCAAGATGACGGCGCCCGGTTTTAAATACAGTGCGGCCAGCCTATCACTGTAATACCAACAACCAACAAGACTGCGGCATTACAGTGACTGGCTGGCAATCCTTGCATGTTCATTGGCTCTGTAAAGAGCACCAAACATGCAGGGTGGAGACCCGAGCTCCCGCCCGAGTAACCCGGAAATGCTCGGTGCTCGCCGAACATCACGAGTAGTGAGATGCTCGGGCGAGTACCCAGCAATGTCGAGCATGCTCGCTCAACACTACTACTTGTCTTAGTTTGATTTTCTTGTAGTAGGTCAAGGAGGTCTGTAAAAACGTGTCTGTCAGTAGATGAAGATAATTCTGGTAATAAATCAGTTCTACTGTGTAGTGCATTGAAGATGAACATCTCGTAAAATAAATGCAAGTCCTTTAACAATTCAAACTTATCAACAGGTAACATTGGGGAAAAGGAGAAACCACGATCCAACACAGATCTTTCCTCCTTTGCAAGGAATTGTGTGGACAAGTTAATGATCTGTAACTGGGGGTTTGAAGAGGTTAGTAGTGTTGAGCCACCCCAGTAGTGTTCGAGTTCGGTTCGGTTCGTCGAACACCCGTATGTTCGCCAAACTGTTCGTCGAACTGTTCGTCGAACACCGTCGAATACCGTTAAAACCAATGGCAGGCAAACAAAAACACATAGAAACACATAGAAAACACATAGAAAACACTTCAAAGGTGTCCAAAAGCTGACAAACTGCTCAGAAGACACAACTAACACATGGAAAAGTGACAAGTACATATAGTCATGCGAAAAGAAAAGAGGTGGAGGAGTAAAAGGAGGGGGAGACATAGATATAGGCATGTCATGCCCTTCTAAAATCAAGAAAGGCTGGAGTAAAAATCTCAAATCAGCCTACCAACACCCAGACGTCGTGACAAGAAAATTAAAAAAAGAAATATCTTTAGGTAGAATGGCGGTTCCATTCAAAACACTTTCCTTACAAGACGTAGTGGTTTCCCCGTTGTGAGTTGTGCCAAAAACGGGACCCAATACATTCGGACTAATCCACCATTTATCATATCCAAGGGGCAGGTCAGTAAACGACAACATCGACGCGGAACCAAGTACAGTAGAATATACTGTACATCCTTTGACAAGTCAAAGAGGCGGATCAAGAAGTTGGGAAGGGTCACCCTAATGGCCAAAACAGACATTGATGCGGCGTTCCGGTTACTTACTACCTGTGCCTCCAAATAATGTCCACCTATTGGGCTGCTTCTGGGAAGGAGCATACTATATAGATCGCTGTTTGCCCATGGGTTGGTCCAGATCCTGCTTACTATTTGAGGCGTTTAGTTGCTACCTCAAATGGGTTGTAATGGACATTTCTAAAGGGGCACATATTATCCATTACCTCGACAACTTCTTATGCCTGGGCCCAAAAGATTCGCCACAGTGTGAATACACGTGGTAGTCCACCTGTGAGAAGGAGAGAGCTGGAGTGAGAGCGGACACCACAGAGCAGAGGGGTTAGATGGGGAACGGAAGTAGGAAAGAGGGCGAGGGAGGTAAGGGAGTGCAGTGGAAGGCCGACCTGAGCTCCCCCACGTTCCTGCTGGGCGGGGAACAGCCCTGGGAAGGAAAGCCACTTGCGCATCCCTTTGAGGTTACAAGCGCGAGAGGGCAGAGGGACTGCGCTGGAGTGCGAAGCCGACACGGCCAGTCCGTTCCTGCCAGTGTGACCACCGTGTCGCCGGGTTTGTGTCAAAGCCATGGTGGACCCTGACGGCCAGCCCCCCTTTCCCAATACTGGTGCCTGTCCGCTGGTGGGTCGAGCCCCACCGCGGTGGGGGGGGGGAGTAACATCTGCAGAAGAAAGACCATCTTCCAGCCAAACTAAGATGTCTACTTCTTTTCGTGGACAATGTGATACGATCCCTTTCTTACGGACACGCCCATCGCTACAAATTCCAGATGAGGCACAAAAACAGCAGGTGCTTCAACGGATATGAAGTGCTCCTTCAAGTGGGCTCTCCTAGACCTCAACTTCAACATCACAAATACTCCAGTCCTCAGAGGTGTCACCAGAATCGCACTTGCTTCCTAACAGCTCCCAAGTCTCCAGCTGCCCGTCTGGGTATGGGGTAACACAGATGGTTGAGTCTGCACAGCTGTTTACTCATACTATTGCCTGGGAAACGGAGGTCTGCTCCAGAGCTTCTGTTAATCTGCACTGATGTCCAGAATCTTTATGAGTCGGATCCAGGACGAGATGAAGAAGGTTCTGAGCATTATGTAGACCCTCGTTCCCAAACTGTAACTCCTGTTGGTGGAGACAATGATGAGGACGATGATGAGACTCAAATACCTGATTGGAGCGACAACTTGACTTTTTGGTCAGGGCAGGAAGAGGTTGGCTCTGAGGACGACGGGTGTGAGAACACACAGGGTGATGATGACGAGGTTGGAGATCCCACTTACTGTCAACCCACAGTCAGCCAGTCGATGAGGTCAGCAGAGAAGGTGGAGGAGGATGTGACTAGCCCAGGGGATGGGGATGACTCGGTACCCGGACCTTTGCCTGGCCTTGGGGATGTCGCGGTGGTCGGCTCCCGGGCCCGTACCCTGGGGTCACTCTTTAAGAGGGTGGAAAATTGTTCATTTTATAAGAGTTCGTGAAGCCACCTGTGGTACCTGGTGAGAAGCACCAGCGCTGCAGGAGTCCACTGAGGCCGGTGATAAGGCAGCTCGATGGTCTAGCTCCCCACAGGTGTAGCTAGGCCTCAGGGCAGCGTATGCAGGGGGAATGCAGGACAGGCGAGACCCAGCTGGGTCAGAGCAAGAACGGGAACGGACACGGTAGTCACTTCAGTACCTTCAGGCACATCCCGGATCACTGTAGGGTGAATGGTGCTGGTCTGAGGTGGAAGGTGGAGATGTTTGAATGTTTATGGGGGCCTCATGTGGGCGTCACAGATGCTATTGATGACGAGGTTAGGTTGCGCCTTCCTGGACAGAGACGGAGTACTAGAAGCATGTCAACAACTGCATCCTCAACCACAATTCTGCCTCTGGCCACAAGTCATGGTGGCTCTTCAGGTCGCATCGGCTCTAAGCCTTGCATAGCTTGGGCATTTATTCAGATCGATAAGGATGACCCAACTCGTGTTATCTTTAATATTTGTCAGCAAAAGCTAAGTAGAGGCCAAGAAATCCATAGTTTGAGTACTTCATGCATGAAACGTCACAGGGATATGAAGCATAAGTTGCAGTGGGAAGCTCACTGTGCTATAATGCAGCCTAGCGGGCAGGGCCAACCACTGTCTGCCCCATCTTGTGCATCCGCGGCCTCTTCATCCTCTGTGACCTGGGGAGACAGCAGTCACACATGTTTTTGGATGCAGACCTGCCACCTCTTTACCCGCAACAGCCAGTGTGATTGGCAGGTCATCATTTCATTTGGAAGTGGAAACACCAGCTGGTGTTGAGCGCTCTCTGACATCGAGAGCACCAACTTTGGATCAAGGTAACCTAACTTTTCCGCTTGCATCTTCCTCATATACCGGCAGTATGCCGGGGGACACCCTACTCAACCCCGTCTAAGCACAACAGCCAGCCCTCGGTCCCTTAGATGTGGACAAGTAAAAGACCATTTCCTCCTAGCCATGAGAAAGCTAAGAGGTTGAATTTCACCATCTGCAAGCTGTTGGCTGCAGAAATGCTGCCTTTCTGTCTGATGGACACAGAGGATTTACGAGACCTTTTGTCAGTCGCAGTGCCCCAGTACCAGATGCCCAGTCGGCACTACTTCTCAAAGAAAGGTGTGCCTGCGCTGCACCAGCATGTCGCACACAACATCACCGCTTCTTTGAGAAAGTCTGTGTGTGACAGGGTGCATTTCACCACAGACACTTGGATGAGTAGGCATGGACAGGGGCGTTACATGTCGCGGACTGAGCACTGGGTAACTATGGTGACAGCAGGACAAGGGGCTGCTGTCCAAGTCTTGCTGTCCCAACGAGTTGTGCGTCAATCTTCTTTATCTAGAAGTTCCTCCACTGCTTCTGCCTCCTCAACCTCCTCTCGGTCCTCCACCTGCACCCAAAGCCTGTCTGGTTATGCCATCCGCTTTCTAACTGCGCAGAAGGAATCTTGCACACCTCCTTACTATGCTGGCAGCAGGGCTCAATGGCATCCGGCAGTGTTTACTTTGAAATATCTGGGAAATGTGAGTCACACAGCTGAGGAGTTGTGGTCAGCTCTGGAGACCTAGTTTCATGAATGGTTGTCTCCACTGGACCTGCAACCAGGTAAGGCCATGTGCGACAATGCTGCAAACCTGGGTGCGGCCCTTCACCGGGGCAATGTCACACTTGTGCCTTGTATGGCTCACGTGTTGAACCTGGTTGTCCAGCAATTTTTAGCCCACTATCCCGGACTAGATGGCCTTCTGCAGAGGCACGGTCGCTGTGTGCTCACTTCCGCTGTTCGCATCCCGCAGCTCAACGACTTACATCACTACAGAAGTCGTTGGGCCAGCCACTTCACCGGCGGAAATGCGATGTGCCGACACGGTGGAATTCATCTCTGCTCATGTTGCAGCGACTGTGGCAGCACGGACAAGCCCTGGTGCAATACGTTCTGACGTATAGCCTGGGCCAACAAGATCCAAAGGTTGGGCAAATCACGCTGCAGGAGTGGTCTCAGATCAGGGACCTATGAAGTTGACACGCCCCCTGGGCCGTGGGGTACCCGGAGCCGGGCCGGTAGACGCTCGGGGTTGTAGTCACTGTGGTGGTGACCCGGTCCGTGACCCAGGGCGGTCAATCAAAGGGTAATTTGTATATATGGGTTTTATAATGTCCGACTACGCCACCTGTGGAGTGCGGCCAAAGGGGCCGCCGCTGCGGAACAGTCCTCTGAAGCTGGTGGTTTTGCAGCAATGGTATTATTACTCCCCACAGGAAGAGTGTAGCTTCAGGGCAGTGTGGGTGGATGATGGTGTTTGCAGTGCAGGGAGTCAGTAATGAACACAGAGTCCGTGTGATGCAGTCCTAAGATCTTTACTCACAGTTGTTGCAGTCCAGATTACAGGAACAAGAGCAATCTCCCCCGTCGTGCTGTGCATACTCAGTGAGGGGCTCAGTCCACCCCCAGATAGCTCTGGAGTACTTAGCAGGACCCCCTTCTGTGTGTCCTTTCTCTGGCCTTCTCCCTGCACCTCACATCCAGTGACACTTCTATCCGGTATCCTCGGGCCTTGGCGGGCGACTTGTGTTCCGTCCCCTGGGTCCTACGTGGCTACATTCTTAGTGAGACTGGTGTGGACTTTGGCCTGCAGTACATGAAATACTGCATCCTCCGGTTTCTAGTTGAGCCTTGCTGTTTCTCTGCTAGTTGAGGGACCGGTTCCCCTTATCTGGCCTGACACCTATACCTCCTGGTAGCAGCGGGCGTACGGGTGGCCTTCTGCGCGGCCCATACCCCTGGGATCCCTTTGGTTCCTGGAGCCTTCCTGCTCCCACTCCTCTCTTCTCTCCTTCTGTCCTGGGCCTCCCAGTCTAGGCCCGCCTCCGGAGCAGAGCTCATGCAGAGCCTCTGCTCCTGTCGCTTCTCCTCCTCTGACTGTCTTGCTCTTTCTAAGATGGCTATTTATACTCTCCCTGTCATGTGCTCCCCTAGGCTGCTTTCTCCACCCACAACCACTACATAGGACCCTCCCACTAGCTAGGGACCTGGGACTGTGCTCTCCCTTTGGAGTAATCTCGCCCTACCCCCACTGCGGGTATGTGTTGGATGCAGGTGTTAGGGTCCCAAGCCATACTCCTTCCTTACCTGAGTGTGAGATACCACACCTCTGGGTGAGATGCAGTACCTCTGTGGCGACTGAACCCTCAGGGGCGCCACACACCCTTCTGCACAGTTTTGAAATGGCGACGAAGATGTTTAGTGCTGACGATGCCATTATCAGCATGACTATTCTGGTGATTTACATGCTGGAGCAAACGTTAAACAGAATTCAGGGTCAAGTGGTGGGACAAGAGGAGGTGGAGGAAGTAGAGGAGGAGTCGTATGCGGAAGGGATAATATCTCCAAGGTCCAGATGGTCAGCAGCACCAAGGCAGCAAGCATGGGAGGGTGGGGGAGAGGGATTAACCAGGGCACATGGTAGCAGCCAAATTGCTGAGGAAGGTGCAGGAGCCGAGGAAGAAGTGGAGGACGAACTTGCGATGGGCATGTAAGACTCATCAGATGAGGGAGACCTTGATCACATTTCTGTTGTGCGAGGTTGGGGGGAGAGGGCAGAGGAAGGAAGCATGATTCTTACCTCGCTACCAACACAACAAGGACTTGGTCCTCCTGGATGCGCAAGACACATGAGTGCCTTCTTGCTGCACTACCTGCAACATGACCCTCGGATTGTCAGAATTCGAAGTAATCCCGACTACTGGATTGCCACACTCTTAGATCCCGGGTACAAAATTAAATTTGACGAAAAAATTCCTGCCATAGAAAGGGATTCGCGCATGCAGGATTATCAGCAGAGGCTGTTGCAGAATCTTACATGTGCATTTCCACAAAACACCAGTGGTGCACGTAGTGAATCTCACAGTTCTAACTTGCCAACCGTGGGACTGTCTAGTCTTCATCACTCAAACCGTAACAGTAACACAGTATCTGCTGGTAACAGCAATTTTGTGGAATCGTTTCACCACTTTTTTAGACCATCCTTTGCAAGGCCACAGGAGACAAGAAGTCTGACACATAGTCAACGCCTAGAGAGGATGGTACAGGAGTATCTCCAAGTGAACAACGAAGCCATGACTGTGTCACTGGACCCTAGCTCATTTTGGGATTCCAATCTGTAAAAATGGCCGGAGCTCACCACTCACGCCTTGGAGATCTTGTCATGCCCTGCAGCCAGCGTTCTCTCTGAACGTGTGTTCAGTGCTGCTGGTGGTGTGCTGACAGATAAGCGCACGTGGCTGTCCACTGAGAATGTAGACAGACTCACGTTCATAAAGATGAACAAATCATGGATCCGCAAGAACTTTTCTACCCCTGTGTCATCCTGGGGTCACTAAAAGCTTGTGGATTTGGTAAAATCACCTCACCAACCGTTTTAAGCAACTCTGGGGCAATTGATGCCACTTAAGTGGTGTCTGTGCCTCAATTTTTGTAAAAAATGGAGACTCTTTTTGGAGTCCCCTTGCTGTGTTTTACGTGACGTTGGCATCGTCAATTCCAGGTGGGTTGGGTCGCACCCCCCCCCCTTTAACCGTAAGAAACTACATACATTATGGCTTGGGGTAACATAGATGGTTGAGTCTGAAGAGCTGTTTACTCAGAGTTCTGCTCCAAAGCTTCAGTGTCTGCTAGTCAGCGTAGAATTTTTAACTGCATCTAGCCTAGGCAATACTTTGGGCGTAGTAGCCCAGCTGCGAAGCAAGCTGCACCCCCTGTGTATCTAATAAGAATTTTTAACTGCATCTAGCCTAGGCAGACTGTGGGGACCCCCAACCAAACCCAGACGCTCAGCCCACTTACCGCCCCCCTTTCCTTGACAATACAATAATGTAACTCTTACAACTGGATGGGTGAGGATCGGTCACAGCTTTATTAACTCTTTATACTTATTCCATTAGAAAGGCATTTTATTTCTAAAATAATTTAGCTTGTTGTAGCATGCCCTGGGTATCCACACCGGCAAGTTGGCCAACAAGTGTAACTCTCCAACATGTCCTTTCTATTTCCAGTCCATGGAGGATCCTGCGTACTCGTATGCAGGACTCTGACCCCCATCCATCACTCTTAACGCTTGTTCCACTCCGTCCTGGAGTCCTGAAAGGAATAAGTCCAGTCCAATATCCATTAAATGAACACTGTCGGGCCGCATAAGGCCTGCTTTATCTCCTTCCAGTTGTCGGTGTTGTATCACTACACCGCCTCTGTCTCTTCTAAATTTTGCCATCCGAATATTTATTACCCGCCTTGTCCGTTCGATGGCCGTGATGTCTCGCGTACCTTGCCATACCGCTATCGGCACAATCTCTGACCATACTATAGTTAGTTTTGTGAAAAATTCTCTGAAGCGCTCAGTGTCTAGTTTCATTATTGCCATTAGTTATGCACTCTTGTGATGACCTAGGTCGTTTCCCCCGGCCTGTATAACTAAGATGACCGAACCTCTTGCCTCTCTCCCTAACTTGATTACCTACATTAGTACCTGTGGACATAGCAGGCCTCTAATACCTCTCCAGTTGAAATATGTGTTATGAAACTCTAATTTCCTCCCGCCTGGGCGGACTTTCGCCCTTTTTACTGCCCAATATATATACGATTGGCCTATCACCCACACTGTTGGCTTAGCGCCACCTGTAATAGAAACAAACCATGTTAGGATAACAAGTCCGGTCTTATGTATGTCGCCAAACACGTGGATCGCCATCTCCCTATCCTCTGAACTTCCGCTTCTGACAGTCCTGCTCTTGCTGCTTCCATGGCCGCACCTATGCGGAATGAGTGTGTCCCATAAACTTTGGGGTGGTTCCCTGCCGATGTTAGGCATTTGTTAAATATAGCTTGGAACTGGTTTCTTGATAATGGCATTCCATCAATGTGTGAATGGAAGAAATTACTTTGTGATCTGATGGTTATATATATGTTTTTACTATTGTTACCCGACTCAGTGTACCGTTTGTGGGTTGTAGAAGTACCCAAGTGCCCCTGCCCGCTGGAACCATTTTCGATTTGTGTATGCGTAGACGTATTGCATTATTGGCTATGACTACGTCCTGGTGTAATAAGCCTCCACTGGTGGTAATTTTGGATTGAGGGACTAATTCGCTTATGCATAGCGCCCCGAAGAAGCCGATCGCAAATGCAGTAGACGGTAGTGTTGCTTCAAATTGTGAGTGTCATGTTAATGGTGTTAGGGATATGATGTGAGAAATCAGTTTTAGTGACACGGGACGGGACGTTTACACTCCTGACTTGGCTGACCCCTTTTCCACCCTTTTATGGATTGTCTGATGATGAATCTCTTTGTCACATCTCCCCAATTCAGTAGTTGGAAGTGAAATGCTACTCCGGTCAGACACTGCTGTGCTGACGCCCCTGATATGCCCCTCATCATTAGCTGGTGGAGAAATTCTATGGTGACTTGTAATCTGGCTTGTTCACATTGGTCAACACGTCTGCCTGCTACAAGTTGTGTCCCCTCTTCCCATGCCTTACCGTATGCTTGGCACGTCGACGGGGCAACTGACGCTCTGATTAATGGCATCAACTATTCACCACTAGATCCCATAGGGAGGGTGGGCAACTGTTGCCCGATGGGTGGGCGTTGGGGAGGAGCTCTGTGAAAATCTGCCAATTGAATTGTGATAAAGCGTTAGCAGCAGCGTTAGACCCCTCAGCATCGTGGCTGGCGCGGACCCATACATTGTGTTTTAGGCACAGGAATGCTAGCCGGGGTAGTAGGCCTAGCACTGGGAGAGACGATGATGTCATCTTATTAATGCAGTGCGCTAGGCTCGTGTTTTTTGTTATAAAGCGTATATTTTTGTTAGCCAGGCGCGCGCCCCATATTTCTATTGCTATCACTTGTAGTGCCGGCGTCCCTGCCCTCTGCTAGGCAGGGACGCTGTTCCCCTCACCGCTCTGCTCCGTGCCCGGCGTCCCTCTCCCGCTCTGCTGGCAGCACGCGCTCCTTCCCGGCCACTGTGCTTAGGGCGCGCGCGCGCGCCCTCCCTCCCTCTTAAAGGGGCCGAGCGCGCCGTCCTAAGGAGTCCCCGGCCAATGGCCGGAGGACTTTACCATATATAAGGCACCTCCTCCAAAATGGAGGTGCCCGAGCAATGTTGTTGCACTGTTCACTACTCTGCTTCAGCCCTCAGGTCCCGTTGCCAGTTACCTGCCAGTTACCTGCCAGATTCCTGCCTGATTATCTGCTACCTGCCTGCTAGTCTGAGGTCCGACGGTCTGCCTTGCTACTCCTGTCAGTCTGTCTAAGGACCAGCCTGCCCGCTCACCTGGGAGCGCACACCAGCCACCTGCCTGCTTGCCTGAGGTCCGACGGTCTGCCTTCCTACTCCCGTCAGTCTGTCTATGGACCAGCTTGCCCGCTCACCTGGGAGCGCTCACCTGCTACCTGCCTGCTAGTCTACCTGGAGGCTCCGCCGTCACATGCTGTGACCACCTGCCTGTCCAGTGACTCCTGCTCGCTCACCTGGGAGCGCTCATCTGCTGCCTGTCTGCTAGCCTACCTGGAGGCTCTGCCGTCACGTGCTGTGACCACCTGCTGTCCAGAGACTTCTGCCCGCTCTCCTGGGAGCGCTCATCTGCCGCCTGTCTGTTGGTCTTCCTGGAGGCTCCGCCGTCACATGCTGTGACCACCCGTTTATCCAGAGACTCTCGCCTGCTCACCTGGGAGCTCAAGTCTACCATCAGCCGCCACAGGTCGTACCAACCCTTTACCCAGAGACTGCCCCGGTCACTTGCCGTGACCACCTGCCCGTTCACCCAGAGACTGCCCCAGTCACTTGCCGTTATCTCCTGCCCGTTCTTCCAGAGACTGTCCCGGTCACTTGCCGTGACCATCTGCCCGTTCACCCAGAGACTGCCCCAGTCACTTGTCGTGATCTCCTGCCCGTTCTTCCAGAGACTGTCCCGGTCACCTGCTGTGACTGCCTGCCTGGTCGCCACCCGCTCCCTTACAAGGACTGCCCCCTTGTATAGTAGCTCAGAGGTTCCGCCTCCCAGACCCGTTACAGTTTGCTCGGGCCATGGAACCCGGTGGCACCCAAGCTCCCTCGCTCTCGGGCCTCTGTCATGAACTGTCCCGTCAGAGGTCCCAACAGGAGTCCATCCTGGGTCACCTGCGGAATGTCAAATCTCACCTGGACACTCTGACTGCTCCACCAGCAACCACCGCCAGTGCCATGACTCGCAACCCGGCAGCTCCGCTGCCCACCAATACCATGGTATCCTACCCCGGACCCCGGCTTTCTGCACCTCCTCGCTTCGGAGGCGACCCCGCCCAGGCTCGGGGCTTCATTAATCAGTGCAAACTGCACTTTGAACTATTGTCCCACCAGTTTAACTCCGACCGGGCCAAAATTGCCTTCATCATGTCCCATCTCACCGGGGAGGCCCTGGCCTGGCTAAATCCTCTATGGGAGAGAGGAGACCCCCTGGTGTCCGACCTGCCTGCCTTCCTCACGGCTTTCCGGAAAGTCTTCGATGAACCCGGACGGAAGACCTCATCCGCATCGTCTCTGCTACGCCTCCGTCAGGGAAGTCTCACCATGGGCCAATATGCCATACGGTTCCGTACCCTTGCCTCGGAGCTGGCCTGGGATAACGACGCTCTGGTATCTGTCTTCTGGGAGGGTCTGTCCGGCCGTATTAAAGATGAACTCGCCGGTCGAGACATTCCTACCACTCTCGATGACCTAATAACTCTTGCCACCCGGATTGACCTAAGGTTCCAGGAGCGTGCCAAAGAGGTCACCCGTGAGAGGAGGCTTCCACGTCTAGCTCCTACTTTTCAGAAACCCGTCACTCCCTCCGTCTCTCCCCAGGTACACTCTCCTGAGCCTATGCAGGTCGACCAGACCAAGATGGTCAAAACCCGTCAGGACTTACGCCGTGCCGAGGGGAGCTGCTTCTACTGTGGCAGTAAGGAGCACCGGATCCGTGCCTGCCCAGAGAGGTCGGGAAATGCCTGTGTCTAGGCTCGCTCAGAGAGGTCGACCTAGACAAGAATAAATCCTCTCCATCTCTGCTGCTGTCAGTTTCAATCGTCTGCGGGGAGAACCGTTATTTCGAACTAGCCCAACTGGACTCTGGAGCAGCCGGGAATCTTATTTCACAGTCCCTGGTAGAGAAGTACCGCATCCCCACCAAACCTCTGGCTGTACCCTTGTCTGTTGCTGCCGTGGATGGGGGTCTCTTACCACGCCCCATCCAACTCATCACCGAATCCATTACTCTGCAAGTGGGAATGCTGCATTCTGAGAGTATCTCCTTTCATGTTCTGCCTGGACTCTCTCACGCCCTCCTGCTAGGTCTACCTTGGCTCCAGAGACATGCACCCGTGCTTGACTGGCAGACCGGAGAAGTCCTTCGCTGGGGACAGGACTGCCATAAGACCTGTCTGGTTCCCGTCCATCCCGTCCGTCCTTCTCCTACCCCAGCTAATCTACCTGGACTTCCGATTCCTTATTGGTCTTATGCTGATGTCTTTATTAAAAAGGAAGCAGAGACACTACCCCCTCATAGACCATACGACTGCCCTATCGACTTGTTACCCAGTACTACTCCTCCCCGTGGGCGTATTTATCCATTATCCGCTGCTGAGACCCGGTCGATGTCCGAATATATTGAGGAGTATCTGGCCAGGGGATTCATCCGGAAGTCTACCTCCCCGGCGGGAGCAGGCTTCTTCTTCGTAAAAAAGAAGGACGGCTCTCTCCGTCCCTGTATAGACTATAGAGGCCTTAACCAGATCACGGTGAAAAATAAGTACCCCCTTCCGCTCATTCCGGAGTTATTTGATCGTCTGAGAGGGGCTAGAATCTTCACCAAACTGGACCTCCGTGGGGCTTACAACCTGGTTCGTATCCGTCAGGGGGATGAATGGAAGACGGCATTCAACACCCGGGACGGCCACTATGAATATCTGGTAATGCCCTTTGGCCTCTGTAACGCTCCTGCCGTCTTTCAAGAGTTGGTCAATGACATCTTCCGGGACCTTCTCTACTCCTGCGTAGTGGTGTACCTGGACGACATCTTCGTCTTCTCTCCGGATCTCCAGACTCACCGGAGGGATGTTCGTCAGGTCCTGCTCAGGCTCAGGCAGAACCATCTCTACGCTAAATATGAGAAGTGCCTCTTTGAGCAGACCTCGCTTCCGTTTCTGGGCTACATTATCTCTCAGACTGGCCTACAAATGGATCCTGAGAAACTGTCTGCCATCGAGAAATGGCCCCGACCAGAGGGGTTGAAGGCTATTCAACGGTTCCTGGGCTTCGCCAACTATTACCGCCTCTTCATCCCGCACTTCTCTTCCCGGATTGCCCCAATTTCCGCGCTCACCCGTAAGGGTACTAATCCCAAAGAGTGGCCGCCCGAAGCAGAGGAGGCCTTTCTTTCCCTAAAACAGGCCTTCTCTTCCGCCCCGGTGCTGCATCGCCCGGACGGCAGCAAGCAGTTCTTCCTGGAAGTTGACGCCTCCTCCTCTGGAGCCGGAGCGGTATTTACTCAAAAATCATCTTCCGGGAGAATGGTAACTTGTGGCTTCTTCTCCAAACTCTTCTCCTCTTCTGAGCGCAACTATTCCATAGGAGACCGAGAGTTATTGGCCATCAAGCTGGCGTTGGAGGAGTGGCGTTACCTACTCGAGGGGGCTCTTCATCCGGTAATAATTTACACTGACCACAAGAACTTGGCTTACCTCCAGCATGCCCAGAGACTTAACCCGCGCCAAGCCCGGTGGTCCTTGTTTTTTGCTCGCTTTGATTTTGTTCTTCATTTTCGCCCGGCTGACAAAAACGTCAAAGCAGACGCCTTGTCCCGATCCTTTCTGGTGTCCGATCTCGAGGAAGAACCTAAACATATCATCGATCCCGCCAGAGTAATGCAGGTGGCTCCCGTGAGTCTAAATCGTCTCCCTCCCGGTAAGACGTTTGTTTCAGTACCTGATCGGGAGAAGATCCTACACTGGGGCCATTCGTCTAAACTAGCTGGCCACGCCGGTCAGAAAAAGACGTTCCAGCTTATTGCCCGGCACTATTGGTGGCCTACCCTGCACAAGGACATAATAGACTTTGTTTCTGCCTGTGTGTCCTGCGCCCGCAACAAAGTCCCGAGACATCTGCCAGCCAGACGCCTCCTTCCGCTTCCTGTACCTGATGCCCCCTGGCAGCATATAGCAATGGACTTTATAACAGATCTTCCCGTCTCTGCCGGTTGTACGGTCATTTGGGTGGTCGCTGACCGCTTTTCCAAGATGGCTCACTTTATTCCCCTGCCAGGCCTTCCGTCTGCACCCGAGCTGGCTAAAGACTTTATCCGCCACATCTTCCGTCTTCATGGCCTGCCCCTCCACATCGTGTCGGATCGTGGGGTACAGTTCACCTCACGTTTCTGGAGAGCCACTTGTAAACTACTAGACGTCACCCTGGACTTCTCTTCCGCTTACCACCCACAGTCCAATGGTCAAGTGGAGCGGATCAATCAGAACCTGACCAGTTACCTCCGGCACTTCGTTAATGCCCACCATTCTGACTGGGTGGATCTCCTACCATGGGCCGAGTTCTCTTATAATAATCACGAGAGCGAATCCTCCTCCAAATCCCCGTTTTTTGTAGTCTTTGGTCAGCATCCTCGGATTCCTTTTCCTGTCTCCACCTCTGTGGACAACCCGGCTGCGGAATCTCTCGTTAGCAGATTTTCCTCCATATGGGAGAGTACCCGGTCCACACTCCTTCTGTCATCCGAGCGTATGAAAAGACACGCTGACAAAAAACGCCTGTATCCTCCACAATTTCGTCCAGGAGATAAAGTCTGGCTCTCATCTAAATATGTTAGACTCAAGATACCTTCTTACAAGTTAGGGCCTCGGTTCATCGGTCCTCTGGAGGTCATCAGTCAGATCAACCCGGTGGCCTATAAATTGAAACTCCCGGCCAACTTACGGATCCCTAACTCCTTCCATGTATCTCTCCTCAAACCCGTGGTGCTTAACTCTTTTTCCAAGTCTACAGGTACGCCTCCTGCTCCGGTTTCTGCTGAGGACGAGTTTGAGGTAGAGAACATTCTTGCCACCAAAAGGGTAAGAGGAAAGACCTTTTTTCTGGTAGATTGGAAGGGGTTTGGTCCTGAGGAGAGAACGTGGGAGCCCTGGGAGAACATCCATGCCCCTCTCATCCTAGCTAAATTTCTATCTGGCCTAAAAAAGGGGGGGCCTAAAGGGGGGGGGTACTGTAGTGCCGGCGTCCCTGCCCTCTGCTAGGCAGGGACGCTGTTCCCCTCACCGCTCTGCTCCGTGCCCGGCGTCCCTCTCCCGCTCTGCTGGTAGCGCGCGCTCCTTCCCGGCCACTGTGCTTAGGGCGCGCGCGCGCGCGCCCTCCCTCCCTCTTAAAGGGGCCGCGTGCGCCGTCCTAAGGAGTCCCCGGCCAATGGCCGGAGGACTTTACCATATATAAGGCACCTCCTCCAAAATGGAGGTGCCCGAGCAATGTTGTTGCACTGTTCACTACTCTGCTTCAGCCCTCAGGTCCCGTTGCCAGTTACCTGCCAGTTACCTGCCTGTTACCTGCCAGATTCCTGCCTGATTATCTGCTACCTGCCTGCTAGTCTGAGGTCCGACGGTCTGCCTTGCTACTCCTGTCAGTCTGTCTAAGGACCAGCCTGCCCACTCACCTGGGAGCGCACACCAGCCACCTGCCTGCTTGCCTGAGGTCTGACGGTCTGCCTTCCTACTCCCGTCAGTCTGTCTATGGACCAGCTTGCCCGCTCACCTGGGAGCGCTCACCTGCTACCTGCCTGCTAGTCTACCTGGAGGCTCCGCCGTCACATGCTGTGACCACCTGCCTGTCCAGTGACTCCTGCTCGCTCACCTGGGAGCGCTCATCTGCTGCCTGTCTGCTAGCCTACCTGGAGGCTCTGCCGTCACGTGCTGTGACCACCCGCCTGTCCAGAGACTTCTGCCCGCTCTCCTGGGAGCGCTCATCTGCCGCCTGTCTGTTGGTCTTCCTGGAGGCTCCGCCGTCACATGCTGTGACCACCCGTTTATCCAGAGACTCTCGCCTGCTCACCTGGGAGCTCAAGTCTACCATCAGCCGCCACAGGTCGTACCAACCCTTTACCCAGAGACTGCCCCGGTCACTTGCCGTGACCACCTGCCCGTTCACCCAGAGACTGCCCCAGTCACTTGCCGTGATCTCCTGCCCGTTCTTCCAGAGACTGTCCCGGTCACTTGCCGTGACCATCTGCCCATTCACCCAGAGACTGCCCCAGTCACTTGTCGTGATCTCCTGCCCGTTCTTCTAGAGACTGTCCCGGTCACCTGCTGTGACTGCCTGCCTGGTCGCCACCCGCTCCCTTACAAGGACTGCCCCCTTGTATAGTAGCTCAGAGGTTCCGCCTCCCAGACCCGTTACATCACTATTGGGAAAAAAAATTATTTTCCTGGCTAGATGCAGCTAAAAATTATTATTAATTTCAAAGCT
Organism: Phyllobates terribilis; assembly: GCF_046119375.1. Lineage (NCBI taxonomy): Eukaryota > Metazoa > Chordata > Amphibia > Anura > Dendrobatidae > Phyllobates > Phyllobates terribilis. The sequence goes on from NW_027362761.1 coordinate 549,144,853, forward strand.
GGTGGAGCTTGGTATAGATGGTTTAATACAATGGGTACCACACACTGCTACTATGCCCAGAATTATTTTCCGGGCTACATGCAGCTAAAAATTATTATTAATTTCAAAGCTGGTGGAGCTTGGTATAGGTGGCCTAATAGAATGAGTACCACACACTGCTAATATGCCCAAAATTATTTTACAGGCAAGATGCAGCTAAAAATTATTAGTAATTTGAAAGCTGGTGGAGCTTAGTATAGATGGCCTAATAGAATGAGTACCACACACTGCTAATATGCCCAAAATTGTTTTACAGGCAAGATGCAGCTAAAAATTATTAGTAATTTGAAAGCTGGTGGAGCTTAGTATAGATGGCCTAATAGAATGAGTACCACACACTGCTAATATGCCCAAAATTATTTTACAGGCAAGATGCAGCTAAAAATGATTAGTAATTTGAAAGCTGGTGGAGCTTAGTATAGATGGCCTAATAGAATGAGTACCACACACTGCTAATATGCCCAAAATTATTTTACAGGCAAGATGCAGCTAAAAATTATTAGTAATTTGAAAGCTGGTGGAGCTTAGTGTAGATGGCCTAATAGAATGAGTACCACACACTGCTAATATGCCCAAAATTATTTTACAGGCAAGATTCAGCTAAAAATTATTAGTAATTTGAAAGCTGGTGGAGCTTAGTATAGATGGCCTAATAGAATGAGTACCACACACTGCTAATATGCCCAAAATTATTTTACAGTCAAGATGCAGCTAAAAATTATTAGTAATTTGAAAGCTGGTGGAGCTTAGTATAGATGGCCTAATAGAATGAGTACCACACACTGCTAATATGCCCAAAATTATTTTATGGGCAGGATGCAGCTAAAAATTATTAGTAATTTGAAAGCTGGTGGAGCTTAGTATAGATGGCCTAATAGAATGAGTACCACACACTGCTAATATGCCCAAAATTATTTTACAGGCAGGATGCAGCTAAAAATTATTAGTAATTTGAAAGCTGGTGGAGCTTAGTATAGATGGCCTAATAGAATGAGTACCACACACTGCTAATATGCCCAAAAGGTTTTACTTGGCTAGGTGCAGTAAAAAATTTGTATTTCATACTCAGGTGGTGTAGCTTGCAGCACAGATAGGCTACTCCACTGACTAACACAAACTTATACACAAATTTTTACAAAGGTGTATGATAATCACCCAGCAAAAAAGGAGTAACAACAAAATATTAAAATAAATATTTTATTTGAAACATATATAAAAAAAAAAATAAAAAGATAAAAGGGAAAGGTACCAATCCAGAGAAGACATGATCGGAGCTTTTAACATTAAAGGGATATAGGATGAATATACTCTACAAAATCAAGCTTACATCGTCCTTCATAAAGATTTCATAATAGAAAATATTTCATACAATTTGATTGATAAAAGGATTGAGTTCATACATCGAGGAAAATCCACTACGATGTTCTTTATAAATATAATCAATAAAGTTTCAACATAATTTGATCAATCAAAAGAATAAAATGATATATGAAGAGCAAAGATATGCATAGGTTAACCAATGTGTTCCACATATAAGGGCAAATCACATACAACCACACATCAGATGCAGGGACACAGCAGTGTTCTCGTGCATCAAGCACATAGAATAACCCAGCCAAATACTATATGTGATTCCCCTCTAACTGATATGTCTATTGTCCAAGTGAGTCCTCCAATAAAGGTGGAATGCCACACATTAATATCAACACATGAAAAGTGGATTTACAATAAATCATCCATAAAATCCCTTACCTATAGATGCTCCTGCTTCCTGCCTCGATGCGCACGTTTCGCTTTAGCTTCCTCGGGAGGAATTTGGCTGTGTTATTCTATATGCTTGATGCACGAGAACACTGCTGTGTCCCTGCATCTGATGTGTGGTTGTATGTGATTTGCCCTTATATGTGGAACACATTGGTTAACCTATGTATATCTTTGCTCTTCATATATCATTTTATTCTTTTGATTGATCAAATTATGTTGTAACTTTATTGATTATATTTATAAAGAACATCGTAGTGGATTTTCCTCGATGTATTAACTCAATCCTTTTATCAATCAAATTGTATGAAATATTTTCTATTATGAAATCTTTATGAAGGACGATGTAAGCTTGATTTTGTACAGTATATTCATCCTATATCCCTTTAATGTTAAAAGCTCCGATTATGTCTTCTCTGGATTGGTACCTTTCCCTTTTATCTTTTTATTTTTATTTTTATATATGTTTCAAATAAAATATTTATTTTAATATTTTGTTGTTACTCCTTTTTTGCTGGGTGATTATCATACACCTTTGTAAAAATTTGTGTATGATTGTTATTGGGAGTACTGGTACTTTTTTGTACATACGGACTACCTGTGTTAAAACTGACTAACACACACTGCAAGAGGCCCAAAAGGATTTGCTTAGCTAGATTTAGCCAAATGCTGTGAAAAACACTTGCAAAGCACTAAAACAGACCTGCCTGTCAAAAAAGTGATAGGAACTGCTGTAACCTAGCCCTCAAAAGGGCTGCAATTACAAACTAGTCCCTACTCCCTAAACCTTTCTGTCTATTTAAGAGAAAATTCGCTTGCAATTCACAGTTACACAATATAGCGCTATCAGCAGCAGCAGTGCCGTCTAACACTCAGCTGCAGCAGTGAGAAAATGGTGGCGACGGGGAAAATGGCTGGGTCTTATAGGGCAAGGACATGTGACATACACAGCCAATGACACATGCCCTTGCTTGTGTGAAAAAAAGCACTTCACTCCGTGTGTGCGCTGCTGATAGGCTGACAGACTGCACCTCACGACTGTAAAAGCGGGAAAGAGAAAAAAAAATGGAGATCTTCATTATTTCTGCAGAGATCCATCCCCTGCCCCTCGCCCTGCCCCGCTGTACACTCAAACTGTGTATTAACATTGATTATCAGCATTACTGTGAAAAAATCCAGTTATGATTTTGGTGCACGAACAGTTATCGAACAAAACCTCGAACAGCCGGATTTTTTTCAAATCGTTCGGGTTCGTCGAACGGCTCGAACACCGCCCAAAACAGCTCGAATTTGAAATTGGCGAACAGTTCGATTCGAACACCGCTCATCTCTAGAGGTTAGTGCTTGTATCTCCTTTTGTTTGTCCATATGGGTTTTGTCCTGTTGTATCTGAGACCCCTTTCTTTTATTATGTTTACATTTCACATGCGTGATCTGCTGTCTGTGTTGCTTGTTTCTGGGCTTAAAAAAATGCTCTGTTCACAAGTCGCATCCTACTCTCATTTAAATTCTAGTCATGGCGTGTACATGTATTAAGAGAAAACATCAAAAATGGTCTATTGAGAAGCATTTTGAATATTTTCTCTTAACATACAGTACTGTTCAAAAGTTTGGGGTCATTTAGAAATTTCATTATTTTTGAAAGAAAAGCACATTTTTTCAATGAAGCTAACATTAAATGAATCAGAAATACACTCTATACATTGTTAATGTGGTAAATTATTATTCTAGCTGCAAATGTCTTGTTTTTATTGCAGTATCTACATAGGTGTATAGAGGCCCATTTCCAACAACCACCACTCCAGTGTTTTAATGGTACATTGTGTTTGCTAACTGTGTAAGAAGGCTAATGGATGTTTAGAAAACCATAGAAAACCCTTGCACAAGTATGTTAGCCCAGCTGAAAACGGCTTGGCTGATTTGAGAATCTATAAAATAAATGGCTAGTTGAGAATCTGGAGCATTACATTTGTTTGTTCTATGAAACTCTCAAAATGGCCAGAAAAAGAGAACTTTCATGTGAAACTCGACAGTATATTCTTTTTCTTAGAAGTGAAGGCTATTCCATGTGAAAAGTTGCCAAGAAACTGAAGATTTCCCATAACGTTGTGTACTACTCCCTTCAGAGGAGAGCACAAACAGGCTCTAACCAGAGTAGAAAGAGAAGTGCCCCGCTCCACAACTGAGCAACAAGACAAGTACATTAGAGTCTCTAGTTTGAGAAATCGACGCCTCACAGCTCCTCAACTGGCAGCTTCATTAAATAGTACACGCAAAACGCCAGTGTCAACGTCTACAGTGAATTGGTGACTCCGGGATGCTAGCCTTCAGGTCAAAGTGGCAAAGAAAAAGCCATATCTGACACTGGCTAATAAAAGGAAAAGAATAATATGGGAAAAAGAACACAGACATTGGGCAGAGGAAGATTGGAAAAAAAATTTATGGACAGACGAATCAAAGTTTGAGGTGTTTGGATCACACAGAAGAACATTTGTGAGTGCAGAACAACTGAAAAGATGCTGGAAGAGTGCCTGATGCCATCTGTCAAGCATGGTGGAGGTAATGTGATGGTCTGGGGTTGCTTTGGTGCTGGTAAAGTGGGAGATTTTTTCAAGGTAAATGGGATTTTGAATAAGGAAGGCTATCACCCCATTTTGCAGCTCCATGCCATACCCTGTGGACAGCGCTTGATTGGAGCCAATTTCATCCTACAACAGGACAATGACCCAAAGCACACATCCAAATTATGCATGAACTATTTAGGGAAGAGGCATGCAGCTGGTATTCTATCTGTAATGGAGTGGCCAGCGCAGTCACCAGATCTCAACCCCATTGAGCTGTTGTGGGAGCAGATTGACCGTATGGTACGCAAAAAGTGCCCATCAAGCCAATCCAACTTGTGGGAGGGGCTTCAGGAAGCATGGGATACAATTTCTCAAGATTACCTCAGGAAATTAACAGCTAGAGTGCCAAAGGTCTGCAATGCTGGAATTGCTGCAAATGGAGCATTGTTTGACGAAAGCAAAGTTTGAAGGAGAAAATTATTCTTTCTAATAAAAATCATTATTTATAACCTAGTCAATGTCTGGACTATATTTTCTATTCATTTTGCAACTCATTTGATAAATAAAAGCATGAGTTTTCATGGAAAACACAAAATTGTCTGGGTGACCCCAAACTTTTAAACGATAGTGTATATACGCCCCATTTTTTTTAAATAAAAAGTAAGACCTTATATTACATTACTAATTGCATGTTCATTTTGGAGTTAATATATATATTCTTTTATTTTTTGCTTTTATTATTATACTGTATTTTTATTGTTTGTCCTGATTTTTACTATGTGTGCACACCCCCTTTATTGATTTATTCATTAAATCCACGCATGAATTTTTCCATGCGGTTTTGACACCCAATGAATATGAGGGTTGGTGTATATTTAAACATTGTTTGTGTATGTTTCATGCCATGAAGAAGGACCTTCATTGATTTTTTAACACATAGCATATATACACTCCATGTCTAGTTCATATTTTTTGAGAATTATTCAATGAAGCTATGAAGACCCGGGGTCTTCCGTGGGCACAACACTACTCAGATAACACAGGGTGAGGGTTAAATGGTGTGGCAATATTTTATTGATCCATCAAACAGACAATAACATATATAACAGTCCCAGGAAATACCCAAGATGGTGCAAAATTACACAGTCTCACCCTTCCACTAGCCCGCCAGGAATAGATCAGCTGCGACTTTGAGCCTTCCAGGGCCAACTACCTCAGAGCACTGGCCCTCCGATTTTTGGTGGACACCCACAGAGAAGTGGCAGCAGCAAGCTTTGGAAGCTGACAGCCCATCAAGGTACAAGACCAGGAGAACCAAGTGTCCCACCCTGACCTCTCTCAACAACTCCATGGGTTCCAGGTGACCTCATTGTCCCAACCTGGCTTTCGCAGAGTGTCTCCATGGGTTACAGGTGACCAGATGGTCCCAACTTGGCAGCTCCAAACAACATATTCATGGGGCCAGGTGACCTCAATGTCCCAAATTGATTTCCCCAAATGTATCCATGGGTTCGCTGATGGACAATGGAGCAGAGCTGTATCATTCCAGCCAGGGCCATGTACCCTTAGGCTGGAATCCTGCAGAATCCAATCTGTGTCTCTCTGGATGGAGCCATGCTGCCAAACTACTTTCCTGGAGAGGCTCTCTGATTCTTTGATTTTCTTTGCAGCACGATAGAAATTTCTTTTTTATATTTTTCTGTAGCTCAGGTCATCATTCACAGGTCATGGGGAAAGGTGCAGGTCTCAGGTCTCATTGTTTGAACATTTGATCTATTTACATAGTTTGTATTCCTCTGCTCTGTAAATCAACAACTAGCTGCCTTGGAACAATATGTAATTAGCATATTAACAAACACTATTGTTCCACTCTCAGTCACTGTCCTTCTTGACCAGCCAAAGAAACACATATATTCAAAAGTCAATATAAACACAATAGTGTATTTCTCTTGGTCTAACAAATCTAGACGTCTAGCTAATTAAGATTAGAAGCTGTGTTGCCACAGAAGCATTCCATTATTTTATTTTGTTAAAGGGAGCTGGATGTTTCTTTAATTTTCTTCTCCTTTAACTGTTGTGACAAAGTCACTGGCAAACTGCTGGAGGGGATATATGTAGCACTAGATTATTAGCTCCAGTAATACAAACATAGAAAAAATGTTACAGCACACTACAAGTGTAGAGAGGTGTTAATCAGCCATGTTTAGTGCTAGAGTGATTAAACAACTATAGAGAGGGAAGAGTTCAAAGGATACATTCCCAGGCTTTTAGATCACTTTGTGTGGGGTGGGTCTGGAGACACAAACTCTGGCGATGTATTGCCATGTGAAGGAAGGCTAAAGCTTGTGTTGTTTGTTCCGAAGCGGGTGGTTAACCGTAGCAAAAAGGACTGTACCATACGTTATGTTTTGTTTTTTTTGTTAGGCTGGGAAGGCCTTGTTTGCTTTGCTAACATTGCCGTGGCTTATGCAGCACTCTTAATAAACCCAGAGGACGGCTTAAAGAGACGGTGTTCCTGTGTCTACCTCTATATGCAGCCGAGTGAACTGATCTACCACACTGAGTCCAACCTCTTCGCAACTCTTTACCCCAAATACAGCATTACTAATGTAAAAGTGACCTCATCATCGAAATAGATGGAAGCTTGCTGGTAACCAACTCATTTTAAAATACAGCTCACTAAAGCAATTTTCATATTTTTTTAAATTAAAAAAATAGTCCAAAATTACCACCCTCAGAACATTGACTCAAACTAATGGTGTCGCTATCAAAGATAACATCATCCTGCTGTGACTAAGACGAGTGTTGTAAATATATTCTATAACACCTTCCACTAATATGCTTGTAGGAGGCAAAGGAGTACAATTGTAACCTGAGCATGGTAGTACTACTGCATGTAAGGCTAGTGCGAGTGTTAGTGGTGTTGGTTCTGCTGATAGAGGTTTCCACATCCTTTACTGTGCTTCCTGGCTTCAGCTTTCTTGTGCTTTAAGAATGAAGAAAAAAGTGTATAATTGTGCTTCAAATGAAGCTACACTATATCACTGATCAATCAAACTGAGTCTGCAACTAGAGATGAGCGTTGTTCTACTCGAACTGTTCGCCAATCTCAAATTCGAGCTGTTTTGGGCGGTGTTCGAGCCGTTCGGCGAACACGAACAATTTGAGAAAAATTCGGCTGTTCGAGGTTATGTTCGATAACTGTTCGTGCACCAAAATCATAACTGGATTTTTTCTCAGTAATGATGAAAATTAATGTTAATACGCAGTTTGAGTGTACAGCGGGGTGGGGGGAGGGGCAGGGGATGGATCTCTGCAGGAACAATGAAGATCTCCATTTTTTTTTCTCTTTCCCGCATTTACAGTGGGGAGGTGCAATCTGTCAGCCTATCAGCAGCGCACACACAGAGCGAAGTGCTTTTTTTCACACAAGCAAGGGCATGTGTCATTGGCAGTGTATGTCACATGTCCTTGCCCTATAAGACCAAGCCATTTTCCCCGTCGCCACCATTTTCTCACTGCTGCAGCTGTGTGTTAGACGGCACCGCTGTTGCTGTGTGCGCTATACCTTGTTAATTTCAAGCCAATTTTCGCACAAATCTACAGATAGCTTGGGAGTAGGGAATAGTTGTGATTGCAGTCCTTTTAAGGACTAGGTTACAGCATTTCCTACGACTTTTATCAGGCAGGTCTGTGCTCTTAAATAGATAGATTGTGGGAGTAAAGACTAATTGTAATTGGAGTCCTTTTCAGGACTAGGTTACATCAGTTCCTATCAGTTTTTGCCAGGCAGGTCTGTGCCAGTGCTGTGCAAGTTTTTTTCACAGCATTTGGCTGAATCTAGCAAAGCTAATCCTTTTTGGCCTATTGCAGAGTGTGTTAGGCAGTGGAGTAGCCTATCTGTGTTGCAAGATATACCACCTGTGTATAGAATACCAATTTTTTTACTGCACCTAGTGAAGTAAAATATTTTGGGCATAGCATCATTCTATTAGTCCATCTATACTGACCTCCATCAGGTTGCAAATTGAATATAATTTTTTTCTGCATCTAGCTCTGAAACAATATTGGGCTTCTAGCTGTGTGTGGGACTTGTTGTACTAGTCCATCTATACTGACCTCCATCAGGTTGCAAACTGCATATATTTTTTTCTTCATCTACCTCTGAAAAAATATTGGGCTTCTAGCTGTGTGTGGGACTTGTTCTATTAATCCATCTATACAGACCTCCATCAGGTTGCAAACTGAATATATTTTTTTCTGCATCTACCTCTGAAAAAATATTTGGCCTTCTAGCTGTGTGTGGGACTTTTTCTATTAATCCATCTATACAGGCCTCCATCAGGTTGCAAACTGAATATATTTTTTTCTGCATCTACCTCTGAAAAAATATTGGGCTTCTAGCTGTGTGTGGGACTTGTTGTATTAGTCCATCTATACTGACCTCCATAAGGTTGCAAACTGAATAAAAAAATTTTCTGCATCTACCTCTGAAAAAATATTTGGCCTTCTAGCTGTGTGTGGGACTTGTTCTATTAGTCCATCTATACTGACCTCCATAAGGTTGCAAACTGAATATAATTTTTTTCTGCATCTACCTCTGAAAAAATATTTGGTCTTCTAGCTGTGTGTGGGACTTGTTCTATTAGTCCATCTATACTGACCTCCATCAGGTTGCAAATTGAATATAATTTTTTTCTGCATCTAGCTCTGAAAAAATATTGGGCTTCTAGCTGTGTGTGGGACTTGTTGTAATAGTCCATCTATACTGACCTCCATCAGGTTGCAAACTGAATATAATTTTTTTCTGCATCTACCTCTGACAAAATATTTGGCCTTCTAGCTGTGTGTGGGACTTGTTCTATTAGTCCATCTATACTGACCTCCATCAGGTTGCAAACTGAGTATATTTTTTTCTGCATCTACCTCTGAAAAAATATTGGGCTTCTAGCTGTGTGTGGGACTTGTTGTATTAGTCCATCTATACTGACCTCCATAAGGTTGCAAACTGAATATAATTTTTTTCTGCATCTACCTCTGACAAAATATTTGGCCTTCTAGCTGTGTGTGGGACTTGTTCTATTAGTCCATCTATACTGACCTCCATAAGGTTGCAAACTGAATATAATTTTTTTCTGCATCTACCTCTGAAAAAATATTTGGCCTTCTAGCTGTGTGTGGGACTTGTTCTATTAGTATATCTATACTGACCGCCATAAGGTTGCAAACTGAATATAATTTTTTTCTGCATCTACCTCTGAAAAAATATTTGGCCTTCTAGCTGTGTGTGGGACTTGTTCTATTAGTCCATCTATACTGACCTCCATAAGGTTGCAAACTGAATATAATTTTTTTCTGCATCTACCTCTGAAAAAATATTTGGCCTTCTAGCTGTGTGTAGGACTTGTTCTATTAGTCCATCTATACTGACCTCCATAAGGTTGCAAACTGAATATAATTTTTTTCTGCATCTACCTCTGAAAAAGTATTTGGCCTTCTAGCTGTGTGTGGGACTTGTTCTATTAGTCCATCTATACTGACCTCCATAAGGTTGCAAACTGAATATAATTTTTTTCTGCATCTACCTCTGAAAAAATATTTGGCCTTCTAGCTGTGTGTGGGACTTGTTCTATTAGTCCATCTATACTGACCTCCATAAGGTTGCAAATTGAATATAATTTTTTTCTGCATCTACCTCTGAAAAAATATTTGGCCTTCTAGCTGTGTGTGGGACTTGTTCTATTAGTCCATTTATACTGACCTCCATAAGGTTGCAAACTGAATATAATTTTTTTCTGCATCTACCTCTGAAAAAATATTTGGCCTTCTAGCTGTGTGTGGGACTTGTTCTATTAGTCCATCTATACAGACCTCCATAAGGTTGCAAACTGAATATAATTTTTTTCTGCATCTACCTCTGAAAAAATATTTGGCCTTCTAGCTGTGTGTGGGACTTGTTCTATTAGTCCATCTATACTGACCTCCATAAGGTTGCAAACTGAATATAATTTTTTTCAGCATCTACCTCTGAAAAAATATTTGGCCTTCTAGCTGTGTGTGGGACTTGTTCTATTAGTCCATCTATACTGACCTCCATAAGGTTGCAAACTGAATATAATTTTTTTCTGCATCTACCTCTGAAAAAATATTGGGCTTCTAGCTGTGTGTGGGACTTTTTCTATTAATCCATCTATACAGACCTCCATCAGGTTGCAAACTGAATATATTTTTTTCTGCATCTACCTCTGAAAAAATATTGGGCTTCTAGCTGTGTGTGGGACTTGTTGTATTAGTCCATCTATACACACCTCCATCAGGTTGCAAATTGAATATAATTTTTTTCTGCATCTAACCCAGCCAATAGTTTTGGCCTAATACCACAGTTTGGCCACTCAGTTCTGCTCGGTTCCCATCAATTGTTTTTTTGTGCAAACAACTCCAGAGTTGTGAATTAATTAACCACCAAAATGAGTGGAAAAAGGCCTGCTGCTGGTGGAAAGGGGAATAGGCGTGTTGGGAAGGGGAAAAAAGGTTGTGTCCGTGGGGTAGGTGTTAAAGCAACAGTAACATCTGCAGAAGAAAGACCATCTTCCAGCCAAACTAAAATGTCTACTTCTTTTAGCGGACAATGTGATAAGATCCCTTTCTTACGGCCACGCCAATCGCTACAAATTCCAGATGAGGCACAAAAACAGCAGGTGCTTCAGCGGATATCAAGTGCTCCTTTAAGTGGGCTCTCCTCCACATCAACTTCAACATCACAAATACTCCAGTCCTCAAAGGTATCACCCCAATCGCACTTGCTTCCTCACAGCTCCCAAATCTCCAGCTGCCCGTCTGAGTATGAGGTAGAACAGATGGTTGAGTCTGCAGAGCTGTTTACTCATACTATAGCCTGGGAATCAGAGGTCGACTCCAGCGCTTCTGTGAATCCAGACGAGGAAATGATCTGCACTGATGCCCAGAATCTTTATGAGTCGGATCCAGGACCAGACGCAGAAGGTTCTGACCATATTGTAGACCCTCATTCCCAAACTGTAACTCCTGTTTGTGGAGACAATGAGGAAGACGATGATAAGACTCAAATATCTGATTGGAGCGACAACTTTAGTTTTTTGTCAGGGCAGGAACAGGTTGGCTCTGAGGACGACGGGTGTGATAACGCACAGGGTGATGATGATGAGGTCGGAGATCCCACTTACTGTCAACCCACAGTCAGCCAAGAGATGAGGTCAGCAGAGGAGGTGGAGGAAGATGCTAGTGACGACGAGGTCAGGTTGCGCCTTCCTGGACAGAGACGTAGTACTGGAAGCACGTCAACAACTGCATCCTCAAACACAACTCTGCCTCTCACCACAAGTCGTGGTGGCTCTTCAGGTCGCATGGGTGCTAAGCCTTGCATAGCTTGGGCATTTTTTCAGATTGATAAAGATGACCCAACTCGTGTTATCTGTAACATTTGTCAGCAAAAGCTAAGTAGAGGCCAAAAAATACATAGTTTGAGTACTTCATGCATGAACCGGCACATGGACATGAAGCATAAGTTGCAGTGGGAAGCTCAGTGTGCTACAATGCGGCCTAGCCGGCCAGGCCAATCACCGTCTGCCATATCTTGTGCATCCGCGGCCTCTTCATCCTCTGTGACTGGGGGGACAGCAGTCACACCTGTTTTGGGGCGCAGACCTGCCACCTCTTTACCCGCAACAGCCAGCGTGATTGGCAGGTCATCATTTTCTTTGGAGGTGGTAACACCAGCTGGTGTTGAGCGCTGTCCGACATCGATAGCACCACCTTTGGATCAAGGCAACCTAACATGTCCGCCTGCATCTTCCTCACAGACCGGCAGTTTGCCGGGGACACCCTTATCAACCCCGTCTAAGCACAATAGCCAGCCCTCGGTCCCTCAGATGTGGACAAGTAAAAGACCATTTCCTCCTAGCCATGAGAAAGCTAAGAGGTTGAATTTCACCATCTGCAAGCTCTTGGCTACAGAAATGCTGCTTTTCCGCCTGGTGGACACAGAGGATTTTCGAGACCTTATGTCCGTCGCAGTGCCCCAGTACCAGATGCCCAGTCAGCACTACTTCTCAAAGAAAGGTGTGCCTGCGCTCCACCAGCATGTCGCACACAACATCACCGCTTCTTTGAGAAACTCTGTGTGTGACAGGGTGCTTTTCACCACAGACACTTGGACGAGTAGGCATGGACAGGGGCGTTACGTGTCGCTGACTGGGCACTGGGTAACTATGGTGACAGCAGGACAAGGGGCTGCTGTCCAAGTCTTGCCGTCCCCACGAGTTGTGCGTCAATCCTCTTTATGTCAAAGTTCCTCCACTGCTTCTGCCTCCTCAACCTCCTCTCGGTCTTCCACCTGCACCCAAAGCCTGTCTGGTCATGCCACAAGCTTTCTAACTGCGCAGAAGGGATCCTGCACACCTCCTTACTATGCTGGCAGTAGGGCTCAACGTCATCAGGCGGTTTTTACATTGAAATGTCTGGGAAATGTGAGTCACACAGCTGAGGAGTTGTGGTCAGCTCTGGAGAACCAATTTCATGAATGGTTGTCTCCACTGGACCTGAAACCAGGGAAGGCCGTGTGCGACAATGCTGCAAACCTGGGTGCGGCCCTTCGCCGGGGCAATGTCACACACGTGCCTTGTATGGCTCACGTGTTGAACCTGGTTGTCCAGCAATTTTTAGCCCACTATCCCAGACTAGATGGCCTTCTGCAGAGGGCACGGTCGCTGTGTGCTCACTTCCGCCGTTCGCATCCCGCAGCTCAGCGACTTACATCTCTACAGAAGTCGTTGGGCCTGCCACTTCACCGGCTAAAATGCGATGTGCCTACCCGGTGGAATTCAACTCTGCACATGTTGCAGCGACTGTGGCAGCACCGACAAGCCCTGGTGCAATACGTTCTGACGTATAGCCTGGGCCAACGAGATTCAGAGGTGGGGCAAATCACGCTGGAGGAGTGGTCTCAGATCAGGGACCTATGCACCCTTCTGCACAGTTTTGAAATGGCGACGAAGATGTTTAGTGCTGACGATGCCATTATCAGCATGACTATTCCGGTGATTTACATGCTGGAGCACATGTTAAACAGAATTCGGAGTCAGGTGGTGGCACAAGAGGAGGTGGAGGAAGTAGAGGAGGAGGAGTTGTATGCGGAAGGGCTAACATCTGCAAGGTCCAGACGGTCGGCAGCACCAAGGCGGCAGGCATGTGAGGGTGGGGGAGATGGTTTTACCAGGGCGCATGGTATCAGCCAAACTAGTGAGGAAGGTGCAGGAGCCCAGGAAGAAGTGGAGGACGAACTGATGGAAGACTCATCAGATGAGGGAGACCGTGATCACATTTCTGTTGTGCGAGGTTGGGGGGAGAGGACAGAGGAAGGAAGCATGATTGTTACCTCGCCACCAACACAACAGGGACTTGGTGCTCCTGGATGCGCAACACACATGAGTGCCTTCTTGCTGCACTACCTGCAACATGACCCTCGAATTGTGAGAATTAGAAATAATCCTGACTACTGGGTTGCCACACTGTTAGATCCCCGGTACAAAAGTAAATTTGCAGAAATTATTCCTGCCATAGAAAGGGATGCACGCATGCAGGAGTATCAGCAGAGACTGTTGCAGAATCTTACATGTGCTTTTCCACAAAATACCAGTGGTGCACGTAGTGAATCTCACAGTTCCAACTTGCCAACCGTGGGACCGTCAAGTGTTCAGCACTCAAACCGTAACAGAACCACAGTATCTGCTGGTAACATCAATTTTGCGGAATCATTTCACCACTTTTTTAGCCCATCCTTTGCAAGGCCACAGGAGACAAGAAGTCTGACACATAGTCAACGCCTAGAGACGATGGTACAGGAGTATCTCCAAGTAAACATTGAAGCCACGACTGTGTCACTGGACCCTTGCTCTTTTTGGGCTTCCAATCTGGATAAATGGCCGGAGCTAGCCACTTACGCCTTGGAGATCTTGTCATGCCCCGCAGCCAGCGTTCTGTCTGAATGTGTGTTCAGCGCTGCTGGTGGTGTGCTGACAGATAAGCGCACGCGGCTCTCCACTGATAATGTAGACAGACTCACGTTCATAAAGATGAACAAATCATGGATCCGAAACGACTTTTCTACCCCTGTGTCATCCTGGGGAGAGTAAAAGCTTGATGATTGGTTAAAATCACCCTACCAACCGTTTTAAGCTTTCAAATTACTAATCATGTTTATCTGTATCTTGACTGGAAAATAATTTGGGCTTTGTAGCAGTGTGCAGCACTGATCCTATTAGGCCATCTATACTAAAGCTTCACCAGATTTAAAATTAAAAATAATTTTTAGCTGCATCTAGCCCGGAAAATAATTTTGGGGCTCCGAGATGCGCAAGGCACATAAGTGCCTTCTTGCTGCACTACCTGCAGCATGACCCTCATATTGTCAGAATTCGAAGTAATCATGACTACTGGGTTGCCACACTCTTAGATCCCCCAAACTTTTCGATCAACCTTTTCATTTTAATAAAGACCAAAAAAATGGTCATTTTTGAAATTATAAGCATTAGCAGGTTGTTAGAAACTGAAATCAAACAGTTTTCAACTCAAAACTTTATTCTAGGTGATGTTACATTTTCACATAGGACCCCTTGTTCGAAAGGAGCTTCTGAACTCTCTCGTCCATTGAATTTGTCAGGTTTTGGATGGTTTCTGCTTCAATTGTTTTGCATGAGGACAGAATACCCTCCCAGAGCTGTTGCTTAGATGTGAACTGCCTCCCGCCATCATAGACACTCCTTTTAATGATGCTCCAAAGGTTCTGAATGGGGTAGAGGTCAGGGGAGCATGGGGGTCACACCATAAGTTTGTCCCCTTTTATGCCCATATCAGCCAGAGATGCAGATGTTTTATGTGCAGCATGAGATGGTGCATTATTATGCAGAAAAATGATCTTGCTGTGAAATACACGGTTCTTCTTCTTGAACCATGGCAGGAAGTGCTGTTTGAGAAAATCCACATACATTATGGAGTTCATCTTTAGCGCCTTCAGGGATCCTAAAGGGGCCGACAATCTCTCTCCCCATGATTCCAGCCCAAAACATTACTCCACCTCCTCCTTGTTGGCGCTGTAGCCGTGTTTGCGTGGGGTGTCCATCAACCAGCCATCCTCCACTCCATCCATCTGGACCATCGAGCGCTGCACGGCACTCATCCGTGAACAAAACAGTTTTGAAATCAGTCTTCATGTAATGTTTGGCCCACTGGAGCCGTTTCTGCTTGAGTGAAGTGGATAGAGGAGGTCGACAGGATGGCGCATGCACAGCTGCAAACCTCTGAAGGACCCTGCATCTTGTTGTTCGGGGGACGTTGGAGGCACAAGCAGCTTCAAAAACTTGTCTGCTGCTATGACAAGGCTTTTTTGCCGCTGCTCTTTCAACCTGACGTAATTGCCTGTAGGAAAGAGTCCTCAATTTGCCCTTATCAGCACGCACACGTGTGTACTGTGAATCAGCTACATACTTCTTGATTGCCAAGACACTTCATCCTGATCATCGCACAATGTTGATTGTAGTCATGCCTTGACCTAAACACTCCACAATTTGTTGCTTCTCAGCAGCCGACACATCCTTTTTCTTTCCCATTTTGGCAGAAAATGTAGGCTGCTTAATAATGTGAGAGAGCCTTCTTAAGTAGTCTTGCCTTTCATTGGACACACCTGCCAAACTAATTAGCACAGGTGTCTGCAATTGCTTACAGTGATATAAAGAGCCCTGACACACATCACCATCAATGAGTTTAACTGACAAACAAATTCTTCCCTTATCACACCTAAACACTTTTTGTATAATAATTTGGAACGCAGTGTACATGTGCTTTTCCACAAAACACCAGTGGTTCACGTAGTGAATCTTACAGTTCTAACTTGCCAACCGTGGTCTGTATGGAGTTGTTCAATAAAGGGCCCAAAATTAAGATAACATAGATGGGAGAGGTCTCTATGAATAGGAATTCCTAAGTATTTGATACCCTGTGAGGGCCAGGCAAAGGGAAAGTTGGACTGGATGGAATCCTATATGGATTTGGGGAGGGAGCCATCGAGGGCCTCACACTTCGCTGCATTGATTTTAAAATTTTACCATGTAACAAAGTGATCTATTTCAGCCATAACAGCATGGATGGATATATGTGATTGAGTGATATATACTAGGACATCATCAGCAAATAGAGAGCACTTGTACTCGGTGCCTCCCACCTCAATCCACCTAATATTGGGGTTATGGCGAATTGATGAGAGCAGGTGCTCCGTCACTAGGATGTATAAGAGAGGGGACAGAGGACATCACTGCCTTGTCCCATTGGTGATTGTGAAAGGTGATTAAAATGTTCTGACGCACCCCCTGGGCCTTGGGACACCCGGAGCCGGACCCTTTTTGGTGGATGCTGGTGGTTGTAGTCTTCGTGGTGGCGACCCAGTTCCGTGGCTCAGGGCGGTCAAACCAGTGGCGGAACTATTTATGTGGTTTTCATGTTTAAATGTCCGACTACGCCACCCGTGGATTGCGGTCAGAGTGAACCGCCGCTACAGGGCAGACCACTGAGGCTGGTGTTGTGGGTGCAGCAGAGCGTAGCATAACTCCCCACGGGAGGAGTATAGCCTCAGGGCAGTGTATGCGGTGGATGGGGGTGATGGTGCAGGGCAGCAGCAGTAACGACACGGAGTCAGGGATGCAGTTCAGGGCCTTTACTCACAGTTCTTATTATCCAGACCACGTCTGCAGGTAACGTCTGCCCACGTCGTACTGTGCTCACCAGGTGAGGGGCTCAGACAACTCCCAGATAACTTTGGAGCACTACACAGGACCCCCTTTGTGTGTCCTTTGTCTGGCCTTTCTTACCAACACTTCTGTCCGGCTGCCTCGGGCCTCCTCTTGGTAAACTTGGCGCCAGTTTCCCTGACCCTATGTGGTGCCTTCCTAGCGGGTGTAGCGAGGGGCTGC
This sequence comes from Phyllobates terribilis, assembly GCF_046119375.1. Classification (NCBI taxonomy): domain Eukaryota; kingdom Metazoa; phylum Chordata; class Amphibia; order Anura; family Dendrobatidae; genus Phyllobates; species Phyllobates terribilis. The sequence goes on from NW_027362761.1 coordinate 549,162,215, forward strand.
GCCACATAAAATGTCAGAGCCTCCGGTTTCTAGCTGAGGGTCGTTTCCTGCCTCCACTAGTTCGGGGACCGGTCTCCCCCTTTGGCCTGACCCCTCCACGCAGGTGGATTCGGGCGTGCGGTGGCGACTCGCCCGTCCGCACCCCTGGGATCTCTTCATTCCTCGTTCCTGGAGCCTTCTCCGCTCCTCTTCCTTCCTTCTCCCTCTTCCAGGCCTGGGCCTCTGTTACTAGGCCTGCCTCCGGAGCAGAGCTCATGCAGAGCCCCTGCTCCCTGCCACTTCTGCTCAGACTTCTCTGCACTGAACTAAGATGGTGCCCACCTTTTATACTCCCTTCTCAATGCACCCAGGAACTGCTTCCTCCCTGCTCCTGCACTACAGGGTTCCCCTTCCTCAGTGTTCCCTCCCCCCACTCCAGCCAGGGACAGGTACTGTCGTGCCCATCTCAGGGGCATATTGGTCGCCCTGCCCCACGGCAATGTGGTGTAATGCATGCAGGTGTCGGGTCCTGATCCACACTCCATCCTTACCTGAGAGTGAGATATCACACCTCTGGGTGAGGTGCAATACGTCTGTAGCAACCGAGCCCTCAGGGTGCTACAGTTCCATTTATCTTCAGCCTAGGTGACGTATTGCGATACAGGGCCGTGATTTTGGCTATAAAAGGGTCCACTAGACCCCTACCCCAAGCTTTTTAAGAGAATCATATATGGCGTGCCAGGAGACTCTATGGAATGCTTTCTCAGCATCCAACGAGAGTATCTAATTAAAAATTTTTAACTGCATCTAGCCCAGGAAATACTTTGTGCCTAGTAGCAGTGTCTGCTAGTGAGCGGATTATCCCGGCTGTTAAGCAAGCTGCACCACCTGTAGTTTAGACACTTAATTTTTTCAAAGGAAATGCTTCGGGACCATGGGATACTTAGTGAAGAGCATCAGGAGGCACCCCAAGGCATAGGGGCTGGGACTGGCAGTAGGATGCCTTGCGGTGGACAGCCGAGCTCGATCCTTATAAAAGCTTTTTAACTGCAGCAGCTTTAGTGGACGCTACTGGAGCTGGAATTACCGCGGCTGCTGGCATGAGACTTGCCCTCCAATAGATCCTTGTAAATGGATTTAAAGTGTATTCATTCAAATTAGAGAGACAATTTAAATTAAAAAGCTTAGAGCTGCCTCCACCACAGGGGGGCTCGCTCGACCCACCAGCGGACAGGCACCAGTATTGGGAGAGGGGGGCTGGCCGTCAGGGTTCACCGCGGCTCTGGCACAAACCCGGCGACACGGAGGTGGCACGGGCAGGAGCGGACTGGCCGTGTCGGCTTCTCACTTTTTGGATTTTAGAAGGGCATGACATGCCTATATCTGTGTCTCCCCCTCCTTTTACTCCTCCACCTCTTTTATTTTCGCATGACTATATGTACTTGTCACTTTTCCATGTGTTAGTTATGTCTTCTGAGCAGTTTGTCAGCTTTTGGACACCTTTGAATGTGTTTTCTATGTGTTTCTATGTGTTTTTGTTTGCCTGCCATTGGTTTTAACGGTGTTCGAAGGTGTTCGACGAACAGTTCGACGAACAGTTCGGCGAACACACGGGTGTTCGACGAACCGAACCGAACTCGAACAATACGGGGGTGGCTCAACACTAATAAAGAGCCCTGACACACATCACCATCAATGAGTTTAACTGACAAACAAACAAATTCTTCCCTTATCACTCCTAAACACTTTTTGCATAATAATTTGGAACGCAGTGTACATGTGCTTTTCCACAAAACACCAGTGGTTCACGTAGTGAATCTTACAGTTCTAACTTGCCAACCGTGGTCTGTATGGAGTTGTTCAATAAAGGGCCCAAAATTAAGATAACATAGATGGGAGAGGTCTCTATGAATAGGAATTCCTAAGTATTTGATACCCTGTGAGGGCCAGGCAAAGGGAAAGTTGGACTGGATGGAATCCTATATGGATTTGGGGAGGGAGACATCGAGGGCCTCAGACTTCGCTGCATTGGTTTTAAAATTTGACCATGTAACAAAGTGATCTATTTCAGCCATAACAGCATGGATGGATATATGTGATTGAGTGATATATACTAGGACATCATCAGCAAATAGAGAGCACTTGTACTCGGTGCCTCCCACCTCAATCCACCTAATATTGGGGTTATGGCGAATTGATGAGAGCAGGTGCTCCGTCACTAGGATGTATAAGAGAGGGGACAGAGGACATCCCTGCCTTGTCCCATTGGTGATTGTGAAAGGTGATGAAAATGTTCTGACGCACCCCCTGGGCCTTGGGACACCCGGAGCCGGACCCTTTTTGGTGGATGCTGGTGGTTGTAGTCTTCGTGGCGGCGACCCGGTTCCGTGGCTCAGGGTGGTCAAACCAGTGGCGGAACTATTTATGTGGTTTTGATGTTTAAATGTCCGACTACGCCACCCGTGGATTGCGGTCAGAGTGAACCGCCGCTACAGGGCAGACCGCTGAGGCTGGTGTTGTGGGTGCAGCAGAGCGTAGCATAACTCCCCATGGGAGGAGTATAGCCTCAGGGCAGTGTATGCGGAGGATGGGGGTGATGGTGCAAGGCAGCAGCAGTAACGACACGGAGTCAGTGATGCAGTTCAGGGCCTTTACTCACAGTTCTTATTATCCAGACCACGTCTGCAGGTAACGGCTGCCCACGTCGTACTGTGCTCACCAGGTGAGGGGCTCAGACAACTCCCAGATAACTTTGGAGCGCTTCACAGGACCCCCTTTGTGTTTCCTTTGTCTGGCCTTTCTTACCAACACTTCTGTCCGGCTGCCTCGGGCCTCCTCTTGGTAAACTTGGCGCCAGTTTCCCTGACCCTATGTGGTGCCTTCCTAGCGGGTGTAGCGAGGGGCTGCGCCACATAAAATGTCAGAGCCTCCGGTTTCTAGCTGAGGGTCGTTTCCTGCCTCCACTAGTTCGGGGACCGGTCTCCCCCTTTGGCCTGACCCCTCCACGCAGGTGGATTCGGGCGTGCGGTGGCGACTCGCCCGTCCGCACCCCTGGGATCCCTTCATTCCTCGTTCCTGGAGCCTTCTCTGCTCATCTTCCTTCCTTCTCCCTCTTGCAGGCCTGGGCCTCTGTTTCTAGGCCCGCCTCCGGAGCAGAGCTCATGCAGAGCCCCTGCTCCCTGCCACTTCTGCTCAGACTTCTCTGCACTGAACTAAGATGGTGCCCACCTTTTATACTCCCTTCTCAATGCACCCAGGAACTGCTTCCTCCCTGCTCCTGCACTACAGGGTTCCCCTTCCTCAGTGTTCCCTCCCCCCACTCCAGCCAGGGACAGGGACTGTCGTGCCCATCTCAGGGGCATATTGGTCGCCCTGCCCCACGGCAATGTGGTGTAATGCATGCAGGTGTCGGGTCCTGATCCACACTACATCCTTACCTGAGAGTGAGATATCACACCTCTGGGTGAGGTGCAATACGTCTGTAGCAACCGAGCCCTCAGGGTGCTACAGTTCCATTTATCTTCAGCCTAGGCGACGTATTGTGATACAGGGCCGTGATTTTGGCTACAAAAGGGTCCCCTTGCCCACTGCTCTGGCAGCTTCTCTCTGCTCTGCCATGCTCACCGCACCAGCGGTTTCTCTCTGCTCTGACTTGCCCACAGCTCCGACGGCTTCTCTCTGCTCTGCCTTGCCCACCACTCCGGCGGTTCCACTCTGCTCTGCCTTGTCCACCGCTCCTGCAGTTTCTCTCTGCTCCACCTTGCCCACCACACCTGCGGTTTTCACTCTGCTCTGCTTGCTCACCGCACCAGCAGTTCCTCTCTGCTCTGCCTTGTCCTCCGCTCCGGCAGTTTCGCTTTACTCTGCTTGTCTACCACATCTGCGGCTCTGTACCTGTCTCCCAGTCTCTACTGGACCTTATCCAGCCTGCGCTCCAACCTGCTAGTACCTCCCGGTCTGCACTCCAGCCGTGCTTGCCAGTATCTCCCTGTCTGCATACCAGCCGTGCATGCCAGTGCCCACCTGTCTGCATACCAGCCGTGCTTGCCATTGCCCACCTGTCTGCATACCAGCTGTGCTTGCCAGTGCCCACCTGTCTGCATACCCTCCATACTTGCCAGTACCCACCTGTCTGCATACCAGCCATACTTGCCAATACCCACCTGCCTGTGTGCCAGTCTAACCTGCCCGTTCCTGCATTCCCTGGTGTGGGTGAACAGCTCTGACCGGGGTCTGACCTGGAGTTGCACCTAGTCCCTCTGCTCGGTTCCTCCTTGGTCCACGGAGTCGACTAAGCCGCCGTGCGACCTTGGTCGGATTGGGTTCATACTTAGTTACGCCCCTCCAGGCACTCCTCGGTTCATGGTACAGTGGGATCACTAATCACGCTCACAACAATTAGTCCGGGCGTGAGCGTAACAGACTCATTGTAAAATCACCACAAGTTATGTGCCCCTCAACTTCCTAGATAAGGAATTAATTGTTTACTTCTCTATATAAATGGAACATTACAGAACACATAGACACAAATTATAATTTTCCCAATGGGCCTTCAGAAATGCAACTCATAAATGACTCATATTATGGTTAAAGAATAATAATTACACAGCACATTATTTATAAAATATGTTTTATTCACACTCGATTACAAAAATTATAGCCGCAACCCAGCTTTTAACAGAAATGCTTGAGAAGCATCATATGTATATTTCTGTGCTTAGCTAACTTTCTAATTTTATTCAATTTATTTGATATCAGTCAAAGGCAATGTTGGAAAAGCATGTTAAATCGAAGTTAAATAGTTTCTGGACATGTAATTGTTTGATCATTTTTACATAGCCAAGCTTAGAAAAATGATTTGAGCATAATGCTCCCAATTTTGTTTAATTCATTGGACTTCATAAACTTTGAATTCTAGTTACAGTCTTTTCATTACTTCCAAATGTAGCTAACTATAATACAATTTTAAAGATTATGTTATAATATGTATTCTATAAACTGAGACAAAACTTTGTGAAAAAAATCAATTGCTTAAAATAATACCAATTTAAAATCTTAATGTATTTCTTCTGAGCTGCTGCCTTACATTGTACTTGCCAAGGCAACTGTATGATGCTTGGAGGCTATAAAATAGGACCTCTGAAGAACAGATTGTTGGTGTCACATCATCAACAGCATCATGTGTAATATTAGGGATGGATGCAAGAACTGTTTTCTATTTTATAAGGCATAGATGGGAATATCCCAATCCAGGTGTCACCAAAAGAGGTAAAGAGGAAAATCTTCTAATGATGGGTGCTCTATGGGTCATGGAAGCTGGTAAGTTAACAGCGTAGTGCTGGCCTGTTTTTTTGCAGTACTCACTCCTGTTACCACCACTTAGAATCTGAGAAGGGAAAAATTATAATTTTGGAATTGAAGGCTTAAATTGTTTAGAATACTTCCCTAATATAATGACATGAAATATATGTAATTTGAATTACATTACTGCTGTAGAAAATAGGAAAAAATGAAGATACATAGCGCCTAAGTTGGCTAATTCATGTATGCCCAGTAGCCACGACAAGGCGATCCTCTTTTCTGGGAACCTAACCTATTATGATTCTTCTCCTAGGCTTATACCCTACATTTATATGGGTAGATAGTATTCCGCTGTGATTAAAACCACCATAGACTGATGAGTTGAATGCTTGACCAGAGAGCTTTTGTATACAAATATCAAAGACTGACCGTCATTTCCAAACAGAGAACTGTTTGGATAGCCTCTACTTAGGAATCTCTGTCTTAGGTTTCCAGATTTCTTAATGAAATTCCTTTTGTCAGAGCAGTTATGGCTTAGCTGCAAATACTGGCCTTTTGGGATACCTCTCTTTTGTGAGTACGGGTGATGACTGTCTCATTTTAGAAGTGCACAATCTATCTAATCTGCAAATATCAGCACTATGTTCTCTGGAAAAGGATCCCTTAATTACCATCAAACCTTCTGACAAGGTTGGGTATATCATAATTTTGGACACAAGTCAATATCAGGACATGTGCCTGAACCTTTTTGGGGACCATTCCACATATGCTACATACCCCATAAATCTGATACCTGATTCAGTCAAGAAATTATCAGACATTTTTTTGAAAGCTAGAACAAATAACCTAATTAGTCAGGATGAATTTGACTATATAATTCCCCAGTACCCAATAATGGACACATTCTATGCTATACCAAAATCTCATAAGGGCCTGTCACCAATAAATGGAGACTAACTGTGTCAGGTATTGAAATTGTAAGACACAATGTGGGGTTCTATCTGGACAAATTGTTAAGACCTTTTTTGGTTGCCTTACCCTCATACATCTCAGACACTATGAGTTTTTTTAACAGACTGGAAGGAATGATAGCTGAGGAGGTCTGTTTAGAAAGCATTGATATTGAGGCACTTTATTCTTCTATCCCCCTTGACAAGGGGGTTATGGCAGTTGAATACATTCTTGCAGCCAAAGGTTGTCAATATTCAACACACAACAGCTTTGTCCTTAGTCTCCTCCAATTCATCCTTACCAATTACTTCTTTACATTTGATGGTAGAATCGACCACCATCTCAGAGGAATGGCTAGGGGAGGCCCATGTACTCCTAGTTATGCCAATTTGTACCGGGGCTGGTGTGAGGACATCCTTATTTTTACTGAAGCCTGCATTGAGTTTACCACACACATTGATTTGTGGGTAACATTCATTGACCACGTTTTTATTCTATGGAACAGGTTCACATGTGGTCTTTTTACAATTTTTTCAATCCCTTAACAACAATTCCATTGGATTAGGATTGACCTGCGAGACCAATGCAATCAAACTGCCTTTCTTAGATGTTATAATCATGAAATCTCAAAATGAAATGCTTACTACTACCATTTATGACATATTGAATCAAAGGTATCGTTGATCAGTAAATCATAATAAAGAAAATATAATACTGGAAAGTATAGGGACAGCTATAAAAAGCAGCTGAAATTTTGTTAAAATTGCCTCCTCACTTAGACAGTTTGATTCTATCAAGACCTATGAAATTGATAACTCTAATGTTGCCCTGATGTTCCTGATTGATGTACCTAGCAATAGGTGTATCCCTTTCATTGTGGATACCACCCAACTGTTCCCCGACTCTTCTTCTACCCACAAGATCAATTAATGTAGAAAAAGGACAATTAGGCAATGCAATATCTATAGGATCAGGGATCATATGATCAATTAGGAGGCCATATACTCCCAAGGCTAAGAACACTTATGATCCCAAAAAGAGGATTAGGATGTTACATGTACATGTTCTTAGCCTTGGGAGAATATTGCCTCCTAGTTTATCAAATAATCACTTAGACACAGGACACAGGTGGGCTTATATGAAATTGATTTAAGACAGCCATTCATCCTGGGGCACTTCATGACCACATGTTCTATGCAGGTTATGCAACACCTTGCAAACCTGTTTAGGGGTCCCTGCTATTGCAGTACCCTTTTTCTCTCTCTTAGATACTGGGAGTCTTACACAGACCATGACAGGTTTAAGGTAGCGCTATTCATCACGCTGGGGGTACTCGCTTCACTGGATCAATTAAAGCACACATGCAAAGGTTTCCGGTAATATGAAGACCAGCAGTTTATTACACATCATAAACCGCTCATAACATAGTCCATCTCAGTGGCTCACAGGAATATTACACATGTATCCTAAAGCCTTTTCAGTGGCAGCTATGCCCGCTTGGCTTCAAATGCAGACTTCAGCAAGGTACAGCATCAATACTCACTTAAAGCGCCGATTTACCTTTGCCGGGTCTCAGCTGCTTCTATCAGCTTAGTTCTGCCACAGCTGTGGCTTTAAGGCTCACAGACATAGTCTCCAGGCCACGAGCCTTCCAAGGCTACTGGTATCTCAGACAAAGGGATCCAGTCTTTGCCTTACAGGCTAGTGGAGTCCCAGACACAGGGACCTTGCCTCACCAGGCCTCACCATGCCTCTCTCTCTCTCTAATTCAAAAAACACCAGGATTTATATATCCTTTTGTGCGCACAGGACCTGTGGTGATGTCACAGTCATGTGATCAGTCACCTGAGGAGGAGGTAAAATGGTCAGCCAGAACACACCCCCTGGACATTTTAGCAATGCAGCAAGCCACTTCATTACACAGGGTATATTAGTGCTTTGTCCCGACTTACGCTCGCCGCTGATTGTTTAGACTTTGGAGAGATACGTCACTTCAGGATACATTGGTGAGATTGAACTATTTATTTATGAGCACTGATATTTGTGAGCACTTGCACATTATATTGTTATATATGTTTGGTAGGTACTGCATTTTTGACCTCCTACTCTAGGCTTATTTTAACGGTACTAATAAAAGTTAGGTTTTAATACCTTTACTATTACTCTCCCTGCTGATTATACAGTTTGTACCTGAGAGTTTAATAGGATCCTTTTTCATTTTAAGGGTCCCGCTGGTACATATTACTTAAGTGAGTTGACAGTCCATCTTGCTTTGACAAAGATGAATTTGAGCTGTTTTTTTCCAAGTGGATGGGGATTTCAAGGACGGAAAAGATAAGATATATAGTAAAGTTTCCTATACTCACTTGTATTATTGATACATGCAGAATTTGATGAAAAGACAGTATATAGAAATTGGCAAATGTATTCAAGTGGCATTGAATTCTACTCAAATCTTACCAGAATCCGCATTTGAATTAATTCGGATTTTTTAGAAAGTGTGTTTTGCGAATTCAACAAAACGGTGGCCAGCTAAACTGAAGAAGGCTAGCAAAATCTCACTTCTCTGGCAACCCCTGCTGCTCCCTACCTGCTGCCCAGTCCTGCATGCCTTTGTCACTTTACATCTCTGGGGCTGTGTTCACACTAGGTGGGGCATCTGACCATGAGAAAGTCCTGGAGCTCACTGGGTATATTCCAAGGACTCCTCACGGCAAGAAGTCCCAGTATAGAATAAACACCAGGCTGCAGCATCTGGGTGAAGGCAACGGAGGTCAATGTGCATGCGCAATTATCTCTGGGACTTGCTCACAGCTTGAAGACCTGGCCTTGAGTGAACACTGGGCAAGAGATGCGATGCGAGAGAAGTGCAAAGAACCAAACAGAGGGCTCGAAAGGTGAGCAGTATGTTATTTTTCTTTTTAACCCTTTACCGGCCTTTTACCTGACCAGGTGACCTCGCTGTTCCCTGCCTACTGTCCGGTCCTCCATGCCTAGGTCACACCGCATTTCTGGCCTGGTGTTGACACAAAGATTCAAGCCATGAACTAAACCTTTAATGTGCAGTTTATGCTCCTGGGCCTACTGGAAGCCATAAGTCCCAGCCTAGAGTACATCATGGGCTGGATCTGCAACATGACATATCCACGGAGAACCAGAAAACACTCAGGGAGCAGTGTAAATGGCCGAGGTGGTGACCAGTAAATATGAGTATTTCTTTTTTTTACATTTTACGTTTATTATGTTCTGGGGTGTCAAGCATAATAAGGGGCAATGAATTCACAAAGAATAACTTCTCTGTCTAAAAATTTAATCTCCTGATAAAATCTATGCCAACAGGCAAATTCAAATTTTATTCAGGTCAGTTCATCTCTATCAATGACTATTTATCATATCAGTTATAAGTTAACTCTAGTCCTGTTCAACTAAACAAGAGCAACATACAATCCAAAGAAAAAGAAAAACAATCCGAATTTCATCTCTTTGTAAGCTGTAGGAGCTAAGAGATGCCCTTCACCTTATGCTAAGAGATGCCCTTCACCTTATAGACTGGGATAGTATCTTTAGTAATAGGAGCACGGATAGAAAATGGGACATTTTCAAAACAGTCCTACATAGTCACTGTAGAAGGTACATACCTTATGGGAATAAAAGGGCTAGGAATAGGAGGAAGCCAATGTGGCTAAATAAGGAAGTCAAGAGGGCAATGAAAAACAAAAAAAGGGCTTTCGGTAAACTTAAACAAGAAGGCAGCGAGGAAGCGCTAATATCTTATAGGGAAAAAAACAAAATCTGTAAGAAACAAATAAGAATAGCAAAAGAGGAGACAGAGAGACTAATTGCCAAGGAAAGTAAAACGAATCCCAAACTGTTCTTTAACTATATAAACAGTAAAAGGATTAAAACTGATGGAGTTGGCCCATTGAAAAATAACCTGGGTAAAATCATAGAGGGCGATGAGGGTAAAGCAAACCTACTCAATAGCTTCTTCTCCACTGTTTTCACAAAAGAAAACAATTTATCGGAGGAAATGCAGAGTGATAAAGTAAACCCTCCGCTAAATATCACCCACCTAACCCAGGAGGAAGTTCAGAAACGCCTAAATAATATCAAAATAGACAAGTCACCAGGCCCAGATGGCATACACCCCCGGGTACTAAAAGAATTAAGTAATGTGATAGACAGGCCGCTGTATCTTATATTCAAGCACTCTTTATGGACAGGGACTGTCCCACTAGACTGGCGCCAAGCAAATGTGGTACCAATATTCAAAAAGGGGTCTAAAAGTGACCCTGGGAACTATAGACCAGTCAGCTTAACGTCTGTTGTGGGTAAATTGTTTGAAGGATTTCTTAGAGATGCTATTGTAGAATATCTTAATGATAATAACTGTCTAACTCCATATCAACATGGATTCATGAGGGATCGCTCCTGCCAAACAAACCTGATCGCCTTCTATGAGGAGGTGAGCTCACAGCTGGACCGGGGAGAGTCAGTGGATGTTGTATACCTTGACTTCTCCAAAGCGTTTGATACCGTGCCACACAAAAGGTTGGTATATAAAATGAGAATGCTTGGTCTGGGGGATAATGTGTGCAAGTGGGTAAAGAGCTGGCTGAGTGATAGAAAGCAGAGGGTGGTTATCAATGGAGTAAGCTCAGGGTGTGTCAGGGTTACTAACGGGGTGCCTCAAGGGTCTGTCTTGGGCCCTATATTATTTAATATATTTATTAATGATCTAGTGGAAGGGTTGCATAGTAAAATAGCAATATTTGCAGATGATACTAAACTTTGTAAAGTAGTTAATACAGATGAGGACAGGGCACAGCTACAGGAGGATTTAGATAAATTGAGGAGTTGGGCCAAAAAATGGCAAATGGGGTTCAATGCCGATAAATGTAAGGTCATGCACATGGGAAAGAAAAACAGCAGTCACCCATACATATTAAATGGGAAACCGTTGGGGAAATCTGACATGGAGAAGGACCTGGGCGTCTTGGTTAACAGCAAATTAAATTGGAGTGCCCAGTGTCAGGCAGCAGCTGCAAAGGCAAATAGAGTCATGGCATGCATCAGAAGAGGAATAGGGGCATATGATGAGAACATTGTTCTCCCTCTGTATAAAGCGCTGGTAAGGCCGCACTTAGAATATTGTGCACAGTTCTGGGCTCCGGTGCTCAGGAAAGACATATTGGAGCTAGAGAGGGTACAAAGGAGGGCGACTAAGGTAATAAAGGGAATGGAGGGACTAGAATACCCAGAGAGGTTGTCAAAATTAGGCCTATTTACATTGGAAAAGAGAAGGCTTAGGGGAGACCTCATAAACATGTATAAATACATCAGGGGGCAGTACAGAGATCTCTCCCATGACCTGTTTATACCAAGGATGGTGACAAAGACGAGGGGGCACACTATGCGTCTGGAGGAAAGGAGGTTCCTGCACCAGCATAGAAGGGGATTCTTTACGGTCAGAGCCGTGAGACTCTGGAACTCTCTGGGAGAGGAAGTGGTGATGTCCAACTCACTTAAAGAGTTCAAGAGAGGCCTGGACGCCTTTCTTGAGAACAATAAAATTACATCTTATGCTTAGCTAATTAATCCAGGGATTTAATCTTACTGCCAGATTGGTGTCGGGAAGTGAATTTTTCCTCAGTGATGTAAATTGGCCTATACCTCATGTTTTTTTGTTGCCTTCCCCTGGATCAACGCTGCGGAATAGCTGCAGTTCACAAGAAATAGGCTGAACTGGATGGGCGCTTGTCTTTTTTCGGCCTTATAAACTATGTAACTATGTAGAGATGAGCGTTGTTCTACTCGAACTGTTCGCCAATCTCAAATTCGAGCTGTTTTGGGCGGTGTTCGAGCCGTTCGGCGAACACGAACAATTTGAGAAAAATTCGGCTGTTCGAGGTTATGTTCGATAACTGTTCGTGCACCAAAATCATAACTGGATTTTTTCTCAGTAATGATGAAAATTAATGTTAATACGCAGTTTGAGTGTACAGCGGGGTGGGGGGAGGGGCAGGGGATGGATCTCTGCAGGAACAATGAAGATCTCCATTTTTTTTTTCTCTTTCCCGCATTTACAGTGGGGAGGTGCAATCTGTCAGCCTATCAGCAGCGCACACACGGAGCGAAGTGCTTTTTTTCACACAAGCAAGGGCATGTGTCATTGGCAGTGTATGTCACATGTCCTTGCCCTATAAGACCAAGCCATTTTCCCCATCGCCACCATTTTCTCACTGCTGCAGCTGAGTGTTAGACGGCACCGCTGTTGCTGTGTGCGCTATACCTTGTTAATTTCAAGCCAATTTTCGCACAAATCTACAGATAGCTTGGGAGTAGGGAATAGTTGTGATTGCAGTCCTTTTAAGGACTAGGTTACAGCATTTCCTACGACTTTTATCAGGCAGGTCTGTGCTCTTAAATAGATAGATTGTGGGAGTAAAGACTAATTGTAATTGGAGTCCTTTTCAGGACTAGGTTACATCAGATCCTATCAGTTTTTGCCAGGCAGGTCTGTGCCAGTGCTGTGCAAGTTTTTTTCACAGCATTTGGCTGAATCTAGCAAAGCTAATCCTTTTTGGCCTATTGCAGAGTGTGTTAGTCAGTGGAGTAGCCTATCTGTGTTGCAAGATATACCACCTGTGTATAGAATACCAATTTTTTTACTGCACCTAGTGAAGTAAAATCTTTTGGGCATAGCATCATTCTATTAGTCCATCTATACTGACCTCCATCAGGTTGCAAATTGAATATAATTTTTTTTTGCATCTAGCTCTGAAAAAATATTGGGCTTCTAGCTGTGTGTGGGACTTGTTCTATTAATCCATCTATACAGACCTCCATCAGGTTGCAAACTGAATATATTTTTTTCTGCATCTACCTCTGAAAAAATATTGGGCTTCTAGCTGTGTGTGAGACTTGTTGTATTGATCCATCTATACTGACCTCCATCAGGTTGCAAACTGAATATATTTTTTTCTGCATCTACCTCTGAAAAAATATTGGGCTTCTAGCTGTGTGTGGGACTTGTTCTATTAATCCATCTATACAGACCTCCATCAGGTTGCAAACAGAATATATTTTTTTCTGCATCTACCTCTGAAAAAATATTGGGCTTCTAGCTGTGTGTGGGACTTGTTGTATTAGTCCATCTATACTGACCTCCATCAGGTTACAAACTGAATATATTTTTTTCTGCATATACCTCTGAAAAAATATTGGGCTTCTAGCTGTGTGTGGGACTTGTTCTATTAATCCATCTATACAGACCTCCATCAGGTTGCAAACTGAATATATTTTTTTCTGCATCTACCTCTGAAAAAATATGTGGCCTTCTAGCAGTGTGTGGGACTTTCTCTATTAGTCCATCTATACTGACCTCCATCAGGTTGCAAACTGAATATAATTTTTTTCTGCATCTAGCTCTGAAAAAATATTTGGCCTTCTAGCAGTGTGTGGGACTTTCTCTATTAGTCCATCTATACTGACCTCCATCAGGTTGCAAATTAAAAATAATTTTTATCTGCATCTACAGTACCTCTGAAAAAATATTTGGGCTTCTAGCTGTGTGTGGGACTTGTTCTATTAGGCCATCTATACTGACCTCCATCAGGTTGCAAATTGAATATAATTTTTATCTGTATCTAGCTCTGAAAAAATATTGGGCCTTCTAGCAGTGTGTGGGACTTTCTCTATTAGTCCATCTATACTGACCTCCATCAGGTTGCAAATTAAATATAATTTTTATCTGCATCTAGCTCTGAAAAAATATTTGGCCTTCTAGCAGTGTGTGGGACTTTCTCTATTAGTCCATCTATACTGACCTCCATCAGGTTGCAAATTAAAAATAATTTTTATCTGCATCTATCTCTGAAAAAATATTTGGTCTTCTAGTTGTGTGTGGGACTTGTTCTATTACTCCATCTATACTGACCTCCATCAGGTTGCAAACTGAATATATTTTTTTCTGCATCTACCTCTGAAAAAATATTTGGCTTCTAGCTGTGTGTGGGACTTGTTGTATTAGTCCATCTATACTGACCTCCATCAGGTTGCAAATTAAAAATAATTTGTATCTGCATCTACTTCTGAAAAAATATTTGGGCTTCTAGCTGTGTGTGGGACTTGTTCCATTACTCCATCTATACTGACCTCCATCAGGTTGCAAACTGAATATATTTTTTTCTGCATCTACCTCTGAAAAAATATTGGGCTTCTAGCTGTGTGTGGGACTTGTTGGATTAGTCCATCTATACTGACCTCCATCAGGTTGCAAATTAAAAATAATTTTTATCTGCATCTACAGTACCTCTGAAAAAATATTTGGGCTTCTAGCTGTGTGTGGGACTTGTTCTATTAGTCCATCTATACTGAGCTCCATCAGGTTGCAAATTGAATATAATTTTTATCTGCATCTAGCTCTGAAAAAATATTTGGCCTTCTAGCAGTGTGTGCGACTTTCTCTATTAGTCCATCTATACTGACCTCCATCAGGTTGCAAATTAAAAATAATTTTTATCTGCATCTAGCTCTGAAAAAATATTTGGCCTTCTAGCAGTGTGTGGGACTTTCTCTATTAGTCCATCTATACTGACCTCCATCAGGTTGCAAATTAAAAATAATTTTTATCTGCATCTACCTCTGAAAAAATATTTGGGCTTCTAGCTGTGTGTGGGACTTGTTCTATTAATCCATCTATACAGACCTCCATCAGGTTGCAAACTGAATATAATTTTTTTCTGCATCTAGCTCTGAAAAAATATTTGGCCTTCTAGCAGTGTGTGGGACTTGTTCTACTAGTCCACCTATACTGACCTCCATCAGGTTGCAAATTCAAAATAATTTTTTGTCTGCACCTAACTCTGAAAAAATATTTGCCCATCTAGCAGTGTGTGGGACTTTCTCTATTAGTCCATCTATACTGACCTCCATCAGGTTGCAAACTGAATATATTTTTTTCTGCATCTACCTCTGAAAAAATATTGGGCTTGTAGCTGTGTGTGGGACTTGTTCTATTAATCCATCTATACAGACCTCCATCAGGTTGCAAACTGAATAAAAATTTTTTCTGCATCTACCTCTGAAAAAATATTTGGGCTTCTAGCTGTGTGTGGGACTTGTTCTATTAGTCCATCTATACTGACCTTCATCAGGTTGCAAACTGAATATAATTTTTTTCTGCATCTAACCCAGCCAATAGTTTTGGCCTAATACCACAGTTTGGCCACTCAGCTCTGCTCGTTTCCCATCCATTGTTTTTTTGTGCAAACAACTCCAGAGTTGTGAATTAGTTAACCACCAAAATGAGTGGAAAAAGGCCTGCTGCTGGTGGAAAGGGGAATAGGCGTGTTGGGAAGGGGAAAAAAGGTTGTGTCCTTGGTGTAGGTGTTAAAGCAACAGTAACATCTGCAGAAGAAAGACCATCTTCCAGCCAAACTAAAATGTCTACTTCTTTTAGCCGACAATGTGATAAGATCCCTTTCTTACGGCCACGCCAATCGCTACAAATTCCAGATGAGGCACAAAAACAGCAGGTGCTTCAACGGATATCAAGTGCTCCTTTAAGTGGGCTCTCCTCCACATCAACTTCAACATCACAAATACTCCAGTCCTCAAAGGTGTCACCCCAATCGCACTTGCTTCCTCACAGCTCCCAAATCTCCAGCTGCCCCTCTGAGTATGAGGTAGAACAGATGGTTGAGTCTGCAGAGCTATTTACTCATACTATAGCCTGGGAATCAGAGGTTGACTCCAGCGCTTCTGTGAATCCAGACGAGGAAATGATCTGCACTGATGCCCAGAATCTTTATGAGTCGGATCCAGGACCAGACGCAGAAGGTTCTGACCATAATGTAGACCCTCATTCCCAAACTGTAACTCCTGTTGGTGGAGACAATGAGGAAGACGATGATAAGACTCAAATACCTGATTGGAGCGACAACTTTAGTTTTTTGTCAGGGCAGGAACAGGTTGGCTCTGAGGACGACGGGTGTGATAACGCACAGGGTGATGATGATGAGGTTGGAGATCCCACTTACTGTCAACCCACAGTCAGCCAAGAGATGAGGTCAGCAGAGGAGGTGGAGGAAGATGCTAGTGACGACGAGGTCAGGTTGCGCCTTCCTGGACAGAGACGTAGTACTGGAAGCACGTCAACAACTGCATCCTCAAACACAACTCTGCCTCTCACCACAAATCGTGGTGGCTCTTCAGGTCGCATGGGTGCTAAGCCTTGCATAGCCTGGGCATTTTTTCAGATCGATAAAGATGACCCAACTCGTGTTATCTGTAACATTTGTCAGCAAAAGCTAAGTAGAGGCCAAAAAATACATAGTTTGAGTACTTCATGCATGAACCGGCACATGGACATGAAGCATAAGTTGCAGTGGGAAGCTCAGTGTGCCACAATGCGGCCTAGCAGGCCGGGCCAACCACCGTCTGCCATATCTTGTGCATCCGCGGCCTCTTCATCCTCTGTGACTGGGGGGACAGCAGTCACACCTGTTTTGGGGCACAGACCTGCCACCTCTTTACCCGCAACAGCCAGCGTGATTGGCAGGTCATCATTTTCTTTGGAGGCGGTAACACCAGCTGGTGTTGAGCGCTGTCCGACATCGATAGCACCACCTTTGGATCAAGTCAACCTAACATGTCCGCCTGCATCTTCCTCACAGACCGGCAGTTTGCCGGGGACACCCTTATCAACCCCGTCTAAGCACAATTGCCAGCCCTCGGTCCCTCAGATGTGGACAAGTAAAAGACCATTTCCTCCTAGCCATGAGAAAGCTAAGAGGTTGAATTTCACCATCTGCAAGCTCTTGGCTACAGAAATGCTGCCTTTCCGCCTGGTGGACACAGAGGATTTTCGAGACCTTATGTCCATCGCAGTGCTCCAGTACCAGATGCCCAGTCGGCACTACTTCTCAAAGAAAGGTGTGCCTGCGCTCCACCAGCATGTCGCACACAACATCACTGCTTCTTTGAGAAACTCTGTGTGTGACAGGGTGCATTTCACCACAGACACTTGGACGAGTAGGCATGGACAGGGGCGTTACATGTCGCTGACTGGGCACTGGGTAACTATGGTGACAGCAGGACAAGGGGCTGCTGTCCAAGTCTTGCCATCCCCACGAGTTGTGCGTCAATCCTCTTTATGTCAAAGTTCCTACACTGCTTCTGCCTCCTCAATCTCCTCTCGGTCTTCCACCTGCACCCAAAGCCTGTCTGGTCATGCCACAAGCTTTCTAACTGCGCAGAAGGGATCGTGCACACCTCCTTACTATGCTGGCAGTAGGGCTCAACGTAATCAGGCGGTTTTTACATTGAAATGTCTGGGAAATGTGAGTCACACAGCTGAGGAGTTGTGGTCAGCTCTGGAGAACCAATTTCATGAATGGTTGTCTCCACTGGACCTGAAAACAGGGAAGGCCGTGTGCGACAATGCTGCAAGCCTGGGTGCGGCCCTTCGCCGGGGCAATGTCACACACGTGCCTTGTATGTCTCACGTGTTGAACCTGGTTGTCCAGCAATTTTTAGCCCACTATCCCAGACTAGATGGCCTTCTGCAGAGGGCACGGTCGCTGTGTGCTCACTTCCGCCGTTCGCATCCCGCAGCTCAGTGACTTACATCTCTACAGAAGTCGTTGGGCCTGCCACTTCACCGGCTAAAATGCGATGTGCCTACCCGGTGGAATTCAACACTGCACATGTTGCAGTGACTGTGGCAGCACCGACAAGCCCTGGTGCAATACGTTCTGACGTATAGCCTGGGCCAACGAGATCCAGAGGTGGGGCAAATCACGCTGGAGGAGTGGTCTCAGATCAGGGACCTATGCACCCTTCTGCACAGTTTTGAAATGGCGACGAAGATGTTTAGTGCTGACGATGCCATTATCAGCATGACTATTCCGGTGATTTACATGCTGGATCACATGTTAAACAGAATTCGGAGTCAGGTGGTGGCACAAGAGGAGGTGGAGGAAGTAGAGGAGGAGGAGTTGTATGCGGAAGGGCTAACATCTGCAAGGTCCAGACGGTCGGCAGCACCAAGGCGGCAGGCATGTGAGGGTGGGGGAGATGGTTTTACCAGGGCGCATGGTAGCAGCCAAACTAGTGAGGAAGGTGCAGGAGCCCAGGAAGAAGTGGAGGACGAACTGATGGAAGACTCATCAGATGAGGGAGACCTTGATCACATTTCTGTTGTGCGAGGTTGGGGGGAGAGGACAGAGGAAGGAAGCATGATTGTTACCTCGCCACCAACACAACAGGGACTTGGTGCTCCTGGATGCGCAACACACATGAGTGCCCTCTTGCTGCACTACCTGCAACATGACCCTCGAATTGTGAGAATTAGAAATAATCCTGACTACTGGGTTGCCACACTGTTAGATCCCCGGTACAAAAGTAAATTTGCAGAAATTATTCCTGCCATAGAAAGGGATGCACGCATGCAGGAGTATCAGCAGAGACTGTTGCAGAATCTTACATGTGCTTTTCCACAAAATACCAGTGGTGCACGTAGTGAATCTCACAGTTCCAACTTGCCAACCGTGGGACCGTCAAGTGTTCAGCACTCAAACCGTAACAGAACCACAGTATCTGCTGGTAACATCAATTTTGCGGAATCATTTCACCACTTTTTTAGCCCATCCTTTGCAAGGCCACAGGAGACAAGAAGTCTGACACATAGTCAACGCCTAGAGACGATGGTACAGGAGTATCTCCAAGTAAACATTGAAGCCATGACTGTGTCACTGGACCCTTGCTCTTTTTGGGCTTCCAATCTGGATAAATGGCCGGAGCTAGCCACTTACGCCTTGGAGATCTTGTCATGCCCCGCAGCCAGCGTTCTGTCTGAACGTGTGTTCAGCGCTGCTGGTGGTGTGCTGACAGATAAGCGCACGCGGCTCTCCACTGATAATGTAGACAGACTCACGTTCATAAAGATGAACAAATCATGGATCCGAAACGACTTTTCTACCCCTGTGTCATCCTGGGGAGAGTAAAAGCTTGATGATTGGTTAAAATCACCCTACCAACCGTTTTAAGCTTTCAAATTACTAATCATGTTTATCTGTATCTTGGCTGGAAAATAATTTGGGCTTTGTAGCAGTGTGCAGCACTGATTCTATTAGGCCATCTATAATAAGCTCCACCAGATTTAAAATTACTAATCATGTTTATCTGTATCTTGACTGGAAAATAATTTGGGCTTTGTAGCAGTGTGCAGCACTGATCCTATTAGGCCATCTATACTAAAGCTTCACCAGATTTAAAATTAATAATAATTTTTAGCTGCATCTAGCCCGGAAAATAATTTTGGGGCTCCGAGATGCGCAAGACACATAAGTGCCTTCTTGCTGCACTACCTGCAGCATGACCCTCATATTGTCAGAATTCGAAGTAATCATGACTACTGGGTTGCCACACTCTTAGATCCCCCAAACTTTTCGATCAACCTTTTCATTTTAATAAAGACCAAAAAAATGGTCATTTTTGAAATTATAAGCATTAGCAGGTTGTTAGAAACTGAAATCAAACAGTTTTCAACTCAAAACTTTATTCTAGGTGATGTTACATTTTCACATAGGACCCCTTGTTCAAAAGGAGCTTCTGAACTCTCTCGTCCATTGAATTTGTCAGGTTTTGGATGGTTTCTGCTTCAATTGTTTTGCATGAGGACAGAATACCCTCCCAGAGCTGTTGCTTAGATGTGAACTGCCTCCCGCCATCATAGACACTCCTTTTAATGATGCTCCAAAGGTTCTGAATGGTGTAGAGGTCAGGGGAGCATGGGGTTCACACCATAAGTTTGTCCCCTTTTATGCCCATATCAGCCAGAGATGCAGATGTTTTATGTGCTGCATGAGATGGTGCATAATCATGCAAAAAAATGATCTTGCTGTGAAATACACGGTTCTTCTTCTTGAACCATGGCAGGAAGTGCTGTTTGAGAAAATCCACATACATTATGGAGTTCATCTTTAGCGCCTTCAGGGATCCTAAAGGGGCCGACAATCTCTCTCCCCATGATTCCAGCCTAAAACATTACTCAACCTCCTCCTTGTTGGCGCTGTAGCCGTGTTTGCGTGGGGTGTCCATCAACCAGCCATCCTCCACTCCATCCATCTGGACCATCGAGCGCTGCACGGCACTCATCCGTGAACAAAACAGTTTTGAAATCAGTCTTCATGTAATGTTTGGCCCACTGGAGCCGTTTCTGCTTGTGTGAAGTGGATAGAGGTCGACAGGATGGCGCATGCACAGCTGCAAACCTCTGAAGGACCCTGCATCTTGTTGTTCGGGGGACGTTGGAGGCACAAGCAGCTTCAAAAACTTGTCTGCTGCTATGACAAGGCTTTTTTGCCGCTGCTCTTTCAACCTGACGTAATTCCCTGTAGGAAAGAGTCCTCAATTTGCCCTTATCAGCACGCACACGTGTGTACTGTGAATCAGCTACATACTTCCTGATTGCCAAGACACTTCATCCTGATCATCGCACAATGTTGATTGTAGTCATGCCTTGACCTAAACACTCCACAATTTGTTGCTTCTCAGCAGCCGACACATCCTTTTTCTTTCCCATTTTGGCAGAAAATGTAGGCTGCTTAATAATGTGAGACAGCCTTCTTAAGTAGTCTTGCCTTTCATTGGACACACCTGCCAAACTAATTAGCACAGGTGTCTGCAATTGCTTACAGTGATATAAAGAGCCCTGACACACATCACCATCAATGAGTTTAACTGACAAACAAACAAATTCTTCCCTTATCACTCCTAAACACTTTTTGCATAATAATTTGGAACACAGTGTACATGTGCTTTTCCACAAAACACCAGTGGTTCACGTAGTGAATCTTACAGTTCTAACCTGCCAACCGTGGTCTGTATGGAGTTGTTCAATAAAGGGCCCAAAATTAAGATAACATAGATGGGAGAGGTCTCTATGAATAGGAATTCCTAAGTATTTGATACCCTGTGAGGGCCAGGCAAAGGGAAAGTTGGACTGGATGGAATCCTATATGGATTTGGGGAGGGAGACATCGAGGGCCTCAGACTTCGCTGCATTGATTTTAAAATTTGACCATGTAACAAAGTGATCTATTTCAGCCATAACAGCATGGATGGATATATGTGATTGAGTGATATATACTAGGACATCATCAGCAAATAGAGAGCACTTGTACTCGGTGCCTCCCACCTCAATCCACCTAATATTGGGGTTATGGCGAATTGATGAGAGCAGGTGCTCCGTCACTAGGATGTATAAGAGAGGGGACAGAGAACATCCCTGCCTTGTCCCGTTGGTGATTGTGAAAGGTGATGAAAATGTTCTGACGCGCCCCCTGGGCCTTGGGACACCCGGAGCCGGACCCTTTTTGGTGGATGCTGGTGGTTGTAGTCTCCGTGGCGGCGACCCGGTTCCGTGGCTCAGGGCGGTCAAACCAGTGGCGGAACTATTTATGTGGTTTTGATGTTTAAATGTCCGACTACGCCACCCGTGGATTGCGGTCAGAGTGAACCGCCGCTCCAGGGCAGACCACTGAGGCTGGTGTTGTGGGTGCAGCAGAGCGTAGCATAACTCCCCACGGGAGGAGTATAGCCTCAGGGCAGTGTATGCGGAGGATGGGGGTGATGGTGCAGGGCAGCAGCAGTAACGACACGGAGTCAGTGATGCAGTCCAGGGCCTTTACTCACAGTTCTTATTATCCAGACCACGTCTGCAGGTAACGGCTGCCCACGTCGTACTGTGCTCACCAGGTGAGGGGCTCAGACAACTCCCAGATAACTTTGGAGCGCTTCACAGGACCCCCTTTGTGTGTCCTTTGTCTGGCCTTTCTTACCAACCCTTCTGTCCGGCTGCCTCGGGCCTCCTCTTGGTAAACTTGGCGCAAGTTTCCCTGACCCTATGTGGTGCCTTCCTAGTGGGTGTAGCGACGGGCTGCGCCACATAAAATGTCACAGCCTCCTGTTTCTAGCTGAGGGTCGTTTCCTGCCTCCACTAGTTTCGGGGACCGGTCTCCCCCTTTTGCCTGATCCCTCCACGCAGGTGGATTCGGGCGTGCGGTGGCGACTCGCCCGTCCGCACCCCTGGGATCCCTTCATTCCTCGTTCCTGGAGACTTCTCCGCTCCTCTTCCTTCCTTCTCCCTCTTCCAGGCCTGGGCCTCTGTTACTAGGCCCGCCTCCGGAGCAGAGCTCATGCAGAGCCCCTGCTCCCTGCCACTTCTGCTCAGACTTCTCTGCACTGAACTAAGATGGTGCCCACCTTTTATACTCCCTTCTCAATGCACCCAGGAACTGCTTCCTCCCTGCTCCTGCACTACAGGGTTCCCCTTCCTCAGTGTTCCCTCCCCCCACTCCAGCCAGGGACAGGGACTGTCGTGCCCATCTCAGGGGCATATTGGTCGCCCTGCCCCACGGCAATGTGGTGTAATGCATGCAGGTGTCGGGTCCTGATCCACACTACATCCTTACCTGAGAGTGAGATATCACACCTCTGGGTGAGGTGCAATACCTCTGTAGCAACCGAGCCCTCAGGGTGCTACAGTTCCATTTATCTTCAGCCTAGGTGACGTATTGCGATACAGGGCCGTGATTTTGGCTATAAAAGGGGTCCCTAGACCCCTACCCCAAGCTTTTTAAGAGAATCATATATGGCGTGCCAGGAGACTCTATGGAATGCTTTCTCAGCATCCAACGAGAGTATCTAATTACAAATTTTTAACTGCATCTAGCCCAGGAAATACTTTGTGCCTAGTAGCAGTGTCTGCTAGTCAGCGGATTATCCCGGCTGTTAAGCAAGCTACACCACCTGTAGTTTGGACACTTAATTTTTTCAAAGGAAATGCTTCGGGACCACGGGATACTCAGTGAAGAGCATCAGGAGGCACCCCAAGGCATAGGGGCTGGGACTGGCAGTAGGATGCCTTGCGGTGGACAGCCGAGTTCGATCCTTATAAAAGCTTTTTAACTGCAGCAGCTTTAGTGGACGCTACTGGAGCTGGAATTACGCGGCTGCTGGCATGAGACTTGCCCTCCAATAGATCCTTGTAAATGGATTTAAAGTGTATTCATTCAAATTAGAGAGACAATTTAAATTAAAAAGCTTAGAGCTGCCTCCACCACAGGGGGGCTCGCTCGACCCACCAGCGGACAGGCACCAGTATTGGGAGAGGGGGGCTGGCCATCAGGGTTCACCGCGGCTCTGGCACAAACCCGGCGATGCGGAGGTGGCACGGGCAGGAGCGGACTGAACGTGTCGGCTTCTCACTTTTTGGATTTTAGAAGGGCATGACATGCCTTTATCTGTGTCTCCCCCTCCTTTTACTCCTCCACCTCTTTTCTTTTCGCATGACTATATGTACTTGTCACTTTTCCATGTGTTAGTTGTGTCTTCTGAGCAGTTTGTCAGCTTTTGGACACCTTTGAAGGTGTTTTCTATGTGTTTCTATGTGTTTTTGTTTGCCTGCCATTGGTTTTAACGGTGTTCGAAGGTGTTCGACGAACAGTTCGACGAACAGTTCGGCGAACACACGGATGTTCGACGAACCGAACCGAACTCGAACACTACGGGGGTGGCTCAACACTATGTAGGAGTCCTAAAATGCTTTTAATCTCAGTTTTTAAAATAAATAATATAGAAACAATTAAAATTTATTAAGGAGCCTACATATCTAAATACACTGAAGAGGTTCAGGTGACATTCTGTTGACATCAGTAAATAACAAGAACCAACAAGGAACAACGTATAATGATATAAGTTAAAGGCAACAAACACAAACTTAAATAAATAACAAAGTTAATTGCAAATAAATTGTGATCTAAGGGTTTATTCAACAATCTGACACTTATTTGCAGGCTCAGTGAGAACAATTAATTGAAGATAATTGATACAAGAGAATATATGATACTAATTAATGAATGAGCACAGCCTAGGCAGGATATAAAAAAAAGTGACAGTTCATGCAAAAAAAGAAGAAAAATAATTGTAATTAAAGTTAGAATACTATACGTCATATATGCAGCTTTTCTTTTTAATGATTATTTAACTGTTCTACTGTGTTTTATGCCGTATTAACATAAATATATGATTATTGCCTTACTCTAAACTTATAACTCTAATTTTAAATGGAAATAATACAAATAGTGCCATGTTCCACTAGATCTTGTATTATGGAAGCTTGTTTCCCTTGAAGCATTGTTTCTAAGGAAGCCTATGTCTGCAAAACTGGCACCTTATGCAGTATTGTATGTTAGCAGAGGCCTTGACCCTTGGTTCGCAATGAGACTAAGTAACTCCTAAGTTCTTATGATGAAATAGATTCTTTAGTCCTAGAAGGAGTTACAGGAACAAAATAGTGTTCAAACAAAGGAGAAATCCAGATAGAAATATGCAAATAGATTTATTCCAAGATAGATTAAAAATAGGCAATTCCAGTACCACAAAATTGTAAGAATAAATCCTACGCATTTCACACTAAAACTTAGTCCTTACTTATGGATGAATCAAACAGAAGTGATCCTTCATTTAAAAAGACAAAAATGTTGTCTGTTTAAATGAAGGATTACTGTTTGATACATCCATGAATAAGAACTATGTTTTAGTCTGAAAGCTGTAGGATTTATTCTTACACTTTTGTAGTACCAGGGTTTTCCATTTTTAATCTATCCTCGAGTAAAGGTACCTTTTTATGTTATTTATTTTACTCACTTATATAGCGCCAATAATTCCACAGCGCTTTACAGACATAATGGGCACTGTCCCCATTGGGGCTTACAATCTAGATTCCATATCAGTATGTCTTTGGAGTGTGGGAGGAAACCGGAGAACCCTGAGGAAAACCACGCAAACACGGGAGAACATACAAACTCCTTGCAGTGCTAACCACTGAGCCACCGTGCTGCCCAGGTACTTGCATATTTTTATCCGGAAAATATATGAATTTCTGCTTGGTTTGCTGCTCTCAACCACATTGAATCAGGAGTGATTCCTATCCATGCTGAGGATTGCTGGCAACCACAAACTGAGTGAGCTGTATCATTTTTCCGTTTTTACAGAAGAGTGTTCTTGCTTGCACTATTATAACCATCAGACCGGACAGACTGCCATAAACAAGGCAAGTTCCAGAGAAGTAAAAGAAGAATATTGTGCTATTGAGGTCTTAACAGAAACCGCGTTCCAAAATTTATGATAATGGACAGAATCTAGTGATGGGAGAGCAAGCTCAGCACTGCTCGACACTCGATTGAACTTTGGGGTGCTCAATCGAGTTTCAAGCAGTGTCAAGTATCATGTGGTGCTGGAGTGACCAGGTCCCCGTAACAAGATTATTTGAATTATCTGAGCCGGGTGCGAGAGAGAGAGAGAATTTTTTTTCTTTTGCCATTCACTACCATTATGCTTGTTACTCGAGTTGAGCACATCCAAGCGCCAAACCTGCTCAATTCGAGTGCCAAATACTTGAGCATTTTAGTGCTTGATCAATACTAGCTTAATCATTAATTTGAGAGTCATGTGCCCAGTGACCAAACTCTGTCCAATATTCACAGCTGAGAAACTACAGCAAGTGGACAAGTCAGGTGGAAACAAATTGGGAAGTTTTTGTACCTTGAGAAAGGTGCCGATGCCGCATCGAAACGCGTTAATGAATAAAAAAACGTATTTATACTCACCGCATCTCATTTGTTCTGTGAGTGCAGCCCGAACATCGTGATAAACTCGGCTTTGTCAAAAAAGGTGGAAGCAAATAACATATGGGTGCAAGAACAAACTCTATAGAGCTTGCTTGCAGTAGGTTGCTTTAGAAATACATTCATCTGCTTATGGACTGTATACATTACTTATAATGGTAAAATGCTTGAAAGTATTTGCTTAGTTGCTTCTTTTTTCTTCTTTAAATGTTCCAGAGCTTTTACAAATAGTTGGAAAATTGTGCATGCTACAAACCCTTAAGGAAAAGTGGAAAACTTTAAATCCAAATACAATTTCTTGATCTTGATAAGTGTCGCACTTAAGAAACTATTAAAGCAGAACTGATGCGCTTTATACATTTTAAATGTGTGAAACAAAACCAATGCCGTAAAAAATAAACACTATCCAGCTGAGTGGTTATCCGTCTTAAAGAGTTTATAATCATTAGTAATTTGGTTTGCTGTATTAATGCTAATGTTCTAATCTTATAAGTGCGAGGCAGTCTTGCATCATTGAGCTCTAAATGAAAGGCATCTTTTCCTAAATCACAGGAGCTTCTAATGACACCAATTAAATAGTACACATGTTAATTGCCCCTGTTCCTTAACTTACATTAATAAAATAGTGACATGCACAGAAGAAAGTGTTGTAAATGAATTCTTTTTCAGAAAAGAAACTTGAAATTTTACTGTGGCTTATTATATATTTTTCATTCCTTGTATTTTTTTGGGCAAGGTATTGGTGGTAAAAATGATGGATTTGACCCACAAAATTAGTTATGCCTTTATGTACATGACAATACCAAATTAAGCTCTTATGAACATCACTGTACCTAGCTAAGCCCTCATCTACAGGACCAAGTTACGGCTGTGTTTTGTATTGAGTCCTTAGTACTAAACTTGACATGTTCCTCAAGATAGCTTAAAACTATTTGGAAATTTTTTTGCAAACAGCCTTTCCCTTATTAAAAGGCCACATAACCCTTTGCTCAATGGAGTGCATCATTGGAGGCTAGGACATTGTCAAATGATTGTGAATCCTGTATTAATACACAGGATAACTTCTGGAAGCACTGCGTAGGTGGCACGTAGGATATTCTTCAAGTTTTCTTGAAGTCTTAGAGGGGTGTCTGTTACAGCTAAGCCTTGCAGATGTTACAGGAGGCTAGCATGCATATTACTAGCCAATAGAGATCTATACGTCTATCATATACTTTGCCTCCATATTCCTCTGATTTTATATAGAGGCATGTATTTTTCTCTTGAATTTCATAAATGTTAAAAATATTGTGACATGTGACATTAAGTGACAGTAGAATGCAGGTTTTCATCTCTAAAAACATTGCTCTGTGATACATAGAAGTTTTATTGTCATTTTTGGGGTAAGTTGTGTTTATCTTGAATTTTTTCCTGGTTTTCAATAAATTTTCAAAATTGCCTGGAAAAAAAAATATATTCATAATGTTACAATGAAAAAAAAAATGCACTAAAAAGTAAAAAAGAAGGCATAAAGCTGCAAACAAACAAAGTTTTGATTCACACATTTAGTTTTTGTGCCATTTTTGAGCAAAACATTCAAAGCAAACAGAGATTTTTTTCTTATGGATTCAGTCGCGACTCTAACTTAACAAACCTGACACCTTATGTGAATTTTGAAATTCATTTATAGCATAAAGGAAGTAATCTTAAGCGTACCTTTCACACAAGAGTGCAGAAAAACGTGGTTTTGCTGTCCTCATCCCTTACAACAAGATACAATTGATTTTGGTTCACATCCCACTCTAATATGTCCTGGAACTCTCCTCATTCTCATTCTCAGTAAATTTGTATGCATTTATCTTGAATGGGGAGTTTTTCTTGGTTAATATTCTGCCAGCACTATCCTTTTACTCACTTGCCAGCATACATTGCTCCTGCCATTGTCCATTGCCTGGCTGGTGACCCCAGATATCCATGACTTAGGTGCGGCAGAGCCTTTTTTACTCTGGACTCATTGACTCTTTGATGAAGACTAGAGATGAGCGTTGTTCTACTCGAACTGTTCACCAATCTCAAATTCGAGCTGTTTTGGGCGGTGTTCGAGCCGTTCGGCGAACACGAACAATTTGAGAAAAATTTGGCTGTTCGAGGTTATGTTCAATAACTGTTCGTGCACCAAAATCATAACTGGATTTTTTCTCAGTAATGATGAAAATTAATGTTAATACGAAGTTTGAGTGTACAGCGGGGTGGGGGGAGGGGCAGGGGATGGATCTCTGCAGGAACAATGAAGATCTCCATTTTTTTTTCTCTTTCCCGCATTTGCAGTGGGGAGGTGCAATCTGTCAGCCTATCAGCAGCGCACACACGGAGCGAAGTGCTTTTTTTCACACAAAGCAAGGGCATGTGTCATTGGCAGTGTATGTCACATGTCCTTGCCCTATAAGACCAAGCCATTTTCCCCGTCGCCACCATTTTCTCACTGCTGCAGCTGCGTGTTAGACGGCACCGCTGTTGCTGTGTGCGCTATACCTTGTTAATTTCAAGCCAATTTTCGCACAAATATACAGATAGCTTGGGAGTAGGGAATAGTTGTGATTGCAGTCCTTTTAAGGACTAGGTTACAGCATTTCCTACGACTTTTATCAGGGAGGTCTGTGCTCTTAAATAGATAGGTTGTGGGAGTAAAGACTAATTGTAATTGGAGTCCTTTTCAGGACTAGGTTACATGAGTTCCTATCAGTTTTTGCCAGGCAGGTCTGTGCCAGTGCTGTGCAAGTTTTTTTCACAGCATTTGGCTGAATCTAGCAAAGCTAATCCTTTTTGGCCTATTGCAGAGTGTGTTAGTCAGTGGAGTAGCCTATCTGTGTTGCAAGATATAGCACCTGTGTATAGAATACCAATTTTTTTACTGCACCTAGTGAAGTAAAATCTTTTGGGCATAGCATCATTCTATTAGTCCATCTATACTGACCTCCATCAGGTTGCAAACTGAATATAATTTTTTTCTGCATCTAGCTCTGAAAAAATATTTGGGCTTCTAGCAGTGTGTGGGACTTGGTCTATTAGTCCATCTATACTGACCTCCATCAGGTTGCAAATTAAAAATAATTTTTTTCTTCATTTAGCTCTGAAAAAATATTTGGGCTTCTAGCAGTGTGTGGGACTTGTTCTATTAGTCCTTCTATACTGACCTCCAGCAGGTTGCAAATTGAATATAATTTTTTTCTGCATCTAGCTCTGAAAAAATAGTTGGGCTTCTAGCGGTGTGTGGGACTTGGTCTATTAGTCCATCTATACTGACCTCCATCAGGTTGCAAATTAAAAATATTTTTTTTCTGCATCTAGCTCTGAAAAAATATTTGGACTTCTAGCAGTGTGTGGGACTTGGTCTATTAGTCCATCTATACTGACCTCCATCAGGTTGCAAATTAAAAATAATTTTTTTCTGCATCTAGCTCTGAAAAAATATTTGGGCTTCTAGCAGTGTGTGGGACTTGGTCTATTAGTCCATCTATACTGACCTCCATCAGGTTGCAAATTAAAAATAATTTTTTTCTGCATCTAGCTCTGAAAAAATATTTGGGCTTCTAGCAGTGTGTGGGACTTGGTCTATTAGTCCATCTATACTGACCTCCATCAGGTTCCAAATTAAAAATATTTTTTTTCTTCATTTAGCTCTGAAAAAATATTTGTGTTAGAACCTTGCTGTTAGGTTTTTTTTCCTTTGCTGGTCACATGACCTTGTTGGCCTATTTAATCCTGCTCCGCCCTTCTGGCTTTGCTGGACTTCATTGTATATCTACTTTCTAGCTAGCCTGTGCTCTGTATCTAGCTCTGTTAGTTTGCTTGGTCTACGGACCTCTATGTTCTATCTATTTTGTTTGTTCGTCTGTCTGCTACTATTTCTGTTAGGAGGTGTCCCATATTCCTCCCAGTCCTTAGTACTTGTAGGGATTCCCTCCCCACATCTATAGGTCTCCGTACAGACTAGATTAGGACTTTAGCAGGTCTGATCGCAGGATCAGGTTCCCTGTTACATCGTAGGGATTCAGCTGAGTCCTATAGTAGGGACAGATCTCCTCTCTTTCCTTAGCTCTGGTAGCAGAACATAACAGTAAGTCCAGCCTGCAAATTCTCTAAGGAAAGATTTTTTTTTTTTTTGTTCCATCATGGTGTCGGTTCAGGATTTGGCTAAACACCTGCAGGGACTCTCTCTGGAAGTGGCCGAGCTCCGTCAGCACGTGAGTAACTATCCTGGAGCATATTTCTTGGAGCCTAAGGTATGTTTGCCGGATTTATTTTTTGGTGAACATCGAGAATTTTTTTCATTTAAAAATGCTTGCTTATTGTATTTTCGTTTGAGACCCAAGTCCTCTGGGGATGAATCCCAGCATGTAGGGTTCATAATGTCACTTTTGCGCAAAGAGCCTCAGGAGTGGGCCTTTTCTTTGCAACCTAGTGATACATGCTTCAGATCAGTGGATAGTTTTTTTTCTGCTTTAGGACTATTATATGATGATCCTGACCATGTGGCATCAGCTGAGACTGAGTTGAGACGTTTAAAACAAGGATCAGGTAATGTAGAAAAATATTGTACTCATTTTCGTCGTTGGTCCACTCAAACAGGGTGGAACGATTCTGCTCTGAAAAGTAAATTTCTTGCTGGGCTCAGTGAAAGGGTTAAAGACCTGCTAATTGCTTATCCTACACCTGAGGATTTGCAACAGGCTATGCAATTAGCTATACGGGTGGATAGAAGACTGCGTGCTAGGGTTAATGAGAGCAAATCCTCTGCTATGTCAGTTTCTGGTTATGATAATGTGTGTACTAACAGTGGTGAACCGATGGAGATTGGATCGGTGGCACCTCGCTCTCAAGAAAAAGACCGTCGTTTTTCGGAAGGCTTGTATTTCTATTGCGGAAAATCTGGTCATTTGATTAAAGGCTGTGAGCTTCGTATGAAGAAAGAAAAAAAAATGGTCAGTCACGCCCGTATTGCCTGTTTAAATTCCAAGGGTATATTTTTAGCTGCTTCCACGATTGCTCAGGAAAAATTAATGGAATTTCGGGTGTTTGTTGATTGCGGGTCTACACTGAATGTAATTGATGGGGGATTCGTGGAAAAACTCAATTTAAAACCTGAACCTTTATCATCCCCCATTGCTGTGGTTTCTGTGGATGGCTCCCCTTTGAAGAATATTACTCTCAAGGTCAGTGAATTTCCTCTCACTATTAATGGTGTTCACCATGAGAAATTGGATTTGGTAGTGTTGAATAACTTGCCTTCTCCAGTAATATTGGGTTTGCCCTGGTTAAAATTTCACAATCCTGTACTGGATTGGTCTACCAGTGAAATTAAATCCTGGAGCCATAAATGTTATGACAAGTGTTGTAACGGGCGTATTGCAGCTTTGGATAGGGGAGAATTGCCTGTTCCTATTCAGGATTTTTGGAGAGTTTTTTCTGAGAAGGAATCGCAGGTTTTGCCTCCCCATAGAGACTATGATTGTTCTATTGAATTTGTCCCTGGAGCGACTCTTCCTAAAAGTCGTTTATTTAACCTTACTATTCCTGAGAGGAAGGCTTTGGAGGAATACATACAGACAAGTTTGGCCGCCGGTCACATTAGGCCCTCTAAGTCTCCTGTGGCAGTTGGATTTTTTTTTGTAAAAAAAAGGACGGCGGTTTACGTCCTTGTCTGGATTTTCGTGAGATTAACAAAATTACGGTACGCAATCCTTACCCACTGCCATTGATTCCTGATCTGTTTAACCAGTTATTGGGGGCCAAGTGGTTCTCTAAAATTGACCTTAAGGGGGCATACAATCTGTTGCGCATGAAGGAGGGTGATGAATGGAAGACTGCTTTTAACACTCCTGTGGGTCATTTTGAGAATCTGGTTATGCCTTTTGGTCTTACTAATGCTCCTGCATTTTTTCAGAATCTGATTAATGACATCCTTAGACCTTTGATTGGTAAAAATGTGGTTGTGTATTTGGATGACATTTTGATTTATTCGCCAGATCTGGAGTCTCATTGGCGGAGCGTGCGTGAGGTATTACAGTTATTAATGGACAATTCGCTTTTTGCTAAGCTGGAGAAATGTGAGTTCGCTGTACAGAGAATTAGTTTTTTGGGCTACATTATCTCCAGCAAAGGTTTTGAGATGGATCCGGTTAAGGTTCAGGCTGTGCAGGAATGGCCTAGGCCTATTGGTTTGAAATCGATACAGAGGTTTTTGGGTTTCGCCAATTACTATAGAAAATTCATAAAAAAATTTTCTAGTATTGTCAAACCTCTGACTGATCTCACCAGGAAAGGTGCTGATGCGGTTCAGTGGTCTTCTGAGGCCATTGAAGCTTTTGTGTATCTCAAGGAGAGGTTCACCTCTGCTCCCATCCTTATGCAGCCTGATGTTACTAGGCCATTTTTGGTTGAGGTTGATGCTTCCTCTGTGGGGGTTGGCGCAGTATTGTCTCAGGATAACGGGGATGGATTACATCCCTGTGCCTTTTTTTCAAAAAAATTTTCGGAGACTGAATTGAATTACGATATTGGTAATCGGGAATTATTGGCTATTAAACTCGCATTTGAACACTGGCGCCACTTCTTGGAAGGTGCGGAATTTCCCGTTCAGGTTCTTACGGATCATAAAAATCTGATATATCTTGATGCTGCCAAGCGCCTGAATGCCCGTCAGGCTAGGTGGGCACTGTTTTTCTCGCGGTTTAATTTCTCCGTTACTTACATCCCTGGTACTAAGAATGTTAAGGCGGATGCCTTGTCTCGCAGTTTTTCTCCCATAGTCGGTGCTGAGAAAGAGGAAAACATATTACAAGAAGGTGTTGTGATAGCTGCTTTAGACTCCGTTTTGGAAGATGAGATTCTTAAAGCTCAGGAGAATGCCCCATCTAACGCTCCTCATGGGAGGTTGTTTGTGCCTGGGACCTTTAGGAGAGATTTGTTTGTTGAGTGTCACGAATCTCGGTTGGCAGGTCATCCCGGAATCTCTGAGACCAAGAGACTGGTGGGTCGCAGTTTTTGGTGGCCTGGATGGCAGAAGGAAGTCATTAAGTGGGTGCGCCAATGTACTATATGTGCTAGATCTAAGTCCTCACATACTCCTGCTGCGGGGTTGCTTTGTCCTTTGGAGGTCCCCAGTGCTCCTTGGACACATTTGGCTATGGACTTTATAACTGACCTTCCCCCCTCTGAGGGTTTTACTGTCATCTGGGTGGTCGTGGACCGTTTTAGCAAGATGTGTCACTTGGTTCCCTTCGTCAAACTGCCCTGCGCTAAAACTCTCGCTAAGGCCTTTGTCAAGGAAATTGTCAGACTTCATGGCGTTCCTACTGACATTGTTTCTGATAGGGGTCCTCAGTTCGTGGCTCGTTTTTGGCGTGCCTTTTGTGACAGGTTGGGAATTCATTTGTCGTTTTCGTCCGGATATCATCCTGAATCTAATGGCCAGACAGAAAGGAAAAACCAGGATGTTGAGCAGTTCTTGCGTTGTTTTGTGGCAGACAATCAAGAGGGGTGGTCTGAGTTTCTGCCACTTGCCGAATTTGCTCTGAACAATCATACATCTTCTTCTGCTGGTTGTTCGCCTTTTTTTTGTTGTTCTGGGAGACATCCGTCGTTTGGGTCGTTCTCCAAGTTGGGATCTGCCGTGCCTGAGGAGGAGAATTTTTCCGGTGATTTGGAAAGAGTTTGGACGGATGTGCGTGGTAATCTTCAGGAGGCCAACAGAAAATCTAAAGACTACTTTGATAGGAAACGACAGGAGGTTTTGTTCGCTGTTGGTGACATGGTTTGGTTGTCCTCTAGGAATCTGCGGTTGAGGATTCCTTCTAAGAAATTGGGTCCCAAGTTTGTAGGGCCCTTTAAGGTGCTTCAGGTTGTCAACCAATCTGCTGTTAGGTTGGAGGTTCCTACCTCCTGGAGAATTAATCCGGTCTTTCATGTCTCTCTGTTAAAAAAAAGCTGTTGTGTCGGATGGTGACGCCTCTGCCTCTGTTCCTCCGGTGGTGGAGGACGGGGAATATGAAATTTCTCGCATCCTTGACTCTAGACGGTATAGAGGTAGTTTGCAGTATCTTGTGGCCTGGAAAGGTTTCGGACCCGAGGATAACTCTTGGGTGAGGTCAGATGATGTTTCCGCGTCCAGACTTATCAGAGCGTTTCACAGGAGATTTCCTGATAAGCCTGGTCCTAGGGGATCCGGAGGATCCTCTTAGAAGGGGGGGTACTGTTAGAACCTTGCTGTTAGGTTTTTTTTCCTTTGCTGGTCACATGACCTTGTTGGCCTATTTAATCCTGCTCCGCCCTTCTGGCTTTGCTGGACTTCATTGTATATCTACTATCTACTTTCTAGCTAGCCTGTGCTCTGTATCTAGCTCTGTTAGTTTGCTTGGTCTACGGACCTCTATGTTCTATCTATTTTGTTTGTTCGTCTGTCTGCTACTATTTCTGTTAGGAGGTGTCCCATATTCCTCCCAGTCCTTAGTACTTGTAGGGATTCCCTCCCCACATCTATAGGTCTCCGTACAGACTAGATTAGGACTTTAGCAGGTCTGATCGCAGGATCAGGTTCCCTGTTACATCGTAGGGATTCAGCTGAGTCCTATAGTAGGGACAGATCTCCTCTCTTTCCTTAGCTCTGGTAGCAGAACATAACAATTTGGGCTTCTAGCAGTGTGTGGGACTTGTTCTATTAGTCCTTCTATACTGACCTCCAGCAGGTTGCAAATTGAATATAATTTTTTTCTGCATCTAGCTCTGAAAAAATAGTTGGGCTTCTAGCGGTGTGTGGGACTTGGTCTATTAGTCCATCTATACTGACCTCCATCAGGTTGCAAATTAAAAATAATTTTTTTCTGCATCTAGCTCTGAAAAAAATATTTGGGCTTCTAGCAGTGTGTGGGACTTGGTCTATTAGTCCATCTATACTGACCTCCATCAGGTTGCAAATTAAAAATAATTTTTTTCTGCATCTAGCTCTGAAAAAATATTTGGGCTTCTAGCGGTGTGTGGGACTTGGTCTATTAGTCCATCTATACTGACCTCCATCAGGTTGCAAATTAAAAATAATTTTTTTCTGCATCTAGCTCTGAAAAAATATTTGGGCTTCTAGCAGTGTGTGGGACTTGGTCTATTAGTCCATCTATACTGACCTCCATCATGTTGCAAATTAAAAATAATTTTTTTCTGCATCTAGCTCTGAAAAAATATTTGGGCTTCTAGCGGTGTGTGGGACTTGGTCTATTAGTCCATCTATACTGACCTCCATCAAGTTGCAAATTAAAATTAATTTTTTTCTGCATCTAGCTCTGAAAAAATATTTGGGCTTCTAGCAGTGTGTGGGACTTGGTCTATTAGTCCATCTATACTGACCTCCATCAGGTTGCAAATTAAAAATAATTTTTTTCTTCATTTAGCTCTGAAAAAATATTTGGGCTTCTAGCAGTGTGTGGGACTTGTTCTATTAGTCCTTCTATACTGACCTCCAGCAGGTTGCAAATTGAATATAATTTTTTTCTGCATCTAGCTCTGAAAAAATAGTTGGGCTTCTAGCGGTGTGTGGGACTTGGTCTATTAGTCGATCTATACTGACCTCCATCAGGTTGCAAATTAAAAATAATTTTTTTCTGCATCTAGCTCTGAAAAAATATTTGGGCTTCTAGCAGTGTGTGGGACTTGGTCTATTAGTCCATCTATACTGACTTCCATCAGGTTGCAAATTAAAAATAATTTTTTTCTGCATCTAGCTCTGAAAAAATATTTGGGCTTCTAGCGGTGTGTGGGACTTGGTCTATTAGTCCATCTATACTGACCTCCATCAGGTTGCAAATTAAAAATAATTTTTTTCTGCATCTAGCTCTGAAAAAATATTTGGGCTTCTAGCAGTGTGTGGGACTTGGTCTATTAGTCCATCTATACTGACCTCCATCAGGTTGCAAATTAAAAATAATTTTTATCTGCATCTACAGTACCTCTGAAAAAATATTTGGGCTTCTAGCAGTGTGTGGGACTATTTGTATTAGTCCATCTATACTGACCTCCATCAGGTTGCAAATTCAAAATAATTTTTTTCTGCATCTAACCCAGCCAATAGTTTTGGCCTAATACCACAGTTTGGCCACTCAGCTCTGCTCGGTTACCATCCATTGTTTTTTTGTGCAAACAACTCCAGAGTTGTGAATTAGTTAACCACCAAAATGAGTGGAAAAAGGCCTGCTGCTGGTGGAAAGGGGAATAGGCGTGTTGGGAAGGGGAAAAAAGGTTGTGTCCGTGGGGTAGGTGTTAAAGCAACAGTAACATCTGCAGAAGAAAGACCATCTTCCAGCCAAACTAAAATGTCTACTTCTTTTAGCGGACAATGTGATAAGATCCCTTTCTTACGGCCACGCCAATCGCTACAAATTCCAGATGAGGCACAAAAACAGCAGGTGCTTCAACGGATATCAAGTGCTCCTTTAAGTGGGCTCTCCTCCACATCAACTTCAACATCACAAATACTCCAGTCCTCAAAGGTGTCACCCAAATCGCACTTGCTTCCTCACAGCTCCCAAATCTCCAGCTGCCCGTCTGAGTATGAGGTAGAACAGATGGTTGAGTCTGCAGAGCTGTTTACTCATACTATAGCCTGGGAATCAGAGGTCGACTCCAGCGCTTCTGTGAATCCAGACGAGGAAATGATCTGCACTGATGCCCAGAATCTTTATGAGTCGGATCCAGGACCAGACGCAGAAGGTTCTGACCATAATGTAGACCCTCATTCCCAAACTGTAACTCCTGTTGGTGGAGACAATGAGGAAGACGATGATAAGACTCAAATACCTGATTGGAGCGACAACTTTAGTTTTTTGTCAGGGCAGGAACAGGTTGGCTCTGAGGACGACGGGTGTGATAACGCACAGGGTGATGATGATGAGGTCGGAGATCCCACTTACTGTCAACCCACAGTCAGCCAAGAGATGAGGTCAGCAGAGGAGGTGGAGGAAGATGCTAGTGACGACGAGGTCAGGTTGCGCCTTCCTGGACAGAGACGTAGTACTGGAAGCACGTCAACAACTGCATCCTCAAACACAACTCTGCCTCTCACCACAAGTCGTGGTGGCTCTTCAGGTCGCATGGGTGCTAAGCCTTGCATAGCCTGGGCATTTTTTCAGATCGATAAAGATGACCCAACTCGTGTTATCTGTAACATTTGTCAGCAAAAGCTAAGTAGAGGCCAAAAAATACATAGTTTGAGTACTTCATGCATGAACCGGCACATGGACATGAAGCATAAGTTATAGTGGGAAGCTCAGTGTGCTACAATGCGGCCTAGCCGGCCGGGCCAATCACCGTCTGCCATATCTTGTGCATCCGCGGCCTCTTCATCCTCTGTGACTGGGGGGACAGCAGTCACACCTGTTTTGGGGCGCAGACCTGCCACCTCTTTACCCGCAACAGCCAGCGTGATTGGCAGGTCATCATTTTCTTTGGAGGTGGTAACACCAGCTGGTGTTGAGCGCTGTCCGACATCGATAGCACCACCTTTGGATCAAGGCAACCTAACATGTCCGCCTGCATCTTCCTCACAGACCGGCAGTTTGCCGGGGACACCCTTATCAACCCCGTCTAAGCACAATAGCCAGCCCTCGGTCCCTCAGATGTGGACAAGTAAAAGACCATTTCCTCCTAGCCATGAGAAAGCTAAGAGGTTGAATTTCACCATCTGCAAGCTCTTGGCTACAGAAATGCTGCCTTTCCGCCTGGTGGACACAGAGGATTTTCGAGACCTTATGTCCGTCGCAGTGTCCCAGTACCAGATGCCCAGTCGGCACTACTTCTCAAAGAAAGGTGTGCCTGCGCTCCACCAGCATGTCGCACACAACATCACCGCTTCTTTGAGAAACTCTGTGTGTGACAGGGTGCATTTCACCACAGACACTTGGACGAGTAGGCATGGACAGGGGCGTTACATGTCGCTGACTGGGCACTGGGTAACTATGGTGACAGCAGGACAAGGGGCTGCTGTCCAAGTCTTGCCGTCCCCACGAGTTGTGCGTCAATCCTCTTTATGTCAAAGTTCCTCCACTGCTTCTGCCTCCTCAACCTCCTCTCGGTCTTCCACCTGCACCCAAAGCCTGTCTGGTCATGCCACAAGCTTTCTAACTGCGCAGAAGGGATCCTGCACACCTCCTTACTATGCTGGCAGTAGGGCTCAACGTCATCAGGCGGTTTTTACATTGAAATGTCTGGGAAATGTGAGTCACACAGCTGAGGAGTTGTGGTCAGCTCTGGAGAACCAATTTCATGAATGGTTGTCTCCACTGGACCTGAAACCAGGGAAGGCCGTGTGCGACAATGCTGCAAACCTGGGTGCGGCCCTTCGCCGGGGCAATGTCACACACGTGCCTTGTATGGCTCACGTGTTGAACCTGGTTGTCCAGAAATTTTTAGCCCACTATCCCAAACTAGATGGCCTTCTGCAGAGGGCACGGTCGCTGTGTGCTCACTTCCGCCGTTCGCATCCCGCAGCTCAGCGACTTACATCTCTACAGAAATCGTTGGGCCTGCCACTTCACCGGCTAAAATGCGATGTGCCTACCCGGTGGAATTCAACTCTGCACATGTTGCAGCGACTGTGGCAGCACCGACAAGCCCTGGTGCAATACGTTCTGACGTATAGCCTGGGCCAACGAGATTCAGAGGTGGGGCAAATCACGCTGGAGGAGTGGTCTCAGATCAGGGACCTATGCACCCTTCTGCACAGTTTTGAAATGGCGACGAAGATGTTTAGTGCTGACGATGCCATTATCAGCATGACTATTCCGGTGATTTACATGCTGGAGCACATGTTAAACAGAATTCGGAGTCAGGTGGTGGCACAAGAGGAGGTGGAGGAAGTAGAGGAGGAGGAGTTGTATGCGGAAGGGCTAACATCTGCAAGGTCCAGACGGTCGGCAGCACCAAGGCGGCAGGCATGTGAGGGTGGGGGAGATGGTTTTACCAGGGCGCATGGTAGCAGCCAAACTAGTGAGGAAGGTGCAGGAGCCCAGGAAGAAGTGGAGGACGAACTGATGGAAGACTCATCAGATGAGGGAGACCTTGATCACATTTCTGTTGTGCGAGGTTGGGGGGAGAGGACAGAGGAAGGAAGCATGATTGTTACCTCGCCACCAACACAACAGGGACTTGGTGCTCCTGGATGCGCAACACACATGAGTGCCTTCTTGCTGCACTACCTGCAACATGACCCTGGAATTGTGAGAATTAGAAATAATCCTGACTACTGGGTTGCCACACTGTTAGATCCCCGGTACAAAAGTAAATTTGCAGAAATTATTCCTGCCATAGAAAGGGATGCACGCATGCAGGAGTATCAGCAGAGACTGTTGCAGAATCTTACATGTGCTTTTCCACAAAATACCAGTGGTGCACGTAGTGAATCTCACAGTTCCAACTTGCCAACCGTGGGACCGTCAAGTGTTCAGCACTCAAACCGTAACAGAACCACAGTATCTGCTGGTAACATCAATTTTGCGGAATCATTTCACCACTTTTTTAGCCCATCCTTTGCAAGGCCACAGGAGACAAGAAGTCTGACACATAGTCAACACCTGGAGACGATGGTACAGGAGTATCTCCAAGTAAACATTGAAGCCACGACTGTGTCACTGGACCCTTGCTCTTTTTGGGCTTCCAATCTGGATAAATGGCCGGAGCTAGCCACTTACGCCTTGGAGATCTTGTCATGCCCCGCAGCCAGCGTTCTGTCTGAACGTGTGTTTAGCGCTGCTTGTGGTGTGCTGACAGATAAGCGCACGCGGCTCTCCACTGATAATGTAGACAGACTCACGTTCATAAAGATGAACAAATCATGGATCCGAAACGACTTTTCTACCCCTGTGTCATCCTGGGGAGAGTAAAAGCTTGATGATTGGTTAAAATCACCCTACCAACCGTTTTAAGCTTTCAAATTACTAATCATGTTTATCTGTATCTTGACTGGAAAATAATTTGGGCTTTGTAGCAGTGTGCAGCACTGATCCTATTAGGCCATCTATACTAAAGCTTCACCAGATTTAAAATTAAAAATAATTTTTAGCTGCATCTAGCCCGGAAAATAATTTTGGGGCTCCGAGATGCGCAAGGCACATAAGTGCCTTCTTGCTGCACTACCTGCAGCATGACCCTCATATTTTCAGAATTCGAAGTAATCA
Source organism: Phyllobates terribilis (assembly GCF_046119375.1). Taxonomy (NCBI): domain Eukaryota; kingdom Metazoa; phylum Chordata; class Amphibia; order Anura; family Dendrobatidae; genus Phyllobates; species Phyllobates terribilis. The sequence goes on from NW_027362761.1 coordinate 549,202,338, forward strand.
TGACTACTGGGTTGCCACACTCTTAGATCCCCCAAACTTTTCCATCAACCTTTTCATTTTAATAAAGACCAAAAAAATGGTCACTTTTGAAATTATAAGCATTAGCAGGTTGTTAGAAACTGAAATCAAACAGTTTTCAACTCAAAACTTTATTCTAGGTGATGTTACATTTTCACATAGGACCCCTTGTTCGAAAGGAGCTTCTGAACTCTCTCGTCCATTGAATTTGTCAGGTTTTGGATGGTTTCTGCTTCAATTGTTTTGCATGAGGACAGAATACCCTCCCAGAGCTGTTGCTCAGATGTGAACTGCCTCCCGCCATCATAGACACTCCTTTTAATGATGCTCCAAAGGTTCTGAATGGGGTAGAGGTCAGGGGAGCATGGGGGTCACACCATAAGTTTGTCCCCTTTTATGCCCATATCAGCCAGAGATGCAGATGTTTTATGTGCAGCATGAGATGGTGCATTATCATGCAGAAAAATGATCTTGCTGTGAAATACACGGTTCTTCTTCTTGAACCATGGCAGGAAGTGCTGTTTGAGAAAATCCACATACATTATGGAGTTCATCTTTAGCGCCTTCAGGGATCCTAAAGGGGCCGACAATCTCTCTCCCCATGATTCCAGCCCAAAACATTACTCCACCTCCTCCTTGTTGGCGCTGTAGCCGTGTTTGCGTGGGGTGTCCATCAATCAGCCATCCTCCACTCCGTCCATCTGGACCATCGAGCGCTGCACGGCACTCATCCGTGAACAAAACAGTTTTGAAATCAGTCTTCATGTAATGTTTGGCCCACTGGAGCCGTTTCTGCTTGTGTGAAGTGGATAGAGGAGGTCGACAGGATGGCGCATGCACAGCTGCAAACCTCTGAAGGACCCTGCATCTTGTTGTTCGGGGGACGTTGGAGGCACAAGCAGCTTCAAAAACTTGTCTGCTGCTATGACAAGGCTTTTTTGCCGCTGCTCTTTCAACCTGACGTAATTGCCTGTAGGAAAGAGTCCTCAATTTGCCCTTATCAGCACGCACACGTGTGTACTGTGAATCAGCTACATACTTCTTGATTGCCAAGACACTTCATCCTGATCATCGCACAATGTTGATTGTAGTCATGCCTTGACCTAAACACTCCACAATTTGTTGCTTCTCAGCAGCCGACACATCCTTTTTCTTTCCCATTTTGGCAGAAAATGTAGGCTGCTTAATAATGTGAGAGAGCCTTCTTAAGTAGTCTTGCCTTTCATTGGACACACCTGCCAAACTAATTAGCACAGGTGTCTGCAATTGCTTACAGTGATATAAAGAGCCCTGACACACATCACCATCAATGAGTTTAACTGACATACAAACAAATTCTTCCCTTATCACTCCTAAACACTTTTTGTATAATAATTTGGAACGCAGTGTACATGTGCTTTTCCACAAAATACCAGTGGTTCACGTAGTGAATCTTACAGTTCTAACTTGCCAACCGTGGTCTGTATGGAGTTGTTCAATAAAGGGCCCAAAATTAAGATAACATAGATGGGAGAGGTCTCTATGAATAGGAATTCCTAAGTATTTGATACCCTGTGAGGGCCAGGCAAAGGGAAAGTTGGACTGGATGGAATCCTATATGGATTTGGGGAGGGAGACATCGAGGGCCTCAGACTTCGCTGCATTGATTTTAAAATTTTACCATGTAACAAAGTGATCTATTTCAGCCATAACAGCATGGATGGATATATGTGATTGAGTGATATATACTAGGACATCATCAGCAAATAGAGAGCACTTGTACTCGGTGCCTCCCACCTCAATCCACCTAATATTGGGGTTATGGCGAATTGATGAGAGCAGGTGCTCCGTTACTAGGATGTATAAGAGAGGGGACAGAGGACATCACTGCCTTGTCCCATTAGTGATTGTGAAAGGTGATGAAAATGTTCTGACGCACCCCCTGGGCCTTGGGACACCCGGAGCCGGACCCTTTTTGGTGGATGCTGGTGGTTGTAGTCTTCGTGGCGGCGACCCAGTTCCGTGGCTCAGGGCGGTCAAACCAGTGGCGGAACTATTTATGTGGTTTTCATGTTTAAATGTCCGACTACGCCACCCGTGGATTGCGGTCAGAGTGAACCGCCGCTACAGGGCAGACCACTGAGGCTGGTGTTGTGGGTGCAGCAGAGCGTAGCATAACTCTCCACGGGAGGAGTATAGCCTCAGGGCAGTGTATGCGGAGGATGGGGGTGATGGTGCAGGGCAGCAGCAGTAACGACACGGAGTCAGTGATGCAGTCCAGGGCCTTTACTCACAGTTCTTATTATCCAGACCACGTCTGCAGGTAACGGCTGCCCACGTTGTACTGTGCTCACCAGGTGAGGGGCTCAGACAACTCCCAGATAACTTTGGAGCACTTCACAGGACCCCCTTTGTGTGTCCTTTGTCTGGCCTTTCTTACCAACACTTCTGTCCGGCTGCCTCGGGCCTCCTCTTGGTAAATTTGGCGCCAGTTTCCCTGACCCTATGTGGTGCCTTCCTAGCGGGTGTAGCGAGGGGCTGCACCACATAAAATGTCAGAGCCTCCGGTTTCTAGCTGAGGGTCGTTTCCTGCCTCCACTAGTTCGGGGACCGGTCTCCCCCTTTGGCCTGACCCCTCCACGCAGGTGGATTCGGGCGTGCGGTGGCGACTCGCCCGTCCGCACCCCTGGGAACCCTTCATTCCTCGTTCCTGGAGCCTTCTCCGCTCCTCTTCCTTCCTTCTCCCTCTTCCAGGCCTGGGCCTCTGTTACTAGGCCCGCCTCCGGAGCAGAGCTCATGCAGAGCCCCTGCTCCCTGCCACTTCTGCTCAGACTTCTCTGCACTGAACTAAGATGGTGCCCACCTTTTATACTCCCTTCTCAATGCACCCAGGAACTGCTTCCTCCCTGCTCCTGCACTACAGGGTTCCCCTTCCTCAGTGTTCCCTCCCCCCACTCCAGCCAGGGACAGGGACTGTCATGCCCATCTCAGGGGCATATTGGTCGCCCTGCCCCACGGCAATGTGGTGTAATGCATGCAGGTGTCGGGTCCTGATCCACACTCCATCCTTACCTGAGAGTGAGATATCACACCTCTGGGTGAGGTGCAATACGTCTGTAGCAACCGAGCCCTCAGGGTGCTACAGTTCCATTTATCTTCAGCCTAGGTGACGTATTGCGATACAGGGCCGTGATTTTGGCTATAAAAGGGTCCCCTAGACCCCTACCCCAAGCTTTTTAAGAGAATCATATATGGCGTGCCAGGAGACTCTATGGAATGCTTTCTCAGCATCCAACGAGAGTATCTAATTACAAATTTTTAACTGCATCTAGCCCAGGAAATACTTTGTGCCTAGTAGCAGTGTCTGCTAGTGAGCGGATTATCCCGGCTGTTAAGCAAGCTGCACCACCTGTAGTTTAGACACTTAATTTTTTCAAAGGAAATGCTTCGGGACCATGGGATACTTAGTGAAGAGCATCAGGAGGCACCCCAAGGCATAGGGGCTGGGACTGGCAGTAGGATGCCTTGCGGTGGACAGCCGAGCTCGATCCTTATAAAAGCTTTTTAACTGCAGCAGCTTTAGTGGACGCTACTGGAGCTGGAATTACCGCGGCTGCTGGCATGAGACTTGCCCTCCAATAGATCCTTGTAAATGGATTTAAAGTGTATTCATTCAAATTAGAGAGACAATTTAAATTAAAAAGCTTAGAGCTGCCTCCACCACAGGGGGGCTCGCTCGACCCACCAGCGGACAGGCACCAGTATTGGGAGAGGGGGGCTGGCCGTCAGGGTTCACCGCGGCTCTGGCACAAACCCGGCGACACGGAGGTGGCACGGGCAGGAGCGGACTGGCCGTGTCGGCTTCTCACTTTTTGGATTTTAGAAGGGCATGACATGCCTATATCTGTGTCTCCCCCTCCTTTTACTCCTCCACCTCTTTTATTTTCGCATGACTATATGTACTTGTCACTTTTCCATGTGTTAGTTATGTCTTCTGAGCAGTTTGTCAGCTTTTGGACACCTTTGAAGGTGTTTTCTATGTGTTTCTATGTGTTTTTGTTTGCCTGCCATTGGTTTTAACGGTGTTCGAAGGTGTTCGACGAACAGTTCGACGAACAGTTCGGCGAACACACGGGTGTTCGACGAACCGAACCGAACTCGAACACTACGGGGGTGGCTCAACACTAATGAAGACCTGGAAAAGGTCGAAATGTTTGACTTATGTTACATATGTCTGTATTATCTAATTACATGTCTACTGGATGCCTGCATGCAGAATAAAAACCTAACACCATTGAAATAAGGGTGTGCAGTGACTTTCTTTCTCCATATACTAGGGGTCCACATCCCGTTCCACCATCACCTCGCAACGTCAACTGTGTGCACGATAATTCACTTTATCTATTATCCAATGGCTTGCATCAGCCATGACAAAGTAGTTGGTGGGCTTTAATGAGTTGGCCAACTTATGCACTAAGTACCTTTGTTTTATAAGTATAGTCTAAATAGCAGTAATGCATCCCAAATTTCATATATTCAATGCCTGCATACTTCTTAGCACTTACAGAGGCTGCTGTATGCTTTTGCTTGTATATTATGCAGTCACAGCAGCTTGCACATGTTCACTCTTGCTTCGCTGCATTCGGATTTACTGGTCAGTTTTTTTTTTTTTTTTTGTAGTATACTATTGGAGGTGTCAATACATATTTAGCTGTGCACTACTCCCATCAGCCTAAGGTCTCTGTTTCCAGCATGTGTGGTGTCCGTTTTTCTCACAGATACCACATGTATCCATTATAAACTATGGTGTATGCAAATGTCCGTGTTTTCACAAGGACCATGTGTCCATGCAAACCACAAGGAAACATGTCTGTTCTTTTCTGGCAACATGGATGACAAGGGCCAATACAAGTCTATGGGTCCGTGAAAAACACATAAAGAACACAGATGGCTACATCAATGTATAATGCTTGTGATGTCCGTGTTTAACATTGCAACGTATAGGAGACACTTTGTAATTTATTTATTTCTTTATCCTTATCGGAAAAAAAAATGATGACACTGATTGTAAAATCGGACACAAGGATGGCACACTGATAACACCCGTACCAGTTTTTCACATGTGTTTATATGGACGTGTGAAAGAGGTCTAAGGCTGTTTTTAATTTTTGCTGGTAGTTTCTCTCACCTGCCTTCCTTAGCACTTAGCCTCTTGGCACACCAGGTGCCCTTTTTCTTTGTATCCTCTCTTTCTCCTGTATTCAGTCATTAATTTAAATGGCTCTGCAGGTTGTAGTGAATTTTTTTCAGGATAATTGCATCTGACCATAATTCCACAATCTGCTTTATCAGGAACACTTGGCACTCGCCCATTGCTCATCCTGTGCACAGGCTCGGATCTGAGCCATTCTTCTGCATACATTTCTCACTAGTAGTCACACACGGAACTTTGTCTACACCAACAGCTTTTTCTATATCCTTCTTGTCTTTGTAAAATCTCCTTTTCCCAATTGTCTTGGCCATTCATACAAAAACATTCCATACTTGCTTATGCAAGGGCCAGTTAAATTATAAGTTCCCGGCATAATGCAAACAAAAAACAGAGTTGATCCAGCTTCTTGTAAATTTTCAGGCTTATTGAAAAATAGGAGAACTTTTAAAACATGCTATTTAAAAAAAGCAACATGGCAGCTACACATTTCAAACGCACACAGTGTTCTTCGTGACAAGAAAGGCAGTGTGCGTTTGAAACATATTCACACCGGGTCCATTAGATCCTATGCTTCTATGCCCCTAGAGTATAGGTGAGCTGGTTTTTCTTTTTTCTTATAATGCAAACCACCCCCAATTTATATGAAACATTAGAGAGGAAGAGGACCAGAACTCTAGTGCCACCTACAGAAAGTAGCAATCCTAAAAGTCAATTGTGACCATTTAACGAGCCTTATCACATGACTTTGGATATAAGCCAGAACCATAAACTCAATTTGCAGGCACTGTGTTTCGGGGTACTGCCCCTCGTCAGTGCAAAGTGTGAGTTCTGGTTTGGCTGGGTGAGAGGCGTCAGACCGGTATCAAAGAAATCACAATTGACTTTTAGGATTACTACTTCCTGTAGGTGGCATTAGAGTTCTGGTCCTCTTCCTCTCTGAAGAGATAATTTGCATATTTCCCAGAGGAGCATTGAGACTTTAAAAGTCTCCTCACCGTGACATGCTTAACATGTTGCTCTCCGCAAGGAGAAATGTTACCCCTTAGATATGAAACATCATAAAGTTGCAAATTATTGATAAACTTCCACTTGCAAAACTATTATTTGCAAGTTGGTTAAACGGTTAGCATGCAAAATACAGATTTACTATCAGGATCTAATCCCAATGCACAATGTTATTAAACAGCCTATAGGTCACATAATAAAATTCCAACACCCCATTCTACCATAAAATCTCAAGGGCTGACTGCTCTACCAGATGAATAAGAAGTGTTACTTGAAAGGTAGCATAGTCACTCCTAGCACTTTTTTCGTACAGCACTAGATTCAAATGCACCGGTCAACATGAGCATGAAATTTTCATAAGCTTTATTTAAACACTAAATAACAGTAAAATTATTGCCCTATATCCTTTATATATTAACGGCAATCTAACATGTCCAGAAATTATATATAAGTCCAACACCATTCTACACAGTGCTAAAGATTCATTGAGTGTGCTAATGGTGTCAGATGTGGCTGTGTAGGCTTCCTCATAATGCCCTGGAGCAATCAGATAAAATAGTCTAACCTAGCTAATCAGGAGGTCTATCACATCCAGCATAAAAAATAGGAGCCAAAAAAGGAGTACCATTTTATTCTTGTGCTGTGTAGGGATAGGAGCTCAGAGCACATAGCATAGGGATAGAAAGAGACCTAATGTGATAGTGGTGTACTTCATCAGTGCTGATGTAGCAGATTGAGAATGGCAGTGATAGTCTCAGTATATTAACGCTAATTCAAAGATCGAAGTGATATATATAGTGAACTGCGGTAGCTGTACAGTCACTCAGTTTGACTTACAATTGACTAAGTTGTGATATGCATTAATAACATCTTAATAGCTGCATAAAGACAGTTACAGTTTTTTTTTGCCTACCTATTTCATTACTTAATTTTCATAATTGGACACTACATAACTAAACTGAAGTTTGTCATAACATTTAAGAGGTGTTCCTACCTCCTGGCATTCGTTTTTCCATGGTTCTCTTTGACCAGGGGAATTAATCTGCTTTAACTCAAAATTTGTAAATAAATTATTACCGCAAATTGAGACATGTAACTGTGCCGGTCTGTTTTGCCATACCTGTTTAAATTGTCAAATTGGAGACACATACATGCCACTCTGATATTATAGGTAGGCTGTTGTTGAATTATTTTTTTTGTTCATTACGTGAACCCTGCGAGTACCTAGCATATATGGTTGATGTCTATAAGTCTATTAAAGAGGAGAAAGCAGAATGCTAATGCAGTACATGTCCCATTGCTCATCTCAATCACAGCTGATAATGTAGCTTCTGACACAGACATCATCAGCTGGAGAAAGTATTCTACTGAGACCACCTCCTCCATCGCCATAGCTCTTAATATTGTACAGAGCTGAAATTCCATTCCATCAATGACATATGTTTCCGTTTTGCCACATAGACTTCTAACCCACAGTCCCTCAGGGGTTATGGAATATTCTACATCAAAACAACTTCTTCTTAATTTATTGGAAGAGATGAACAGTCAGCCTTTGTTTGGATTAATTGTTAAAAGGCTTAGCGACTGTAAACCATAGCTTCTTCACTTTGAAAACAGTAGTCCCGTTTTGTCTCCCTAAAAAGAAAAAAAAGGATAATTTTTCACTCCTAGCTGACAAAACCATAATTTCTTCACAATCAAAACAGTTCCTGTTTTGTCTTCATAAAAAAGGTATAATTTTTGATTGGCTTGATAAAAAGCCTTTGTAATTCTTTAATCATTTCGTAATTAGCAAACCTGTTGATACAAAAGCAAGGGTATTTTTTTCGCTTCTAGTTGAGAAGATATTACTTCTTCAAAACAGTACAATTGCTTCTTCATTTAGCAAAGTGCTAACCTCTTGATGCTCCTCCCAAAACAGGGATAATTTTTGTACACAACTATGTGAAAGTACCTCTGCTTCTTATGTTTTTTCTTATATTTATTATTAAAAAATCAATAAAAGTTGATTCATGATAAGCTGCTCTTGTAAAGAGAGTTGCCCCATACTAATGATAACAACATATAACCACAGTTGAGAGAATTTATTTGCGCGGCATTGAATTCTCCTCATTTTGCTGCCCTAGACAAGCTGGAAATCCAGCCCCGTATGATAGGGGAAGGGAAAAAAGAGGAGGCAGAGAGAACCAAATGGTGAGCTGCAGGAATGACAGGATGGATGAGTGGCGAGATGAGTATTATTTTAATTTTTCTTTTAATATCCAACATTTATTACGCTCTGAGGTCTGTAGAGATCCCAGAGCATCAAAAGGAACATTCAATCCACATCAAATAACTTCACTGCAAATTCAATTTCCCTTTAAAATCCTCATGATTTGACGAATTCGAATCTCGGCACATCTGCTCCCCTCTACCTATAACCTTTCATACCATCCATTGAAGTGAATGGACATTGGCTTTGGGCCATGCTTTATAACTGGATTTCCCTTAGCATGCCCTAGCAAAGCAAACAGAAATGGGTTTCCTAAAACAAGCAACCACTTTCATATAAAAACCAAATTCCTTTAAAATTACATTTCTGATGTTTGATGATTTTCTACATTTTGTCTTAATCTCCATAAAATCACTGAGAATCTTTACACACAATAACAAGATGAGCCGGTCTCCAGTTAAGTTCAGAATGAGCAGCGAGACAATTGTAACTTTATTAGTTGCCTACTGTGTGCGAATGAGTCACCCGAGACTGTTAACACCTGGATTTAGAGTTGAAATATTAAAACACATTGAAGAAATTTGGTTCTTTGAATTACACAATAATAGTCTTTTTGCAACATAAATAATCCGAAAATATCATTTTCAAGCAATAAAAACAATGTTAATTGACCGTGATAAAGATCTTGTTGTGAAATATTTCCCAATTTCCCTACTTGGCAATAATGCTGTATATAATATTCACAATTTACAAAGAGGTTAATCAGAAAGTGAATTACAGGATCGGATGACAGAAATTACTGCTTACTTGCTAATTTATGCCTTACACAATGGACTACTTTCACCACCGCCTGTACGCCGAGACTGTCGGCATTGCTCTTCTGTCTAAAATTACCTTTACATCTTGTGAGATTTTATTTGGACTGTGAATAAACCATGACTAAATAATACTTTGATGTTTTCACATTAAGTGCAGATCAGCCAAATATGTCCCAGTTGTGGCTCCACTAGGTAATATATTCTTGCCCAATGTTCTGTTTTTTCCATTGAACTATTATAAGTAAGTATTTTTTTAAGTTTTTAAACAACTTTTTGAAAGATATCTGTAAAGGAAGCCTTAAAGGATATTTCCACTTTTGCAACCATTGTTCCAATGCATCTAAATTAGTGATGTTTCTCTGGATCCCACGCCTTATCCTGACAAGTACTCGTAAATCTTTAATAAGACATAATAAATTCAGATAGTAGCATACCTTATCCCAAAAGAAAAGAGTGGAGGAAACTAAAAAACTAAGAAGGCAAGCAAGTAAATACTGGGAAATCGGCTACAGTGGATTCTGTATATGGGAATATGGTTGCATATGGACGGGAGGAGAAATGTGGCATCTGCAAAATACATGGGCATATTTCTGCATGTTGGACATGCTTTTTGTGGAGGACATACTAGATTTTTTATGGGATACATGTGAATCGTCTACCAGACCCTAATCCTGATTCTTAATCACTTACTGGACTTTTTGCAGCAATTATGATAAAACAGTTTTCTTTTCTTGCAGCTCTACTAGACCAGTCAGTGATGAGCTACTGCTATATAGTCTTTGATATTCATAAGTAGAGATGAGCGGTGTTCGAATCGAACTATTCGCCAATCTCAAATTCGAGCTGTTTTGGGCGGTGTTCGAGCCGTTCGACGAACCCGAACGATTTGAAAAAAATCTGGCTGTTCGAGGTTATGTTCGATAACTGTTCGTGAACCAAAATCGAAACTGGATATTTTCACAGTAATGCTGATAATCAATGTTAATACACAGTTTGAGTGTACAGCGGGGCGCGGGGAGGGGCATGGGATGGATCTCTACAGAAATAATGAAGATCTCCACTTTTTTTTCTCTTTCCCGCATTTACAGTGGGGAGGTGCAATCTGTCAGCCTATCAGCAGCGCACACACGGAGAGAAGTGCTTTTTTTCACACAAGCAAGGGCATGTGTCATTGGCAGTGTATGTCACATGTCATGGCCCTATAAGGCCCAGCCATTTTCCCCGTCGCCACCATTTTCTCACTGCTGCAGCTGAGTGTTAGACGGCACCGCTGCTGCTGTGTGCGCGCTATACAGTATAACTGTGTGAGTTGCAAGCGAATTGTATCTGAAATAGACAGATAGGTTGGGAGTAGTGTTGAGCCACCCCCGTAGTGTTCGAGTTCGGTTCGGTTCGTCGAACACCCGTGTGTTCGCCGAACTGTTCGTCGAACTGTTCGTCGAACACCTTCGAACACCGTTAAAACCAATGGCAGGCAAACAAAAACACATAGAAACACATAGAAAACACCTTCAAAGGTGTCCAAAAGCTGACAAACTGCTCAGAAGACATAACTAACACATGGAAAAGTGACAAGTACATATAGTCATGCGAAAATAAAAGAGGTGGAGGAGTAAAAGGAGGGGGAGACACAGATATAGGCATGTCATGCCCTTCTAAAATCCAAAAAGTGAGAAGCCGACACGGCCAGTCCGCTCCTGCCCGTGCCACCTCCGTGTCGCCGGGTTTGTGCCAGAGCCGCGGTAAACCCTGATGGCCAGCCCCCCTCTCCCAAAACTGGTGCCTGTCCGCTGGTGGGTCGAGCAAGCCCCCCTGTGGTGGAGGCAGCTCTAAGCTTTTTAATTTAAATTGTCTCTCTAATTTGAATGAATACACTTTAAATCCATTTACAAGGATCTATTGGAGGGCAAGTCTCATGCTAGCAGCCGCGTAATTCCAGCTCCAGTAGCGTCCACTAAAGCTGCTGCAGTTTAAAAGCTTTTATAAGGATCGAGCTCGGCTGTCCACCGCAAGGCATCCTACTGCCAGTCCCAGCCCCTATGCCTTGGGGTGCCTCCTGATGCTCTTCACTGAGTATCCCGTGGTCCCGAAGCATTTCCTTTGAAAAAATTAAGTGTCTAAACTACAGGTGGTGTAGCTTGCTTAACAGCCGGGATAATCCGCTGACTAGCAGACACTGCTACTAGGCACAAAGTATTTCCTGGGCTAGATGCAGTTAAAAATTTGTAATTAGATACTCTCGTTGGATGCTGAGAAAGCATTCCATAGAGTCTCCTGGCACGCCATATGTGATTCTCTTTAAAAGCTTGGGGTAGGGGTCTAGGGGACCCTTTTATAGCCAAAATCACGGCCCTGTATCACAATACGTCACCTAGGCTGAAGATAAATGGAACTGTAGCACCCTGAGGGCTCGGTTGCTACAGAGGTATTGCACGTCATCCAGAGGTGTGATATCTCACTCTCAGGTAAGGATGGAGTGTGGATCAGGACCCGACACCTGCATGCATTACACCACATTGCCGTGGGGCAGGGCGACCAATATGCCTCTGAGATGGGCACGACAGTCCCTGTCCCTGGCTGGAGTGGGGGGGGAGGGAACACTGAGGAAGGGGAACCCTGTAGTGCAGGAGCAGGGAGGAAGCAGTTCCTGGGTGCATTGAGAAGGGAGTATAAAAGGTGGGCACCATCTTAGTTCAGTGCAGAGAAGTCTGAGCAGAAGTGGCAGGGAGCAGGGGCTCTGCATGAGCTCTGCTCAAGAGGCGGGCCTAGTAACAGAGGCCCAGGCCTGGAAGAGGGAGAAGGAAGGAAGAGGAGCGGAGAAGGCTCCAGGAACGAGGAATGAAGGGATCCCAGGGGTGCGGACGGGCGAGTCGCCACCGCACGCCCGAATCCACCTGCGTGGAGGGGTCAGGCCAAAGGGGGAGACCGGTCCCCGAACTAGTGGAGGCAGGAAACGACCCTCAGCTGGAAACCGGAGGCTGTGACATTTTATGTGGCGCAGCCCCTCGCTACACCCGCTAGGAAGGCACCACATAGGGTCAGGGAAACTGGCGCCAAGTTTACCAAGAGGAGGCCCGAGGCAGCCGGACAGAAGGGTTGGTAAGAAAGGCCAGACAAAGGACACACAAAGGAGGTCCTGTGAAGCGCTCCAAAGTTATCTGGGAGTTGTCTGAGCCCCTCACCTGGTGAGCACAGTACGACGTGGGCAGCCGTTACCTGCAGACGTGGTCTGGATAATAAGAACTGTGAGTAAAGGCCCTGGACTGCATCACTGACTCCGTGTCGTTACTGCTGCTGCCCTGCACCATCACCCCCATCCTCCGTATACACTGCCCTGAGGCTATACTCCTCCCGTGGGCAGTTATGCTACGCTCTGCTGCACCCACAACACCAGCCTCAGCGGTCTGCCCTGCAGCGGCGGTTCACTCTGACCGCAATCCACGGGTGGTGTAGTCGGACATTTAAACATCAAAACCACATAAATAGTTCCGCCACTGGTTTGACCACCCTGAGCCACGGAACCGGGTCGCCGAAACGAAGACTACAACCACCAGCATCCACCAAAAAGGGTCTGGCTCCGGGTGTCCCAAGGCCCAGGGGGTGCATCAGAACATTTTCATCACCTTTCACAATCACCAATGGGACAAGGCAGGGATGTCCTCTGTCCCCTCTCTTATACATCCTAGTGATGGAGCACCTGCTCTCATCAATTCGCCATAACCCCAATATTAGGTGGATTGAGGTGGGAGGCACCGAGTACAAGTGCTCTCTATTTGCTGATGATGTCCTAGTATATATCACTCAATCACATATATCCATCCATGCTGTTATGGCTGAAATAGATCACTTTGTTACATGGTCAAATTTTAAAATCAATGCAGCGAAGTCTGAGGCCCTCGATGTCTCCCTCCCCAAATCAATATAGGATTCCATCCAGTCCAACTTTCCCTTTGCCTGGCCCTCACAGGGTATCAAATACTTAGGAATTCCTATTCATAGAGACCTCTCCCATCTATGTTATCTTAATTTTGGGCCCTTTATTGAACAACTCCATACAGACCACGGTTGGCAAGTTAGAACTGTAAGATTCACTACGTGAACCACTGGTGTTTTGTGGAAAAGCACATGTACACTGCGTTCCAAATTATTATGCAAAAAGTGTTTAGGAGTGATAAGGGAAGAATTTGTTTGTTTGTCAGTTAAACTCATTGATGGTGATGTGTGTCAGGGCTCTTTATATCACTGTAAGCAATTGCAGACACCTGTGCTAATTAGTTTGGCAGGTGTGTCCAATGAAAGGCTACTTAAGAAGGCTGTCTCACATTATTAAGCAGCCTAGATTTTCTGCCAAAATGGGAAAGAAAAAGGATGTGTCGGCTGCTGAGAAGCAACAAATTGTGGAGTGTTTAGGTCAAGGCATGACTACAATCAACATTGTGCGATGATCAGGATGAAGTGTCTTGGCAATCAAGAAGTATGTAGCTGATTCACAGTACACATGTGTGCGTGCTGATAAGGGCAAATTGAGGACTCTTTCCTACAGGCAATTACGTCAGGTTGAAAGAGCAGCGGCAAAAAAGCCTTGTCATAGCAGCAGACAAGTTTTTGAAGCTGCTTGTGCCTCCAACGTCCCCCGAACAACAAGATGCAGGGTCCTTCAGAGGTTTGCAGCTGTGCATACGCCATCCTGTCGACCTCCTCTATCCACTTCACACAAGCAGAAACGGCTCCAGTGGGCCAAACATTACATGAAGACTGATTTCAAAACTGTTTTGCTCACGGATGAGTGCCATGCAGCGCTCGATGGTCCAGATGGATGGAGTGGAGGATGGCTGGTTGATGGACACCCCACGCAAACACGGCTACAGCGCCAACAAGGAGGAGGTGGAGTAATGTTTTTGCCTGGAATCATGGGGAGAGAGATTGTCGGCCCCTTTAGGATCCCTGAAGGCGCTAAATATGAGAGTTCAGAAGCTCCTTTCGAACAAGGGGTCCTATGTGAAAATGTAACATCACCTAGAATAAAGTCTTGAGTTGAAAACTGTTTGATTTCAGTTTCTAACAACCTGCTAATGCTTATAATTTCAAAAATGACCATTTTTTTGGTCTTTATTAAAATGAAAAGGTTGATCGAAAAGTTTGGGGGATCTAAGAGTGTGGCAACCCAGTAGTCATGATTACTTCGAATTCTGACAATATGAGGGTCATGCTGCAGGTAGTGCAGCAAGAAGGCACTTATGTGTCTTGCGCATCTCGGAGCCCCAAAATTATTTTCCGGGCTAGATGCAGCTAAAAATTATTATTAATTTTAAATCTGGTGAAGCTTTAGTATAGATGGTCTAATAGGATCAGTGCTGCACACTGCTACAAAGCCCAAATTATTTTCCAGTCAAGATACAGATAAACATGATAAGTAATTTTAAATCTGGTGGAGCTTATTATAGATGGCCTAATAGAATCAGTGCTGCACACTGCTACAAAGCCCAAATTATTTTCCAGCCAAGATACAGATAAACATGATTAGTAATTTGAAAGCTTAAAACGGTTGGTAGGGTGATTTTAACCAATCATCAAGCTTTTACTCTCCCCAGGATGACACAGGGGTAGAAAAGTCGTTTCGGATCCATGATTTGTTCATCTTTATGAACGTGAGTCTGTCTACATTATCAGTGGAGCGCCGCGTGCGCTTATCTGTCAGCACACCACCAGCAGCGCTGAACACACGTTCAGACAGAACGCTGGCTGCGGGGCATGACAAGATCTCCAAGGCGTAAGTGGCTAGCTCCGGCCATTTATCCAGATTGGAAACCCAAAAAGAGCAAGGGTCCAGTGACACAGTCGTGGCTTCAATGTTTACTTGGAGATACTCCTGTACAATCGTCTCTAGGCGTTGACTATGTGTCAGACTTCTTGTCTCCTGTGGCCTTGCAAAGGATGGGCTAAAAAAGTGGTGAAATGATTCCGCAAAATTGATGTTACCAGCAGATACTGTGGTTCTGTTACGGTTTGAGTGCTGAACACTTGACGGTCCCACGGTTGGCAAGTTGGAACTGTGAGATTCACTACGTGCACCACTGATATTTTGTGGAAAAGCACATGTAAGATTCTGCAACAGTATCTGCTGATACTCCTGCATGCGTGCATCCCTTTCTATGGCAGGAATAATTTCTGCAAATTTACTTTTGTACCGGGGATCTAACAGTGTGGCAACCCAGTAGTCAGGATTATTTCTAATTCTCACAATTCGAGGGTCATGTTGCAAGTAGTGCAGCAAGAAGGCACTCATGTGTGTTGCGCATCCAGGAGCACCAAGTCCCTGTTGTGTTGGTGGCGAGGTAACAATCATGCTTCCTTCCTCTGTCCTCTCCCCCCAACCTCGCACAACAGAAATGTGATCAAGGTCTCCCTCATCTGATGAGTCTTCCATCAGTTCGTCCTCCACTTCTTCCTGGGCTCCTGCACCTTCCTCACTAGTTTGACTGCTACCATGCACCCTGGTAAAACCATCTCCCCCACCCTCACATGCCTGCCGCCTTGGTGCTGCCGACCGTCTGGACCTTGCAGATGTTAGCCCTTCCGCATACAACTCCTCCTCCTCTACTTCCTCCACCTCCTCTTGTGCCACCACCTGACTCCGAATTCTGTTTAACATGTGCTCCAGCATGTAAATCACCAGAATAGTCATGCTGATAATGGCATCGTCAGCACTAAACATCTTCGTCGCCATTTCAAAACTGTGCAGAAGGGTGCATAGGTCCCTGATCTGAGACCACTCCTCCAGCGTGATTTGCCCCACCTCTGAATCTCGTTGGCCCAGGCTATACGTCAGAACGTATTGCACCAGGGCTTGTCGGTGCTGCCACAGTCGCTGCAACATGTGCAGAGTTGAATTCCACCGTGTAGGCACATCGCATTTTAGCCGGTGAAGTGGCAGGCCCAACGACTTCTGTAGAGATGTAAGTCGCTGAGCTGCGGGATGCGAACGGCGGAAGTGAGCACACAGCGACCGTGCCCTCTGCAGAAGGCCATCTAGTCTGGGATAGTGGGCTAAAAATTGCTGGACAACCAGGTTCAACACGTGAGCCATACAAGGCACGTGTGTGACATTGCCCCGGCGAAGGGCCGCACCCAGGTTTGCAGCATTGTCGCACACGGCCTTCCCTGGTTTCAGGTCCAGTGGAGACAACCATTCATGAAATTGGTTCTCCAGAGCTGACCACAACTCCTCAGCTGTGTGACTCACATTTCCCAGACATTTCAATGTAAAAACCGCCTGATGACGTTGAGCCCTACTGCCAGCATAGTAAGGAGGTGTGCAGGATCCCTTCTGCGCAGTTAGAAAGCTTGTGGCATGACCAGACAGGCTTTGGGTGCAGGTGGAAGACCGAGAGGAGGTTGAGGAAGCAGAAGCAGTGGAGGAACTTTGACATAAAGAGGATTGACGCACAACTCGTGGGGACGGCAAGACTTGGACAGCAGCCCCTTGTCCTGCTGTCACCATAGTTACCCAGTGCCCAGTCAGCGACATGTAACGCCCCTGTCCATGCCTACTCATCCAAGTGTCTGTGGTGAAATGCACCCTGTCACACACAGAGTTTCTCAAAGAAGCGGTGATGTTGTGTGCGACATGCTGGTGGAGCGCAGGCACACCTTTCTTTGAGAAGTAGTGCCGACTGGGCATCTGGTACTGGGGCACTGTGACGGACATAAGGTCTCGAATATCCTCTGTGTCCACCAGGCGGAAAGGCAGCATTTCTGTAGCCAAGAGCTTGCAGATGGTGAAATTCAACCTCTTAGCTTTCTCATGGCTAGGAGGAAATGGTCTTTTACTTGTCCACATCTGAGGGACCGAGGGCTGGCTATTGTGCTTAGACGGGGTTGATAAGGGTGTCCCCGGCAAACTGCCGGTCTGTGAGGAAGATGCAGGCAGACATGTTAGGTTGCCTTGATCCAAAGGTGGTGCTATCGATGTCGGACAGCGCTCAACACCAGCTGGTGTTACCACCTCCAAAGAAAATGATGACCTGCCAATCACGCTGGCTGTTGCGGGTAAAGAGGTGGCAGGTCTGCGCCCCAAAAGAGGTGTGACTGCTGTCCCCCCAGTCACAGAGGATGAAGAGGCCGCGGATGCACAAGATATGGCAGACGGTGGTTGGCCCGGCCGGCTAGGCCGCATTGTAGCACACTGAGCTTCCCACTGCAACTTATGCTTCATGTCCATGTGCCGGTTCATGCATGAAGTACTCAAACTATGTATTTTTTGGCCTCTACTTAGCTTTTGCTGACAAATGTTACAGATAACACGAGTTGGGTCATCTTTATCGATCTGAAAAATTGCCCAGGCTATGCAAGGCTTAGCACCCATGCGACCTGAAGAGCCACCACGACTTGTGGTGAGAGGCAGAGTTGTGTTTGAGGATGCAGTTGTTGACGTGCTTCCAGTACTACGTCTCTGTCCAGGAAGGCGCAACCTGACCTCGTCGTCACTAGCATCTTCCTCCACCTCCTCTGCTGACCTCATCTCTTGGCTGACTGTGGGTTGACAGTAAGTGGGATCTCCAACCTCATCATCATCACCCTGTGCGTTATCACACCCGTCGTCCTCAGAGCCAACCTGTTCCTGCCCTGACAAAAAACTAAAGTTGTCGCTCCAATCAGGTATTTGAGTCTTATCATCGTCTTCCTCATTGTCTCCACCAACAGGAGTTACAGTTTGGGAATGAGGGTCTACATTATGGTCAGAACCTTCTGCGTCTGGTCCTGGATCCGACTCATAAAGATTCTGGGCATCAGTGCAGATCATTTCCTCCTCTGGATTCACAGAAGCGCTGGAGTCGACCTCTGATTCCCAGGCTATAGTATGAGTAAACAGCTCTGCAGACTCAACCATCTGTTGTACCTCATACTCAGACGGGCAGCTGGAGATTTGGGAGCTGTGAGGAAGCAAGTGCGATTGGGGTGACACCTTTGAGGACTGGAGTATTTGTGATGTTGAAGTTGATGTGGAGGAGAGCCCACTTAAAGGAGCACTTGATATCCATTGAAGCACCTGCTGTTTTTGTGCCTCATCTGGAATTTGTAGCGATTGGCGTGGCCGTAAGAAAGGGATCTTATCACATTGTCCGCTAAAAGAAGTAGACATTTTAGTTCGGCTGGAAGATGGTCTTTCTTCTGCAGATGTTACTGTTGCTTTAACACCTACCCCACGGACACAACCTTTTTTCCCCTTCCCAACACGCCTATTCCCCTTTCCACCAGCAGCAGGCCTTTTTCCACTCATTTTGGTGGTTAACTAATTCACAACTCTGGAGTTGTTTGCACAAAAAAACAATGGATGGGAACCGAGCAGAGCTGAGTGGCCAAACTGTGGTATTAGGCCAAAACTATTGGCTGGGTTAGATGCAGAAAAAAATTATATTCAATTTGCAACCTGATGGAGGTCTGTATAGATGGATTAATAGAACAAGTCCCACACACAGCTAGAAGCCCAATATTTTTTCAGAGCTAGATGCAGAAAAAAATATATTCAGTTTGCAACCTGATGGAGGTCTGTATAGATGGATTAATTGAACAAGTCCCACACACAGCTAGAAGCCCAATATTTTTTCAGAGGTAGATGCAGAAAAAAATATATTCAGTTTGCAACCTGATGGAGGTCAGTATAGATGGACTAATACAACAAGTCCCACACACAGCTAGAAGCCCAATATTTTTTCAGAGGTAGATGCAGAAAAAAATATATTCAGTTTGCAACCTGATGGAGGTCAGTATAGATGGACTAATACAACAAGTCCCACACACAGCTAGAAGCCCAATATTTTTTCAGAGGAAGATGCAGAAAAAAATATATTCAGTTTGCAACCTGATGGAGGTCTGTATAGATGGATTAATAGAACAAGTCCCATACACAGCTAGAAGCCCAATATTTTTTCAGAGGTAGAAGCAGAAAAAAATATATTCAGTTTGCAACCTGATGGAGGTCTGTATAGATGGATTAATAGAACAAGTCCCACACACAGCTAGAAGCCCAATATTTTTTCAGAGGTAGATGCAGAAAAAAATATATTCAGTTTGCAACCTGATGGGGGTCTGTATAGATGGATTAATAGAACAAGTCCCACACACAGCTAGAAGCCCAATATTTTTTCAGAGGTAGATGCAGAAAAAAATATATTCAGTTTGCAACCTGATGGAGGTCAGTATAGATGGACTAATACAACAAGTCCCACACACAGCTAGAAGCCCAATATTTTTTCAGAGGTAGATGCAGAAAAAAATATATTCAGTTTGCAACCTGATGGAGGTCAGTATAGATGGACTAATACAACAAGTCCCACACACAGCTAGAAGCCCAATATTTTTTCAGAGGTAGATGCAGAAAAAAATATATTCAGTTTGCAACCTGATGGAGGTCTGTATAGATGGATTAATAGAACAAGTCCCATACACAGCTAGAAGCCCAATATTTTTTCAGAGGTAGAAGCAGAAAAAAATATATTCAGTTTGCAACCTGATGGAGGTCTGTATAGATGGATTAATAGAACAAGTCCCATACACAGCTAGAAGCCCAATATTTTTTCAGAGGTAGAAGCAGAAAAAAATATATTCAGTTTGCAACCTGATGGAGGTCTGTATAGATGGATTAATAGAACAAGTCCCACACACAGCTAGAAGCCCAATATTTTTTCAGAGGTAGATGCAGAAAAAAATATATTCAGTTTGCAACCTGATGGGGGTCTGTATAGATGGATTAATAGAACAAGTCCCACGCACAGCTAGAAGCCCAATATTTTTTCAGAGGTAGATGCAGAAAAAAATATATTCAGTTTGCAACCTGATGGAGGTCAGTATAGATGGACTTATACAACAAGTCCCACACACAGCTAGAAGCCCAATATTTTTTCAGAGGTAGATGCAGAAAAAAATATATTCAGTTTGCAACCTGATGGAGGTCAGTATAGATGGACTAATACAACAAGTCCCACACACAGCTAGAAGCCCAATATTTTTTCAGAGGTAGATGCAGAAAAAAATATATTCAGTTTGCAACCTGATGGAGGTCTGTATAGATGGATTAATAGAACAAGTCCCACACACAGCTAGAAGCCCAATATTTTTTCAGAGCTAGTTGCAGAAAAAAATTATATTCAATTTGCAACCTGATGGAGGTCAGTATAGATGGACTAATAGAATGATGCTATGCCAAAAAGATTTTACTTCACTAGGTGTAGTAAAAAAATTGGTATTCTATACACAGGTGGTATATCTTGCAACACAGATAGGCTACTCCACTGACTAACACACTCTGCAATAGGCCAAAAAGGATTAGCTTTGCTAGATTCAGCCAAATGCTGTGAAAAAAACTTGCACAGCACTGGCACAGACCTGCCGGGCAAAAACTGATAGGAACTGATGTAACCTAGTCCTGAAAAGGACTCCAATTACAATTAGTCTTTACTCCCACAATCTATCTATTTAAGAGCACAGACCTGCCTGATAAAAGTCGCAGGAAATGCTGTAACCTAGTCCTTAAAAGGACTGCAATCACAACTATTCCCTACTCCCAAGCTATCTGTAGATTTGTGCGAAAATTGGCTTGAAATTAACAAGGTATAGCGCACACAGCAACAGCGGTGCCGTCTAACACGCAGCTGCAGCAGTGAGAAAATGTTGGCGACGGGGAAAATGGCTTGGTCTTATAGGGCAAGGACATGTGACATACACTGCCAATGACACATGCCCTTGCTTGTGTGAAAAAAAGCACTTCGCTCCGTGTGTGCGCTGCTGATAGGCTGACAGATTGCACCTCCCCACTGCAAATGCGGGAAAGAGAAAAAAAAATGGAGATCTTCATTGTTCCTGCAGAGATCCATCCCCTGCCCCTCCCCCCACCCCGCTGTACACTCAAACTGCGTATTAACATTAATTTTCATCATTACTGAGAAAAAATCCAGTTATGATTTTGGTGCACGAACAGTTATCGAACATAACCTCGAACAGCCGAATTTTTATCAAATTGTTCGTGTTCGCCGAACGGCTCGAACACCGCCCAAAACAGCTCGAATTTGAGATTGGCGAACAGTTCGAGTAGAACAACGCTCATCTCTAGTTGGGAGTAGTGACTAGTTGTAATTGCAGCCCTTTTGAGAGCTAGGTTACATCAGTTCCTATCACTTTTTGCCAGGCTGGTCTGTTTCAGTGCTGTGCAAGAGCTTTTCACAGCATTTGGCTAAATCTAGCTAAGCAAATCCTTTTGGGCCTCTTGCAGTGTGTTTTAGTCAGTGGAGTAGCCTATCTGTGTTTCAAGCTCCACCACCTGTGTATGTAATACAAATTTTTTACTGCACCTAGCCAAGTAAAACCTTTTGGGCATATTAGCAGTGTGTGGTACTCATTCTATTAGGCCATCTATACTAAGCTCCACCAGCTTTCAAATTACTAATAATTTTTAGCTGCATCTTGCCTGGAAAATAATTTTGGGCATATTAGCAGTGTGTGGTACTCATTCTATGAGGCCATCTATACTAAGCTCCACCAGCTTTCAAATTACTAATAATTTTTAGCTGCATCTTGCCTGGAAAATAATTTTGGGCCTGTAGCAGTGTGTGGTACTCATTCTATTAGGCCATCTATACTAAGCTCCACCAGCTTTCAAGTTACTAATAATTTTTAGCTGCATCTTGCCTGGAAAATAATTTTGGGCATAGTAGCAGTGTGTGGTACTCATTCTATTAGGCCATCTATAGTAAGCTCCACCAGCTTTCAAATTACTAATAATTTTTAGCTGCATCTTGCCTGCAAAATAATTTTGGGCATAGTAGCAGTGTGTGGTACTCATTCTATTAGGCCATCTATACTAAGCTCCACCAGCTTTCAAATTACTAATAATTTTTAGCTGCATCTTGCCTGGAAAATAATTTTGGGCATTGTAGCAGTGTGTGGTACTCATTGTATTAGGCCATCTATACTAAGCTCCACCAGCTTTCAAATTACTAATAATTTTTAGCTGCATCTTGCCTGCAAAATAATTTTGGGCATAGTAGCAGTGTGTGGTACTCATTGTATTAGGCCATCTACACTAAGCTCCACCAGCTTTCAAATTACTAATAATTTTTAGCTGCATCTTGCCTGGAAAATTATTTTGGGCATAGTAGCAGTGTGTGGTACTCATTCTATTAGGCCATCTATACTAAGCTCCACCAGCTTTCAAATTACTAATAATTTTTAGCTGCATCTTGCTTGGAAAATAATTTTGGGCATAGTAGCAGTGTTTGGTACTCATTCTATTAGGCCATCTATACTAAGCTCCACCAGCTTTCAAATTACCAATAATTTTTAGCTGCATCTTGCCTGGAAAATAATTTTGGGCAAAGTAGCAGTGTGTGGTACTCATTCTATTAGGCCATCTATACTAAGCTCCACCAGCTTTCAAATTACTAATAATTTTTAGCTGCATCTTGCCTGGAAAATAATTTTGGGCATAGTAGCAGTGTGTGGTACTCATTCTATTAGGCCATCTATACTAAGCTCCACCAGCTTTCAAATTACTAATAATTTTTAGCTGCATCTTGCCTGGAAAATAATTTTGGGCATATTAGCAGTGTGTGGTACTCATTCTATGAGGCCATCTATACTAAGCTCCACCAGCTTTCAAATTACTAATAATTTTTAGCTGCATCATGCCTGGAAAATAATTTTGAGCCTGTAGCAGTGTGTGGTACTCATTCTATTAGGCCATCTATACTAAGCTCCACCAGCTTTCAAGTTACTAATAATTTTTAGCTGCATCTTGCCTGGAAAATAATTTTGTGCATAGTAGTAGTGTGTGGTACTCATTCTATTAGGCCATCTATAGTAAGCTCCACCAGCTTTCAAATTACTAATAATTTTTAGCTGCATCTTGCCTGGAAAATAATTTTGGGCAAAGTAGCAGTGTGTGGTACTCATTCTATTAGGCCATCTATACTAAGCTCCACCAGCTTTCAAATTACTAATAATTTTTAGCTGCATCTTGCCTGGAAAATAATTTTGGGCATAGTAGCAGTGTGTGGTACTCATTCTATTAGGCCATCTATACTAAGCTCCACCAGCTTTCAAATTACTAATAATTTTTAGCTGCATCTTGCCTGGAAAATAATTTTGGGCATATTAGCAGTGTGTGGTACTCATTCTATAAGGCCATCTATACTAAGCTCCACCAGCTTTCAAATTTCTAATAATTTTTAGATGCATCTTGCCTGTAAAGTAATTTTTGGGCATAGTAGCAGTGTGGGGTACTCATTCTTTTAGGCCATATATACTAAGCTCCACCTGCTTTCAAATTACTAATAATTTTTAGCTGCATCTTGCCGGGAAATTAATTTTGGGCCTGTAGCAGTGTGTGGTACTCATTCTATTAGGCCATCTATACTAAGCTCCACCAGCTTTCAAGTTACTAATAATTTTTAGCTGCATCTTGCCTGGAAAATAATTTTGGGCGAAGTAGCAGTGTGTGGTACTCATTCTATTAGGCCATCTATACTAAGCTCCACCAGCTTTCAAATTACTAATAATTTTTAGCTGCATCTTGCCTGGAAAATAATTTTGGGCAGAATAGCAGTGTGTGGTACTCATTCTATGAGGCCATCTATACTAAGCTCCACCAGCTTTCAAATTACTAATAATTTTTAGCTGCATCATGCCTGGAAAATAATTTTGGGCCTGTAGCAGTGTGTGGTACTCATTCTATTAGGCCATCTATACTAAGCTCCACCAGCTTTCAAGTTACTAATAATTTTTAACTGCATCTTGCCTGGAAAATAATTTTGGGCATAGTAGCAGTGTGTGGTACTCATTCTATTAGGCCATCTATAGTAAGCTCCACCAGCTTTCAAATTACTAATAATTTTTAGCTGCATCTTGCCTGGAAAATAATTTTGGGCAAAGTAGCAGTGTGTGGTACTCATTCTATTAGGCCATCTATACTAAGCTCCACCAGCTTTCAAATTACTAATAATTTTTAGCTGCATCTTGCCTGGAAAATAATTTTGGGCATAATAGCAGTGTGTGGTACTCATTCTATTAGGCCATCTATACTAAGCTCCACCAGCTTTCAAATTACTAATAATTTTTAGCTGCATCTTGCCTGGAAAATAATTTTGGGCATATTAGCAGTGTGTGGTTCTCATTCTATTAGGCCATCTATACTAAGCTCCACCAGCTTTCAAATTTCTAATAATTTTTAGCTGCATCTTGCCTGTAAAGTAATTTTTGGGCATAGTAGCAGTGTGTGGTACTCATTCTATTAGGCCATCTATACTAAGCTCCACCTGCTTTCAAATTACTAATAATTTTTAGCTGCATCTTGCCGGGAAATTAATTTTGGGCCTGTAGCAGTGTGTGGTACTCATTCTATTAGGCCATCTATACTAAGCTCCACCAGCTTTCAAGTTACTAATAATTTTTAGCTGCATCTTGCCTGGAAAATAATTTTGGGCATAGTAGCAGTGTGTGGTACTCATTCTATTAAGCCATCTATAGAAAGCTCCATCAGCTTTCAAGTTACTAATAAGTTTTAGCTGCATCTTGCCAGCAAAATAATTTTGGGCTTAGTAGGAATGTGTGGTACTCATTCTATTAGGCCATCTATACTAAACTCCATCAGCTTTCAAATTACTAATAGTTTTTAGCAGAATCTTGCCTGGAAAATAATTTTGAGCATAGTAACAGTGTGTGGTACTCATTCTATTAGGCCATCTTTACCAAGCTCCACCACCTGTGTAGTTAATAAAATTGTTTTACTGCTTCTAACCCAGCCAATCCTTTTGGGCTAGTACCACAACTTGGCCACTATGCTCTGCTCGGTTTCCATCCATCGTTTTTTGTGCAAACAACTCCAGAGTTGTCAATTAGTTTACCACCAAAATGAGTGGAAAAAGGCCTGCTGCTGGTGGAATGGGGAATAGGCGTGTTGGGAAGGGAAAAAAAGGTTGTGTCCGTGGGGTAGGTGTTAAAGCAAAAGTAACATCTGCAGAAGAAAGACCATCTTCCAGCCAAACTAAGATGTCTAGTACTTTTAGCGGACAATGTGATACGATCCCTTTCTTACGGCCACGAAAATCGCTACAAATTCCAGATGAGGCACATAAACAGCAGGTGCTTCAACGGATATCAAGTGCTCCTTTAAGTGGGCTCTCCTCCACCTCAACTTCAACATCACAAATACTCCAGTCCTCAAAGGTGTCACCCAAATCGCACTTGCTTCCTCACAGCTCCCAAATCTCCAGCTGCCCGTCTGAGTATGAGGTAGAACAGATGGTTGAGTCTGCAGAGCTGTTTACTCATACTATAGCCTGGGAATCAGAGGTCGACTCCAGCGCTTCTGTGAATCCAGACGAGGAAATGATCTGCACTGATGCCCAGAATCTTTATGAGTCGGATCCAGGACCAGATGAAGAAGGTTCTGAGCATAATGTAGACCCTCATTCCCAAACTGTAACTCCTGTTGGTGGAGAGAATGAGGAAGACGATGATGAGACTCAAATACCTGATTGGAGCTACAACTTGAGTTTTTTGTCAGGGCAGGAAGAGGTTGGCTCTGAGAACGATGGGGTGTGATAACACACAGGGTGATGATGATGAGGTTGCAGATCCCACTTACTGTCAACCCACAGACAGCCAGTCGATGAGGTCAGCAGATTAGGTGGAGGAGGATGCTAGTGACGATGAGGTCAGGTTGCGCCTTCCTGGACAGAAACGTAGTACTGGAAGCACGTCAACAACTGCATCCTCAAACACAACTCTGCCTCTGACCACAAGTCGTGGTGGCTCTTCAGGTCGCATGGGTTCTAAGCGTTGCATAGCCTGGGCATTTTTTCAGATCGATAAGGATGACCCAACTCATGTTATCTGTAACATTTGTCACCAAAAGCTAAGTAGAGGCCAAAAAATCCATAGTTTGAGTACTTCATGCATGAACCGTCACATGGATATGAAGCATAAGTTGCAGTGGGAAGCTCACTGTGCTACAATGCGGCCTAGCGGGCCGGGCCACACACCGTCTGCCCCATCTTGTGCATTCGCGGCTTCTTCAACCTCTGTAACTGGGGGGACAGCAGTCACACCTGTTTTGGGACTCAGACCTGCCACCTCTTTACCCGCAACAGCCAGTGTGATTGGCAGGTCATCATTTCATTTGAAAGTGGAAACACCAGCTGGTGTTGAGCGCTCTCTGACATCGAGAGCACCACCTTTGGATGAAGGCAACCTAACTTTCTGCCTGCATCTTCCTCACAGACCGTCAGTTTGCCGGGGACACCCTGCTCAACCCCGTCTAAGCACAACAGCCAGCCCTCGGTCCCTCAGATGTGGACAAGTAAAAGACCATTTCCTCCTAGCCATGAGAAAGCTAAGAGGTTAAATTTCACCATCTGCAAGCTCTTGGCTACCGAAATGCGGCCTTTCCGCCTGGTGGACACAGAGTATTTTCGAAACCTTATGTCCGTTGCAGTGCCCCAGTACCAGATGCCGAGTCGGCACTACTTCTCAAAGACAGGTGTGCCTGCGCTCCACCAGCATGTCGCACACAACATCACCGCTTCTTTGAGAAACTCTGTGTGTGACAGGGTGCATTTCAACACAGACACTTGGACGAGTAGTCATGGACAGGGGCGTTACATGTCGCTGACGGGGCACTGGGTAACTATGGTGACAGCAGGACAAGGGGCTGCTTTCCAAGTCTTGCAGTCCCCACGAGTATTGCGTCAATCCTCTTTATCTCGAAGTTCCTCAACTGTTTCTGCCTCCTCAACCTCCACTCGGTCCTCCACCTGCACCCAAAGCCTGTCTGGTCATGCCACCCGCTTTCTAACTGCTTAGAAGGGATAATGCACACCTCCTTACTATGCTGGCAGCAGGGCTCAACGTCATCAGGCAGTTTTTACTTTGAAATGTCTGGGAAATGTGAGTCACACAGCTGAGGAGTTGTGGTCAGCTCTGGAGAACCAGTTTCATGACAGGTTGTCTCCACTGGACCTGCAACCAGGGAAGGCCGTGTGCGACAATGCTGCAAACCTGGGTGCGGCCCTTCGCCGGGGTAATGTCACACACGTGCCTTGTATGGCTCATGTGTTGAACCTGGTTGTCCAGCAATTTTTAGCCCACTATCCCGGACTAGATGACCTTCTGCAGAGGGCTCGGTCACTGTGTGCTCACTTCCGCCATTCGCATCCCGCAGCTAAGGACTTACATCTCCACAGAAGTCGTTTTGCCTGCCACTTCACCGGCTAAAATGCGATGTGCCAACATGGTGGAATTCAACTCTGCACATGTTGCAGCGACTGTGGCAGCACCGACAAGCCCTGGTGCAATACGTTCTGACTTATAGCCTCGGCCAGCGAGAAACAGAGGTGGGGCAAATCACGCTGGAGGAGTGGTCTCAGATCAGGGACCTATGCACCCTTCTGCACAGTTTTGAAATGGCTACGAAGATGTTTAGTGCTGACGATGCCATTATCAGCATGACTATTCCGGTGATTTACATGCTGGAGCACATGTTAAACAGAATTCGGTGTCAGGTGGTGGGACAAGAGGAGGTGGAGGAAGTAGAGGAGGAGAAGTTGTATGCGGAAGGGCTAACATCTGCAAGGTCCAGACGGTCGGCAGCACCAAGACGGCAGGCATGGGAGGGTGGGGGAGAGAGATTAACCAGGGCGCATGGTAGCAGCCAAACTAGTGAGGAAGGTGCTGGAGCCCAGGAAAAAGTGGAGGACGAACTGGCAATGGGCATGGCAGACTCATTAGATGAGGGAGACCTTGATCACATTTCCGTTGTGCGAGGTTGGGGGGAGAGGGCAGAGGAAGGAAGCATGATTCTTACCTCGCAACCAACACAACAGGGACTTGGTGCTCCTGGGTGCGCAAGACTCATGATTGCCTTCTTGCTGAACTACCAGCAACATGACTCTCGAATTGCAGGAATTCGAAAAAATCCTGACTACTGGGTTGCCACACTCTTACATCCCCGGTACAAAAGTAAATTTGCCGAAATAATTCCTGCCATAGAAAGGGATTCACGCATGCAGGAGTACCAGCAGAGACAATTGCAGAATCTTACATGTGCTTTTCCACAAAACACCAGTGGTGCACGTAGTGAATCTCACAGTTCTAACTTGCCAACCGTGGGACTGGCGAGTCTTCAGCACTCAAACCATAACAGAAACACAGTATCTGCTGGTAACACCAATTTTGCGGAATCCTTTCACCACTTTTTTAGCCCTTCCTTTGCAAGGCCACAGAAGACAAGAAGTCAGACACATAGTCAACGCCTAGAGACGATGGTACAGGAGTATCTGCAAGTGAACATTGAAGCCATGACTGTGTCACTGGACCCTTGCTCTTTTTGGGCTTCCAATCTTGATAAATGGCCGGAGCTCGCCACTCACGCCTTTGAGATCTTGTCATGCCCCGCAGCCAGCGTTCTCTCTAAACGTGTGTTCAGCGCTGCTGGTGGTGTGCTGACATATAAGCGCACGCGGCTGTCCACTGACAATGCAGACAGACTCACGTTCATAAAGATGAACAAATCATGGATCCGCAAGGACTTTTCTACCCCTGTGTCACCCTGGGGAGAGTAAAAGCTTGAAGATTTGTTAAAATCACCTCACCAACCGTTTTAAGCAACTCTGGGGCAATTGATGCCACTTAAGTGGTGTCTGTGCCCCAAATTTTTAGAAAAAATGGAGACTCTTTTTGGAGTCCCCTTGCTGTGTTTTACGTGATGTTGGCATCGTCAATTACAGGTGGGTTGAGTCTTTCCACCCCCCCCCCCCTTTTAACCGTAAGAAACTACATACACTATGGCTTGGTTTAACACAGATGGTTGAGTCTGAAGAGCTGTTAACTCAGAGGTCTGCTCTAAAGCTTCAGTGTCTGCTAGTCAGCGTAGTAACCCAGCTGCGAAGCAAGCTGCACCGCCTGTGTATCTAATAATGATTTTTAACTGCATCTAGCCTAGGCAGACTGTAGTGACCCCAACCAAACACATACGCTCAGCCCCCTATCGCCCCCCTTTCATTGACAATACAATCATGTAACTCTTACAACTGGATGGGTGAGGATCAGTCACAGCTTTATTAACTGTTTATATTCATTACACTAGAAAGGCATTTTATTTCTAAAATAATTCAGCTTGTTGCAGCATGCACTGTGTCTCCAGTCTCCACAATGGAAAGTTGGCCAACAAGTGTAACTCTCCAACATGTCCTTTCTATTTCCAGGCCACGGAGGATCCTGCGTACTCGTATGCAGGACTCTGACCCCCATCCATCACTCTTAACGCTTGTTCCACTCCGTCCTGGAGTCCTGACAGGAATATGTCCAGTCCAATATCCATTAAGGGAACACAGTCGGCCCGTATGAGGCCTGCTTTATCTCTTTCCAGTTGTCCACCTCTGTCTCTTATAAATTTTGGCATCCAAATATTTATTAGCCGCCTTGTCCGTTCGATGGCCGTGATGTCTCGGGCACCTTAACATACCGCGCTCGGCACAATCTCTGACTATTTTTGTGAAAAATTCTCTGAAGCGCTCAGTGTCTAGTTTCATTATTGCCATTAGTTATGCGCTCTTGTGATAACCTAGGTCATTTCCCCCGGCCTGTATAACTAAGATGACCGGACCTCTTGCCTCTCTCCCTACCTTGATTACCTCCATTAGTACCTGTGGCCATTGCAGGCCTCTAATAACTCTCCAGTTCAAATATGTGTTATGAAACTCTAATTTCCTCTCGCCTGGGCGGACTTTCGCCCTTTTTTCTGCCCAATATATATATACATACGAGTGGCCTATCACCCACACTGTTGGCTTAGCGTCACCTGTAAAAGAAACAAACCATGTTAGATAACAAGTTCGGTCTTATGTATCTCGCCAAACACGTGGATCGCCATCTCCCTATCCTCTGAACTTCCATTTCTGACAGTCCTGCTCTTGCTGCTTCCGTGGCCGTGCCTATGCGGAATGAGTGGGTCCCATAATCTTTGGGGTGGTTCCCTGCCGATGTTATGCATTTATTAAATATAGCTTGGAACTGGTATCTTGATAATGGCGTTCCATCAATGTGTGATAGGAAGAAATTAGTTTGTGATCTGATGGTTATATATGTTTTTACTATTGTTACCCGACTCAGCGTACCATTTGTGGGTTGTAGAAGTACCCAAGTGCCCCTGCCCGCTGGAACCGTTTTCGATTTGCGTATGCGTAGACGTATTGCATTATTGGCTATGACTACGTCCGGTAGTAATAAGCCTCCACTGGAGTTAATTTTGGATTGAGGGACTAATTCGCTTATGCATAGCGCCCCGAAGAAGGCGATCGCAAATACAGTAGACAGTAGTGTTGCTTTGAATTCTGAGTATCATGTTAATGGTGTTAGGGATATGATGTGAGAAATCAGTTTTAGTGACACGGGACGGGACGGGTACACTCCTGACTTGGCTGACCACTTTTCCACCCTTTTATGGATTGTCTGATGATGAATCTCTTTGTCACATCTCCCCAATTCAGTAGTTGGAAGTGAAATGCTACTCCGGTCAGCCACCGCTGCGCTGACGCCCCTGATATGCCCCTCATCATTAGCTGGTGGAGAAATTCTATGTTGACTTGTAATCTGGCTTGTTCACATTGGTCAACCCGTCTGCCTGCTACTAGTCGTGTCCACTGTTTCCATGCCTTACCGTATGCTTGTCACATCGACGGGGCAACTGACGCTCTGATTAATGGCATCAACTATTCTCCACTAGATCCCATAGGGAGGCTGGTCAACTGTTGCCCGATGGGTGGGCGATGGGGAGGAGCGCTGTGAAAATCTGCCAATTGAATTGTGATAAAGCGTTAGCAGCAACGTTAGACCCCTCAGCATCGTGGCTAGCGCGGACCCATACATTGAGTTTTAGGCACAGGAATGCTAGCCGGAGTAGTAGGCCTAGCACTGAGAGAGACGATGATGCCATATTATTAATGAAGTGCGCTAGGCTGGTGTTTTTTGTTATGAAAAGTATATTTTTGTTAGCCAAGCGCGCGCCCCATATTTCTATTGCTACCACTATTGGAAACAGTTCCAGGACTGTCTGTTTTTTTGTCAGCACTTGTTCTGCCCAATACGGAGGCCATAAGCTTGTGCACCATTGGTTATTTAGTATCACTGCATATCTGCCTGATTCTGTCACTCCGGTGAATAATCTTAGTTGAATGTAGAACTGACTGTTCTGCTGACATAAATAACGTGTGACCATTGAATGATTATAAGAAAGTTTTCCACACCTCTAAGTCCGCCCGTAGCTGCCTACTGATTCTGATTGTATGACTCGGTTTAGATGCCCCTTTTGTTGCGGGCGAAAAATGAAGAGAAAAAACCCTTCCGACTGGCATCATCCGGCTCGCAAACACGAGGAGACCTAGTAATACTTGCATCTGCTGTAGTGTTACTTTCCATACTGCGCAAAAAACCTAGATCAGGTGTAATGTTTTGGTATTTTTTCCCATGGGAGGCGGAACAATCTTGCTGTGGTGTCGATTTCGATGCCTAAGAAAGATTTTTTTTAGTTATGGGGCCTATGTTTTTGGTTGGGCATAATAGGACTCCAAACCGACGGGAGATGTTTGTGAATTCATTGAGTAAGGGGCAACGAAAGTGGATGACCAATCGCCACATGGCAGAAAAAGAAAGGAAAAAATCTGCTCACCCACCTAGAAGATCAACAGCACGGAGCCAGGAGTGCTACCAGACGAAGATGAGGAACCTGGAAGATCCAGCTGAACAAATCTTCTAAAATTCACTTTTTATTGGGTCATACAAAAAATATTTTAAAAGTCCACCTTGGAGAAGAACAGCAAACGTGTTTCGAACTAAAGGTTCTTAATCATTGCATAGCAAAAAAACAGCAAGGGAGTGGTATTTATATGTCATGTCCTGCTATGTACCTGTTCAAGGCTGAGTTTATCAGAAATTTAAACACACATACCATCTTAAAATCATATAGCATAGAAACAACGCATATAAATGTAAATAATCCAAAAGAAAAAGAAAAGAAGAAAAAAGGAACATATATAATAATAATCTATAAATGATCATTCATAATGATACATAAAATCATGTCTGATGTTTAAACCCGCTGGTACACGTGTATTTAAAGTATAAATTCACCAACTTTCTCTATTAAGGAGCTTTCTCCTATAATCATCCACCAAATCTCCACCAATCGCCATGGCCCACGGTGGGGCCACCACAGTCAGTGAATCCTTCCTTATTTAGTATAGAGTCTACCAATACTTTGGGCTTATTAGCCAAGCTGCGAAGCAAGCTGCACCGCCTGTGTATCTAATAATAATTTTTAACTGCATCTAGCCTAGGCAAACTGTAGGACCCCCAACCAAACCCAGACGCTCTGCATCTAACCCAGCCAATCATTTGATAGTATTGCTAGTAGCAGAGTCGCATGGGCTCTAAACCTTGCATAGCCTGTGCATTTTTTCAGATCGATAAGGATGACCCAACTCATGTTATCTGTAACATTTGTCACCAAAAGCTAAGTAGAGGCCAAAAAATCCATAGTTTGAGTACTTCATGCATGGACCGTCACATGGATATGAAGCATAAGTTGCAGTGCGAAGCTCACTGTGCTACAATGCGGCCTAGCGGGCCGGGACAACCACCATCTGCCCCACCTGTGTCATTCTGGGGAGACTAAAAGCTTGAGGATTTTGGAAAATCACCTCACCAACCATATTAAGCAACTCTGGGACAATTGATGCTACTTAAGTGGTGTCTGTGCCACAATTTTGGGAAAAAATGGAGACTCTTTTTGGAGTCCCCTTGCTGTGTTTTACATGACATTGCCATCGTCAATTCCAGGTGGGCCGGGTCTCTCCCCCGCTTTTAACCGTAAGAAACTACATACACTATGTCTTGGGGTAACTCAGATGGTTGAGTCTGAAGAGCTGTTTACTCATACTATAGCCTGGGAATCAGAGGTCTGCTCCAAAGCTTCAGTGTCTGCTAGTCAGCGGAGTAGCCACCGCCTGTAGATCTAATTACAATTTTTTTTTCCAAATTCAAGTTTTTTTAAATTTTTTTGATGAAAAAGTACAAGAAAATACAATATACATAGTAAAAGGGGTAGTATAAATATAAATCTATGCATAACGACAGTACATTGGGGGTACAGGGAGGGATTTCCATCAATATCCAGATCAAGCATGTATTTTTCCATATGAAAGATAGAGAGAGAGGGAGTGAACCACGGCAGACCAACAATCAATAGAGTGCGATTATGATCATTGTTGTGCCGACATCACGGATTACTTTAGTTGGGGGATAGATGGTAGGCGTCAGAGTTTTGCAAATCAATCCAATCCCTCCAAATCACACAGTATCTATCAACATCAGCCGGTGAGATGGCAATCAGATGCTCCATCCTATTAAGGAGGGAGATCTCCGCAAACCATTCCTCCACAGTGGGTGGGTCTCTGCTTTTCCAGTGTTGTGGAATGACATTCTTAGCCGCCTGTATTAGGTAGCCTATTGATGACCTTTTATAACTACGTTTACTTATTGGTAACATTGATA
This sequence comes from Phyllobates terribilis, assembly GCF_046119375.1. Lineage (NCBI taxonomy): Eukaryota > Metazoa > Chordata > Amphibia > Anura > Dendrobatidae > Phyllobates > Phyllobates terribilis. The sequence goes on from NW_027362761.1 coordinate 549,236,182, forward strand.
AAAGGAGGGCTTCTGGCGTATTAGGGATAGTCAAACCAGTTATTTTCTCAATCATGGGAACCACTTTTCCCCAAAATACATTTATTATAGGGCATGCCCACCATATGTGTGACATTGTCCCTTCCCCCTCCCCACATCTCCAACATCTATCTGAGACCACTGGATACCATCTATGAAGGACTGCTGGTACCCGGTACCATCTAGAGATAATTTTGAAGGAGGTTTCCTGAGCTTTGGACCCTATTGAGGTTTCATGTGTTAGGAAGAAACATTTATTCCTTTGTGAGTCAGAGAAGGACTTCCCCAGTTCCCTTTCCCATGCACCGCAGATTCCTGGCCTATTGTCAGTTACCTGGGCAATGAGGAGATTATACAGTAGGGAGATGGAGTGTTTAGGGGGTGACAATGATAGGCTCAATTTTTCAAAGTTTGTGAGATCTCTATGAAGATGTGTGCGCTTCTTCACAGTTGAATAGTAGTGTTGCAACTGGCCATATTCAAAATTAGCCTTCGGGGAAGTGGATCTTCCCTGTAACAAGTCATTGAGGGGGAGCAGCGAAGTATTGGAGATGACATGAGAAAATAATATCGGATGGGATTTATTTGAACAGAGAAATCTATTTGCAGATAGTCCTGGTGGGAAATCAGGATTATCTGAAATCGGGAGCAAGGGGCCCTGGGGGTCGATTGAGGATAAGCTTTTTTTTGGGGATCTCAAAGCCAAAGCAGTGGCATAAGTACTATATGACATGAGGCCAAGAGAAGGGACAATTAAATGGGCGCACCATGGGAGAGTGGTAAGAGCTTTAGGACAAATGGATTGAGCTATTTTGACCCACAATTTCCCCTCCGAATGATGGAAGAAGTCCAGGATTCTAGCGTGTACTGCTGCCATGTAATACCTTCTACAATCCGGAAGGCTAAGGCCCCCCTTTTGTTTGTGTCTGATCAGAATGTCCCCCCGAATGCGTGGACGCCCACTTGCCCAGATAAATCTGCAAAAGCTACTGCGTAGTCTTTTCCAAAAATTTGAGGGAATTACCACGGGAATGGTTTGGAAGAGGTATAAGAGTTTAGGTAGGACATTCATTTTTAGTATATTTATTCTGCCGAACCAGGAAAAATCCTTCACCGGCCAAGAAGTAAGATCTCTATGGAGTTGTTCAATAAAGGGCCCAAAATTAAGATAAAATAGATGAGAGAGGTCTCTATGAATACAGATTCATAAGTATTTGATACCCTGTGAGGGCCAGGCAATGGGAAAGTTGGACTGGATGGAATCCTGTATGGATTTGGGAAGGGAGACATCGAGGGCCTCAGACTTCACTGCATTGATTTTAAAATTTGACCATGTAACAAAGTGATCTATTTCAGCCATAACAGCAGTGATGGATATATGTGGTTGAGTGATATATACTAGGACATCATCAGCAAATGCAGAGCACTTGTACTCGGTGCCTCCCACCTCAATCCCCCTAATATTGGGGTTATCGTGAATTGATGAGAGCAGGTGCTCCATCACTAGGATGTATAAGAGAGGGGACAGAGGACATCCCTGCCTTGTCCCATTGGTGATTATGAAAGGTGATGATAATGTTCCATTTATCTTCAGCCTAGCTGACGGATTGCGATACAGGGCCGTGATTTTAGCTATAAAAGGGTCCCCTACCCCAAGCTTTTTAAGAGAATAATATATGGCGTGCCAGGAGACTCTATGGAATGCTTTCTCAGCATCCAAAGAGAGTATCTAGTTACAAATTTTTAACTGCATCTAGCCCAAGCAATACTTTGGGCCTAGTAGCAGTGTCTGCTAGTCAGCGGATTAACCCAGCTGTTAAGCAAGCAACACCACCTGTAGTTTGGACACTTAATTTTTTCAAAGGAAATGGTTCAGGCCCCGGGACACTCAGTGAAGAGCATCGGGGAGCACCCCAAGGCACAGGGGCTGGGACTGGCGGTAGGACGCCTTGCAGTGGACCGCCAAGGTCGATCCTTATAAAAGCTTTTTAACTGCAGCAGCTGTAGTGGACACTACTGGAGCTGGAACTCTTTTTTTATTTTATATAAAAGTACAAAAACACAAAAACAAAACACAAATATAAACCACAAATACAAACATTATACAAGAAAAACAAAAAACCCCAGCAAGACATAGCCCAAATCCAAAATTATATAGAGTCCAACAAACTAACACATGACACTTGACACGAAACACAAGACACAAAACGTCTTCGTTGTTTCCAAAAGACCTCCCAGCAAGGGAAGACCTTCCGTACCTACCAGCCAGGCCACGCCCTAAAGCACACAAGACCCCTAACATCCACAACATTCATACCTGCACATTCACACCTAACCCCAAAAAGGAAAACTACATAACTGAACCACCGCCAAAAATAAGAGATGGGCCACCTGGCCAAAACTAACTCTCTACAACACAAAAATGATATTTTTTTTTTTTTCAATTTTTTTTCAAATTTTTTCTTTTATTTTTTTATTTTATTTATTTATTATTTTTTTTCCCCACCACCATTTTTAAACACCCAAGGTCCCACGAAAGTCTGTGGCCTCTTAACACCAACAAGGTCCCACGAAAGTTTGTGGCCATTTATGCGCAAAAAGGGTCCTTTTTCCCGCATCCCGCAGGATGTCCATTTTTCTTTTTTTTTACAAAAACACCCCTTCCCCCTCCCCCCCTGAAACCACCCACCCAACCTAAAACTACACCCCCCCACACGCAATACACATATATATACATACAATACACATATACATACAATACACAACATAAAAAGTCTGTTTTAACACTTAGCAGTAACATGATAATTTCAAACCACAAAGCACCAACCATAAATCAAAAATCAGACCCAAGTTCAGTGCTTGCAAGCCCTATATTCCAATTCCAATACCGCAAAACAAAAAACTACAATGTGAGGGGAGCAGCCCACCACCAGGAAACTGGAGACTACAGAGGCTCTCACCCTAATCTAACACACAACACCCTGTCCCTCCCTATAAAAAAAAAACACCTGTCCCTAACTCCCTACCAATCTTTCCCTACCTGTCCCTACCTGTCCCTCACTGACCCTCACTACCAACCTAATACTAAACTACCTATCCCTGATGACTGTCCCTGTCTGTCCCTCCCTGACCCTACACGACTACCTGACCCTACAAATAAATATAAAGTATAGAAGGAGACTAACTCACCCTATCACAGACACGCATAACCTAACTCTCCCTAGGGCACATTGAATGAGAACCCCCTCCATAGAAGGGAAGCCCTCCCTGCACCCAGCCTCTCATACTCCAGCGAGCGCACTTTTGCCAGGTCACCCAGGATGTTCCTAATCACCTCTTCCCGGGGGAGGGCTTTCTGCTGGGTGGACACTAAGCACCGTGCGTTCCACGTGTAAAACCTGGTCACTAAGCTAACTAAGAAAACAGTGCCCCGATCTCGGCCACCCAGGGACCTGAATGCCCCATAGGCCCACTCCGCATAGGAAAGGCCTGCCAGCCTGGGCCAGCCAATGGAAGCACCCACCCTACTGTAGACCTCTGTATTAAAGGGACACCGAAGCAGGAAGTGCTCCATGCTCTCAAGCATGCCGCCACACTCCTCGCGAGGACAATCCCGGTCATCAGAGTTCCTGTACTTCAGGTTGTCCCTCACATACAGTCTCCCATGGAAGCAGCGCCAAGCCAAGTCCCAAAACTTCAAGGGGATCCTTTTAGAGTTCAATAACCCAAGCCCTACCCCCAGATCCCGGCTTGGGCAATCCTTGAGCACCAGGGGCTTCTGAAAGTGGGTCAACAGGACCCTATTGTCAAGTAACCTCCTTGACAAGGTCCTGATCTCCCACACTCCCAGACCCCACCGATGGATCACCTTCAGAACCGGGGTAGCATAAGCCGGAAGATGCCCATGAGGCGTTCGAAGGTCCTTCACCTGCCCTCCTGTCTCCCATTCCTGGAAGAAAGGCTGAAACCACCCCCTACAGGAGAATACCCACGGAGGAGCCCTATCTAACCAGAGGTTGGCGATGTTTGCCTTAATAAAAGTGTTTACTAGGAGCACCACTGGGTTGACCATACCCAACCCTCCTAGTCTCCTCGTGCGGTACGTGACCTCCCTCTTGATTAGGTTTAGCCTATTCCCCCATAATAGTTGAAAGAACAGGCTGTAGACCCATGTCCAAAGAGGCTCTGGCAAGATGCAGACACTGCCCAGGTATATTAGTAAAGGAAGCAAATACCCTTTGGCCAGGCTAACCCTTTCCCTCAGGGTCAGGGACCAGCCCTTACACTGATCCACCTTCTGGGCGGCAATCTTAAGTCTGCCCTCCCAGTTTTGCTGGGGGTAGTCCCCCGGGCCGAAACTGATGCCTAGTATTTTTGCTGTGGCCTGAGGCCCTGGAAGAGTGTCCGGGAGATCAAAACTAGGATCTCCCCCTCCCAGCCAGAGACTTTCACACTTATCCCGGTTGATCATGGACCCGGATGCCACCGAGGAGCGCTCAACCTCAGACATGACCCAATCTGCCTCCCCTCTTGAGGTTACAAAAAGGGAAAGGTCGTCGGCGTACGCCACTACCCTCAAGGTGGCATCTGGCTCCGCCTGGTCCATCCCGACTCCCACCAACGGTCCGCGCTCCACCCTCCTTAGAAGAGGGTCAATCGCAAACACGTATAACAGTGGGCTCAGAGGATAGCCCTGGCGGACACCAGACTTCACCTCAAAAAGGGGTCCGACCCAACCGTTCACAAGTGGAAAAGTCTCCGCCCCATTGTATAAAACTCTCAACCAATCAACAAACCTCCTGGGCAGACCGTACCTCAGAAGGACGGACCAGAGGTACTCATGGTTAACCCGGTCAAAGGCTTTCGCCTGGTCTAAGGACAGCAAGTACCCCTTCCGTGACCTGCCCTGCTCTGCTCCACTGCCTCTCGGACACCGAGCACAGCACTAAAAGTACTGCGGCCTGGAACAGAGCAGTGCTGGGCCCCCGAAAGGAACCGGGGTGCAAACTTCACCAACCGATTAAAAAGCACCTTTGCCAGAACCTTTCGGTCCGTATTGAGAAGCGCTATGGGATGCCAATTCTCAATACGGGACGAGTCTTTACCCTTTGACAGAATAATCAGGGCTGACTTCCTCATTGAACTGGGCAGAGCGTCCGAGGAGAGACACTCATTAAACACCTCAGTCAAGAGGGGGACCAAGGAGTCCCTAAAAGTCTTGTAAAACTCCGATGTTAAGCCATCCGGACCAGGCGACTTTTTTGGCTGGAGCCCATCAATCGCCCGTCTCACTTCCTCTTCCCTGATTGCTTCTGACAAAACATGAAGAGAGGGGTCATCCCCTGGCTCAGGGATGGTTTCAGCCAGGAAAGTCGACATCTCATCCCGATCAGGTTCCCTCCCCCCCAAGAGGTGCGAGTAGAAGGATCTGACAACCTCCAGGATCCCTGATTTGGATCTGTTCAGGGACCCCGTACTGTCGATCAGTCCTGTTACCACCTTACAACTCACTGACATCCAGCAGTTCCTGTAAGGGTCGGGCGAGCGGTACCTCCCGAAATCCCTCTCAAAAACCAAGGATGTGTGCCTATCATACTGGCACCCCTTGAGCAAGGCCTTCACCCTAGAGATTTCCTCGGGGTCCCCTCCAGTCGAGACGTGCTGCTCGAGTTTCCTCCCCAGATCCCGATACAGGCGGTGCCTGTTCAGGCCCCTGAGGCTCGAGAGCTGACGGAAGAACCTTGCAACCCTTCTTTTGAAGATCTCCCACCACTCAGACTTAGTACTACAAAGACCCAAGAGAGGTACCTGGCTCTGAAGAAATTCCTCAAAGGATTGTCTTACATCAGCTTCTTCCAACTGGGATGAATTCAGCTTCCACAGGCCTCTCCCCATCCGGGGGGTCTCTGTAACATTCAAGGAAAAGAAAATGAAACAGTGATCGGAGAATTCCACCTCAACAGCAGACACTGCAGAAGAGATGGCCTCCTCCTTTAAATAAAACCTATCTATCCTAGACCTACTGCTACCCCTATGAAAGGTGAAACCCCCGTGACCTGGGGTGTGCCGGATGTGGACATCTGTAGCACCCTGAGGATTCGGCTGCTACAGGGGTATTGCACCTCAACCCAGAGGTGTGATATTCCACTCCCGGGTAAGGATGGAGTGTGGAACTGAGCTCGGTAGGCTGCATGCACTACACACATCCCATTTCCGAGGAGCAGACCGACGGTACTCCCACTTAGAAATGTGCAGGTACGACCGAGTCTGTTCCTGGCTGGAGTGGGAGGGGGGTGGTACATCCCAAGTAGTGTAGGGGCAGATAGGGGGAGCAGCCTGGGTAAAGTTAGGAGCTCATTGGGTGCTGGTCACCTGAGCTCACACATAGAGGGTGTATATAAGGTGGGCACCAACTAAGAACAGGGTCAGATGCAGAGAGAAAGTCAGGAGCAGAGGAGAAGAAAGACCCAGAGTGAGAGAGGAGAGAGAGAGAGACCCAGAGGCACAGAAGAAAAGGACTCTAAGACCCCAAACTAAATCCCCGGGTGAAGAGTCGGCACAGGGTACCGGAACCCAAGCTGGTGGGGGTAAAAACATTCCCCAGCCAGAGACCGGAGACCGTGGGCAGCGTTTGCCACGGTCACCCACCACATCCACCCCGAAGGCACACCACATGAAGGGTCAGGGAACCCAAGGCCAAGGGTGTCCCAACAGAAGGCCCGAGGGAGCTGGACCTAGGTGGATCACTGGTGGGGACGGCCAGAGAACGGGACAGAAGGAGAGCTCAGGGCCACGCTCCGGACTTGTTTGGGGGTTGGCTGGATCCAGGACCTGGTGGACGCAGCACGGCTCGGGTGGTCACTCGAAGCTGGAGTGACCAGTACAACATCTGCAGTAAGTAAACACCCTTAACTGCACAACCCGACTCTGTCTTCACTGCCGTCTGCACTGCACCACCACAACCCCCATCCTCTGCACCTGTCCCCTCTGAGGCTATACCCCACCCGTTGGGGGTTATATCACCAAAGCTGCACCTACACCACCAGCCTCAGCGGACCCTGCTGCAGCGGCGGCCACAGTGACCGCATCACAACGGGTGGCGTAGTCGACACAAAAGAACTCTTAATAACATCTGTAGGACTGCCACATAACACTGAGTTTGACGCCCTGGGCACGGGCCGGGTCACAGCCGCTCGGAGACTACAACCCCCCATCTGATCCGGTGCCGGGTATTCCCCTCAAAAAGGAATATGTCCCAGGGGGCGCGTCAACTTTGGCGTAGTCGGCAGGATTACGTGCCCGCAACACCCGGGTACTGCGTGCCTGAAGAAAAGAACGAGTTTACCTCAGAAAGAAGTCTCCCGCCGGTTCCGGAGGGTCCACGCCATCGGACCCCATCACAGGTCGTTTCCCGCCGATTGTCCGCCATTTCCAGCTTGTTCCCGCCATCTGCAGAGTTTCCCGCCACTGGGCGACGCTTCCCGCCAAATCCGAAGATTTCCCGCCTTGGAAGAGCAGCGGACGCCATTATGGGCGTGCCAAAGGAGGGCAAGAGGCCGCCTCCCATCGTGGGCCAGGACAGAAAATGGCGCCAAAAGTGGAAACCGCCCCCACCAACAGAGACTGTGATGCTAGAGGTGTCTGTCAGCGTGAAAGAACTGCCCCTGGAGCTGACAGTCACCGAGTTGCCCCGGGACCGCCCTCGAAGTGGGAGGAGACGAAAGAAAAGAACGAAGATGGGTGCCGCCTGGAGCAGTCTGGAGCGAGCGCACCCGGAGGCAAGAAGCCTGGAGAGGAGTAGCAGAGGAGCTTACCCGGAGATGGAGAGAAAGCAGAACAGCACCGGCCCGCTGGCCAGGAGTCTGCTAGAGACCGAGGAAGGAGAGCGGAGCAGCACCGGCCCGCTGGCCAGGAGCCTGCTGGAAGAAGAGCAGAGCAGCACCGACCCGTTGGTCAGGAGCCTGCTAGACACCACGACCCCACTAGGCCTAGTGGAGGTCCTTGCACAGCTCCCCCGAGACCGGGAGTGTGCACAGACTGCCCTGGAGGGCCTCGCACGGAGGATGGCCCGGGTACAGCGCGAGATATTGGCGGAATGGAGCCGGGAGATGGCCCAGCAAGCTGAGACCAGTCAACGGAGCACGCTACCCTGGAAGAGGAAACAGACCGCCTCTGAGGATGGCGCGGGAGGACCAAAGGCCGGAGACGGCGCCGAGAAGGGAGCCGGACGCAAGGAGGCAGGTAAAGGGGACGCCTATACCGCAAGCCGGGAAACCGCCCACCTGCCCCAGCTCCCCGTCGCAGAGCCCGAAAGTCCCCCTGCTGTGCCCGTAGCCGCCATGTCACCGCTATGGACTAGGCCCCGACCGGAAGCCGCCGCAGCGACCCCTGTGACGTCACGCGCCTCGACCCGGAGCGTGACAAAGCAGGAAATACCACCAGCCTGGTCGCAAGGCCTAGTACCCCCGGGCGCCGCATCACCAACAGCGCCCCCTACCTCCGCGGAGCCTCCGGCCTGGTCGCAAGGCCAGGTAGCCCAGGGCGCCGCCGTATTAACGGTGCCCTTCACCTTCCAGGTGCCCCAGGCCTGGCCGCAAGGCCTGGGCAACCCGGGCGCCACCACCACCGCGCCCGCGCCCGTAAAACCAAGGGTGCCACACCTGGGGGAGGACTTGTTCAGCCAGCTCACATGGCCGGACGGGCGGCCCTTCATCTGGCCCGAAGAATTCCATGAGCTGGAACGGCAGCAGAGACTAGGGCCCTTGTGTGAGCCCCTGATTCCGGCTCCGAAGCCCGTGGCACGGGTCTCGCCTCCTCTGGAAGAAGCCCAATTTGAGTGGGACCCCACCGGAGAAGACCTAATGGGGTTCACTCAGGAAACCAGGGCAGCTGCAGCGGAGCGTGCTGAGTGTTGCCGACAGCAGCTCGAGGAGTTTGCGAGGGAGCGGAGAGAGAGGCGGGTCCGGGAGCAACAGGCCCAAGTACGGAGCGCCGAGCAGAAGAGCCGAACCAGGAGGGACCCCCGTGCAGCGCACAGTCCCCGTACCACCGGGACTGTAGTAAAGTTTAACCTGCAGCATGGGTGGGGCTTCATCAGAGACAACAACACCCCCGGCGACGTCTTTGTCACGCGCAGAGATGTGGAGTCCCATCTGCCGGAGGGGCACAGAGGTCGTGACCTTTATATCGGGGACGAGGTCACCTTTACCCGGCACAAGTGTGCCAAAGGACCTTACGCCCTCCATGTGCATCGCCTGACAGAGGAGGAGCTGCGATGTGAGGAGGAAGAGCAAGAGGATCCGGACGGGTCTGAAGCTGAGATCCCCAAAGAAGGAGCAGGAGGAAGACGTTGTTGAGTACAGCGGAGTAGGTGCTGTAAATAGTTACCCGACCGGGTACCAAAGAAACTGTTGCTACATATATATAGTCCCCGTTGGGACCAGCATGAGTGAACTGTTCACCCGTTTAACCCCTAAATCCCACAGGCTGAGGACTGTGAGCAGCCATTCCCTTTCCCTCCTTACCTGGCTGAGGACTGAGAGCGGCCATATCCCCTGTATATAGTTGCGCTTCCTGAAGCGCCCCCTACCGGTTTTATAGGAAAACCAGTTTTCCAGAGAGACTGTCGCACTTTACCCGGTCACACGTTGCACAGTGACCGGAGGAGGAGCCAGAGGCGACGAGAATGTTTTATATATATATATAATGTTGTTTTATATGTTTTATGTTGTTTATAAAAAAATTTTGTATGTTTTGGTGTTTATGTCTTACAGCCCGAGGACGTGCTGTGATTTACCAGGGGGGAATGTAGCACCCTGAGGATTCGGCTGCTACAGGGGTATTGCACCTCAACCCAGAGGTGTGATATTCCACTCCCGGGTAAGGATGGAGTGTGGAACTGAGCTCGGTAGGCTGCATGCACTACACACATCCCATTTCCGAGGAGCAGACCGACGGTACTCCCACTTAGAAATGTGCAGGTACGACCGAGTCTGTTCCTGGCTGGAGTGGGAGGGGGGTGGTACATCCCAAGTAGTGTAGGGGCAGATAGGGGGAGCAGCCTGGGTAAAGTTAGGAGCTCATTGGGTGCTGGTCACCTGAGCTCACACATAGAGGGTGTATATAAGGTGGGCACCAACTAAGAACAGGGTCAGATGCAGAGAGAAAGTCAGGAGCAGAGGAGAAGAAAGACCCAGAGTGAGAGAGGAGAGAGAGAGAGACCCAGAGGCACAGAAGAAAAGGACTCTAAGACCCCAAACTAAATCCCCGGGTGAAGAGTCGGCACAGGGTACCGGAACCCAAGCTGGTGGGGGTAAAAACATTCCCCAGCCAGAGACCGGAGACCGTGGGCAGCGTTTGCCACGGTCACCCACCACATCCACCCCGAAGGCACACTACATGAAGGGTCAGGGAACCCAAGGCCAAGGGTGTCCCAACAGAAGGCCCGAGGGAGCTGGACCTAGGTGGATCACTGGTGGGGACGGCCAGAGAACGGGACAGAAGGAGAGCTCAGGGCCACGCTCCGGACTTGTTTGGGGGTTGGCTGGATCCAGGACCTGGTGGACGCAGCACGGCTCGGGTGGTCACTCGAAGCTGGAGTGACCAGTACAACATCTGCAGTAAGTAAACACCCTTAACTGCACAACCCGACTCTGTCTTCACTGCCGTCTGCACTGCACCACCACAACCCCCATCCTCTGCACCTGTCCCCTCTGAGGCTATACCCCACCCGTTGGGGGTTATATCACCAAAGCTGCACCTACACCACCAGCCTCAGCGGACCCTGCTGCAGCGGCGGCCACAGTGACCGCATCACAACGGGTGGCGTAGTCGACACAAAAGAACTCTTAATAACATCTGTAGGACTGCCACATAACACTGAGTTTGACGCCCTGGGCACGGGCCGGGTCACAGCCGCTCGGAGACTACAACCCCCCATCTGATCCGGTGCCGGGTATTCCCCTCAAAAAGGAATATGTCCCAGGGGGCGCGTCACATCCACCAGACAAGCTTCACTTGCTATGCTATTCAGGACTATGCTATCATAAGCCAGCCGGTCTCCGGGGCCTCCCCTATCACGGGATCTAGTTACAGTGTTAAAATCCCCACCGAAGACCACCTGCTGGCTTGTAAAAAGATAGAGCTTGACCTTCAGGAAGAGACATTTACGGTCCCACTTAGATTGCGGGCCGAAGATATTAATGAGCCGGAGCTCCTGTCCCCTCATGAAGACGTCAAGAACCAAGCACCTCCCCATTTCTACCTCAATCACCTGTCTGCATTCCACCGAAGCGGCCTTAAAAAGGACCGCTACCCCGCTATACGGCTCGGCCGCAAGAGACCAGTATGAGGGCCCACACCTCCACTCCCTCTTTGCTTTATAAATGGCCCCCATGTCCGTTAGTCTGGTCTCCTTCAAAAATAAAATGTCAGCCTCAACTCGGGTGAAAAAATCAAAGGCCGTAAATCTGGCCGCATCTGACTTTATACTGGCGACATTAATCGACACCAGAGTCAACGGGGTAGGTTCCGCCATCATGGGTGATTGAGTTAGATGGCCTTCTTTTTCCCCGTACCCCCCCTTTTCCTCTCGCCTTCTGAGGAGGAGCCCGAGTCACCCCTCCTCTTTAGGGATACCGAGGTGTCCATGCCCGCCCCTCCAGCATCGGACACCTCCTTCCTAGCACAGGTTTCCTCGCCTCCGGACCCCGGGGCAGTCCCCCCCACAGGGGCAACCGAGTCCCCCGGGGGACAGACCCCGCCGCCCCCTGAAGGCACCCCAGATGTTGTCTCCGGCTCCTTACCCCCGACCTCCGACACAGCAAAGTCATCGAGGGCTTGGAACCGATTGGAGAGGGGGATCAGAGGGGAGCCGGTGAGCCCTTCTGTAGGCACCGTAGCGGTCAGGGGGGGGGGAGCTTTAGGTTTTTTTACCCTTTTCCTGTTCTTTTTCCTCCGACTACTGGTACTTTTGTCACCTGATTTTTTTGGCTGCTCCACCACCTCCTCATCCAGACTTTCATACTGGGAGGAGTTATCGGAAGCAGCCGCCTCCTCCCTCTCCATCCTCCTGATCTCCTCGCTCACCGCTTTTTCCCCCAGGGCCTCAGAGGCTCCGGCTGCAACCTCCGGGGAGGGGACAGTCATCACCCCAGTCGCCTGGGGCTTATCCTGCCCCCTGTCCCTTCGGCGCCTCACCTGTTGCCACTGGTGGGCAGGTGTATTCGCCTCGCCTTTCCTCCCTGACCCCTCAACTCCCCTCCCGCCCCCACCTCCAGTTCCAGCAGAAGATGAACCACTGGGGACCCCCCCACGGCCCTCCTCCACCTGACCAGAGATGGTGTTGGAAAAGGAATGTGGGCAGCGGCTATACGGGTGACCTAGATCACCACACAGGTGACACCTAATGTCACCACAGGCCGCGGCCAGATGACCTACCCCGCCACACAAGGCACATTTCTGCAGCTTGCAGCCCGCGCTGAAGTGGCGGGGGTCACCGCACCTGTGGCAGACCTTCGGCTGCCCCTGGTAGAAGATCAGGATCCTGTCCCTCCCCAGGAATGCCGAGGAGGGGATGTGAGTGACAGTACCACCTGAAACCTTCAATTTCATCATGAAGGTCCAGCCCCCTGACCAAATGCCAAGCTCGTCCCTGTTCTTCTTTGGGACCTCTGTGACTTCCCCATAACGAGAAAGCCACGTCATAATATCGATCCCTGAGAGTGACTCGTTATTTGTTAGAACGGTCACCCTCTTTACGCCATTTTGGCGAGACACCGCCTGTACGGCAAAGTCTCGCCAGCCGGGCTCCCCCTTCACCAGTTCAAAATTCGACCAGAAAAGCTCTAAGCCCTCCGGCCGAACAAAACTGATGTCAAAGATGGAGGTACCAAAAGAATGGATCAGGGCAAAGATGTCAATTGCCCTGAAGTCCATCTTCAGGAGGAGCTCCACGACCCTCGCTCTAGGCGGGCACGCTTCACTGCCCCTCCACCGAAGACGGACCACATTCCTCCTGGCCACCCCCTGCCCGGCTGTCGGGAGGGACCAAACTGTTTCCCCCTCCCTTTTATCTTGGAAGGCAGCCTGGCCATGCCTGGCCAGCCAAAAGGCCAGATCCACCTCTCTTCCCTCTACCGTGATCGTCCGTTCTCCCTTCTTGAGGGCCTCCAGAAAACGGCGTCGCAAGTCACCGTCCCTGAGGTCCAGAGGTGAGGAAACCCCCCGAAAGGACCCCGAGGCCCCGGCCACTACCCCCGCTAAACTCCGGGGGCTCGCGGCCGGAGGAGCAGATGGACCAGTCCTCCTCCCGTGCTCCCCGCTACCAACAGACACTCCATTCACGCACCCTACCGCAGACACCCCACCATTTGCATCCCCAGCCACAGACACATTCGTACCCACACCATCCCCATTTGTGTCCACAATCACCCCACTCGCCCCGCTCCCACTCCCATGTGCATCAGGGTCAATGTTTTTCTTTTTTTGTGTACACTTTCTGGGCACAGTTTCACTACCACCGTCCATATTACTTGTGTTGCCGGTACTGCCGCCTGCTGGTGGCGTCTTCCCTGCCGGGGGGTTCACTTTTAATGCTGCTGGCCTATCAAGCACCACGCTGCAGGACTTAAGCAGTGCAGCACCACTGCTCCCAGCATACCTGGAGCTTCCTGCTTTACTGGCAGGAAGAGAGCCAGGTGTAGCTCCTCCCACTGCACCATCCAGCCCTGCTGCAGCTTTCCTGGATACCCGCAGTGCCGGAGCCCCTGCTCCAGGTAAGCACCCAGACACAGCGGACCCCGGCACACAGGCACCCACATCAGCCACAGCAGCAGCCCCCACACTGGCACTGGCCGCAGCTGTGGTCTCTGTTGCTCCAGGAGCAGCCACCGGCGCTGGCGCTAAGCCCCGCCCCTGGGCGTGGCCACACACACATGGGCAGACCCGGCTCGGGAAGCCACGCCCCCAGCGCCCGGCAGCACAGTACTGCTCACTGTGGCCACTCCTACATGGGCGGCCCCCACCTGGGAAGCCACACCCCCTGCACCCGGCAGCACAGTGCGGCCCTCCGTGGCCACTCCCACATGGGTGTGTGATGCCAGGGAGGCCACGCCACCCGAAAATGGCCGCGACGGGACCCCCAAAACCGGCCCAGAGCCGGGTCTACTCTCGGGGGTCCCCGGTCCAGCGGCACCAATTCCCGGAGGCACAGCACCCCCCACCGTCACTCCCTTAGCCACAAAGAGCTTGGCCACAGCAACTCCGGCGGCCGGCCCCAGGCTAGGCCACTCCCCCTCGGCGTCCACCGGCGGCAGAGCCCTCAGCGCCGATCCCTTACTGGGCCCTGCACCGGGGGCCCCAACTTCGCCACGGACCCCGCCGGGGGAGCAGGCCCCACCACCTTCCTTTTACGAACCGGCTCTGCCGGAGCTGCAAGCCCCACACTTTTTGCCCCGCCAGATGCCTTACCGGGTGCCTGGGTCCCCAAAAGTGATCCAGATTTAACGGATCCGTGAGTGAGGGACCCCGACACTTTCCCAGCACACGCCGCCGGAGATGCGGCCCCGGCTGCCGGTGTGCCGCCAGCAGTGCAGGTGGCAGCGGCAGTTACGCTCGCCGCCCCCCGCACGCCAGCAGGCACACCAGGTGCCAGGCCAGCCCCCTCTCTCACAGGGGACCCAGCCTGAGCACCGCCATGGTTTTTGCCCGCCGCCGGGCCGCCCTCCATGCCATGCTCCATGTCAGACACATCCGACACACCACCTTCATTACTGCAAACAGAGGCGGCGCTCTGCGTGCCATGGCCTATAGTCTCCCTGCCCACTCGCTGCGGACCCACATCAGGGCCCGAGCCGGGGTGGGTGGCGGGTGCCGCACAACGGGACCGGGGGTCCCCAGAGAGGGGGACATACACAAATTTATGTGTTACCGATGTTTTCTTTTTCATATCTCTCTTCGCTTTCCTCTTCATCCCCCTCCCGGTTACCTCGTCCTCGCAGATCTCGTCCCCGAACGTCAGCTGGTTAAAACGTACCGGGGACTCAATCTGCCTGATCTGCTTCATGACGAGGCAGCCCCCCTCACTAGTACTACCACCATCCTCATCATCCCCTTCACTCCCGCTGCCCTCTGAAGGGCTAGAGTCAGATGGGAGAGCCATCTGCTGAGGGGCTATCCCGCTATGCGATGCCTGGAGATCACTTACCAGGCCACCAGATGGCGGGTAGGGCGCAACCTCCTCCTCACAGTCCTCTTCCTCCTCATCCTCCACCGTCACCACCTGGCTGGAGCTCCATGACCCCTCCAGAGATCCACCGGCCATGGCTCTGAACCGGTCGTCGTTCTCTAATTTTTCTCTGAATGGCCCGCTGCCGGCCAGGATGGTACACTGCCGGTTCTCCACCTCCTGGATGGCCTTCTTAATCCTCCTGTCCGTGGCAGATAGCTCAGGCTTCTTGCTGCTAGAGGCCCTGTCGGACCTCTCCTGGGCTACCCTCAACTCCCCCCAGAGGGATTTTAGCTTCCTAGAGGCGTCCTCATACTCACAGAGGTACGCATGAATGCGGGAGCCATAGATGACAGTGGACTCCTTCGCCACCTTGGTGCCCCAATCAGGGGGCACTGCTGCAGCACCCCTGCACATACTCGGCCTACCTCCGGGGGGAGGAGCTGCCGCGGCCGTGGCCTCGGGGGTCCCTCTGGTCTTCATGACGGACCCCTTGCCTTTTCTGGACCTGGTCATCCCAGCCACGATGGTATTCCTCCTGACCCCCGCCGGCTTGGACCGGGGGGCAGGAGCTGGGGGCCCAGCCCCGGAGGCCAATCCCACAGCAAGTCTCCTTTCCTGGGAAGGGGGCAGACAAAAAGTCCCAGATGGAAAAGGCAAAACCTCCCTTCCCAGGAGCTCTCTCCACACACCAAACACAACAGCACACGGCAGGCTCCGCCTCTTCCTCCTCCTGCAACCGTCGCTGCTGGCATGAGACTTGCCCTCCGATAGATCATTGTAAAAGGATTTAAAGTGTACTCATTCAAATTAGAGAGACAATTTAAATTAAAAAGATTAGACCTGCCTCCGCCGCAAGGGGGCTCGCTCGACCCACCAGCGGACAGGCACCAATATTGGGAGAGGGGGGCGGGCCGTCAGGGTCCACCGTAGCTCTGGCACAAACCCGGCGACACGGAGGTCGCATGGGCAGGAACGGATTGGCCGTGTCGGCTTCGCACTTTTTTGGTTTTAGAAGGTCATGACATGCCTATATCTGTGTCTACCCCTCCTTTTACTCCTCCACCTCTTTTCTTTTCGCATGACTATATGTACTTGTCACTTTTCCATGTGTTAGTTGTGTCTTCTGAGCAGTTTGTCAGCTTTTGGACACCTTTGAAGTGTTTTCTATGTGTTTTCTATGTGTTTCTATGTGTTTTTGTTTGCCTGCCATTGGTTTTAACGATGTTTCAAGGTGTTCGACGAACAGTTCGACGAACAGTTTGACGAACATACGGGTGTTCGACGAACCGAACCGAACTCGAACACTACGGGGGTGGCTCAACCCTATTCATAAGCTTTGTCTAGTTCAACCACCCATAGCTGATTGACAACGTTCTGCCTATGCAAAGTGATACAGAAAGCTGTCATTAAACAGCTTGGAAAGGGCTAAGCAAAGTTTATTATTGAGAAAACTAGTTGAGCTTCAAACTGTAATTTCAGCAGAACTATAGAAAACAGAAAAGGCAAGTGAAAAGTAAATCTAAATCATTATTTTATACTACCTTCAGCCTGGAAAGCATAAATCTGTTTACAGGTTCCCTTTAAAAAAAACAAATTTTTTACACTTCAGTGTAACACAGTTTGATGGCAGTTTATCTGATGTTGTAAACATTGTATGTACCAGACAGGACAAGATGGGCAAGCAGTATTTTACTGAATCAAAGTTTCAAAATCTAGTAAGGCCGATGAATAGTTACAGTGGCTTGCCAAAGTATTCCCCCCACCCCCACCCCCCAACCCATTGCCATTTTTTCGTATTTTGCTACCTTGCAGCCAGAAATTCAACTGGTTTATTTGAGAGTTTGCATCAGTTCAGGTAAAGAACCTGCCTACAACTGTTAACATTTTTTTTCTTTTTATTATGAAGCAAACAACAAACAGGACAAAATAGCTGAAAATTTCAGTGTGCATGTGACGCGCCCCTGGGCCTGTGTCGCGCTGCGTTGCACACGAGGGAGCTTACCCGGAGCCGGATCTGTTGAGGGTTGTAGTCTCGTGGCGGTGACCCGGTCCGTGCCCAGGGAGTCAAACTAAGTGGCGCTGTATTAGCGGTAGATGTTGTACGACTACGCCACCCGTTGAATGCAGCAAAGGAGCTGCCGCTGCAGGGCAGACCGCTGAGGCCGGTGGTAGGATTGTGCAGCGTGATAGTATCACCCCCAACGGGAGGGGTATGGCCTCAGGGCAGCCGACGTGGATGATGGGGGTAGCAGGAACCACTCGGAGATGGTACGGTGTAGTTCAGGGTCTTTACTGGTGACAAAGATAGACCCTCCCGGAGTACTGGCTAGCGATTGGGGCCTGGTCAGTCCTTGAGCAGATGAGATCTCCCCTGGCCAGGCGGAGTTGTAGGCCTCCCAAACTAACTGTACTCTTCTGGCTACCTTGCTAGAGGCGGGTATAAGTAGCCCACGTCCCTGAGTGTACCGTGTGGTGCTCACCCGTATGGCCGGTGACTCGGGGCCTTCTAGTAGCTTCCGCTCCACGACGGCGGTGCTGGTCCCATGCGTGTGACCGTGCCTTCGGGTTTCTTGGCCAGAGGACCTGAAATCCCCTGCCTGACGGATTCTGCTGCTGGGTAGGAGTTAGTCCCCACAGCCTCGGACTCCGGGTCCGGTAAGAAATCTTCTCAGTCAGGGCGAGCTCTGCAGCTGCCAGCCCCTGACTCCTTGTAACACTGCTCCCACAGAGCTCCTGTTGTTTCTTCCCATGCTGCTTCTCTTCTCTGTCTCTACTTCTGGCATGGCCCAGGAGCTGGGCCCAGCCGGAGCCACAGCTCCCTGTCAGCCCACCTGGCTGAACTCTCCCTCTGAACTCTCTAACCCTGCCTCAGCCCCAGGTTTATATAGGGGAAGTCCTTCCCCTCCCAGGACTGGGCAGGAGGTGTGGCATGCATAGGATTCCTGACCAAGAGACCTCCCACCTGCTCTCAGACATAACATTGCTGTTACTGTGGAAACCAGACCCCTGGGGTGCCACATTCCCCCCTAGTGAAATTTAGTACTCCGGGACTAAACATATTTTTAAACATAACAAGGTATAAACAATAATAGTACAATAAGAAAAACATATAAAGATGGTCACGGCGTGTCCGCAACCGGGTGCAGTTTTTGAAGAAAAGCAAGGTGTCCATTTCACCAAAACAGGGAGACGTAACCAGGTAGGGGTCTGTCCTGCCCCGAGTCCTTAACAGTCTTTAGTCCATTCCTAGGTTACGCTCCAACCATGTACAAGGATTCCCGGTAAATCCACCAAGGACTCCTATAAATAACTAGAAACACATAATTATTTACAGGATATGGCCGCTCTCAGTCCTCGGCCAGTGGGGATAAGGAATGGCTGCTCACAGTCCTCAGCCTGGTTTAAGATAGGGGCACATGGGGAACAATTCACTAATCCCAACGGGGACCATATTTTATTTAGCAGCAGTCCTTGTACCCTTACGGGTAACTATTTACAGCTCTTTATTCACGCTACTTCCCTTCAGTAGCTATGTCCTCTTTGTGCTCCCTCCTGAGGGTAGTCCTCAGACCCGTCCGGGTCCTCTTGGCTTTCCTCGTATTGGTAGTACTGCAGCTCCTCCTCGGTTAGCTGGGTTAGTATCTCTGCGACAGTCCTCCTCCCAGGTGGCCAGGACTTTACCTCCCTTTGGGCTGCCCCGGTTAATTGGGCCACCAGGATGCTCACTTTTTGCTCCTCTGTGAGGGGGTACACCTGGAAGAGGCTATCCAGCTTTTCTCTAAAGTCATGCAGGGTATGTGACTCCCCTGAGTACTGGGGTAGCCAGGCTGCCCCCGGGATAAAGGGCATGGTGAAAGGCATGACCGCAACAGCGGTGGCACTGGCGGGGGTTGAAGCAGTGAAGCTCTCCTCCATATCCGACATCTTTCTCCCCACTAGTGGACCGTGGCCTACCTTGCGATGATCCTCTTCCGTAGGCCGCGGCTCCGCAGTGGATCGTCAGGGTCGAGGACCTTCCGTCGCGCTCCTGTGACGTCGGCGTCTGCTGGGCTCCTTCCAGGACCTTACGCAACGTCCGGACGTGAGGCGGGGCTTCAGTTTCTCGCGCGCTTTCGGAGTCCACGCCCCTCTTCTTCCCGCGCGGGCGTCCTCAAGATGGCGCCCAATGGCGGGAAAACTCCACGGCTGGCGGGAAGAAGGCCGAAGATGGCGCCGAATGGCGGGAAAACTCCACCGATGGCGGGAAGGAAGCGGAAGATGGCGCCGGATGGCAGGAATCTTCACCACAGGTAAGTTTGAACAGTCTTTTTTCAGGCACGCAGTACCCGGTGGTTGCGGGCACGAAATCCTGCCGACTACGCCAAAAGTTGACGCGCCCCTGGGCCTGTGTCGCGCTGCGTTGCGCACGCGGGAGCTTACCCGGAGCCGGATCTGTTGAGGGTTGTAGTCTCGTGGCGGTGACCCGGTCCGTGCCCAGGGAGTCAGACTAAGTGGCGCTGTATTAGTGGTAGATGTTGTACGACTACGCCACCCGTTGAATGCAGCAAAGGAGCTGCCGCTGCAGGGCAGACCGCTGAGGCCGGTGGTAGGATTGTGCAGCGTGATAGTATCACCCCCAACGGGAGGGGTATGGCCTCAGGGCAGCCGACGTGGATGATGGGGGTAGCAGGAACCACTCGGAGATGGTACGGTGTAGTTCAGGGTCTTTACTGGTGACAAAGATAGACCCTCCCGGAGTACTGGCCAACGATTGTGGCCTGGTCAGTCCTTGAGCAGATGAGATCTCCCCTGGCCAGGCAGAGTTGTAGGCCTCCCAAACTAACTGTACTCTTCTGGCTACCTTGCTAGAGGCGGGTATAAGTAGCCCACGTCCCTGAGTGTACCGTGTGGTGCTCACCCGTATGGCCGGTGACTCGGGGCCTTCTAGTAGCTTCCGCTCCACGACGGCGGTGCTGGTCCCATGCGTGTGACCGTGCCTTCGGGTTTCTTGGCCAGAGGACCTGAAATCCCCTGCCTGTCGGATTCTGCTGCTGGGTAGGAGTTAGTCCCCACAGCCTCGGACTCCGGGTCCGGTAAGAAATCTTCTCAGTCAGGGCGAGCTCTGCAGCTGCCAGCCCCTGACTCCTTGTAACACTGCTCCCACAGAGCTCCTGTTGTTTCTTCCCATGCTGCTTCTCTTCTCTGTCTCTACTTCTGGCATGGCCCAGGAGCTGGGCCCAGCCGGAGCCACAGCTCCCTGTCAGCCCACCTGGCTGAACTCTCCCTCTGAACTCTCTAACCCTGCCTCAGCCCCAGGTTTATATAGGGGAAGTCCTTCCCCTCCCAGGACTGGGCAGGAGGTGTGGCATGCATAGGATTCCTGACCAAGAGACCTCCCACCTGCTCTCAGACATAACATTGCTGTTACTGTGGAAACCAGACCCCTGGGGTGCCACACATGACTATTCACTCCCCTAAAATCAGTACTTTGTAGAGCCTCCTTTTACGACAATTGCAGCTGCAAGTCACTTTGGATAAAGCTCTATGAGCTTTCCACATCTTGCCATTTGGATTTTGCCCCATTCCTCAAAGCAAAACTGCTCCAGCTCCTTCAAGTTAGATGGTTTCCTCTGGTGAACAGCAATTTTTAAGTCTGACCACAGATTTTCAATTGGATTAATGTCTGGGCTTTGACTAGGCCACTGCAAAACATTTACATGTTTCACCTTAAACCACTCAAGTGTTGCTTTAGCAGTATGCTTTAGGTCATTGTCTTGTTGGAAGTGAACCTCAGTACCAGTCTCAAATCACTAACAGACTGAAACAGGTTTTGCTCAAGAATATCTCTGTATTTTCCATCATCCATCGTACCCTCAACTTACTCCATTTTCCTTATCCGGAAAAACATTCCCAAAGCATGATGCTGCCACCACCGTGTTTCACTGTGGGGATGGTGTTTTTGGGGTGATGAGCTGCATTGGATTGGCACCAGACATAATGTTTACCTTGGTGGCCAAAAAGTTCAATTTTGGTCTCATCTGACCATAGTATCTTCCTCTATACATTTGGGGAGTCTCGCACATGTCTTTTGGCAAATTCAAAACGAGCCTTACAATTTTTGTGTGTAAGTAAAGGCATTGTTCTGCCCACTCTTCCATAAAGGCAACCTCTAAGGAATGTATAGCTTATTGTGGTCGTATGGACAGATACTCTAGTCTCTGCTTGGGAACTCTGCATTTCTTTCAGGGCTACCTTTGGTTTTTGTGCTGCCTCTCTGATTAATGCCCTTCTTGCCCTTGCTGAGAGTTTTGGTGAGCTACCCTATCTTGGCAGGTTTCTATGGTACCATGTTCTTTCCATTTGATGATAATGGATTTGATGGTTCTCAGAGGTATCATCAGAGATTGGAATAATTTTTCATAACCCAATCCTGACTCCTGGCTTGTAATTCTCAACAACTTTGTCCCTGACTTGTTTGGAGATCTGCTTGGTCTTCGTGGTGTTGTTTGGTTAGTGGTGCCTCTTGCTTAATGGTGTTGCAGCCTCTGTTGCCTTTCATAGAAGGTGTGTATATACTGACAGACATGTGACAATTAGATTGCACACAGGTGGATTTCCTTTCACTAAGTATGTGACTTATGAAGGTCTTTGCTTGAACCAGAAATCTTTAGGGTCTTCAAAGCAAAGGAGGTGAATACATATTCATATGCCAATTTTTAGTTATTTGTTCTTATACATTAAATTTATGCCTAGATTTTTCTACCTTCACTAACTTAGACTGTTTAGTGCTGATGCATCACACACAAATCAGATTGCAAAAATATTTAAACACAGGTTGTAATGTAACAAACCAGGTAAAAAGCTACAGGGTGGTGAATACTATCGAAAGCTACTTTACGTACTTTTGCATAAACAATATAATTATGCATTCTGTCTACAGGGGCTGGTCCATGAGTGATGTGGCCCACCCTTAGCCTTGGGCTTAATGTAGCACTCTTCACAGCCTCTCTATGCTGTATGATTAGAAATTAATCACAAATGACTTACTTATTGTTAACATTTGCTCAGTCTCTGCAAAGCCATGCTGCCATTTAAAATAAGCAAGCAATCTTCACTTAATTTCTAATTATGCAATGGAAAGATGCTTGAAGTGGAAATCACCCCCATAATAATCACTTTCCCCCTTGCAGTACTAATTCTCTCTAGAGTATAATAATTAATCATTCTCCTACTCCTCCTATTATAATATCTGAACCTTTTGGACTGGTCACCTGAAGTACTATATATCTCCCCACATACGTTATAACATACTCACCCTGCAGTTTTCAGCCACTATTTCACCTCTATTATAATCACACACAACATCTTGCAAAGTTATCAATCCCCATAACTGTAACATATTCTCTTGAAATAATTATTTCCCTCCCCCTGTGATTAAAATCACCCCCCTTTGCATAATAATAACTTCATTTTTGAGGGAATTAACCTTTCAATAATCT
This sequence comes from Phyllobates terribilis, assembly GCF_046119375.1. Taxonomy (NCBI): domain Eukaryota; kingdom Metazoa; phylum Chordata; class Amphibia; order Anura; family Dendrobatidae; genus Phyllobates; species Phyllobates terribilis. The sequence continues at coordinate 549,258,907 of NW_027362761.1, forward strand.
CCTATCTAAAGGATTGGGGTAAGGTGCTAATCCTTTGAGGTTTCAACACTGACCACCCTGTGCTCAGTGGAATCCCATCCTCACTGGAGTTCACATGTGTGGCTTCTGCTCTATGCATTGTATAAGGACCTGCCAAGGACAGCACTCAGCTATTTCCATCAGTCCCATAGACAATGAATGGAGCAGCCCAAAAGTGTTAAATTCTGGTGGGTTTCATGAAGAGGTGTGCTGCTGTGATTGTGATGAAGTAGCAGATTAGCTACTCTCTCTACATATTATACAATCCTATGCTGCAGTGCATCCCTGCTTAGTTCCTCTATATATAGTCCATCCAGCTTCTCAAACACCTTTATATACAGTATCACTCTGTAGTACATCATTCGTCTCAACCCTTCTATATACAGGAGATAGCTCCTTTCATGCACACCTATGTACATTCCCATCCTGCAGTACATCACTCCTCTCAGCACCTCTATATGTAGCTATATCCTAATGAATATCACAACTCTATATGCAGCCCCATCTTGTAATACATTGCACCTCTCTGCTTCTCTGTATGCAGCACCATTCTGCATATCATTTCTCTCAGATTGTCACGGGTGTGTAAGAGGTGACAGACAGCCGCCCTGCAGTAGTTTGCAGCAGATATCCATGTTTGGCAATGCAGACAGCTGCCTAGATAGGAGGCTGTGTTTAGGACCCAGAGACTACTTCCTTTTAGTCTGGGTGTATATATACCTGGTGTGTCTAGGTGGGCGTCGCCAGTTATACTCATTTCTACTTGGAACTTGGCTGAAGAAGCATCACGTCCTCTCTGGAGTCTTGAGGCCATGTGCCCTGTTGGAGTTCTTCTAAAACTGAGTTGTTGTTCCCCTGTGCTCTCTTCCCCTTTTGTCTTTAGAGTGCTAGCGGAGGTTGACTAGTGCTCATCTCCTTCCACCCCCAGCTATAGCCTTATGCCTGGGATAGTAGGGCGAGGCACATGATTGGCGACAGCTGCGAAGGCGTTATAGGGACGTTAGGGGGAGACAGGGTGACGCTAGTCCAGATTAGGAGGTCACCTTGTAGAGGACATATTGATACTCATGCTAGAGCAACTCCATTTTGTCTACTCGCTTTAAAATCATGTTATTATCACTCCTTGCATAACATACATTCTTTCTTTCTCTTCCCATAGAACTTATCTCACACTAACTTTTTCTCAAGAGAACATTTTGCCAGACACTGTTATCTAACTTGTTTAGGCCAGGTTTGACCTTGTAAAATTTCCATAGTGCTTCAAACTAACAATGATAATATGACCATATATGTGTTTTCCGTAATAATTAAACTAACATCAGTTAGCCTATAGTATTGTAGTATGGCTGTAGTGTTGATTGGCTATTTGATATACTCAAAACAATATAAAATGCTAAGCAAAATAAACGGGATCAGAGATTCTTTGAATCCTCCCAATACAGAACATTGTTTCCATTTGGTCTTCTGTGGATTGCAATCAACATAATAATTTAATAATTTGACACTCACTTGGTCAACAGTGAAGGGTTATTGCCCTCCCTTAACAGTTGGTGCCCTGACTCAGATCCCTAACCAGGGACGCCCCTCCACCTCTGGACGTCCACAAAGAGAGACCTGCCTTCAGCCTCCCCCACTGGAATTGGGACAGATCATCCCCCACAAAAAGCCACGGTAAGTGCACAAGTTCTTTACTAGTGACACTGACCGTTTGGCGTGGTTTCCACGTGGTGTGTGGTTGTGTGCAGTATCTCCGGATGTCCTGGTTGGATATAGTCAAAGGTGAGACTATAAGGGTTGTAGTCCCATTAGGGGTCGGATATTATTTAACTTCAAAGCAGTATCACCTCAGATTGACAAGTGAATATTGTGTGAATCTTTCTCAGCTTCTGACAAAAATCCTTAGGAGAGACTGAACATTGTTAGTTTCAGTTGCTGTCGCTCCACACGCTCTACGCTCTAAAGAAGAACGCCAGTCATGGAAGGAAGAGGCGGGTGCTAAATTGATAGATGGGCTATGGAAGAAGAAACAACTGTACTGTTTGCCTCGACTCCTGTAAACAGCCGATGCGGCCTGGGCCCATGGACCGGTACATCGAGGGAAGAATCAAGCTTTGTTACTGGTACAGAAACTCTATTGGGCTGCAGGAATTTCCACCGTGTTGAGTGCACAGGACAAAGGTTGCACAATATGCCAAACCTGCAACCCAAGTAGATTACAGAATGTACCGACAAAACACCTTGCCAAACCTTGCAAGTTGATCACATCACTCTCCCTAAAGCAGAACTATATGAATACTGCTTAGTGGTAGTGGATATGTTTTCCAATTGGCCAGAAGCATTCGCCGTTCCAAACATCACTGCCACGACTACCGCCAAGAAGCTGGTCTCTGAAGTTGTTTGCTGGTATGGAGTCCCACAAGTTATCAAAAGTGATCAAGGACCAACCTTTCCCTCATGCGTATATCAAGAAATACTTACCATGATTGGATCAACAGTAGCGTTACATACTCCTTACCATCCACAGTCAAGTGACAAGGTGAAGAGATTGAATGGCACACTGAAAGGGCAATGAACCAAAATTATGCAGGAGACTACGGCCCAGTGGCCTGAGCTCCTTCCCATTGCACCATATCACATACACACCACCCCCATAGGGAAACACAAACTGTCACCCTATGAGATACTGTTTGGGTCAAAACCAGCCATAGCTAGATTTACCCCACAACAATTATCAGAAGAAACAGATTATGTTGTGCAATATGTGATTCAGCTTACCAAAGCCTTAACTAACACCCATGCATTAGTATCATCTTCTATTCCAGATCCAGCTGATGTAGAAGGTTGTCATACCCCCAAGCCTGGAGATTATGTGTATGTGAAGAGGCATGTTCGGAATCACGGACTAGAACCATTGTATGACGGACCGTACCAAGTGCTCCTGACAATCCCAACAGCTGAGATATTTTATGATAATATGTATGATTAAACTAGTCAATACCCGGAATAGCCTACAACAGAGTACTGACCCCTTTAATAATAAGTTCATTACTCACCATCAGATTTTGGTACAAGAATTGAGACAATTAGAAAACAACCAGATCAGTGACTGTTGGATATGTACTCACTCACCAGTTTCAGCCGCTAGTATGCCCTTTCTGGCGGTCCGTCCCAGATCGTCATTATTGGAAAGATACATTCATAATCACTCATGGGTACATGCAAATCTGTTTATAAAAGGCACCAAAGACACATGTTATAAAATATCTGGTAACGTCCCTTGTAATGAATTTTCTGAATATAAGCCTAGTAATCCAACATGTGGTAATCCAAATGTTGGATATTGTAGCCCCCTGGGACAAATGCCTTCATGGTGCATGTTATCAAATAACACCGTTTTTATTGATTTGATACATAAATTAGTATTACAGCACTCTGCTTTATGGGATTTACCATCAGCCACATATTGGGTCTGTGGGAATAATGCATACAAATGGCTCCCAGTCGGAGTAGGGGGGACTTGTACGTTGGCTCGGCTAACTTCAGCCACTTATCTTATTCCCCATAGTAAAGTAGATTTGAGAACCAACCCTCTTCATACCATTTATAAACGTGCCAAGGACAACACCCCATGCCCATCAGGAAGACCTCATTTAGTACAAATGAGTATACCCAATAAGATAGTTAGTACTGTCTTCCTCTATCCTATGGTTACATAAATGTGGGACAAGTTAGTGGAAGTCACTGACTACTTAGATGACCAGATTTGGAATATTTTGAAAGTAATTAATACTACTGTTGCAGTGCAGAATCAACTTATTATAGTGGCTAATCAGCATACGTTAGAACTGGACTATTTGACAGCAGCTCAAGGAGGGATGTGTGTCAGGTTGTAGGCCCAGCCTGTTGTCACTATATTGACCCCGACTCTACCATACAGTTAAAGACTAAAATGGAAGACATTAGGAAACTCAGGGAAGAGTATAACAAACATAACAAATTGACCAAAGAGTGTTGCATATTGTTGCTTGCTTGTTAATATATGTTTTACTAAAACTAGTCTTTTATTGTATCCCATTTTGCATGAGGAAAGCCTGCCAGTCATCAGAGAGCAAGGAGGACGCTGTTAACCGACATCCAGTGCTACTGTACATGGACCTCCCAGATGTAACCAGCATTGAGGACCTGGATGACATGGGAATGATGACCTTTACCCGCTTGCCCCGACCAACCTCAGATCTGAGCTTATGATTATATCAACTACCAAGGGAGGATGGACATGCCGCGACAGCCCCAATTGGTAACAAGGGCACTAATTGGGTGAAGACCAATGTCCCTCAGGCTCAAAGCATGACCCTGGGATAGCACCTCTATTGTTGATAATAACATAATTTTTAGAGGGGAATGTAGCGGACATATTGATACTCATGCTAGAGCAACTCCATTTTGTCTACTCGCTTTAAAATCATGCAATTATCACTCCTTGCATAACATACATTCTTTCTTTCTCTTCTCATAGAACTTATCTCACACTAACTTTATCTCAAGAGAACATTTTGCTAGACACTGTTATCTAACTTGTTTAGACCAGGTTTGACCTTGTAAAATTTCCATAGTGCTTCGAACTAACAATGATAATATGAACATATATGTGTTTTCCGTAATAATTATACTAACATCAGTTAGCCTATAGTATTGTAGTATGGCTTTAGAGTTGATTGGCTATTTGATATACTCAAAACAATATAAAATGCTAAGCAAAATAAACGGGATCAGAAATTCTATGAATCCTCCCAATACAGAACATTGTTTCCGTTTGGTTTTCTGTGGATTGCAATCAACATAATAATTGAATAAATTGACACTCACTTGGTCAACCGTGAAGGGTTATTGCCCTCCCTTAACAACCTCTTCCACCTTTCCCTAGTGTCTGGGCTCCCTTTCCCCTCTATGTTGCACTCACACCTGGCATGACTCTCTGTGTTGCTCTCACACCTGGTGTGACACAGATGCTCTATATACAATATTATTTTGCAGTACATCACTCCTCTTAGACACTTGATGTAGAGCTCCACCGCTTAGTGCATAGCTACTCTCAGATTCTCTATATGCAACCATGTCCTGCAGAACATTACTTCTCTCATCCTCTCTACATGCATGATGGCCCATCCTGCAGTACATCACTTTTCCAAAAATCTCTATAAGAAGTTCCAATCTGTACACCATCACTCTTCAACCTCTTTCTATATGCAGTCCCATCTTACACTACATCACTTTTCTCAGCCTTTGTATATACAGCCCCATCTTTCAGTACATTACTCCTCTCAGCTCCCTTACATACAGTACCATCCTGCAGTATATCACTCCTCTCAGCCCCTTTATATACAACCGCTTCCAGCATTACATCACTCTTTAGCCCCTTCTGATACAGTCCAATCATGAAGTACATTGCTCGGCTCAGGCCCTGTATGTACAGTCCAATCCATCAGTATGTTCAGCTCCTGTAGATACATCCCCATCACTCCAGTTGGGTTTTCAGAGAAACCCATTTTAAAGATGTGCATAGATGTGTGTTTTCAGGCACGCAAGCATGCCACTGCATAGGCACGTACACCAAATCCTATTGTGGCCACAAATTTCAAAGTAGAGCGCCACTAACATTCTGTGATTGGGAGGCTCTAAACATTTTTTAGTCTTATAATTGATTAGGGATACCACTGCTTTAGTGGTCCTGTACCTTTATATCTGCAGCCACAATCTGTAAGAAGTGCCCCACCTGTCACATGTCACATATTGTGTTGTGACCTTAGATTATTTAAAGCACTCCGAGGCCTGGCAGTTAAAAGGGGACCGACTTGATGGCACATGCAGCTCTGCTCAGTGGCATGGCCCACCATTGTGGCATGTCTATAAAACTAAAATGCAACTAAAGCATCTTTGCAAATAGTCTAAATTAAAAGTCTATAGGTAATTTTTACTGCTAATATACAAACTAGGGTAAGATTAGAATTATTGTAATTTTTATTTTGGAGAGTTATTTATTTATTTTTTTAAAATTCTGTCTATTTTCAAAACTATTGTGTCCGCTCTTTCCAATTTCCAATTAGAATAACCTCTATTTTTGAATTTAGAAAATATGTTATTTTACTCTCTAGCTAAGTCTTTATAATGGGCACAGCTCCTTTTAGCTCTGATAAGCTCTCCCACAGGAATATTTTTGATAACATGTGAGGCATGGCAAGATTGTGCTTTTAGAATGGAATTGGTTGCTTTAGATTTAGTATATGGTAAAACAGTGACTGACTATATGAATATGCTTGTAGCATAATATCTAAAAAAAATATTTTAGTTTGGTCACAAAATTAGTACATTTTAGGTTAAAAAAATTAATATTACTATATTTAAGAAAATTATCCAGTTTCTATTTCACTTTCACAAACTAAGAGGAAATCGTTGATAAAGCGTCCATGCCATTTAATGGAAAGGGTTAGACTCTATATTTGCCAGTGAGGGGGAAACTTTGGCAACAATACTTAGACCTCAATTTAAAAAAAAAAAATTGTGTCAAAAGAAAAATAATTAGAAGAAATCTCAAGAATATATGTGCTAAATTTATCCAGAAAATAAGTGAGAATTTCAATGGCAACATTATGGGGAATTGACGGATTTAAGCTGATGAGTGATGACATCACAACATTTATATGTAGATTTCCAACTAAATTTGTCAAAAATGGAAACAACATATTTAGTGTCTCTAATATATCCAAGTATATTTTGTACCAAGGGCTTGAGATAATGATCAACCCAGGCTCCAAGTTTTTCTCGAAGAAACCGAATACCCTTTAATCCACTAGAAGAAGTAGTGGATTAAAGGTTGAAGACAGGGCGATGAATGGAATCTGGTAAATGCAATGGCCAGAGCTAAGCCTGTGTCACGGGTGTGTCAGGTGACAGACAGTCATTCTGGATCCAGCTGTAGAACGTCATTGTGCTTGGCTCTGCAGACACCTTCTTTACCTTTTCATCTCTGGTAGTGTAGTGATATCCTTCTCCCTCTAGGATCTAGCAGTCACCTCCACCTTCTGCTGTTAATTGACATACCCTTGCTTGATGTTTAAATACCTTCAGTCTCTCCAGAGAGTCGCCGGTGATAGCTCTATTTTCCTCTGTTCAGGCTTGAAGTACTAGTAGTCGGCTAGCATCTTCTTGGAGTTCCCTTGGAGGATAGTTGGCGTGATCTCTCTGATGTCTTCTCAAGCTAAGTGTTTCCCTTGTCTGTTTACCTGTTTGTCTTTAGTTGCAGTGGGGGCTGACTAGTGCTCACCCCGTCCTCTCCCTACCTAGGGCCGATTGCTAGGGACAGTCAGGGATTAGGTTTCCTGCTTGGCAATAGGTGTGGAACCTATTTAGGGATGATAGGGGAGTCAGGGTGACTGTCAGATCTGGATAGGGGTCTCTACTCCCCCTTTCCCTAGAGTTTGGGCTTCCTCCCCCTCTTCTCATTGTTGTGCACTTAGTGTTTCCCTCACCTTGCTTGACAGCCTGTTCATAGAAGTTCTTTTCACAGCTGCCATGCTTCCCCCACTACCATGACTAAGGTGCTATGCCTTAGAAATTGACATTTCATGCTGGATCTATTCTAGTCTTTTAACCTATTTAGTTAGGGTAAAGTTTTATACTCACCTGTTCATCACTGGAGAATTCCTTCTCTTCACATTGTCGAACACAACTTAATCTATAGAAAAGTTAAAAAAAAAACGATTTTAAGAGATTTGCTTTGCACAAAAGCACAAAACATAAAAAGATCGGTGTACATTTTATTGATGTATTATTTTTTATTTGTTAGTCCAGCGTGGGTGAGGCAGGATGTTGATTCAAGTGAATTTTCCTGTTTCAGAAAAACCCTTGTCCCAAGGAACAGTTTAAAACAAAAAAAACAAAAAAAACCTTTTCTTTACTCACCCTCCCTGGGTCCAGCACTGAATCTCAGCCTTTTCACCCAGTGAATGTAATCAGCCATGCTGACATTTTGTCCATAGCATTGCAGCCAATTGGTTAGCTCAGTAGTTCTTAATGGTTTACATCGTAATCTTGGACACACTCATTGAGCTCAGTTATTGGCTGCAGTTCTGTCCACATTACATCAGCGCTGCAGACAATAACAGACACTGAGAGCAGTGGCAGAGACAATGAGAAGGACAGGATGAAGGTAGGTAAAGCAAAGTTTGATTGTTTTCTTAAACAAACTGTGCCTGGGAAAAGAAATGTTCTGAACCCAGAAAACCCATTTAATTGAATGTTATGCTTCATTCACCCTGAAAAAAACAGAATTCACTTTGTTCAGTACCACCTATACCTTGGGATTCCTGCACAGAGTTAATCCAGGAAACAAAACTTTCCTCCAAGTCCTAATCCCTCCAAAACTCCCTACAAGTACTTTACAGTGTTAAAGACCCTCATGGCATTAAAAGACAAAAGGTCTCCTTTACCAAAGTGTGGTGTTGCATTTTTTTAAGTTAGTAAACGCTTTCTAAAGATCAATCATCTATATTTGTATGAAACTTTTAGCAGCGTAACATGAAAGTTTCATCAACTTATTAATTTTATAGATGCTATGAATCTCCTAATTGTATCTTAGGTAATCGAGGATACTCAAAGGATAGAATCACCCCATCTACTAAGCATGGGCTTGTACATTAATAGGCTCACTATACAGGGCAAGTTTGCAAGACTGTTCCTAAGGGCTTTTGCACACAATCGTAAAAATCGGACAAGTGGCTATCTGTAGTTTTGACGGATAGCACTTGTCCCCATGTTCTTCTGTGGGGCTGTGCACATGTCCCATCTTTTCCTCAGACAAAGTTGGTCCAAGGAAAAAGTTGCTGCATGCATGATTTGCCTTTGCGAATCAGATGTCACTCACCCATACAACTCTCCGGGTCTGCGGGAAAAAACAGACTGCACTCGGATGAAATCCCTCTGTGGTCCGATTTTCATGGACTGATAAAATAGAAAAGGTGGAGAAACTTTTCGTTTCTTCACCTACGAAAATCAAATCACACTCTGATAATTCTCTGATCAGAGTCTGATCAGATTGTCTTTAGCATAATTGGACAGATTTTATCGGATGAGAAAAAAAACGATTGTAGGACCCTAGCCTAAAAGGAATTAATTAGATGAGAAATCGCCCAACCAATTTCTTTGCCTGAAAGGGTTTATCAACCTGGTGGCTAACCTTTTCTAGTAGCAATACATTCAAGACAACAATGTTGGTGGTTGTAACCATGAGATTACACTGTAATTGTAGACCAGCACATCGTCACGCCTATGAAACATTCTTGCCGGGGTTCGATAAATGTTCATCTGAAAGAAGGAATTAAAAAATCAGATGTGTTGTGATTAACAAAGATGAAAACCAGGACTGTGAAACATTTAAAAGAAACTCATTACAAGCTTCAGTACACAATTAGCAAAAAGCATGTGAGCAAGTATTTGCATGACCCGTGTCTCTTGGGAAATATATGGGGATATATGAAGCATAAAAAATGCTATGCTTAATTTAAAAATTACCAGAGCCGAACAATTTACCTGGTCCCACTCACATTTTATTTTACTAAAAATAATAAATTTAGGGTCAATGATTGAAATACAAGAAAATGTGTTAAAAAAAGATACACTGGTGCAGTATAATCCTGACCTTTCCAGATTCTATCTGATTGCTCCACTAACTGTGATTGCATCAATCTCAAAGGCTCTACTGCTCAATCAGTTGTATCATAAATTAATAGGATTGGTCATTTTACCATTAAGGCAGAATACAGAACATTTTGTTACAAAAAGAAAAGTTTGAAGTAGGAGAAAACACAAGTTTTAGTAACTTCTATAATATTTGTCATACAGTCAAATATTATGAGAATATCGTTAACAATGTCTACAGCGTTGCAAAGACACATTTCTTAGATTTGAAGATTTATTTTTCATATTTCTATGGAATGCATAGGTTATTGCTTCCCAAAAAAACTACTAGGGATTAGGTGACGTGCAGTCATGACAAGGCAAGGCGATCAGGGTTAAACTACCTAGGGTGTTGGGAAAGAGATGGTAGATGTGGAGCTGGGAATGTAATAAGTGGGTAATAAAATTGGTTGGTGTAGCCATAGTAGAATTTATATAATGTCACTCATGTGGCTTCCAAGGAGGAAGAAGAAAATTGGATATGCATTTTAGCTGATGTTGGTCTTGATGTTCTTAAGGTTATTTCTTTATTTATGGTATATTGGATGTTTATATGTGGGTGTTTTGACAGTCAAGTATAGAATGGTATAAAAAAATCTAAGTAAGAATTAAATGGCAGAGTTCTTTTATGGAGAATTTGGCTTCTCCAAGAGTAAGAGAGTTATGGTTCTGATGTTACTATACCCTGGTAAAGCCACTTTAGCTTATAGATTTGTGGCTAATGGTCTTATGGGTAATTGAATGGCTACTTGTTAGAGATGGACAAATTTATTCAAGTAAAACTGAATTCTTCTTGAATTTTCTCAAAAATGCACATTCTGGAGAATTTGAATTTCTTGTTATTTGCTCCACACTTTTACAGCAAAATAGTGGAAATCTGTAATTGCCATCTTGCTGATCAATAGAGGGCTGGTAAAAGATTAAAAAGGAAATAAAACATACTCACTGCTCATCTCCCCTACTGACTCCATTGCTCCCCTTGTCCACTGTCCATTACTCCATGCCTCCATTGTGTTCACTGTGCATGCTTTGGGGCCTAATCATGTCTGGAAGCCCTGGTCTAAAATGAACATTAGGCCAGAGATATGACATAACGGAGGCGCAGAAGACTTGATAGCGAACAGGGAGCAACAGGGACAGTCGGAAAAGTGAGGTGAAGTGAGCATATTTTTTTTCTTTTTTAACTTTTGTCAATCGTTTAGCTCTCCAGCTACCCCTACAAGGCCATCCATAACCTTTCTCCTCCATACATCTCTGAACTAATCTCCCGATATATTCACTTATGTAATCTCCGGTCCTCCCAAGACCTCCTTCTCTCCTTCACACTTATTCGTTCCTCACCCAATCGCCTCCAAGATTTCTCCTGAATAACTCTCATTCTATGGAATTCAGTGCCTCAACACATCTGATTATCCGCCACATTTGGATCCTTCTGACGGAACCTGAAAACCCATCTCTTCAAACAAGCTTACAACCTGTCATGACCTTGTTTGCTGCCACCTCAACAACACCGGAACTACTGCAACCCCCCAACCTACTGTCTACTTCCTGGTTCCTGTAGAATGTAAGCCCACAAGAGCAGGGTCCTCTTCCCTCTGTACTGGTCTATCATTGCTAGTTTTGTTTACTGTAAGTGATATCTGTATTTGGTATGTAACCCCTCCTCATGTACAGCACCATGGAATCAATGGCGCTATATAAATGAATAAAAATAATAATACCCCATTACACCCTGTTTGCTGTCTGGGCCTATATGTTTCTCTCTGATGGCATCTTCTGCCAAGGTGAAGATCAGACATCTGGGCGCCTACAACGCCTTTAAACTCCAAGAATGAATTTAAAGGGGTTGCCCACTACTCAGACAACCCTTTTTGAATTCCAGTGTTCCCCCCCTGTAAAATGATAACACATATACTCTCTTCCAGTGCCAGAGCCATTCCAGTGGTGCTGGAACTGGTTCTTCTTTTGGGGCTCGTGTGACATTGTTACGTCATGTGATCCTTGCTGCCAATCAGTGTTGGCTTCACTCCCCTCTCCTATGAACATAATTGCCATTTGGAGGAATTGAGAGCAGTGTCTGCTTTCTCACTTCCTCCTGATATCTTGATTTTTCCAAAATAGCGGAGAATAAAGCCAGCGCTGATTGGCCACAGTGATTGCATGATATAGCAATGTCATGCGATCCCTGGGAGAGCCTGTGCCGACACTGCTGGATCAGCACTGGCTTCAGAGGTGAGTATAAGTGTTATTATTTTACTGGAAAGGAACATAGAGATTCAGAAGGGGATATCCGAGTACTGTAACCCCTTTGATTACATGTGGATCCTACCTGCTCTTTAAATTTGTAGATCAAGATCCAGTAAGTTTGCAAGTAGTTTCCCATCCTGAAAGGATACTTTGTTGCTGACAGATGGGCTTACACATTTGAATCAAAACACACAAAAAAACCCTCAAATTTTTAGGTATAGTCTCTATAGCATAACTGGAATGTTTAAAAGTGAAACATATTCAATGTGAAAAATAAATGTATAGAAAATTTCACAAAATGAGGGTTATTAATATTATTATCATTAGTAATATTAGTTTCAATGGAGTTGTTAAATGATCTACTAACCTTAGTTTGGGGTTTTATTAAAAAAAAATCTGATCCAGTTGGGTGTAACACAGGCTAAAGTGTACCACAGCTTTCATTGTAATGACCCTCCTTGAGTCATTTTCTTGGTTTGCTTGAAATGTGAAGCATTCTAGCTTATCTTGCAACATTTTGTTACCCTAAACAATGAAGCAGGAAATACTAAAGTGGATTACAATTCTACTGAAAGCAGTAGCAACTGCTGGAGGCGGCAGACATAATTCGTTATGTGTTTCTTCTCATTCTCTTTCATCTTTATACATAGGAGGTTGCAGACTGGTGGCACGGAAAATACATTTTGCACATTTTAATAGTCTATAAAAACAGAGCAGAACCTTCTGGCAATTAGGATATTTAGATATTTTATTGGAAAGATTTTATTATTTAAGACAGTGTTTTTTTAACTAGGTTGTGAGAAAAGGAGTTTTTCAGTGGGTAAGTTTCAAGGCACCCATGAGCATCATAGTGCTGATTTATGATATTGGCCTTTTCTGCTTTGGCACCAACTGCATCCAATTAAGGTCAAGAGTTTTACTTGGTCTATTTCAAAATGTTCAATGTCTGCCTTGCAAAATAAGAATTGTAATATGTTTTTTTATATACAAGCTCTTGTTTTTAGCTGCTGAACACAGTGCCATGCACATGCATGACCTCTTCCTCTTTACGGCTTTTTCACATAGTTTTTGACGAGGATTTCAAATAAGATTTTACTGCATATCTATGTTAAAACTGCTTCAAATACTGTTTGAATAAACTTAATTTTAGTTTTACAGCAAAATTTTCAAAATAACGTGAAATAAACAGAATTGTGTGCAAAAGCTTTTCCCATCAAAGTAAGTTAGAAACTTATTCAAATATTTTTTTTATGTGGATTTAGGAGCAGAATTTTTTTTTAAATCCTCGTCAAAAACTCAATATCAACATGCCATTAAAGGACTGATTTTGGAGATAAGAGTCTTCTAAGTAGAATTTGTAAATATCAGATATTTATAAGAAGTAGTAAGGATCAGCTCACCCAATTATGAAGGAACAACGCAGAGGAAGTTGCTGTGCCACAAGGGAAATAAAATCAAAAATGGAAAAAGGGGTTCCAGTATCCGAATCTTCATTAAACACATTCTTTATTACAACAATAAATTAAAAAAGTTGCATATCCAGAGCCAAATTTTGACAAATGTGTTTCAGACAGGTGTCTTTAATTATTGCATGATGCAATGATGAAATACACTTGTCTGAAACGCATTTGCTAACCAAAATTTGTCTCTGAATTTGTGACTTTTTTAATTTATTGTTTTAATAAAGAGTGTTGCTAATGAAGATTCGGATGCTGGAACTCTTTTTTCCATATCAGATATTTATGGTATATACTTTCAATGTGCAACAACTGTCAAAGAAGGTAATACCCTTTAATTTTTAGAGAGGCCTCCGGATTGGTTCAGTATGACAATGTGGTTCTATGAGCAAGAAAGGTTGCGCACCCCTGTGTTAGACTCTCTAAAGTATTGATGAAAGAAATGGCATGAATATATAATTGGTCAAACATATTATCAAAGGATAGGATTTTTTTGGAAAATATTTAAGATAATGAATCCAATTATCTCACTCCCATGACACACAGTTGTTTTCAATGCTTAGGTTATATTTTACATCAAAAAAGTTAAAGAAATAAGGTTAAAGAAACAAGCAAAATGTCACAAATGTGGTGCTGACAATGCGAATTTTGAATACATATGGTGGAATTGTACAAGGGTTCCACAGTATTGGAGCATGGGATTTAAAAAGGTCAGAGATAGTTTGGAGGTAAATTTTGAGAATTCATTTTCAAGTGGAATATTTAGAGACATGAAAGGTGTAAAAGGAGATAAGGAACAATAAAAATTGTTTACAATTAGTTAAAGCTAGAAAATATGCATCACCACAAATACCCACTGTGCTGGATTGGAAGAAAACAGTAAATAACATAAAAAATACTAAATAAAAAAGTTTGGTATTTGGTGAAAAAAGTCTAAATACATTTCTAAAACAAAAAATTCCACCTTACAGTGACAAATAGTATTTCAATATATTGCGCATAAAATACTGTAACACTTTGAATGATAACAGCTATATAATTAAAACCTCTGGCAGATTTAACAAATATCTGTTGACAATGACACCTATTAGGGGTGGTATATACTGTACATTATTACGCAGATGTCACTGGTGTGTCAGAAGTGACAGACAGTCGCCCTGCAGTTGGTTGCAGGAGGTCTCTATGTTTGGCATTACAGACACCTTCTTAGAGGCTGTCTCTAGGACCTAATGACTACCTTCCTCCATGGTGCTTTACATGTGAAAAAGGGGTATACATAGCCAAAACAATTACAATAATCTTGAACAAAGTGTGACGGCGACTGGTACAGAAGGAGCAAGGACCTTGCCCACAGGTTCACAGTCTATAAGGGATGGGTGAGGATATAGTAGGTGAGGGTAGGGCTGGTCGTGGAGCGGCATGGTGGAGCAATGGTTAATGCAGGTTGTAGGCTTGTCAGAAGAGGTGGGTCTTCAGGTTCCTTTTAAAGATTTCCATGGTTGGCAAGAGTCTGATATGTTGGGGCAGAGAGTTCCAGAGTAGGGGGGATGCAAGGGAGAAATCTTTTATGTGATTGTGGGAGGAGGAGATAAGAGGGGAGTAGAGAAGGAGATCTTGTGAGGATCGGAGGTTGCGTGCGGGTATCTAACTGGACACTAGGTCAGAAATATATGGAGGAGACAGGTTGTGAATGGCTTTGTATGCCAAGGTTAGGGTTTTGAACTGAAATCTCTGAGCAATGGGGAGCCAGTGGAGAGATTGACAGAGAGGAGAGGCCGGGGAATAGCAAGGGGACAGGTGGATTAGTCGGGCAGCAGAGTTTAGGATAGATTGGAGTGGAGCAAGAGTGTTGGAAGGGAGGCCACAGAGCAGGAGGTTGCAGTAGTCGAGGCGGGAGATGATGAGGGCGTGCACTAGTGTTTTTGCAGATTCATGGCTGAGGAATATGCGAATCTGGGAGATATTTTTAAGTTGGAGTCGGCAGCTGTGGAATGGGCTTGGATATGTGGCTTGAAGGAGATTTCAGAGTCCAGGGTTACCCCAAGGCAGCGAGCTTGCGGGACTGGGGAGATTGGATAGCCATTGACGTTGATAGATAGATGGGTCAGTTGAGGGGTTGACTGAGATGGCGAAAAGATGATGAATTCTGGTTTGTCCATGTTAAGTTTTAGAAATCTAGCAGAGAAGAAGGATGAAATAGCGGACAGATATTGTGGGATTTTGGTTAGTAGGGAGGAGATATTGGGTCCAGAGAGGTAGATCTGTGTGTCGTCTGCTTAGGGGTGATAATGAAAGCCATGAGACTCTATGAGCTGTCCCAAGCATAAGGTGTATATGGAGAAGAGTAGGGGTCCTAGAACTGAACCTTGGTGGACACCGACAAATAGTGGGTGAGATGAGGAGGTGGTGTGTGAGTGGGAGACAGTGAATGTCCAGTCTGTTAGGTAGGAGATCCAGGATAGGGCCAAGTCTGTGATGCCAAGAGATGAGAGAGTCTGGAGTAAGAGGGAATGGTCCACTGTGCCGAAAGCAGATGACGGGTCCAGGAGGAGGAGGACCGAGTAGTGTTGCTTGGATTTGGCGGTTAGTAGGTCGTTGGTGACATTAGTCAGTGCAGTTTCTGTTGAATGATGTGGTCGGAAACCAGATTGTAGCCGGTCGAAGAGGGAGCAGGAGAAGAGGTGGGAGGACAGTTCAGAATGGATGTGTTGTTCCAGTAGTTTTGAGGCATAGGGGAGAAGTGATATGGGGCAATAGCTAGTCAGAGAGGAAGGGTCAAGGAAGGGCTTTTTGAGGATGGATGTGATCGAGGCATGTTTGAAGCATGAGGTGAAGATGCCAGTTGTTAGTAAAAGGTTGAAAACGTGGGCTAGGGTTGGGACGAAGATAGTGATAAGGTAGGATGGGATTGGGTCAAGTTCACAGGTGGTGAGGTGTGGCTTTGTCTGATGGTGTCAATCTTCTGCTTGAAGAATGTGGCAAAGTATTCGGCTGAAATAAGAGGAGAAGGAGGAGGCACTGGGGGACGTAGGAGAGAATTGAAGGTGTTGAATAGCTGTTTGGGGTTGTGAGACAGGGAGGATATGAGAGATGAGAAGTATGTGTGTTTTGTTGCAGTGAGTGTGAACTTGAAGGTAGTGAGGGACTGTTTCAATTTGATGAAGTACTCATTGGAGTGGGACCTTTTCCATCTCCGCTCAGCAACCCTGGAGGCCCATCTCAGTTTTTTAGTTAGGCTGGTGTGCCAGGGTTATCAGTTGATTGTGCGAGCTTTGGTATGTGTGAGGGGGGGGGAACCGAATTGAGAGCTGAAGCTGTTGTGGTGTTGCATAAAGTGGCACCAACATCTGCATTATGTAAGGAACTAATGTCTGTAAGAGGGAGAAGGGATTCAGAGAGTGAGTGTAGGTCAAGGTGTTTAAGATTTCTGCGAGGGTGTGCAAGTTTGTGGAGTGAGGATTGTTGCCCTGGAAAGGAGAGGGTAGAGAATGTAAGTAGGTTGTGGTCAGAAAGAGGGAGAGATGAGTTAGAAAGGTTAGATAGGGAACACAGGCGGGTGAACATGAGGTCCAGTGTGTGGCCGTCTTTGTGGGTGGCTGCGGAAGACCATTGAGTAAGGCCTAAGGAGGAAGTGAGGGATAGAAGCTTAGAGACAGATGAGTGGGAAGTGTCAATGGGGATGTTAAAGTCACCCATGAGGTTAGTGGGGATGTCAACAGAGAGCAAATGAAGTAATCAGGCGGTGAAGTGGTCAAAGAAGGTGGTGGTTGATCTTGGGGAGCGATAAATGACAGCTAGTTAGAGGTTGGAAGTGGAATAGATGCCCACGCAATGCAAAAGAGGGGATATTAACGGAGGATGGCAGTGGGATTTGGGTGAAGGATCAGTTATCGGATAGGAGGAAACCTATTCCTCCACCATGCTTGCCGGTGGGGTGGGTGTTGTGGGAGAGGTGGAAACCACTGTATGAAAGTGCAGCAGGAGAGGCCGTGTTCGAGGGGGTGAGCCAGGTTTCAGTGATGCCGAGGAAGGAAAGCTTGTTAGTTATAAAGAGATCGTGAATGTAGGAAAGTTTGTTGTAGACAGAACGAGTGTTCCATAGAGCTTCAGTTAGAGGGACTGGGGAAGCGGGGGCTGGGCGGATGGGTATAAGATTAGAAGGGTTACGAGAGTTTGGGATAGATCGTGGATAGGAAATGAAAGTGATTGTAGGGATGTGGTAAGGAGGGCCAGGATTTGGAGAAATGTCGCCGGAAGTGAGGAAGCGCAGAGAAAGCTTTAGTAAGTGGGAGCAGGAGAGAGCATGAGGTGGCTGTCTGTGTTTGGAGACACAGGATTGAATGTTGAGGAATAGTTCTGAGGAGGAAGTGAGATGAATGGGGAGGATGGAGGGAGAGATGAAGAGTTCATTACTAGGTGTAGGCATTAGGAGTGGTTGGAAAAGGTAAAGGATTAAGGGGGTGAAAGTGAAAACAAAGACAAACATTGTTTACTGTGACTTAGAATCCAGTTCACTCCTCCCTCTCCTAGCCTCCTCCTTCTCCTAGCCTTCTAAATGCTGTGATCACTACTCATTTAGGTATTTAGGGGGTTAAACAACCAGGGGCAGTGCAGTTACCACCCCTGGCTGTGACAGCTGGAGCTCTCTACTACCATTTAAGCTGAGAGCTCCTTGCGGCATAGCATACACCATGGTCGGAAAGGGGCTCCAACAGATTGAGGTACAGTTACGTGATAAGTCGTGAAGTCATGGCATGACCACTGTGTATGTATGCAGCCTAAAATGTTTGTTAAAAATGGAAAAAAAACTTGAAGAAAATCAAAAAGTTATATAAAGTTATAAACTAAAGAAGACATAAAACAATGCAACAAAGAGAAATGCAATCAAAGCATTACATGTTAATTGAACAGCATTACCCATGAATGTAGTGGAGACGTGTAAACAAAACACTTGTAAATTACTCTTTGATTTTTGTCTGAATTCCTTGGAAGGAAGATCAATGGCCAGGCTTAGATTTATTCAGGTCGGAGTATTCTGCAGTATTGACTCAGTTCTATAAGGGTGCTCCTTCGAGATATTGTTCTTCCAACTCTTTTGAACTTTAAACCTTTTACAGATATAACTGGATCAACAAAGTGAGATCAAATCTGGAAATCACAGCTTGAATCGCCCATCCGAGTGAAGTCATGCAGAAAATGAAAGGTATCTGACAGAACAAGACTGTGGTCAGAGAGACATGACAAAGCAACGGTAAAGGGCAAAAAGATGAGCAGAAAAAAAGAAGCAGCAGACAGGGGATGGCCTCATGGTGAGATCCCAAGATAAGAGCCTTGTATGCATAGACAATGGAAAGCTCAGACTTTCAATAGACACTTTGATTGGAGCAAAGAAATCTGACAGAATTTTTCGATTCCCAGATAAACTTTTTTTTTTGCAATTTACATTTGCAAAAAGCAAAAAGAATAAAAGAAAAAGAAAAGAAAACTTCAACTGTTTTATTTGTTACATTGGATTTATTTTTAAGGAAACAAATGATAGATAATAAAGAGCCAGTACTAATATTGATTGATGGTAGGTGGGGGGCTTGGTTAGATTGGGGTCCAGGAGCTTCAAGTTCTGGATATTGAGGCTGTTTCTTTAAAATCAATAGATCAATATTCCAAGCTACTTAAAAGCGTTTTATCTTCCAAATAAAGAGGTCATTATGCTCTTAGCATGTTTTTTTTACGGCTTTGTCTTTCCACTGCAAGATTTATGATTTCGAAGCATCGCACGCACACTTAAATACACGAATGCTATTGATTTCCTTGCTACTTTGTTGTGCACTGATCTGTGGATTGCTGTTAATTGGTATTTTCAGTGAATGGATGATATTTATAAATGAACTTTCTATGTGACATCCTGAAATGAGATCCTGTCAAGATAAGAGGAGAGCCCGATCCCCAGCCGCTGTACACCTGCTGCTTTACTCTGCACAGATCTGCCGGTGCTCACACTCTTGTCTTTTTCCACAGACAGACAGGCTGCAGGTCTTCAAAATCAAAAGGGTTGAAAGAAGAGAAATTCACCTTTAATTAAGTTAAAACAAAAAGATTTTTCATATTTGCAATTTATGTAATGCAATAAAATGTAAGCAAATTAAATGAAATTAACTAACCTTTTCAAGAATGAAAGTACAGATAAATATTTTCCAATCCAATTATTTTCTTACATCTTTTAAATTTTAATTCCTTCTTAGTACTGGTGCAGAAGTCCATAGTATCATTCTGAGTGTGATCTGTCAAAACATTGGATCGCACTCGAACCATAGTTATTCAATGACGCAGTGCATCTGTGCAAATTTTTCCTTGGATTGAGTTGTCCGAGGAAAAAAATCGCAGCTTGCACGATTTGCCTCCAATAATCAGATAGCATTTGCCCATTTATCTCTATGGATCTATGGAAAATATTGGATGGATGACATCTGATTGCGGTCCGATTTTCAAGGACAGACTAAATGGTGAAGATAGAGAAACTTTTTTTTTTATTCTCCACATCCGAGAAAAACATATCCCACTCTGATCACACTTTGATCAAACTGGGAGTCTGATCAGAGTCTGATTAGCACAATTGGACCATTTTTTTTCTGATGGAGAACATACAGTCCTGCGACCATAGCCTTAGAGCGAGTCTCCTGAATTCAATTAATTTGGCAGACAGAATTGATTCGATCTGAGTAAAATCAAGGTACCATACTGTATATTATGTCATATATTTTGCTGTGAGGTATCTCCAAGCCCCAAGGCTTAAAAAATGGAAGAGAAGGAATGACTTAAAAATAACCAAATATGTTATATTTACATGTTCTAGGGCCTTATCTCTCCTTGAGTCACTTCTACCAGTTTCCTGGTCAACGGAGATAGTCCTCGGTTATCAGGTATTCTATTATGACTCTCAGGGCTCGCTCACACTGGTGTAAAACAAGGCTAAGGGCTATCTGATGTTTTATCGGATAGCACTTGGCCCAATGTTTTACTATGGGGGCAGTGCAGAGATGCAATTTTTTTTCTCTTGCCGATTCGGCGTGAGAGAACAATCGCATCCGACAATAGAATCGCACTCACCGATTCAAGTATATGGATTCATGTGAAACATTGGACTGCAATTGGATGTCATCCATGTGCAATCAGATTTGCACGCACAGAGACAATGGAGAAGATGGAGGAATTGGAGGAATTAAATTCTTCGTCTTCTTCACATCGGTGCTGAAATTCTCTCATGAGAGAGGATGACAGTACAGTCAGGTGACACTCAGGCCAAGCTCTGACAGAGTTTGACCCAAATTACATTAGCATAATTGGTCCAATTCTCTCACATGAGAGAATCGAAGGCCGTGTGACCCCAACCTAAGGTTAGTGATTGACTTGACATAGTCACACACTTTTTGTTTTATAGCCTAGGAATAGGAGGTCAGAGCTCACAACATGTTATTACAGATAGATATAGAAAGATACAGAAGGATACATTTTAATTATTGAATACTATAATAATAGTACAACTTAGCAACTGTACAACCCACAACAGCACCGCATGTTCCGCATGTTCCTTTCTAGATTTGAACCTACATGTAGCTACTCAGCAACATTGTAGAATTTTTGAATCAAAGTGCATTTTAGGTTGCGAGGAGATAATTTCAACCAAAAAATCAATAAAGTAAAAAAAAGGTTAAAGATTTCAACTGTTCTACAAGTTCAATTTTGTAACCCTACATGTCACAATAATATTGCTGGCTGTTAACGCAACCTCCTTTGTGCGTGTTTAGCTACTTTGCATTGTGACTTTTAAGATTTGGAGACTTTTTAAGAAAGTGGGGAGAAGTTAAAAAAAATCTCTATAAAAAAATACAAAAAAAGTTAAGGTTTTGAATAAGGGTTTCTGCTCTGTAATTTAAAAGTCACACGTGCCACAACAATACTACTTGCTGTTAAACATCTTCCTTTCCGTGAGTGTACCTACCGTGCAATGTTTTTTATGATTGCAGAATTTTGGTAGAGGGAAACCCTTTTATGTTTTTTCTTAAGTGTTTTAGTAATACAATTTAACAAGCATACGTGCTACAACAATACTGCTAAGTTTTGCCGCTAATTGGTTTCCATGCATGTACCCATCAAACAAAATATCAGTCTTGGTTATATTTTTTTATCTGGCAATGTAGGGTCATCAACAGCAGGCCCAGCAACCGCAGCACAGGGTAGCGCTATAAAACACAGAGTACAGTATAGATGACATAATAGACAGGGCAGGTTTTAGATTCCAGGCCATGCGTGGACCATCTGCACTGGCAGCAGGAGAGCAGTGTAGAAGACAATAGACTGGCAGGCAAATAGTTTGGCTGATGTAATCATTGCATCAGTCATAGGTGAATGAAAGTCAGTAATTATCCATGCCTGATTCATTTTGTGAAATGTATGTTTTTCCACACTTGCGTCTGATAACCTAGTCCTCTTGGGTGTGACACAACCACTGGCTGTGCTGAATAGCCACTCTAACAGTACAATTGAGGCTGGAAATTAGAGTATACCCATATGAGACTGGGCAAGTTCTTGCCACTGAATCTAAAGTAAAAAAACGAAGACAAAAAAGGTGGTCCTTAGTATAGAGTTTTTGAGAAGATAAAGTGACTATGAGAGTAAGCCGTGCTGCTCACTTATGCGAAATATGCTTATAACATGCACAACTCTGTCTGAGAACTTGTAAAGAGTAAGCCAGCTGCTGCTGTTCCTCCTTTTGCTGGTTATGCATGAAGGCAACTGCAATAAGTGCTGAAGGATGTAGATAAACAAGGAACCACAAGGTGCTGCTAGAAAAAATGGCTGCTCATGGGAAGAGGTGTGGTCACTTTATTGAGGCCAATAAATTAACAATACCTCTTCCCATGAGCAGTCATTTTTTTTAGCAGCACCTTGTGGTTCCTTGTTTTTCTTCTACACCCTGTAGTTCTTGCCACTGGTCCAATCTGCTGACCCTATTCTACTTGATGCCTAATTTCAGTGGATCTATCTATTCATCTCTAATTATTATTCCATTATTCAGTTGAACTAAGAGTTCAAAGTTCCTGTTTGGAGGAATAAATTGTCAGTTCCATAGGTTTTGTTGCTTTAGTTTACCCAGCATCTATATGCTTGAGTTATAAAGGTGAAAAATGAGGGACACCAGGCATAATTGGGTCTTATTCGATAGGTAATTAAGTGAAGGGTATGAGAACTGCTCACTAGTGATGAGCGAGCATGTTCTGATATCCCTTTCAGCGAGTATGCTTGGGTGCTCGCTGAGTATTTGCGGTGTGCTCGAATGTTACGTCACAGTCACTGTGTGCGCATAATTTGCAACTGTTTGACAGCTTTAATACATATGAAGAATGCCTATCAAACAGGCATTCCTCACATGTATTAAAGCTGTCAAACAGTCCCAAATCATGTGCACAGAGTGACTCAAACATAACACCGAGCACGCTGAAGATATTCGGAAAACACCAAGCATGCTTGTAAATCTCGAGTAATGAGCATGTTCGCTCATCACTATTGCTGACCTTTTGGGGTTGTGTGACCTACAAGTAGGAATAAAATGAAAGGACAGCAGTTGCAGCACTCTCATGTCGGAAAAACTCACTGTATGGAGCAAAAATGGTTCAATTTTTTTTTTAATTTTAAACTATTTAAGTAGTAATACTCTACAGTATTCTAATACTTTACAGTACTCTGTATTATTGTTGGTTCTCTTCAAAAAGAAGTTAGTCCAATTTCGAAATGCGATGAGAACTAACTGAATTGTCTTTCCCTCACAACATCTTCTTGATTATTATCAGAATTACATTCCCAGCAGTGCAGATCACCACTCCACTGGTGTAAAACAAGGCCAAGAGCTATCTGATGTTTTATCGGATAGCACTTGGCCCAATGTTTTACTATGGGGGTAGTGCAGAGATGCAATTTTTTTTCTCTTGCTGATTCGGCATGAGAAAACAATCGTAGCATGCTTCAAGTGCATCCGACAATAGAATCGCACTCACTGATTCAAGTATATGGGTGCATGTGAAACATTGGACTGCAATCGGATGTCATCCATGTGCACAAAGATTTATGCGCACAGAGACAATGGAGAAGATGGAGGAATTAAATTCTTTATCTTCTTCACACCTGTGCTTAAATTCTCTTATGAGAGAGGATCACAGCACAGTAAGGTGACACTTGGACAAGCTCTGACAGAAATTGATCCAAATGACTTTAGCATAATTGGCCTAATTCTCTCGCATGATAAAGGTTTCTGCTTTCCAATTTAAAAGTCACTCGTGCCACAACAATATTACTGGCTATCAAACATCTTCCTTTCCGTGAGTGTACCTACCTTGCAATGTTTTGTTTGATTGCGGTCTAAGGGGTAACATTTCTCCTTATGGAGAGTGACACACCAGCTCTGGCACGTCAAGGTAAGGAGGCTTATTCGCCATGCAATGCTCCTCTGGGAAATTTAATATGCAAATTGCCTCTTCAGAGAAAAGGAGGACTTGTACTGTATAGCGCCCCCTATTGGAAGCAGCAATCCTACAAGTCACAATCAACCCTTTAACGAGTCGTGCAATATGACTTAGGATAAAAGCCAAATCAGAAGCTCTATTTGCAGACACGGTGTATCGGGCTGTTGGCCCTCATCAGTGCAAAGTATGAGAACTGATTTGGCTAGGTGAGAATCTCTGGACTGAGGTCTAAGAAGAAATTTGTGTATTAAATTTCCCAGAGGAGCATTGCATGGCGAATAAGCCTCCTTACCTTGGCATGCCAGAGCCAGAATGTTACTCTCCACATGGAGAAACGTTACCCCTTAGACCTCAGTCCAGAGCCTCTCACCTAGCCAAATTTTTAGTAATACAATTTAACAAGCATACGTGTTACAACAATACTGCTAAGTGTTGCCGCTGGTTCTCCTCACAAAGAAGTTAGTCCAATTTCGAAATGCGATGAGGACTAACCGAATTGTCTTTCCCTCACAACGTCTTCTGGATTTTTATCAGAATTACATTCCCAGCAGCTCAGATCACCTCTCCAATCCTCCAAACACTTGTTCCATGAGTAATAAAGGTCCCACTACTTTGATGTGTTGCACAAATAATTGTTATTATTCCACTATGAGTAAACTTGGTAAAGTATTGTATCCAAACTGCAATTTGCAAGAAAGAAGGATTTTTTCTTTTTTTTTTGCATGAAGCAAGTTGGTAAAGTGGACGGCAAGAGTTATACAGTATCTCTATATCTTTGGTATAAAGTAAAACTTCTATTATTATTGTAATGCCTATGTAATGTAAGAACTCTAATGCATTAACTAATGTAAATATTCACTTCAATTTCACTTACAGTGAATGTTTAAAAGCAGAAGTTGGCAGTCTTTGTATAATACACTATATACTCACTAGGATTTCAGTTTCATCCTTCAGTGAAATTGGCAGAAGCCTGTTTCATTTGGAATTTTAAATGAGAAATATCATGCAAGTCTGCTTCAGCAATTTAAACTTTAAATAAAAACCCGCAACCACAGATGGCATTGGAAATTGACACCTGCATAGATGATAACTTTCTGTCTCATTTTTTAAGGTTTTCTAGCAAGGAAAATGAGCCGAATCTGGTAAAGAATTCTTCAAAATAAGGCTACGAAACAAGCTTGAAAAAGAAAACATAATGAATGGTTTGTTCTTTTTTTTTGGACAATTATGTCATAATTTGTTACTTTAAAAATGTTTATGTGTAGTTATAGACTGTAGAGAGAAATTTCCATATGAAAATATACAATATGTTCGGGAAAAGAGCACTTGGATTTTCAAGAAAATTATTTTAATAAGAGATTTTTTAATGTGCACACAATACAAATTGAACTAAATATATCCTTCCTCGGGACCAACAATCTTAAGTAACTGTTTATTTTCCAATTAATTTCATATATTTATACATATATATATATGTTACATTTTATTTTCTATTTTAAACCACAGACAGAACTTGAAGTTGTCTTATCCTCAAGGTCATTTACACAAGGAGGCCTTTAGAAATTATCATTAAAAAAATTCTGAAATCGATTGCACAATTTTTTTAATGAAAATTTAGCTAAATTCGGGATATGTTTCATTTTTAAGCATTTCCACCTCAGTTAAAAAGAATATTTCACTCATGACCTTTGCTCTTTCAAAACTGTTTCTCTCTGTCTGAACTAGTTACTGGGTAACTATGATTGGATAATTTTGGTAATAATTAGTGATGAGCGGACCTGCTCGCCAATGCTTGGTACTCGGCGCTCGGCGACTTCTTCCGGGTTGCTCGGGTGGGAACTTGGGTCCCCTCCCTGCATGTTTGACACTCTTTAGAGAGCCAATGAACATGCAGGGATTGTCCGCCATGCACTGTAATGCTTACAAAAAGCAATCCAGAGTACTCCATTTTTCTGCTCCATTTGCTTGTTCTCACTGCAGAATAAAGCCAGATCTGATCCATATTTCAGCGATAAAAATCCAGAAATTTAAACTGAACATGGAAAATATTGGCCTCCTTTTCCATTCTTTTGCAGTGTGCCGGTCAAACTATACACACTAGGTGTCTGTGAAGAATAGTATTAGTAAATTACAGGCCTGCTATTTAATACCATGGTTCTCTGTCAGATGTAACACCTAAAGAGTGTTCCAAAATCAGACATTTCTTCCATGTCATTTCATTGCAGTGTGTTGGTCAAGCTATTCACACTAGTTGTCTGTGAAGAAAAGTATTAGCAAATTCGAAGCCTGCTATTTAATATTGTGGTTCTATGTCAGACGTATCACATATAACTGTGTTCCAAAATCAGCCATTTATTGTGAACGTGGAAAATATTGTCTTCCATTAAAAATGGGCAAGGTGTGTGGCAAGGGACAGGGAAGTGGACGTGATGATGATGGTGTATGCAGAGGCCGAGGTCGAGGACGTGGCCATGTGCAAGTTGAAATTGTGCCACAACAAACACCCACAATTTGTTTAATGACCTTCCTGTCTCAATTACTAGGCGACCACAGAACACCACTATTGAACACACAGCAATGTCAAAAGGTTGTTGGTTGGATAGCGGATAATGCTTCCAGTCACTTAGCCACCACCACCCTATCTTCCACACGGTCAAGTCTCAGTAGCCATGAATATGGACCGCATATTCCTCACCCTGATCCTCCTTCCTCCCACCATGCCGAGTGCCCGGATACAACTGATCCTACACTTGGACACTCAGAAGAGCTGTTCACTTTTCCATTTGTAGATTTGGGCCTCTCGTCCGGCCAGCTTCAAGCAAGTCAAGAGAAGATCGCATGTAGTGATGCCCAAATATTGGAGCAGCCACAATCACACAAAGGCAATGGTGGGAAAATGCAATTACTGTCGCAAGAAGTGGATGATGATGAGACACAATTGCCAGAAGTCAGGAGAAGGACCAGGGTGCAGAAGTGGAAGACAAAGTGGTGGATGATATAGTAATTGACCCAACCTGGCAGGGGGACATACAGAGTGAGGTCAGCAGCACAAAGGGGGAGAGAGGTGTAGCACCACAACTGGCAGGAAGAAGCAGTGTGGTGGCCGCAGACACAAGGCAGGAAAGCATTCCTCGTAACGCCAACACGATGGAAGTTGCAAGTACAACTGTTAGGTCTTCCTGAGTCTGGTTGTTTTTTAAGGACTCTGTAGATAACCCCAAAAAGGCCATTTGCAACACTTGCCAGGCCAGCATCATCAGAGGTAGCAAAACTAGCAGCCTGACCACCACCAGCATGATCAGGCACATGGCAGCAAAGCACCCGACTAAGTGGGCCGAACCCCAGGGTCCAGCAACAATGTCTGCGGGTGACTCCACTGCTTGTTCTGCTGAAATATTACAAATTTGTAATATTGCCTGAAGAAGGAGCCTCTGTGCTCTGAAAGCTTGCATATACTGTGGGTACGGGAAGTATTTAGACCCCTTTAAATTTTTCACTGCAGCCATTTGGTAAATTCTAAAAAGTTTTATAAAAGTACACTCTGCACCCCATCTTGACTGAAAAAAAGAAATGTAGAAATTTTTGCAAATTTATTAAAAAAGAAAAACTGAAATATCACATGGTCATAAGTATTCAGACCCTTTACTCAGTATTGAGTAGAAGCACCCTTTTGAGCTAGTACAGCCATGAGTCTTCCTGGGAAAGATGCAACAAGTTTTTCACACCTGGATTTAGGGATCCTCTGCCATTCTTCCTTGCAGATCCTCTCCAGTTCCGTCAAGTTGGATGGTGAGCGCTGAAGAACAGCAATTTTCAGGTCTCTCCAGAGATGCTCAATTGGGTTTAGGTCAGGGCTCAGGCTGGACCAGTCAAGAATGGTCACAGAGTTGTTCTGAAGCCACTTCTTTGTTATTTTAGCTGTGTGCTTAGGGTCATTGTAATGTTGAAAGGTGAATCTTCGGCCAAATCTGAGGTCCAGAGCACTCTAGAAGAGGATTTCATTCAGGATATCTCTGTACTTGGCCGCATTCATGTTTCCTTCAATTGCAACCATTCATCCTGTTCCTGCAGCTGAAAAACACCCCCATAGCAGGATGCTGCCATCACTATGTTTCATGTTGGGATTGTATTAGGCAGGTGATGAGCAGTGCCTGGTTTTCTCCACACATACTGCTTAGAATTATCACCAAAAAGTTCTATCTTCGTCTCATCAGACGAGAGAATCTTATTTCTCATAGTCTGGGATTCCTTCATGTGTTTTTGAGTAAACTCTATGCCGGCTTTCATATGTCTTGCACTGAGGAGAGGCTTCTGTCGGGCCACTCTGCCATAAAGGCCCGACCAGTGGAGGGCTGCAGTGATAGTTGACTTTGTGGATCTTTCTCCCATCTCCCTACTGCATCTTTGGAACTCAGCCACAGGGATCTTGGGGTTCTTCTTTACCTCTCTCACCAAGGCTCTTCTCCCACGATTGCTCAGTTTGGCTGGATGACCTGGTCTAGGAAGACTTCTGGTGGTCCTAAACTTCTTCCATTTAAGGATTTTGGAGACCACTGTGCTCTTAGGAACCTTGAGTAATGCAGAAATTATTTTACAACCTTGGCCAGATTTGTGCCTTGCCACAAATCTCTCTCTGAGAACCTTGGGCGGTTCCTTTGAGCTCATAATTCTCATTTGGTCTGACATGCACTGTGAGCTGTGAGGTCTTATATAGATAGGTGTATGCCTTTCCAAATTAAGTCCTATCAGTTTAATTAAACACAGCTGGACTACAATGAAGGAGTAGAACCATCTCAAGGAGGATCACAAGGAAATGGACAGCATGTTACTTACAGTGCTGGCCAAAAGTATTGGCACCCCTGTAATTCTGTCAGATAATGCTCAGTTTCTTCCTGAAAATGATTGCAATCACAAATTCTTTGGTCTTATTCTCTTCATTTAATTTGTCTTCAATGAAAAAAACACAAAAAGAATTGTCCTAAAGCCAAATTGGATACAATTCCACACCAAACCTAAAAAAGGGGGTGGACAAAAAGTATTGGCACCGTTTGAAAAATCATGTGATGCTTCTGTAATTGGTGTAATTAACAGCACCTGTAACTTATCTGTGGCACCTAACAGGTGTTGGCAATAACTAAATCACACTTGCAGCCAGTTAACATGGATTAAAGTTGACTCAACCTCTGTCCTGTGTCCTTGTGTGTACCACATTGAGCATGGAGAAAAGAAGGAAGACCAAAGAACTGTCTGAGGACTTGAGAAACCAAATTGTGAGGAAGCATGAGCAATCTCAAGGCTACAAGTCCATCTCCAAAGACCTGAATGTCCTTGTGTCTTCCGTGCGCAGTGTCATCAAGAAGTTTAAAGCCCATGGCACTGTGGCTAACCTCCCTAGATGTGGACGGAAAAGAAAAATTGACGAGAGATTTCAACGCAAGATTGTGCGGATGATGGATAAAGAACCTCAACTAACATCCAAACAAGTTCAAGCTGCCCTGCACTCCGAGGGTACAACAGTGTCAACCCGTACTATCTGTCGGCATCTGAATGAAAAGGGACTGTACGGTAAGATACCCAGGAAGACCCCACTTCTTACCCCGAGATATAAAAAAGCCAGGCTGGAGTTTGCCAAAACTTACCTGAGAAAGCATAAAACGTTTTGGAAGAATGTTCTCTGGTCAGATGAGACAAAAGTAGAGCTTTTTGGGAGAAAGCATCAACATAGAGTGTACAGGAAAAAAAAAGAGGCATTCAAAGAAAAGAACACGGTCCCTACAGTCAAACATGGCGGAGGTTCCCTGATGTTTTGGGGTTGCTTTGCTGCCTCTGGCACTGGACTGCTTGACCGTGTGCATGGCATTATGAAGTCTGAAGACTACCAAAAAATTTTGCAGCATAATGTAGGGCCCAGTGTGAGAAAGCTGGGTATCCCTCAGAGGTCATGAGTCTTCCAGCAGGACCATGACCCAAAACACACTTCCAAAAGCACTATAAAATGGTTTGAGAGAAAGCACTGGAGACTTCTAAGGTGGCCAGCAATGAGTCCAGACCTGAATCCCATAGAACACCTGTGGAGAGATCTCAAAATGGCAGTTTGGAGAAGGCACCCTTCAAATATCAGGGACCTGGAGCAGTTTGCCAAAGAAGAAAGGTCTACAATTCCAGCAGAGCATTGTAAGAAACTCATTGATGGTTACCGGAAGCGGTTGTTCCCAGTTATTTTGGCTAAAGGTTGTGCAACCAAGTATTAGGCTGAGGGTGCCAATACTTTTGTCCGGCCCTTTTTTAGAGTTTTGTGTGAAATGATCAATGATTTGATTTTTGCTTCATTCTCTTTTGTGTTTTTTCCTTGCAAGCAAATTACATGAAGATAATAAGACCAAAGAATTTGTGATTGCAATCATTTTCAGGAAGAAACTGAGTATTATGTGACAGAATTGCAGGGGTGCCAATACTTTTGGCCAGCACTGTAAATATGAGAGTCTGAGCAAAGGGTCTGAACACTTATGACCATGTGATATTCCAGTTTTTATTTTTTAAAAAGTTGCAAAAATTTCTACATTTCTGGTTATTTTCAGTATAGATGGGGTGCAGAGTGTACTTTCATGAGAAAAAAATGAATTTTTTAGAATTTACCAAATGGCTGCAATGAAACAAAGAGTGAAAAATTTAAAGGGGTCTGAATACTTTCCGTACCCACTGTATATATTTTTTTTCTGATTAGCTAATAAAGGTATCACTAAGAAAATGATTTTGTCATTTTTGAGTATAAAAGTATTTACATAAATCTGACCTGCATACTCTTGGCTGGAAACCACTAATAGGTTACTGTGTGTTGCATGCCTGTGACCTTTAGACATGTGAGCTGCAGTGACCTCACCTCCTATGTCTTGCTAGCCAAGACCAGAAGTCTCAGCTTAGAAAGAGCAGGCCAGAAGATGTGGGCAGGAAAGAAGAGGCTGCTTTGAGTTTAGGAACAGGACAGCAGGCAGTATATGGGCCAGAGAGATAAGCATTTTTTTCTTTGGTTATTTTTTACATCTTATGTTTATTATCCTCTGAGACCTCAGAACATAATAAATGATATTACATTGAATAACTTTGCTGCAAATTGAATTTCACTGGAAAATCTTTGCAATTTGGCCATTTTAAATTTTAGCAGAATTGCTCATTTCTACTATTTTTTAGAGAGATACAACAACTGAAAATCTCATGTGTCTAGTGTTAACTGTTGTATACATCTTCCACAAACTCTTTTTTTTTAAAGCTAACCATCTCATGTCAACCATCTGGAGACATCTCTGCTAAGAGGAAAGTTACAGTAGGACACATCTTTTCAGTGGCAAGAGATTATTATTATTATTATTATTTGTTATTATAGCCCCATTTATTCCATGGCGCTTTACATGTGAAAAAGGGGTATAATACAAGAACAATTACAATAATCTTGAACACAATGTGACAGCGACTGGTACAGGAGGAGCGAGGACCCTGTCCGCGAGGGCTCACAATCTACGAGGTGTCCTGTATTACAAATACCTATGAAACGCTATATTGGAAGAAATGCTTTCAAATAATACCATACTATAATTATTTTCTTACAGATTTGGTATGTATCAGCTATTGACAAGAGTAACAAGTATCAATAGGGGTCCTATATTATTTTCAGGTCACATATTTGGGATGATAATAGTGTATCTGAGATTCAATTCTATTTCTATGGATTTTTCATAAATAACTTGCATTTGTAGAATATAAATTCAAGAATATTGTACCCGCTAAAACATTGTCCATTACAGTTATTCACGAGCCTGTGGCTTTCCTGACGGTGCAAAACTACAGTACGACTCCCAACCAGAGCTTATAAGGTCATGCAAAGGGCTTCCAGCTGGGAATATATGAGTTTTGCTCATCATATTATTGCCTAGTGCTCTATTATATTTAATATCTCACATATCTCCTTACCATTGGTTATGTTGATCAACTCTTTATTAACAACATTATTATCTCCAGTTGATGCATGTAGGAGAGGTAAAAATTATATAAAAAAGATGATGGCAAAACTGGAAGTGGGATCCCATTTGTTCTAGATGGTGCCATCCTTGTTGCCTAATTAAATGGGTAAAAATAATAATTTAGGCCCAAAAATTGGGCTTTGCTAGTGCATACAAAATGTTGCAACATTTTTGCCAATCTCACATTTTTCTCCTCCTTAATCATGCATTGCACTGATCGGTGAATACAGTGTAAATTGTGCACACAGGGCTGTTTTTTTCAGTAAAAAAGCAAGATCGTGAAAGCTCTCATGGACAAATTCTAAGAGCTTCTAACTTACTGTAACTTGCTAAAAGTATGTTCCAGACAGTTTTGTTGGCCTCATAGAGCAATAACCTTAGAAACATGTTTATTCATAAAAAAAAGATAAAAACATAATAAACAAATACCCTGCAGTAAATAAATAAACAGCAATAGTGCATTAAAATAATATAGGGTACTTAGTTAAAATAATTTAGCTAACAAAAAAATGCAAAAGCCATCTCACCACTTCACAGTGACCCTAAGGCTAAGTGCCCATGATGCAGAAATGCTGCTGATTTTTTTCTGCATCTTCCTGGCAGGAAAAATGCATGCGGATTTTACATGTGTAGCACCCCGAGGGCTCGGCTGCTACAGGGGTATTGCACCTCAAACCAGAGGTGTGATATTCCACTCCCGGGTAAGGATGGAGTGTGGACCAGGACTCGTTTAGCTGCATGCACCACACACACCCCATTTCCGAGGGACAGGTCAACGGTGCTCCCACTAGACAGAAGTGCAGGCACGACAGCATCTGTCCCTGGCTGGAGTGGGGCGGGGGTGGAGTACCCAGTGGTGTAGGAGCAGATAGCGGTGGGTTTCTGGGCATAGATAGGAGCCCATTGGTTGCTAGTCACCTGGGCTCGGGTGTTAGAAGGAGGTATATAAGGTGGGCACCATCTTAGAACAGTAGTCAGTTCGAGCCAGTTCAGAGAGGAGTTCAGCCAGAGAGGGCTGACAGGGAGCTGTGGCTCAGTCTGGGCCCAGCTCCAGAGGCAGGCCTGGAGTGGAGGCCAGAAACAGCAGAAAGAGAGAGAAGGAACGGAAAGGAAAGTAAGAAAGGAACTGGAACAGAGGAGAAAGGAAGCAAGGAACACAGAGAAAGGCCCAGAGACACCAGGACAGAAGGAACCCCATATGCCCAGGAGATACAGGGTGAAGGGTTGGCAGAACAGGGTACCGGAACCAAAATTGGTGGAGGCAACAGATTCCTCAGCCAAAGACCGGAGGTTGTTACCACATCTTGGTGCGACCCCTCACTACATCCACCAGGAAAGCATACCGCATAGGGTCAGGGAAACCGGAGATAGGTTCCGCCAAGAGAAGGCCCGAGGGAGCTGGACAATGGTGGGTCACTGGTGGGGACGGCCAGAGAAAGAAAAGGAAGGGAGCCCTGTGCCACACTCTGGAATTGCCTGGGAGTTGGTTGAGTCCCTTGCCTGGTGAACGCAGCACGGCTCCGGTGGTCCCTCATGTGCACAAGTGACCAGAATAACAACTGTGAGTAAAGCATTGGAAACTGCAATTACAAGTCTCTGTGTTTCATCGCCGCACCAGCACCATCAGTACTGGGACGCTCACATCATCACTCCCAACATTCACTCTAGCTGCCCTGAGGCAACACTTCTCCCGTGGGGAGTCATCCCATTCCTGGCTGCGCATATAACATCAGCCTCAGCGGTCTGCAGTGCAGCGGCAGTCCCCACTGACCGCAATCCACGGGTTGCGTAGTCGGACAATTACAATACCAATAGACTGCCACTGGTTTGACCACCCTGGGCACGGACCGGGTCGCCGCCACACAGAGACTACAACCCCCAGCATCTTACAGAAGGCCCGGCTCCGGGTATCCCCTGCGCAGCACAGGCCCAGGGGGCGCGTCACATGCGTTTTTTCCTACCAGGTAGAAGCGTTTGTCAAGCGTTTTTCATGCATTTCTGTATGTGGGTTATCAAGCGCTTTTCCAAGCGATTTTAGCATTACTTGGAAAAGTGCTTGACAACTTGGTTATGCTATATAAATTCATGCAATCGGCATGGATTTATAAAGTGTGACCAAGTTAATAGTTAAAAAAAGAATAAAAATGGTAAAAAATAAAAAAAACATTATACTTACCTTCTGATGGCACCCCGGTCTCCTTCTCCGGTGCGTCTGGTCTCTTGTATGGCTCAGAGTGGTGTAAAAGGACCTTCCATGACGTCATTTAGTCATGTGACAGGTCACGAGGCCACCTACCTCAGCGGTTGCGTGACCTGTCACAGGACTAAATGTCGTCATGGCAGGTCCTTTTAGACCATCGCGAGCTGCCGGGGAGCCAGGACGCATCGTACAGGAGACAGAGAGCCTTCAGAAGGTGAGTATAATGTATATTTTTTATTTTAAATTCTTTTTTTTAACATGTACTATGATACCCGTGTCTGGAGGAGAGTCTCCTCTTCTCCAGACTAGAGATGAGCGGTGTTCGACTCGCCAATCTCAAATTCGAGCTGTTTTGGGCAGTGTTCGAGCCGTTCGGCGAACACGAACAATTTGAAAAAAATTCGGCTGTTTGAGGATATGTTCAATAACTGTTCGTGCACCAAAATCATAACTGGATTTTTTCTCAGTAATGCTGAAAATTAATGTTAATACGCAGTTTGAGTGTATAGCGGGGCGGGGGGAGGGGTAGGGGATGGATCTCTGAGGAAATAATGAAGATCTCCATTTTTTTTTCTCTTTCCCGCATTTACAGTGGGGAGGTGCAATCTGTCAGCCTATTAGCAGCGCACACGGAGTGAACTGCTTTTTTTCACACAAGCAAGGGCATGTGTCATTGGCAGTGTATGTCACATGTTCTTGCCCTATAAGACCCAGCCATTTTGCCCGTCGCCATCATTTTCTCACTACTGCAGCTGCGTGTTAGATGGCACCGCTGTTGCTGTGTGCGCTATACTTTCAGTGTTAATTTCAAGCCAATTTTCGCACAAATCTACAGATAGCTTGGGAGTAGGGAATAGTTGTGATTGCAGTCCTTTTGAGGACTAGGTTACATCATTTCCTACGACTTTTAGCAGGCAGGTCTGTGCTCTTAAATAGATAGGTTGGAAGTAAAGACTAATTGTAATTGCAGTCCTTTTCACGGCTAGGTTACATCAGTTCCTATCACTTTTATCAGGCAGGTCTGTGCTCTTAAATAGATAGCTTAGGAGTAAAGACTAATTGTAATTGCAGTCCTTTTGAGGGCTAGGTTACATCAGTTCCAATCACTTTTTGCCAGGCAGGTCTGTGCCAGTGCTGTGCAAGTTTTTTTCACAGCATTTGCCTAAATCTAGCGAAGCAAATCCTTTTTGGCCTCTTGCAGTGTGTGTTAGTCAGTGGAGTAGACTATCTGTGTTGCAAGCTACACCACCTGTGTATAGAATACAATTTTTTTTACTGCACCTAGTGAAGTAAAACCTTTTGGGCATAGCATCATTCTATTAGTCCATCTATACTAACCTCCACCAGGTTGGAATTTCAAAATAATTTTTATCTGCATCTATCTCTGAAAAAATATTTTGGCTTTGGCTTGTAGCAGTGTGTGGGACTTGTTCTATTGGTCCATCTATGCTAACCTCCACCAGGTTGCAAATTCAAAATAATTTTTATCTGCATCTAGCTCTGAAAAAATTTTTGGGCTTCGGCTTATAGCAGTGTGTGGGACTTGTTCTATTAGTCCATCTATGCTAACATCCACCAGGTTGCAAATTCAAAATAATTTTTATCTGCATCTAGCTCTGAAAAAATATTTTGGCTTTGGCTTGCAGCAGTGTGTGGGACTTGTTCTATTAGTCCATCTTTACTAACTTCCACCAGGTTGCATATTCAAAAAAATTTTTTGCTACATCTAGCTCTGAAAAAATATTTTGGCTTCGGCTTGTAGCAGTGTGTGGGACTTGTTCTATTAGTCCATCTATACTAACCTCCACCAGGTTGGAAATTCAAAATAATTTTTATCTGCATCTAGCTCTGAAAAAATATTTGGGCTTCGGCTTGTAGCAGTGTGTGGGACTTGTTCTATTAGTCCATCTATACTAACATCCACCAGGTTGCAAATTCAAAATAATTTTTATCTGCCTCTAGCTCTGAAAAAATATTTTGCCTTCGGCTTGTAGCAGTGTGTGGGACTTGTTCTATTAGTCCATCTATCCTAACCTCCACCAGGTTTAAAATTCAAAAAAAAAAATTTTCTGCATCTAGCTCTGAAAAAATATTTGGGCTTCGGCTTGTAGCAGTGTGTGGAACTTGTTCTATTAGTCCATCTATACTAACCTCCACCAGGTTGCAAATTCAAAATAATTTTTATCTGCATCTAGCTCTGAAAAAATATTTGGGCTTCGGCTTGTAGCAGAGTGTGGGACTTGTTCTATTAGTCCATCTATACTAACCTCCACCAGGTTGCAAATTCAAAATAATTTTTATCTGCATCTAGCTCTGATAAAATATTTGGGCTTCGGCTTGTAGCAGTGTGTGGGACTTGTTCTATTAGTACATCTATACTAACCTCCACCAGGTTGCAAATTCAAAATAATTTTTATTTGCATCTAGCTCTGAAAAAATATTTGGGCTTCGGCTTGTAGCAGTGTGTGGAACTTGTTCTATTAGTCCATCTATACTAACCTCCACCAGGTTGCAAATTCAAAATAATTTTTATCTGCATCTAGCTCTGAAAAAATATTTGGGCTTCGGCTTGTAGCAGAGTGTGGGACTTGTTCTATTAGTCCATCTATACTAACCTCCACCAGGTTGCAAATTCAAAATAATTTTTATCTGCATCTAGCTCTGAAAAAATATTTGGGCTTCGGCTTGTAGCAGTGTGTGGGACTTGTTCTATTAGTCCATCTATACTAACCTCCAGCAGGTTGCAAATTCAAAATAATTTTTATCTGCATCTAGCTCTATAAAAATATTTTTTCTTCGGCTTGTAGCAGTGTGTGGGACTTGTTCTATTAGTCTATCTATACTAACCTCCACCAGGTTGCAAATTCAAAATAATCTTTATCTGCATCTAGCTCTGAAAAAATATTTGGGCTTCGGCTTGTAGCAGTGTGTGGGACTTGTTCTATTAGTCCATCTATACTAACCTCCACCAGGTTGCAAATTCAAAATAATTTTTATCTGCATCTAGCTCTGCAAAAATATTTTGACTTCGGTTTGTAGCAGTGTGTGGGACTTGTTCTATTAGTCCATCTATACTAACCTCCACCAGGTTGCAAATTCAAAATAATTTTTATCTGCATCTAACTCTGAAAAAATATTTTGGCTTTGGCTTGTAGCAGTGTGTGGGACTTGTTCTATTAGTCCATCTATACTAACCTCCACCAGGTAGCAAATTCAAAATAATTTTTATCTGCATCTAGCTCTGAAAAAATATTTGGGCTGCGGCTTGTAGCAGTGTGTGGGACTTGTTCTATTAGTCCATCTATACTAACGTCCACCATGTTGCAAATTCAAAATAATTTTTATCTACATCTAGCTCTAAAAAAATATTTTGGCTTCGGCTTGTAGCAGTGTGTGTTACTTGTTCTATTAGTCCATCTATACTAACCTCCACCAGGTTGCAAATTCAAAATAATTTTTATCTGCATCTAGCTCTGAAAAAATATTTTGGCTTCGGCTTGTAGCAGTGTGTGGACTTGCTCTATTAGTCCATCTATACTAACCTCCACCAGGTTGCAAATTCAAAATAATTTTTATCTGCATCTAGCCCAGCCAATACTTTTGGGCTAATAACACAGTTTGGCCACTCAGCTCTGCTCGGTTCCCATCCATTATTTTTGTGCAAACATCTCCAGAGTTGTCAATTAGTTAACCACCAAATTGAGTGGAAAAAGGCCTGCTGCTGGTGGAAAGGGGAATAGGCGTGTTGGGAAGGGAATAAAAGGTTGTGTCCGTGGGGTAGGTGTTAAAGCAACAGTAACAACTGCAGAAGAAAGACCATCTTCCAGCTAAACTAAGATGTCTACTTCTTTTAGCGGACAATGTGATAAGATCCCTTTCTTACGGCCACGCCAATCGCTTCAAATTCCAGATGAGGCACAAAAACAGCAGGTGCTTCAACGGATATCAAGTGCTCCTTTAAGTGGGCTCTCCTCCACCTCAACTTCAACATCACAAATACTCCAGTCCTCAGAGGTGTCACCCCAATCGCAATTGCTTCCTCACAGCTCCCAAGTCTCCAGCCGCCCATCTGAGTATGGGGTAGAACAGATGGTTGAGTCTGCAGAGCTGTTTACTCATACTATAGCCTGGGAATCAGAGGTCGGCTCCAGAGCTTCTGTGAATCCAGACGAGGAAATGATCTGCACTGATGCCCAGAATCTTTATGAGTCAGATCCAGGACTAGACGCAGAAGGTTCTGACCATAATGTAGACCCTCGTTCCCAAACTGTAACTCCTGTTGGTGGAGACAATTAGGAAGACGATGATGAGACTCAAATACCTGATTGGAGCGACAACTTTAGTTTTTTGTCAGGGCAGGAAGAGGTTGGCTCTGAGGACGACGGGTGTGATAACGCACAGGGTGATGATGAAGAGGTTGCTGATCCCACTTACTGTCAACCCACAGCCAGCCAGTCGATGAGGTCAGCAGAGGAGGTGGAGGAGGATGCTAGTGTCGACGAGGACAGGTTGCGCCTTCCTGGACAGAGACGTAGTACTAGAAGCACGTCAAAAACTGCATCCTCAAACACAACTCTGCCTCTGACCACAAGTCGTGGTGGCTCTTCAGGTCGCATGGGTGCTAAGCCTTGCACAGCCTGGATCAGATCGATAAGGATGACCCAACTCATGTTATCTGTAACATTTGTCAGAAAAAGCTAAGTAGAGGCCAAAAAATACATAGTTTGAGTACTTCATGCATGAAACGGCACATGGATATGACGCATAAGTTGCAGTGGGAAGCTCACTGTGCTACAATGCGGCCTAGCCAGCCGGGCCAACCACCGTCTGCAACATCTTGTGCATCCGCAGCCTCTTCATCCTCTGTGACTGGGGGGACAGCAGTCACACCTGTTTTGGGACGCAGACCTGCCACCTCTTTACCCACAACAGCCAGAGTGATTGGCAGGTCTCATTTTCTTTGGAGGTGGAAACACCAGCTGGTGTTCAGCGCTGTCCGACATCGATTGCACCACCTTTGGATCAAGGCAACCTAACATGTCCGCCTGCATCTTCCTCACAGACCGGCAGTTTGCCGGGGACACCCTTCTCAACCCCGTCTAAGCACAACAGCCAACCCTCGATCCCTCAGATGTGGACAAGTAAAAGACCATTTCCTCCTAGCCATGAGAAAGCTAAGAGGTTGAATTTCACCATCTGCAAGCTCTTGACTACAGAAATGCTGCCTTTCCGCCTGGTGGACACAGAAGATTTTCGAGACCTTATGTCCGTCGCAGTGTCCCAGTACCAGATGCCCAGTCGTCACTACTTCTCAAAGAAAGGTGTGCCTGCGCTCCACCAGCATGTCGCACACAACATCACCGCTTCTTTGAGAAACTCTGTGTGTGACAGGGTGCATTTCACCACAGACACTTGTACAAGTAGGCATGGACAGGGGCGTTACATGTCGCTGACTGGGCACTGGGTAACTATGGTGACAGCAGGACAAGGCGCTGCTGTCCAAGTCTTGCCGTCCCCACGAGTTGTGCGTCAATCCTCTTTATCTCGAAGTTCCTCCACTGCTTCTGCCTCCTCAACCTCCTCTCGGTCCTCCACCTGCACCCAAAGCCTCTCTGGTCATGCCACAAGCTTTCTAACTGCGCAGAAGGGATCCTGCACACCTCCTTACTATGCTGGCAGCAGGGCTCAACGTCATCAGATGGTTTTTACTTTGAAATGTCTGGGAAATGTGAGTCACACAGCTGAGGAGTTGTGGTCACCTCTGGAGAACCAGTTATATGACAGGTTGTCTCCACTGGACCTGAAACCAGGGAAGGCCGTGTGCGACAATGCTGCAAACCTGGGTGCGGCCCTTCGCCGGGGCAATGTCACACACGTGCCTTGTATGGCTCACGTGTTGAACCTGGTTGTCCAGCAATTTTTAGCCCACTATCCCGGACTAGATGGATTTCTGCAGAGGGCACAGTCGCTGTGTGCTCACTTACGCCGTTCGCATCCCGCAGCTCAGTGACTTACATCTCTACACAAGTCGTTGGGCCTGCCACTTCACTGGCTAAAATGCGATGTGCCTACCCAGTGGAATTCAACTCTGCACATGTTGCAGCGACTGTGGCAGCACCAACTAGCCCTGGTGCAATACGTTGTGACGTATATCCTGGGCCAACGAGATCCGGAGGTGGGGCAAATCACACTGGAGGAGTGGTCTCAGATCAGGGACCTATGCACCCTTCTGCACAGTTTTGAAATGGCGACGAAGATGTTTAGTGCTGACGATGCCATTATCAGCATGACTATTTCGGTGATTTACATGATGGAGCACATGTTAAACAGAATTCGGAGTCAGGTGGTGGCACAAGAGGAGGTGGAGGAAGTAGAGGAGGAGGAGTTGTAGGTGGAAGGGCTAACATCTGCAAGGTCCAGACGGTCGGCAGCACCAAAGCGGCAGGCATGTGAGGGTGTGGGAGATGGTTTTGCCAGGGCGCATGGTAGCAGCCAAACTAGTGAGAAAGGTGCAGGAGCCCAGGAAGAAGTGGAGGACAAACTGATGGAAGACTCATCAGATGAGGGAGACATTGATCACATTTCTGTTGTGCGAGGTTGGGGGGAGAGGGCAGAGGAAGGAAGCATGATTGTTACCTACCACCAACACAACAGGGACTTGGTGCTCCTGGATGCGCAAGACACATGAGTGCCTTCTTGCTGCACTACCTGCAACATGACCCTCGAATTGTGAGAATTAGAAATAATCCTGACTACTGGGTTGCCACACTCTTAGATCCCCGGTACAAAAGTAAATTTGCAGAAATTATTCCTGCCATAGAAAGAGATGCACGCATGCAGAAGTATCAGTAGAGACTGTTGCAGAATCTTACATGTGCTTTTCCACAAAACACTAGTGGTGCACGTAGTGAATCTCACAGTTCCAACTTGCCAACCGTGGGACCGTCGAGTGTTCAGCACTCAAAACGTAACAGAAACACATTATCTGCTGGTAACATCAATTTTGCGGAATCATTTCACCACTTTTTTAGCCTATCCTTTGCAAGGCCACAGGAGACAAGAAGTCTGACACATAGTCAATGCCTAGAGACGATGGTACAGGAGTATCGCCAAGTAAACATTGAAGCCATGACTGTGTCACTGGACCCTTGCTCTTTTTGGGCTTCCAATCTGGAAAAATTGCTGGAGCTCGCCACTTACGCCTTGGAGATCTTGTCATGCTCCGCAGCCAGCGTTCTGTCTGAACATGTGTTCAGTGCTGCTGGAGGTGTGCTGAAAGATAAGTGCACGCGGCTCTCCACTGATAATGTAGACAGACTCACGTTCATAAAGATGAACAAATCATGGATCCGAAATGACTTTTCTACCCCTGTGTCATCCTGGGGAGAGTAAAAGCTTGATGATTTGTTAAAATCACCTCACCAACCGTTTTAAGCTTTCAAATTACTAATCATGTTTATCTGTATCTTGGCTGGAAAGTAATTTGGGCCTTTTAGCAGTGTGCAGTACTGATTCTATTAGGCCATCTATACTAAACTCCACCAGATTTAAAATTACTAATCATATTTATCTGTATCTTGGCTGGAAAATAATTTGGGCCTTTTAGCAGTTTGCAGTACTGATTCTATTAGGCCATCTATACTAAACTCCACCAGCTTTCAAATTAATTATAATTTTTAGCTGCATCTAGCCCGGAAAATAATTTTGGGGCTCATAGATGCGCAAGACACATGAGTGCCTTCTTGCTGCACTACCGGCAACATGACCTTCAGATTGTCAGAATTCGAAATAATCCTGACTACTGGGTTGTCAGACTCTTAGATTCCCCACACTCTTCGATCAACCTTTTCATTTTAATAAAGAACAAAAAAATTGTCATTTTTGAAATTATAAGCATTAGCAGGTTATTAGAAACTGAAATCAAACAGTTTTCAACTCAAAGCTTTATTCTAGGTGATGTTACATTTGCACATAAGACCCCTTGTTCGAAAAGGAGCTTCTGAACTCTCTCGTCCATTGAATTTGTCAGACTTTGGATGGTTTCTGCTTCAATTGTTTTGCATGAGGACATAATACCCTCCCAGAGCTGTTGCTTACATGTGAACTGCCTCCCGCCATCATAGACACTCCTTTTGATGATGCTCCAGAGGTTCTCAATGGGGTTGAGGTCAGGGGAGCATGGGGGTCACACCATAAGTTTGTCCCCTTTTATGACCATATCAGCCACAGATGCAGATGTGTTATGTGCAGCATGAGACGGTGCATTATCATGCATGAAAATGATCTTGCTGCGGAATACACGGATCTTCTTCTTGAACCATGGCAGAAAGTGCTGTTTGAGACACTCCACATACATTATGGAGTTCATCTTTACCCCTTCAGGGATCCTAAAGGGGCCGACAATCTCTCTCCCCATGATTCCAGCCCAAAACATTACTCCACCTATTCCTTGTTGGCGCCGTAGCCGTGTTTGCATGGGGTGTCCATCAACCAGCCATCCTCCACTCCATCCATCTGGACTATCGAGCGTTGCACGGCACTCATCGGTGAACAAAACAGTTTTGAAGTCAGTCTTCATGTATTGTTTGGCCCACTGGAGCCGTTTCTGCTTGTGTACAGTGGATAGAGAAGGTCGACAGGATGGCTTACGCACAGCTGCAAACCTCTGAAGGACCCTGCATCTTGTAGTTCGGGTGATGTTGGAGGCACAAGCAGCTTCAAAAACTTGTCTGCTGCTATGACAAGGCTTTTTTGCCGCTGCTCTTTTAACCTGACGTAATTTACTGTAGGAAAGAGTCCTCAATTTTCCCTTATCAGCACTCACACGTGTGTACTGTGAATAAGCTACAT
The DNA here is from genome assembly GCF_046119375.1 of Phyllobates terribilis. Taxonomy (NCBI): domain Eukaryota; kingdom Metazoa; phylum Chordata; class Amphibia; order Anura; family Dendrobatidae; genus Phyllobates; species Phyllobates terribilis. The sequence continues at coordinate 549,301,940 of NW_027362761.1, forward strand.
ACTTCTTGATTGTGCGATGATCAGGATGAAGTGTCTTGGCAATGTTGATTGTAGTCATGCCTTGATCTAAACACTCCACAATTTGTTGCTTCTCAGCAGCCGACACATCCTTTTTCTTTCCCATTTTGGCAGAAAATGTGGGCTGCTTAATAATGTGGGACAGCCTTCTGAAGTAGTCTTGCCTTTCATTGGACACACCTGTCAAACTAATTAGCACAGGTGTCTGCAATTGCTTACAGTGATATAAAGAGCCCTGACACACATCACCATCAATGAGTTTAACTGACAAACAAAAAAATTCTTACCTTATCACTCCTAAACACTTTTTGCATAATAATTTGGAACACAGTGTACATGTGTTTTCCACAAAACACCAGTGGTTCACGTAGTGAATCTTATAGTTCTAACTTGCCAACCGTGGTCTGTATGGAGTTGTTCAATAAAGGGCCCAAAATTAAGATAACATAGACGGGAGAGGTTTCTATGAATACGAATTCCTAAGTATTTGATACCCTGTGAGGGCCAGGCAAAGGGAAAGTTGGACTGGATGGAATTCTGTATGGATTTGGGGTGGGAGACATCGAGGGCCTCAGACTTCGCCGCTTTGATTTTAAAATTTGACCATGTAACAAAGTGATCTATTTCAGCCACAACAGCAGGGATGGATTGTAACGGGTCTGGGAGGCGGAACCTCTGAGCTACTATACAAGGGGGCGGTCCTTGTAAGGGAGCGGGTGGTGACCAGGGAAGACGGGCAGGCAGTCACAGCAGGTGACCGGGACTGTCTCTGGATGAAGGGCAGGAGGTCATGGCAAGTGACCGGGGCAGTCTCTGGGTAAAGGGTAGGTACGACCTGTGATGGCTGAGCCTCCAGGTAGGCTAGCAGGCAGAGGGTGGATGTGTGCTCCCAGGTGAGCAAGCGAGAGTCTCTGGATAAACGGGTGGTCACAGCATGTGACGGCGGAGCCTCCAGGTAGGCCAACAGACAGGCAGCAGATGAGCGCTCCCAGGTGAGCGGGCAGGAGTCTCTGGAATGGCAGGTGGTCACAGCACGTGACGGCGGAGCCTCCAGGTAGGCCAACAGACAGGCAGCAGATGAGCGCTCCCAGGTGAGCGGGCAGGAGTCTCTGGAATGGCAGGTGGTCACAGCACGTGACGGCAGAGCCTCCAGGTAGGCTAGCAGGCAGGTAGCAGATGTGCGCTCCCAGGTGAGCGGGCAGGAGTCTCTGGAATGGCAGGTGGTCACAGCACGTGACGGCGGAGCCTCCAGGTAGGCTAGCAGGCAAGTAGCAGATGTGCGCTCCCAGGTGAGCGGGCAGGAGTCTCTGGAATGGCAGGTGGTCACAGCACGTGACGGCGGAGCCTCCAGGTAGGCTAGCAGGCAGGTAGCAGATGTGCGCTCCCAGGTGAGCGGGCAAGCTGGTCCATAGACAGACTGACAGGAGTAGGAAGGCAGACCGTCGGACCTCAGGCTAGCAAGCAGGTAGGAGGAATGTCAGGCAGGAAACAGACAGCAAACTGGCAGGTTTCTGGCAGGTAACTGGCAGGTAACTGGCAACTGGACCTGAGGGCTGAAGCAGAGTAGTGAACAGTGCAACAACATTGCTCGGGCACCTCCATTTTGGAGGAGGTGCCTTATATATGGTGAAGTCCTCCGGCCATTGGCCGGGGACTCCTTAGGACGGCGCGCGCGGCCCCTTTAAGAGGGAGGGCGCGCGCGCGCGCCCTAAGCACAGTGGCCGGGAAGGAGCGCGCGCTGCCAGCAGAGCGGGAGGAGGACGCCGGGCTCGGAGCAGAGGGGTGAGGGGAACAGCGTCCCTGCCTAGCAGAGGGCAGGGACGCCGGCGCTACATGGATATATATGATTGAGTGATATATACTAGGACATCATCAGCAAATGCAGAGCACTTGTACTAGGTGCCTCCCACCTCAATCCACCTAATATTGGGGTTATGGCGAATTGATGAGAGCAGGTGCTCCGTCACTAGGATGTATAAGAGAGGGGACAGAGGACATCCCTGCCTTGTCCCATTGGTGATTATGAAAGGTGATGAAAATGTTCCATTTATCTTCAGCCTAGGTGACGTATTGCGATACAGGGCCGTGATTTTGCCTATAAAAGGGTCCCCTAGACCCCTACCCCAAGATTTTTAAGAGAATAATATATGGCGCGCCAGGAGACTCTATGGAATGCTTTGTCAGCATCCATCGAGAGTATCTAAGTACAAATTTTTAACTGCATCTAGCCCAGGAAATACTTTGTGCCTAGTAGCATTGTCTGCTAGTCAGCGGATTATCCCAGCTGTTAAGCAAGCTACACCACCTGTAGTTTGGACACTTAATTTTTTCAAAGGAAATGGTTCGGGCCCCCGGGACACTCAGTGAAGAGCATTGGGGAGGAACCCCAAGGCACAGGGGCTGAGACTGGCGGTAGGACGCCTTGCGGTGGACCGCCAAGCTCGATCCTAATAAAAGCTTTTTAACTGCAGCAGCTTTAGTGGACGCTACTGGAGCTGTAATTACGCGGCTGCTGTTCGACGAACCGAACCGAACTTGAACACTATGGGGGTGGATCAACACTACTCCAGACCCGGGTACCATCCGCACATTGAATCGCTTAATATCCGCATGTGCACATGTAGTCATGCGGACATTAAGCGATTCAATGCAAGTCAATGGCGGCAATTATGCTGCAAGTCCGCAAAATTAATGGACATGCTGCGTATTTCCCCGCAATGATAATCCGCAGCAGAAATTTCCGCAGCATGTGCACAGCACATGCGGACTATCATTGGGGACCATGGGGCACATATTACCAAGCATTTTTTAGAAAAACACATAGTGGGCATGCAGCCTAATCAGGATGGTCCTCACCTCTAATATTAAAACTTTACCGTTTGTCTAGTGACATGCATGTGGATAAGGGCTGAAAAGGACTGAATCTCACTAATAGACACAGAGTCATGGGAAACCACATGAATATAATGTCCAGCTCAAGGAAAAGGCAGGCCACACCTTTATATGCACAGGGTGCAAACAAACTGAAAAAAAAACCTGAAGAAATGAACTGAGATATAAGTTGATGTGCATGCGGCATGTAAGTTTATTCACAGCTGGTATCCACCACATGTGCTAGAGCACGTCAGTAATGTTATCATAATTGCATTATACAAAACTGTAGAAAGTTTGGAGAGCACTTTGTTGCCAGCACCACAATACAATTAGTCCCACTTGCATCAGTGCCCCATTATGTATGTATATATATATACAGTATATATATACAGTGTGTATATATATATAGACCATTGCAAAATTTTCATTTTCTCTGAGTTTTCTCTTTATAGGTATATTTTTGAGTAAAATGTACATTGTTGTTTTATTCTATAAACCACTGAAAACATGTTTCCGAAATTCAAAGCTAAAAATTTTGTACTTATTTGTAACAAATGAGAAATCGCCAAAATAATAAAAAAAAAAACCTGTGCTTTCAGACCTTAAATAATGCAAAGAAAACAAGTTCTTATTCATTTAGAAACAACAATACTCACGTTTTAACTCAGGAAGAGTTCAGAAATCAATATTTGGTGGAATAACCATGATTTTTAAACACAGCTTTCATGCTTCTTGGCATGCTTTCCACCAGTCTTTCACACTGCTTTTGGGTGACCTTATGCCACTCCTGGCACAAAAATTTAAGCAGTTCTTCTTTGTTTGATGGCTTGTGACTATCCATCTTCCTCTTGATTACAAACCAGAGGTTTTCAGTGGGGTTCAGGTCTGGAGATTGGGCTGGCCATGACAGGGTCTTGATGTGGTGCTCCGTCATCCACAAATTGATTGACCTAGCTGTGTGGCATGGGGCATTGCCCTGCTGGAAAAAACAGTCCTCAGAGTGGGGGAACATTGCCTGAGCAGAAGGAAGCAAGTGTTTTTCAAGGATAACCTTGTATGCGGCTTGATTCATACGTCTTTCGCAAAGATTAACCTGCCCAATTCCAGCCTTGCTGAACCATTACCAGATCATCACCGATCCTCCACCAAATTTAACAGTGGGTGCAAAACACTGTGGCTCGTATGCTACTCCAGGTCTCCACCTAACCATTAGATGACAAGGTGTTGGGCAAAGCTGAAAATTAGACTCATCAGAGAAGATTACCTTACTCCAGTCCTCTATGGTCCAATACTTATGGTCTTTGACAAACTTCAGCCTGGCTCTTCTTTGCTTCTCATTGATGAAAGGCTTTTTTCTAGCTTTACATGACTTGAGGCCTGCCTCTAGGAGCCTGTTGCGAACTGTTCTTGCCATTCACTTCACCCCAGCTGCCATTTGCCATTCCTTTTGTAAGTCACTTGATGTCAACCTGCGGTTGCTGAGTGACATTCGAATAAGATGACGGTCATCCCGGTCTGTGGAGAGTCGCTTTCGCCCTCTGCCAGTCTGTAGCTTTGTTGTCCTTAATGTCTGCTGCTTGACCCTGTTGTAATGGATTGTCATCTTCGAAATTTTAAGTTTCTTTTCGACTCCTTTGGCATGGTAAAAAGTTATTTTTTAATTCAAATTACTTTTGGGCTATTCCGGGCACATTTTTTGCCATCCAGCTTGTCCCATTGCAAGAGGATTGTGAAGACCACAGCAGTGTTTTTTATACTTTCCCTTGTTACATAAGATTTGGTTCAGGTGATCACCTAATCAGAAGCACATTAAGTAGAATGAGGTGTACTATGGTTGGAATTCAACTGACACTGGAATGGAATGGCTGTCAGACATGTAGAGATGGTGATTTTTAGAAAACTGTGCAATGATCTCTTAATTTTTGCCAAAGATGTATATACTGTATACAGTTGGGCTCAAAAGTTTACATACAGGGCAGAATTTTTCCATTCTTGGCCTTGTTTCAGAAAATATGAATGATAACAAAAAAACTTTTTCTCCACTCATGTTTATTGGTTGGGTGAAGCCATTTATTGTCAGACTACTGTGTTTTCTCTTTTTAAATCTTAATGACAACCAAAAACATCCAAATGATTCTGATCAAAAGTTCACATACCCCAGTTGTTAATACCATGTGTTGTTACCTTTAACATCAATGACAGCTTGAAGTCTTTTCTGCTGATTGTGGATGAGATTCTTTAATTTCTCAGATGGTAAAGCTGCCCATTCTTCTTGGCAAAAAGACTCCAGTTCCTGTAAATTTCTGGACTGTCTAGCATGAACTGATATCTCCCCAGAGTGGGTCAATGATATTGAGGTCAGGAGACTGAGATGTTCACTCCAGAACCTTCACTTTGCTCTACTGTAGCCAATGACAAGTCGACTTAGCCATGTGTTTTGGATGGATGTCATTTTGGAACATCCAAATACGTCCCATGAGCAGCTTCTGTGCTGATGAGTAGAGATGAGCAGTGTTCGACTAGAACTGTTCGCCAATCTCAAATTCGAGCTGTTTTGGGTGGTGTTCTAGTAGTTCGACGAACGCGAACGATTTGCAAAAAAATTCAGCTGTTCGAGCGAGGTTATGTTCGATAACTGTTCGTGCACCAAAAGCGCGTCCTGCATGTCTGGCGCTATTTAGAGCAGCAATCATGGAGGGATTGTCTGCCACTCACTGTAATGCCACAGCCATGGTGGTTGTGGCATTACAGTGGTTGCCCAAATCGATGGGAACAGTGCTCACAGTGAAACATGAAAAGACGGCAATTCAGCAGCGGCATACACCGGTACCTGACAATTTAGAACCGAAAGAATAGAGTATCACACATAGATTAGATACATAGAAACATGTCAGTCACATATATAAGAAGTGCAGTGACAGTGTTGGTTACTGTACTTGTCATTTAGTGTTAAAGGATTTATTAAAAAAAATAATAGTGTTTTCATGCAACGTCTCTTTAAAAAAGCCGGCCGGCAATTCAGCAACGGTACCCGACAATTTATAACAGAAAGAATAGAGCATCACACATAGATTAGATAGATAGAAACATGTCAGTCACATATATAAGAAGTACAGTGATAGTGTTGATTACTGTACTTGTCATTTAGTGTTAAAATAGGCTGTGCCTTTGTAGCTCACACATCCCCAAAACATCAGTTATCCACCTCCATGCTTTACAGTACGAATGGTGTAAATTACCTTGTTCCAGAAATTTTGAGGCTTGTCTCTGTGCTGTTTGGTGTACTGTAGGTGAGATACTTGGTGGCATTTGCTCAGTAATGTCTTTCTTCTGGCAACTCAACCACACAGCCCATTTTTCTTCAAGTGCCTCCTTATTGTGCATCTTGAAACAACCACACCGCTAGTTTTCAGAGAGTCCTGAATTTCAGCTGATGTTATTTGTGGGTTTTTCTTTGCATTCCGAACAATTTTCCTGGCAGTTGTGGCCGAAATTCTTGTTGGTCTACCTGACCGTGGTTTGGTTTTTACAGAGCCCCTGATTTTCCATTTGTTTGTTCACAGTTTGAACGCTGCTGACTGTCATTATCAATTCCTTGGATATCTTTTTGTATCCCTTTCCTTATACAGTTACATAGTTACATGGTTACATAGTTTATAAGGCCGAAAAAAGACAAGCGTCCATCCAGTTCAGCCTATTTCTTGTGCACTGCAGCTATTCCGCAGCGTTGATCCAGGGGAATGCAAAAAAAACCAAAACAAAACAAAAAAAAACATGCGGTATAGGCCAATTGACATCATTGAGGAAAAAATTCACTTCCAGACACCAATCTGGATTAATTAACTATCACTAAGCATAAGATGTAATTTTATTGTTCTCAAGAAAGGCGTCCAGGCCTCTCTTGAACTCATTAAGTGAGTTGGACATCACCACTTCCTCTCCCAGAGAGTTCCAGAGTCTCAAGGCTCTGACCGTAAAGAATCCCCTTCTATGCTGGTGCAGGAACCTCCTTTCCTCCAGACGCATAGTGTGCCCCCTCGTCTTTGTCACCATCCTTGGTATAAACAGGTCATGGGAGAGATCTCTGTACTGCCCCCTGATGTATTTATACATGTTTATGAGGTCTCCCCTAAGCCTTCTCTTTTCCAACGTAAATAAGCCTAAATTTGACAACCTCTCTGGGTATTCTAGTCCCTCCATTCCCTTTATTACCTTAGTCGCCCTCCTTTGTACCCTCTCTAGCTCCAATATGTCTTTCCTGAGCACCGGAGCCCAGAACTGTGCACAATATTCTAAGTGCGGCCTTACCAGCGCTTTATACAGAGGAAGAACAATGTTCAACTACCTTTTCCCATAGATCCGTTGACAACTCTTTTTCTTTCCCCATGACTCACAATCCAGAAATGTCAGAGGCTAGATGAAAGATGCAAGAGTCTGTCTGGATCCCAGAAACTCACTCAGCTTTTATGCACACACACTGATTACAAGCAAACATGTCACAGGTGAGGATGTTACCTTTAGTAGCCATTCAAACCTATTTATGTAAAATTCTGTGCATGTTATCAGGCCAAAATCACCAGGGTATGTGAACTTTTGATCATGGTCATTTGGATGTTTTTGGTTGTCATTAAGATTTCAAAAGAGAAAACACAGTAGTTTGACAATAAATGGCTTCACCCAACCAATAACCATGAGTGGAGAAAAAGTTTTTTGTTATCATTCATATTCTCTGAAACAAGGGCAAGAAATTAAAAATTCTGCCGGGGTATGTAAACTTTTGAGCACAACTGTATATACACACACACAGTTGGGAAGATAAGTATTTGATACACTGGCAATTTTACAAGTTTTCTCCCCTACAAAGAATGGAGAGGTCTGTAATCTTTATCTTAGGCACACTTCAACTGTGAGATACAATATCTAAAAATAAAAACTCACATTGCATGATTTTTAAATAATTAAATTGCATGTTATTGCATGAAATAAGTATTTGATCACCTACAAGCCAGAAAGAATTCTGGCTCTCACAGACCTGTAAGGATTTTCTTTAAGAAGCCCTCCTACTCTGGACTCATTACCTGCATTAATTGCACCTGTTTGAACTTGTTACCTGTCTAAGACACCGGTCCACACACTCAATCACACTCCAACCTCTCCACCATGGCCAAGACTAAAGAGCTGTCAAAGGACACCAGGGACAAAATTGAAGACCTGCACAAGGCTAGATACAGGACAATAGGCAAGTAGCTTCGTGATAAGGCAACAACTATTGGCACAATTATTAGAAAATGAAAGAAACACAAGATGACTGTCAATTTTCCTCAGTTTTGGGCTCCATGCAAGCTCTTGCCTCGTGGGGTAAGGATGATTCTGATAAAGGTCAGGAATCAGCCCAGAACTACATGGGAGGACCTAGTCAATGACATGAAGAGAGCTGGGACCACAGTCTCAAACATTACCATTAGTAACACACAATGCCATCATGGATTAAAATCCTGCAGGGCAAGCAAGGTACCCCTGCTCACACCAGCACTTGCCCAGGGCCATTTGAAGTTCACCAATGACCATCTGGTCCATCCAGAGGAGGCATGGGAGAAGGTCATGTGGTCAGATGAGACCAAAAAATAAGTTTTTGGTATCAACTATCAACTCTCGTATTTGGAGGAAGAAGAAGGATGAGAACAACCCCAAGAACACAGTCCAAATGTGAAGCATGGTGGGAAAACATCATACTTTGGGGGTGATTTTCTGAAAATGGGAGAGGACGACTGCACCGTATTGAAGGGAGGATAGATGGGGTCCTGTATCGTGAGATTTTGGCCAACAACCTACTTCTCTCAGTAAGAGTATTAAATATGGGTCATGGCTGGGTCTTTCAGCATGACAATGACCCAAAATACACAGCCAGGGCAACTAAGGAGTGGCTACTTAAGAGGCATTTCAAGGTCCTGTCCTGGAGTGGTCTAGCCAGTCTCCAAACCTAAACCCAACACAAAATCTTTGGAGGGAGCTAAAACTCTATGTTGCCTAGCGACAGCTTCGAAACCTGAAAGATCTGGAGAAGATCTGAATGGAGGAATGGGCCAAAATCCCTGCGACAGTGTGGGCAAACCTGGTCAAGAACTACAAGAAACATCTGACCTCTGTAATTGCAAACAAAGGTTTCAATACCAAATATTAAGTTCTGTTTTACTATTGTATCAAATACTTATTTCATGCAATAAAATGCAAATTAATTACGTCAAAATCATAGATTGTAATTTTCTGGATTTTCTGAGATTTTGTCTCTCACAGTTGAAGTGTACTTACGATAAAAATTACAGACCTTTCTATTTTTTTAAGGTGGGAAAACTTGCAAAATTGCCAATGTGTCAAATACTTATTTACCCCACTGTGTATGATCTATTTCTTCATTGGCTTTAATTATATCAAAGCAGCCAAAGAGACCTAGAATAATCAACCAGACACAAGTCTTTGCTTTGCCGAATGCTGTCAAAACTTCTACCATCACAAGCCTAGCTTAATACTCATAGGCTCCCATGTAAAATCTATGAAAGGATCCACAACTGCTAAGCGCCATTTATAATACTGGTGTCTGTGATAGAGCAAATCTCTTGAAATTCAATTTGTGCAGATTAAATAAATTCAGTGCAAATTGAATTTAATCAAATCAAAACTATCATACTCACCCCTCCCTGTCCTCTAATCATTGCTCTTCAAACTTTTTCCTGTTTCCAGTCTCCCAGCATTGCCACTGAATAACTCATACTTGTTCACATGGAGAACATCCTTGTCATTGACATCACTGATGTGAGCCGTGCCCAACATAACCAAGTGGTACCTAATTAGCGGAAACAACTGAAGTCCTGGAATAATAGGAAGGTCAAAAAGCATTTTTTAGAGAACCTTTAGCAACGGACAGGCATAGATGGGGCTCTGGAGAGAAGAATATAATAATTTGTTGTTTTTAAACCCCTTCCCAGCCCTGAGAATCCAGAATCCAAATTCCTAGTGAAATCTCCTATTTTAGAATTGCTTTGCTTATCTCTACTGGTGAATTCTCTGGTGGCATTGGGGTCTTTGGGCTCCTTACGCACTATGTTACAGGTATGACTAAGACCTCTGCATTTTTCATAGTTATGATTGTGTAAGCCCCCCACAGTGAGTAGACACCACAGCACCAGCTAGGGCTCGTTTGTTGGTAAGATATGAAATGCAAACATCTTTATCATCTGAACCCACTGAGAGTTGCTTACAAAACTCATTTATTTTGGAATGAAATAAAATGGTTATTTGTTTATCCTTGCTTCCTCTACGCACTCTATTAAAATGTTTTGCTGCGTTACCCATCAAATAACCTGGCTCTCCAATAACCACAGAAGAGTCAACGGTCTGTTTCCTTTTTTCTCCAGCAATGTACTGACATCAATGGGAGCTTCCGTGCAGCAACTCCAATCAAACACTGAAAACAGCGATGCATAAATCAAATTATATTCAGTTTTTCCAAAAGCATAAATGTTAGTTCAATATTGCAAAAAACTGACAAGGCAAATTAAATCTGTAATTTAATTTGATTGAATTTGCTAATGGAGTCTACAGAATAAATGAATTGCGGAAGATTACGTCATGAAAAAGACATTCAGGCAAATTTACACTGTTGTAGCAAAACTTGATTTGAATGGAGCGATAAATGACAAGGAAAGCAAATGGAGACTGGTAAGAAAACATTAACACTTAGGCGCTCCATGACAGAAAAAGTTCACTGATTTCTTTGTAGTAGCCCTTAGATATTAATTTAACTATTTGACTGTCAGGTTATTACATTAGGATAATTTATTACATAATATAGCAGCTAAACTTCTAGTAACTTCAAATAAATTTTGTTAAAAATTGTCATCTCCTTTGGGTATGCAGTTCCTATGAAGAGCTATTTGCCTCATAGTTACAGACTAAAAAAATCAACCATGTCTATAGCCTACGTGTATTACTATTATTCTACACATTAAAGTGGTATCCCCATCTCCAATATCATATCCCAATATGTAGTAAGTGTAATAATAATAATATTAGCAAATATCTCCAATTAGAAATATAGTATAGTTCTTCTGATTCGCTATGTCACTTACCTCATGTGCAGGGCATTGCAGTAGCTTAGGTATTCATGGTTATGACCACTCATATAGTGACGGTTAGTTAGTTAGCTGTTAGTGGTCGTAACTAGTGATGGGCGAACCCGAACACTAAAGTTCGAGGTCCATATCTAACACCTACTGTTAGTGCACGGATCCCGATCATGAACTCCCTCAGCCAGTCCGTGTTAATGTTCGGGTTCAGGTTCTGGTGTTTACCGCACTGTCACTTGCGTGACAGCACAGGAAACGCAGCCTCTGATTGGCAGTAATAGCATTACCGCGGTCAGAGCACTGTGGCCATCATTTTACAATGTGGCCGTTCTCTTCATGGGATCATTGTGGGACCCTCGATATTTGCACGGCATCGGAAAGGTAAGGATGAGGTTGGTTTATTATTTTACCTTTATTACAGGTGATCATTGGCTTCAGCTGGAATGTGCGTGACGATTTAATTTAGAACATTGAAGGTGTCGTCTTTATTTCAAATAAAGTATTTTATTCACGGTGTAGGTGTCTTTATTTTACATTTCACTTCCACTCTGGGGTTAGTAATGGGGGCGTCTTATAGATGCCTCTCCATTACTAACCTGGGCTTGATGTCAGCTGGCATTATAAGCTGACATCAACCCCAACCCAATAACCCCACTGACATTGCTACAGGGCAGTGGGTAGAGCGAGGCCAAGTGCCAGAATTGGCGCATCCTATGATAGATAGATATAAAGATAGATATATGGATATATAGATATATTGATAGATAGATAATAGATATATGTATAGATAATAGATTGATAAACAGATAATAGATCAATATATATATATATATATATATATATATATATATAGATTTATAGATAGATAATAGTTAGATATATGAATATATTGATAGATAATGTTACGCTCATGCCCGGACTAACTGGCGAGAGCGTGGTTAGTGATCCCACTGGACCATGAACCGAGGAGTGCCTGGAGTGGCATGACTAAGTATCAACTCGGTGCGACCAGGGTCGCACGGCGGCTCAGTCGACTCCGTGAACCAGGTAGGAACCAAGCAGAGGGACCAGGTGCTACTCCAGGTCAGACCCCAGTCACAGCTGTTGACCCACACCGGGGAATGCAGGAATGGGCATGCACAGCTGGTATGCAGACAGGTGGGTACTGGCAGGCACAGCTGGTATGCAGACAGGCGGGTAACGGCAGACACGGCTGGTATGCTGACAGGCGGGTACTGGCAATCATGACTGGTATGCAGACAGGCGGGTGCTGGCAGGCACGGCTGGTATGCAGACAGGCGTTTACTGGCAGGCATGGCTGGTATACAGACAAGCGGGTGCTGGCAGGCACGGCTGGTATACAGACTGGCAGATACTGGCAGGTATGAACGCAGGCTGGATAGGGACCAGTACAGACTGGGATACAGGAACAGAGCCGGGGGCGCAGTGGACTAGCAGAGCAGAACCGCAGGCGCGGAGGACAAGCGGAGCAGAGCAGAGTGAAACCACAGGTTCGGTGAACAAGCAGGGCAGAGCGAAACCGCAGAGGCGGTGAACAAGCAGAGCAGAGCGAAACTGCAGATGCGGTGAACAGGCAGAGCAGAGCAAAACCGCAGGTGCGGTAGACAAGCAGAGCGGAGCAAAACCGCAGGTGCGGTGAACAAGCAGAGCAAAACCGCAAGTGCTGTGGACAAGCAGAGCAGAGCGAAACCGCAGGTGCAGTGAACAAGCAGAGCAGAGCGAAACCGCAGGTGCGGTGAACAAGCAGAGCAGAGCGAAACCGCATGTGCGGTGAACAAGCAAAGCAGAGCGAAACCGCAGATGCAGTAGACAAGTAGAGCAGAGAGAAACCGCAGGCGCGGTGAACAAGCAGAGCAGAGACAAACCGCAGGTTCGGTGAACAAGCAACAGCGAAACAGCAGGTGCGGTGAACAAGCAGAGCAGAGCGAAACTGCAGGTGCGGTGAACAAGCAGAGCAGAGCGAAAACGCAGTTGCGGTGAACAAGCAGAGCAGAGCAAAACCGCAGATGCAGTAGACAAGCAGAGTAGAGCGAAACCGCAGGTGCAGTGGACAAGCAGAGCAGAACAGAGCAGAAGGTGCAGGCAGACAGGACAGGGCTCTGTTCACATGGAACAAACTGGAAAATACAGGAGGATAGTTAGAACACAGGAGGTAGATACGGAGGCAGCGAAAGGGGTCAAGCAGAACCAGATACACACAAGGTACTTACAATGAAGTAGCGAGTGGACACAAAATTCACAAACAGAAGTAGAGAGACAATGAGTTGGAGTTAAGTGCAGGTTCAGACACTCCAGGAAAAGGGAAGGTACGGACATAGAGACAAACAGGTAAAGGGATAGGCAACAGGATACAGGGACTGAACCCGGAACAGGATACAGGACCGAGCCTGGGAACTTAGCCCCCAGGGTGGCGGAAACAGACTAGAAGTCACAGATACAGATAATGGGCCTGGGTATACAGCACCCAGGCAGGCAGAACAGACTATAAGTCACAGATACAGGTAACAGGCCTGGGTATACGGCCCCAGGGTGGCGGAAACAGACAAGATACAGGACAGGACCTGGCAACTCAGTTGCACAAAACACACTGAAAGAAAGTGTTGCTCAGGCACCTCCTACTGGGTGGAGGGGGTTTAAGTATCCAGTGACTCACAGCAATAGGCTGGGGAGGCATTAGGAGTGCGCACACAGTAACTATAAGAATTAGGTAGTAACCACGTTGCCGCCCTAAGCAATCAGACAAGAGACACAGCAGGTACTGGAGCAAAGTGTGCAGCCTGGACTTATAGGCAAGATGGCGGACTTGCAAGGTGGGAGGTGGTAAGCCATGCCAGCTTGCCGCCAGGGATGTTACAGTACCCCCCCACCCCTTTACGCCCCCTCTTCGTCAAGCCTGCAAGGATTTTCTGCAGAGAATTTGGAGGCCGATCCTTTTCTTCAAGAAGATTACCTCTTCTGTCCCCTAGAGGGAATGAAACTGGTCTCACCATCTTGGTGACTAGGATGCTTCCTCCCATCAAGCCATCCTCAGCAACAGATGAAGTGAGTGAAGCACCAGGAACAGGACACAGGAAAGTCTCTCTCCATTTGATAATATCGGGTAGCACCCCAAAGGATTCACGGGAAAACTGGAGATCCTCCACCGGGTTGGAGGGGTGCAGAGACTCGTGGGTAACCACCGCCTTGATGTTCAATTTGCTAAGCTTACTGGATTAAGTGGGCGAAGTACCAGGTACAAAGTTCAGAAAAGTCTCTCTCCATTTGTTATCAGGAAACACCCTGGAGGATTCAGGAGACAACTGGAAGTCCTCCGCCTGGTTGGAGGGGTGCAGAGACTCGGAGGTAACCACTGCCTTCACGTACACTTTGCCAAGCTTACTGGATGAGGTGGGTGAAGTACCAGGTACAGGGTGCAGAAAAGTCTCTCTCCATTTGTAATCAGGTAGCACCCCGGAGGATTCTGGAGACAACTGGAGGTGCTCTGCCTGGTTGGAGGGGTGCAGAGACTTGGAGGTAGCCACCGCCTTGATGGACTTATTGCCAGATTTATTAGAGATGGAGGATCCTTGCTTAGGGACCAACTTCAGTCTCGTTTCTGAGATGACACGTCTGCGAGGCGGGGTGGTATCTGAAGCCAGATCATTGGTACAATCGTCGAGACAGAGTGGGGACAATGCCTCCGCTTCCCTTCCTTCGGAGACTTCATAGCACAGTGAGTAAGCGACTAGCAGATCTGGTGAAGAAGAAGAAGAAGACACTGCTGACTGTCCTGAAGATATGGGGACTGGACACCCCTTGTACCTCAGCAGTCCCCCAGGAAACACCATGCAGGATTTCCAGACCTGAGCGGGCACTAGATCTCTTGGCTCTGGACGACCTGTGGGTAAACTAGACAGCACCTGGAATGTGAACATCTTCATGTGTAATGCTCCAATCTGGAGCTTAATTTGTACAGACATATTTTGACTGTTTCTGAGTAGGGCTTGTCCTTCTGCTGACAATTCCCAATCCGGCTTCTGGAGTTTTCGGACGGGAATCAGACACCGACTCTTCAAGGCTTTCAGCCCGAAACTTCCGGTTAATCCGAGGCCTTCACTTGCCACGGAGACAGTCACGGTCATCTGTGGAGAGGAAACACTAATGCCAAGGGCAGCTTCTCCTATAGGCCTAATGTCTTGGGATTCTCCAACCTTCACTGGACAAAGACCGTCAGGGTGTCCCAAACAACCGCAGCGGTACCGCAATCCGATTTTGTGACTGAGTTCTGGCCTCTGCTTTGCCTGATGAACATGGTCATCCTTCATGGATTCTGTACGGGTAGCTGCCTCTACAGGCGGGGGAACAGGAGGTCTTTGGGAGGACAGAACCTGGCATGACGGTTTACCTCTACGCCTAGCACGTCTGGTTGCCTCTTGAGGTTTGGAAGAGAAGTATTCTGTGGAGCATTGTCATCCTGTGTGGATTCTGCGTGGCAACAGCCTCTTCTGGCTGGGGAACTGGTGGGCTACCGACACGCATCACCCATCGGGACTGCTCCAGGATATTGGGATGGGAAGCTTTAGCAGAAGCTTCAGGGTTAGGGTCATCAAAGACCATTAGAAAGGCCATCAGGAAGGCCTGCAAGTCAGAGACGATAGGATCCCATGCTTCCCATAGGGGGGTGATCCAATTCAAGGCATCACCCACTTGGTAGGACATAAGAAATGCTACTTTAACCTGATCAGTGGGAAAATAGTGAGCATAGAATTTGTAATGCAGCATGCATTGCTCCACAAATGCATGGCTTTGTTTTGGATCCCCATAGTACAGTGGTGGATCCGCAGGAACGAGTGCTGATAGTTCCATTTGGGCTGGTGCGTAAATCGACTGGACTTCGGCTTGAGAAAAAATTCTTCCTTGGTGCACGTATTCGCCAGACAAAGATTCAATTGTCTCCGACAGCGAAGGGCTGTGGGGCTCAACGGGGAGCATGGCCTGAGCAAACTGTTACGCTCACGCCCGGACAAACTGGCGAGAGCGTGGTTAGTGATCCCACTGGACCATGAAAAGAGGAGTGCCAGAAGTGGTGTGACTAAGTATAAACTAGGTCCGACCAAGGTCGCATGGCGGCTCAGTCAACTCAGTGAACTAGGGAGGAACTGAGCAGAGGGACCAGGTGCTACTCCAGGTCAGACCCTGGTCACAGCTGTTGACCCACACCGGGAAATGCAGGAACGGGCAGACACAGCTGGTATGCAGACGGTGGGTACTGGCAGGCATGGCTGGTATGCAGACAGGCGGGTACTGGCACGCACGGCTGGTATGCAGACAGGTGGGTACTGGCAGGCATGGCTGGTATGCAGACAGGCGGGTACTGGCAGGCACGGCTGGTATGCAGACAGGCGGGTACTGACAGGGACAGCTGGTATACAGACAGGCGGGTGCTGGCAGGCACGGCTGGTATGCAGACTGGCAGATACTGGCAGGTATGAACGCAGGCTGGATAGGGACCAGTACAGACTGGGATGCAGGAACTGAGCCGCGGGTGCAGTGGACCAGCTGAGCAGAACTGCAGGCGCGGAGGACAAGCGGAGCAGAGCAGAGCGAAACAGCAGGTGCGGTGGACAAGCAGAGCAGAGCGAAACCTCAGATGCGGTGAACAAGTAGAGCAGAGCGAAACCGCAGGTGCGTTGGACAAGCAGAGCAGAGCAAAACCGCAGGTGCGGTGGACAAGCAGAGCAGAGCAAAACCGCAGGTGCGGTGAACAAGCAGAGCAGAGACAAACCGCAGGTTCGGTGAACAAGCAGAGCACAGAGAAACCACAGGTGCGGTGAACAAGCAGAGCACAGCGAAACTGCAGGTGCGGTGAACAAGCAGAGCAGAGGGAAACTGCAGGTGCGGTGAACAAGCAGAGCAGAGGGAAACTGCAGGTGCGGTGAACAAGCAGAGCAGAGCAAAACCGCAGATGCAGTAGACAAGCAGAGTAGAGCAAAACCACAGGTGCAGTGGACAAGCAGAGCAGAACAGAGCAGAAGGTGCAGGCAGACAGGACAGGGCTCTGTTCACATGGAACAGACTGGAAAATACAGGAGGATAGTTAGAACACAGGAGGTAGATACGGAGGCAGGGAAACGGGACAAGCAGAACCAGATACACACAAGGTACTTACAATGAAGTAGCGAGTGGAAACAAAACTCACAAACAGAAGTACAGAGACGAGTTGGAGTTAGGTGCAGGTTTGGACACTGCAGGAAAAGGGAAGGTATGGACATAGAGACAAACAGGTAATGGGTGTAACATACCTGGCGGCGTCCTTGCATGGTGGTCCATCTCCCACTGTGCAAGAGCGCGCACTTGATCTCCAGTCCAGAATGTCTCTCTGGCTTCCCTCCATGCTGTCTGTTTGTGTCTGTTTCTGCTGCTTAAGGGCGGCGCCCGATCACTTCCTGCTTTTTGTACCTGCTGTGGGTCACACCCCTTGTGCGTCCTCAGCCTATTGCTGTCTGTCACCTGGTATATAGCTCAGCTGCTCCCATCTATCCCTGCCTGAGCATAGTGTTTCATTCAGTGTGTGCTTGCACTCTGAAGGTGCCAGGTCCCGTTCTCTTGTCTGGCTATCCTGGAGGCTGTATTTCCAGGCCTGTCTGAACACGCTCCTAGCCTGTTCCTCCCGCCTTCTAGGGGCCGATTACCTAGACCCGCTCCTGTATCTTGTCTGTCCTGTCTGAACACGCTCCTAGCCTGTTCCTCCCGCCTTCTAGGGACCGATTACCTAGATCCGTTCCTGTATCTTGTCTGTCCTGTCTGAACACGCTCCTAGCCTGTTCCTCCCGCCTTCTAGGGGCCGATTACCTAGATCCGTTCCTGTATCTTGTCTGTCCTGTCTGAACACGCTCCTTGCCTGTTTGTCCCGCCTCTCTGGGGGCCGATTACCCAGACCTGCTCCTGTATCTTGTCTGTTCTGTCTGAACACGCTCCTTGCCTGTTCGTCCCGCCTCTCTGGGGGCCGTATTCCCAGACCCGCTCCTGTGTCCCGCTCCTGTGTCTGTCTCGTCCGTACACTCAGTTCCAGTCTGTACTCTCTCTCCTATCTTTCATCTGTCTTTTCTCTATGTCCGTTCCTTTCCTTTTTCTGCAGAGTCTGAACTCGTACCCAACTCCTGCCTGTTGTCTCTGTACTCCCGTTTGTGGGTTTGTGGTCCACTCGCTACTTCACTGCAAGTACCCTGTTGGTGTCTGGCTCTGACTTTCCCTTCCTGTCTGTTCCGTGTGAACAGAGACCTGTCCCCCCTACTCAGCCTTGCCTGCTCTGACTCCTTTGCTCACCGCTCCGGTGGTTCTAGCCTGCTCTGACTCCTTTGCTCACCGCTCTGGCGGTTCTAGCCTGCTCTGACTCCTTTGCTCACCGCTCCGGCGGTTCTAGCCTGCTCTGACTCCTTTGCTCACCGCTCCGGCGGTTCTAGTCTGCTCTGACTCCTTTGCTTACCGCTCCGGCGGTTCTAGCCTGCTCTGACTCCTTTGCTCGCTGCTCCGGCAGCCTTGCTCCGCTCTGACCCTTTTGCTCGCTGCTCCGGCAGTCTCGCTCCACTCTTGCTCACCGCTCCAGGCGGCCTCGTCCTGCTTTACTCTTGCTCACTGCTCCAGCAGTCTCGCTCAGCTTTGATCCTTTGTTCACCGCACCTGGCGGCCTTGTCCTGCTCTACTCTTGCTCACCGCTCCAGGCGGCCTTGTCCTGCCCTGTTCTCGCTCACCTCTCTGGGCGGCCTCACTCTGCTGTGTTTGTCCGCCACATCTGTGGCTCTGTTCCTGAGTCCCAGTGTGTACTGGGTCCTATCCCGCCAGTGTCCCTACCTGCTAGTGCCTTCCCTGTCTGCACTCTAGCTGTGCTTGCCTGTACCCCTCTGCCTGTATTGTTCCTGAGTCCCAGTGTGTACTGGGTCCTATCCCGCCTGTGTTCCTACCTGCTAGTGCCTCCCTGTCTGCACTCTAGCTGTGCTTGCCTGTACCCCCCTGCCTGCTTACCTGCCTGCCTGCATACCAGTCGTGCCTGCCTATACCCACCAGTCTGTGTGCCAGCCTACCAGTCTGTTCCTGTATTCCCCTGTGTGGGTCAACAGCCGTGTCCGGGGTCTGTCCTGGAGTAGCACCTGGTCCCTTTGCTCGGTTCCTCCTTGGTGCACTGGCGTCGTATGCCGTCGTGCGACCCTGGTCAGATCGGGTGAATACCTAGTTAAGCCCCTCCAGGCATTCACTCTCCGGCACGGTCCAGTGGAATCACTACAATCACACGCACACACCGCTCAGCCCGGGCGTGTGCATAACAGCATGCTCAGGCCATGGTTCCCGTTGAGCCCCACGGCCTTCGCTCTCTGAGAAGTTTTCCAGCGAATACATGCATTAAAATAAATAAATAATTTTTTTTTTTTTTTTTCCTTAGCTGAGTTCCAGGCGAATTACGCACCGTCCAGATGGATCTATCAGCTCTCGTTCCTGCGGATCCGCCACGTTACTATGGGGATCCAAGACAGTGTCGTGCATTTGTGGAGCAATGCATGCTACACTTTAAGGCCTACCCTCTCTATTTTCCTTCCGATTGGGCTAAAGTGGCCTTTATGATTGACTACCTAGCGGGTGATGCCTTGAAATGGGTCACCCCCCTATGGGAAGCATGGGATCCTGTCGTCCTTGACCTGCAGGCCTTCCTGGTGGCTTTTCGTATGGTCTTCGAGGACCCTAACCCTGAAGCCCCTGCTGAAGCTTCACTTCCCAATATCCCGGAGCAGCCCCGACGGGTAATGTGTGTGGTTAGCGCAATAGTCCTCCAGCCCAATGAGACTGCTGCCCACCCAGAATCCTCACAGGGTGACTACGCTTTCCGGAATACTTCTCCCAACCTCAAGAGGCAGTCCAGACGTGCTAGACGTAGAGGCAAGCCGTCACGCCAGGGTCTGTCCTCCCTGAGACCTCCTGACCCCAACCTTGAAGTCCCTACTGAAGCTTCATCTCCCTGTATCCCGGAGAAGCCCCAACGGGTAATGTGCGTGGGTAGTGCACCAGTTCTCCTGCCCGAAGAGACTTCTGCCCATCCAGACTCCACACAGGAGAACTTCCTGCACCCGGCATCAGATGCTTCACCCACTTTAACCGGTGTGCATGTCCAAGGATGCTCCAAAGCTGTGGTTACCTCAGAGTCTGTGCACCTCTACTACCTGGTGGAGGACCCCCTGTTGCCTCCTGAATCCTCCGGGATTCCACTCGATGACAAATGGAGAGAGACTTCTCTACACCCGGTACTCGATACTTTGTCCGCTTCGTCCTGTGAGCCTGACAATGGGTACCCCAAAGTGGTAGTTACCCCCGAGTCTCTACACCCCTCCGACCAGGCGGAGGACCTCCAGTTGTCTCCTGAACCCTTCAGGGTGCTACCTGGTAGCGAAAGGACAGAGACTCTCCTATACTCTGTACCTGATACCTCGCTCGCTTCGTCCAGTGAGTCCAACCTAGTGTACTCCGAAGCAGAGGTTACTCCCGAGTCTCTACACCCCTCCGACCAGGCAGAGGACCTCCAGTTGTCTCCAGAACCCTTCTGGGTGCCACCTGGTGGTGAATGGACAGAGCCTCTCCTATATCCTAGATCTGATACCTCGCTTGCTTCGTCCAGTGAGTCCGACCTAGTGTACTCTGAAGCAGAGGTTACCCGTGAGTCTCTACACCCCTCTGACCAGGCGGAGGACCGCCAGTTGTCTCCAGAACCCTTCGGGGTGCCACCTGGTGGTGAATGGACAGAGACTTTCCTATACTCGGTACCCGATACCTCGCCTGCTTCGTCCAGTGAGTCCGACCTAGTGTACTCTGAAGCAGATGTTTTCTCTGAGCCTCTGCACTCTTCTGACCCGGCGGAGGACCTCCAGTTGTTTCCTGAATCCTCCGGGGTACCACCAGATAACAAAGAGACAGTGACTTTTCCTCATTATGTACCTGATAACCCGTCTATTTCTTCCTGTGAGCTTGACAAGATGTACCTCGAAGCAGAGATTACCCCCAAGTCTCTGTCCCCCTCCAACCCGGTGAAAGACTTCCAGTTGTCTCCTGTACCCTCTGGGGTGCCACCTGAAAATATGTGGAGAGAGACTTCCTTGTGTGCTGTTCCTGGTACTCCACCCGTTTCGTCTGTTGCTGAGGATGGCTGGATAGGAGGTAGCATCCTAGCTAACCAGATGAGATCAGTTTTTCCTGTGGACAGTGGAAGTGATCTCCTTGGAGTGAACGACTGGTCCTCGAATTCCCTGCGGAAGATTCTGGCAGGCCTGAAGAAGAGGGGGCGTAAGGGGGGGGTACTGTAACATACCTGGCGGCGTCCTTGCATGGTGGTCCATCTCCCACTGTGCAAGAGCGCGCACTTGATCTCCAGTCCAGAATGTCTCTCTGGCTTCCCTCCATGCTGTCTGTTTGTGTCTGTTTCTGCTGCTTAAGGGCGGCGCCCGATCACTTCCTGCTTTTTGTACCTGCTGTGGGTCACACCCCTTGTGCGTCCTCAGCCTATTGCTGTCTGTCACCTGGTATATAGCTCAGCTGCTCCCATCTATCCCTGCCTGAGCATAGTGTTTCATTCAGTGTGTGCTTGCACTCTGAAGGTGCCAGGTCCCGTTCTCTTGTCTGCCTATCCTGGAGGCTGTATTTCCAGGCCTGTCTGAACACGCTCCTAGCCTGTTCCTCCCGCCTTCTAGGGGCCGATTACCTAGACCCGCTCCTGTATCTTGTCTGTCCTGTCTGAGCACGCTCCTAGCCTGTTCCTCCCGCCTTCTAGGGACCGATTACCTAGATCCGTTCCTGTATCTTGTCTGTCCTGTCTGAACACGCTCCTAGCCTGTTCCTCCCGCCTTCTAGGGGCCGATTACCTAGATCCGTTCCTGTATCTTGTCTGTCCTGTCTGAACACGCTCCTTGCCTGTTTGTCCCGCCTCTCTGGGGGCCGATTACCCAGACCTGCTCCTGTATCTTGTCTGTTCTGTCTGAACACGCTCCTTGCCTGTTCGTCCCGCCTCTCTGGGGGCCGTATTCCCAGACCCGCTCCTGTGTCCCGCTCCTGTGGCTGTCTCGTCCGTACACTCAGTTCCAGTCTGTACTCTCTCTCCTATCTTTCATCTGTCTTTTCTCTATGTCCGTTCCTTTCCTTTTTCTGCAGAGTCTGAACTCGTACCTAACTCCTGCCTGTTGTCTCTGTACTCCTGTTTGTGGGTTTGTGGTCCACTCGCTACTTCACTGCAAGTACCCTGTGGGTGTCTGGCTCTGCCTTTCCCTTCCTGTCTGTTCCGTGTGAACAGAGACCTGTCCCCCCTACTCAGCCTTGCCTGCTCTGACTCCTTTGCTCACCGCTCCGGTGGTTCTAGCCTGCTCTGACTCCTTTGCTCACCGCTCCGGCGGTTCTAGCCTGCTCTGACTCCTTTGCTCACCGCTCCGGCGGTTCTAGCCTGCTCTGACTCCTTTGCTCACCGCTCCGGCGGTTCTAGTCTGCTCTGACTCCTTTGCTTACCGCTCCGGCGGTTCTAGCCTGCTCTGACTCCTTTGCTCGCTGCTCCGGCAGCCTTGCTCCGCTCTGACCCTTTTGCTCGCTGCTCCGGCAGTCTCGCTCCACTCTTGCTCACCGCTCCAGGCGGCCTCGTCCTGCTTTACTCTTGCTCACTGCTCCAGCAGTCTCGCTCAGCTTTGATCCTTTGTTCACCGCACCTGGCGGCCTTGTCCTGCTCTACTCTTGCTCACCGCTCCAGGCGGCCTTGTCCTGCCCTGTTCTCGCTCACCTCTCTGGGCGGCCTCACTCTGCTGTGTTTGTCCGCCACATCTGTGGCTCTGTTCCTGAGTCCCAGTGTGTACTGGGTCCTATCCCGCCAGTGTCCCTACCTGCTAGTGCCTTCCCTGTCTGCACTCTAGCTGTGCTTGCCTGTACCCCTCTGCCTGTATTGTTCCTGAGTCCCAGTGTGTACTGGGTCCTATCCCGCCTGTGTTCCTACCTGCTAGTGCCTCCCTGTCTGCACTCTAGCTGTGCTTGCCTGTACCCCCCTGCCTGCTTACCTGCCTGCCTGCATACCAGTCGTGCCTGCCTATACCCACCAGTCTGTGTGCCAGCCTACCAGTCTGTTCCTGTATTCCCCTGTGTGGGTCAACAGCCGTGTCCGGGGTCTGTCCTGGAGTAGCACCTGGTCCCTTTGCTCGGTTCCTCCTTGGTGCACTGGCGTCGTATGCCGTCGTGCGACCCTGGTCAGATCGGGTGAATACCTAGTTAAGCCCCTCCAGGCATTCACTCTCCGGCACGGTCCAGTGGAATCACTACAATCACACGCACACGCCGCTCAGCCCGGGCGTGTGCATAACAATGGGCTAGGGTACAGTTCTGAAAGGAACTGAACCCGGAACAGGATACAGGAATGAGCCTGGGAACTCAGCCCCCAGGGTGGCAGAAACAGACTAGAAGTCACAGATACAGGTAACAGGCCTGGGCATACAGCCACCAGGGTGGCGGAACAGACTAGAAGTCACAGATACAGGTAACAGGCCTGGGTATACGGCCCCCAGGGTGGCGGAAACAGACAAGATACAGGATAGGACCTGACAACTCAGTTGCACAAAACACACTGAAAGAAAGTGTTGCTCAGGCACCTCCTACTGGGTGGAGGGAGTTTAAGCATCCAGTGACTCACAGCAATAGGCTGGGGAGGCATTAGGAGTGCGCACACAGTAACTTTCATAATCAGGCAGTAACCGCGTTGCCGCCCTAAGCAATCAGACAAGAGACACAGCAGGTACTGGAGCAAAGTGTGCAGCCTGGACTGATAGGTAAGATGGCGGTCTTGCAATGTGGGAGGTGGTAAGCAGTGCCAGCATGCCGCTAGGGATGTTACAGATAATGGATATATGGATAGACAGTAGAGTTGAGCCACCTCCGTAGTGTTCGAGTTCGGTTCGTCAAACTGTTCGTCGAACACCGTAGAACACCATTAAAACAAATGGCAGGCAAACAAAAACACATAGAAACACATAGAAAACACTTCAAAGGTGTCCAAAAGCTGACAAACTGCTCAGAAGACACAACTAACACATGGAAAAGTGGCAAGTACATAGAGTCATGCGAAAAGAAAAGAGGTGGAGGAGTAAAAGGAGGGGGAGACACAGATATAGGCATGTCATGCCCTTCTAAAATCAAGAAAGGCTGGAGTAAAAATCTAAAATCAGCCTACCAACACCCAGATGTTGTGACAAGAAAATTAAAAAAAGAAATATCTTTAGGTAGAATGGTGGTTCCATTCACAACACTTTCCTTACAAGACGTAGTGGTATCCCCGTTGTGAGTAGTGCCAAAAACGGAACCCAATACATTCGGACTAATCCACCATTTATCATATCCAAGGGGCAGGTCAGTAAACGACAACATTGACGCGGAACCAAGTACAGTAGTATATACTGTACATCCTTTGACAAGGCAATCAGGCGGACCAAGAAGTTGGGAAGGGTCACCCTAATGGCCAAAACAGACATTGATGCGGCGTTCCGGTTACTTACTACCTGTGCCTCCGAATAGTGTCCACCTATTGGGCTGCTTCTGGGAAGGAGCATACTATAGAGATCGCTGTTTGCCCATGGGGTGGTCCAGATCCTGCTCACTATTTGAGGCATTTAGTTGCTTCCTCAAATGGGTTGTAATGGACTTTTCTAAGGGGGCACATATAATCCATTACCTCAACAACTTCTTATGCCTGGGCCCAAAAGATTTGCCACAGTGTGAATAGACGTGGTAGTCCACCTGTGAGAAGTAGAGAGCTGGAGGGAGAGCGGACACAACAGAGGCGAGGGTTTAGATGGAGAACGCAAGAAGGAAAGAGGGCGAGGGAGGTAAGGGAGTACAGTGGAAGGCCGACCTGAGCTCCCCCACGTTCCTGCTGGGCGGGGAACAGCCATGGGAGAAAAGCCGCTTGCGCATCTCTTTGGGGTTACGGGTGAGAGTGGGCAGAGGGACTACGCTGGAGTGCGAAGCCGACACGTCCAGTCCGTTCCTGCCCGTGCGACCTCCGTGTCGCCAGGTTTGTGCTAGAGCTGCGGTGGACCCTGACGGCCAGCCCCCTTTTCCCAATACTGGTGCCTGTCCGCTGGTGGGTGGAGCCCCCCCACAGTGGGGGGGGGAGTAACATCTGCATAAGAAAGACCATCTTCCAGCCAAACTAACGTCTACTTCTTTTGGTGGACAATGTGATACGATCCCTTTCTTACGGACACGCCCATCGCTACAAATTCCAGATGAGGCACAAAAACAGCAGGTGCTTCAACGGATATCAAGTGCTCCTTCAATTGGGCTCTCCTCCACCTCAACTTCAACATCACAAATACTCCAGTCCTCAGAGGTGTCACCCCAATCGCACTTTCTTCCTCGCAGCTCCCAAGTCTCCAGCTGCCAGTCTGAGTATGGGGTAACACAGATGGTTGAGTCTGCACAGCTGTTTACTCATACTATAGCCTGGGAAACAGAGGTGTACTCCAGAGCTTCTGTTAATCCAGACGAGAAAATGATCTGCACTGATGCCCAGAATCTTTATGAGTCGGATCCAGGAACAGATGAAGAAGGTTCTGAGCATAATGTATACCCTCGTTCCTAAACTGTAACTCCTGTTGGTGGAGACAATGATGAAGACGATGATGAGACTCAAATACCTGATTGGAGCGACAACTTGACTTTTAGGTCAGGGCAGGAAGAGGTTGGCTCTGAGGACTGTGGGTGTGAGAACACACAGGGTGATGATGACGAGGTTGCAGATCCCACAGTCCCACAGTCAGCCAGTCGATGAGGTCAGCAGAGGAGGTGGAGGAAGATGCTATTGACGACGAGGTTAGGTTGCGCCTTCCTGGACAGAGACAGAGTACTGGAAGCACGTCAACAACTGCATCCTCAAACACAACTCTGCCTCTGACCACAAGTCATGGTGGCTCGTCAGGTCGCATGGGCCAACTCGTGTTATCTGTAATATTTGTCACCAAAAGCTAAGTAGAGGCCAAAAAATCCATAGTTTGAGTACTTCATGCATGAACCGTCAGATGGATATGAAGAATAAGTTGCAATGGGAAGCTCACTGTGCTACAATGCGGCCTAGCGGGCCGGGCCAACCACCGTCTGCCCCATCTTGTGCATCAATGGCCTCTTCATCCTCTGTGACTGGGGGGACAGCGGTCACACATGTTTTTGGACGCAGACCTGCCACCTCTTTACCCTCAAAAGCCAGAGTGATTGGCAGGTCATCATTTCATTTGGAAGTGGAAACACCAGCTGGTGTTGAGCGCTCTCCGACATCGAGAACACCACCTTTGGATCAAGGCAACCTAACTTTTCCTCCTGCATCTTCCTCACAGACCGGCAGTTTGCCGGGGACACCCTACTCAACCCCGTCAAAGCACAACAGCCAGCCCTCGGTCCCTCAGATGTGGACAAGTAAAAGACCATTTCCTCCTAGCCATGACAAAGCTAAGAGGTTGAATTTCACCATCTGCAAGCTGTTGGCTACAGAAATGCTGCCTTTCTGCCTGTTGGACACAGAGGATTTTCGAGACCTTATGTCCGTCGCAGTGCCCCAGTACCAGATGCCCTGTCGGCACTACTTCTCAAAGAAAGGTGTGCCTGCGCTCCACCAGCATGTCGCACACAACAATACCGCTTCTTTTGGAAACTCTGTGTGTGACAGGGTGCATTTCACCACAGACACTTGGACGAGTAGGCATGGACAGGGGCGTTACATGTCGCTGACTGGGCACTTGGTAACTATGGTGACAGCAGGACAAGGGGCTGCTGTCCAAGTCTTGCCGTCCCCACGAGTTGTGCGTCAATCCTCTTTATCTAGAAGTTCCTCCACTGCTTCTGCCTCCTCAAGGTCCTCTAGGTCCTCCACCTGCACCCAAAGCCTGTCTGGTAATGGCACCCGCTCTCTAACTGCGCAGAAGGAATCCTGCACATCTCCTTACTATGCTGGCAGCAGGACTCAACGGCATCAGGTGGGGTTTACTTTGAAATGTCTTGGAAATGTGAGTCACACAGCTGAGGAGCTGTGGTCAGCTCTGGAGACCCAGTTTCATGAATGGTTGTCTCCACTGGACCTGCAACCAGGGAAGGCCGTGTGCGACAATGCTGTAAACCTGGGTGCGGCCCTTCGCCGGGGCAATGTCACACACTTGCCTTGTATGGCTCACGTGTTGAACCTGTTTGTCCAGCAATTTTTAGCCCACTATCCCGGACTAGATGGCCTTCTGCAGAGGGCACGGTCGCTGTGTGCTCACTTCCGCTGTTCGCATCACGCAGCTCAACGACTTAAATCTCTACAGAAGTCGTTGGGCCTGCCAGTTCACCGGCTGAAATGCGATGTGCCGACATGGTGGAATTCAACTCTGCACATGTTGCAGCGACTGTGGCAGCACCAACAAGCCCTGGTGCAATACGTTCTGATGTAAAGCCTGGGCAAACGAGATCCAGAGGTGGGGCAAATCATGCTGCAGGAGTGGTCTCAGATCAGGGACCTATGCACCCTTCTGCACAGTTTTGAAATGGCGACGAATATGTTAAGTGCTGATGATGTCATTATCAGCATAACTATTCCGGTGATTTACATGCTGGAGCACACTTTAAACAGAATTCGGAGTCAGGTGGTGGGACAAGAGGAGGTGGAGGAAGTAGAGGAGGAGTTGTATGCGGAAGGGATAACATCTCCAAAGTCCAG
Source organism: Phyllobates terribilis (assembly GCF_046119375.1). Lineage (NCBI taxonomy): Eukaryota > Metazoa > Chordata > Amphibia > Anura > Dendrobatidae > Phyllobates > Phyllobates terribilis. The sequence continues at coordinate 549,329,699 of NW_027362761.1, forward strand.
ACAGTCGGCAGCACCAAGGTGGCAGGCATGGGAGGGTGGGGGAGAGGGATTAACCAGGGCGCATGGTAGCAGCCAAACTGTTGAGGAAGGTGCAGGAGCCAAGGAAGAAGTGGAGGACGAACTTGCGATGGGCATGGAAGACTCATCAGATGAGGGAGACCTTGATCACATTTCTGTTGTGCGAGGTTGGGGGGAGAAGACAGAGGAAGAAAGCATGATACTTACCTCGCTACCAACACAACAAGGACTTGGTCCTCCTGGATGCGCAAGACACATGAGTGCCTTCTTGCTGCACTACCAGCAACATGACCCTCGGATTGTCAGAATTTCAAGTAATCCCGACTACTGGGTTGCCACACTCTTAGATCCCCGGTACAAAAGTAAATTTGCCAAAATAATTCCTGCCATAGAAAGGGATTCACGCATGCAGGAGTATCATCAGAGGCTGTTGCAGAATCTTCCATGTGCTTTTCCACAAAACACCAGTGGTGCACGTAGTGAATCTCACAGTTCTAACTTGCCAACCATGGGACTGCCGAGTCTTCATCACTCAAACCGTAACAGTAACACTGTATCTGCTGGTAACAGCAATTTTGTGGAATCATTTCACCACTTTTTTAGACCATCCTTTGCAAGGCCACAGGAGACAAGAAGTCTGACACCTAGTCAACGCCTAGAGAGGATGGTACAGGAGTATCTCCAAGTGAACATCGAAGCCATGACTGTGTCACTGGACCCTTGCACATTTTGGGCTTCCAATCTGGAAAAATGTCCAGAGCTCACCACTCACACCTTGGAGATCTTGTCATGCCCTGCAGCCAGTGTTCTCTCTGAATGTGTGTCCAGCACTGCTGGTGGTGTGCTGACAGATAAGCCCACGTGGCTGTCCACTGACAATGTAGACAGACTCACTTTCATAAAGATGAACAAATCATGGATCCGCAAGGACTTTTCTACCCCTGTGTCATCCTGGGAAGATTAAAAGCTTGAGGATTTGGTAAAATCACCTCACCAACCATTTTAAGCAACTCTGGGGCAATTGATGCCACTTAAGTGTTGTCTGTGCCTCAATTTTTGGAAAAAATGAAGACTCTTTTTGGAGTCCCCTTGCTGTGTTTTACGTGACGTTGGCATCGTCAATTCCAGGTGGGTTGGGTCGCTCCTCCTCCCCTTTTAACCGTAAGAAACTACATACACTATGGCTTGGGGTAACACAGATGGTTTAGTCTGAAGAGCAGTTTACTCAGAGGTTTGCTCCAAAGCTTCAGTGTCTGCTAGTCAGCGTAGTAGCCCAGCTCTGATGCAAGCTTCACCGCCTGTGTATCTAATAAGAATTTTGAACAGCGTCTAGCCTAGGCAGACTCTGGGGACCCCCAACCAAACACAGACGTTCACCTCCCCTACCGCCCCCCTTTCCTTGACAATACAATAATGAAACTCTTACAACTGGATGGGTGAGGATCGGTCACAGCTTTATTAACTCTTTATACTCATTCCATTAGAAAGGCATTTTATTTCTAAAATAATTCAACTTGTTGTAGCATGCCCTGTGTCTCATCACCGGCAAGTTGGCTAACAAGAATAACTCTCCACCATGTCCTTTCTATTTCCAGGCCACGGAGGATCCTGCGTACTCGTATGCAGGACTCTGACCCCCATCCATCACTCTTAACGCTTGTTCCACTCCGTCCTGGAGTCCTGACACGAATATGTCCAGTCCAATATCCATTAAGTGAACACCGTCGGGCCGTATGAGGCATGCTTTTACTCCTTCCAGTTGTCGGTGTCGTATCACTACACCCCCTCTGTCTCTTTTAAATTTTGCCATCCGAATATTTATTACCTGCCTTGTCCGTTCGATGGCCGTGATGTCTCGCTCACCTTGCCATACCGCTATCGGCACAATCTCTGACCATACTATAGTTAGTTTTGTGAAAAATTCTCTGAAGCGCTCAGTGTCTAGTTTCATTATTGCCATTAGTTATGCGCTCTTGTGATGACCTAGGTCGTTTCCCCCGGCCTGTATAACTAAGATGACCGTACCTCTTGCCTCTCTCCCTACCTTGATTACCTCCATTAGTACCTGTGGCCATAGCAGGCCTCTAATACCTCTCCAGTTGAAATATGTGTTATGAAACTCTAATTTCCTCGCGCCTGGGCGGACTTTCACCCTTTATTCTGCCCAATATATATACGATTGGCCTATCACCCACACTGTTGGCTTAGCGTCACCTGTAAAAGAAACAAAACACGTTAGGATAACATGTCCTGTCTAATGTATCTCGCCAAACATGTGGATCGCCATCTCCCTATCCTCTGAACTTCCGTTTCTTACAATCCTGCACTTGCTGCTTGCGTGGCCGCGCCTATGCGGAATGAGTGTGTCCAGTAATCTTTGGGGTCGTTCCCTGCTGATGTTAGGCATTTATTAAATATAGCTTGGAACTGGTATCTTGATAATGGCGTTCCATCAATGTGTGATAGGAAGAAATTACTTTGTGATCTGATGGTTATATATGTTTTTACTATTGTTACCCGACTCAGTGTACCGTTTGTGGGTTGTAGAAATACCCAAGTGCCCCTGCCCGCTGGAACCGTTTTCGATTTGCGTATGCGTAGACGTATTGCATTATTGGCTATGACTATGCCCTGGTGTAATAAGCCTCCACTGGTTGTAATTTTGGATTGAGGGACTAATTCGCTTATGCATAGCACCCCGAAGAAGGTGATCGCAAATGTAGTAGACAGCAGTGTTGCTTCAAATTGTGAGTGTCATGTTAATGGTGTTAGGGATATGATGTGAGAAATCAGTTTTAGCCGGTGAAGAAATTCTATGGTGACTTGTAATCTGGCTTGTTCACATTGGTCAACCCGTCTGCCTGCTACAAGTCGTGTCCACTCTTCCCATGCCTTACCGTTGTTAGAACCCTCCTGTTAGTTTTTTCTATTTTGCTGGTCACATGACTTTTTGCCTATTTGGTCCAGCTCCGCCCTCCTGGCCTTGCTGGACTTCAGTGTTACTTTTACTCTTAAGCTAGCCAGGTGCCTTGTACCTTACTCTGTAGTTTGCTTGGTCTTTTGACCACTAGTACTTCTGTTTGTTTGTTTGTCTTTTCTCTGCTACAATCTCTGCTAGGAGGTGCCCAACTATATCCCAGTCCTTAGTTCTTTTAGGGACCCCTCCATTTTATCTATAGGTCTGCGTTCAGACTAGCCGAGGACTTAGGCGGGTCTGTTCACAAGGAACAGGTCCCCCGCTGCATCGTAGGGAATCAGCTTAGTCCTATTGTAGGGACAGTTTTCCTATCTTTCCTTAGTGTTTGTAGCAGTTCATAACAACCGTATGCTTGCCAAGTCGATGGGGCAACTGACGCTCTGATTAATGGCATCAACTATTCGCCACTAGATCCCATAGGGAGGGTGGGCATTGCAACTGTTGCCCGATGGGTGGGCGTTGGGGAGGAGCTCTGTGAAAATCTGCCAATTGAATAGTGATAAAGCATTAGCAGCAGCGTTAGACCCCTCAGCATCGTGGCTAGCGCGGACGCTTACATTGTGTTTTATGCACAGGAATGCTAGCCGGCGTAGTAGGCCTAGCACTGGGAGAGACAATGATGCCATCTTATTAATGCAGTGCGCTAGGCTGGTGTTTTTTGTTATGAAGTGTATATTTTTGTTAGCCAGGCACGCGCCCCATAAGTCTATTGCTACCACTATTGAGAAGAGTTCCAGGAGTGTCTGTTTTTTGTCAGCACTTGTTCTGCCCAATACGGAGGCCATAAGCTTGGGCACCATTGGTTATTTAGTATCGCTGCATATCCATATAGATGAGCTACTCCAATGATTAACAGACTCTGCTACAGGCCCAAAAGGTTTTACTTGGCTAGATACAGTAAAAAATTGTTATTAAATACAAAGGTGGTGTAGCTTGGTACAGATCGGCTACTCCAATGAGTAACAGACACTGCTACAGGCCCAAAAGTATTTACTGGGCTAGATGCAGTAAAAAATTGTTATTAAAGACAAAGGTGGTGTAGCTTGGTACAGATGGGCTACTACAATGAGTAACAGACTCTGCTACAGGCCCAAAAGGTTTTACTTGGCTAGATGCAGTAAAAAATTGCTATTAAATACAAAGGTGGTGTAGCTTGGTACAGATGGGCTACTACAATGAGTAACAGACACTGCTACAGGCCCAAAAGGATTTACTTGGCTAGATGCAGTAAAAATTGTTATTAAATACAAAGGTGGAGTAGCTTGGTACAGATGGCCTACTACAATGAGTAACAGACACTGCTACTATGCCCAAAAGGTTTTACTTGGCAAGATGCAGTAAAAAATTGTTATTAAATACAAAGGTGGGGTGGCTTGGTACAGATGGGCTACTACAATGAGTAACAGACACTGCTACAGGCCCAAAAGTATTTACTGGGCTAGATGCAGTAAAAAACTGTTATTAAATACAAAGGTGGTGTAGCTTGGTACAGATGGGCTACTACAATGAGTAACAGACACTGCTACAGGCCCAAAAGTATTTACTGGGCTAGATGCAGTAAAAAATTGTTATTAAATACAAAGGTGGTGTAGCTTGGTACAGATGAGCTGCTACAATGAGTAACTGACACTGCTACTATGCCCAAAAGGTTTTACTTGGCTAGATGCAGTAAAAAAATGTTATTAAATACAAAGGTGGTGTAGCTTGGTACAGATGGGCTACTCCACTGACTACCAGACACTGCTACTATGCCCAAAAGGTTTTACTTGGCTAGATGCAGTAAAAAATTGTTATTAAATACAAAGGTTGGTGTTGCTTGGTACAGATGGGCTACTCCAATGAGTAACAGACACTGCTACAGGCCCAAAAGTATTTACTGGGCTAGATGAAGTAAAAATTTTTTATTAAATACAAAGGTGGTGTAGCTTGGTACAGATGGGCTACTACAATGAGTAACAGACACTGCTACTGTGCCCAAAAGGTTTTACTTGGCTAGATGCAGTAAAAAATTGTTATTAAATACAAAGGTGGTGTAGCTTGGTACAGATGGGCTACTCCACTGACTACCAGACACTGCTACTATGCCCAAAAGGTTTTACTTGGCTAGATGCAGTAAAAAATTGTTATTAAATACAAAGGTGGTGTAGCTTGGTACAGATGGGCTACTCCAATGAGTAACAGACACTGCTACTATGCCCAAAAGGTTTTACTTGGCTACGTGCAGTAAAAAATTGGTATTAGATACACAGATGGTGTAGCTTGCAACACAGATAGGCTACTCCACTGACTAACACACACTGCTTGAGGCCCAAAAGGATTGGCTTAGCTAGATTTAGCCAAATGCTATGAATTACACTTGCACAGCACTGGCACAGACCTGCCTGGCAAAAAGTGCTAGGAACTGCTGTAACCTAGCCCTCAAAAGGGCTGCAATTACAACTAATCCCTACTCCCTAAACCTATCTGTCTATTTAAGAGCAAATTCGCTTGCAATTCACACAGTTACAAAGTATAGCGCCCACAGCAGCAGCGGTGCCGTCTAACACTCAGCTGCCGCGGTGAGAAAATGGTGGCGATGGGGAAAATGGCTGGGTCTTATAGGGAAAGGACATGTGATATACACAGCCAATGACACATGCCCTTGCTTGTGGGACAAAAAAGCACTTCGCTGCGTGTGTGCGCTGCTGATATGCTGACAGACTGCACCTCCCCACTGTAAATGCGGGAAAGAAAAAAAAATGGAGATTGGCATTATTTCTGCAGAGATCCATTCCCTGCCCCTCCCCCCGCCCACTCTACACTGAAACTGTCTATTAACATTGATTAACAGTATTACTGTGAAAAAATCCAGTTACGATTTTGGTGCACGAACAGTTATCGAACATAACCTCGAACAGCCGGATTTTTTGCAAATCATTCGGGTTCGTCGAACGGCTCGAACACCGCCCAAAACAGCTCGAATTTGAGATTGGCGAACAGTTCGAGTCGAACACCGCTCATCTCTAATAGACAGATAAATAGATTAATAGATATATGGATAGATATATAGATAAATATATATATGGATAGATAAATATATGGGTAGATAATGGATAGATAATAATTAGATATATGGATATATAGATATATTGATAGATAGATAATAGATATAAATAAATAAATAAATAAAATAAGTAAAATAGATATAAATAAATAAATAAAATAAGTAAATAAATAGATATATGGATAGACAGATTAATAGATACATTGATATATAGACAGATATATAGATAAATAGATAATATAAAGTAGTTAGATATATGGATAGATAGACAATAGATATATGGATAGGTAGATATATGGATAGATAATAAACACATGGAAAGATATTTGGATAGATAGGTAAATAGATAATAGATCGATACATATATATATATATATATATATATATTTACGTTTATAAATACAGTATATATATATATATAGATAGCTAGATATATACAGTAGATAATACATAGATGTATAGATAGATATAAATTGTGTGTACCTTACTGTTCATGTAATTTATTAATAAGTGAGTACATTTATGTAAAAAAAGTGGTGTGGGGTCCCACCTAATTTTATTAACCAGCAGAGGTAAAGCGGACAGCTGGGGCGGATGTTATTAGCCTGGGAAGGGGGTAATTCCCATGGAGCTTCCCAGGCTACTAATATCAACTCCCGAGCTGTATACTTAGCCTTTACTGGCTATTAAAATGGAGGACCTCCAAAAAAAAAAAATGACGTGGGGTCTCCCTATTTTAACAACTAGCAAAGGCTGCAGACAGCTTGGGGCTTATATTAATAGCCTAGGAAGGGGCCATGAATATTGGCCCCCTCCAAGGCAACAAACAGCAGCCCCCAGGCACCCCAAAAATGGCGCATCCATAGGATGTGCCAATTCTGGCACTTAGCCTTGCTCTGCCCACTGCCCTGTAGCGGAAGCAGTGGGGTTATAGGATTGGGGTTAATGTTAGCTTATAATGGCAAATGTCTATCCATATATCAATTATCTATCAATATATCTATCTATCCATATATCTATTATCTATCTATCTATCCATATATCTAACTATTTTCTATTATCTATATATCTATATAGCTATCCATATATCTATCTACCCATATATATATTAATCTATTTATCTATCTATCCATATATCTATTATCTATCTATCTATCTATCTATCCATATATCTATTATCTATCTAGATATCTATCCATATATCTCTATCTATATATGTATAAAAAATCTATCCATATATCTATTAATCTATTTATCTATCTATGCATATATCTATTATTTATCAATATATCTAACTATTATCTATCTAGAAATCTATTTATCCATATATATATCCAAATATCTATCTATTGATATATTATCTATCCATATATCTATCTATCTATCTATGCATCTATCCATCTATCCATTGTAGTGCGGCGGTGTTCACACTGTACGGTAATGAGGCAGTGAACCAAGGAAAGTCCAACTTAAACGGCTTTATTTGGCAAAACTCACAGCTCAAAAGCAAAGGCTGTCCTCCTGATCGCAGCCGGGATATCCACACAGTCCATGTAAACCTGTTGCTTTGGGAGACGGCTGCGCGGTGTCACTTAGGGTGCTTAGCTTAACACCAGTTTGCAGAGCTTCCTGCTATGCTCCTAGCAGTCCCAACACTGACACACCAAAACCTTTGCTTCAGGTTTTTAAAAGAAATCTGTGGCCATGAGCCACTTGTAAGACCCGGGCTGGAGTGAGTGGACCACCCCACCGCCATCCTGTAGTCCACTCCAAGAATAAAAGCCCATGGCGGGTTTTCTTTAATCCAACTTAGACAAATAGCTTGACTAAGTTCAAACTTTACTTTTACTCTGCACTGCAATCACAGCTGTGTCTGTGCACTCCAGCAGGATTAATATACCTCTCTGCACATCTTAGGAGACACATATCATCCCTCACATATGATCCCTCTCACTGCCTCACATATCCCCCCCCCACCTCTGTTCAAACTTGTGGGGTTAAACATTTGTCATCATACAAGGTGCCCGTGACAGCAGGGTATCTGCATTTCCAAGCAACTTCCCAGCCCGATGTTCCACCGAAAAACTAAAATTTTGTAGGGACAGGAACCATCTGGTGACCCGAGCTTTCCTCTCCTTTGCGTTTCTCATCCAGACAAGGGGCGAATGGTACATTACCAAAAGAAACGGTCGCCCGAGCCAATAATAGCGTAGCGACTCCAAGGCCCACTTAATAGCCAAGCACTCCTCCACTACGCTATAATTTTTCTCTGCCGGGGTAAGTTTCCTGCTCAAGTAGGTGACTGGATGTTCCTCTCTATTCACCTCTTGCGGCAGTACCGCTCCTAGGCCTACCTAGAGGAATCCGTTTGCACAACAAAGTTTTTCTTGAAGTTAGGGCTGATGAGGACCGTCTGTCCACACAACGCCGACTTCATGGACTGGAACACTTCCTCTGCCTGAGGGTTCCACCGAACCATGACTGACTTCTTCCTCTTTAACAGATTGGTTAGGGATGCCAATTTCCCAGCAAAATTATGTATGAACCGACGGTAGTACCCAATGATGCTGAGGAACGCTCTCACCTGTTTCGTACTCAAAGGCCTGAGCCAGTTTTGAATGGCTTCAATCTTGTTAATTTGGGGTTTGATAACCCCACGGTCAATCACATACCCTAAGTACCTGGCTTCCTTGAGACCTATCGCACATTGTTTTTGGTTCGTTGTTAACCCCGCCTTTCTGAGTGAATCCAGCACCGCTTGTATCTGGGACAGGTGGGTATGCCAGTCAGTACTAAAGATGATGATATCATCTAAATATGCTATGCATACTTATAATGAGGCTCTAAAACACTGTCCGTTAATCTCTGGAAGGTGGCCGGAGCCCCATGTAATCCAAAAGGCAAGACGACATAGTGATAGAGGCCCTCCGGTGTTACAAAGGCGGTCTTCTCCTTTGCTGATTCTGTCAGAGGCACCTGCCAGTAACCTTTGGTGAGATCGAGCGTGGTGAAGTACTGGGCCTGTCCCAGTCTCTCAATTAGCTCGTCTACCCGGGACATTGGATAAAGGACAAACTTTGGCACCTCATTCAATTTTCGGAAATCGTTACAGAATCGTAATGATCCGTCTGGCTTTGGAATCAGCACAATGGGGCCCACTCACTCCTGGATTCCTTTATGACTCCTCACTGGGGCATTTGCTTCACTTCATTTGCACACAGTACGGTTTCATTTGTACCCTTACTCTAGGCTCGGTGACAATGTCATGTCGGATCACCGAGGCCCGGCCAGACAGTTCTGAGAATACGTCGGTATTCTGTTGCACCAGATTCTGAGCCTCCCCTCGCTGCTGATTCGTGAGAGCATCACTTATCCTAACCACACCCCCGGCCACGTCCCTGGCCGGAGACAACGGGTTCCTCAACGGTACGACCGGAGTCACATCCATAACCAATAATTCCCGGTCTTTCGAGGCTTTTAGCAGGTTCACATGATACAGTTTTTCCGGTTTTCTCTTTCCGGGTTGGTACACTCTGTAATTCACCTCCCCCACCTTTTCCCATGCTTCATATGCCTTGCCACTAGGCCATGAGTTTACTCTGTTCTGTGGGCACTAACACTAACACCCAATCCTCTTCTTTAAAGGACCTGACCATGGCTCTTTTATTATACATGCAACTCTGCTCTGCCTGGGCATCCATTAGCTGCTCTTTTACTATAGGCATGACCGCCGTGATCCAAACCTGCATGCTTGCCACGTGTTCAATTTACTCCTATGCGGAGTTGGCTCCTGTTCCCTTGTCTCCTTGGCTACATCCAGCAACCCCCTAGGATGCCTGCCGTACAATAGCTCCAAGGGTGAGAGACCTGTGGAAGCCTGTGGTACCTCGCGGACAGCAAACATCAAGTAGGGCGCTAACATGCCCCAATCCCTCCCATCCTTGGAGACCACTTTTTTTAGCATAGATTTAAGTGTCTAATTAAATCTCTCCACGAACCCATCGGTCTGTGGGTGGTACATCGATTTGCGCAACTGTTTAATCCGGAGCAGATTACATAGCTCCCTTGTCACCTTGGACTATAATGGACAGAGGTACCAATGGACTCCGTAAATTTGCAGTGGGTGTGGAAAGTTGACACTAGGGACATGACTCACAATACCTCTGCACCTCGGCATAAATCCTGGGCTAAAAGAACTGCTGCAGAATACGTTCTTGTGTTTTCTTTACGCCTAAATGTCCACCCAGCAGGTGTGTGTGGGCCATCTCTAGCACCGCCCGACGTTACGACTGGAGCACTACCAGCTGTCCTACTACTTCATCCCAGATTTTATCAACCCTATATAATAACTCCTGGTTGACAGCCATGCGGGGAAAAACCGCCTTTGCACCCGATGGCTGAGGTACCCCATTTATTTCTACCACCCTTTCTCGTACCCGGGCTAGAGTATGATGCTGAGCTGTCCCAAACATACCAGGAGACACTTCCAGCTCTGGAATCTACGGGGTCTTCTCGACCTTTCCTGCCAACACCTCTAGGGGAAACCTATCAGGGTTACACTCTGTCCTTAGGTTGGCGACCCCTACGGCAGGTATCCCTGACTCGGGATCTTCGGGTTCTGCGCCCGGAATGACATTTACCCTGGGAGGGTTAATTTTGTTCTCCCACAGGGACCAGAAAAGAAGCAAGTTTCTTATCAACATAGTCCCATAAGGAAGGGTCTTTACCACTCCCACCACATGTTTCACCTCCCCACACGGAGTAGAAAAAGTAACCCCTCTGCGGTTGGGTTTTCTCGGAGGTCCCCATGTATGCAAACAACCCCAACTTTCTGACCATTGGGGCTGTCCTCGGCAACTAACAATGCATGGACAAGTGTCAACAGGCTCCCTGAGTCCAAGAGGGCCTCCGTCAGGTACCCGTTGACGTGTACCTGGCACAGTTGGGGTTCACTGCGTGTCGTGTCTGCATTCGCGGTGCAGACTGTCTGGGCATACATGGACACCCAGCGAGTAAACCCGCAGTACATGAGTTCTACAGTTAGGGGGCAGTTAGCAGCCACATGTCCAGGCCCTTGGCAACGCCAGCACCTAATAGTGGAGGCACTGTTAGTCCTTGAGACCATTTTAGAGGAAACAGGTCTCCTGCCACCCTCACTCCAGGGTACCCCCTCTGTATGGGTTTGGTGCTGACTTCCCCGGCAGAGGAACGCGACCCTTTTCCTGGCTGCTGGGCTTGCATGGTGTGACAGCTGCAATGGGGCAGAGTCCCGTATAAAGTCCTGTGTGGCCGTATACCGCTCGATCAGGCCAACCACCTTGTCTAGAGTGCCCGGGTCCCCTTGCCCCTAGATATACAGATATATATAAATATGTTATTTATATAATCTAATCTTTGCGTGTGTACCTTACTGTTCATGTAATTTATTAATAAATGAGTACATTTCTGTAAAAAAAATGGCTTGGGGTCCCCCGTAATTTTATTAACCAGCAGAGGAAAAGCGGACAGCTGGGGCGGATATTTTTAGTCTGGGAAGGGGGTAATAATTAATATCAACCCCAGCTGTATACTTAGCCTGTACTGGCTATTAAAATGGGGGACCACCAAAAAAAAAAAGACATGGGGACCCCCTTATTTAAACAGCTAGCGAAGGCTATGCAGACAGCTTGGGGCTGATATTAATAGCCTAGGAAGGGGCCATGAATATTGGCCCCCTCCGAGGCTAGAAACAGCCACTCTCAGCCACCCCAGAAATGGCACATTCTTAAGATGCGCCAATTCTGGCACTTAGCCTTGCTCTGCCCACTGCCCTGTAGCAGTGTCCGTGGGGTTATAGGATTGGGGTTGATGTCAGCTTATAATGCCAGCTGACATAAAGCCCAGGTTAGTAATGGAGAGGCGTCTATAAGACGCCCCCCATTACTAATCCCAGAGTGGAAGTGAAATGTAAAATAAAGACACCTACACCGTGAATAAAATACTTTATTTGAAATAAAAACAGACATCTTTAATATCCTAAATTAAACCATAGTTACCATCACACCAATTCCAGCTGAAGCCAATGATCACCTGTAATAAAGGTAAAATAATAAACGGACCTCATCCTTACCTTTCCGATGCAGTCCAAATATCGAGGGTCCCACGATGATCCCATGAACAGAATGGCCACATTGTAAAATGTGACCGCTCTGTTCATTTGCCGACAATACACTAACGCTCAGTGTATTGCCGGCAAATGAGGTCAGAGCATGCAGGGTGAGTATTTTCCCATGCTTGCCAATGAGTTGAACTCAGTTGCCGGCAATACAATGAGCATCAGTATCTTGCCGGCTGCTGAACAGAGCGGTCACATTTTACAATGAGGCGATTCTGTTCATGGGATTTTCATGAGACCCTCGCTATTTGGACTGTGGCAGACAGGTGAGGATGAGGCTGCTTTATTATTTTATTACAGGTGATCATGGGCTTCGGGGATTAGCTGTAAGGTGAGTATACAGTGTTTTTTTATTTTTTGCAGGGGCGGAAAACATTGGGGACAAGTTGTAGGTGAGTATAATGTGATTTATTTTTATTTGAACATTTTTTTATTAATTTAAAAAAAAAAATTTTACTTTCAGCACAGCACAGACGCCGGTGGATGAGAGACTACTGCTCCCATCCAGCGGTGCCTGTGCTCGCTCTTTCCTATGGCAGTAGGCACTGGCTGATGGTGGTAGTAGTACCATCAGCCAGCACCTATGACCCGCGGTAATGCTATTACCGCCGATCAGAGCCTGTGTTTCCTGCGCTCTGAGGTTCGTGTTCGGGATTCGGGTACTGTTCTGGTACCTGAATCCGAACTTTTAATAAACTATTCGGCGCTCAGCTCAATTAGCTGAACCCGAACAGTCACGGGTTCGCCCATCACTAGTCGTCACCATGAAGATCTTAGCTACTGTATTGCACTGGCCATGGGGTAAGTGAAATAGCTAATCAGAAAAACCATACTACATTTCTAATTTGAGGTATTTGCTAATATAATTATTATTACACCTCCTACATATTGGGATAGGATCTTGGAGATGGGAATAACCCTATAAGTTCTTTATGCACTCTGTAGTGTATTCAGTGGTGAGAGCAGCAGCAGGTTTATTTTTAGGGCTCATTCAAATGTTCGATTTTTCCACGTACAAGAAAAATGGACCCATTATTCTGATCAGTTTTTGATCAAAGCTTGATCAATGTGTGGTCCAAGGGTCATCCATTTTTCTCGTGTGTAGACAAATTAAAAAAAAAAAGTTTCTCCACCTTCTCCATTGTGACACTCCTTGAAAATCAGATTGCACTTGGATGGCATTGAATTACATGCCAATTTTGTTCTGACCCTCAGATCATAATCAAACATGTCTCTGGTATTTTCTGCGGACCATTTGGTCCAAAGAAAAAATCAGACATGTGCACAGCTCAATATAATATAATAATCCAGATTGCACTCATATGGGAAAACCGGACGTGTGAATGAGCCCTTAGATATCCAGCTTTTCTGTATGAGAGAGGGGGAAGGTAGGAGACACAGGCACATATGGTTTAATATATTAAAAAGGAGTCAACTTTAAAGGTAAGGCCAACTCTAGTCTGGAATTGCAGCTCCACAAGCAGACATGGCAGAAAAAGTCAATCTAGAAAAAGGGAACCAATACCTAAAATTGTTAACAAGAGAAGCACGGACATACATATCTAGAAGTCACTTTTTTTCCTTATTGCTTCAATACATAGCAGTCATTGGAATAATTGTTTGGCTTTGTCTTCTGACTACCCCACACACAAGAATGGTCTCCTGGAAAAACTGCTGCCTAACTCCTCTGGCAGCGGCATTGCTGCAGAACAAATGAATCTTCGGATGAAATTCATCAGGCAAGATACATCTTGGGTGGTCCCCTTGCACCTTAGACTGACTGCCAATACTGATGTGTTCAAGCATCTTTAATCTTCTTGGTTGTCTGTGTAGAAATTATTAGAAAAACACTGCTTTTTTTATTGCAATACCAGCTGCTTTTTTGCGACTTTTTTCATTTTTTTATTTTAAAATGCAACATTGTATATTTGCGACTTTTTCAGTAATTTCTTCAAAGGCTTCTCTTTACGAATGAAAATGGTTCTTAAAAACACATCTGAATTTAGAAAAATAATTAAAGAAAAGTGTTTAAAAGGTGCTGGAAATTGGTTTTTTATATTAAAACAAATTGCTTTGTATGAAGCAATAAGTGACGTGTGCCTCTTAAGGAATTTGGCAGAAATTATTGCTGAACACCTTTTTTGCCCTGATCTTTATAATTGCAATCACAAAATAAAAAATGCAAAACAAAGTTATAATAGTTCACAAGAAAGAAAGGTGAATGAAGAATCCTGCTCTGCTGTATCCGTGTACACGCTCAATCATAAAAATCTAAGGGAAAAATGATTAATGATAGTAAAATATGAATTGCAAATCTCCTTAATTGAAAATGGGAAGACTTACAATTTTTTGACGTAAATGTCTCTTACAATTTGTACAAGAGGATTATCCAGCAAATGTCCTAAATGCCACTGGAACGGCAACTGAGAAGAGCCGGCATCCACTGGCTAATGAAAGCCACATTCCAGCCAGAAAAAGTTGACTCTTTCCCATGACTTGATCTGACAAACTGAAACGCACAAACCAAGCAGCGAAATGAATAATTCCCGGAACTCAATCTTGATGTTCGTTGTGTGGCATCACTGCAGATGTATTCCATTATTAATGTTTCAGGGCTTCTATGTCTTTGTCTAGAAACCTGTCATATTTTATTACATCAGTCATTTTACTCACTTTCTACTATAGGTGGTCGATGGCTTTTGCATTGTTTATTAAAATTTAGATTTGTAATGTATTCAATTTATCAAAATCGATGCTTCACATCAAATAGATTTATTTTCATTTCACCCTGTCACTAAATAGAATTCTAAATAAATATTCGTCAGCAAACCTGTAAATGAACATATCTTACGCACAGTCTAACTCTTGTTTTTACAATCCACATTGCTTTTTTTTTGTAGTATCTGGTCACAAAAGAGAGCAGAAGTATCCACAAAAGAGCAGCAAAATATTTTAAACTAGAATAAAATGCAAGAAAAAATATAGTAAAATGTAGAGAAAAAAAAAGAATATTTTAAATACAGCATTAATGGGATTTAAATGTTGTATCACATATGATCATGACTAGGGTTGAGTGAGTATGTTCTGTCCGAGTATGCTCGGGCCGAGCTCCGAGTATTTATAGCTGCTCGGTGATATGGTTGAATCGCTCTCGTGTGCATGATTTGCAACTGTTTGGCAGCTTTAATACATGTGAGGAATGTGTAAAAAATAGACATTCCTCACATGTAATAAAACTGTCAAACAGTCTCAAATTATGCACATGGGAGCGATTCAACCATATCACCGAGCAGCTGTAAATACTCGGAGCTCGGCCCGAGCATACTCGACGAAAGGGTTAATAGAACATACTCGCTCAACACTGCTCATGACATTAGAAAAAGTGTCAAAACTAACTTGAAAAAGTAGATTACTTTTTATACATATAAAAATGTGATCAAACATAGAAAAGAAAAAAATATTTTATAACGTGTTTTTATTTACATTAAATTTCACTTGTCTCTTTGCTATTATTTGCAAGTTTGCTTAGTTTTAGGTCTCATTCACACGTCCGCATAAAACACGTACGTGAAAAAATGGTATTGGTGTCATCATTTTTTTCAATCAGTGTGTCATCAGCGTTTGGTCCGTTTGTCCATTTTTACCATCAGTGTTTTTCACGAATGGATAAATAAATAAATTACAGAGCTTCTATACTTTACAATGTTAAATATGGACAAACACGGATGGCACATGGAAATACGTCCTAGAGTGATTACCTAGACAGAATGGGAGAAGCCAGCGAGATGAGTGGTGAGGTGAGTATTTTTACTTTTATTTTTACAAATTACATTTATTATGTTCTGGGGTCTAAAGAGACTTCATAATAATATAATAGGAAACATTTAATAACTTTCCTCATGATTTAGTGAAATTGAATTGTGCCCAATCAACTCATTTCTAATTGACACACTTAATATTTCATTTCATAAATATAAAAATATATTATATACCAGCATTTGGCACTGATCAGATGTCAGAAATCCACTTTTTAAATATTTTTTATATATACTTTTTTTATTTTAAGAAGGATGACAGTTCTTAGTTCTTGCTTGCAATGATGAACACCAATCACTTTTTTCTGTTGAGCTCAGTTTCTTCCATCTCATTAAGTCACTCCTAATCCCCATCCACCCTCAACTGCTACTAACTGTCCCCTTACAAACCCCTTCAAACCCAGTCATGTCTGACCCTACCCTATACTTTGCCATTTTACATTTACAATTGTTTTTTTTGCAAAAATAAGATAATAACACGTGTATCAAAGTACCACTCCAAAGTGTATTTTTTCTGTTACAAGAGCTTGTTGCACAATTATGCCTCCTGATTTGCATATTGTGGTCCATCCCCCGCTTATAATTGATAGAGCTCAATTCCCAGAGAGAGCAGTGTCTGAATGATGCTGTCGTGTGTGAAGCGACAGGCGTACTCAGTGGCCACTCTAGTTCTTTTCCCTGTCTCCTTTTTTCTGATGCCGATCTCTACATTAATTCACCTGGAGAACGAGCCCAGCCACTGTTTCCACATGTGGCTGCACAGACGTTGACAGCATTCAGGCAGTTGTAGCTTTCCAGAGTGAGCACTGTCAATCAGAAGCAGGGGAATGACCCTAATATGGAAATGAGGAGGTGTAACGGTGTATCAAACTCTAGGTGATGCCAAGGGTGCACCGGAGACTCCTCATTTGCATAAGAATTAAAAATTATTTTCTCAGGCAATGTACAAATAACAGGTACAATGCTAGTATGGTTGTTATAGGGGCAAAGTTTCCTACAACATTGTATAACCCATTTAAAATGCCTTTTTGGGAATGATGGACTCCATCCAATGATTTCTGTTGTTGCCATCACTCGTGGTGACGTGATAAAGTTGAGCAAGGTTCATATCCAATGTACTCCTTTCACCTTACTGACGTCACCGCTAGTGCAGTAAGAAATTTCCCATGGCGCTCGCGCTGACGTAATTGTGGTGAAAGGTGTTCATTGGCTCTGAACTCTGCTGACCTTTCTGATGGCACTGCGAGTGTGAGAACATTCTTAGGTATAGCTACACTTTTAGGCCATGTTCACATGTTCAGTGTTGGTCAGTATTTTAGATCAGTATTTGTAAGCCAAAACCAGGAGTGGGTGAAAAATGTAGAAAGTGGTGCATGTGTGTCTCTTATACTTTTCCTCTGGTTGTTCCACTCCTAGTTTAAGCTTACAAATACTGATGTAAAATACTGACCAAATACTGAATGTGTGAACTTGGCTGTAGCGCCGGCGTCCCTGCCCTCTGCTAGGCAGGGACGCTGTTCGCCTCACCTCTCTGCTCCGTGCCCGGCGTCCTCCTCCCGCTCTGCTGGCAGCGCGCGCTCCTTCCCGGCCACTGTGCTTAGGGCGCGCGCGTGCGCTCTCCCTCCCTCTTAAAGGGGCCGCGCGCGCCATCCTAAGGAGTCCCCGGCCAATGGCCGGAGGACTTCACCATATATTAGGCACCTCCTCCAAAATGGAGGTGCCCGAGCAATGTTGTTGCACTGTTCACTACTCTGCTTCAGCCCTCAGGTCCCGTTGCCAGTTACCTGCCAGATACCTGCCAGATTCCTGCCAGCTTGCTGTCTTATTCCTGCCTGATTATCTGCTACCTGCCTGCTAGTCTGAGGTCCGACGGTCTGCCTTACTACTCCTGTCAGTCTGTCTAAGGACCAGCCTGTCCGCTCACCTGGGAGCGCACTTCAGCCACCTGCCTGCTTGCCTGAGGTCCGACGGTCTGCCTTCCAACTCCTGTCAGTCTGTCTATGGACCAGCTTGCCCGCTCACCTGGGAGCGCTCACCTGCTACCTGCCTGCTAGTCTACCTGGAGGCTCCGCCGTCACATGCTGTGACCACCTGCCTGTCCAGTGACTCCTGCTCGCTCACCTGGGAGCGCTCATCTGCTGCCTGTCTGCTAGCCTACCTGGAGGCTCTGCCGTCACGTGCTGTGACCACCCGCCTGTCCAGAGACTTCTGCCCGCTCACCTGGGAGCGCTCATCTGCCGCCTGTCTGTTGGTCTTCCTGGAGGCTCCGCCGTCACATGCTGTGACCACCCGTTCATCCAAAGACTCTCGCCTGCTCACCTGGGAGCTCACGTCTATCATCAGCCGCCACAGGTCGTACCAACCCTTTACCCAGAGACTGCCCCGGTCACTTGCCGTGACCATCTGCCCGTTCATTCAGAGACTGCCCCGGTCACTTGCTGTGACCATCTGCCCGTTCATCCAGAGGCTGCCCCGGTCACTTGCCGTGACCTCCAGCCCGTTCACTCAGAGACTGTCCCGGTCACCTGCTGTGACTTCCTGCCCGTCTTCCCTGGTCGCCACCCGCTCCCTTACAAGGACCGCCCCCTTGTATAGTAGCTCAGAGGTTCCGCCTCCCAGACCCGTTACATTGGCCTTATTTTGAGCAGCTCTGTTACTTGGGTTCTAATCATTGCAGAGGCAAACACACCTAGATGTGCAATCTTTAAAGCTACATTCTTTCAGCAGTAATCTTGGGATTCAATATGCACCGTATAAAATATATAAAAAACTAAAAATATGAATACAAAAAATAAATAAATTTAAATAATTAAATAATACAAAAATATGATATTTATGCATCACCAGTGATACATATGACTGGTATTTCAAAACTGTAAAAAGTAAATTTGTATAAGTTTATATTTTATCCATAATATTGAAATTTTTTGTTAGCTTGGCAGACATTAGAACAGAGCAGTCGCATGTAGCCACAAATGAGATTTACAGTACTTCTGTATCATTGAATGCTTCCTCCGTCGCTCCTCTGCATACAGAGACACAATTTTTACTTGTCTCATTAAGATCTCAATTTTCACAGGGCTTATCTCCAGCTCACAGAAAAGGGTGTCAGACACTGTACTCTTTGGAGCAGTTCAAAGACGGGCTCCTTTTATTTTTGTTGATTTTTGTTCAACATAAATGAAATCAGAAAGGGCATGCGGTTTTGATTAGCATTTAAAATGTTGTCAATTTTTAATGAAAGCATAACCTCCAAGCCATTAACTTTTCACAAGTAGAGAAAAGGTTTCCCGTGTATATATTTATTAACACGTTCATTTTCAGCTGTCATGAACAAGAAGGATCATTTTATGGCGCTGATGAGATTTTAATGTCAAGAACAGAGACTTGATTTGTCCTTTTCTTTAAATTAAAAAGATGATAAAACAGCAATTTAGTAATAATCTCCAGTTATACAATAGATTATATTAACTTTTTTAACCCTTTGCTGACATAGCTATTTTTTTTTTCTTTTTGCTTTTTACTTTTTTTCTTTCAAGAGCCATAACGTTTTTTATTTTGCCGTTGACATAGCTGTTTGAGAGCTTGTTTTTTGCAGGATGAGTTGTACTTTTGAATGACACCATTCATTTCATCACGTGATGCACTAGAAAGCAGAAAAAAAAATCCAAATTCAGCAAAATTGCAAAAAAGTGCAATTTCACAATTTTTATTTATTTCTTTTATTTTTTTTTATTTACCTTGTACCCTATATGGTAAAAATGACCTGGCAATATGAATTTCCAGGTGATTATGATTTTGGAAATACCAAACATGCATATTTTTTTCAGTGGCAAAAAAAAGAAAAACATTTCACTTGTATTGCTATTTTTCCAAGAACACTAACCTCTTTAAATTATGGTCGATGGGGCTGTGTGAGGTCTTGTTTTTTGCGCCCTGAGCCAACATTTTTATTGATTCCATTTTGAGGTAGATTCAATGTTTTGATTTCCTCGGATCGCATCTCCACTGCAGTGTTGCGACAGCTGAAAAGAACAGAATTCTAGCTTATAGATTTTTTATCTCATCATGCAGCTTAGCGATCAGGTTAATTAATTTTATATTTTCATAGATAGGACTTTTATGCACGTAGCGATACTAGATATGTATTTTTTTATTTTTTAATGGAGGGAAAGGGGTTGATTTGTACTGTTCTATATTTTTTTTTCATATTTTTAAAACTTTTTTTCACTTTTCATTGTTTTTATTTTGCTCCTTAGTGGACTTGAATCTACGCACACCTGATCGCTTGTACTATATACAACAATACCACAGTATTTCTGTACATAGCAAAAATCATGGTCTACTATGAACACCAGCCAGAAGCTGGCATACATAGGAAAACCGTCATGACAGGCATGGCGATCTTTGGCTGATGGTCAGCTGTTATACCAACTTATCGGTGCCCCGCGATTGTGTCATGGGGGCGCTGATGGGTGCATAGAAATATGTGCCCTGCTGTCAGCATGCTATAAAAGTCTCTTTCAGAAATTGACAGGAGCATTTAACAGGTTAACAGCGACTGGAGGAGCTTAGCTCCATGAGTGGCTGTTAGGGGTAGATGATGGCTGAATGACACAGCCATCATGTGCCGGGAAAGATACAGGCTCAGGAACTGAGCCCGCGTCAAAGTCAAGCATCCAGTATATGACATAACTCATCGTCATATATCAGTAAATGGTTAAGAGTTTTCCATCACAAAGGAAACTTTTAGCAAGCAGTGCAGTTCGCAGAATACTAATGATGTTCACACTTGCTTTTCATATGTTCAGACTTTTGAGATCATGTTATACCTGTGCTTCAGGTTTTCAAAAGATTCCAAGTTTTGAAAAGAAGTTATAGTCTATTCTTTAGCTATTTTATGTTAACCACTTCGCGCCAGAGCCTGGTTTCGCCTTCGTGACCAGGCCAATTTTTTAAATTCTGACCACTGTCAGTAATTACTCTGGAACGCTT
The DNA here is from genome assembly GCF_046119375.1 of Phyllobates terribilis. Lineage (NCBI taxonomy): Eukaryota > Metazoa > Chordata > Amphibia > Anura > Dendrobatidae > Phyllobates > Phyllobates terribilis. The sequence continues at coordinate 549,350,701 of NW_027362761.1, forward strand.
CAACGGATTCCCCTGATTCTGAGATTGTTTTTTGTGACATATTGTACTTCATGATAGTGGTAAAATTTCTTCGATATCACTTGCGTTTATTTGTGAAAAAATCGGAAATTTGGTGAAAATTTGAATTTTCATGCCCTTAAATCAGAGAGATATGTCACACAAAATAGTTAATAAATAACATTTCCCACATGTCTACTTTACATCAGCATGATTTTGGAACCAACATTTTTTTTTGGTAGGAAGTTCTAAGGGTTAAAAGCTGACCAGCGATTTCTCATTTTTCCAACAAAATTTACAAAAACATTTTTTTAGGGACCACATCTTATTTGAAGTGACTTTGAGCGGACTTTATGACAGAAAATACCCAAAAGTGACAACATTCTAAACACTGCACCCCTCAAGGTGCTCAAAACCACATTCAAGAAGTTTATTAACCCTTCAGGTGCTTCACGGGAATTTTTGGAATGTGAAAGAAAACAATGAACATTTAACTTTTTTTCACAAAAATGTTACTTTAGAACCAATTTTTTTATTTTTCTAAGGGTAGCAGGAAAAAATGGACTACATAATTTGTAGTGCAATTTCTCCTGAGCATGCTGAGACCCCATATGTGAGGGAAAACCACTGTTTGGGCACACTGCATGGTTCAGAAGGGAAGGAGTGCCATTAGACTTTTTGAATGTAAAATTTGTTTGAATAATTAGCGGACGCCATGTCGCATTTGGGGAGCCCCTGATGTGCCTAAGCAGTAGAAAGCCCCCACAACTGACACCATTTTGGAAACTAGACCCCTTAGGGAACTTATCTAGATGTGTGGTGAGCACCTTGCACCCTCTGGTGCTTCACAGAAGTTTATAATACTGAGCCGTAAAAATAAAATTTTCACATTTTCCCCACAAAAAATGTTTTTCATCCCCTAATTTTGTATTATCATAAGGATAACAAGAGAAATTGCACTATGAAATTTGTTGTGAAATTTCTCCTGAGTACGCCGATACCCCATATGTGGGGGAAAACCACTGCTTTGGTGTACAGCAGGGTTTGGAAAAGAAAGGAGCGCTATGTTGGCTGGATAGGTTGCAGACACCATGTCACATTTGAAGAGTCGCTGACATGCCGAAACAGCAGAAACCCCCACAAGTGACACCATTTTGTAAACTACACCTCTCAAGGAATTCATCTAGTGAAGTAGTGAGTATTTTTTCATTTTTAAATTTATACCATTGGGTAGTGAAGAAAACATAATTATATTTTTACCACAAAAAAATGTTTTACCCTCAGATTTTACATTTTCACACAGGGAAATGGGTAAAAATGGAGCCAAAATGTGTCACACAATTTCTTCTAAACGTGGCAATACCCCATATATGGCTGTACCATACCACTTAGCCATACTTAGCCATACGGTGAGATCTGGGAGGGACGGAGCGCTATTTGACAATTGGAGAACAAATTATTGTAGAATAGTTTGCAGACTCCCTATACACAGCCCCTAAGTGCTAGAAGAGCAGAATCCCCCCTCAAGTGACCCCATTTTGGAAATTATACCCATTTGGGAATTTACCTGCAAGTGTAGTGATGATTTTGACTCCATGGGTCTTTTCTAGAAACAAGCAGCAGTGGATGTTGCTGAGTGAAAATTTCAAACTGCCGTTGAAGTGACCAGTACGCTGTAGTGACCAGTACATTGTGCCCAGCTTGTGCCTCTGGAGACATGCACCTGTAAATTAGGCAAGCTCTCATCGCTATAGGAATGCCAAACATGTGGACCCTAAATGTAGTTTAGGCACATAGTTGGCCTCAGAAGGGAGGGAGGCATTTGGATTTGGGAGCACAAAATTTTCTGTATTTCTTTAGGGGGGCAAGGGCCATTTTGCTTTTCCAGAGCCTTTCTGCTATCAGTAACTTGGAAGTCCCTTACATTGATAACAGATAATGGACCTGAGTGGGGACAAGCTTTTGTTGAGGACTGAGTTGAAGCTTTTATTGGGAACCTTTTACATAACATTTATCCGGCGCTCTAGGCTGAGCACTTACATCGGGGTTTCCATCTATATTTCCAAGTGATGTAATTCAGATGAAACCCCTGTGGGATCCATTCACTATAATGAGGCAGCAGAGTTACTCTGGACTCCGTTTGGCCTCTGTTTAGCGGTATCCTTTTTTTCAGAAGTGCACAAAATTGTGGCCAACCGCACTTTTATGCATGCCTAAAAAAACTGACACAGTGGGAACACAGGCCAGACGGCATCCACAGTGCCTATATCTGCCTCATTACAGGTAATCTTCCGTCATGGGTTTCGTCTGAATCACGTATTTCAGATATTTACACGGAAAATCTGGCTTAAGTGCTCAGCGCAGAGCGCAGGATAAATGTGAGCAGAGCCTTACTGCGATCTTTGTGAGACATAATAAACAAATCAGTAGCAAGTGAAGAATTGGTTTTATTTATTTTTTTACGCCATTCCTCGTGTGGTATAACTGATTAGATTACTTTATTCCTCGGGTCGGTGCAATTACAGTGATACCAGATTCATATCGGGTTTTTATAATTGACAGCTGTCACACAATAAAAGACACTTTATTTTGCAAAATCTAGTTTTTGCATCTCCATATTTTGAGAGCTATAATTTTTCCATATTTCGGCCGACAGAGTCATGTGAGGGCTTGTTTTTTGCGGGACGAGTTGACATTTTTATTGGTGCCATTTTTGGTACGTGACATTTTTTGATCGCTTTCTGTTCCGTTTTTTGGGAGGTAAAATGAACAAAAACCAACAATTCAGGAATTGTTTTTTGAGGTTTTTTTTTATGCCGTTCTGCATGTGGTAAAAGTGATAAGACAGTGTTATTCTTCGGGACAGTACGTTTACAGCGATACTACACTTACCGTATATTTTTTTTTATGTTTTGGCACTTTTACACAATAAAACAATTTTATTGAAAAAATATTTTTTTTACATCGCTTTATTCTGAGAGCTATAACATTTTTATTTTTTGGCTGATGGAGCTGTATGGAGTTTTTTTTTGCGGAAGAAGATGACATTTTTAGTGTTACCATTTTTATTTCCATTTTGCTTTTTGATCACATTTTATGCCACTTTTTGCTTGGCGATATGATGAAAAAGCATAGTTTTTTGCTCTGTTTTTTTAATTATTTTTTTATGGTGTGCACAGCAGGAGTTAATTAGTGAGACAGTTTTATAGATCGGGTTGTTTCGAATGCGGCGATACCAAATATGTGTACTTTTTTTGTTTTTGCATAAATATACGAATTTATTGGTTTAATATTTTATTTATTTATTTTTATTTATTTTGTGATTTTTTTTTAACAGTTTGAAAACATTTTTTAGACTTTTTTTTTACATTTTTACTTAGTCCCTGTATGGGACATTAATTTTTATTTTTCTAATCACTGTTCTCATGCAATGCAATAGACATGTATTGCATTGCATGAGAGCTCTGCTGACAGTTTTACACTGTCATTATCTCCTGCTAGACTCAGCTGCAGGCTGAGCCTAGCAGGACACCATACATGGCAGACCCAGAGGCGGTCATGTGACCTCCGGCTGCCATGACAACGCCAGACATCAGGGGGCCGTCGGAGAGGTAAGTGGACGACCCCCTCTCCTCTCACTATCTTATAAATGCCGCGATCGCTATAGATCGCGGCAACTAGGAGATAGCAAAGGGTTAACATCATTGGGACCTGATCCAATCAGGTCCCGATGATGTCCCCTGTCAGAGCTATCGCTCTGCACCGGAACAGTAGCGCTTGCAGGACCCTGGGGAAGCGTTTAAAAAGACTCTCACTACTTACCATGCAGGTTAATTGAAAGGCTAAAAAGACACCAGGAAGTCGTGCGTGCATTCCCAAAGCATTTTATTTTCAACATCAAAAAAGTTTGTCTTCTGTTAACTGCTTATTGGAGTTAAAAAATGCCTGGAGAATATAAAAGATTCTAAAAAAAATGCCCACAGCAAAACACTAAGGACATGTTCTAACCAAAAATAATGCAAACATTTTAGGCTTACAAAACTCCAGAGAGAAGGAGAATTTCCTAAATCATCTTCTGCTGGAAAATAGGAAGTTTTTAAATTGACTGAAAAAAATGCAGTGGGAACACACCCTATGGGTATTGTTGCACACAACGTCTTTTATCCACTGAGTTTTCCAAGGTTTCCAAGGACATGTCAGGGATTTTTGTCCTGAAGCATCTTATTTGTGTCTTTTTGGACATTTTCTAAATACAAGCTATGTTGCTTTTGACCATTGGCATTTTTTTATATTTTTGGGCCATCTTTTACTGGCATTTTGTAGCCGTTTTGTTTTCTTCATTTAACAATAAAGAAACCACTAATGATTTCAGAAGTGAAAACTCACAAAAAGATGCAACTTTTGAGCCCTCCTATTGACATGGTAATGTAAAGAGTGTCATCTGAGCAGAATATGCCTGATGAATGGTCCGCTCACTTCTTTTAGTGGCCTTACATCGTTTGAAACCTGAAGCGGTCAAAAGCCTGAGCATTAACAGCAAGTCGATTTTACATAGAAATGCATATGTTCTTTTGAGAATTTTCTGAGTGCTTTTTCAGGTGGATTTCAGGTGAAATCCACCATAAAAAGGCATTGTGTGCTCATGCCTTAAAGGGATTCTGTCAGCAGTACATGTGCTCTGTGCTTCATGGCGGGGTCAATCATTTTAATTCAACTTCTCACCTTGCTGGTTTCTGTTAATCTACATCAACTCTCTTTTTTGATTGACAGCTCTGGCTTCATAGAGCCAGAGAAGGGCGGAGATAGATGGACAGCAAGCAGTTTGAAAGCAAGCATATTGGCCCCTCCATGATTTACCGAGTGCCTGCATTTGGTTTGAACAGTCATTCTGTAAACAGCTGCTTGGATGCAATGGCACAGAAGATGCAGAGGTAACTTGAACCAAATATTATTTATTAACTTAACACAAACAGATTCGGTGACAAGGGTACAATGTTAGAGGGTTAGCAAATTATTAGAATACAGCAAAATATCTTACAATATGAATATATATATATATATATATATATATATATATATATATATACACTGCTCAAAAAAATAAAGGGAACACTCAAATAACACATCCTAGATCTGAATGAGTGAAATATTCTCATTGAATACTTTGTTCTGTGCAAAGTTGAATGTGCTGACAACAAAATCACACAAAAATCATCAATGGAAATCAAATTTATTAACCAATGGAGGCCTGGATTTGGAGTCACACCCAAAATTAAAGTGGAAAAACACACTACAGGCTGATCCAACTTTCATGTAATGTCCTTAAAACAAGTCAAAATGAGGCTCAGTATTGTGTGTGGCCTCCACGTGCCTGTATGACCTCCATACAACGCCTGGGCATGCTCCTGATGAGGTTGCGGATGGCCTCCTGTGGGATTTCCTCCCAGACCTGGACTAAAGCATCAGCCAACTCCTGGACAGTCTGTGGTGCAATGTGACATTGGTGGATGGAGCGAGACATGATGTCCCAGATGTGCTCAATCGGATTCAGGTCTGGGGAACGGGCGGGCCAGTCCATAGCTTCAATGCCTTCATCTTGCAGGAACTGCTGACACACTCCAGCCACATGAGGTCTGGCATTGTCCTGCATTAGGAAGATCCCAGGGCCAACCGGACCAGCATATGGTCTCACAAGGGGTCTGAGGATCTCATCACGGTACCTAATGGCTATCAGGCTACCTCTGGTGAGCACATGGAGGGCTGTGCGGCCCTCCAAAGAAATGCCACCCCACACCATTTCTGACCCACTGCCAAACCGGTCATGCTAAAGGATGTTGCAGGCAGCATATCGCTCTCCACGGCCTCTCCAGAGTTTGTCACATCTGTCACATTTGCTCAGTGTGAATAGCACAGGGTGCCAGTGGCAACTTTGCCAATCCTCGTGTTCTGTGGCAAATGTCAAGTGTTCTGCACGGTGTTGAGCTGTGAGCACAACCCCCATCTGTGGACGTTGGACCCTCATACCACCCTCATGGAGTCGGTTTCTAACCGTTTGTGCAGACACCTGCACATTTGTGGCCTGCTGGAGGTCATTTTGCAGGGCTCTGGCAGTGCTCTTCCTGTTCCTTCTTGCATAAAGGCGGAGGTAGCGGTCCTGCTGCTGGGCTGTTGCCCTCCTACGGCCCCCTCCACCTCTCCTGGTGTACTGGCCTGTCTCCTGGTAGCGCCTCCAGCCTCTGGACACTACGCTGGCAGACACAGCAATCCTCCTTGCCACAGCTCGCATTGATGTGCCATCCTGGATGAGCTGCACTAGCTGAGCAACTTCTGTGGGTTGTAAAGTCAGTCTCATGCTACCACGAGTGTGAAAGCACAACCAACATTCAAAAGTGACCAAAACATCAGCCAGAAAGCATTAGTACTGAGATATGGTCTGTGGTCCCCACCTGCAGAACCACTCCTTTATTGAGTGTGTCTTGATAATTGCCAATAATTTCCATGTATTGTCTATTCCATTTGCACGTGAAATTGATTGTCAATCAGTGTTGCTTCCTAAGTAGACAGTTTGATTTCACAGAAGTTTGATTTACTTGGAGTTGTATTCTGTTATTTAAGTGTTAAGTTATTTTTTTGAGCAGTGTATATTCTGAATATGTTAGTTGTTATAACAATTCTAACAATACAACTCTATTATGCAAACAAATAAATGATTACTGTAAGAAATAATGTCTCGATCTATAATACATCAGAGTTCATCTTGTGATCATTACCAATGTCGCTTTGTCACTACGTCTGCAATAATAATCATAGTACAGGCCCAAACGGGAGTTAGTGATGTTACAGCGATAGGCTGCAAGTCTCTTGTTCATGAGTCGCTTTAACGATGCAGTCCTCTAGCCGCCTCCATCTCTTGAAGCATGGCCCTGTTCCCCTCTGCATCATAATACACACCTCAAGTCACAGCTTACATGATTGTCCATTATCCCTCTATCTGGTCTCGGAGTCATTTAGTTTCCGTTTGTCTGCTCTCACAGTCGTCTCAATCTCTCTGGTCAGGCCGGTCATCTCAGTCCCTCTGGTCAGCTCTCTTCTTTTGGTCACTCTTTTTTACTCAAGACTGAGTCTCCTTTTCAATGATTTGTCTCATGCTGGTGGTTTCTGCTATAAGCTAGCTCAGATGCTTCCATACGTCTGTCCTGATACAGGTTCAGTCATCAACTCCTCCCCTTCTTTGCTCTCCTGGGCTTTTTATTACTGCGACACAGCTATCACATGACCTGGTGTCTCCTGCAAATTTTCCTACCTGAGAAAAGGCGCTTTGCTTCATGGTTCCTGTTGATACAATTCCATTCTGCTTTCCTCTCTTATAACCTTTGGCCCATAGATAGGGGTGTAAGTTCATTCACAGAAGCTCAGTTAGGTATCTAACTGTGTGATTCTCTCACTTTGCATCTCCTTACACATGTGTGCAGAGTTTTTTTTAAGGTCTTAAAAAATGAAAGTTTTCTAGTGGAAACTGGCTCAGGCAATGTTGCTTCTTTGGGCAATTTTTATATCAATTTTCTTTTCATAAAACTTGCTAGAATAGTTTTTCAAGCAATCTTTAAGATTTTTTTTTTTTTTATCATAAGTATTTTTTGCAGTCTTCTGATTGGACAGCTGAAATGGCAGCTGGTTGGCTTCCATAAAGGGCTATCAAAAGGTTAAAAATCAAAAAAGCAATAAGTCCCTGATCTTTTTGCAGGCCAGGACTTTAGTCTATTATGAGGCCTAGGATATTTTCCAAGCATGAAGGTGAAAGGTCGCAGTGCACATCATAATGATGTCACGACCTTACATGTTCTTGGGCAGAAACTTCCCCTTTCGCACCAGAGCTTTATGGCAAGAAGAGGCCAAGAGAATCAAAACTCAATGGCGACAATAAAAAAATGCTGCAAATACTGGACAGGGAACAATAAGAGCAAAGGGGCCGGAGAGATGAGCAGTCTTATAATATAATAAATTCATATCACTACTATGATAATGATTATAATTAGAGTGAATCTGTTTAAAGTGATTTGAATTTTCCTCAAACGTTTTGCAATTCGCATCACAAAAATTCAGCAAAAGTCAGACCATTAGTTGTAGCTTTCAAAAGGAAGAAAAAATACCTCACCACTTACCTGTTCTGCTGCCGCAGCCTGGCGCTCCACGCCTTCTCTCAAATCTTCTTCTTAATCTTGGCACAGCACTGGGTTTATGGCACTGAGTGGGTCTCAATTGTGAAGATACATGTCATGATGCTACAATGCAAGTCATGAGGTCCTGACGCTCGTCGACTCCAGCTGATGTCTTGCACAATGTGCATCATGATGTCAAGTCGCCATGACCGCGGAGTCTGACGCTGCACCAGAATCATTGCGCTGTTACGTCCTGAACATGTACGAGCAGTGAAGTGAGTTTTTTTTTTCCATACCCATGTGTATTGTGCCCTAAGGTCTCAAAAGACTCTACAATTAATTTGGTGAACATTTACAGTGTTACAGTGCAATTATAAGGCTGCAAATGGGTTATCAGTGGATCAAGGAGAATAATGCAAGCCCTCAGGTCTTCCTTCTTTGTACATCAATTACTCCTGCCCATACTATACAACTATCAAATTATTTTTCAATTACCGTTTTTCTGGTTACCTCAACTCTTAAAATGTGGAGTAAATGTTTACAAAAGGTAAGGGTACCCCAAAATGGTGACAATGGTTCACCCGTAGAGGTTTTTGTTTTTAATATTACCTATTTTTGGGTCACCTCAACTATAAAATGAAATATAATGGTATGTGCACACAACATTTGTTTCAGACAGGTATGTTCAGCAACCCACCTTAAAAAGTGTTAAATAAATGCTAAAAAAATTAACATGGGCACTGCAATATAAAAATGACTGTTGTTCACTAGTGATGGGCGAGCAATAAAATGTTCGTGTGCTCGATGCTCGGGTCGAGCAAATTGGAATACTCGGGTGCTCGACCCAAGCAACGAGCCCAATGTAAGTCTATGGGAAACTCGAGCATTTTTCAGGCGGCTCCCCCAGGCAGTCTGCAAAGGGTCTAAAAATTGCCAAATCGATGGGAACAGTGCTCAAATGACACGTGGACAGCATGGGGAAGACCCCTGGAAGCATTTCTGACTCCCAGGTCACTGCTGTCAACAATGTTGTCAGAGGTATTACGCCACTTTTACGGACTCACAATAAAACATACAAAAACGAAACCAAAATGGATTTTACTGGGAAATATGTTATGGAACAACCTTTCCAGGGTAATGACTCGTATATAAGGCAAAATAAGTAACCAAAACCAAACATACTCCTCCACACCTTTGGCTATGTTAACAGGTAGCGTTTTTGATGTATTTTTTCACTTTTGCATTGCTTTCAACCGTGACAAATGCATTCACCGGGAGATGTCAATTTAACATTTTACAACCTTATCTGGCCATGTGGTGTGTTAGGCATGATCAGACACATCCTGTTTCATTTATGAAAGATGGACTCTAAAAGTCACAAAGACTATTTTTATAGGGCCATCAGGCAGCCTTTACAATCCTTAAAGGGCCAGCAGTCGGCCCTCACTATTCTTAGAGAGCCATTAGCCGGCTATGCTGTGTTGTTCCCATTACTAAAGAGTGGGTCTCCTATACTGTTATTGCGTATGCAATGAGTGGCAGGGCTGGCCAAAATTTGGACGCACAACAATGCCACTTTGAAAATTTGGACGCACCTCAATACCCCTTTGTAGAGACTTAGATAAGGGCCTCCTGAAAACAATGTTCCCATTATTAGGAAGTGGGTCTCCCATACTGTTTGCCTATGCAGTGAATGCAAGGGCTGCCAAAAATTTGGACCTACTCTAATGCCCCTAGGAAGAGGCGTAGAGGAGGGCATCCTGAAAAAAAATGTTCCCATTATTAGGAAGTGGGTCTCCCATTGTGTTTGCCTATGCAGTGAATGCAAGGGTTGCCAAAAAATTGGAGGCACTCCAATGCCCCTTGGAAGAGACATGGAGGTCAGAGGGCCTCCTAAAAACAATGTTCCCATTATTAGGAAGTGGGTCTCCCATTGTGTTTGCCTGTGCAGTGAATGCAAGGGTTGCCAAAAATTTGGAGGCACTCCAATGCCCCTTGGAAGAGACGTGGAGGTCAGAGGGCCTCCTGAAAACAATGTTCCCATTATTTGGAAGTGGGTCTCCATATTGTTGGCCTATTCAGTGAATGCAAGGACTGCCAAATATTGGGAGGCACTCCAATGCCCCTTGGAAGAGATGTAGAAGGCGTCATGAAAAAATGTTCCCATTATTAGGAAGTGGGTCTCCCATAGTGTTGGCCTATGCAGTAAATGCAAGGGCTGCCAAAAATTGGGAGGCACTGCTATGCCTTTTGGAAGAGACATGGAGGTCAGAGGGCCTCCTGAAAACAATGTTCCCATAATTAGGAAGTGGGTCTCCCATTGTGTTTGCCTATGAAGTGAATGCAAAGGTTGCCAAAAATTTGGAGGCACTCCAATGCCCCATAGAAAAGACGTGGAGATCAGAGTGCCTCCTAAAAACAATGTTCCCATTATTAGGAAGTGGGTCTCCCATAGTGTTGGCCTATGCAGTGAATGCAAAGGTTGCCAAAAATTGGGAGGCACTCCAATGCCCCTTGGAAGCGATGTAGAGGGCCTCATGAAAAAATGTTCCCATTATTAGAAAGTGGGTCTCCCATAGTGTTGGCCTATGCACTGAATGCAAGGGCTGCCAAAAATTGGGAGGCACTCCAATGCCCCTTGGAAGAGACTTAGAGGGCCTCATGAAAAAATGTTCCTGTTATTAGGAAGTGGGTCTCCTATAGTGTTGGCCTATGCAGTGAATGCAAGGGCTGCCAAAATTTGGGAGGAACTCCAATGCCCCTTGGAAGAGACGTAGAGGGCCTCATGAAAAAATGTTCCCATTATTAGGAAGTGGGTCTCCCATAGTGTTGGCCTATGCAGTGAATTCAAGGCCTGCCAAAAAACGGTGATATGGTGGTGGAGGATGAGAATGAGGAGATGGAGGAGCAAATAGCCAAAATTAGGAAGCGCTCACCCATGTGTGGGTGTGAAGAGGTGCATGGGAATACACCTCCCAAAAAAAGACACTGGATTTGAGTTTATGTTATGCTGCTATCATTCGGTGTGCTCTGGGAATGCGTCATTTCTGTCTCCGGTGGGGCCTGTTACTTGTGTGTTCAAGAGTGGAACGCATGGCTCATTCTTATGCGATTCTCGCCTTTGGTCCACGTTAGTGATGAGCGAACATGCTCGTCACTACTCAGTACTCGCCCGAGCATCATGGTGCTTGACAAGCTCGGCGAGTGTTTCCGGGTTGCTCGGACGGGAACTTGGGTCCCCTCCCTGCATGTTTGGCGCTCTTTAGAGAGCCAATGAACATGCAGGGATTGCCTGCCATGCACTGTAATGCCGTAGCCATGTTGGTTGTGGGCAATACAGTGATTGGCTGGCCGCACAGCGTCATCAGGTGTATATAAGACCTGGCGCCGCCATGCTCGTCACAGTCACTCCGGATCAGACAGTGTAGGGAGAGGTGCTGCTGCATCAGGGAGAGATTTGCTTGTGTATAAGGTAGTGTAGGGAGAAAAAACGTACATTACACATATCCATCTTAACAAACAGTCCTCTTGAGGACTAACTAATCCATCTGCAGAGATATGAGGCAGGCAATGTATATAGTCAGGCAGTCAGTGTATATTGCAGACTGCAGTGCACATAGCACAAGAGGCTCCATTCCAGTTCTGTCGGCTGCTGCTGTTAGATATTTCTAGAAATAGGCCCAGGTCTCAGGAGCCATGAATAATTTTTTTACATATTAATCCTCATTATTTGCTTAAAATGCAATCCAGAGAACACAGTTTTTCTGCGCCATTTGCTTGCTGGCACAGCAGAATACAGCCAGGTCCTTTCCATATTACAGCGCTAAAATACATCTATCTAAATTGTTGTTTTCTCCATCACACAGATCACATATACGTTTTCAGAAAATATTGTCATTTCTGGCCTCCATTAAATTTTTTTTTCAGTGTGTCAGCAAAGTTTTTGACACTGGTTTTCTGTTCAAAACAGTTACCTACAGGCCAGGTGTTTAAAACTGTGTTTTCTCTGTCACACGGATCACATATATGTTTCCAGAAAATACTGCCTTTTCTGGCCTCCATTAAAAAAAAATTTCAGTATGTCAGCAAAGTTTTTGACACTGGTTTGCTGTTCAAAACAGTTACCTACATGCCAGGTGTTTTAAACTGTGTTTTCTCCGTCACACGGCTCACATATATGTTGTCAGAAATACTGCCATTTCTGGCCTCCATTAAAAAAAAAATTTCAGTGTGTCAGTGAAGCAATTGACACCAGATTGCTGTTCAAAACAGTTACCTACCGGCCAGGTATTTAAAACTGTGTTTTTTCCATCACACGGATCACATATACGTTTTCAGAAAAAACTGCCATTTCTGGCCTCCATTAAAAAATTTCTTCAGTGTGTCAGCAAATTTGTTGACACTGGTTTGCTGTTCAAAACAGTTACCTACAGGCCAGGTATTTAAAACTGTGTTATCTCCGTCACACGGATCACATATACATTGTCAGCAAATACTGCCATTTCTGGCCTCCATTAAAAGTTTCCTTCAGTGTGTCAGTGAAGCAATTCACAGCAGTTTGCTGTTCAAACTACTTACTTACAGGCCAGGTATTTAAAACTCTGTCACACGGATCACATATAAATTCGCTCCAAACTCATTCATTTGTAGTGAGCGTGGAAGATACTGTCCTCCATTTAAAAGGGCAAGGCAAGTGGCAAGGGATGGGGAACTTGACGTGATGGTAATGGTGCATGCAGAGGCCGAGGACAAGGCCGTGGGCAAGCTGAAATTGTGACACAACAAACACTCACATCTTCTCGCCTGACCTTCCTGTCCCAATTTCAAGGGGACCGCAGCACACCACTATTGAACCCAGAGCAGTATCAAAAGGTTGTTGGTTGGATAGTGGATAATGCTTCCAGTCACTTAGCCACCACCACCACCACCACCCTGTCTTCCACATGGTCAAGTCCCAGTAGCTGTGAGTCTGGACCGCATATTCCTCACCCTGATCCTCCTTCCTCCCACCATGCCGAGTACCCAGAGACAACTGATCCCAAACTTGGACACTCTGAAGAGCTGTTCACTTTTCCATTTATAGATTCGGGCCTCTCGCCGGGTCCACTTGAAGCGGGGCAAGAGGAGATCGCGTGTAGCGATGCCCAAATATTTGAGCAGCCTCAGTCATACGAAGGCGACGGTGGGAAAGTGTCACAAGAGGTGGACGATGATGAGACACAATTGCCAGGAAGACAGGAGGAGGACCAGGGTGCGGAAGTGGAAAACGAGGTGGTGGATGATATAGTAACTGACCCAACCTGGGAGGAGGACATGCAGAGCTAGGACAGCAGCACACAGGGGGAGGGAGGCAGAGCACCCCAACAGGCAGGAAGAAGCAGTGTGGTGGCCGCAGACAGAAGGCAGGCAACCGTTCCCTGTAACACCATCACGAAGGAAGTTGCCAGTACAACTGTTAGGTCTTCGCGAGTCTGGTTGTTTTTTAAAGACTCTGCCGATAACCCCAAAAAGGCCATTTCCAACACCGGCCAGGCCAGCATCAGCAGGGGTGGCAAAACGACCAGCCTGACCACCACCAGCATGATCAGGGACATGGCAGCAAAGCACCCGACTTTGTGGGCCGAACACCAGGGTCCAGGAACAGTGTCTGCGGGTGGCACCATTGCTTCTTCCGCTGTTGTGCATGCAAGCCAATCTCCTGTCCATGGTGCATGCGAAGATGCCTCCTGCCCTGCACCTGTCGTTGCACACTCTGAAGTAGCAGCATCAGGAAGCACGTCCATGTCTTTGTCCCAGCGCAGCTTTCAGTTGTCCATACCCCAGTCCTTGGAATGCAAGTGCAAATATGCAGCCGACGCCCCACAGGCCACACTACTAAATTCTCAAATTTCACGACTGCTTGCGATATAAATGTTGCCTTTTAGGCTCGTGGAGAAGGAAGCATTCCATGACCTGATGGCGGCCGCCATCCCTCGGTACTCGGACCCCAGCCTCCACTAGTTCTCCTGGTGTGCCGTCCCCGCACTACACAAGCACGTGTCCCAAAACATTAGCCGTGCTCTCAACAACGCAGTTACTGGTAACGTCCACCTAACCATGGACTCATGGACTAGTGCTTGTGGGCAGGGACGGTACATCTCGCTGATGGCACACTGGGTTAACATAGTGGAAGCCAGGACCCAGTTGGATCTTGGGACGGAACACGTCCTCCCGACGCCAAGGATTGCAGGCCCTAGGTCAATCAGGGTTGCTCCCACAGTCTACAGCTCCTGCACCTCATCCTCCTCAGCCTCCTCCTCCTATTCAGCCTCTATCTCCGAAATAACCACATCAGTCACAAGTTGGAAGTACTGCAGCATTGCCTCGGCCAATTGGCATCAGGCTTTGCTGAAGCTAATATGCTTAGGTGAAAAACCGCACAATGCTGAAGAGTTGTGTACAGCTCTGAAAGAGTAGGCAGATCTGTGATCACATTGTTCAGCTCATGCACCTCCTCCTCCATCTCCGAAATGATGACATCAGTCACAAGCTGACATCACTGCAGCACTGCCTTGGCCAAGCGGCAACAGGCTGTGCTGAAGATAACATGCTTAATGCTTAATTGACAAACCGCCCAGCGCTGCAGAGTTGTTGAAAGCTGTAACACAGCAGCCTGATCTGTGGCTCTCACCGCTGAACCTACAGCCAGGCATGGTCGTGTGTAACAATGGCAGGAACCTGGTGGCGGCTCTGAGGCGAGGTGAGCTCACACACGTACCATGCCTGGCCCATGTGCTTAACCTCGTGGTTCAGCGATTTCTCAAATCCTTCCTGGAGCGGCCGGGTCTGCTTGTTAAAGTACGCCGCCTGTGTGCCCATTTTAGAAAGTCAGCTACAGCTTCCGCCACCCTTGCAGTCTTTCAGCAGCATTTGAAGCTTCCGGCTCACAGACTAGTGTCTGATGTCCCCACTAGTGTTGAGCCACCCCCGTAGTGTTCGAGTTCGGTTCGGTTTGTCGAACACCCGTGTGTTCGCCGAACTGTTCGTCGAACTGTTCGTCGAACACCTTCGAACACCGTTAAAACCAATGGCAGGCAAACAAAAACACATAGAAACACATAGAAAACACCTTCAAAGGTGTCCAAAAGCTGACAAACTGCTCAGAAAACATAACTAACACATGGAAAAGTGACAAGTACATATAGTCATGCGAAAATAAAAGAGGTGGAGGAGTAAAAGGAGGGGGAGACACAGATATAGGCATGTCATGCCCTTCTAAAATCCAAAAAGTGAGAAGCCGACACGGCCAGTCCGCTCCTGCCCGTGCCACCTCCGTGTCGCCGGGTTTGTGCCAGAGCCGCGGTGAACCCTGATGGCCAGCCCCCCTCTCCCAATACTGGTGCCTGTCCGCTGGTGGGTCGAGCGAGCCCCTCTGTGGTGGAGGCAGCTCTAAGCTTTTTAATTTAAATTGTCTCTCTAATTTGAATGAATACACTTTAAATCCATTTACAAGGATCTATTGGAGGGCAAGTCTCATGCCAGCAGCCGCGTAATTCCAGCTCCAGTAGCGTCCACTAAAGCTGCTGCAGTTAAAAAGCTTTTATAAGGATCGAGCTCGGCTGTCCACCGCAAGGCATCCTACTGCCAGTCCCAGCCCCTATGCCTTGGGGTGCCTCCTGATGCTCTTCACTGAGTATCCCGTGGTCCCGAAGCATTTCCTTTGAAAAAATGAAGTGTCCAAACTACAGGTGGTGTAGCTTGCTTAACAGCCGGGATAATCCGCTGACTAGCAGACCCTGCTATTAGGCACAAAGTATTTCCTGGGCTAGATGCAGTTAAAAATTTGTAATTAGATACTCTCGTTGGATGCTGAGAAAGCATTCCATAGAGTCTCCTGGCACGCCATATATGATTCTCTTAAAAAGCTTGGGGTAGGGGTCTAGGGGACCCTTTTATAGCCAAAATCACGGCCCTGTATCGCAATACGTCACCTAGGCTGAAGATAAATGGAACTGTAGCACCCTGAGGGCTCGGTTGCTACAGAGGTATTGCACCTCACCCAGAGGTGTGATATCTCACTCTCAGGTAAGGATGTAGTGTGGATCAGGACCCGACACCTGCATGCATTACACCACATTGCCGTGGGGCAGGGCGACCAATATGCCCTTGAGATGGGCACGACAGTCCCTGTCCCTGGCTGGAGTGGGGGGAGGGAACACTGAGGAAGGGGAACCCTGTAGTGCAGGAGCAGGGAGGAAGCAGTTCCTGGGTGCATTGAGAAGGGAGTATAAAAGGTGGGCACCATCTTAGTTCAGTGCAGAGAAGTCTGAGCAGAAGTGGCAGGGAGCAGGGGCTCTGCATGAGCTCTGCTCCGGAGGCGAGCCTAGTAACAGAGGCCCAGGCCTGGAAGAGGGAGAAGGAAGGAAGAGGAGCGGAGAAGGCTCCAGGAATGAGGAACGAAGGGATCTCAGGGGTGCGGACGGGCGAGTCGCCACCGCACGCCAGAATCCACCTGCGTGGAGGGGTCAGGCCAAAGGGGGAGACCGGTCCCCGAAACTAGTGGAGGCAGGAAACGACCCTCAGCTAGAAACAGGAGGCTGTGACATATTATGTGGTGCAGCCCCTCGCTACACCCGCTAGGAAGGCACCACATAGGGTCAGGGAAACTGGCGCCAAGTTTACCAAGAGGAGGCCCGAGGCAGCCGGACAGAAGGGTTGGTAAGAAAGGCCAGACAAAGGACACACAAAGGGGGTCCTGTGAAGCACTCCAAAGTTATCTGGGAGTTGTCTGAGCCCCTCACCTGGTGAGCACAGTACGACGTGGGCAGCCGTTACCTGCAGACGTGGTCTGGATAATAAGAACTGTGAGTAAAGGGCCTGGACTGGATCACTGACTCCGTGTCATTACTGCTGCTGCCCTGCACCATCACCCCCATCCTCCGCATACACTGCCCTGAGGCTATACTCCTCCCGTGGGGAGTTATGCTACGCTCTGCTGCACCCACAACACCAGCCTCAGCGGTCTGCCCTGGAGCGGCGGTTCACTCTGACCGCAATCCACGGGTGGCGTAGTCGGACATTTAAACATCAAAACCACATAAATAGTTCCGCCACTGGTTTGACCGCCCTGAGCCACGGAACCGGGTTGCCGCCACGGAGACTACAACCACCAGCATCCACCAAAAAGGGTCCGGCTCCGGGTGTCCCAAGGCCCAGGGGGCGCGTCAGAACATTTTCATCACCTTTCACAATCACCAATGGGACAAGGCAGGGATGTTCTCTGACCCCTCTCTTATACATCCTAGTGACGGAGCACCTGCTCTCATCAATTCGCCATAACCCCAATATTAGGTGGATTGAGGTGGGAGGCACCGAGTACAAGTGCTCTCTATTTGCTGATGATGTCCTAGTATATATCACTCAATCACATATATCCATCCATGCTGTTATGGCTGAAATAGATCACTTTGTTACATGGTCAAATTTTAAAATCAATGCAGCGAAGTCTGAGGCCCTCGATGTCTCCCTCCCCAAATCCATATAGGATTCCATCCAGTCCAACTTTCCCTTTGCCTGGCCCTCACAGGGTATCAAATACTTAGGAATTCCTATTCATAGAGACCTCTCCCATCTATGTTATCTTAATTTTGGGCCCTTTATTGAACAACTCCATACAGACCACGGTTGGCAGGTTAGAACTGTAAGATTCACTACGTGAACCACTGGTGTTTTGTGGAAAAGCACATGTACACTGTGTTCCAAATTATTATGCAAAAAGTGTTTAGGAGTGATAAGGGAAGAATTTGTTTGTTTGTCAGTTAAACTCATTGATGGTGATGTGTGTCAGGGCTCTTTATATCACTGTAAGCAATTGCAGACACCAGTGCTAATTAGTTTGGCAGGTGTGTCCAATGAAAGGCAAGACTACTTAAGAAGGCTCTCTCACATTATTCAGCAGCCTACATTTTCTGCCAAAATGGGAGAGAAAAAGGATGTGTCGGCTGCTGAGAAGCAACAAATTGCGGAGTGTTTAGGTCAAGGCATGACTACAATCAACATTGTGCGATGATCAGGATGAAGTGTCTTGGCAATCAAGAAGTATGTAGCTGATTCACAGTACACACGTGTGCGTGCTGATAAGGGCAAATTGAGGACTCTTTCCTACAGGCAATTACGTCAGGTTGAAAGAGCAGCGGCAAAAAAGCCTTGTCATAGCAGCAGACAAGTTTTTGAAGCTGCTTGTGCCTCCAACGTCCCCCGAACAACAAGATGCAGGGTCCTTCAGAGGTTTGCAGCTGTGCATACGCCATCCTGTCGACCTCCTCTATCCACTTCACACAAGCAGAAACGGCTCCAGTGGGCCAAACATTACATGAAGACTGATTTCAAAACTGTTTTGTTCACGAATGAGTGCCGTGCAGCGCTCGACGGTCCAGATGGATGGAGTGGAGGATGGCTGGTTGATGGACACCCCACGCAAACACGGCTACAGCGCCAACAAGGAGGAGTTGGAGTAATGTTTTGGGCTGGAATCATGGGGAGAGAGATTGTCGGCCCCTTTAGGATCCCTAAAGGCACTAAAGATGAACTCCATAATGTATGTGGATTTTCTCAAACAGCACTTCCTGCCATGGTTCAAGAGGAAGAACCGTGTATTTCACAGCAAGATCATTTTTCTGCATGATAATGCACCATCTCATGCTGCACATAAAACATCTGCATCTCTGGCTGATATGGGCATAAAAGGGGACAAACTTATGGTGTGACCCCCATGCTCCCCTGACCTCTACCCCATTCAGAACCTTTGGAGCATCATTAAAAGGAGTGTCCATGATGGCGGGAGGCAGTTCACATCTAAGCAACAGCTCTGGGAGGGTATTCTGTCCTCATGCAAAACAATTGAAGCAGAAACCATCCAAAACCTGACAAATTCAATGGACGAGAGAGTTCAGAAGCTCCTTTCGAACAAGGGGTCCTATGTGAAAATGTAACATCACCTAGAATAAAGTTTTGAGTTGAAAACTGTTTGATTTCAGTTTCTAACAACCTGCTAATGCTTATAATCTCAAAAATGACCATTTTTTTGGTCTTTATTAAAATGAAAAGGTTGATCGAAAAGTTTGGGGGATCTAAGAGTGTGGCAACCCAGTAGTCATGATTACTTCGAATTCTGACAATATGAGGGTCATGCTGCAGGTAGTGCAGCAAGAAAGCACTTATGTGTCTTGCGCATCTCGGAGCCCAAAAATTATTTTCCAGGCTAGATGCAGCTAAAAATTATTTTTAATTTTAAATCTTGTGGAGCTTATTATAGATGGCCTAATAGGATCAGTGCTGCACACTGCTACAAAGCCCAAATTATTTTCCAGTCAAGATACAGATAAACATGATTAGTAATTTGAAAGCTTAAAACGGTTGGTAGGGTGATTTTAAACAATCATCAAGCTTTTACTCTCCCCAGGATGACACAGGGGTAGAAAAGTCGTTTCGGATCCATGATTTGTTCATCTCTATGAACGTGAGTCTGTCTACATTATCAGTGGAGAGCCGCGTGCGCTTATCTGTCAGCACACCACCAGCAGCGCTGAACACACGTTCAGACAGAACACTGGCTGCGGGGCATGACAAGATCTCCAAGGCGTAAGTGGCTAGCTCCGGCCATTTATCCAGATTGGAAGCCCAAAAAGAGCAAGGGTCCAGTGACACAGTCGTGGCTTCAATGTTTACTTGGAGATACTCCTGTACCATCGTCTCTAGGCGTTGACTATGTGTCAGACTTCTTGTCTCCTGTGGCCTTGCAAAGGATGGGCTAAAAAAGTGGTGAAATGATTCCGCAAAATTGATGTTACCACCAGATACTGTGGTTCTGTTACGGTTTGAGTGCTGAACACTTGACGGTCCCACGGTTGGCAAGTTGGAACTGTGAGATTCACTACGTGCACCACTGGTATTTTGTGGAAAAGCACATGTAAGATTCTGCAACAGTCTCTGCTGATACTCCTGCATGCGTGCATCCCTTTCTATGGCAGGATTAATTTCTGCAAATTTACTTTTGTACCGGGGATCTAACAGTGTGGCAACCCAGTAGTCAGGATTATTTCTAATTCTCACAATTCGAGGGTCATGTTGCAGGTAGTGCAGCAAGAAGGCACTCATGTGTGTTGCGCATCCAGGAGCACCAAGTCCCTGTTGTGTTGGTGGCGAGGTAACAATCATGCTTCCTTCCTCTGTCCTCTCCCCCCAACCTCGCACAACAGAAATGTGATCAAGGTCTCCCTCATCTGATGAGTCTTCCATCAGTTCGTCCTCCACTTCTTCCTGGGCTCCTGCACCTTCCTCACTAGTTTGGCTGCTACCATGCCCCCTGGTAAAACCATCTCCCCCACCCTCACATGCCTGCCGCCTTGGTGCTGCCGACCGTCTGGACCTTGCAGATGTTAGCCCTTCCGCATACAACTCCTCCTCCTCTACTTCCTCCACCTCCTCTTGTGCCACCACCTGACTCCGAATTCTGTTTAACATGTGCTCCAGCATGTAAATCACCGGAATAGTCATGCTGATAATGGCATCGTCAGCACTAAACATCTTCGTCACCATTTCAAAACTGTGCAGAAGGGTGCATAGGTCCCTGATCTGAGACCACTCCTTCAGCGTGATTTGCCCCACCTCTGAATCTCGTTGGCCCAGGCTATACGTCAGAACGTATTGCACCAGGGCTTGTCGGTGCTGCCACAGTCGCTGCAACATGTGCAGAGTTGAATTCCACCGGGTAGGCACATCGCATTTTAGCTGGTGAAGTGGCAGGCCCAACGACTTCTGTAGAGATGTAAGTCGCTGAGCTGCGGGATGTGAACGGCGGAAGTGAGCACACAGCGACCGTGCCCTCTGCAGAAGGCCATCTAGTCTGGGATTGTGGGCTAAAAATTGCTGGACAACCAGGTTCAACACGTGAGCCATACAAGGCACGTGTGTGACATTGCCCCGGCGAAGGGCCGCACCCAGGTTTGCAGCATTGTCACACAAGGCCTTCCCTGGTTTCAGGTCCAGTGGAGACAACCATTCATGAAATTGGTTCTCCAGAGCTGACCACAACTCCTCAGCTGTGTGACTCACATTTCCCAGACATTTCAATGTAAAAACCGCCTGATGACGTTGAGCCCTACTGCCAGCATAGTATGGAGGTGTGCAGGATCCCTTCTGCGCAGTTAGAAAGCTTGTGGCATGACCAGACAGGCTTTGGGTGCAGGTGGAAGACCGAGAGGAGGTTGAGGAGGCAGAAGCAGTGGAGGAACTTTGATATAAAGAGGATTGACGCACAACTCGTGGGGACGGCAAGACTTGGACAGCAGCCCCTTGTCCTGCTGTCACCATAGTTACCCAGTGCCCAGTCAGCAACATGTAACGCCCCTGTCCATGCCTACTCGTCCAAGTGTCTGTGGTGAAATGCACCCTGTCACACACAGAGTTTCTCAAAGAAGCGGTGATGTTGTGTGCGACATGCTGGTGGAGCGCAGGCACGCCTTTCTTTGAGAAGTAGTGCCGACTGGGCATCTGGTACTGGGGCACTGCGACGGACATAAGGTCTCGAAAATCCTCTGTGTCCACCAGGCGGAAAGGCAGCATTTCTGTAGCCAAGAGCTTGCAGATGGTGAAATTCAACCTCTTAGCTTTCTCATGGCTAGGAGGAAATGGTCTTTTACTTGTCCACATCTGAGGGACCGAGGGCTGGCTATTGTGCTTAGACGGGGTTGATAAGGGTGTCCCCGGCAAACTGCCGGTCTGTGAGGAAGATGCAGGCGGACATGTTAGGTTGCCTTGATCCAAAGGTGGTGCTATCGATGTCGGACAGCGCTCAACACCAGCTGCTGTTACCACCTCCAAAGAAAATGATGACCTGCCAATCACGCTGGCTGTTGCGGGTAAAGAGGTGGCAGGTCTGCGCCCCAAAACAGGTGTGACTGCTGTCCCCCCAGTCACAGAGGATGAAGAGGCCGCGGATGCACAAGATATGGCAGACGGTGGTTGGCCCGGCCGGCTAGGCCGCATTGTAGCACACTGAGCTTCCCACTGCAACTTATGCTTCATGTCCATGTGCCGGTTCATGCATGAAGTACTCAAACTATATATTTTTTGGCCTCTACTTAGCTTTTGCTGACAAATGTTACAGATAACACGAGTTGGGTCATCTTTATCGATCTGAAAAAATGCCCAGGCTATGCAAGGCTTAGCACCCATGCGACCTGAAGAGCCACCACGACTTGTGGTGAGAGGCAGAGTTGTGTTTGAGGATGCAGTTGTTGACGTGCTTCCAGTACTACGTCTCTGTCCAGGAAGGCGCAACCTGACCTCGTCGTCACTAGCATCTTTCTCCACCTCCTCTGCTGACCTCATCTCTTGGCTGACTGTGGGTTGACAGTAAGTGGGATCTCCAACCTCATCATCATCACCCTGTGTGTTATCACACCCGTCGTCCTCAGAGCCAACCTGTTCCTGCCCTGACAAAAAACTAAAGTTGTCGCTCCAATCAGGTATTTGAGTCTTATCATCGTCTTCCTCATTGTCTCCACCAACAGGAGTTACAGTTTGGGAATGAGGGTCTACATCATGGTCAGAACCTTCTGCGTCTGGTCCTGGATCCGACTCATAAAGATTCTGGGCATCAGTGCAGATCATTTCCTCGTCTGGATTCACAGAAGCGCTGGAGTCGACCTCTGATTCCCAGGCTATAGTATGAGTAAACAGCTCTGCAGACTCAACCATCTGTTCTACCTCATACTCAGACGGGCAGCTGGAGATTTGGGAGCTGTGAGGAAGCAAGTGCGATTTGGGTGACACCTTTGAGGACTGGAGTATTTGTGATGTTGAAGTTGATGTGGAGGAGAGCCCACTTAAAGGAGCACTTGATATCTGTTGAAGCACCTGCTGTTTTTGTGCCTCATCTGGAATTTGTAGCGATTGGCGTGGCCGTAAGAAAGGGATCTTATCACATTGTCCGCTAAAAGAAGTAGACATTTTAGTTTGGCTGGAACATGGTCTTTCTTCTGCAGATGTTACTGTTGCTTTAACACCTACCCCACGGACACAACCTTTTTTCCCCTTCCCAACACGCCTATTCCCCTTTCCACCAGCAGCAGGCCTTTTTCCACTCATTTTGGTGGTTAACTAATTCACAACTCTGGAGTTGTTTGCACAAAAAAACAATGGATGGTAACCGAGCAGAGCTGAGTGGCCAAACTGTGGTATTAGGCCAAAACTATTGGCTGGGTTAGATGCAGATAAAAATATATTCAGTTTGCAACCTGATGGAGGTCAGTATAGATGGACTAATACAACAAGTCCCACACACAGCTAGAAGCCCAATATTTTTTCAGAGGTACTGTAGATGCAGATAAAAATTATTTTTAATTTGCAACCTGATGGAGGTCAGTATAGATGGACTAATAGAGAAAGTCCGACAAACTGCTAGAAGGCCAAAAATTTTTTCAGAGCTAGATGCAGAAAAAAATTATATTCAGTTTGCAACCTGATGGAGGTCAGTATAGATGGATTAATAGAACAAGACCCACACACAGCTAGAAGCCCAATATTTTTTCAGAGGTAGATGCAGAAAAAAATATATTCAGTTTGCAACCTGATGGAGGTCAGTATAGATGGACTAATACAACAAGTCCCACACACAGCTAGAAGCCCAATATTTTTTCAGAGGTAGATGCAGAAAAAAATATATTCAGTTTGCAACCTGATGGAGGTCAGTTTAGATGGACTAATACAACAAGTCCCACACACAGCTAGAAGCCCAAATATTTTTTCAGAGGTACTGTAGATGCAGATAAAAATTAGTTTTAATTTGCAACCTGATGGAGGTCAGTATAGATGGACTAATATAGAAAGTCCGACACACTGCTAGAAGGCAAAATATTTTTTCAGAGCTAGATGCAGAAAAAAATTATATTCAGTTTGCAACCTGATGGAGGTCAGTATAGATGGATTAATAGAACAAGACCCACACACAGCTAGAAGCCCAATATTTTTTCAGAGGTAGATGCAGAAAAAAATATATTCAGTTTGCAACCTGATGGAGGTCAGTATAGATGGACTAATACAACAAGTCCCACACACAGCTAGAAGCCCAATATTTTTTCAGAGGTAGATGCAGAAAAAAATATATTCAGTTTGCAACCTGATGGAGGTCAGTATAGATGGACTAATACAACAAGTCCCACACACAGCTAGAAGCCCAAATATTTTTTCAGAGGTAGATGCAGAATAAAATATATTCAGTTTGCAACCTGATGGAGGTCAGTATAGATGGACTAATACAACAAGTCCCACACACAGCTAGAAGCCCAAATATTTTTTCAGAGGTACTGTAGATGCAGATAAAAATTATTTTTAATTTGCAACCTGATGGAGGTCAGTATAGATGGACTAATACAACAAGTCCCACACACAGCTAGAAGCCCAAATATTTTTTCAGAGGTACTGTAGATGCAGATAAAAATTAGTTTTAATTTGCAACCTGATGGAGGTCAGTATAGATGGACTAATACAACAAGTCCCACACACAGCTAGAAGCCCAAATATTTTTTCAGAGGTACTGTAGATGCAGATAAAAATTAGTTTTAATTTGCAACCTGATGGAGGTCAGTATAGATGGACTAATAGAGAAAGTCCGACACACTGCTAGAAGGCCAAATATTTTTTCAGAGCTAGATGTAGAAAAAAATTATATTCAGTTTGCAACCTGATGGAGGTCAGTATAGATGGATTAATAGAACAAGACCCACACACAGCTAGAAGCCCAATATTTTTTCAAAGGTAGATGCAGAAAAAAATATATTCAGTTTGCAACCTGATGGAGGTCAGTATAGATGGACTAATACAACAAGTCCCACACACAGCTAGAAGCCCAATATTTTTTCAGAGGTAGATGCAGAAAAAAATATATTCAGTTTGCAACCTGATGGAGGTCAGTATAGATGGACTAATACAACAGGTCCCACACACAGCTAGAAGCCCAAATATTTTTTCAGAGGTACTGTAGATGCAGATAAAAATTAGTTTTAATTTGCAACCTGATGGAGGTCAGTATAGATGGACTAATAGAGAAAGTCCGACACACTGCTAGAAGGCCAAATATTTTTTCAGAGCTAGATGCAGAAAAAAATTATATTCAGTTTGCAACCTGATGGAGGTCAGTATAGATGGATTAATAGAACAAGACCCACACACAGCTAGAAGCCCAATATTTTTTCAGAGGTAGATGCAGAAAAAAATATATTCAGTTTGCAACCTGATGGAGGTCAGTATAGATGGACTAATACAACAAGTCCCACACACAGCTAGAAGCCCAATATTTTTTCAGAGGTAGATGCAGAAAAAAATATATTCAGTTTGCAACCTGATGGAGGTCAGTATAGATGGACTAATACAACAAGTCCCACAAACAGCTAGAAGCCCAAATATTTTTTCAGAGGTAGATGCAGAAAAAAATATATTCAGTTTGCAACCTGATGGAGGTCAGTATAGATGGACTAATACAACAAGTCCCACACACAGCTAGAAGCCCAAATATTTTTTCAGAGGTACTGTAGATGCAGATAAAAATTATTTTTAATTTGCAACCTGATGGAGGTCAGTATAGATGGACTAATACAACAAGTCCCACACACAGCTAGAAGCCCAAATATTTTTTCAGAGGTACTGTAGATGCAGATAAAAATTAGTTTTAATTTGCAACCTGATGGAGGTCAGTATAGATGTACTAATAGAGAAAGTCCGACACACTGCTAGAAGGCCAAATATTTTTTCAGAGCTAGATGCAGAAAAAAATTATATTCAGTTTGCAACCTGATGGAGGTCAGTATAGATGGATTAATAGAACAAGACCCACACACAGCTAGAAGTCCAATATTTTTTCAGAGGTAGATGCAGAAAAAAATATATTCAGTTTGCAACCTGATGGAGGTCAGTATAGATGGACTAATACAACAAGTCCCACACACAGCTAGAAGCCCAAATATTTTTTCAGAGGTACTGTAGATGCAGATAAATTTAGTTTTAATTTGCAACCTGATGGAGGTCAGTATAGATGGACTAATAGAATGATGCTATGCACAAAAGATTTTACTTCACTAGGTGCAGTAAAAAAATTGGTATTCTATACACAGGTGGTATATCTTGCAACACAGATAGGCTACTCCACTGACTAACACACTCTGCAATAGGCCAAAAAGGATTAGCTTTGCTAGATTCAGCCAAATGCTGTGAAAAAAACTTGCACAGCACTGGCACAGACCTGCCTGGCAAAAACTGATAGGAACTGATGTAACCTAGTCCTGAAAAGGACTCCAATTACAATTAGTCTTTACTACCACAACCTATCTATTTAAGAGCACAGACCTCCCTGATAAAAGTCGTAGGAAATGCTGTAACCTAGTCCTTAAAAGGACTGCAATCACAACTATTCCCTACTCCCAAGCTATCTGTATATTTGTGTGAAAATTGGCTTGAAATTAACAAGGTATAGCGCACACAGCAACAGCGGTGCCGTCTAACACGCAGCTGCAGCAGTGAGAAAATGGTGGCGACGGGGAAAATGGCTTGGTCTTATAGGGCAAGGACATGTGACATACACTGCCAATGACACATGCCCTTGCTTGTGTGAAAAAAAGCACTTCGCTCCGTGTGTGCGCTGCTGATAGGCTGACAGATTGCACCTCCCCACTGCAAATGCGGGAAAGAGAAAAAAAAATGGAGATCTTCATTGTTCCTGCAGAGATCCATCCCCTGCCCCTCCCCCCACCCCGCTGTACACTCAAACTGCGTATTAACATTAATTTTCATCATTACTGAGAAAAAATCCAGTTATGATTTTGGTGCACGAACAGTTATCGAACATAACCTCGAACAGCCGAATTTTTATCAAATTGTTCGTGTTTGCCGAACGGCTCGAACACCGCCCAAAACAGCTCGAATTTGAGATTGGCGAACAGTTCGAGTAGAACAATGCTCATCTCTAGTCCCCACGCCTTGGAACTCTACACTGCAGATGTTGGGAAGGGTTTGTGAGCAGAAGAGGGCAGTTGTTTGAGTACTAGCATCGACAAGGCCATCGGTATTCAGTTCAGACTCCACACATAAGACCTCAGGAGTGGACATGGATGTCAGACAAATGTACCATCCTCCAAAACTTTGAGGACTCCACCAAGATGGTGAGCGGCCATGACGCCATGATTAGCGTCACCATTCCACTTCTCTGTCTTCTGAAATGCTCTCTGATCACAATCAAAGATGATGCATTGCAGGCGGAGCAAGATGAGATGGAGAAAGGAACCATACAGGGTGATTACATACAGCCAAGCCTCATCTCATCCCAACGTGGATTGGGTGACAATGAGGAAGAGGAGGAAGAGGAAGGACAGAAGCTGGTTTCATGCACTATCGACGGTACTAACTGCACAGCTGTCATACCGTCTGTTCAGCGTGGATGGCCAGAGGACCGAGAGGAGGAGGAGGAGGAGAGCAAAAATGGGGCTGTACCAGAAGGCCCTTGTTGCAGAACTATTAAAAAAATTCCCATCTGAAAATGCAGTCGGCAGAGGGCACACTTCGTTGGACAACCAAGGAGTACAGGCAAGAAAGACACAACTTCAATCCAGCAGAGGCAGGGGAACACTGTCAAAATTCTGGGAGAGTTTTCTCAGACCCTCCCATCGGACAGGCCCTGAGGCGCGGGATACTCTCACAAGGTGTGCAGAGTTTGGGAAGATGCTGAGGGAGTACCTTGCCGACCGTACCAAAGTCCTCCGTGATTCCGCTGTGCCTTATAATTATTGGGTATCCAAGCTGGATAAGTGGAATGAACTGGCTCTCTATGCCTTGGAGGTCCTGGCCTGCCATGCCACCTGCGTTTTATCAGAGCGGGTTTTTAGTGCCGCTGGTGGAATTATAACTGATTAGTGCATCCGCCTGTCAACTGAAAATGCTGACAGGCTGACTCTTATAAAAATGAACAAGGGCTGGATTGGGCCAGACTTCCCAACACCACTGAATGATAGCAGCATAACATAAACTCCAATCCATTGTCTTTTCTTGGGAGGTATATTCCCATGCATCTTTTCACTCCCACACATGGGTATACGCTTCCTGATTTTGACTATTTGCTCTTGTCCTCCTCCTTCTCCTCATCCTTCACCACCAAATCACCAGGGTGACCGTGGTACGTGAAGCAACACCCACCTAATTTTTTAAAGGGGGTTTATGATGCCCCTAAAAAAAATGTATTATACAGTATGTTCATGTATACCCCCCAGGGGGAAATGTTGGTCAGCCTATACACTTAGTGCATGGGCATTACATGTTTAGGAGGCCCGATCCTTTCTAATGGGAACATTTTTTTATGAGGCTCTCCTCCTCGTCTCTTCCAAGGGGCATTGAAGTGCCTCCAAATTTTTGGCAGCCCTTGCATTCACTGCATAGGCCAACACTATGGGAGACTCTTTCCTTTCTAATGGGAATTTTTCATTACTGTGGCTCTCTCTGGGTGTGTTTAAATTCTTAGTGGGGTTTTTCCTAAAATTGTCAGCTGTTGGACTCATTACATACCCTATAACTGTATAGCAGACTCTCTCCTTTCTAATGGGGACATGTCGTACCTTGTTACTGTGGCCCTGCTCCGTGTGTCTTTAAATTCTTAGTGGGGTTTGTCCTAAAATTGTCAGCCATTGAACTCACTGCATACCCTATAACAGTATAGCAGACCCTCTCCTTTCTAATGGGAACATGTCGTACCTGGTTACTGTGTCCCAGCTCCATGTGTCTTTAAAATCTTAGTGGTGTTTTTATTAAAATTGGTTAGGCATTGGACTCTCTGCATAACCTATAACTGTATAGCAGACCCTCTCCTTTCTAATGGGAAAATGTTATACCTTGTTACTGTGGCCCTGCTCTATGTGTCTTTAAATTCTTAGTGGGGCTCTTCCCAAATTTTGGCAGCCCTTGCAGTCACAGCATGGGTATTACCGCTATAGGAGACCCGCTTCTTTATAATGGGAACATTTTTTTACTGAGACTCTCCTCTATGTCTCTTCAAAGGGGTATTGTGTTGCGTCCAAATTTTTGGCAGCCCTTGCAGTCACTGGATACGCAATAACAGTATAGGAGACCCACTTGTTAATAATGGGAACAACAAAGCATAGCCGGCTAATGGCTCTCTCTAACAATAGCTAGGGTCGACTGCTGGCCTTTTAAGAATAGTAAGGGCCGTCTGATGTCCCTATAAAAATAGGCTTTATGACTTTCAGAGTCCCTCCATCATAAATAAAACAGGATGTGTCTGATGATGTGTCACACACCACATTGCCAAATAAGGTTGTAAAATTTTAAATTGACATTTCCCGGTGAATGCATTTTTCTTAAAAAAACGTAAAAAAAATAAAATAATAGAATCTTTCTTTAGTATAAAAAAACTTTGTCACCAATTTAACAACAATGTGATCACATTGTTCAGCTCATGCACCTCCTCCTCCATATCCGAAATGATGACATCAGTCACAAGCTGACATCACTGCAGCACTGCCTTGGCCAAGCGGCAACAGGCTGTGCTGAAGATAACATGCTTAATGCTTAATTGACAAACCGCCCAGCGCTGCAGAGTTGTTGAAAGCTGTAACACAGCAGCCTGATCTGTGGCTCTCACCGCTGAACATACAGCCAGGCATGGTCGTGTGTGACAATGGGCGGAACCTGGTGACGGAGAAATGACAGCCGGTGTAGATACGGTTTCCCTCTATGCCAGTCCTTTCACTGAGCTAAAGAATATGTCTGTGGTAAAATTCAACTCCCACTGAGAAGCTGTTTCAGATTGAAAAACATTGTGCCCACCAGAGGATTTGATTCTGAGGGCTAACCTTTCTCGCCCGCTCAAGAGCCCCATAGCAGCTGCAAAGTTAGCGCTATCATGAAATCTCCTGAGGTAGAAGCCAAGGCACACCAGAGGATTCAATGGTGGGTCCGTCCAACCCTCCCAAGAAGCAGTCCTGGCTAAAAAATGTGTGTGGAAAGGTTCCCGGACACTCTATGGCTGCTTTCTTACTGAGGAGGAAACACGCGCAAACACGGGGAGAACATATAAAGTCCTTGCAGATGTTGTCCTTGCTGGGATTTGAACCCAGGATCCCAGCGCTACAAGTCTTGAGTGCTAACCACTGATCCAATGTGCTGTCGTTCACCCTCTAATATTTAAGAGGCTGCCCAAAATGTATTTGGGCAGCCACTCAGTCTACCAAATAAAATTCTTGAGAAGGAAATTGGGGATGGCTTTGCTACTGGTACTGGGAGCAGTGCTAGTACCATGGTGTCATACCATAGTTTGCTGGAAATATTCCAGGCTGGTAGGAGGCAAGCAAATTCACACAGAAAAGTACCAGCAGTAATGTTCAGGGACCCGCGCTTGTAGAAGACGGAGACAACACCGGGAGAAATAGTGACGGCTGGGGACCGAGTATGGACACGAGGCATGAGGCATGTGGTTGTGAAAAGCTTCCGCCTCCAAGAGCCTAAAAGGCCACATTTCAAGTGAAAGCAGCTTTACAGGACTTCCTGTGAGAAATGACACGCAGGGTAGATGGGTTTTCCCTCTATGCCAGTCCTTTCACCGAGCTAAATACAACTGTCAGCAAAAAAGAGATGCGGACTGGCACCGTACTGTCCCTGGCCACATTCACCTGTCCACGTGTTTTTAGTTAGGCGGTCCTTCCCAGTAAGTGCACTGGGGAGGGCGCGGGTAATGTTGTGGGACCCGTGCTTGTGGAAGACGGAGGCGATACCGGGAAATATAGTGGCGGCTGGTGACCGAGTATGGACACCCGGCCGACGCCGGCATGAGGTTCTGAAAAGTTTCCACCTCCACGACCTTAAAAGGCCATATTTCAAGTGCAAAAAGCTGCCCAGAAATCTGGCAGTTTAGTGTTGCGGCCTTTGGGTGGGTGGGTGGATGGCTGGCTGCATATTTGCGCTTGCATTCCAAGTAACAGAAAACTAAGCAGATGGTGGCCTCTATTATCATCATGGCCTCACCTCGGCACTATGAACTCTCCTGAAGGAGAAGCCAGGGCCCGCCGGAGGAGTCTCCGGTTCTCTGGTGGGCCCATCCAACCCTGCCGAAAAGCAGCCCTGGCTAAGAAAAGTGTGGGGGAAGGTTCCCGGATATTCTATGGCTGCTTTTTTAATGTGGATTGGCATGCTTATGCATGTTATTTCTCAAAACTCATTACAAATCAGGCCATTGTCCAACTCTGTATTCAAGAAATTAAATGCGCAAAGAAAGATGTGTGTGTGTCAAAGCACCACCGACATGGGCGAGTTGATGTTAGACGGGCTGACATTGCTTCTGCAACAAGCTGCATTACAGGACTTCCTGTGAGAAATGACATGCAGGGTAGATAGGGATTCCCTCTATGCCAGTCCTTTCACCGAGCTAAATACAACTGTCAGCAAAAAAAGTTGTGGACTGGCTCCGTATCATCCCTGGCCACATTCACCTGTCCACGTGTTAGTGGTTAGGCGGTCCTTCCCAGTAAGTGCACTGGGGAGGGCATGGGTAATGTTGTGGGACCCATTCTTGTGGAAGGCGGAGGTGATACCGGGAAATATAGTTGCGGCTGGGGACCAAGTAAGGACACCTGGCCGCCGCCGGCATGAGTTTATGAAAAGCTTCCGCCTCCACGAGCCTAAAAGGCCACATTTCAAGTGCAAGCAGCTGTCAAAAATTTGGCAGTATAGTATTGCAGCCTGTGGGTGGGTGGCTGGCTGCCTGCTTACTTGCGCTTGCATTCCAAGGAATGGGGTAGGGACTACTGAACGCTGCAGTGGGACAAGGACGTGGACGGTGATTGTTGCAAGTCTGCAACGACAGGTTCATGGCGGGAGGCATCTTCGCATTTGCCAAGGATCACTTATGATGGGCACACTTTTAGGCAGTGACCTGGGAGTCAGAGATGCATCCAGAGGTCTTCCCCGTGCTGTTCCCATGACTTTTCAGCACTATACAGTATGCATGTGTCTGATGATGTGTCACACATCACATGGCCAGATAAGGTTGCATAATGTTAAAATGAAATTTCATGGTGAATGCATTTGTCACGGTTGAAAGCAATGCAAAAGTGCAAAAACGCATCAAAAACGCTATTTGTGAACATAGCCCAAGGTGTGGAGGAGTATGTTTGTTTTTGGTTATTTATTTTGCTTTATATACTTTGTACATGTCATGGAAAGGATGTTCCTTAACATATTTCCGAGGAAAATAAATTTTGGTTTTGCTTTGGTATGTTTGATTGTGAGTCCGTAAAAGTGGCGTAATAACTCTTACAACGTTGTTGACAGAAGTGACCTGGGAGTCAGAAATGCTTCCAGCTGTCTTCCCCATGCTATCTACATGTTATTTGAGCACTGTTCCTATCGATTTGGGCAATTTTTAGGCCCCCTGCAGACCGCAGTGGGGGAGCCGCCTGAAAAATTGGGCTCGTTGCTCAGGTCGAGCACCCGAGTATTCCAATTTGCTCGACCCGACCAACGAGTACCTGAGCATTTTAGTGCTCGCTCATCACTAGTCCACGTCACTTCCGGTTCCGGTTGGCGCGGTCCGGGCGTGTGTACCACGCTGGAACACACACACCATTAGGTATGATATCCACTACCCACCAATGATATTAAGGCAATGTAAAGGGTTCTCTTGAATGTTTACCTCGCTCTTAATTGATGGCTTCATCCCACACTCTCTGTGATTGGCCAGAGGGACATATATATATAACATTACCCCTGCTCTTTTCTATTATACACTCCTTGATAAAGCCATCTGACGAAATGGCGTTGGATGTGGTGGGGCCTAGCTATATGGTATTTATATGATATTTATTGCTTCCTATGTATTTACTTGATCACATATAATCCATTTAATTTAGCACTCTAATTTATTTATATACACTGTGATTTAATTTATTTATACTTTTGAGTTGCTGTTATATCTATTTATTGCACCATGCACACATAGTTTGGATTTGCCATTTATATTTTTTTTTCTATTGACCTATGCCCCACAGCAAATGAACTATTGGGTATTTATTATATATCCCTGAGTCTGTTTTTTCCTGTAATCATGTCTGTTTATCTATATATGTATGTATTTTTAATATGAATTTATTAAAATGAATATTTTTTTAAAAAGGATTATGTGGTTGTTCATTGTTTATCTGAGTGGGTCTTCTATTTAATATTATTGAATAACCCATTATAAATATATTATACTATTTCTAGATAGCTGTGTTATCATTCGGTGGTGTTGAGAAGTCTGGCCCAATCCAGCCCTTGTTAATTTTTATAAGAGTCAGCCTGTCAGCATTTTCAGTTGACAGGTGGATGTGCTTATCAATTATAATTCCAACAGCGGCACTAAAAACCCGCTCTGATAAAACACTAGAGGCAGGGCAGGCCAGGACCTCCAAGGCGTAGAGAGCCAGTTCATTTCACGTGTCCAGCTTGGATACCAATAATTTCTAAGGTAAAGAGGAATCACGGAGGACATTGGTACGGTCGGCAAGATACTCCCTCAACATCTTCCCAAACTTTGCACTCCTTGTGAGAGTACCCCGTGGCTCAGGGCCTGTGCGATGGGAGGGGCTGAGAATACTCTCCCAGAACTTTGACAGTGTTCTCCTGCCTCTACTGGGTTGGAGTTGTGTCTCTTTTGGCTGTACTCCTTGGTTGTCCAACAAACTGTGACCTCTGCCGCCAGCGATTTCAGATGGGAATTTTTTTAATAGTTCTGCAACAAGGGCCTTCTGGTACTGCCCCGTTTTTTTAGACCTGTCCACCTCAGCAATAAGAGATATAAAGTTCTCCTTGTAGCGTGGGTCTAGAAGTGTCACCAATCAATAATGACTGCACCCAAAATTTTGAGAACGAGAGGGTCATGGGAAAGGCAGCGTAACAAACTCAGACATGAGTGACAGACTGCTAACAGAAAAGACTTCCGTGTCCTCACCAAGATGATGACTGACCATGCTTTCCTCCTCTTCCCTCTTCCTCCTCAATGTCCTCAGGCCATCCACACTGAACAGACAGTATGACAGTTGTGCAGGTAGTACCGTCTATAGCGCATGAAACTAGCTCCTGTTCCTGTACATGTGTGAGCTCATCTCGCCTCAGAGCCACCACCAGGTTCTGGCCATTGTCACACACGACCACGCCTGGCTGTAGGTTCAGTGGTGTCAGCCACAGATCTGCCTGCTCTTTCAGAGCTGTGCTTAACTCTTCAGCATTGTGTGGTTTGTCACCTAAGCATTTTAGCATCATCACAGCCTGTTGCCGCTTGGCCGAGGCCGTGCTGCAGTGCTTCCAGCTTGTGACTCATGTGGTCATTTCGCAGATGAAAGCTGAAGAGGAGGAAGAGGTGCAGGAGCTGTAGACTGTGGGGGCAACCCTGATTGACCTAGGGCCCGCAATCCTTGGCATGGGAAGGATTTGTTCCATCCCAGAGTCCAACGGGGTCCCGGCTTCCACTATGTTAACCCAGTGTGCCGTCAGCGATATGTACCGTCCCTGCCCACAAGTACTAGTCCACGTGTCCGTGGTTAGGTGGACTTTCCCTTTAACTGCATTGTTGAGAGCACGGCTTATGTTGTGGGACATATGCTTGTGTAATGCAGGGACGGCACACCGGAAGAAATAGTGGCGGCTGGGGACCGAGTACCGAGGGATGGCCACCGCCATCAAGTTGTGGAATGCTTCCATCTCCACGAGCCTAAAAGGCAACATTTTGAGCGCAAGCAGTCACGAAATGTGGGAATTTAGTAGTGTGGCCTGTGGGTATTTGGCTGCATA
Organism: Phyllobates terribilis; assembly: GCF_046119375.1. NCBI lineage: Eukaryota > Metazoa > Chordata > Amphibia > Anura > Dendrobatidae > Phyllobates > Phyllobates terribilis. Next base: position 549,385,716 of record NW_027362761.1, read on the forward strand.
TTTGCTCTTGCGTTCCAATAACTGGGGTATGGACAACTATAAGCTGCACTGGGACAAGGACGTGCTTGCTGATGATGCTAGTTTAGAGTGTGCAACGAAAAGTGCAGAGCAGGAGGCATCTTCGCATGCACTATGGCAGGGGATTGGCTGGCATGCACAACAGCGGAAGAAGCAGTGGTGTCACCCGCAGACACTGTTCTTGAACCCTGGGTTTCGGCCCACAAAGTCAGGTGATTTGCTGCCCTGTGCTGATCATACTGGTGGTGGTCAAGATGCTAGTTTTGCTACCCCTGCTGATGCTGGCCTGGCAGGTGGTACAAATGGCCTTTTTGGGGTTATCAGCAGAGTCTTCAAAAAACAACCAGACTCGGGAAAACCTAGCAGTTTTACTGGCAACTTACGTCGTGTTGGTGTTACAGGGAATGATTGCCTGCCTTCTGTCTGCGGCCACCACACTAATTCTTCCCGCCTGTTGGGGTGCTCCGCCTCCCTCCCTCTGTATGCTGCTGTTCTCACTCTGCATGTCCTCCTGCCGGGTTGGGTCAGTTACTATATCATCCACCACCTCGTTTTCCACTTCCGCACCCTGGTCCTCCTCCTGACTTTTTGGCAATTGTGTCTCATCATCGTCCACCTCTTGTGACACTTTCCTACCGTCGCCTTCATATGACCGTGGCTGCTCAAATATTTGGGCATCGCTACATGCGATCTCCTCTTACCCCACTTCAAGTGGACCAGGCGAGAGGCCCGAATCTATAAATGGAAAAGTGAACAGTTCTTCGGAGTGTCCAAGTGTGGGATCACTTGTCTCTGGTCACTTAGCATGGTGGGTGGAAGAAGGATCAGAGAGAGGAATATGTGGTCCAGACTCAAGGCTACTAAGACTTGACCATGTGAAAGACAGGGTGGTGGTGGAATCTTTGTGACTGGAAGCATTATCTGCTATCCAACCAATAACCTTTTCACACTGCTCTGTGTTTAATAGTGGTGTTCTGCGGTCCCCTATTAATTGGGACAGGAAGATCGAGCAAGAAGATGTGGGTGTTTGTTGTGGCACAATTTCAGCTTGCCCACGGCCTTGGCCTCTGCATGCACCATCACCATCACCATCACGTCCAGATCCCTGTCCCTTGCCACGTGCCTTGCCCAATTTAAATGGAGGGCAATATCTTCCATGCTCACTACAAATGGCTGAATTTGGAGCAAACTTATATGTGATCCGTGCGACGGACAAACCACAGTTTTAAATAGCTGGCCTCTAGGTAACTATTTTTAACAGCGTCGACCTCGTGTCAATAAGTTCACTGACACACTGCAACAAAATTTCAATGGAGGCCAGAAATAGCAAGATTTTCAGTGTAATTATATGTGATCCATGTGACGGACAAACCACAGTTTTAAATAACTGGATTTTTAGCGCTGTAATATGGAAATTACCTGTCTGTATTCTGCAGTGCCAGCAAGCAAATGTCACAAAAAAACGGTGTTCGCTGGATTGCTTTTTAAGCAAATAATCAGGATTAAAATAAAAAAAATAAATATCCCTGGCCCCTTATACCTGGGCCTAGTTCTACAAATATCTGTAAAAGCAACAGCAGACAGAACTGGAATGGACCCTTTTGCTAAGTGCACTGCAGTCTGCTATATAACCTGCCTGTCTGCCTAGCACTGATATCTCTGCAGCTGGATTAGTCCTTAGAAGGACTGTTAGTTGAGATGGATATGTGTCTCTAATATAGACTGGTATACCTACACTAGCTAGAAACAAGCAAGTCTCTCTCTAGCTCAGCAGGACCTCTCCCTACACTGTCTGATTCCAAAGTGACTGTGACGAGCATGGCGGCGCCAGGTCTGATATAGACCTGATGACACTGTGCGGCCAGTCCATCACTGTAATGTCACAACCAACATGGCTGCGGCATTACAGGGTGTGGCAGACAATCCTGCATGTTGATTAGTGTTGAGCCACCCCCGTAGTGTTCGAGTTCAGTTCGGTTCGTCGAACACCCGTGTGTTCGCCGAACTGTTCGTCGAACTGTTCTTCGAACACCTTCGAACACCGTTAAAACCAATGGCAGGCAAACAAAAACACATAGAAACACATAGAAAACACCTTCAAAGGTGTCCAAAAGCTGACAAACTGCTCAGAGAACATAACTAACACATGGAAAAGTGACAAGTACATATAGTCATGCGAAAATAAAAGAGGTGGAGGAGTAAAAGGAGGGGGAGACACAGATATAGGCATGTCATGCCCTTCTAAAATCCAAAAAGTGAGAAGCCGACACGGCCAGTCCGCTCCTGCCCGTGCCACCTCCGTGTCGCCGGGTTTGTGCCAGAGCCGCGGTGAACCCTGATGGCCAGCCCCCCTCTCCCAATACTGGTGCCTGTCCGCTGGTGGGTCGAACGAGCCCCCCTGTGGTGGAGGCAGCTCTAAGCTTTTTAATTTAAATTGTCTCTCTAATTTGAATGAATACACTTTAAATCCATTTACAAGGATCTATTGGAGGGCAAGTCTCATGCCAGCAGCCGCGTAATTCCAGCTCCAGTAGCGTCCACTAAAGCTGCTGCAGTCAAAAAGCTTTTATAAGGATCGAGCTCGGCTGTCCACCGCAAGGCATCCTACTGCCAGTCCCAGCCCCTATGCCTTGGGGTGCCTCCTGATGCTCTTCACTGAGTATCCCGTGGTCCCGAAGCATTTCCTTTGAAAAAATGAAGTGTCCAAACTACAGGTGGTGTAGCTTGCTTAACAGCCGGGATAATCCGCTGACTAGCAGACCCTGCTACTAGGCACAAAGTATTTCCTGGGCAAGATGCAGTTAAAAATTTGTAATTAGATACTCTCGTTGGATGCTGAGAAAGCATTCCATAGAGTCTCCTGGCACGCCATATATGATTCTCTTAAAAAGCTTGGGGTAGGGGTCTAGGGGACCCTTTTATAGCCAAAATCACGGCCCTGTATCGCAATACGTCACCTAGGCTGAAGATAAATGGAACTGTAGCACCCTGAGGGCTCGGTTGCTACAGAGGTATTGCACCTCACCCAGAGGTGTGATATCTCACTCTCAGGTAAGGATGTAGTGTGGATCAGGACCCGACACCTGCATGCATTACACCACATTGCCGTGGGGCAGGGCGATCAATATGCCCCTGAGATGGGCACGACAGTCCCTGTCCCTGGCTGGAGTGGGGGGAGGGAACACTGAGGAAGGGGAACCCTGTAGTGCAGGAGAAGGGAGGAAGCAGTTCCTGGGTGCATTGAGAAGGGAGTATAAAAGGTGGGCACCATCTTAGTTCAGTGCAGAGAAGTCTGAACAGAAGTGGCAGGGAGCAGGGGCTCTGCATGAGCTCTGCTTCGGAGGCGGGCCTAGTAACAGAGGCCCAGGCCTGGAAGAGGGAGAAGGAAGGAAGAGGAGCGGAGAAGGCTCCAGGAACGAGGAACGAAGGGATCTCAGGGGTGCGGACAGGCGAGTCGCCACCGCACGCCAGAATCCACCTGCGTGGAGGGGTCAGGCCAAAGGGGGAGACCGGTCCCCGAAAGTAGTGGAGGCAGGAAACGACCCTCAGCTAGAAACAGGAGGCTGTGACATTTTATGTGGCGCAGCCCCTCGCTACACCCGCTAGGAAGGCACCACATAGGGTTAGGGAAACTGGCGCCAAGTTTATCAAGAGGAGGCCCGAGGCAGCCGGACAGAAGGGTTGGTAAGAAAGGCCAGACAAAGGACACACAAAGGGGGTCCTGTGAAGCACTCCAAAGTTATCTGGGAGTTGTCTGAGCCCCTCACCTGGTGAGCACAGTACGACGTGGGCAGCCGTTACCTGCAGACGTGGTCTGGATAATAAGAACTGTGAGTAAAGGCCCTGGACTGCATCACTGACTCCGTGTCATTACTGCTGCTGCCCTGCACCATCACCCCCATCCTCCGCATACACTGCCCTGAGGCTATACTCCTCCCGTGGGGAGTTATGCTACGCTCTGCTGCACCCACAACACCAGCCTCAGCGGTCTGCCCTGGAGCGGCGGTTCACTCTGACCGCAATCCACGGGTGGCGTAGTCGGACATTTAAACATCAAAACCACATAAATAGTTCCGCCACTGGTTTGACCGCCCTGAGCCACGGAACCGGGTTGCCGCCAAGGAGACTACAACCACCAGCATCCACCAAAAAGGGTCCGGCTCCGGGTGTCCCAAGGCCCAGGGGGCGCGTCAGAACATTTTCATCACCTTTCACAATCACCAATGGGACAAGGCAGGGATGTTCTCTGTCCCCTCTCTTATACATCCTAGTGACGGAGCACCTGCTCTCATCAATTCGCCATAACCCCAATATTAGGTGGATTGAGGTGGGAGGCACCGAGTACAAGTGCTCTCTATTTGCTGATGATGTCCTAGTATATATCACTCAATCACATATATCCATCCATGCTGTTATGGCTGAAATAGATCACTTTGTTACATGGTCAAATTTTAAAATCAATGCAGCGAAGTCTGAGGCCCTCGATGTCTCCCTCCCCAAATCCATATAGGATTCCATCCAGTCCAACTTTCCCTTTGCCTGGCCCTCACAGGGTATCAAATACTTAGGAATTCCTATTCATAGAGACCTCTCCCATCTATGTTATCTTAATTTTGGGCCCTTTATTGAACAACTCCATACAGACCACGGTTGGCAAGTTAGAACTGTAAGATTCACTACGTGAACCACTGGTGTTTTGTGGAAAAGCACATGTACACTGTGTTCCAAATTATTATGCAAAAAGTGTTTAGGAGTGATAAGGGAAGAATTTGTTTGTTTGTCAGTTAAACTCATTGATGGTGATGTGTGTCAGGGCTCTTTATATCACTGTAAGCAATTGCAGACACCAGTGCTAATTAGTTTGGCAGGTGTGTCCAATGAAAGGCAAGACTACTTAAGAAGGCTCTCTCACATTATTTAGCAGCCTACATTTTCTGCCAAAATGGGAAAGAAAAAGGATGTGTCGGCTGCTGAGAAGCAACAAATTGTGGAGTGTTTAGGTCAAGGCATGACTACAATCAACATTGTGCGATGATCAGGATGAAGTGTATTGGCAATCAAGAAGTATGTAGCTGATTCACAGTACACACGTGTGCGTGCTGATAAGGGCAAATTGAGGACTCTTTCCTACAGGCAATTACGTCAGGTTGAAAGAGCAGCGGCAAAAAAGCCTTGTCATAGCAGCAGACAAGTTTTTGAAGCTGCTTGTGCCTCCAACGTCGCCCGAACAACAAGATGCAGGGTCCTTCAGAGGTTTGCAGCTGTGCATACGCCATCCTGTCGACCTCCTCTATCCACTTCACACAAGCAGAAACGGCTCCAGTGGGCCAAACATTACATGAAGACTGATTTCAAAACTGTTTTGTTCACGGATGAGTGCCGTGCAGCGCTCGATGGTCCAGATGGATGGAGTGGAGGATGGCTGGCTGATGGACACCCCACGCAAACACGGCTACAGCGCCAACAAGGAGGAGGTGGAGTAATGTTTTGGGCTGGAATCATGGGGAGAGAGATTGTCGGCCCCTTTAGGATCCCTGAAGGCGCTAAAGATGAACTCCATAATGTATGTGGATTTTCTCAAACAGCACTTCCTGCCATGGTTCAAGAAGAAGAACCGTGTATTTCACAGCAAGATCATTTTTCTGCATGATAATGCACCATCTCATGCTGCACATAAAACATCTGCATCTCTGGCTGATATGGGCATAAAAGGGGACAAACTTATGGTGTGACCCCCATGCTCCCCTGACCTCTACCCCATTCAGAACCTTTGGAGCATCATTAAAAGGAGTGTCTATGATGGCGGGAGGCAGTTCACATCTAAGCAACAGCTCTGGGAGGGTATTCTGTCCTCATGCAAAACAATTGAAGCAGAAACCATCCAAAACCTGACAAATTCAATGGACGAGAGAGTTCAGAAGCTCCTTTCGAACAAGGGGTCCTATGTGAAAATGTAACATCACCTAGAATAAAGTTTTGAGTTGAAAACTGTTTGATTTCAGTTTCTAACAACCTGCTAATGCTTATAATTTCAAAAATGACCATTTTTTTGGTCTTTATTAAAATGAAAAGGTTGATCGAAAAGTTTGGGGGATCTAAGAGTGTGGCAACCCAGTAGTCATGATTACTTCGAATTCTGACAATATGAGGGTCATGCTGCAGGTAGTGCAGCAAGAAGGCACTTATGTGTATTGCGCATCTCGGAGCCCCAAAATTATTTTCCGGGCTAGATGCAGCTAAAAATTATTTTTAATTTTAAATCTGGTGGAGCTTATTATAGATGGCCTAATAGGATCAGTGCTGCACACTGCTACAAAGCCCAAATTATTTTCCAGTCAAGATACAGATAAACATGATTAGTAATTTGAAAGCTTAAAACGGTTGGTAGGGTGATTTTAAACAATCATCAAGCTTTTACTCTCCCCAGGATGACACAGGGGTAGAAAAGTCGTTTCGGATCCATGATTTGTTCATCTTTATGAATGTGAGTCTGTCTACATTATCAGTGGAGAGCCGCGTGCGCTTATCTGTCAGCACACCACCAGCAGCGCTGAACACACGTTCAGACAGAACGCTGGCTGCGGGGCATGACAAGATCTCCAAGGCGTAAGTGGCTAGCTCCGGCCATTTATCCAGATTGGAAGCCCAAAAAGAGCAAGGGTCCAGTGACACAGTCGTGGCTTCAATGTTTACTTGGAGATACTCCTGTACCATCGTCTCTAGGCGTTGACTATGTGTCAGACTTCTTGTCTCCTGTGGCCTTGCAAAGGATGGGCTAAAAAAGTGGTGAAATGATTCTGCAAAATTGATGTTACCACCAGATACTGTGGTTCTGTTACGGTTTGAGTGCTGAACACTTGACGGTCCCACGGTTGGCAAGTTGGAACTGTGAGATTCACTACGTGCACCACTGGTATTTTGTGGAAAAGCACATGTAAGATTCTGCAACAGTCTCTGCTGATACTCCTGCATGCGTGCATCCCTTTCTATGGCAGGAATAATTTCTGCAAATTTACTTTTGTACCGGGGATCTAACAGTGTGGCAACCCAGTAGTCAGGATTATTTCTAATTCTCACAATTCGAGGGTCATGTTGCAGGTAGTGCAGCAAGAAGACACTCATGTGTGTTGCGCATCCAGGAGCACCAAGTCCCTGTTGTGTTGGTGGCGAGGTAACAATCATGCTTCCTTCCTCTGTCCTCTCCCCCCAACCTCGCACAACAGAAATGTGATCAAGGTCTCCCTCATCTGATGAGTCTTCCATCAGTTCGTCCTCCACTTCTTCCTGGGCTCCTGCACCTTCCTCACTAGTTTGGCTGCTACCATGCGCCCTGGTAAAACCATCTCCCCCACCCTCACATGCCTGCCGCCTTGGTGCTGCCGACCGTCTGGACCTTGCAGATGTTAGCCCTTCCGCATACAACTCCTCCTCCTCTACTTCCTCCACCTCCTCTTGTGCCACCACCTGACTCCGAATTCTGTTTAACATGTGCTCCAGCATGTAAATCACCGGAATAGTCATGCTGATAATGGCATCGTCAGCACTAAACATCTTCGTCGCCATTTCAAAACTGTGCAGAAGGGTGCATAGGTCCCTGATCTGAGACCACTCCTCCAGCGTGATTTGCCCCACCTCTGAATCTCGTTGGCCCAGGCTATACGTCAGAACGTATTGCACCAGGGCTTGTCGGTGCTGCCACAGTCGCTGCAACATGTGCAGAGTTGAATTCCACCGGGTAGGCACATCGCATTTTAGCCGGTGAAGTGGCAGGCCCAACGACTTCTGTAGAGATGTAAGTCGCTGAGCTGCGGGATGCGAACGGCGGAAGTGAGCACACAGCGACCGTGCCATCTGCAGAAGGCCATCTAGTCTGGGATAGTGGGCTAAAAATTGCTGGACAACCAGGTTCAACACGTGAGCCATACAAGGCACGTGTGTGACATTGCCCCGGCGAAGGGCCGCACCCAGGTTTGAAGCATTGTCGCACACGGCCTTCCCTGGTTTCAGGTCCAGTGGAGACAACCATTCATGAAATTGGTTCTCCAGAGCTGACCACAACTCCTCAGCTGTGTGACTCACATTTCCCAGACATTTCAATGTAAAAACCGCCTGATGACGTTGAGCCCTACTGCCAGCATAGTAAGGAGGTGTGCAGGATCGCTTCTGCGCAGTTAGAAAGCTTGTGGCATGACCAGACAGGCTTTGGGTGCAGGTGGAAGACCGAGAGGAGGTTGAGGAGGCAGAAGCAGTGGAGGAACTTTGACATAAAGAGGATTGACGCACAACTCGTGGGGATGGCAAGACTTGGACAGCAGCCCCTTGTCCTGCTGTCACCATAGTTACCCAGTGCCCAGTCAGCGACATGTAACGCCCCTGTCCATGCCTACTCGTCCAAGTGTCTGTGGTGAAATGCACCCTGTCACACACAGAGTTTCTCAAAGAAGCGGTGATGTTGTGTGCGACATGCTGGTGGAGCGCAGGCACACCTTTCTTTGAGAAGTAGTGCCAACTGGGCATCTGGTACTGGGGCACTGCGACGGACATAAGGTCTCGAAAATCCTCTGTGTCCACCAGGCGGAAAGGCAGCATTTCTGTAGCCAAGAGCTTGCAGATGGTGAAAGTCAACCTCTTAGCTTTCTCATGGCTAAGAGGAAATGGTCTTTTACTTGTCCACATCTGAGGGACCGAGGGCTGGCTATTGTGCTTAGACGGGGTTGATAAGGGTGTCCCCGGCAAACTGCCGGTCTGTGAGGAAGATGCAGGCGGACATGTTAGGTTGCCTTGATCCAAAGGTGGTGCTATCGATGTCGGACAGCGCTCAACACCAGCTGCTGTTACCACCTCCAAAGAAAATGATGACCTGCCAATCACGCTGGCTGTTGCGGGTAAAGAGGTGGCAGGTCTGCGCCCCAAAACAGGTGTGACTGCTGTCCCCCCAGTCACAGAGGATGAAGAGGCCGCGGATGCACAAGATATGGCAGACGGTGGTTGGCCCGGCCGGCTAGGCCGCATTGTAGCACACTGAGCTTCCCACTGCAACTTATGCTTCATGTCCATGTGCCGGTTCATGCATGAAGTACTCAAACTATGTATTTTTTGGCCTCTACTTAGCTTTTGCTGACAAATGTTACAGATAACACGAGTTGGGTCATCTTTATCGATCTGAAAAAATGCCCAGGCTATGCAAGGCTTAGCACCCATGCGACCTGAAGAGCCACCACGACTTGTGGTGAGAGGCAGAGTTGTGTTTGAGGATGCAGTTGTTGACGTGCTTCCAGTACTATGTCTCTGTCCAGGAAGGCGCAACCTGACCTCGTCGTCACTAGCGTCTTCCTCCACCTCCTCTGCTGACCTCATCTCTTGGCTGACTGTGGGTTGACAGTAAGTGGGATCTCCAACCTCATCATCATCACCCTGTGTGTTATCACACCCGTCGTCCTCAGAGCCAACCTGTTCCTGCCCTGACAAAAAACTAAAGTTGTCGCTCCAATCAGGTATTTGAGTCTTATCATCGTCTTCCTCATTGTCTCCACCAACAGGAGTTACAGTTTGGGAATGAGGGTCTACATTATGGTCAGAACCTTCTGCGTCTGGTCCTGGATCCGACTCATAAAGATTCTGGGCATCAGTGCAGATCATTTCCTCGTCTGGATTCACAGAAGCGCTGGAGTCGACCTCTGATTCCCAGGCTATAGTATGAGTAAACAGCTCTGCAGACTCAACCATCTGTTCTACCTCATACTCAGACGGGCAGCTGGAGATTTGGGAGCTGTGAGGAAGCAAGTGCGATTTGGGTGACACCTTTGAGGACTGGAGTATTTGTGATGTTGAAGTTGATGTGGAGGAGAGCCCACTTAAAGGAGCACTTGATATCCGTTGAAGCACCTGCTGTTTTTGTGCCTCATCTGGAATTTGTAGCGATTGGCGTGGCCGTAAGAAAGGGATCTTATCACATTGTCCGCTAAAAGAAGTAGACATTTTAGTTTGGCTGGAAGATGGTCTTTCTTCTGCAGATGTTACTGTTGCTTTAACACCTACCCACGGACACAACGTTTTTTCCCCTTCCCAACACGCCTATTCCCCTTTCCACCAGCAGCAGGCCTTTTTCCACTCATTTTGGTGGTTAACTAATTCACAACTCTGGAGTTGTTTGCACAAAAAAACAATGGATGGTAACCGAGCAGAGCTGAGTGGCCAAACTGTGGTATTAGGCCAAAACTATTGGCTGGGTTATATGCAGAAAAAAATATATTCAGTTTGCAACCTGATGGAGGTCAGTATAGATGGACTAATACAACAAGTCCCACACACAGCTAGAAGCCCAAATATTTTTTCAGAGGTACTGTAGATGCAGATAAAAATTAGTTTTAATTTGCAACCTGATGGAGGTCAGTATAGATGGACTAATAGAGAAAGTCCGACACACTGCTAGAAGGCCAAATATTTTTTCAGAGCTAGATGCAGAAAAAAATTATATTCAGTTTGCAACCTGATGGAGGTCAGTATAGATGGATTAATAGAACAAGACCCACACACAGCTAGAAGCCCAATATTTTTTCAGAGGTAGATGCAGAAAAAAATATATTCAGTTTGCAACCTGATGGAGGTCAGTATAGATGGACTAATACAACAAGTCCCACACACAGCTAGAAGCCCAATATTTTTTCAGAGGTAGATGAAGAAAAAAATATATTCAGTTTGCAACCTGATGGAGGTCAGTATAGATGGACTAATACAACAAGTCCCACACACAGCTAGAAGCCCAAATATTTTTTCAGAGGTACTGTAGATGCAGATAAAAATTAGTTTTAATTTGCAACCTGATGGAGGTCAGTATAGATGGACTAATAGAGAAAGTCCGACACACTGCTAGAAGGCCAAATATTTTTTCAGAGCTAGATGCAGAAAAAAATTATATTCAGTTTGCAACCTAATGGAGGTCAGTATAGATGGATTAATAGAACAAGACCCACACACAGCTAGAAGCCCAATATTTTTTCAGAGGTAGATGCAGAAAAAAATATATTCAGTTTGCAACCTGATGGAGGTCAGTATAGATGGACTAATACAACAAGTCCCACACACAGCTAGAAGCCCAAATATTTTTTCAGAGGTACTGTAGATGCAGATAAAAATTAGTTTTAATTTGCAACCTGATGGAGGTCAGTATAGATGGACTAATAGAGAAAGTCTGACACACTGCTAGAAGGCCAAATATTTTTTCAGAGCTAGATGCAGAAAAAAATTATATTCAGTTTGCAACCTGATGGAGGTCAGTATAGATGGATTAATAGAACAAGACCCACACACAGCTAGAAGCCCAATATTTTTTCAGAGGTAGATGCAGAAAAAAATATATTCAGTTTGCAACCTGATGGAGGTCAGTATAGATGGACTAATACAACAAGTCCCACACACAGCTAGAAGCCCAAATATTTTTTCAGAGGTACTGTAGATGCAGATAAAAATTAGTTTTAATTTGCAACCTGATGGAGGTCAGTATAGATGGACTAATAGAGAAAGTCCGACACACTGCTAGAAGGCCAAATATTTTTTCAGAGCTAGATGCAGAAAAAAATTATATTCAGTTTGCAACCTGATGGAGGTCAGTATAGATGGATTAATAGAACAAGACCCACACACAGCTAGAAGCCCAATATTTTTTCAGAGGTAGATGCAGAAAAAAATATATTCAGTTTGCAACCTGATGGAGGTCAGTATAGATGGACTAATACAACAAGTCCCACACACAGCTAGAAGCCCAATATTTTTTCAGAGGTAGATGAAGAAAAAAATATATTCAGTTTGCAACCTGATGGAGGTCAGTATAGATGGACTAATACAACAAGTCCCACACACAGCTAGAAGCCCAAATATTTTTTCAGAGGTACTGTAGATGCAGATAAAAATTAGTTTTAATTTGCAACCTGATGGAGGTCAGTATAGATGGACTAATAGAGAAAGTCCGACACACTGCTAGAAGGCCAAATATTTTTTCAGAGCTAGATGCAGAAAAAAATTATATTCAGTTTGCAACCTGATGGAGGTCAGTATAGATGGATTAATAGAACAAGACCCACACACAGCTAGAAGCCCAATATTTTTTCAGAGGTAGATGCAGAAAAAAATATATTCAGTTTGCAACCTGATGGAGGTCAGTATAGATGGACTAATACAACAAGTCCCACACACAGCTAGAAGCCCAATATTTTTTCAGAGGTAGATGCAGAAAAAAATATATTCAGTTCGCAACCTGATGGAGGTCAGTATAGATGGACTAATACAACAAGTCCCACACACAGCTAGAAGCCCAAATATTTTTTCAGAGGTACTGTAGATGCAGATAAAAATTAGTTTTAATTTGCAACCTGATGGAGGTCAGTATAGATGGACTAATAGAGAAAGTCTGACACACTGCTAGAAGGCCAAATATTTTTTCAGAGCTAGATGCAGAAAAAAATTATATTCAGTTTGCAACCTGATGGAGGTCAGTATAGATGGATTAATAGAACAAGACCCACACACAGCTAGAAGCCCAATATTTTTTCAGAGGTAGATGCAGAAAAAAATATATTCAGTTTGCAACCTGATGGAGGTCAGTATAGATGGACTAATACAACAAGTCCCACACACAGCTAGAAGCCCAAATATTTTTTCAGAGGTACTGTAGATGCAGATAAAAATTAGTTTTAATTTGCAACCTGATGGAGGTCAGTATAGATGGACTAATAGAGAAAGTCCGCCAACTGCTAGAAGGCCAAATATTTTTTCAGAGCTAGATGCAGAAAAAAATTATATTCAGTTTGCAACCTGATGGAGGTCAGTATAGATGGATTAATAGAACAAGACCCACACACAGCTAGAAGCCCAATATTTTTTCAGAGGTAGATGCAGAAAAAAATATATTCAGTTTGCAACCTGATGGAGGTCAGTATAGATGGACTAATACAACAAGTCCCACACACAGCTAGAAGCCCAAATATTTTTTCAGAGGTACTGTAGATGCAGATAAAAATTATTTTTAATTTGCAACCTGATGGAGGTCAGTATAGATGGATTAATAGAACAAGACCCACACACAGCTAGGAGCCCAATATTTTTTCAGAGGTAGATGCAGAAAAAAATATATTCAGTTTGCAACCTGATGGAGGTCAGTATAGATGGACTAATACAACAAGTCCCACACACAGCTAGAAGCCCAATATTTTTTCAGAGGTAGATGAAGAAAAAAATATATTCAGTTTGCAACCTGATGGAGGTCAGTATAGATGGACTAATACAACAAGTCCCACACACAGCTAGAAGCCCAAATATTTTTTCAGAGGTACTGTAGATGCAGATAAAAATTAGTTTTAATTTGCAACCTGATGGAGGTCAGTATAGATGGACTAATAGAGAAAGTCCGACACACTGCTAGAAGGCCAAATATTTTTTCAGAGCTAGATGCAGAAAAAAATTTTATTCAGTTTGCAACCTGATGGAGGTCAGTATAGATGGATTAATAGAACAAGACCCACACACAGCTAGAAGCCCAATATTTTTTCAGAGGTAGATGCAGAAAAAAATATATTCAGTTTGCAACCTGATGGAGGTCAGTATAGATGGACTAATACAACAAGTCCCACACACAGCTAGAAGCCCAATATTTTTTCAGAGGTAGATGCAGAAAAAAATATATTCAGTTTGCAACCTGATGGAGGTCAGTATAGATGGACTAATACAACAAGTCCCACACACAGCTAGAAGCCCAAATATTTTTTCAGAGGTACTGTAGATGCAGATAAAAATTAGTTTTAATTTGCAACCTGATGGAGGTCAGTATAGATGGACTAATAGAGAAAGTCTGACACACTGCTAGAAGGCCAAATATTTTTTCAGAGCTAGATGCAGAAAAAAATTATATTCAGTTTGCAACCTGATGGAGGTCAGTATAGATGGATTAATAGAACAAGACCCACACACAGCTAGAAGCCCAATATTTTTTCAGAGGTAGATGCAGAAAAAAATATATTCAGTTTGCAACCTGATGGAGGTCAGTATAGATGGACTAATACAACAAGTCCCACACACAGCTAGAAGCCCAAATATTTTTTAAGAGGTACTGTAGATGCAGATAAAAATTAGTTTTAATTTGCAACCTGATGGAGGTCAGTATAGATGGACTAATAGAGAAAGTCCGCCAACTGCTAGAAGGCCAAATATTTTTTCAGAGCTAGATGCAGAAAAAAATTATATTCAGTTTGCAACCTGATGGAGGTCAGTATAGATGGATTAATAGAACAAGACCCACACACAGCTAGAAGCCCAATATTTTTTCAGAGGTAGATGCAGAAAAAAATATATTCAGTTTGCAACCTGATGGAGGTCAGTATAGATGGACTAATACAACAAGTCCCACACACAGCTAGAAGCCCAAATATTTTTTCAGAGGTACTGTAGATGCAGATAAAAATTAGTTTTAATTTGCAACCTGATGGAGGTCAGTATAGATGGACTAATAGAGAAAGTCCGACACACTGCTAGAAGGCCAAATATTTTTTCAGAGCTAGATGCAGAAAAAAATTATATTCAGTTTGCAACCTGATGGAGGTCAGTATAGATGGATTAATAGAACAAGACCCACACACAGCTAGAAGCCCAATATTTTTTCAGAGGTAGATGCAGAAAAAAATATATTCAGTTTGCAACCTGATGGAGGTCAGTATAGATGGACTAATACAACAAGTCCCACACACAGCTAGAAGCCCAAATATTTTTTCAGAGGTACTGTAGATGCAGATAAAAATTATTTTTAATTTGCAACCTGATGGAGGTCAGTATAGATGGATTAATAGAACAAGACCCACACACAGCTAGGAGCCCAATATTTTTTCAGAGGTAGATGCAGAAAAAAATATATTCAGTTTGCAACCTGATGGAGGTCAGTATAGATGGACTAATACAACAAGTCCCACACACAGCTAGAAGCCCAATATTTTTTCAGAGGTAGATGAAGAAAAAAATATATTCAGTTTGCAACCTGATGGAGGTCAGTATAGATGGACTAATACAACAAGTCCCACACACAGCTAGAAGCCCAAATATTTTTTCAGAGGTACTGTAGATGCAGATAAAAATTAGTTTTAATTTGCAACCTGATGGAGGTCAGTATAGATGGACTAATAGAGAAAGTCCGACACACTGCTAGAAGGCCAAATATTTTTTCAGAGCTAGATGCAGAAAAAAATTATATTCAGTTTGCAACCTGATGGAGGTCAGTATAGATGGATTAATAGAACAAGACCCACACACAGCTAGAAGCCCAATATTTTTTCAGAGGTAGATGCAGAAAAAAATATATTCAGTTTGCAACCTGATGGAGGTCAGTATAGATGGACTAATACAACAAGTCCCACACACAGCTAGAAGCCCAATATTTTTTCAGAGGTAGATGCAGAAAAAAATATATTCAGTTTGCAACCTGATGGAGGTCAGTATAGATGGACTAATACAACAAGTCCCACACACAGCTAGAAGCCCAAATATTTTTTCAGAGGTACTGTAGATGCAGATAAAAATTAGTTTTAATTTGCAACCTGATGGAGGTCAGTATAGATGGACTAATAGAGAAAGTCTGACACACTGCTAGAAGGCCAAATATTTTTTCAGAGCTAGATGCAGAAAAAAATTATATTCAGTTTGCAACCTGATGGAGGTCAGTATAGATGGATTAATAGAACAAGACCCACACACAGCTAGAAGCCCAATATTTTTTCAGAGGTAGATGCAGAAAAAAATATATTCAGTTTGCAACCTGATGGAGGTCAGTATAGATGGACTAATACAACAAGTCCCACACACAGCTAGAAGCCCAAATATTTTTTAAGAGGTACTGTAGATGCAGATAAAAATTAGTTTTAATTTGCAACCTGATGGAGGTCAGTATAGATGGACTAATAGAGAAAGTCCGCCAACTGCTAGAAGGCCAAATATTTTTTCAGAGCTAGATGCAGAAAAAAATTATATTCAGTTTGCAACCTGATGGAGGTCAGTATAGATGGATTAATAGAACAAGA
This sequence comes from Phyllobates terribilis, assembly GCF_046119375.1. NCBI lineage: Eukaryota > Metazoa > Chordata > Amphibia > Anura > Dendrobatidae > Phyllobates > Phyllobates terribilis. Next base: position 549,401,789 of record NW_027362761.1, read on the forward strand.
CCCACACACAGCTAGAAGCCCAATATTTTTTCAGAGGTAGATGCAGAAAAAAATATATTCAGTTTGCAACCTGATGGAGGTCAGTATAGATGGACTAATACAACAAGTCCCACACACAGCTAGAAGCCCAAATATTTTTTCAGAGGTACTGTAGATGCAGATAAAAATTAGTTTTAATTTGCAACCTGATGGAGGTCAGTATAGATGGACTAATAGAGAAAGTCCGACACACTGCTAGAAGGCCAAATATTTTTTCAGAGCTAGATGCAGAAAAAAATTATATTCAGTTTGCAACCTGATGGAGGTCAGTATAGATGGACTAATACAACAAGTCCCACACACAGCTAGAAGCCCAAATATTTTTTCAGAGGTACTGTAGATGCAGATAAAAATTAGTTTTAATTTGCAACCTGATGGAGGTCAGTATAGATGGACTAATAGAGAAAGTCCGACACACTGCTAGAAGGCCAAATATTTTTTCAGAGCTAGATGCAGAAAAAAATTATATTCAGTTTGCAACCTGATGGAGGTCAGTATAGATGGATTAATAGAACAAGACCCACACACAGCTAGAAGCCCAATATTTTTTCAGAGGTAGATGCAGAAAAAAATATATTCAGTTTGCAACCTGATGGAGGTCAGTATAGATGGACTAATACAACAAGTCCCACACACAGCTAGAAGCCCAAATATTTTTTCAGAGGTACTGTTGATGCAGATAAAAATTAGTTTTAATTTGCAACCTGATGGAGGTCAGTATAGAAGGACTAATAGAATGATGCTATGCCCAAAAGATTTTACTTCACTAGGTGCAGTAAAAAAATTGGTATTCTATACACAGGTGGTATATCTTGCAACACAGATAGGCTACTCCACTGACTAACACACTCTGCAATAGGCCAAAAAGGATTAGCTTTGCTAGATTCAGCCAAATGCTGTGAAAAAAACTTGCACAGCACTGGCACAGACCTGCCTGGCAAAAACTGATAGGAACTGATGTAACCTAGTCCTGAAAAGGACTCCAATTACAATTAGTCTTTACTCCCACAACCTATCTATTTAAGAGCACAGACCTCCCTGATAAAAGTCGTAGGAAATGCTGTAACCTAGTCCTTAAAAGGACTGCAATCACAACTATTCCCTACTACCAAGCTATCTGTATATTTGTGCGAAAATTGGCTTGAAATTAACAAGGTATAGCGCACACAGCAACAGCGGTGCCGTCTAACACGCAGCTGCAGCAGTGAGAAAATGGTGGCGACGGGGAAAATGGCTTGGTCTTATAGGGCAAGGACATGTGACATACACTGCCAATGACACATGCCCTTGCTTGTGTGAAAAAAAGCACTTCGCTCCGTGTGTGCGCTGCTGATAGGCTGACAGATTGCACCTCCCCACTGCAAATGCGGGAAAGAGAAAAAAAAATGGAGATCTTCATTGTTCCTGCAGAGATCCATCCCCTGCCCCTCCCCCCACCCCGCTGTACACTCAAACTGCGTATTAACATTAATTTTCATCATTACTAAGAAAAAATCCAGTTATGATTTTGGTGCACGAACAGTTATCGAACATAACCTCGAACAGCCGAATTTTTATCAAATTGTTCGTGTTCGCCGAACGGCTCGAACACCGCCCAAAACAGCTCGAATTTGAGATTGGCGAACAGTTCGAGTAGAACAACGCTCATCTCTAATGTTGATTGGCGCACTAAAGAGTGCCAAATATGCAGGGAGGGGACCCGAGCTCCCGCTGAGCAACCCCGGAAATGTTCAGCGAGCGCCAAGCATCTCGAGCAGTGAGATGCTCAAGCGAATACCGAGCAGTAGCGAGCATGCTTACTCATCGATATTGATCATAAGTTCAGTCATTTTGGCTTCTTTCAATTACTGCAGGTTTCCAAAGATGCAGAATGACTAAAAGAACTGACATGATCATTCTACAGTCGACTTCCGCTTTTAAAATGCTCAATAGTTTATTCAACTTTAAAGAGAATCTGTCACGCCCTGACCTACAGGTGATAGAAAGGAAAATCTATACCTACCTGTATGCCTCATATTAGAGGTCTTGTTGCTGTGAAATTGCTTTTTAATCATTGAAGTTTCAGATACTTGCGAGCCCGGGGCTGGGAAGAATTCCCCGCCTACTGTGGTAATTACAATTTGTGATGTGCAGTCGCCGCGGCCAGATCCCACGACTGCGTACTTCACTTTTTACCGAAGTAAAAATTTATTTATTTTATTTATTTATTTAATTTATTTCATGAATTTCCTGAAATAATTAAAAAAAAAATACGTGGGGCTTCGCCCTATTTTTGTGTCCAGCCAGGTACAACTAGGCAGCTGGGGGCTGGAATCCGCAGCGCAGGGAGGCCCAAGATTTCTGGGCCCCACCCCCCCTGCAGCAAATTGCAGTCCGCAGCCACCCCGGAAAATGGCGCATTCATAGAAGCGCCATCTTCTGGCGCTGTACCCAACTCATCCAGGGCCCTGGTGCGGTGGCTCACTGGGTAATAAAGGGGTTAGGGCCAGCTTGGCATTATCAGCTGGCCCTAAGCCCGAAATTCATGGGGTCACGCCAATATTAGACTTGACCGCCATAAATTTCTAGTAAAGTATTTAAAAAAAAACACAACACCCAGAAAAAAGTCCTTTAATTGAAATAAAGACACAATTCTTTATTGTTCTAAATTAAACCATACCTACCATCACGCCCATTCCAGCTGAAGCCAACGATCTCCTGCAATAAAAGAAAAATAATAAAGCAACATCATCCTTAACTTTCGATGGTTCCCAGGACAGCTCCAGCTCTGCTACGTCGAGATGACAGGCTGGACCGCAGCAGAAAGCTGCCATCCAGCCTATTATCCCACAGACACTGAGAAGCGCAGGCATGCTTGCGCTCTGCAGTGTCAGGCTGTGACGGCATCCAGATGAGCCGAGGTCATGTCCAATGAACTCAGCTCACCTCATGCATGTCACTGACAGCGTGGGAGAATTCTCCTGCGCTCAGTGCTTCTGCAGGAAAATTCTCTCACGCTTACCGCATGCGCAGGAGAATTCTCCCACGCTGTCAGTGATGTGCATGAGGTGAGCTGAGTTCATTGTCGGCTCATCTGGATGCCGTCACAGCCAGACACTGAGGAGCGCAAGCATGGATGCGCCATTTCTGGGGCGGCTGACGGCTGGTGTTTCTAGCCTGGGAGAGGGCCAATATTCATGGCACCCTTCCTGGGCTATTAATATCAGCCCCCAGCTGTCTGCCTTGCCTTTGCTAGCTATTAAAATAGGGGGGACCCCACGTCATTTTTTTGGGGGTCCCCCATTTTAATAGCTAGTAAAGGCTAGGTATTCAGCTGGGGGCTGATATTAGTAGCCTGGAAAGCTCCGTGGGTATTACCCCCTTCCCAGGATTCAAACATCTGCCCCAGCTGTCTGCTTAACCTCCGCTAGAGATTATAATTATGGGGAACCCCACGCCAATTTTTTTTTTTAATAAATCCTTTATTTTAACACTAAATGACAAGTACAGTAACCAACACTGTCACTGTACTTCTTATATATGTGAAAGACATGTTTCTATCTATCTAATCTATGTGTGATGCTCTATCTTTCTGTTCTAAATTGTCGGGTACCTCTGCTGAATTGCCGGCCGGCTTTTTTAAAGAGACGGTGCATGAAAACACTATTATTTTTTTAAATAAATCCTTTACACTAAATGACAAGTACAGTAAGCAACACTGTCACTGTACTTATTATATATGTGACTGACATGTTTCTATCTATCTAATCTATGTGTGAAGCTCTATTCTTTCTGTTCTAAATTGTCGGGTACCGATATATGCCGCTGATGAATTGCCGGCTTTTCATGTTTCACTGTGAGCACTGTTCCCATCGATTTGGGCAACCACTGTAATGCCACAACCACCATGGCTGTGGCATTAACGTCTTAAAAAAATATTAATTCCTGCTATTCCATTTAATTGTAATGTAAGGGAGATAATGTAAGCAGGAAAATTCTCTCACGCTGGGATGGCATTCTGATGACAGTCTGGATCGCAGCTGAGCGCTGCCATCCAGCTTGTCATCCTTCAGAGACACTGCAGAGCGCAGGCATTATGTGAACTTCCGATTCCGGTATTCGATATTCTTAAAGTATCGGAACTCAGTATCGGAACTCCGATACCGCGAATATCGGCCGATACCCGATATTTCAGTATCGGAATGCTCAACACTAATGTTCAGTAAATGCACTCAATACTTGGTCGGGGCTCCTTTTGCATCAATTACTACATCAATACGGCGTGGCAAGGAGGCGATCATCCTGTGGCACTGCTGAGGTGTTGTGGAAGCCCAAGTTACTTTGATAGCAGCCTTCAGCTCGTCTGCATTGTTGTGTCTGGTGTCTCTCATCTTCCTCTTGTCAATACCCCAAAGATTCTCTATGGGGTTAAGGTCAAGCAAGTTTGCTGGTCAATCAAGCACAGTGATACTGTTATTTTTTCAACCAGGTATTGGTACTTTTGGCAGTGTGGACAGGTGCCAAGTCCTGCTGGAGAATGAAATTTTCATCTCCATAAAGCTTGTCGGCAGAGGGAAGCATGAAGTGCTCTGAAATTTCCTGGTTAGACGGCTGCGCTGACTTTGGTCTTGATAAAACCCAGTGGACCTACACCAGCAGATGACATGGCTCCCCAAACCATCACTGATTGTGGATCTTCACACTAAACCTCAAGCAGCTTGGATTGTGTGCCTCTTCAATCTTCCTCCAGACTCTGGGACCTTAATTTCCAAATAAAAATTGGAACTCTGGGAGCTTGTGGAGTGTCAATGACTGCCTTATGAACATCTATCAAGTCAGCAATCTTCCCCATGATTGTGGAGCCTACTGAAACGGACTAAGGGACCTTTTTAAATGCTTAGGAAGCCTTTGCAGCTGTTTTTTGTTAATTATTTTAATTTATTGAGATAATTTTTGTGTTTAAATTGGCTGTAAGCCATAATCATCAACATTAACATAAATAAACACTTGAAATAGATCACTCTGTTTGTAATGACTCTATATAATATATGAGTTTCACTTTTGTATTGAAGAACTGAAATAAATTAACTTTTTGAAGATATTCTAATTTAGGGAGATGCACCTGTATATTGTTGTGTCTGGCCAGGTACAAATAGGCAGCTGGGGATTGGGGGCAGCCCGTTCCTGGATGCTGTACCTGGCTGGCATACAAAAATATAGGGAAGCCCTTTTTTTTATTCTTTCATTAATTTCATGAAATAATAAAAATAAAAAAGTGGTGCTTCGCCCTATTTTTGTGTCCAGCCAGGTGCAACTAGGCAGCTGGGGGCTGGAATCCGCAGCACAGGGAGGCCCAAGCTTTCTGGGTCCCCCCGCTGTGAATTGCAGTCCACAGCCACCCCAGAAAATGGCGCGTTCATAGAAGTGCCATCTTCTGGCGCTGTACTCAACTCATCCAGGGCCTTGGTGCGGTGGCTCACTGGGTAATAAAGGGGTTAGGGCCAGCTTTGTATTATCAGCTGGCTCTAGGCCCGAAATTCATGGGGTCACGCCAATATTAGACATGACCGTCATGAATTTCTAGTGAAGTATTAAAAAAAACACAACACAGAAAAAAATTATTTTATTAGAAAAATAAACAACACTTATAATCTCCAACTTTATTAAAAAAATAATCTTCTGTTCGATTCGACGTAGTCCAATGGAGTCTTCTTCTTTAGCTCAGCTACATCTCTGGTAGAGATTCTCTAACAGAGATGTAGCTTAGCTGTGCGGCCGTGGGAAAGTTCATGTGATTTCATGCTGTCAACAAGAACTCACATGAACCCTCTGAGGGCACGGCGGCTACTTCAAATGAACAGCTGAACAGCATCAGCTGATAACTCAGCTGTTCATTTGAAATAGCCGGCGGGAAAAAGTGGTAGAGCAGATCACCTTGCTCTGTCAGCGGTGACTTGCTCATGACAGCCGCTGTCCCGTGGGCAGTGGAGCTGGGGCACACAGAGCTGTGTACGGCGCTGTGCTCCTTGCTCTCCCTGGCGGTGTATGCACAGCTCAGTCTGCTGTGATCTGTTCACTGCCGGCTTCTGCCTGCAGCAGCAGCCAGAGCTGTACATACTCCGCCAGGAAGAGCAGGGAGCACAGCGCTGTACACAGCCCTGTATGCCCCAGTTCCACTGCCCACGGGACAGCCGTTGTCATGATCAAGTATACTCGCCTCGCAATAATTGAACCTCCAGCCCAGCATTAGCCAATCACAGTAATGCTGCAGCCTTCTTGGTTGTGGCATTGCTATCATTGGCTGGCCGCCCAGCATCATACATGAGTCATACATGACTCATAGGCTCTAAGCCTTGCCCCCACCATTTTGTGCACATTGCATGAAGAACACAGCTAGTGTAGGGAGAGTGTGAGTGGCTGCTAGGGAGAGTTAGAGTCATGAAAAAACAGAAAAAAAGCTATATTTAACCCAAAAGCTCTTCTCAGAGCTACCAGGAGGAGTATTGTTGTAGTTAGGGACTGTAGTGCAGGGAGACAGGCAGAATGTAGCGTTACAGTTCCACATAGTACCTCAATAGCAGAGCTGACTCAGCTCTTCTCAGAGCTGAAAGTATAAGCTTAGGGACTAGTTTGTGTTCCCAGATAATTTTGGGGTCACATTTACCCGTCCAGGCACAAGTTTTTGGGCCATTGCAGTGGTGTTTTTAAAAGAAATAGCACACAGGGTACCTCAGTTCTGACACGCAGCCAGCACCTCTGTCCAGGGTGGTGACTGGTTTTGCGTAATCTCTGTCAATTTTTTGTGGGCCATTGCGTTGCAGTTCTAACAAATAGCACGCACGGTATCTCAGGTCTGACACGCAGCCTGCACCTCTGTCCAGGGTGGTGACGGGTTTTCCGTAATCTTGCCTGTAACCTTTGGCCAATTTTTGTGTGCAGTTGTGTTGCTGTTTGTTAAACTCCAAGCATTAGTAGCCTGTAGTGTTATCCTTCCACAAAACAGTAACTGCTACTTGTTTGTCAATATCTGCATCTAAACATCTGCAACCATGTCACAAAAACCACAAAATCCGAAAAAGACTGTTGCGAAGCGACGTGGGCGTGGGCTTGTCAGTCGTGCCCAACAAGGCACTGAGTCTGAGAGACAGAGGAAGATTGATGCATCTATGTTCCTGTCTAAATTTCCCGGTCTGGAACGTAAACATGTCTTGAAACCGGAAGAGCAAGACCAGATAATGTCTTGGATGGCTGATAAGACCTCAACGAATTGTTCTAGCAGCACCCAATCTTCCTTGAACACACAGTCTCCTGTTGAAAGAAAGAACGCTGGGTCATCCAATCCTCAACCTCTTCCTATTTCCTCACCCCATCAGCAGTCACAGGAAACATTTGACCCCAAGCTTGGCCACTCTGAGGATTTGTTTGGTACATATGATCCTTTGGTTGACTCTGGGCTCTCAGCCTGCAAAATTGACGACGAAAGTGAGGATGTATTCTCGGTTCATTGCCAAATGTTTGAAAAACCAAGGCCCGAAGAAAGCCACTTTCAGCCATTTCATATACCGCCTGAGGAGGTGGAGGCTGATGATGATGAGACACAGTTGTCATCTGGCCAGCCGACTATATCAACCCAGAATTAGGATGAAATAGACGACGAGGTGGTTGATGATGAGACCACTGATCCAACCTGGAATGTTGGCATGCATAGCCAGCACAGTAGTACAGAGGAAGAAAGTGGATATGTAGCAACTACAAAGGCACCAAGGGCTACTGGTTTGAGCAGAGTGCTAAGTGTGTCAACTCTTGCCCCAAATCAAGCATTCAGCCGCTGTCTGGAAATTTATTTCGGATACTCCTTCTGAACCAAATGTTGTAATCTGTAGCATCTACTATACAAAGCTAAGCAGAGGCCAGGGCAAAGGCAACCAGAGCACCACGAGTATGCGGAAACACATGGCAGCTAAGCACACTACTCAGTGGGCGGAGCAGCAGGGTACAAAATCTGTGTCTTCGGGTCAAAACACTGCCATGTTACCTGTGATCCGTCCTTCCCAATCTGCTGGCCAGGAAGCAGGTGCTGCTCATACTTACTGCTCACAAGCTACGGTTGTAGAGAGACAGGATACAAGTCCATCCACTTGTTTGTCATAGCCAACCGTCCAGTTGTCCATGCCTCAGATCTATGAAAGTAAGCAGAAATACCAAGCTTCGCACCCACTAGCACAAATACTTAACGCGCACATTGCCAAGTTGCTAGCCATGGAGATGTTGCCGTTTAGGCTTGTGGGGACATAGTCTTTCTGTGATCTGTTGGCTCTGGCTGCCCCACGATACTCTGTTCCCAGCCGGCACTATTTTTGACGGTGTGTTGTCCCCGCGTTACACCAGCACGTCTTAAGCAATCTAAAGCGTGCTCTCACCAATGACCTAACCGGGAAGATCCACCTAACAACGGACACCTGGACAAGTAGCTGTGGACAGCGACGATACATCTGTCACAGCACACTGGCTCAACCTGGTGGAGAGTGGGACAACTTCTCAAAGTGAACCATCACATATACTACGCACGCCATGAATAGCGGGGCCAACATCATTAAGGGTGTCTGCCTCATCGTATACAGTACAGACCAAAAGTTTGGACACACCTCATTTAAAGATTTTTCTGTATTTTCATGACTTTGAAAATTGTACATTCACACTGAAGACTACCTCTTGAAGCTCATCAAGAGAATGCCAAGAGTGTGCAAAGCAGTAATCAAAGCAAAAGGTGGCTACTTTGAAGAACCTAGAATATAAGACATATTTTCAGTTGCTTCACACTTTTTTGTTAAGTATATAATTCCACATGTGTTAATTCATAGTTTTGATGCCTTCAGTGTGAATGTACAATTTTCATAGTCATGAAAATACAGAAAAATCTTTAAATGAGAAGGTGTGTCCAAACTTTTGGTCTCCACTGTACGTCCAGTCCACACTCTTCCTCCTCCGCTTCCTCATCCAATGCTGAATTACCCTCAACATCACGCCCAAATTTGGAGCTTTGCAGCAGCGCATCAGCAAGGTGACAACACACTCTGCTCAAGCTGATCTCTTTAGGTCAAACACCACACACTGCAGCAGAGCTCTGGAAAGGTATAATGCAACAGACAGATCATTGGCTCTCCCCACTGCAACTCCAACCCGGTTTGGTCATCAGCGTTAATGGGCGTAACCTTGTGGCGGCTTTAAAGCTTGGGAAGCTGGTACACGTGCCATGCTTGGCCCACGTGCTGAACCTAGTGGTGCAGAAATTTCTCAAAACCTACCCGGACTTGACATACCTACTTGACAAGGTGCGCCGGATTTGCGCCCATTTCAGACATTCATCAACAGCTGTTGCCAGTCTTGCAGTGCTTCAAATGTAATTTAATTTGCCCAACCACATACTCATTTGTGACCTGCCCACAAGCTGGAACTCAACATATGATATGTTAGCAAGGATTAGTGAGCAGCAGAGGGCACAAGCAGAATACCAGCTTAAACATGCCAGTCAGACTGAGACTCAGCCAAGACACATAACAACTGTCGAGTGGGTGTGGATCGCTGACATTTGTGAGGTGCTTGATAACTTTGAGTACTGCACCAAGCTTGTGAGCGGAGATCAGTCTATTATCAGTGTAACGATCCCTATGCTATGTCTGCTGAAAGAATCGCTGCAGAATCTAAAAATGGAATCTTTGAGTCCTCAGAAGCTGGGTATGGAGCAAGATTTCACACTCGCTGATCTTAGCCAGCCCAGCCAATGTCATCAGCCAACATTGGGGGATGAAGATGATGAGGAAGACGAGAAGGGAGATGACTTCTTTTTCTGTGGTACCAAGGGGAACCCTCATGCTACCGAGGGTACTCCCAACCCCAGCTATATGTCTGTCCAGCATGGGTGGGCTGGAGAGGAGGAGGAGGAGAGTCAGTGTGAGGCCACGATGGATATTGTTCCTCCTTCTGGGGACACAGAACATTTGAGACTTTGCAGCTTGGCACACATGGCACAATTCATGTCTAACTGTCTGCCCCAAGACTCTCGTGTAATCAACAATTTGAACAGCAAACTATACTGGTTGGCCACCTTTCTGGACGCACGGTACAAGGGCAAATTTCCTTCGCTACTGTTGCAGTCACCTTGCAATTGAATACTTCAAGAGGGCTGTTGTCGAAAATTTGATGACAAGATCATCCTCAGACACCGCTGTTAGCAGAGGTACCAGCTCTTTGCAACAGCAGTCATTCATGGGGAGAGACATGCCCAGCATGTCAAAAAGAGGTGGGGGGAAGATGTCCACAAACTGGGCCATCTTCAATAAACCTTCTCATCAGCAAGGGCCTGGTGGTCCGGTAACCATGTCAAGGAGAGAGAAATTGAACAACATGGTCAACGAGTATGTAAGTGACCATACCTGCATCCTTACTGACGCTTCTGTTCCGTTTAATTACTGGGTATCCAACCTTCATAGTTGGACAGAGCTCTTTTTATATGCCTTGGAGGTGCTGGCCTGCCCTGCCGCTAGTGTGATGTCAGAGCGTGTTTTCAGTGCTGCTGGGGCAATCATCACCAATACACGGACACGGCTGACTACAGAGAATGCAGACAGCCCTCCAGAAGACATGATCCAAAGCTAAAGTCACGCAAAATGTTCTTTTATGCTACAGGTGTTCACGTCCATCCCTTTCCATACAAAAATAATTTCCTTAATCTTACACGAGTACCCTACTCCTGCTTCTGCCACATGTTCCTCATGGTCAAAACCATTGAAACACTGTTCCATTAATTTATATTTCCCATCGGAGGCACTTGTGATGGGACCTCCTTACTTCATCAACCATGATATAGCCCCTTGGGCTAATTTTTTGAGGCACCATGCCTATGCCTGCACATTGGGCAGTAGAAATACTGTGCTAGAAGTCCTTGCTTCATGATTGTCTGGCCTATGAGACCGGCTTCCTTCATCAACCATCAGACAGCCCCTTGGGCTAATGTTTTGAGGCACCATGCTTATGCCTGCACATTGGGCAGTGGAAGTACTGTTGTAGAAGTCCTAGCTTCATGATTGTCTGGCCCATGAGGCCTGCTTCCTTCATCAACCATCAGACAGCCCCTTGGGCTAATTTTTTGAAGCAACATGCCTATGCCTGCACATTGTGCAGTGGCAGTAGAACAACAAGGACAGTAAAACAATTTTTATAATTGTGAAGCCCTACTACTGATGATGATGGGTGGCTTCTTCCTGCGTTAATCATCACACAACCCCTCGGGCAGTTAGCTATCCTTAAGCCACTTACACACTGAGCTGTCAGAAGATCGCCTCGATCATCACTTGCTCCTACGTCACTTATGATATCTCGTACATGAAATACGAGTCAAGGTCTGCCGGAAATGAATAACAGTACTTCAAACAGTGTTTGTACACTCGTGCAGCCCCTGACCAGGTGCCCCCATGTTATATACATTTACAACATGCAATTTTGAAACTTTTACAAATTACGGCTGCGCACACACGCTGCCTTTTTTTTATGTATGCAAATTTTTCTGCACTGTCCACAGAGACAGTGAAGAAAGATATTTTGTTGTTAAAAAAAAGTTTCCCTGACGTTATTTATTGACTTCGCTATTCGATGTGATGAAGATACAAGTGAGCCCTATTTTTTTAAAATTTTCACAAAAATTTGACATGGGCTTCGCCATATTTTTGTATTTCAGCGAGGTACAGCAGGCAGGTACGGGCTGCCCCTGACCCCCAGCTGCTTAAATGTACATGGCTGAAAGCAAAAATATCAGGAAGCCCTTTTTTTTAATTATGAATTTCATGAAAATGGCGTGTTCATAGAAGCGCCATCTTCTGGCGCTGTATCCAGCTCATCCAGGGACCTGGTGCGGTGGCTCACTGGGTAATAAAAGTGTTAGGGCCAGCTTTGTATTATCCGCTGGCCCTAAGCCCGAAATTCATGGGGTCAAAAATGTTATGTTACAAATAAAACAAAAAAACACTTAGAGACTCCATCTTTATTTAAAAAATTATCTTCAGTCCGACGTAGTCCAATGGAGTCTTCTTCTTTAGCTCAGCTACATCTCTGGTAGAGAAAGTTGATGTGAGTTCATGCAGTAAAGCATGAACTCACATGAACCCTCTGAGGGCACCGCGGCTACTTCAAATGAACAGCTGATCAGCATCAGCTGATATCTCATGATATGGGCACATCAATAAGTCAGAAAGTGTAACTCACCTAAGAGTGTGTTCAATGGGTCTGTAGGAGCAAAAAGGTCAGTGATTAGAGGTGAGAGAAATAAGTAAATGGCAATTTTTAGAATCAATGAATCCAGTCAATTTCTCGGTTCAAGCCTTTAGGGGATAGTGTCTGGAGTGTGTGGATCCAGTAGGACTCTCGCTGTTTCAGTAATTTAATATGGTTGCCACCCCTCCTTGGTCTTGCCACATGTTCAATTACTTGGAAGCGGAGTTGGGCCACTGTGTGCCTAGCTCTGGTAAAGTGGTCGGGTAATGGGAGCCAATTTTTGCCGCAGCGGATGGTAGACTTGTGGCTCGCTATGCGATCTTTAATATGTTGTGTGGTTTCCCCTACGTATAGAAGACCACATGGGCATTTGATGATGTAGACCACAAAATTCGAATCACATGTGAAAAAGCCTCTGATGGGGTAGCTTTTCCCTATCCTCGGGTGCGTGATGGTATCAGACTTGATGATGTTGGAACATGCTGCACAATTGATGCAAGGGAAAGTACCGTGATGACGGGTACTGAGTAGGCGTTGGGAGGCAGTTGTGCGGGAAGATCCTATGTCAGCCCTAATAATCCTATCTCTGATGTTAGGGGCCCGCTTGACGCACATAAGTGCAGGATTGGTAAATGCGGGGATTTCTGGATAGGCTCTAGATAGGAGAGGCCAGTGCTTCCTAATAATGGCTTGGACTTTAGGTATTAGTGGATGGAAGGTATGTACAAATGGTATTCTCTCAGGGCTAGTGGTAGTCAGCTGGGGTGGTTTGGGTTCTAATGCTCGGTCTGTCTCTTGTCGTAGGAGTTGGGTGGGGTAGTCACGTTCTCTGAATTTAGTCGCCATTTCCTGTAGACGTCGAGAGAGTGTGTCCGGGTTGGATATGATTCGAGTCACCCTGTGGAATTGGGAACGTGGAAGGCTGTTTTTTGTCGATTTGGTGTGGCAGCTTGAGTAATGTAGGAGGCTGTTACAGTCGGTGGGTTTCGAAAAGATGTTGGTTATTAGTTTATTATTGTCATCACGGATGACTACGGTGTCAAGGAAAGAAATTTGGTTGTAATCATGGGTAATTGTGAACTGTAGTTCAGGTCTGATTGAGTTGATATGTGTGAAAAAGGAATCAAGTGTTTCTGGTGGGCCCTGCCATATGAGAAAGATGTCGTCTATATATCGATGGTAAGTGGTGCAGTACTGTTTGAATAGCTCATTGGGGTATATGAAGTCTTCCTCAAACCTGTGCATATAGGTGTTGGCATAAGCTGGAGCTACATTGGAGCCCATTGCGGTGCCCCGTCTTTGTATATAGAAGTCATCGCCGAACAGGAAGTGGTTTTGATGTAGGACTAAGGACAGTATTTCCAAGCAGAATTGGATAGAGAGGGGGGAAAGGTCAGATTCGGAAAGAAGATGTGCTGAAGCTTCAAGGCCTAGTTCATGGGTTATGGAAGTATACAAACTGTTGACATCCAGTGTAACCAGTTGACTGGTCGGGGAAAGGCATGGGGTTTTTTTGATGATGTCCAGAAAGGCGTTAGTGTCAAGTAAAAAAGCTCTAGTTTTCTTCACAAGTGGTGTTAGAATTTTCTCAAGATAAATCGCTAGAGGGGAAAGGATAGAATCGGTAGAGGCTACTATCGGTCGTCGCGGAGGATTGCTCAGTGATTTGTGTATCTTGGGGAGTATGTAGAACACTGGGGTTATTGGGTGGGAGTTGGTTAGGAATGTAGCGTTTTTTTGGTCAATTGTCATACAATCAAGATATCTGGTAAGAATCGCTTGAATTTTAGAGTGAATGTTATGGGTGGGGTCATGAGTGATACGATCGTAGGTTGTAGTGTCCGCCAGTTGGCGATTAACCTCGTCTATGTAATTCGTCCGGTCCATGATGACCGTCACACCCCCCTTGTCTGCTGGTTTAATCACAATGTTTTTGTTATCACTCAGACTCTTGAGGACCCTTTTCTCCTCATTTGATAAGTTTTGATGTGTGGGAAAGAAACCTAACTGTTGCTGATGTAGCAGGCTTCTAATGTCCCTTGTGATGAGGGCAATAGTTGTCTCAGTTGCGAGGTTGGTGTGTGGGGGATTGAATGTACTGTGTGTGCGTAACCCCAGATTAACTATTGAAAGCTCCGTTACAGTATCACCCCCAGGTGGAGGTGCTCTGCATATGGAGGTCTCTTTTGACAGTCCAAAGTGAGTCTTCAATCGTAGGGATCGATAGAAGCGTTGCAAGTCCTTCTCCAACTGGAATGAGTCCCAGTTTGGTGTCGGACAGAAGGATAAACCTTTCTGTAAGACTGCCAGTTCAGTGGGGGAGAGGGTGTAGCTGGAGATGTTCTTTACCAGGTTCGATGTCTTACCTGGGAGCGGGTCGTCATTCTTTCGTTTCCGCGATCTCCTTGTGGGTCTGGGTGTTGGCGTCCTCCTTTTTTGTTTTTCCATAAGAAACTCGACTCTTGTCGACCGGTGGAGGAATTGCTTCCTGAGCTGAAGGAGTTGTAGTTGCGATGGCCAGCTTGGTAGCGGCGGGTGGGGGGACCGGAGGAGGCGTTCCATCTGTAGATCCGATTACTGCTGTAGTCCTCTTGGTCTCTCTGGAATTTCTGGAGTTTACGTTCCTGTAGAGTTTTTTGGTAGTCCGAAAGAATCTTATCAGTCCTGTTTTTCAACGTCGTCCACTCGGTTGAGGACAAGTTGGCGGTGAGTTGGGTCTCGATGGCGGTGATAGTTTTCTGACTTTCTTTGATGGCTCTCTGTAAGAAATCCACTGTGAGTATAATTATATCAAGAGAACACTTATTTAATATCTTTTTAAATTTTTCACAGTATTGTTCGTTGTCTGAAAAAAGAGTGGGTCGGAGATTACTCCTGAGACCCCTAGGGATCTTTCCCTGTCTGTGATATTCGGCTAGAGTTACAGCATGTAGGTCATAGGAGACGAAACGTCGTCTCTCTTTCTCGTAATCCTTGCTTCTTATCTCCTCTGAGGGAGTCTTAAGGAATTCACATGAGGTAGTTACTGATGACAGTATATTGTGGCTGGTGGTCTCGTCGTAGGCGAAAGTATCGCTTGACATCTGGAAGACCGGTGCAACGCTGAAGACCAGGTAATTTATAGAATAAATAATTAGCGTGCACTCTTGTCATAAGAAGAGAGGTGCTGATGAAGAGACACGAGGTGTCCAATACATATATTAAATTATATCATCGCACACTCATGAATTCTGATGCAGTGTTCATTTATTAACATTTGGCATAATATCAAACCGATCAAACGTGATTTGCGACAGTGATTGGCGACAGAGACGTTTCGGCCTTATCCAGGCCTTATTCATTGAGTCGCACTACTAAAAGAGAGGAAATACGGTGTTAGGAGTAGGGATATAGGAAATCACATTGATTAAACAGAAAGTCCATAATATACACTATTGAAGGACGAGAGGGTGGAAGGGGTGGAGGGGAGGGGGGGGAGGGAAAAAGGGAATGAGGGGGAGAGGGGAGAGAGAGATAGAAGCAAAGGGAGGCAGAATAAAATCACAATTATACATATGTACATTATATACAGTGGAATCATCAAGTAACATAAAGTATACTGTGGGGTTAACTTAAGTGGGTTCAGATGAAGGTATATGCCATAAGAAATAGAATAAAAATCTTTAAATGGTGCTGTACTAGTAAGAAATGCATGTTAAGCGCCTGGAAAATCAAACAGGGTTTTTTAGAGAAAACAGACCACTACCTTTAATGTCTCTTGGTTCACAGCCTAAAGGAGACTTTCATGCTGGTGTGACGTGAAGTCTCTACGTCTTGATACAGTGCTGGCGTCCCTGTTGTGGCTGTTTCATATAGTAGAGAGGAGCGGTGTGGCCTTTTCCCTATATTGTTATTCATAAAGTGTGCGGGACTGGAGTAGGGAGAATGTCCCAATTAGTAGGAGAGGTGGAAGAAGAGGGAAAGGGGAGGGCTCCTGGGAGCTGGGTACCTTGTTCCTGTTGGCTTCCGTTTCTGGCTGTGGTGCAGGAGTCCCAGATATGGCTCGTTGTTGCAGGGGAGGAGGAGGGCGGCGTGACCGCCTCCCAGCGCTGTGGAATGTGCACTGGGAGTCCTCATTTAAGTATGTGCGCGCTGAGCGCTAGGGCGGAAGTGCGTCACAAAAGGGGGCAGGGAACGGGAAGTGACCTCGCGCTAGTGGAAAACACACTTATGTGTGTTTTGGTTGCTATGGTGCGCTGTATACACTGATAGCTGGTTGGCTAATGCACATGCAGAGCGTGTACACTTCACAGCATATCGTGTCATGCCAGTAAAGGAGCATACCTCGCTGCTAGGGGTAAAAATACTCCAGTAAATCATCCATGAGGACTATATGATCCACAGAAATTGTGGTAGTGGAACAGGGTTAAGGTGACTAAACCTCATTCTTAAAGAAAGGAAATCTATGTGCACAAATTGTCCTGGATCCCTTAATACACTGTATGTAGTCATGGGTAGTACAGATAGTAATGTACTTGTAGTAATGTTGTCTATTTAGGGGGGGGCAAATGATAAGAGAAATATCATGGCATATACATGGGCACATCAAAAAGTCAGATAGGATAACTTTTAGTCGTGTAATCTTTAGGGGGAGGCAACTGGTAAGAGGGATATCATGGCATGTATAAGGGCACATCAATAGGTCAGAAAGGATCACTTTTAGTGGCAAAAGATAAGAGGGATCTCATGATATGGGCACATCAATAAGTCAGAAAGGGTAACTCACCTAAGAGTGTGTTCAATGGGTCTGTAGGAGCAAAAAGGTCAGTGATTAGAGGTGAGAGAAATAAGTAAATGGCAATTTTTAGAATCAATGAATCCAGTCAATTTCTCGGTTCAAGCCTTTAGGGGATAGTGTCTGGAGTGTGTGGATCCAGTAGGACTCCCGCTGTTTCAGTAATTTAATATGGTTGCCACCCCTCCTTGGTCTTGCCACATGTTCAATTACTTGGAAGCGGAGTTGGGTCACTGTGTGCCTAGCTCTGGTAAAGTGGTCGGGTAATGGGAGCCAATTTTTGCCGCAGCGGATGGTAGACTTGTGGCTCGCTATGCGATCTTTAATATGTTGTGTGGTTTCCCCTACGTATAGAAGACCACATGGGCATTTGATGATGTAGACCACAAAATTTGAATCACATGTGAAAAAGCCTCTGATGGGGTAGCTTTTCCCTGTCCTCGGGTGCGTGATGGTATCAGACTTGATGATGTTGGAACATGCTGCACAATTGAGGCAAGGGAAAGTACCGTGACGACGGGTACTGAGTAGGCTTTGGGAGGCAGTTGTGCGGGAAGATCCTATGTCAGCCGTAATAATCCTATCTCTGATGTTATTGGCCCGCTTGATGCACATAAGTGCAGGATTGGTAAATGAGGGGATTTCTGGATAGGCTCTAGATAGGAGAGGCCAGTGCTTCCTAATAATGGCTTGGACTTTAGGTATTAGTGGATGGAAGGTATGTACAAATGGTATTCTCTCAGGGCTAGTGGTAGTCAGCTGGGGTGGTTTCGGTTCTAATGCTCGGTCTGTCTCTTGTCGTAGGAGTTGGGTGTGGTAGTCACGTTCCCTGAATTTAGTCGCCATTTCCTGTAGAGAAGCACTGGCCTCTCCTATCTAGAGCCTATCCAGAAATCCCCGCATTTACCAATCCTGCACTTATGTGCGTCAAGCGGGCCCCTAACATCAGAGATAGGATTATTAGGGCTGACATAGGATCTTCCCGTACAACTGCCTCCCAACGCCTACTCAGTACCCGTCGTCACGGTACTTTCCCTTGCCTCAATTGTGCAGCATGTTCCAACATCATCAAGTCTGATACCATCACGCACCTGAGGACAGGGAAAAGCTACCCCATCAGAGGCTTTTTCACATGTGATTCAAATTTTGTGGTCTACATCATCAAATGCCCATGTGGTCTTCTATACGTAGGGGAAACCACACAACATATTAAAGATCGCATAGCGAGCCACAAGTCTACCATCCGCTGCGGCAAAAATTGGCTCCCATTACCCGACCACTTTACCAGAGCTAGGCACACAGTGGCCCAACTCCGCTTCCAAGTAATTGAACATGTGGCAAGACCAAGGAGGGGTGGCAACCATATTAAATTACTGAAACAGCGGGAGTCCTACTGGATCCACACACTCCAGACACTATCCCCTAAAGGCTTGAACCGACAAATTGACTGGATTCATTGATTCTAAAAATTGCCATTTACTTATTTCTCTCACCTCTAATCACTGACCTTTTTGCTCCTACAGACCAACTGAACACACTCTTAGGTGAGTTACCCTTTCTGACTTATTGATGTGCCCATATCATGAGATCCCTCTTATCTTTTGCCACTAAAAGTGATCCTTTCTGACCTATTGATGTGCCCTTATACATGCCATGATATCCCTCTTACCAGTTGCCTCCCCCTAAAGATTACACGACTAAAAGTTATCCTATCTGACTTTTTGATGTGCCCATGTATATGCCATGATATTTCTCTTATCATTTATCCCCCCCTAAATAGACAACATTACTACAAGTACATTATTATCTGTACTACCCATGACTACATACAGTGTATTAAGGGATCCAGGACAATTTGTGCACATAGATTTCCTTTCTTTAAGAATGAGGTTTAGTCACCTTAACCCTGTTCCACTACCACAATTTCTGTGGATCATATAGTCCTCATGGATGATTTACTGGAGTATTTTTACCCCTAGCAGCGAGGTATGCTCCTTTACTGGCATGACACGATATGCTGTGAAGTGTACACGCTCTGCATGTGCATTAGCCAACCAGCTATCAGTGTATACAGCGCACCATAGCAACCAAAACACACATAAGTGTGTTTTCCACTAGCGCGAGGTCACTTCCGGTTCCCCGCCCCCTTTTGTGACGCACTTCCGCCCCAGCGCTCAGCGCGCACATACTTAAATGAGGACTCCCAGTGCACATTCCACAGCACTGGGAGACAGTCACGCCGCCCTCCTCCTCCCCTGCAACAACGAGCCATATCTGGGACTCCTGCACCACAGCCAGAAACGGAAGCCAACAGGAACAAGGTACCCAGCTCCCAGGAGCCCTCCCCTTTCCCTCTTCTTCCACCTCTCCTACTAATTGGGACATTCTCCCTACTCCAGTCCCCCACACTTTATGAATAACAATATAGGGAAAAGGCCACACTGCTCCTCTCTACTATATGAAACAGCCACAACAGGGATGCCAGCACTGTATCAAGACGAAGAGACTTCACGTCACACCAGCATGAAAGTCTCCTTTAGGCTGTGAACCAAGAGACATTAAAGGTAGTGGTCTGTTTTCTCTAAAAAACCCTGTTTGATTTTCCAGGCGCTTAACATGCATTTCTTACTATTACAGCACCATTTAAAGATTTTTATTCTATCTCTTATGGCATATACCTTCATCTGAACCAACTTAAGGTAACCCCACAGTATAGTTTATGTTACTTGATGATTCCACTGTATATAATGTACATATGCATAATTGTGATTTTATTCTGCCTCCCTTTTCTTCTATCTCTCTCTCCCCTCTCCCCCTCATTCCCTTTTTCCCTCCCCCCCCCTCCCCTCCTCCCCTTCCCCCCCCTCGTCCTTCAATAGTGTATATTATGGACTTTCTGTTTAATCAATGTGATTTCCTATATCCCTACTCCTAACACCGTATTTCCTCTCTTTTAGTAGTGCGACTCAATGAATAAGGCCTGGATAAGGCCGAAACGTCGCTGTCGCCAATCACTGTCGCAAATCACGTTTGATCGGCTTGATATTATGCCAAATGTTAATAAATGAACACTGCATCAGAATTCATGAGTGTGCGATGATATAATTTAATATATGTATTGGACACCTCGTGTCTCTTCATCAGCACCTCTCTTCTTATGACAAGAGTGCACGCTAATTATTTATTCTATACATTTGAAATAACCGGCGGGAAAGCCGGCAGTGAAAAGACTTCACCGCTGGTTTTCCCGTTCGGTGCTGCGCTCCCCGCTCCCTGATGTACGCTCCCCGCTCCCCCGCCGCCTCCCATCCCGATCCTAAGTTAGGACCAGGCGGGGAGAGAAGCACCAGGGAGCAGGGAGCATATATCAGGGAGCAGGGAGCGCAGCACCGAACGGGAAAGCCGGTGGTGAAGTCTTTTCACTGCCGGCTTCCCCGCCCAGGTCCTTCGCTCCCCGCTCCCAGGTTCTGCGCTCCCCACCTGGTCCTAACTTAGGATCGGGATGGGAGGTGGTGGGAGAGCGGAGGATCGGGATGGGACTCTGCGGGGAAGCGAGTATGGGGCTGAGTGATTGTTTAAAAGCCGGCGGCTTTTTACCGCCGGCTTTTAAACAATCATGCACCCATTTCAGCCTTTTCCTCAGCCCCCAGACCGCTTTATAGCCTCCAGCAGACAAATACTCAGCTTACTCGCTTTTCCCATTGACTTACATTGGACTCGCTACTCGTAACGTGTACCTGATTATTGGGACCTACTCGTTACGAGTATAGCGAGTCCGATTATTTCACCACTTGCTCATCCCTAATGATCAGGAAGTCCATGAAAAGCAGCAGTGTAAAAGTCAAATGGACCTACAGAGTAGGTATTTACAGTGGCTTGTGCAACCCCATGGCAAACAATTGTCTCGGCAGAGGAGACTGTGGTAAGGAGTTACTTTCCAAAAACCCATCATAGCATCACTGTAGGAAAGAAGAATGATGACCGTTATATTTTAGGGCAGCTCGAGTTTGGTAGACTTCTTGGAGCAAGAACTATTGTAGAGAATAATACATTATTCTAATGAGGTCCCAAATTGAGCTATAAGCACTCGTTCCTGCAGATCCAC
Source organism: Phyllobates terribilis (assembly GCF_046119375.1). Lineage (NCBI taxonomy): Eukaryota > Metazoa > Chordata > Amphibia > Anura > Dendrobatidae > Phyllobates > Phyllobates terribilis. The sequence goes on from NW_027362761.1 coordinate 549,422,953, forward strand.
CACGGTGCTATGGGGATCCAAAACAAAGCCGTGCGTTTGTGGAGCAATGCATGCTACAGTTCAAATTCTATGTCAACTATTTTTCCACCGATCGGGTTAAAGTGGCATTTCTAATGTCCTACCTAGCAGATGATGCCTTAAATTGGGTCACCCCATTATGTGAAGCAAGGGATCCTATTGTCTCTGACTTGTAGCCCTTCCTGGTGGCCTTTCTAATGGTCTTTGATGAGCCTAACCCTGAAGCTTCTGCTAAAGCTTCCCTTCCCAATATCCTGGAGTAGTCCAGGTGGGTGATGCGTGTAGGTAGCCCACCAGTTCCCCAGCCTGAATAGGCTGCTGCCCAAGCAGAATCTACACAGGATGAAAATGCTCTGCAGAATACTTCCCTTCCCAAACTCAAGAGGCAGTCCTGATGTGCTAGGCGTAGAGGTAGACCGTCACGTTAGGTTCTCTCCTCCCAAAGACCTCCTGTTCCCCAGAACGTAGAGGTAGCTACCCGCACAGAATTCATGAAGGTTGACCATGTTCGTCAGGCAAAGCAGAGGCCGGAACTCAGTCATAAAATCAGATTGAGGACCCACTGCTGTTGTTTGGGACACCCTGACGGTCTTTGTCCAGTGAAGGTTGGAGAGTACCAAGACATTAGGCCTGTCGGAGAGGCTGCCCTTGGTGTCAGTGTTTCCTCTCCACAGATGACCGTGACTGTCTCCGTGGCAATCAAAGGCCTCGGATTAACTGGAAATTTTGGGCTGAAAGCCGTGAAGATTCGGTGTCTGATCCCTGTCCGACAACTCCAGAATCTGGTTTGGGCATTGTCAGGGGTAGGACGAGCCCTACTCAGAAACAGTCAAAATACATCTATACAAATTAATCTCCAGATTGGAGCATTACACATGTAGAAGTTCACATTCCAGGTGCTGTCTGGTTTACCCACAGGTCGTCCAGTGCCAAGAGATCTAGTGCCCGCACAGGTCTGGAGATCCTGCATGGTGTTTCCTGGGGGACTGCTGAGGTATAAGGGTTGTCCAGACCCCATACCTTCAGGACAGTCAGCAATGTCTTCTTCTTCTTCACCAGATCTGCTTGTCGCTGACTCGCTGTGCGTTGAAGTCTCCGAAGGAAGGGTAGCGGAGGCAATGTCCCCACACAGTCTCGACGATTGTACCAATGATCTGGCTTCAGGTACCGCCCCGCCTCGCAGATGTGTCATCTCAGAAACCAGACTGAAGATGGTCTTGAAGCAAGGATCTTCCATCTATAATAAATCTGGAAATAAGTATATCAAGGCGGTGGCTAACTCCAAGTCTCTGCACCCCTCCAACCAGGCGGAGGACCTCCAGTTGTCTGTTGAATCCTCCGGGGTGCGAAATGATAACAAATGGAGAGAGACTTTCCTACACCCTGTACCTGGTAATTCGCCCACTTCAATCAGTAAGCTTGGCAAAGTGTTCATCGAGGCGGTGGCTACCTCCAAGTCTCTTCACCCCTCCTACAAGGCGGAGGACCTCCAGTTGTCTCTTGAATCCTCCAGGGTGCTACCTGATATTTACAAATGGCGAGAGACTTTCCTACACCCTGTTCCTAATTAGTGATGAGCGAGCACTAAAATGCTTGGGTACTCGTTGTTCGGGTCGTGCAAATTGGAATACTCGGGTGCTCGACCCGAGCAATGAGCCCAATGTAAGTCTATGGGAAACTCGAGCATTTTTTAGGCGGCTCCCCCCGGCGGTCTGCAGAGGGCCTAAAAATTGCACAAATCGATGGGAACAGTTCTCAAATGACATGGGAACAGCATGGGGAAGACCCATGGAAGCATCACTGACTCCCAGATCACTGCTGTCAGCAACGTGGTCAGAGCATTACACCACTTTTACAGACTCACAATAAAACATGCAAAAACGAAACCAAAATGGATTTTCCTGGGAAATATGTTAAGGAACATCCTTTCCAGGGTAATGACTTGTATATAAGGCAAAATAAATAACCAAAAACAAAAATACTCCTCCACAACTTGGTCTATGTTCACATGTAGCGTTTTTGATGCGTTTTTGGACTTTTGAATTGCTATCAACCAAAACAAATGCATTCACCAGGAAATGTCATTTTAACATTTTACAACCTTATCTGGCCAAGTGGTGTGTGACACATCATCAGACACAATCATAAAGTGCTGAAAAGACATGGGAACTGCATGGGGAAGACGTCTGGAAGCATCTCTGACTTCCAGGTCACTGCCTAAAAGTGTGCCCATCTTAAGTGATCCTTGGCGCATGCGAAGATGCCTCCCGCCATGCACCTGTTGTTGCAGAATTACAACAATCATCGTCCACGTCCTTGTCCCACTGCAGCGTTCAGTTGTCCCTACCCCATTCCTTGGAATGCAAGCGCAAGCATGTAGCCAGCCACCCACCCACAGGCTGCAATACTATACTGCCAAATTTTTGACAGCTGCTTGCACTTGAAATGTGGCCTTTTAGGCTTGTGGAGGCGGAAGCTTTTCACAACCTCATGCCGGCGGCCGAGTGTCTATACTCGGTCCCCAACCGCCACTATATTTCCCGGTATCGCCTCCGCCTTCCACAAGCACGAGTCCCACAACATTACCCATGCCCTCCCCAGTGCACTTACTGGGAAGGACAGCCTAACCACAAACACGTGGACAGGTGAATGTGGCCAGGGATGGAATAGAGCTAGTTCACAACTTTTTTGGCTGAGAGTTGTATTTAGCTCTGTGAAAGGACTGGCATAGAGGGAAACTGTATCTACCCTGCGTGTCATTTCTCTCAGGAAGTCCTCTAAAGCTGCTTGCACTTGAAATGTGGCCTGAACATTACTGCTTGTACTTCTCTGTGGGAATTTGCTTGCCTCCTACCAGCCTGGTATTAGCACTGCCCCCAGTACCAGTAGCGAAGCCATCCCCAATTTCCTTCTCAGGAATTTTATTTGTGTAAGGTAGCGCTATTTATCACGCTGGGGGCACTCGCTTCACCGGGTCAATAAAAGCACACATGCAACGTTTTTCCAGTAATTCACGGTACAGCAGTTTATTACATCTCATAAACCGCTCATAACATAGTCAATCTCAGTGGCTCGCCGACTTGTTACACATAATATCCCAGAGCCTTTCTAGTGACAGACATGCCCACTTGGCTCCAGATACAGCCTTCAGCAAGGTAACAATATCAATGTCCCCATCAAGCAGCGTTTTTACCTTTGCTGGGTCGAAGTTGCTTCAGTCAGCTCAGTTCTGCCACAGCGGTGGCTTTAAGACTTCCCAGATGGGGCCTCCGGGCCACGTACCTTCAAAGGCTACTGATATCTCAAAGACAGGGGGTTCCAGCCTCTGCCTTCCAGGCTAGTGGAGTCCCACACAGGGACCAGGCCTTTCGCCCTACAAGGCTACTGGTATCCTAAACACAGGGGGATCTAGCCTCTGCATTCCCGGCTCCACCAGGCCTCTCTTTCTCTAGGCCTCACCGGGACACTGTTTCTCTAGGCCTCACCAGGCCACTCTTTCTCTCCCTGTTTCTAAACTACCAGGGTTTATATATCCTTTTGTGCACACAGGACCTGTGATGATGTCACAGTCACATGATCAGTCACCTGAAGGTGAGGTAAATGGTCAGTTAGAGCACACCCCCTGGACATTCTTGCAATGCAGCAATACATTTGGTAGACTGAGTGGCTACCCAAATACATTTCCTCACAAAGGAGCTGAAGATAGAGTGGCAAGATTCTCCAGCCTGTTAAATATTAGAGGGTGAACGGCAGCACATTGGATCAGTGGTTAGCACTGAAGCCTTGCAGCGCTGGGATCCTGGGTTCAAATCCCAGCAAGAACAACATCTGCAAGGACTTTGTATGTTCTCCCTGTGTTTGAGTGTGTTTCCTCCTCAGTAAAAAAAGCAGCCATAGAGTGTCTGGGAACCTTCCCACACACTTTTCTTAGCCAGGACTGCTTCTCAGCAGGGTTGAACGGTCCCACCAGAGAATCCTCTGGTGTGCCTTGGCTTCTACCTCAGGAGAGTTCATGATAGCGCTAACTTTGCAGCTACTATGGGGCTCTTGAGCGGGTGAGAAGGTTAGCCCTCAGAATCAAATCCTCTAGTGGGCACAATGTTTTTCAATCTGAAACAGCTTCTCAGTGGGAGTTGTTATTCACTACAGCCATATTCTTTCGCTCGGTGAAAGGACTGGCATAGAGGAAAACTGTATCTACCCCAGCTGTCATTTCTCCGTCACCAGATTCCGCCCATTGTCACACACGACCATGCCTGGCTGTATGTTCAGCGGTGAGAGCCACAGATCAGGCTGCTGTGTTACAACTTTCAACAACTCTGCAGCACTGGGCAGTTAGTCAATTAAGCATTAAGCATGTTATTTTCAGCACAGCCTATTACTGCTTGGCCAAGGCAGTGCTGCAGTGCTGTCAGCTTCTGACTGATGTGATCATTTCGGAGATGGAGGAGGAGGTGCATGATCTGAACAATGTGATTACATTGAGGTTAAATTGGTGACGCTGTTTTTTATACTAAAGAAAGATTCTATTGCTTTGTTTTTTTTACGTTATTTTTTAAGACAAATGCATTCACCGGGAAATGTCATTTTAACATTTTACAACCTTATCTGGCAATGTGGTGTGTGACACATCATCAGACACATCCTTTTTTATTTATGATGGAGGGTCTCTGAAAGTCATAAAGCCTATTTTTACAGGAACATCATACGGCCCTTACTATTCTTAAAAGGCCAGCAGTCGGCCGTAGCTATTGTTAGAGAGCCATCAGTCGGCTATGCTTTGTTGTTACCATTATTAACAAGTGGGTCTCCTATACTGTTTTTGCGTATCCAGTGAATGCAAGGGCTGCCAAAAATTTGTACGCAACCCAATACCCCTTTGAAGAGACATAGAGGAGGGTCTCAGTAAAAAAAATGTCCCCATTATAAAGGAGCGGGTCTCCTATGTTGGTAATGCCCATGCTGTGACTGCAAGGCCTGCCAATATTTGGGAAAAACCCCACTAAGAATTTAAAGACACATAGAGCAAGGCCACGGTAACAAGGTACGACATGTTCCCATTAGAAATGAGAGGGTCTGCTATACAGTTATAGGGTATGCAATGAGTCCAACGGCTCACCAATTTTAGGAAAAACCCCACTAAGAATTTAAAGACACACAGAGCAGGGCCACGGAAACAACAAGTTCCCATTAGAAAGGAGAGAGTCCCCCATAGTGTTGGCCTATGCAGTGAATGCAAGGGCTGCCAAAAATTTGGAGGCACTTTAATGCCCCTTGGAAGAGACTTGGAGGAGGACCTCATAAAAAAATGTTCCCATTAGAAAGGAGCGGGCCTCCTATACTTGTAATGCCCATGCACTAAGTGTATGGGCTGACAAACATTTACCCCTGGGGGGGTATACATGAATATACTGTATAAAAAAATGATGTGGGTGTTGTATCACAGACCACGGTCACCCTGGTGATATGGTGGTGGAGGATGAGGAGAAGGAGGAGGACAAGAGCAAATAGACAAAATCAGGAAGCGTATACTCATTTGTGGGTGTGAAAAGGTGCATGGGAATACACCTCTCAAGAAAAGACACTGGATTTAAGTTTATGTTACGCTGCTATCAAATGGTGGTGTTGAGAAGTCTGGCCCAATCCATCCCTTGTTCATTTTTATAAGAGTCAGCCTGTCAGCATTTTCAGTTGACAGGCGGATGCGCTTATCAGTTATAATTCCACCAGCGGCACTAAAAACCCGCTCTGATAAAACGCTGGCAGCAGAGCAGGCCAGGACCTCCAAGGCATAGAGAGCCAGTTCATTCCATGTATCCAGCTTGTATACTCAATAACTATAAGGCACAGAGGAATCACGGAGGATGATGGTACGATCGGCAAGGTACTCCCTCAGCATCTTCCCAAACTTTGCACTCCTTGTGAGAGTACCCCGCGCCTCAAGGCCTGTCCGATGGGAGGGTCTGAGAAAACTCTCCCAGAACATTGACAGTGTTCCCCTGCCTCTGCTGGATTGAAGTTGTGTCTCTCTCGCCTGTACTCCTTGGTTGTCGAACAAAGTGTGCCCTCTGCCGCCAGTGTTTTCAGATGGGAATTTTTTTAATAGTTCCGCAACAAGGGCCTTCTGGTACTGCCCCATTTTTGTAGACCTGTCCGCCTCAGGAATAAGAGATATAAAGTTTTCCTTGTAGCTTGGGTCTAGAAGTGTCACAAGCCAGTAATGACTGTCACCCAAAATTTTGAGAACCCGAGGGTCATGGGAAAGGCAGCGTAACATAAACTCAGCCATGCATGCCAGACTACTAACAGGCAAGACTTCCGTGTCCTCATCAAGAGGATGACTGACCATGCTCTCCTCCTTCTCTTCCTCCTCTCTGTCCTCTGGCCATCCATGCTGAACAGACGCTATGACAGCTGTGCAGGTAGTACCGTCCATAGTGCATGAAACTAGCTCCTGTCCTTTCTCCTCCTCCTCCTCGTTTTCCTCATTGTCACTCAATTCACGTTGGGATGAGATGAGGCTTGGCTATGTGTAATCACCCTGTATGGTTCCTTGCTCCATCTCATCATGCTCCGCCTGCAATGCATCCTCTTTGATTGTGCACAGAGATCGTTTCAAAAGACAGAGAAGCGGGATGGTGACGCTAATTATGGCGTCATCGCAGCTCACCATCTTGGTGGAGTCCTCAAAATTTTGGAGGATGGTACATTTGTCTGACATCCATGTCCACTCCTGAGGTCTTATGTGTGGAGTCTGAACTGAATACCGACGACCTTGTCGATGCTGGTACTCAAACAACTGCCCTCTTCTGCTCACAAATCCTTCCCAACATCTGCAGTGTAGAGTTCCAAGGCGTGGGGACATCACACACCAGTCTGTGAGCTGGAAGCTGCAAATGCTGCTGAAACACTGCAAGGGCGGTGAAAGCTGTAGCTGACTTTCTAAAATGGGCACACAGGCAGTGTACTTTAACAAGCAGATCCGGCAGCTCCGGGTAGGATTTGAGAAACCGCTGAACCACGAGGTTAAGCACATGGACCAGGCATGGTACGTGTGTGAGCTTGTCTCGCCTCAGAGCCACCACCAGGTTCCGGCCATTGTCACACATGACCATGCCTGGCTGTAGGTTCAGCGGTGTGAGCCACAGATCTGCCTACTCTTTCAGAGCTGTCCACAGCTCTTCAACATTGTGCGGTTTTTCACCTAAGCATATTAGCTTCTGCACAGCCTGTTGCCGCTCGGCCGAGGCAGTGCTGCAGTGCTTCCAGCTTGTGACTGATGCGGTCATTTCAGAGATGGAGGCTGAAGAGGAGGAGGGGGCTAAGGAGGATGAGGTGCAGGAGCTGTAGACCGTGGGGGGCAACCCTGATTGACCTAGGGCCCGCAATCTTTGGCGTCGGGAGGACGTGTTCCGTCCCAAGGTCTGTCTGGGTCCCGGCTTCCACTATGTTAACCCAGTGTGCCATCAACGAGATGTACCATCCCTGCCCACAAGCAATTGTCCATGTGTCTGTGGTGCAGTGGACTTTACCTGTAACTGCATTGTTGAGAGCATGGCTAATGCTTTGGGACTTGTGCTTGTGTAATGCGGGGATTGCACACGGGAGAAATAATGGCGGCTGGGGACTGAGTACCGAGGGGCAGCCGCCGCCATCAGGATGCGGAATGCTTCAGTCTCCATAAGCCTAAAAGGCAACATTTTGAGCGCAAGCAGTCGTGAAATGTGAGAACTTAGTAGTGTGGCCTGCGTTGGCTGCATATTTGTGCTTGCGTTCCAAGGAGTGGGGTATGGACAACTGAACGCTCCACTGGGTCAAGGACATGGACGTGCTTCCTGATGCTGATACTTGAAAGTGTGCAATGACAGGTGCAGGGCAGGAGGTGTCTTCGCATGCACCATGGACAGTGGATTGGCTTGCATGCACCACAGCGGAAGAAGCAATGATGCCACCTGCAGACACTGTATCTGGACACTGGGGTTTGGGCCACAAAGTCAGGTGCTTTGCTGCCATGTTCTTGATCATGCTGGTGGTGGTCAGGCTGGTCATTTTGCCACCCCTGCTGATGCTGGCCTGGCAGGTGGTGCAAATGGCCTTTTTGGGTTTATCGGCAGAGTCTTTAAAAAACAACCAGACTCGGGAAGACCTAACAGTTGTACTGGCAACTTCCTTCGTGTTGGTGTTATGGGAAACGGTTGCCTGCCTTCTGTCTGCGGCCACCACACTGCTTCTTCCTACATGTTTGGGTGCTCTGCCTCCCTCCCCCTGTGTGCTGCTGTCCTCGCTCGGCATGTCCTCTTGCCAGGTTGGGTCAGTTACTATATCATCCACCACCTCGTCATCCACTTCCGCACCCTGGTCCTCCTCCTGACTTTCTGGCAATTGTGTCTCATCATTGTCCACCTCTTGTGACACTTTCCCACCGTCGCCTTCATGTGACCGTGGCTGCTCAAATATTTGGGCATCGCTACACACGATCTCCTCTTGCCCCGCTTCAATTGGACTGGGCGAGAGGCCCAAATCTATAAATGGAAAAGTGAACAGCTCTTCAGAGTATCCAAATGTGGGATCAGTTGTCTCTGGGTTCTTGGCATGGTGGAAGGAAGGAGGATCAGGGTGAGGAATATGCGGTCCAGACTCACGGCTACTGAGACTTGACCGAGTGGAAGACAGGGTGGTAGTGGTGGTGGCTACGTGACTGAAAGCATTATCTGCTATCCAACCAACAACCTTTTGACAATGCTCTGGGTTCAATAGTGGTGTGCTGTAGTGTTGAGCCACCCCCGTAGTGTTCGAGTTCGGTTCAGTTCGTCGAACACCCGTATGTTCGCCGAACTGTTCGTTGAACTGTTCGTCGAACACCTTCGAACACCGTTAAAACCAATGGCAGGCAAACTAAAACACATAGAAACACATAGAAAACACCTTCCAAGGTGTCCAAAAGCTGACAAACTGCTCAGAAGACACAACTAACACATGGAAAAGTGACAATTACATATAGTCATGCGAAAAGAAAAGAGGAGGAGGAGTAAAATGAGGGGGAGACACAGATATAGGCATGTCATGCCCTTCTAAAACCAAAAAAGTGCGAAGCCGATACGGCCAGTCCGTTCCTGCCTGTGCGACCTCTGTGTCGCCGGGTTTGTGCCAGAGCTGCGGTGGACCCTGACGGCCAGCCCCCCTCTCCCAATACTGGTGCCTGTCCGCTGGTGAGTCGAGCGAGCCCCCCTGTGGTGGAGGCAGGTCTAAGCTTTTTAATTTAAATTGTCTCTCTAATTTGAATGAATACACTTTAAATCCTTTTACAAGGATCTATTGGAAGGCAAGTCTCATGCCAGCAGCCGCGTAATTCCAACTCCAGTAGCGTCCACTAAAGCTGCTGCAGTTAAAAAGCTTTTATAAGGATCGAGCTCGGCGGTCCACCGCAAGGCGTCCTACCGCCAGTCCCAGCCCCTATGCCTTGGGGTGCCTCCCGATGCTCTTCACTGAGTATCCCGGGGGCCCGAAGCATTTCCTTTGAAAAAATTAAGTGTCCAAACTACAGGTGGTGTAGCTTGCTTAACAGCTGGGATAATCCGCTGACTAGCAGACACTGCTACTAGGCACAAAGTATTTCCTGGGCTAGATGCAGTTAAAAATTTGTAATTAGATGCTCTCGTTGGATGCTGAGAAAGCATTCCATAGAGTCTCCTGGCATGCCATATATTATTCTCTTAAAAAGCTTGGGGTAGGGGTCTAGGGGACCCTTTTATAGCCCAAATCACGGCCATGTATCGCAATACATCACCTAGGCTGAAGATAAATAGAACAGTAGCACCCCGAGGGCTCGGTTGCTACCGAGGTATTGCACCTCACCAAGAGGTGTGATATCTCACTCTCAGGTAAGGATGGAGTGTGGATCAGGACCTCGACACCTGCATGCATTACACCACATTGCCGTGGGGCAGGGTGACCAATATGCCCCTGAGATGAGCATGACAGTCCCTGTCCCTGGTTGGAGTGGGGGGAGGGAACACCGAGGAAGGGGAAGCCTGTAGTGCAGGAGCAGGGAGGAAGGAGTTCCTGGGTGCATTGAGAAGGGAGTATAAAAGGTGGGCACCATCTTAGCTCAGTGCAGAGAAGTCTGAGCAGAAGTGACAGGGAGCAGGGGCTCTGCATGAGCTCTGCTCTGGAGGCGGGCCTAGTAACAGAGGCCCAGGCCTGGAAGCGGGAGAAGGAAGGAAGAGGAGTGGAGAAGGCTCCAGGAACGAGGAACGAAGGGATCCCAGGGGTGCAGACGGGCGAGTCGCCACCAAACGCCCGAATCCACCTGCGTGGAGGGGTCAGGCCAAAGGGGGAGACCGGTCCCCGAAACTAGTGGAGGCGCGAAACGACCCTCAGCTATAAACCGGAGGCTGTGACATTTTATGTGGCGCAGCCCCTCGCTACACCCGCTAGGAAGGCACCACATAGGGTCAGGGAAACTGGCACCAAGTTTACCAAGAGGAGGCCCGAGGCAGCCGGACAGAAGGGTTGGTAAGAAAGGCCAGACAAAGGACACACAAAGGGGGTCCTGTGAAGCGCTCCATAGTTATCTGGGAGTTGTCTGAGCCCCTCACCTGGTGAGCACAGTACGACGTGGGCAGCCGTTACCTGCAGACGTGGTCTGGATAATAAGAACTGTGAGTAAAGGCCCTGGACTGCATCACTGACTCCGTGTCGTTACTGCTGCTGCCCTGCACCATCACCCCCATCCTCCGCATACATTGCCCTGAGGCTATACTCCTCCCGTGGGGAGTTATACTACGCTCTGCTGCACCCACAACACCAGCCTCAGCGGTCTGCCCTTCAGCGGCGGTTCACTCTGACCGCAATCCACGGGTGGCGTAGTCAGACATTTAAACATCAAAACCACATAAATAGTTCTGCCACTGGTTTGACCGCCCTGAGCCACGGAACCGGGTCGCTGCCACGGAGACTACAACCCCCAGCATCCACCAAAAAGTGTCCGGCTCTGGGTGTCCCATGGCCCAGGGGGTGCGTCAGAACATTTTCATCACCTTTCATAATCACCAATGGGACAAGACAGGGATGTCCTCTGTCCCCTCTCTTATACATCAAAGTGACGGAGCACCTGCTCTCATCAATTCGCCATAACCCTAATATTAGGTGGATTGAGGTGGGAGGCACCGAGTACAAGTGCTCTGCATTTGCTGATGATGTCCTAGTATATATCACTCAATCACATATATCCATCCCTGCTGTTATGGCTGAAATAGATCACTTTGTTACATGGTCAAATTTTAAAATCAATGCAGTGAAGTCTGAGGCCCTCGATGTCTCCCTCCCCAAATCCATACAGGATTCCATCCAGTCCAACTTTCCCTTTGCCTGGCCCTCACAGGGTATCAAATACTTAAGAATTCCTATTCATAGAGACCTCTCCCGTCTATGTTATCTTAATTTTGAGTCCTTTATTGAACAACTCCATACAGACCACGGTTGGCAAGTTAGAACAGTAAGATTCACTACGTGAACCACTGGTGTTTTGTGGAAAAGCACATGTACACTGTGTTCCAAATTATTATGCAAAAAGTGTTTAGGAGTGATAAGGGAAGAATTTGTTTGTTTGTCAGTTAAATTCATTGATGGTGATGTGTGTCAGGACTCTTTATATCACTGTAAGCAATTGCAGACAGCTGTGCTAATTAGTTTGGCAGGTGTATCCAATGAAAGGCAAGACTACTTAAGAAGGCTGTCCCACATTATTAAGCAGCCTACATTTTCTGCCAAAATGGGAAAGAAAAAGGATGTGTCGGCTGCTGAGAAGCAAGAAATTGTGGAGTGTTTACGTCACGGCATGACTACAATCAACATTGCCAAGACACTTCATCCTGGTCATCGCACAATCAAGAAGTATGTAGCTGATTCACAGTACACATGTGTGCGTGCTGATAAGGGAAAATTGAGGACTCTTTCCTATAGACAATTACGTCAGGTTAAAAGAGCAGTGGCAAAAAAGCCTTCTCATAGCAGCAGACAAGTTTTTGAAGCTGCTGGTGCCTCCAACGTCCCCCGAACAACAAGATGCAGAGTCCATCAGAGGTTTGCAGCTGTGCGTAAGCCATTCTGTCGACCTCCTCTATCCACTGCACACAAGCAGAAATGGCTCCAGTGGGCTAAACAATACATGAAGACTGACTTCAAAACTGTTTTGTTCACCGATGAGTGCCGTGCAACGCTCGATGGTCCAGATGGATGGAGTGAAGGATGGCTGGTTGATGGACACCCCACGCAAACACGGCTACGGTGCCAACAAGGAGGAGGTGGAGTAATGTTTTGGGCTGGAATCATGGGGAGAGAGATTGTCGGCCCCTTTAGGATCCCTGAAGGGGTAAAGATGAACTCCATAATGTATGTGGAGTTTCTCAAACAGCACTTCCTGCCATGGTTCAAGAAGAAAAACCGTGTATTCCACAGCAAGATCATTTTCAAGCATGATAACGCACCGTCTCATGCTGCACATAACACATCTGCATCTCTGGCATAAAAGGGGAAAAACTTATGGTGTGACCCCCATGCTCCCCTGACCTCAACCCCATTGAGAACATCTGGAGCATCATCAAAAGGAGTGTCTATGATGGCGGGAGGCAGTTCACATCTAAGCAACAGCTCTGGGAGGGTATTCTGTCCTCATGCAAAACAATTGAAGCAGAAATCATCCCAAACCTGACAAATTCAAAGGACGAGACAGTTCAGAAGCTCCTTTCGAACAAGGGGTCCTATGTGCAAATGTAACATCACCTAGAATAAAGTTTTGAGTTGAAAACTGTTTGATTTCAGTTTCTAATAACATGCTAATGCTTATAATTTCAAAAATGACCATTTTTTTGTTCTCTTTAAAAATGAAAACATTGATAGAAGAGTGTGGGGGATCTAAGAGGGTGGCAACCCAGTAGACAGGATTACTTCGAATTCTGACAATCTGAGGGTCATGTTGCAGGTAGTGCAGCAAGAAGGCACTCATGTCTCTTGCGCATCTAGGAGCCCCAAAATTATTTTCCAGGCTAGATGCAGCTAAAAATTATTATTAATTTTAAATCTGGTGGAGCTTAGTATAGATGGCCTAATAGAATCAGTACTGCACACTGCTACAAAGCCCAAATTATTTTCCAGCCAAGATACAGATAAACATGATTAGTAATTATAAAGCTTAAAACGGTTGGTGAGGTGATTTTAACAAATCATCAAGCTTTTACTCTCCCCAGGATGACACAGGGGTAGAAAAGTCGTTTCGGATCCATGATTTGTTCATCTTTATGAACGTGAGTCTGTCTACATTATCAATGGAGAGCCGCGTGCGCTTATCTGTCAGCACACCACCAGCAGCGCTGAATACACGTTCAGACAGAACGCTGGCTGCGGGGCATGACAAGATCTCCAAGGCATAAGTGGCGAGCTCCGGCCATTTATCCAGATTGGAAGCCCAAAAAGAGCAAGGGTCTAGTGACACAGTCATGGCTTCAATGTTTACTTGGAGATACTCCTGTACCATCGTCTCTAGGCGTTGACTATGTGTCAGACATCTTGTCTCCTGTGGCCTTGCAAAGGATGGGCTAAAAAAGTGGTGAAATGATTCCGCAAAATTGATGTTACCAGCAGATATTGTGTTTCTGTTACGGTTTGAGTGCTGATCACTCGACGGTCCCACGGTTGGCATGTTGGCACTGTGAGATTCACTACGTGCACCACTGGTGTTTTGTGGAAAAGCACATGTAAGATTCTGCAACAGTCTCTGCTGATACTCCTGCATGCGTGCATCCCTTTCTATGGCAGGAATAATTTCTGCAAATTTACTTTTGTACCGGGGATCTAACAGTGTGGCAACCCAGTAGTCAGGATTATTTCTAATTCTCACAATTTGAGGGTCATGTTGCAGGAAGTGCAGCAAGAAGGCACTCATGTGTCTTGCGCATCCAGGAGCACCAAGTCCCTGTTGTGTTGGTGGCGAGGTAACAATCATGCTTCCTTCTTCTGTCCTCTCCCCCCAACCTCGCACAACAGAAATGTGATCAAGGTCTCCCTCATCTGATGAGTCTTCCATCAGTTCGTCCTCCACTTCTTCCTGGGCTCCTGCACCTTCCTCACTAGTTTGGCTGCTACCATGCGCCCTGGTAAAACCATCTCCCCCACCCTCACATGCCTGCCGCCTTGGTGCTGCCGACCGTCTGGACCTTGCAGATGTTAGCCCTTCCGCATACAACTCCTCCTCCTCTACTTCCTCCACCTCCTCTTGTGCCACCACCTGACTCCGAATTCTGTTTAACATGTGCTCCAGCATGTAAATCACCGGAATAGTCATGCTGATAATGGCATCGTCAGCACTAAACATCTTCGTCGCCATTTCAAAACTGTGCAGAAGGGTGCATAGGTCCCTGATCTCAGACCACTCCTCCAGCGTGATTTGCCCCACCTCTGGAAGTCGTTGGCCCAGGCTATACGTCAGAACGTATTGCACCAGGGCTTGTGGGTGCTGCCACAGTCGCTGCAACATGTGCAGAGTTGAATTCCACCGGGTAGGCACATCGCATTTTAGCCGGTGAAGTGGCAGGCCCAACGACTTCTGTAGAGATGTAAGTCGCTGAGCTGCGGGATGCGAACGGTGGAAGCAAGCACACAGCGACCGTGCCCTCTGCAGAAGGCCATCTAGTCCGGGATAGAGGGCTAAAAATTGCTGGACAACCAGGTTCAACACGTGAGCCATACAAGGCACGTGTGTGACATTGCGTCGGCGTTGGGCCGCACCCAGGTTTGCAGCATTGTCGCACACGGCCTTCCCTGGTTTCAGGTCCAGTGGAGCCAACTATTCATGAAACTTGTTCTCCAGAGCTGACCACAACTCCTCAGTTGTGTGACTCACATTTCCCAGGCATTTCAAAGTAAAAACCTCCTGATGACATTGAGCCCTGCTGCCAGCATAGTAAGGAGGTGTGCAGGATTCCTTCTGCGCAGTTAGAAAGCTTGTGGCATGACCAGACAGGCTTTGGGTGCAGGTGGAGGACCGAGAGGAGGTTGATGAGGCAGAAGCAGTGGAGGAACTTTGAGATAAAGAGGATTGACGCACAAATCGTGGGGACGGCAAGACTTGGACAGCAGCCCCTTGTCCTGCCGTCACCAGAGTTACCCAGTGCCCAGTCAGCGACATGTAACGCCCCTGTACATGCCTACTCGTTCAAGTGTCTGTGGTGAAATGCACCCTGTCACACACAGAGTTTCTCAAAGAAGCGGTGATGTTGTGTGCGACATGCTGGTGGAGCGCAGGCACACCTTTCTTTGAGAAGTAGTGCCGACTGGGCATCTGGTACTGGGGCACTGTGACGGACATAAGGTCTCGAAAATCCTCTGTGTCCACCAGGCGGAAAGGAAGCATTTCTGTAGATAAGAGCTTGCAGATGGTGAAATTCAACCTCTTAGCTTTCTCATGGCTAGGAGGAAATGGTCTTTTACTTGTCCACATCTGAGGGACCGAGGGCTGGCTGTTGTGCTTAGACGGGGTTGATAAGGGTGTCCCCGGAAAACTGCCGGTCTGTGAGGAAGATGCAGGCGGACATGTTAGGTTGCCTTGATACAAAGGTGGTGCTATCGATGTCGGACAGTGCTGAACACGAGCTGGTGTTACCACCTCCAAAGAAAATGATGACCTGCCAATCACGCTGGCTGTTGCGGGTAAAGAGGTGGCAGGTCTGCGTCCCAAAACAGGTGTGACTGCTGTCCCCCCAGTCACAGAGGATGAAGAGGCCGCGGATGCACAAGATGTGGCAGATGGTGGTTGGCCCGGCCGGCTAGGCCGCATTGTAGCACAGTGAGCTTCCCACTGCAACTTATGCTTCATGTCCATGTGCCGGTTCATGCATGAAGTACTCAAACTATGTATTTTTTGGCCTCTACTTAGCTGTTGCTGACAAATGTTACAGATAACACGAGTTGGGTCATCTTTATCGATCTGAAAAAATGCCCAGGCTATGAAAGGCTTAGCACCCATGTGAAATGAAGAGCCACCACGACTTGTGGTCAGAGGCAGAGTTGTATTTGAGGATGCAGTTGTTGACTTGCTTCCAGTACTGTCCAGGAAGGCGCAACCTGACCTCGTCGTCTCTAGCATCCTCCTCCACCTCCTCTGCTGACCTCATCTCTTGGCTGACTGTGGGTTGACAGTAAGTGGGAACTCCAACCTCATCATCATCACCCTGTGTGTTATCACACCCATCGTTCTCAGAGCCAACCTGTTCCTCCCCTGACAAAATACTAAAGTTGTCACTCTAATAAGGTATTTGAGTCTCATCATCATCTTCCTCATTGTCTCCACCAACAGGAGTTACAGTTCAGGAACGAGGGTCTACATTATGGTCAGAACCTTCTGCGTCTGGTCCTGGATACGACTCATAAAAATTCTGGGCATCAGTGCAGATCATTTCTTCGTCTGGATTCACCGAAGCTCTGGAGCCGACCTCTGATTCCCAGGCTATAGTATGAGTAAACAGCTCTGCAGACTCAACCATCTGTTCTACCCCATACTTAGACGGGCAGCTGGAGACTTGGGAGCTGTGAGGAAGCAAGTGCGATTGGGGAGACATCTCTGAGGACTGGAGTATTTGTGATGTTGAAGTTGAGGTGGAGGAGAGCCCACTTAAAGGAGCACTTTATATCCGTTGAAGCACCTGCTGTTTTTGTGCCTCATCTGGAATTTGTAGCGATTGGCGCGGCCGTAAGAAAGGGATCTTATCACATTGTCCGCTAAAAGAAGTAGACATTTTAGTTTGGCTGGAAGATGGTCTTTCTTCTGCAGATGTTACAGTTTCTTTAACACCTAACCCACGGACACAACCTTTTTTCCCCTTCCCAACACACCTATTCCCCTTTCCACCAGCAGCAGGCCTTTTTCCACTCATTTTGGTGGTTAACTAATTCACAAATTTGGAGTTGTTTGCACAAAAAAACAATGGATGGGAACCGAGCAGAGCTGAGTGGCCAAACTGTGGTATTAGGCCAAAAGTATTGGCTGGGTAAGATGCAGAAAAAAATTATACTGAATTTGCAACCTGATGGAGGTCAGTATAGATGGACTAATAGACCAAGTCCCACACACTGCTAAAAGCCTAAATATTTTTTCAGAGCTCTATGCAGAAAGAAATTATTTTTAATTTGCAACCTGGTGGAGGTTAGTATAGATGGACTAATAGAACCAGTCCCACACACTGCTAGAAGCCTAAATATTTTTCAGAGCTAGATGCAGAAAAAAATTATATTAAATTTGCAACCTGATGGAGGTCAGTATAGATGGACTAATAGACCAAGTCCCACACACTGCTAGAAGCCTAAATATTTTTTCAGAGCTAGATGCAGAAAAAAATTATATTGAATTTGCAACCTGATGGAGGTCAGTATAGATGGACTAATAGACCAAGTCCCACACACTGCTAGAAGCCTAAATATTTTTTCAGAGGTAGATGCAGAAAAAAAATATTTTTAATTTGCAACTTGGTGGAGGTTAGTATAGATGGACTAATAGACCAAGTCCCACACACTGCTAGAAGCCTAAATATTTTTTCAGAGCTAGATGCAGAAAAAAATTATATTGAATTTGCAACCGGATGGAGGTCAGTATAGAGGGACTAATAGACCAAGTCCCACACACTGCTAGAAGCCTAAATATTTTTTCAGAGCTAGATGCAGAAAATAATTATTTTGAATTTGCAACCTGATGGAGGTCAGTATAGATGGACTAATAGGTCAAGTCCCACACACTGCTAGAAGCTGAAATATTTTTTGAGAGCTAGATGCAGAAAAAAATTATATTGAATTTTCAACCTGATGGAGGTCAGTATAGATGGACTAATAGACCAAGTCCCACGCACTGCTAGAAGCCTAAATATTTTTTCAGAGCTAGATGCAGAAAAAAATTATATTGAATTTTCAACCTGATGGAGGTCAGTATAGATGGACTAATAGACCAAGTCCCACGCACTGCTAGAAGCCTAAATATTTTTTCAGAGCTAGATGCAGAAAAAAATTATATTGAATTTGCAACCTGATGGAGGTCAGTATAGATGGACTAATAGACCAAGTCCCACACACTGCAAGAAGCCTAAATATTTTTTCAGAGCTCGATGCAGAAAAAAATTATTTTTAATTTGCAACCTGGTGGAGGTTAGTATAGATGGACTAATAGAACATGTCCCACACACTGCTATAAGCTTAAATATTTTTTCAGAGCTAGATGCAGAAAAAAATTATATTGAATTTGTAACCGGATGGAGGTCAGTATAGATGGACTAATAGACCAAGTCCCACACACTGCTAGAAGCCTAAATATTTTTTCAGAGCTAGATGCAGAAAGAAATTATATTGAATTTGCAACCTGATGGAGGTCAGTATAGAGGGACTAATAGACCAAGTCCCACACACTGCTAGAAGCCTAAATATTTTTTCAGAGCTAGATGCAGAAAAAAATTATATTGAATTTGCAACCTGATAGAGGTCAGTATAGATGGACTAATAGACCAAGTCCCACACACTGTTAGAGGTTGAAATATTTTTTCAGAGCTAGATGCAGAAAAAAATTATATTGAATTTGCAACCTGATGGAGGTCAGTATCGATGGACTAATAGACCAAGTCCCACACACTGCTAGAAGCCTAAATATTTTTTCAGAGCTAGATGCTGAAAACAATTATATTGAATTTGCAACCTGATGGAGTTCAGTATAGATGGACTAATAGAATGATGCTATGCCCAAAAGGTTTTACTTTACTAGGTGCAGTAAAAAAATTTGTATTCTATACACAGGTCGTGTAGCTTGCAACACAGATAGGCTACTCCACTGACTAACACACTCTGCAATAGGCCAAAAAGGATTTGCTTTGCTAGATTTAGCCAAATGCTGTGAAAAAAACTTGCACATCACTGGCACAGACCTGCCTGGCAAAAAGTGATAGGAACTGATGCAATCTAGCCCTGAAAAGGACTGCAATTACAATTAGTCTTTACTTCCAACCTATCTATTTAAGAGCACAGACCTGCCTGATAAAAGTCATATGAAATGATGTAACCTAGTCCTTAAAAGGACTGCAATCACAACTATTCCCTACTCCCAAGCTATCTGTAGATTTGTGCGAAAATTGGCTTGAAATTAACAAAGTATAGCGCACACAGCAACAGCGGTGCCATCTAACACGCAGCTGCAGCAGTGAGAAAATGGTGGCGACGGGGAAAATGGCTGGGTCTTATAGGGCAGGAACATGTGACATACACTGCCAAAGACACATGCCCTTGCTTGTGTGAAAAAAAGCAGTTCGCTCCGTGTGTGCGCTGCTGATAGGCTGACAGACTGCACCTCCCCACTGTAAATGCGGGAAAGAGAAAAAAAAATGGAGATCTTCATTATTCCGGCAGAGATCCATCCCCTGCCCCTCCCCCCACCCCACTGTACACTCAAACTCCGTATTTACACTAATTTCCATCATTACTGAGAAAAAATCCAGTTATGATTCTGGTGCACGAACAGTTATCGAACATAACCTCGAACAGCCGAATTTTTTTCAAATCGTTCGTGTTCGCCGAACAGCTGGAAACACCGCCCAAAACAGCTCGAATTTGAGATTGGCAAACAGTTCGAGTCGAACACCTCTCTTCTCTAGTGTGCTGCAGTCCCCTAGAAATTGGGACAGGAAGGTCAGGCGAGAAGATGTGGGTGTTTGTTGTGGCACAATTTCGGCCTGCCCACGGCGTTGTCCTCGGCCTCTGTATGTACTATTAGCATCACGTCCAGTTCCCCGTCACTTGCCATGTGCCTTGCCCATTTTAAATGGAGAACAGTATCTTCCACGCTCACTACAAATGACTGAGTTTGGAGCGAACTTATATGTGATCCGTGTGATAGAGAAAACAGAGTTTTAAATACCTGGCCTGTAGGTAAGTAGTTTGAACAGCAAACTGCGGTGAATTGCTTCACTGACACACTAAAGGAAATTTTTAATGGAGGCCAGAAATGGCAGTATTTTCTGACAATGTATATGTGATCCGTGTGACGGAGAAAACAGAGTTTTAAATACCTGTCATATACAGTAGGTAACTAGATTGAACAGGAAACTGGTGTGAATTGCTTCAATGACACACTAAAGGAAATTTTTAATGGAAGCCAGAAATGGCAGTATTTTCTGTCAACGTATATGTGATCTGCGTGACGGAGAAAACACAGTTTTAAATAGCTGGATTTCTAGCGCTCTAATATGGAAAGGACCTGGCTGTATTCTGCAGTGCCAACAAGCAAATGGCACAGAAAATATGGTGCTCTCTGGATTGCTTTTTAAGCAAATTATGAGGATTAAGATCCAAAGAAAACTATTCCTGGCCCCTGAGACCTGGGCCTTTGTATAGAAATATCTAACAGCAGAAGAAGGCAGAAATTGAATGGAACCTCTTGTGCTATATGCACTGCAGTCTGCTATATACTCTGCCTGCCTGTACACCCTGCCTGCCTGATATCTCTGCAGATGGATTAGTCCTCAGAAGGACTGTTTGTTAAGATGGATATGTGTGATGTATGGTTTTTCTCCCTACACTACTTAATACACAAGCAAATCTGTCCCTGACGCAGCAGCACCTCTCCCAAAACAAGCAAATGGCGCAGAAAAACGGTGTTCTCCGGATTGCTTTTTAAGCAAATAATGACTATTAAGATCCAAAGAAAAGTATTCCTGGCCCCTGAGACCTGGGCCTTTGCATAGAAATATCTAACAGCAGAAGAAGGCAGAATTAGAATGGAGCCTCTTATGCTATATGCACTCCAGTCTGCTATATACACTGCCAGCCTATACACCCTGCCTGCCTGATATCTCTGCAGATGAATTAGTCCTCAGAAGGACTGTTTGTTAAGATGGATATGTGTAATGTACGGTTTTTCTCCCTACATTACCTAATACACAAGCAAATCTCTCCCTGACACAGCAGCAGCTCTCCCTACACTGTCTGATCCGGAGTGACTGTGACGAGCATGGCGGCGCCAGGTCTGATATACACCTGATGACGCTCTGCAGCCAGCCAATCACTGTAATGCCCACAACCAACATGGCTACGGCATTACAGTGCATGGCAGCAATCCCTGCATGATCACTGGCTCTCTAAAGAGCGCCTAACATGCAGGGAGGGGACCCGACATCTCGCCCGAGCAACCCGGAAACACTCGACGAGCGCCGAGCATCTCAAGCCATGAGGTGCTTGGGCGAGCACCGAGAAGTAGCGAGCATGCTCGCTTATCACTACTGGTAATTTGTCCACTTCATCTGATGCTGAGGATGGCTCTATGGGATGAAGCATCCTAGTCACCAGGATGGTGAGACCAGTCTCGTTCCTTCTAGTGGACAGAAGATGTAGTCTTCTGGAAGAAAAGCCATGGGAATCCACTGTGAAGGATCGGCCTCCAACTTCTCTGCAGAAAATCCTTGCAGGCATAAAGAAGAGGGGGCGTAAAGGGGGGGTACTGTAACATCCCTGGCGGCGTGCTGGCATGGCTTACCATCTCCCACCTTGCAAGACCGCCAAATTACCTATCAGTCCAGGATGTGCACTATACTCCTTTACTTGCTGTGTGCATGTCTCTTGTCTGCTGTCTTAGGGTGGCGGCACTGTTACTTCCTGATTCTTAAAGCTACAGTGTGTGCAGTCCTAATGCATCCCCAGCCTATTGCTGTGAGTCACTGGATATTTAAACCTCCCCCACCCTGTGGGATGTGCCTGAACAACACTTTCTTTCAGTGTGCTCTGTGCAACCGAGTTGCCAGGTCCTGTCCTGTATCTTGTCTCAGGCTCATTACCTGTATCTGTGACTTCTAGTCTATTCCTGCCACCCTGGGGGCTGAGTACCCAGGCTCGTTCCTGTATCTCATTCCAGTGTCAGTTCCTGTCTGAACTGTGTCCTAGTCCATTACTTGTTTGTCTCTATTTCCGATCCTTCCCTTTTCCTCCTGTGTCTGAACCAGTACCTAACTCCAACTCGTTGTCTCTGTACTTCTGTTTGTGAGTAGTGTTGAGCCACCCCGTAGTGTTCGAGTTCGGTTCGGTTCGTCGAACACCCGTGTGTTCGCCGAACTGTTCGTCGAACTGTTCATCGAACACCTTCGAACACCGTTAAAACCAATGGCAGGCAAACAAAAACACATAGAAACACATAGAAAACACCTTCAAAGGTGTCCAAAAGCTGACAAACTGCTCAGAAGACATAACTAACACATGGAAAAGTGACAAGTACATATAGTCATGCGAAAAGAAAAGAGGTGGAGGAGTAAAAGGAGGGGGAGACACAGATATAGGCATGTCATGCCCTTCTAAAATCCAAAAAGTGAGAAGCCGACACGGCCAGTCCGTTCCTGCCCGTGCCACCTCCGTGTCGCCGGGTTTGTGCCAGAGCCGCGGTGGACCCTGACGGCCAGCCCCCCTCTCCTAATACTGGTGCCTGTCCACTGTTGGGTCGAGCCCCCCGCGGTGGGGGGGGAGTAACATCTGCAGAAGAAAGACCATCTTCCAGCCAAACTAACATGTCGACTTCTTTTCGTGGACAATGTGATACGATCCCTTTGTTACGGACACGCCCATCGCTACAAATTCCAGATGAGGCACAAAAACAGCAGGTGCTTCAGCGGATATCAAGTGCTCCTTCAAGTGGGCTCTCCTCCACCTCAACTTCAACATCACAAATACTCCAGTCCTCAGAGGTATCACCCCAATCGCACTTGCTTCCTCACAGCTCCCAAGTCTCCAGCTGCCCGTCTGAGTATGGGGTAACACAGATGTTTGAGTCTGCACAGCTGTTTACTCATACTATAGCCTGGGAAACGGAGGTCTGCTCCAGAGCTTCTGTTAATCCAGACGAGGAAATGATCTGCACTGATGCCCAGAATCTTTATAAGTCGGATCCAGGACCAGATGAAGAAGGTTCTGAGCATAATGTTGACCCTCGTTCCCAAACTGTAACTCCTGTTGGTGGAGACAATGATGAAGACGATGATGAGACTCAAATACCTGATTGGAGCGACAACTTGACTTTTTGGTCAGGGCAGGAAGAGGTTGGCTTTGAGGACGACGGGTGTGATAACACACAGGGTGATGATGACAAGGTTGGAGATCCCACTTACTGTCAACCCACAGTCAGCCAGTCGATGAGGTCACCCGGGCCTTTGCCTGGCCTTTGGGATGTCGCGGTGGTCGGCTCCCTGGCCCGTACCCTGGGGTCACTCTTTAAAAGGGTGGATAATTGTTAATTTTATAAGAGTTTGTGACACCACCTGTGGTATCTGGTGAGAAGCACCAGCGCTGCAGCAGTCCACTGAGGCCCGTGATAAGGAAGCTCGATGGTATAGCTCCCCACAGGTGGAGCTAGGTCTCAGGGCAGCGTATGCAGGGGGGATGCAGGACAGGCGAGACCCAGCTGGGTCAGAGCAAGAACGGAAACGGACACGGTAGTCACTTCAGTACCTTTTACTGGAGGAAATTCAGGCACATCCTGGAGCACTGTGGGGTGAAGGGTACATATCAGGATCCTCCCCAATGAGCGGGTGTAGGGCCTCCTGTTTCTTGCCTCTGCGCAGTAAGTTTCTGACCTGCCTGGAGCTAGGCCTAACTTTGTCTCTGTCCTGCGCTGGCTGACCTTGTGGTAGGGCCTTCTCTTGAAGTTCACGCTCCCAGTATGCGGGGCCTAAGCGTCTCCTGGCTCTGTTACGTATCAGCACCTTAGCGATCCTGGGACTTGTAGTTCTCCAGGGATTCCGGTTATGCCTTACTGGGTCATAGAGATCCCGGTAAGCTCGGATCCGGTGTCCGGTAAATGCTTCGGGGTGAGATGGTTAAGCTCCTCTGCCCCTTATGTACTAACTCGCCACTTGCCTTCGGCCTACTCGGGCCCTCAATAGGCTATACACACTAACGGCAGCTTGCCGCGCTTCACCGATCTTATGACGCTGGCACACCTTAAGCTCTATCTGGGCTCCCTGAATCTAGCTAGCAGGAGCCTCGTGCTCCACTGCTGAACTATTAACTGAGTTCTCTAGACTAGACTGAGCTCCACTGCAGACTGACCTCTCTTAGGCTTCTCTACTGCAGGAACTCTTCAGAGGAACTGAACTGCCTAGCTCCACCTTCCCTATTTATATCCCTAACGGGCTCCCTCTGCTGGTCTGAGGTGGAAGGTGGAGATGTGTGAATGTTTATGGGGGCCTCTTGTGGAGGATTCCATCAATACACTCTTCTAGGATCTGTGATACCAAGCGCAGCGGGGCGTCACAGATGCTATTGACGACGAGGTTAGGTTGCGCCTTCCTGGACAGAGACGGAGTACTGGAAGCACGTCAACAACTGCATCCTCAACCACAACTCCGCCTCTGACCACAAGTCGTAGTGGCTCTTCAGGTCGCATGGGCTCTAAGCCTTGCATAGCCTGGGCATTTATTCAGATCGATAAGGATGACCCAACTCGTGTTATCTGTAATATTTGTCACCAAAAGCTAAGTAGAGGCCAAAAAATCCATAGTTTGAGTACTTCATGCATGTACCGTCACATGGATATGAAGCATAAGTTGCAGTGGGAAGCTCACTGTGCTACAATGCGGCCTAGCAGGCTGGGCCAACCACCGTCTGCCCCATCTTGTGCATCCGCGGCCTCTTCATCCTCTGTGACTGGGGGGACAGCAGTCACACATGTTTTTGGACACAGACCCGCCACCTCTTTACCTGCAACAGCCAGTGTGATTGGCAGGTCGTCAGTTCATTGGGAAGTGGAAACACCTGCTGGTGTTGAGAGCTCTCTGACATCGAGAGCACCACCTTTGGATCAAGGCAACCTAACATGTCCGCCTGCATCTTCCTCACAGACCGGCAGTTTGCCAGGGACACCCTACTCAACCCCGTCAAAGCACAACAGCCAGCCCTCGGTCCCTCAGATGTGGACAAGTAAAAGACCATTTCCTCCTAGCCATGAGAAAGCTAAGAGGTTGAATTTCACCATCTGCAAGCTGTTGGCTACAGAAATGCTGCCTTTCCGCCTGGAGGACACAGTGGATTTTTGAGACCTTATGTCCGTCGCAGTGCCCCAGTACCAGATGCCCAGTCGGCACTACTTCTCAAAGAAAGGTTTCCCAGCGCTCCACCAGCATGTCGCACACAACATCACCGCTTCTTTGAAAAACTCTGTGTGTGACAGGGTGCATTTCACCACAGACACTTGGACGAGTAGGCATGGACAGGGGCGTTACATGTCGCTGACAGGGCACTGGGTAACTATGGTGACAGCAGGACAAGGGGCTGCTGTCCAAGTCTTGCCGTCCCCGCGAGTTGTACGTCAATCCTCTTTATCTAGAAGTTCCTCCACTGCTTCTGCCTCCTCAACCTCCTCTCGGTCCTCCACCTGCACCCAAAGCCTGTCTGGTAAAGCCACCTGCTTTCTAACTGCGCACCTCCTTACTATGCTGGCAGCAGGGCTCAACGGCATCAGTGTTTACTTTGAAATGTCTGGGAAATGTGAGTCACACAGCTGAGGACTTGTGGTCAGCTCTGGAGACCCAGTTTCATGAATGGTTGTCTCCATTGGACCTGCAACCAGGGAAGGCCGTGTGCGACAATGCTGCAAACCTGGGTGCGGCCCTTCGCCGGGGCAATGTCACACACGTGCCTTGTATGGCTCACGTGTTGAACCTGGTTATCCATAAATTTTTAGACCACTATCCCGGACTAGATGGCCTTCTGCAGAGGGCACGGTCGCTGTGTGCTCACTTCCGCCGTTCGCATCCCGCAGCTCAACGACTTACATCTCTACAGAAGTCGTTGGGCCTGCCAGTTCACCGGCTGAAATGCGATGTGCCGACACGGTGGAATTCAACTCTGCACATGTTGCAGCGACTGTGGCAGCACCGACAAGCCCTGGTGCAATAGTTTCTGACGTATAGCCTGGGCCAACGAGATCCAGAGGTGGGGCAAATCACACAGCAGGAGTGGTCTCAGATCAGGGACCTATGAATTTGACGCGCCCCCTGGGCCATGGGGTACCCGGAGCCGGGCCGGTAGACGCTGGGGGTTGTAGTCACTGTGGCGGTGACCCGGTCCATGACCCAGGGCGGTCAATCCAACGGTAATTTGTATATATGGATTTTATAATGTCCGACTAAGCCACCTGTGGAGTGCGGCCAAAGGGGCCGCCGCTGCCGAACAGTCCTCTGAAGCTGGTGGTTTTGCTGCAATGGTATTATTACTCACCACAGGAAGAGTGTAGCTTCAGGGCAGTGTGGGTGGATGATGGTGGTTGTAGTGCAGGGAGTCAGTAATGAACACAGAGTCCGTGTGATGCAGTCCCAAGATCTTTACTCACAGTTGTTGCAGTCCAGATTACAGGTACCAGAGCTATCTCACCCGTCGTGCTGTGCGTACTCAGTGAGGGGCTCAGTCCACCCCCAGATAGCTCCGGAGTACTTAGCAGGACTCCCATCTGTGTGTCCTTTCTCTGGCCTTCTCCCTGCACCTCACACCCAGTGACACTTCTATCCGGTATCCTCGGGCCTTGGCGGGCGACTTGTGTTCCGTCCCCTGGGTCCTATGTGGCTACCTTCTTAGTGAGACTGGTGTGGACTTTTGCCTGCAGTACATGAAATGCTGCAGCCTCCGGTTTCTAGTTGAGCCTTGCTGTTTCTCCTCTAGTTGAGGGACCGGTTCCCCTTATCTGGCCTGACCCCTCTACCTCCTGGTAGCAGCGGGAGTACAGGTGGCCTTCTGCACGGCCCGTAGCCCTAGGGTCCCTTCGGTTCCTGGAGCCTTCCTGCTCCCACTCCTCTCTTCTCTCCTTCAGTCCTGGGCCTCCCAGGCTAGGCCCGCCTCCGGAGCAGAGCTCATGCCGAGCCTCTGCTCCTGTCACTTTTCCTCCTCTGACTGGCTTGCTCTTTCTAAGCTGGCTTCCTATTTATACTCTCCCTGTCATGTGCTCCCCTAAGCTGCTCCCCTAAGCACCCACTACATAGGATCCTCCCACCAGCTAGGGACCTGGGACTGTGCCCTCCCTTAGGAGCAATCTCGCCCTAACCCCACTGCGGGTATGTGTTGGATGCAGGTGTTAGGGTCCCGAGCCATACGCCTTCCTTACCTGAGGGTGAGATACCACACCTCTGGGTGAGATGTAGTAACTCTGTGGTGACTGCACCCTCAGGGGCGCCACACACCTTTCTGCACAGTTTTGAAATGGCGACGAAGATGTTTAGTGCTGACGACGATGCCATTATCAGCATAACTATTCCGGTGATTTACATGCTGGAGCACACATTAAACAGAATTCAGAGTCAGGTGGTCGGACAAGAGGAGGTGGAGGAAGTAGAGGAGGAGTCGTATGCGGAAGGGATAACATCTCCAAGGTCCAGACGGTTGGCAGCACCAAGGAGGCAGGCATGGGAGGGTGGGGGAGAGGGATTAAACAGGGCGCATGGTAGCAGCCAAACTGTTGAGGAAGGTGCAGGAGCCGAGGAAGAAGTGGAGGATGAACTGGCGATGGGCATGGAAGACTCATCAGATGAGGGAGACCTTGATCACATTTCTGTTGTGCGAGGTTGGGGGGAGAGGGCAGAGGAAAGAAGCATGATTCTTACCTCGTTACCAACACAACAAGGACTTGGTCCTCCTGGATGCGCAAGACACATGAGTGCCTTCTTGCTGCACTACCTGCAACATGACCCTCAGATTGCAGAATTCGAAGTAATCTCGACTACTGGGTTGCCACACTCTTAGATCCCCGGTACAAAAGTAAATTTGCCGAAATAATTCCTGCCATAAAAAGGGATTGACGCATGCAGGAGTATCTGCAGACGCTGTTGCAGAATCTTACATGTGCTTTTCCACAAAACACCAGTGGTGCACGAAGTGAATCTCACAGTTCTAACTTGCCAAACGCGGGACTGTCGAGTCTTCATCACTCAAACCGTAACAGTAACACAGTATCTACTGGTAACAGCAATTTTGTGAAATCGTTTCACCACTTTTTTAGACCATCCTTTGCAAGGCCACAGGAGACAAGAAGTCTGACACATAGTCAATGCCTAGAGAGGATGGTGCAGGAGTATCTCCAAGTGAACATCGAAGCCATGACTGTGTCACTGGACCCTTGCTCATTTTGGTATTCCAATCTGGAAAAATGGCCGGAGCTCGCCACTCACGCCTTGGAGATCTTGTCATGCCCTGCAGCCAGTGTTCTCTCTGAACGTGTGTTCAGCGCTGCTGATGGTGTGCTGACAGATAAGCGCACGCGGCTGTCCACTGAGAATGTAGACAGACTCACGTTCATAAAGATGAACAAATCATGGATTCGCAAGGACTTTTCTAATCCTGTGTTATCCTTGGGAGGCTAAAAGCTTGAGGATTTGGTAATATCACCTCACCAACCGTTTTAAGCAATTGTGGGGCAATTGATGCCACTTAACCCTAGAACGCATGACCATAAAAATCTACACTTTCATATACCTGGGCAAATAACATTGAATAACTCAAACTCAAATGACAAACAACTATATACATGAAGAATACCTAGAGTTTCAAAATTCTAACTAAAGTAATCTTGCAGAAAATAGAAAACAATTAACAGGGCGGGACTGCGAGGCCCCAGGTATGCGTTCTAGGGTTAAGTGGTGTCTGTGCCACAATTTTGGGAAAAAATGGAAACTCTTTTTGGAGTCCCCTTGCTGTGTCTTACGTGACGTTGGCATCGTCAATTCCAGGTGGGTTGGGTCGCTCCCCCCCCCTTTTAACTGTAAGAAACTACATACACTATGGCTTGGGGTAACACAGATGATTGAGTCTGAAGAGCTGTTTACTCAGAGGTCTGCTCCAAATCTTCAGTGTCTGCTAGTCAGCATAGAATTTTTAACTGCATCTAGCCTAGGCAATACTTTGGGCGTAGTAGCCCAGCTGCGAAGCAAGCTGCACCGCCTGTGTATCTAATAAGAATTTTTAAATACATCTAGCCTAGGCAGACTGTGGGGACCCCCAACCAAACCCAGACGCTCAGCCCCCCTATCGCCCCCCTTTCCTTGACAATACAATAATGTAACTCTTACAACTGGATGGGTGAGGATCGGTCACAGCTTTATTAACTCTTTATACTCATTCCATTAGAAAGACATTTTATTTCTAAAATAATTCAGCTTGTTGCAGCATGCCCTGGGTCTCCACTCCGGCAACTTGGCCAACAAGTGTAACTCTCCAACATGTCCTTTCTATTTCCAGGCCACTGAGGATCCTGAGTACTCGTATGCAGGACTCTGACCCCCACCCATCACTCTTAACGCTTGTTCCACTCCGTCCTGGAGTCCTGACAGGAATATGTCCAGTCCAATATCCATTAAGTGAACACCGTCGGGCCGTATGAGGCCTGCTTTATCTCCTTCCAGTTGTCGGTGTCGTACCACTACACCGCCTCTGTCTCTTCTAAATTTTGCCATCCGAATATTTATTACACGCCTTGTCCGTTCGATGGCCGTGATGTCTCGCGCACCTTGCCATACCGCTATAGGCACAATCTCTGACCATACTATAGCTAGTTTTGTGAAAAATTCTCTGAAGCGCTCAGTGTCTAGTTTCATTATTGCCATTAGTTATGCGCTCTTGTGATGACCTAGGTTGTTTCCCCTGGCCTGTATAACTAAGATGACCAGACATCTTGCCTCTCTCCCTACCTTGATTACCTCCATTAGTACCTGTGGCCATAGCAGGCCTCTAATACCTCTCCAGTTGAAATATGTGTTATGAAACTCTAATTTCCTCCCGCCTGGGCGGACTTTCGCCCTTTAATCTGCCCAATATATATACGAGTGGCTTATCACCCACACTGTTGGCTTAGCGTCACCTGTAAAAGAAACAAACCACGTTAGGATAACAAGTCGGGTCTTATGTATCTTGCCAAACACGTGGATCACCATCTCTCTATCCTCTGAACTTCCGTTTCTGACAGTCCTGCTCTTGCTGCTTCTGTGGCCGCGCCTATGCGGAATGAGTGTGTCCCGTAATCTTTGGGGTGGTTCCCTGCCGATGTTATGCATTTATTAAATATAGCTTGGAACTGGTATCTTGCTAATGGCGTCCCATCAATGTGTGATAGGAACAAATTACTTTGTGATCTGATGGTTAGATATGGTTTTACTATTGTTACCCGACTCAGTGTACCGTTTGTGGGTTGTAGAAGTACCCAAGTGCCCCTGCCCGCTGGAACCATTTTCGATTTGTGTATGCGTAGACGTATTGCATTATTGGCTATGACTACGTCCTGGTGTAATAAGCCTCCACTGGTGCTAATTTTGGATTGAGGGACTAATTCGCTTATGCATAGCGCCCCGAAGAAGGCGATCACAAATGCAGTAGACAGTAGTGTTGCTTCAAATTGTGAGTGTCATGTTAATGGTGTTAGGGATATGATGTGAGAAATCAGTTTTAGTGACACGGGACGGGACGTCTACACTCCTGACTTGGCTGACCCCTTTTCCACCCTTTTATGGATTGTCTGATGATGAATCTTTGTCACATCTCCCCAATTCAGTAGTTGGAATTGAAACGCTACTCTGGTCTGACACCGCTGCGCTGACGCCCCTGATATGCCCCTCATCATTCTCTGGTGGAGAAATTCTATGGTGACTTGTGATCTGGCTTGTTCACATTGGTCAACCCGTCTGCCTGCTACTAGTCGTGTCCACTCTTCCCATGCCTTACCGTATGCTTGCCACGTCGACGGGGCAACTGATGCTCTGATTAATGGCATCAACTATTCGCCACTAGATCCCATAGGGAAGGTGGGCAACTGTTGTCCCGATGGGTGGGCATTGTGGAAGAGCTCTGTGAAAATCTGCCAATTGAATTGTTATAAAGCGTTAGCAGCAGCTTTAGACCCCTCAGCATAGTGGCTAGCGCGGACCCATACATTGTGTTTTAGGCACAGGAATGCTAGCCTGGGTAGTAGGCCTAGCACTGGGAGAGACGATGATGCCATCTTATTAATGCAGTGCGCTAAGCTGGTGTTTTTTGTTATGAAGCGTATATTTTTGTAAGCCAGGAGCGCGCCCCATATTTCTATTGCTACCACTATTGGGAAGAAAAATTATTTTCAGGGCTAGATGCAGCGAAAAATTATTATTAATTGAAAAGCTGGTGGAGCTTGGTATAGATGGCCTAATAAAATGAGACCCACACACTGCTATAAGGCCAAATATTTTTTCAGAGGTAGATGCAGAAAAAAATTATATTCAGTTTGCAACCTTATGGAGGTCAGTATAGATGGACTAATAGAACAAGTCCCACACACAGCTACAAGCCCAAATATTTTTTCAGAGGTAGATGCAGAAAAAAATTATATTCAGTTTGCAACCTTATGGAGGTCAGTATAGATGGACTAATAGAACAAGTCCCACACACAGCTAGAAGGCCAAATATTTTTTCAGAGGTAGATGCAGAAAAAAATTATATTCAGTTTGCAACCTTATGGAGGTCAGTATAGATGGACTAATAGAACAAGTCCCACACACAGCTAGAAGCCCAAATATATTTTCAGAGGTAGATGCAGAAAAAAATTATATTCAGTTTGCAACCTTATGGAGGTCAGTATAGATGGACTAATAGAACAAGTCCAACACACAGCTAGAAGGCCAAATATTTTTTCAGAGGTAGATGCAGAAAAAAATTATATTCAGTTTGCAACCTTATGGAGGTCAGTATAGATGGACTAATAGAACAAGTCCCACACACAGCTAGAAGGCCAAATATTTTTTCAGAGGTAGATGCAGACAAAAATTTATTTTGAATTTGCAACCTTATGGAGGTCAGTATAGATGGACTAATAGAACAAGTCCCACACACAGCTAGAAGCCCAAATATTTTTTCAGAGGTAGATGCAGACAAAAAATTATTTTGAATTTGCAACCTGATGGAGGTCAGTATAGATGACTAATAGAACAAGTCCCACACACAGCTAGAAGGCCAAATATTTTTTCAGAGGTAGATGCAGACAAAAAATTATTTTGCATTTGCAACCTTATGGAGGTCAGTATAGATGGACTAATAGATCAAGTCCCACACACAGCTAGAAGGCCAAATATTTTTTCAGAGGTAGATGCAGACAAAAAATTATTTTGAATTTGCAACCTGATGGAGGTCAGTATAGATGACTAATAGAACAAGACCCACACACAGCTAGAAGGCCAAATATTTTTTCAGAGGTAGATGCAGACAAAAAATTATTTTGATTTTGCAACATTATGGAGGTCAGTATAGATGGACTAATCGAACAAGTCCCACACACAGCTAGAAGCCCAAATATTTTTTCAGAGGTAGATGCAGAAAAAAATTATATTCAGTTTGCAACCTTATGGAGGTCAGTATAGATGGACTAATAGAACAAGTCCCACACACAGCTAGAAGGAAAAATATTTTTTCAGAGGTAGATGCAGAAAAAAATTATATTCAGTTTGCAACCTTATGGAGGTCAGTATAGATGGACTAATAGGACAAGTCCCACACACAGCTAGAAGGCCAAATATTTTTTCAGAGGTAGATGCAGACAAAAAATTATTTTGAATTTGCAACCTTATGGAGGTCAGTATAGATGGACTAATAGAACAAGTCCCACACACAGCTACAAGCCCAAATATTTTTTCAGAGGTAGATGCAGAAAAAAATTATATTCAGTTTGCAACCTTATGGAGGTCAGTATAGATGTACTAATAGAACAAGTCCCACACATAGCTAGAAGGCCAAATATTTTTTCAGAGGTAGATGCAGAAAAAAATTATATTCAGTTTGCAACCTTATGGAGGTCAGTATAGATGGACTAATAGAACAAGTCCCACACACAGCTAGAAGGCCAAATATTTTTTCAGAGGTAGATGCAGAAAAAAATTATATTCAGTTTGCAACCTTATGGAGGTCAGTATAGATGGACTAATAGAACAAGTCCCACACACAGCTAGAAGGCCAAATATTTTTTCAGAGGTAGATGCAGAAAAAAATTATATTCAGTTTGCAACCTTATGGAGGTCAGTATAGATGGACTAATAGAACAAGTCCCACACACAGCTAGAAGCCCAATATTTTTTCAGAGGTAGATGCAGAAAAAAATATATTCAGTTTGCAACCTGATGGAGGTCTGTATAGATGGACTAATACAACAAGTCCCACACACAGCTAAAAGCCCAATATTTTTTCAGAGGTAGATGCAGAAAAAAATATATTCAGTTTGCAACCTGATGGAGGTCAGTATAGATGGACTAATACAACAAGTCCCACACACAGCTAGAAGCCCAATATTTTTTCAGAGCTAGATGCAGAAAAAAATTATATTCAATTTGCAACCTGATGGAGGTCAGTATAGATGGATAATAGAATGATGCTATGCCCAAAAGATTTTACTTCACTAGGTGCAGTAAAAAAATTGGTATTCTATACACAGGTGGTATATCTTGCAACACAGATAGGCTACTCCACTGACTAACACACTCTGCAATAGGGCAAAAAGGATTAGCTTTGCTAGATTCAGCCAAATGCTGTGAAAAAAACTTGCACAGCACTGGCACAGACCTGCCTGGCAAAAACTGATAGGAACTGATGTAACCTAGTCCTGAAAAGGACTCCAATTACAATTAGTCTTTACTCCCACAATCTATCTATTTAAGAGCACAGACCTGCCTGATAAAAGTCGTAGGAAATGCTGTAACCTAGTCCTTAAAAGGACTGCAATCACAACTATTCCCTACTCCCAAGCTATCTGTAGATTTGTGCGAAAATTGGCTTGAAATTAACAAGGTATAGCGCACACAGCAACAGCGGTGTCGTCTAACACGCAGCTGCAGCAGTGAGAAAATGGAGGCGACGGTGAAAATGGCTGGGTCTTATAGGGCAAGGACATGTGACATACACTGCCAATGACACATGCTCTTGCTTGTGTGAAAAAAAGCACTTCGCTCCGTGTGTGCGCTGCTGATAGGCTGACAGATTGCACCTCCCCACTGCAAATGCGGGAAAGAGAAAAAAAAATGGAGATCTTCATTGTTCCTGCAGAGATCCATCCCCTGCCCCTCCCCCCACCCCGCTGTACACTCAAACTGCGTATTAACATTAATTTTCATCATTCCTGAGAAAAAATCCAGTTATGATTTTGGTGCACGAACAGTTATCGAACATAACCTCGAACAGCCGAATTTTTCTCAAATTGTTCGTGTTCGCCGAACGGCTCGAACAGCGCCCAAAACAGCTCGAATTTGAGATTGGCGAACAGTTCGAGTAGAACAACGCTCATCTCTATTTGTGAGTTTTGTGTCCACTCGCTACTTCATTGCAAGTACCTTGGGTGTATCTGGTTCTGCTTGTCCCGTTTCCCTGCCTCCATATCTACCTCCTGTGTTCTAGCTATCTTCTTGTGTTTCCCTGTCTGTTCCATGTGAACAGAGCCCTGTCCTGTTTGCCTGCACCTGCGGTTCTGCTCTGCTCCGCTTGTCCTCTGCACCTGCGGTTCCGCTCTGCTCCACTTGTCCTCCGCACCTGCGGTTCCATTCTGCTCCACTCCGCTTGTCCTCCGCACCTGCGGTTCCGCTCTGCTCCGCTTGTCCTCCGCACCTGCGGTTCCACTCTACTCTGCTTGTCCTCCGCACCTGTGTGGTGCCCCTGAGGGTTCAGTCGCCACAGAGATACTGCACCTCACCCCGAGGTGTGGTGTCTCCCTTCTCTCAGGTAAGGAGGGAGTGCTGCATGGAACCCCAACTACCTACATCCAACACAACACTGCTCCAGGCCAGCCGGAGGGGCATGATGCAATGTAGTTTTCTGCTGAGCCCTGGCCCTGGCTGGAGTAGGGGGGAACCCAAAGGTAGGGCGAACCAATAGTGGGTGTGGGTGAAGGAAACAAATACACGGAGCACATATACAGTAAGAATGTAATAGGAAGCCATATTAGGTCCAGGGTCAGACAGTTCAGTTCTACACAGAGTGCAATTCTAGTGAGGGCTGTTCAGATGAACAGTCCGGGAGCAGAGGCTCAGTCAGAGCTCTGCTCCACAAGTTAGGGCCCAGGATAGAGGCCCCGGAGGGGAGCAGGGAGCAGGCTCCATTCTACTTAAAGGATCCCAGGGGGTACAGCACGTGCAGGACGGCACCCGTACGCCCCGCTCCTGCCAGGTGACAGGAAGGATCGGTTGCTACACTCAAAACCCCAGGGGGTCAGGTTGGTCCTGGATCCGATGTACAGGAAGGACTTCAGCATACCCGAGCGGGAATGAGAATGGGCAGCGTAAGACAATGGTAAGAAGGACCGAGTGTGAAAAAAGGTCAAGATAGGTACATATGAAAGTGGGGTTCCGCTAGGCATTCCTAAATTTGCTGAGAAAGGATTGAACCCCTGCCCGGTGAACGCAGCGCGATGAGGGAGGCCTTCACCTGCAAAGTGAATTTGTGAATTGGCTAAGAACTGTAAGTAAAACCTTGGACGACTGCATCGAACAGCCTGTTTCTTCACCGTCACCACTGATTCTCACCGCACTACAATGCCCAGCACACCCACCATCTATCTATCTACACTGCCCTGAGGCCCGCTCCACCTGTGGGGAGGTGTACCATCTTTAGCTGCCTTGTCACCTGCCTCAGAGGACTGCTGCAGCGCTGGTGACCTTCACCAGACACCACAGGTGGCATCATGAATTTCTCTGAACTTTGTTAGTAATCGCTACCCCTTTTGTGCACTGTCCACCCTGGGCCAGCCACCGTGATATATATATACTGTCCCCAAATAGTAAGGCCCCCGGGGGCGCGACACCTTCGGTTCCGCTCTGCTCTGCTCCGCTTGTCCTCCGCGCCTGCATTTCCGCTCTGCTCATCTTGTCCTCCACAACTGCGGTTCCTCTCTGCTCTGCTCCGCTTTTCCTCCGCGCCTGCGTTTATGCTCTGCTCTGCTCCGCTTGTCCTCCTCGGCTACTATTCTGCTCTGCTTGTCCTCCTCGCCTGCGGCTCTGCTCTGCGCTGCTTGTCCACCGCACCTGCGGCTCTGTTCCTGTATCCCAGTCTGTACTGGTCCATATCCAGCCTGTTTTCCTACCTGCCAGTATCGGCCTGTCAGTATACCAGCCGTGCCTACCAGTACCCGCCTGTCTGCATACCTGCCGTGCCTGCCAGTACCCACCTGTCTGCATACCAGCCATGCCTGCTAGTACCCACCTGTCTGCATACCAGCCTAACCTGCCGTTCCTGCATTCCCTGGTGTGGGTCAACAGCTGTGACCGGGGTCTGACCTGGAGTAGCACCTGGGCCACCTCCCACGTCCCTCCTCGGACCATGGAGTCGATTAAGCCACCGTGTGTTCGTGGTCGGATCTGGCAAGGCCCCTAGTCACGCCCCTCCAGGCACTCCTTGGTTCGTTGCCCAGTGGGACCACTAACCACGTTCACGCCAGTCAGTCCAGGCGTGAGCGTAGCAAACGTGACTCACGTTTTTTTAGGAAGATTGACTCATCTCTGCTTATAACTAATAAAATAGATGATTAGAAAATATCCAAGGTTTCATGGTCCAAAAGTCAGCTAGTTGAAAGTTAAAGCCCGATAGTGTTCATAGTGTCTTCTTTAGGGGCCTTTAAGTTCTGTAATGAAGCTGAATGTATTCATTGATACCAGATTTTAAAGGGAAAACTTGGATTTGGTCTCCATTGCCCTAGATATTTGCTCACCTCATGTTAGAATCTAAAGGTTCGTCTTAATTAGAAAGCAGTTTGCACAGCTCCTGGAAGTTTTATTTTATTTTTCTTGCATTTACATTATTTAAAGAGCAATAATAAAGATGAATATGTTGTGATGCCTGTGTGTTTCATTTATGCTAAAAAGATTATCAGCAGAAGTGGTAAAAATTAATGCTTGTCTTCACCTGACTATGAAAAGGTAATCATTCTCTAATATTCCACCTCAATTTATCGAGACACAGAAGACTACACTTAGTCTGATCTGCAAAAATTACAAGCAATGCTTACGATTTAGAAGTAGTGATGAGCGAGAGTGCTCGCCACTGCTTCTTTACTTGATCAAATATCACGGGTGGTTGAGCAACATGCTCGAGTCCCTGGTCCGCATGTTTGGCACCTGTTAGACAGCCAATAAATATGTGGGTATTGCCTGACATATACGGTAATGTCATAGTCATGTTGGATACTGGCATTACTGTGATTGGTCAACCGCATCACAACATGGGGTCCTATATAAGACCTGGTGACACAATGCTAGGCACACTGCCCTCAGGATGCAGTTCAGGGAGAGTTGTTATAGAAGGGAGAACGAATATTAGAGCAGGCATATAGGATAGGTAGTGTTTAATATTGCTATTGCAGTATTTGTATACCGATTTTGCAGCATTAGGAGAAAAGTCCTTTTCAGGACTAAATATTTTCCTTTCTCTAGTAAATTTTTTTTACTTTCACTGCTTAAGCACTGGCTGATGAGAAATTAAGCTTTTGACCACGGGTCACCTGACAGCATGATCCCACAGCGCTGTGATCCATGGTAACGATGTTACCCAGATCACAGCCCCTGTTTCCCGCTCTGTCACGCAGATGACAGCGTGATAAACAAGGGATGTTCGTGTTCAGGCAGAATTTTGCCGATTTTTACACAAAAGGCTCAGGAATCCCAACACATATCATAATGAGCAACGTTCATGCTGAATTTGAAAAAAAAACGAACGTTTTCCAAACTTGTTTGCTCATCTCTACTGAAGAGGAGGAGGAGGAGAGATGAGAGAGACACACCAGGTCCAACATAGGCAGGGGAACACTATCAAAGGTTTATGAAAGTTTCATTAGACCCTCCCAGTGTCCATGCCCTGATGCCCTATTAAGTATCCAAGCCTGACATGTGGCATAAACTGTCCTTCTATACCTTGGAGGTGCTGGCCTGCTTTGCCACTAGCATTTTGTCAGAGCATGGTTTTAGTGCCATCATAATAACTGATATAGACATCTGCTCGTCAACTGAAAATGCTGAAAGGCTAATCTGGCACCCCTGTGGGTTCAGTCACCACAGAGGTACTGCATCTCACACAGAGGTGTGGTGCCCTACTCTCAGGTAAGGAGGGAGTACTGCCCAGGACCCACCCACCTGCATCCAACACTACACCATTCCAGACCAGCAGGCGGGGAAAGATGCACTGGCTTATGCTGAGTCCTGTCCCTGGTTGGAAGTGGGGGGAAGCTAGAGAGGGAGAACAATGTAATGGGTGTGGGTGGAGGAAGTAGTTCAGGGGAGCACCTTCAGTGGGAGTATAATATAGCAGGGAACCATCTAGAAGCAGGCAGAGAGAACCAGTCAGACAGAGGAGAAGGAGTGGGAGCAGGAGCTCTGGAGGAGCTCTGTTCAGAGGCGAGAGAGGAGCGGGCCTAGACGGAGAGGCCCAGGAGGACAGGCTTGAAGAGGACGGGAGCAGAGGGAAGGTTCCAAGAGGAACAGAGGGGATCCCAGGGGCACGGCAAGTGCAGATGCCACCCGTGTGCCCGAATCTACACGAACGTGGAGGGATCAGGCAGCAGAGGGGACCGACCCCTAACTAGTGGAGACCTACAAGGCTCACCTAGGAACTGGCAGCTACTGTACTTTCAGGGTGCAGCTGCTCACTACCGCAACTATATCGCCAAAAAGGTGGCCTTGTAGCATTCAGGGGACTGCAGGTTGCCCGTCAAAATCCGAGGCTACTGGCTTGGGACAATGGTTGCGAGACGCAGGGCAGGAGGGTGAGAGCCAGCGCAGGAAGGCGACCAAGGAAGGCACACAGCATGGGGTCCCGTTAAGTACTCTTGAGATACCTGAGGGATTGTTGAATCCCTCCCTTGGTGAACACAGGACGGTGTTGGAGGTTACCCTGGCGCTGGGAACCTCGAGTCTGACAACTGTGAGTAAATTTTGAAGACTGCACCCCCACTGTGTCCTAGAATTTTTATTATCTGCACCATCACCTGCACCACATTGCATAGCAACATCTACTAAGTCACCATCTACACTGCCCTGGAGCTTAGCTCTACCTGTGGAGAGCTGAACCAACTCTGCTGCGTCACCATCAGCTCCAGAGGATCTGCACCGCAGCGGTGGCCCCATATAGCAGCATACCACAGGTGGTGTCATGAACATTAACTATAAAAACTTTATTACCCTTTTCCAAATTCCCCTTTTATTGACCGCCCTGGGTCACGGACCGGGTCACTGCCACCGTGACATCCCCTAGCTTCGACCAGCCCGGCTACCGAGTACCCCACGGCCCAGGGGGTGCGTCACTGACAAAATGCATAAGGCCAGAATTGGCTTAGACTTCTCAACTCCACCAAATGACAGCAGCGGAACATAAAGCCAATTCAAATGTGGGGTCATCAGGCTGCCCTCACTCAAAATCTTCATAGGCTCATCAGGCGGCCTTCACTCAAAATTTTTATAGGGTCATCAGGCGGCTCTCACTCAAAATCTTTAAAGGGTCATCAGGCACTCTCAGTCAAAATTTTTATAGCGTCATCAGGCGGTTCTCACTCAAAATCTTTTAAGGGTCATCAGGCCCCTCACTCTTAATTTTTCAAGCGTGTCTATGATGCCTCCCTTCATAATTTTTTTACAAGATGTGTATGGGGACTACCTCTACAATTTTCTTGCATATATATATATATATATAAATATGTATATATATATATATATATGTATATATATTCATATATATATATATATATACAGTACAGACCAAAAGTTTGGACACACCTTTTCTGTATTTTCATGACTTTAAAAATTGTACATTGACACTGAAGACATCAAAACTATGAATTAACACATGTGGAATTATATACTTAACAAAAAAGTGTGAAACAACTGAAAATATGTCTTATATTCTAGGTTCTTCAAAGTAGCCACCTTTTGCTTTGATGACTGCTTTGCACACTCTTGGCAGTCTCTTGATGAGCTTCAAGAGGTAGCCACCAGAAATGGTTTTCACTTCACAGGTGTGCCCTGTCAGGTTTAATAAGTGGGATTTTTTGCCTTATAAATGGGGTTGGGACCATCAGTTGTGTTGGGCAGAAGTCTGGTGGATACACAGCTGATAGTCCTACTGAATAGACTGTTAGAATTTTTATTATGGCAGGAAAAAAGCAGCAAAGTAAAGAAAAACGAGTGGCCATCATTACTTTAAGAAATGAAGGTCTGTCAGTCGGAAAAATTGGGAAAACTTTGAAAGTGTCCCCAAGTGCAGTTGCAAAAACCATCAAGCGCTACAAAGAAACTGGCTCACATGAGGACCGCCCCAGGAAAGGAAGACCAAGAG
Organism: Phyllobates terribilis; assembly: GCF_046119375.1. NCBI lineage: Eukaryota > Metazoa > Chordata > Amphibia > Anura > Dendrobatidae > Phyllobates > Phyllobates terribilis. Next base: position 549,463,324 of record NW_027362761.1, read on the forward strand.
TCACCTCTGCTTCTGAGGATAAGTTTATCCGAGTCACCAGCCTCAGAAATCGCAGGTTAACAGCAGCTCAGATTAGAGACCAGGTCAATGCCACACAGAGTTCTAGCAGCAGACACATCTATACAACAACTCTTAAGAGGAGACTTTATGCAGCAGGCCTTCATGGTAAAATAGCTGCTAGGAAACCACAGCTAAGGACATGCAACAAGCAGAAGAGACTTGTTTGGGCTAAAGAACACAAGGAATGGACATTTGACCAGTGGAAATCTGTGCCTTGGTCTGATGAGTCCAAATTTGAGATCTTTGGTTCCAACTACCGTGTCTTTGTGCGACACAGAAAAGGTGAACGGATGGACTCTACATGCCTGGTTCCCACCGTGAAGCATGGAGGAGGAGGTGTGATGGTGTGGGGGTGCTTTGCTGGTGACACTGTTGGGGATTTATTCAAAATTGAAGGCATACTGAACCAGCATGGCTACCAAGCATCTTGCAGCGGCATGCTATTCCATCCGGTTTGCGTTTAGTTGCACCATCATTTATTTTTCAACAGGACAATGACACCAAACACACCTCCAGGCTGTGTAAGCGCTATTTGACCAAGAGGGAGAGTGATGGGGTGCTACGCCAGATGACCTGGCATCCACAGTAACCAGACCTGAACCCAATCGAGATGGTTTGGGGTGAGCTGGACCGCAGAGTGAAGGCAAAAGGGTCAACAAATGCTAAGCATCTCTGGGAACTCCTTCAAGATTGTTGGAAGACCATTTCCGGTGACTAACTCTTGAAGCTCATCAAGAGAATGCCAAGAGTGTGGAAAGCAATCATCAAAGCAAAAGGTGGCTACTTTGAAGAACCTAGAATATAAGAAATATTTTCAGTTGTTTCACACAACTGGAAATATGGTGAGAAATAGCCCGGCTATTAAAGGGTGGAGGAGGAGGTTTTTTTCTCTTTTAAATTTTTCCTTATATACAAGTCAATATACGGGAAAGAATGTTTTCTTACATTTTTCCTTGTAAAACTAATTTTATCTTTGGTTTTGTATGTTTTATTGTTAGTCTGTAAAAGTGGAGTAATTAATACTCTGACAACATTGTTCCCAACAGCGACCTTGGAGTCAGGGATGTGTCCAGGCATCTTCCACATGCTGATTCCATTTGAGCGCTGTTTCCATCAATTTCAGTGATTTTCCTGCCCCCTCAGCCCTCCTATTAGGTTCTTCTGGAAAAATTATCGAGTTTTCCATTGACTTCTATTATATTCGTTACTAGAGTTGAGCCCGTTCGAGTGTCCAACCGGCTCGATTCGAGTACTGAGCACTCGAGTATTTTATTGCTGTATCATCACTATTTATAAGTCAAGCTTTAAATGGTCAATGTCATTTCAACAAACTAATACAAACAAATATAAAAATCTTGTAATATATCTTATGAGCCACTTACCGCACTCCCTCTGCCTCCTGAACTCTGAATAAAAGCTAAAATTACTTTTAGTTAAAAGGAGTCTGTCACCCACAAAACTGAAATTGAATTATTTAGATCATCATATAGAGGTATTAGCTACTACAAAAATCATACTGCAGCTGTAAATTTTAGTAAATTTGGTGTAAAGAAAATCAATGCATACCCTTACGCTGTGTGTGCTCTTTGCCATTAAAGCGCCCATAAGTACAGGGTTGGGAAATTAGATCAGGCAGCACTCCAAAGAGAGTGCTGTCAATCACTATAACAGCCCTTTCAGCTCTTCTCCATGCTTAGTGGCTCTGTTGGGGCTTACGTCCAAACCCCCTGCAGGATTCAGGCATATGTGGTGATATGGCCATTCATTATGATGATGCAGACAGAGTCACCTTATGCTCTGTTGTGCATAATTTTTTTATCATAGCCTACTGGAGGTGTATAGCTAGTACGCTCGTCTTGGTTAAGTAAAATCTAGAGTACCAATATGAGTTTATAGGGGCTAAGTCCCCTATATTAATTTCTAAATAGTTCAGTTTTGGGGGCAACATACTCCCTTTAACGTAAGATAAGCTGCTACCTCACTGAGGGATCAGATTGCAGCTGCCTTATGGATGACACATACAAATTTTGTTGACGCCATCTGCTTTGCATTTTATCTCGCCCCAGTGGTGGATTCACAACTAAGCAACACTGCTTTGTGCAGCATTATAATGTCTATCACTTGGCTACTGCTGCTTCTGAATATGTGCTTTGCAGTTCCAGGAGAGCAGGAATTCCTGATGTCTCTGTGGGCTGTGTATGGGGGGTATCATAGCAGTGCGATCCACTAGCTCAGAGACAAGATGAAAATAGAGCTGGAGTCTATTGTGCAGAGGAAAAAAATGATTGGAAATCAGGACACAAATCATATAATCGCCATCTGAAATTCACCTGACAGATAGGCATTAAAGTGCTTGTCCTGTACCATTGCAACTTTAACTGTGTTTAAACAAAAGGAAGTTTATAATATAACTTATTCTGGAAGGTTGAACTTGATGGTCTTTATTCAACCTATGTTACTATGTTACTAAATGTTGCTTTTTCCTCAACTTCTAACAGTATACAGTTTCACTTCCTAATCTATCTAGTAAGATACACTAAAGCACCACTCCAATGTTTTTTTTATTTCAGTGATGGATTGGTGCAAGTTATCGAAGTTCCCTGACCCTAGTATTATGCTCTCCACATTTCTTCAACTGTTCCCAGTGTGGAACCTGTTCTGTGCAGCCATCTTGTGATTGCAACTTCTGACTGACCCAGAAATCAGAGGTAATGGTCTCAAGCTCTCAAAGAAAGACTAAGAGAGCCCCAATCTAGCTCCCATAGACTTGAAATGAGTTTTGATGTCTGTATGGCCCAGAAAACACTTGAGTGATCTGGCAGCTCACAACCTATAGAAGATGACCTTAGGGATAAAAGTTGAAGATGGAGGGCGGCAAGTTTAATACTTAGGAGCGGGTATCTTAGATTACAAGAACAACTCCAGCACTGTAATAAAACATTGCTGGAATGGTACTTTAAATGGTTGAGAAAAGGATGTTAGAAGGAGGAGAGGAGGATGGTGATGGATCTGCTGTTCTGTCACTCCTAAGCCCCAATTCATCAAACAGTTTTGACCATAATTTTGGCATAAAACTTTTTAAATGTTGCTAAATTTTTGCCCAGCTCGTTGTGCAAAACTTTGAGACTTAGCAATTTTACACTGGTAGGTGGAGCTTAACCAGAAGGGATTATGGCTAAGCACAGTTTACAAGTTCATCAAAATTTACACCACAAATGATTGCAGTCCTTTTCTTATGATGGCATCTAAAAGATGAGACAAAACCATCAATGAGTGCACACTTCTTAATGAACTTCTTGAAGGAAAAATGGAAATGGAAAGGTCAGCTCACCATTTACTAGTCCATCCACTTGGAATGCTCTGAGATATTCGCCCGGAGACGTCCTAGTCTGGAACGTAGATAGAAATAGCAAAAAAGAAAAAGGAGATTCTCCAGCGAAAAAATAAAATAAAAAGTACAAAGTTTATTATTCCATCAGGGGACGTTAAAAAACATGTAGACACCACTAGAACACCGACCGACGCGTTTCAGCAGAAATGCCTTAATCATGATTGGAATTCAGGACAAAAATCATAAAATCACCATCTGAAAATTCGCCATCATGATTAAGACATTTCTGCTGAAATGCATTTCTCAGTGTTCCAAGGATTTCTAGTGGTTTCTACGTGTTTTTTCATGTCCCCTGATGGAATAATAAAGTTTGTACTTTTTATTATATTTTTTTGCTGGAGGATCTCTTTTTCTTTTTTGTTCTTAATAAACTTGGTGCATCCAATTTTATCCTACCTGTCATCAAGACAGGAGTATAAAACAGCGGTCTTGATGAATCAGGGCCATAGTTTCCCTTTAAATAGCATTGTAGGGAAAATGGAAAGAAACAGTGGAGTGAAGATTGCTGATCAGATCAGTGAACAGTGCTAAAGTTGAGGGGTTCGATTTGCTGGACTCCGGTCCATCGGTAAAGTCAGTAGGCTCTGATCCCTGGATGGAATTCTCACAAATCTCTTATCTTCTGGATCCCTGGTACAGTATTTGATTAGTCAAGCTGGTGCGATGTCACCATGTGTTGCACAGATGGTGTTTCATTAGCCAGCTAATCAAAACCTGAGGTGGGGAGATACTATCAGAGCCTACTGACATATCCGATGGTCCACAGTCCCATGAATCAATCCATCCGCCTCAATTATTGTAGCTAAATACTATGGCCAAATCCGAGATCTCTGTTGGAAATCAATCCCCCTTCTTCTGGCTCCTGTAACCTATAGTTATATTCCTCATTGCTAAATTTTAGCATGAGATTCTTCCTAAATATTTTAAAAGGTTATTACAAGGACTTTGGTAAAGATGAAAATGAATCATCTATTTACAATAGAACTATGTCTTACTGTAAAAAATATATTACAGACCTCTACCTTCCTTACCGAAACGGATATGAACAGTGGTTGAGTTTGTCATGTTACAGTAGCTAAATGAGTTGATGCCCTCTTTTATGAACAATCTGTCACAGGGGCTTCAGTTTTCCTTGAACGGCTCCCAATCTAAGTTTTGTTAGTTCCACTTTCCTTCCAGGTAGCTCTCAATGTCATTTTAAAGTTACAGCATTTCTCAGAGACCTTTTCATGAGACACAGTTCTGCATTTCTTAATGCCATCTCACAAACACTGTCTCTCCAGACGTTTCCTCAAGGCAACTTTAAATTCTGTAATCAGGCGCCTGAAAGACGTATTTCCCTGTGCCTTTCTCAGTTTGATATTTCAACAACAGACTGAGTGCAAAATGCTTCCCACAGCAGTTTACACAAAAATATGGGCAAATCCCCCAAGAGAAATTGAACCTCCAAACCTCTTCTAAATCCAAACTATTTTTGCTTGAAAATGTTTAAACTGGTTATTTATCTCGCGGAAAACTAAAACACAAGCTTATTGCTGGATAGAATATATTCATAAAGAGGAAAAGAATAATTAACCCTGGGATTTAAAAAGACAGAAGGCTTTATTTTTAAGATTTAATGAGGTTTCAAGAGTACACTGGATAAATGACTATATTAAGGCACAGCTTAAAGGGAACTTGAGAGCTGATACATGCTGCCCGAACCACAGGCTGAATGTATGAAAAATTGACTGCATTAATTCAGTCAGGTAGGTTTTAGCGTACGTGCCGGAGTAGCAGCTGTTTGGGCGCAGCTCACCTGCACTGCGTCCAAACTGCTGCATTGTACAGTACAAGCACAGTGGATGGGATTTATAGAAATCCCATGCCCACAGTGCTTCTATTTGCCGCCGTGTAAACTCACGTGCTGCGCAGCTTTAGGAGCAGCAGCATGTCAATTTCTGTTGTGGAGTCGCTAGTCTCCGCAACAGAAATTTCCACAATAGAATTGACAGGATGTGTTAAATCCACATGGTTCAGTGAACATGTGCGGATTTAACTGTGTGATTAGGACACAGCGCTTTGGGCGCAGCGAATCTACCCTGCGTCAAAAGCACTGCTACTTCCTGATCATGGAGACATAGCCTTACACTGACACCTTGCAGCATTTTATAGAACAACATACATTTAAAGAAAATCTTTCATCAGGATTATGCATATTAAACTAAAATTATGTCTATATGGTGCTATTATACTAATTTAATGCATATATTCAGTGATGCATACATTCAGATTCAGTAATGCATACAATCAGTGATGCCTTTAGTTGGCAAATTAAAAGCATGAGCATAAGGCCTGGGTCACATTAGTGTATCACATCCGATGAGAGAGCACCGGATGCAATATGCTAATGACACTCGGCTCCTGCTCTGATGTGAGCGGGAGCCGAGTGTCAGTGCTCTGTGCTCCAATCCTCTTGCACAGAGAGGATCGCAGCTCAGCTGCTGAGGGGATGGAGAAAGTCATTTCTCCATCTCCTCTGTTGCCCTCGTCGGCGGGAATTGCACTGCACTTGGTTGATATCTGAAGTCAGTGCGATGTTTCACATGCACTCATAGGCTTATATGGGTGCATGCAATTCAAATAAAGCATTACATTTTTTTTCAGTCCGATCACAATCCAATTGGAGCTGGAAAAAAAAACGCCACTGAGCACATCATCATAAGATTAAATTTGTACTAATGAAATCTGATTTTTTTATCAGATTGCATTCATCCGATTTAATCGCAAGTGAGAGTGAGCCCTAATGGTGCTGTTATAATGATTTACTAGATAATGTGCAAAAATGAGAAAAAAAATAGCACCATTCATAACTCACATGACTTGAAAGAATAATGGCACACACCTCGCGATTATTCGTGAACTCTGGGTGCTTCACCAAGCGCAAGATTTTCGTGAAACTTCAAAGAGAGGAAAGGCGGCATTCTCTCTACCATAAAAACATATTTTATTGCAGAATCATTAAAATATGGATGCAGGAGAATGCAGGTGCAAGAGACGGTTGGCGGCTGTTTTGCACACAATGGTACTTCAACGGGTCCAAACACTATTTGGACCTGTTGAAGCACCATTGTGTGAAAAACAGCCGTGCTGCCTTTCCTCTCTTTGAAGTTTCATGATTTACTAGATTCATTCAGTGAAGAAGTCCACAACCTGGTTGTTTTAAAATCATCATTAGAAGTTTTGGTCCCTGTGCATTGCGGTATGACTGGTGCGGGACTGTGGGTAGAGTCTTTGACTCTGCCACAAGCTCTCCACTGCCTATGGTGTCTTTATCCTCTTACTTATTTATGTTTCATGCCTGCGATATCCCAGCCACGGTTGACACTTGCTTAGGTTGATCTTCTTGAAGTCTTCAGGAAAATGGCATCGATATTGGAGCATGCGCAGATTGAGATCTCGGCTCATTATTGAAAGTGAAAAAAACAAATTGATAAAGATGCCAGTACAGAGTTGAAACTGGTTGTGAATGAAAAACCTTATTCTCATCATCATTTCTGAATAATTAAATAATTCCAGCAGTGCAGCCCACCTACCTGTTCATCAAACTGGATCCAATAAAAAATGTATGTAGTTATAAACACACAAAAAAGAGTCCTAGGGGGCTAATTTATACTTGCCAACTCTTCCGGAACCACTAGGAAACACTTAGACTCCAACAAGAGTCAATAAATCTCCTGAGAACTGGCAAATCTGCCTGAAACCAGCTTATTCATTCAAGAAGGAGGTTAGAATAGGTATAAGGTTGTGTGCCCACGATGCAGATTTAATGTGTTTCCGCAGTAGCATTTCTGCCGCGGAAACGCATTAAAATCTCTTGGTAAGAGATCTGGGATGTATCCCAACGATAATCCGCATGTGCTGTGCACATGCTGCGGAAATTTACACTGCAGATTATCATTGCGGAAAAATCCACAGCACAACGAATTTCTGCCCAATTTCGCGGTGAAATCGCACCCATTGACTTGCATTGAACCGCATAATAACCGCATGTATACATGCAGATGTTATGCGGTTCAATGCGCGGATGGTACCCGGGTCTGGAGAAGAGGACACTCTTCTCCAAACCCAGGTACCATGGTATCTGCAAGTTAAAAAAGAATTATAAAGTAAAAAATATATATCCATAGTCACCTCTCCGGGGGCCCCCGGTCTCCTACCGGCTGCATCCTCTCTCCTCGGCGTCCCATGGTGTACTTGTAGGACCTGCGGTGACGTAATTTAGGCAGCTGATGATCATGCGACCGCTGACGTCAGCAGTCAGGTGATGATCGCATGATCATCAACTGGCTAAATGACGTCACAGCAAATCCTTCCAGTACACCGCGGAACGCCGAGGAGAGAGGACGCTGCTGGGAGGAGACCGGGGGCCGCTGGAGAGGTGAATATAAGGTTTTTCATTTCTTTTTACTTATTTTATTTTTAACTATAGATGCAGCATTTGAAGTAGAAATTTCCTCTAAGTTGGTCACACAATATAAATCCATGCCGATTGCATGGATTTATATTGTGTGACCAACTTGTCAAGCCCTTTTCCAAGTGATGCTCAAAATCGCTTGGAAAAACGCTTGAAAAAAAAACATGTAAAATCCACATGCGTTTTTTCTGCCAAGGAGATGCAGAAATGCTCAGGAAATTTCTTCTTCAAACTGCATCGTGGGTACATAGCCTAAAGGGGCATGATTTTATTAAAGAGGTGTAGGCAAGATTGGTCTAACCTGTGATGTGCTCAGTACATCAGAAATTCTCGATTCCTTGTGACTAAAAGTGGCCAAGTATGGGTTAATTTATTGTACCTCTCCTTTACTACCTTTTGATAATTTCTTTTTCTTATATTATTTGATAATTATTATTATTATAATAATTATTTTATCAACATTGTAACAATAATATGATATAACAATCTAATAATAATAATTCTATTTATCTTTAATTCGCAGCCATCTTTTTTTTTAGAGTAAAAATAATTTGTAGCTTGAGACAATTCCCTGAATTGGAGTTCAGCAGCATTTCCGAACAGTTATAGAAATTGCCAGGTTTCTTATTGCACAATAGCGATGATTGAAAAGTCGCTCAAGTTTATTTGTATTTCATGAAAAGAAAATCTATACGACTGTCCAAAACATTCACATCCGCATTCATTCTACACAAATGGATAATATGGAAAAGTTGAGCAATGCAATTTGGTATGTAATACACCTGCAGAGATGTCATGTCGTCTATTGCATTTTATGACATCTTGTGAAAAAATCATAAATTACCTGCTGCAGAAGTGAGCGGTAATGTAATGGGCTCGAGTAATATACTTTCAGTATCAAGCCTAGAAGGAGTTTTATTTTTATACAGTGCCTCACCAGTGATACACAGAAATCAGATTTAATTATACGAACTGTTACTTTATAAAAATTGTAGTAGAGCCCGAGGCAGATCTAGACTCTAAATTTTACCTGCAGGTCAACCCATGCTGTATGTATAATGCAAAATTTATTTTTCAAGCTCATATATAAAGAGATGAGATCCCTTTAAGTACAAGAGTAAACAAAGGTCCCTTTAAGTAGTGGAGTCAATAAAAAAAGGCTGAAATTAACCCATTCTTGACATCAACCATGTGTACAGTGCCTTGAAAAACTATTCATACTCCATAAGCTTTTCCACATTTTTTCACGTTACACCCACAAACTTAAATATTTTTTGTTTGAATTTCATGCAATATAAAACACAAAGTAACAAGTCTTTGTGAAGTGTAAAGAAAATGATACATGGTTTTCTAAATATTTTAAAAATATAAACTTGAAAATTGTGACGAGCACTTGAATTCAGTCCCCTGAGTCAATATTTTGTAGGACCACCTTTCGCTGCAATTTTGCTGCAATTTTTACTGCAAGTCTTCTGAGATACATCTTTACCAGCTTTGCACATCTAGAGGCTCAAATGTTTGCCAATTCTTCTTTACAAACTAGCTCTACCTCAATGAGATTGGATGGAGACATCTGTGAACTGCAATTTTCATGTCTTGCCACAGATTCTCAATGGGATTTAGGTCTGGACTGTGACTGGGCCATTCACACACATGGATATAATTTTGTCTACATCATCCATTATATCTCTGGCAGTATGTTTAGGGTACTTGTCCTGTTGAGAGGTGAACCTGTGCACTAGTTTCAAGTCGGTTGCAGCCTTTAACAAGTTTTTCTCCAGAATTGACCTGTATTTAGCTCAATCCATCTTCCCATCAACTTTGGCCAGCTTCCCTGTCCCAGCTAAAGAAAAGCATCCCCACAGCATGATGATGCCACCACCATGCCTGACAGTGGGGATGGTGTTTTCAAGATGATGTGCAGATTTAGTTTTCCACCACACATAGTTATTTGCATTAAGCCCAAAAAGTCCTACTTTGGTCTTATCTGACCAGCTACTTGCTAGCTGGGTCCCCTGCATGGCTTTTTGCAAACTGCAAACTGGACTTATTATGGATTACTTTCAAAAATGGCTTTATTTCTGCCACTTTTCCATAAAGGCCAGATTTGTGGAGTATACAACTAACAGTTGTCATGTGGACAGATTCTCCCACCTGAGCTGTGGATCTCTGCAGCTCCTCCAGAGTGGCCATGGGCCTCTTGACTATCTCTCTAATTAGTGCTCGCCTTCCTTGGGTTGTCGGTTTAGGTGGACAGCTATGTTTTGGTAGGTTTTCAGTTGAGTCATACTCCATCCAAGATTGGATAATTGATTGAAAAGTGCTCTGTGAGATGTTAAAAGCTTGAGATATTTTTGTATATCCTAAATCTGCTTTACTCTTCACAACTTGAACCCTGACCTGTCAGGTGTGTTCCATGGTTTTCAATTTGCTGTTTAATCCCTAATGTTCTCAAACAAACCTCTGAGGCTTTCACATAACTTCATAGAACAGCTGTAGTTATACTGAGAATAAATTACATACAAGTGGACTCAATATACTAATTATGTGACTTCTGAAGGTAATTGGTCACTCAGGATTTTATTTAGGGGTATCAGACTACAGGGGACTGAATACAAATGCATGTCACAATTTTCAGATATATATTTTTAAAATAAAAATAAAACCATGTATCATTTTCTTTACCTTTCACAAATAACTTTCCACTTTGTGTTGGTATGTCACAGAAAATCACAATAAAATACATTTAAGTTTGTGGTTGTAACTTGAAAAAAATGTGGAAAAGTTTATGGGGTATACATACTTTATCAAGGCACTGTGTAAGGTGAAAACTGATTGCATTTATACAGAGTTGGCTCCGAATCTAAGAAAACATCATACACAACAGAAGTCTTGAGTTGAACAGGAAGTTGAAATTTATATCACCAGTTGTCTGTGGCTTGTCACATTTTACACAATCTAATGGCAGTATCTTCAGTGGCTCCTCCTTTACTTCAGCATATTATTTTTTTTTCTTATAATGCAAAACAACAGTCTTTCTAAATCTGTAAAGCATCTCTCTTCACTAACTCTTGACAGCAAAGTTGTTATGATCATGTTCATACACTCACATGGTTAACAGAAGAGGAAAAGAACTACCAAAGAAAGAAGCTGCTCATCTACCCAGCTGGTCCCTGTGCAGACTAGAAAAGGCCCTAGCCTCACAGCTAAATACACCTCCTCAGACCTGGCTCCCTAAATGGCCATTGAGGGGTTTCTTGTATCTCCTGAGGAACCAGATGGGAGGCCGTAACACAAATCCAACAAAGGTAGAGGGAAGCATACAAGGAAACATGAGTATCCAGGGTGAGAAACAAAAATATGTTCACAAAGGATAGACAGAGATAAATAAGGAAAAACAAAAAAAAAACAGAATATATGAAACCTCCCAGACACCCAACTGTGGGGAAGAAGGGAAAGGTGCTAGGGAGGAAAACTCACAGATTTGCAGCACTAAAAACAACTGGGGCTTACTGGACAAGCTAAACCCCTAGCTAAGGAGCTGGAAATCCAAACACCAATCTACATGGAAGTATAGTCAGCAAGTGAGGTAAGTGAAAGGTGTACATATAAAGTCCATGCCAAAATGTGATAGGACATAGCCAAAAGGGAAAATGGAAAACACCTGGAGAGAATCCAATCAAGAAAGGAAAACTAAGACAAAAGAAACCATCAGCATTTGGACAGAGACAAAAGGACTATAGCTCAACAGAGAGGGAAACTGATTACCTAGCAAAAAGGTGTACTGTTATGGCCATTTCAAACAAATACTGCATATCAGTCCCTCACAGACACTTTTATCTTTTCAAGTCTCCTCAAACTTCTGTGGTGGCAAACCTCTCTACTCACAGGAATAAGCTTGCAGACATCCTCAGGTGTGGCTAATTTCTTCCTATTAAACATGGCTATTTTTCACCCTTTTATTGGATATACTCTACTCACAGAAGTAAGCATATTTTCTCCATTCTATGGTGGAATTGTTTGTCCTTTTCCTAAAATGGTTTTAATCTTTTGCTTATGGTCTGGTATCCCTCACCTGTGGCAGGCTGGAGCTTCATATGTTGCTCCTATGAGGCCCTCTCTATAGCCCAGGAACAGCCCATTATATAGAGTGGCTCACCCCTACTTCTAGCTTGCTATGATACAGACACACACTGCTGGGCTTCACAGCTCTTCTTTTGCTGAGCTGCTCTGTCAACTTTTGTCTCACTTCCACTGATGGGAAACAGGAATAATTTTTGCTCTCTGTGATGTTTCCCGGGGCATGGCTACACATTGTAATGCCAAACCCAATCTGCATAATATTTAAAACAACTTTGATAACCAAGTGGTATTTCCATTGCAACAGCAAAATGAATTGCAAAATACTGTAGTGCAGTGGAAAGCACAATTCCATGATTTTGTACAGCAAGACTCTATGTTACAGCAAACAGCCATTACCTGATGACTTATCTACATACAGTGGGTACGGAAAGTGTTCAGACCTCTTTAAATTTTTCACTCTTTGTTTCATTGCAGCCATTTGGTAAATTTTAAAAAGTTCATTTTTTTCTCATTAAAGTACACTCTGCACCCCATCTTGACTGAAAAAAAAAGAAATGTAGAAATTTTGGCAAATTTATTAAAAAAGAAAAACTGAAATATCACATGGTCATAAGTATTCAACCCATTGCTCAGTATTGAGTATAAGCCCCCTTTTGAGCTAGTACAGACATGAGTCTTTTTGGGATGCAACAAGTTTTTCACACCTGGATTTGGGGATCCTCTGCCATTCTTCCTTGCAGATCCTCTCCAGTTCCGTCAGGTTGGATGGTGAACGTTGGTAGACAGACATTTTCAGGTCTCTCCAGAGATGCTTAATTGGGTTAAGGTCAGGGTTCTGGCTGGGCCAGTCAAGAATGGTCACAGAGTTGTTCTGAAGCCACTCCTTTGTTATTTTAGCTGTGTGCTTAGGGTCATTGTCTTGTTAGAAGGTGAACCTTCGGCCAAGTCTGAGGTCCAGAGCACTCTGGAAGAGGTTTTCATCCAGGATATCTCTGTACTTGGCCACATTCATGTCTCCTTCAATTGCAACAAGTCATCCTGTCCCTGCAGCTGAAAAACAACCCAATGACATGATGCTGCCACCACCATGTTTCACTGTTGGGATTGTATTGGGCAGTTGATGAGCAGTGCCTGGTTTTCTCCACACATACCGCTTAGAATTATCACCAAAAAGTTCTATCTTCATCTCATCAGACCAGAGAATCTTATTTCTCATAGTCTGGGAGTCCTTCATGTGCTTTTGAGCAAACTCTATGCGGGCTTTCATATGTCTTGCACTGAGGAGAGGCTTCCATCGGGCCCCTCTGCCATAAATGCACGACTGGTGGATGGCTGCAGTGATAGTTGACTTTGTGAAACTTTCTCGCTTCTCCCTACTGCATCTCTGGAGCTCAGCCACAGTGATCTTGGAGTTCTTATTTACCAGTCTCACCAAGGCTCTTCTCCTACGATTGCTCAGTTTGGCTGGATGGCCAGGTTTAGGAATACTTCTGGTGGTCCCAAACTTCTTCTATTTAAGGATTATGGAGGCCACTGTGCTCTTAGGAACCTTGAGTAATGCAGAAATTCTTTTGTAACCTTGGCCAGATCTGTGCCTTGCCAAAATTCTGTCTCTGAGCTCCTTGGGCAGTTCCTTTGAGCTCATGATTCTCATTTGGTCTGACATGCTCTGTGAGCTGTGAGGTCTTATATAGACAGGTGTGTGCCTTTCCAAATCAAGTCCTATCAGTTTAATTAAACACAGCTGGACTCCAATGAAGGAGTAGAACCATCTCGAGGAGGATCACAAGGAAATGGACAGCATGCGACTTAAATATGAGTGTCTGAGCAAAGGGTCTGAATACTTATGACCATGTAATATTTCAGTTTTTCCTTTTTAATGCATTTGCAAAAATTTCTACATTTCTGTTTTTTTTCTGTCAAGATGTACTGCTGAGTATACTTTAATGAGAAAGAAAATGAACTTTTTAGAATTTACCAAATGGCTATAAATGAAACAAAGAGTGAAAAATCTAAAGGGGTCTGAATACTTTCTGTACCCACTGTATTGGCACTATCATGTGATGAAAAATTGGTTATCAATGTGTATTTTTGTTACTGTGACATGAGCCTGCCATGATCTTGCTTGCTGCCACCTCAACCAACAACACCGGAGCTACTGCGACCCCTCAACCTACTGTCTCCGCCCCATTCCTATAGAATGTAAGCCCACAAGGGCGGGGTCCTCTTCCCTCCGTTCCGTTCTATCATTGTTAGTTTGTTTACTGTATTTGATATCTGTATTTGTTATTTAACCACTCCTTATGTACAGTCATGGCCAAAAGTTGTGAATGACACCAAAATTATATTTTCACATGATCTGCTGGCCTCTGTTTTTTATTAGTGTTTGTCTGATGTTTATATCACATACAGAAATATAATTGCAATCATATTATGAGAACCAATAGGTTATATTGACAGTTAGAATGAGTTAATGCAGCAAGTCAATATTTGCAGTGTTGCCCCTTCTTCTTCAAGACCTCTGTAATTCTCCCTGGCATGCTCTCAATCAACTTTTGGACCAAATCCTGACTGATAGCAGTCCATTCTTGCATAATCAATGCTTGCATTTTGCGAGAATTTGTTGGTTTTTGTTTGTCCACCCGTCTCTTGATGATTGACCACAAGTTCTCAATGGGATTAAGATCTGGGGAGTTTCCAGGCCATGGACCCAAAATTATATGTTTTGTTCCATGAGCCATTTAGTTATCACCTTTGCTTTATGGCAAGGTGCTCCATCATGCTGGAAAAGGCATTGTTGGGCACCAAACTGCTCTTGGACGGTTGGGAGAAGTGGCTCTTGGAGGACATTCTGGTACCATTCTTTATTCATGGCTGTGTTTTTAGGCAAGACTGTGAGTGAGCCGATTCCCTTGGCTGAGAAGCAACCCCACACATGAATGGTTTCAGGATGCTTTACAGTTGGCATGAGGCAAGACTGGTGGTAGCGCTCACCTCTTCTTCTCCGAATAAGCTGTTTTCCTGATATCCCAAACAATCGAAAAGGGGATTCATCAGATAAAATGACTTTGCCCTAGTCCTCAGCAGTCCACTCCCTGTACCTTTTGCAGAATATCAGTCGGTCCCTGATGTTTTTTCTGGAGAGAAGTGGCTTCTTTGCTGCCCTCCTTGAAACCAGCCCTTGCTCAAAGAGTCTCCGCCTCACAATGCGTGCAGATGCACTCACACCAGCCTGCTGCCATTCCTGAGCAAGCTCGGCACTGCTGGTAGTCCAATCCCACAGCTGAAACAGTTTTAAGATACGGTCCTGGCGCTTGCTGGTCTTTCTTGGGCGCCCTGGAGCCTTTTTGACAACCATGGAAGCTCTCTCCTTGAAGTTCTTGATGATGTGATAGATTGTTGACTGAGGTTCAATCTTTGTAGCTGGTATATTATTCCCTGTTAGGCCATTTTTGTGCTGTGCAATGATGGCTGCACATGTTTCTTTAGAGATAACCATGGTTAACGGAAGAGAAACAATGATACCAAGAACCAGCCTCCTTTTAAAGTGTCCAGTGATGTCATTCTTACTTAATCATGACTGATTGATTGCCAGCCCTGTCCTCATCAACACCCATACCTGTGTTAATGGATCAATCACTAAAACGATGTTAGCTGCTCCTTTTAAGGCAGGACTGCAATGATGTTGAAATGTGTTTTGGGGGTTAAAGTTCATTTTCTGGGCAAATATTGACTTTGCAAGTACAGTAATTGCTGTTAAGCTGATCACTCTTTGACATTCAGGAGTATATGCAAATTGCTATTACAAAAAATGAAGCAGTAAACTTTGGAAAAATTACTATTTGTCTCATTCTCAATACTTTTGGCCATGACTGTACAGCACCTTGGAATCAATGGCGCTATATAAATTAATAATAATAATAATACTGTGAACATAAACATTTCTGGTATTGGTATATTCTCATGTTCAGCTAAGCAAATCTCTTGAAATTCAATCTCAGCTTGTTTGCTCAGTTTGAGAGGAGATTGACTTTCATCAAATATATTCAACATGAATTGCTTCTCACCAAGACCACTGATCTCCATAGTCGATGCATGTCATTCACAAAAATGAAGTGCATTGGGCTCCACGCAGTCACATAGGACATAATACCGGTCATTGACATGAGTCACATCCCATGTCACTGTGTGGAAGCTATGGCAGTGATCAATGGAATACCCAGAGAAAGAGAAAGGGATAAGTACCAGGAAGTAAGTGGCAAGTGGTAGGACAGATATGGGTAGATCAGAGGAGAGGTGAGTATGGGAATTTTTTTTAACCCCTTAAAATTCAATAAACTAAAGGTTGGCAAGACACTGTTTTTGTTATATTCTGTAAGGAGTTGCCCATTTACTAAAAATGTTTCCAGCACGGAGCACCGATTATATCGATCTTATTGTTGTATTTTATTAGAGATTTCCTGCTGTGTTTTTTGCTCTGCTGTCCAGCATTCCAGTAATCTCATTAGTATCTCAGGAGCCTCTAACCATTGTTCAAACAGCGACTAGGCCCATTGTGTGAGTGTTGAAAGTAGATCCGGTGGAGCCATTACTACAGGAAGTCCTACATGCAGACCCAGGTGATGGGTTCGACCTGAGAAAAATACCTCCACTAATGCACACTTAGTTTTGGGAGGGGTGAGAGTAGTTCTGCTAATTCAGGGGGCTGATCCCAGTGAAGGAGAAAAGAAGCCACATGTTTAGTGAGGAATTGGTGGAATGTCATCGAAGGGATAAGATCTAGCCTGAGGACCTGGACCATTAGTGGATCGATGGCTTATAGAGTAGAGATCGGCTGCCAACTAAGCTAGATAAACATGCTACATTTGTGGAATCTGTCATCTGGATTTGTTAAACTTTCTTAAAGGACTGTTGCTACTGGATACCTTTGCTTTAATAGCTTTATCTGTCACATTAAGGATCGTGGACTGTGACTACAGACTATACTGGCTGGAGATATGAAATCTGTGGGACAATCAAAAGTTGGGGGACAGTGAGTATTGCTTGGCAAAAAGGCAGTGGGACTACATCCACAGGGAGGGGATAGTGTGGACTGAGACAATTGTATTTTGGACATTTACCTGGAATTGCTGTATTACCATGAATGTAAGGGATAAAATATTGTTTAATCGTTAACCTGCCTTGGTGATTATTAAAATCCACAATCTCAGATCTTCACATATTCGAGTAAGTTAAATCTCTAAAAATTCTAAAAATACTATCCATGTGTCATCTGTTTTTCTTGTTAGCAACCTATCCATGAAAAACAGACAGAACATGGATTCCATGAGTGGGAAAAACCTGCAACAAAGTAGAAAATGTTTGCATATTTTTATGTAAAGCATCAGTCAGCAAAAGAAAAAAGAAATAAAATATGAGTAGCACCATAGAAGAGGCTTTCTGTGTAAAAAACAGATGGTACACAAAAACACTGAAGTCTAAATAAAGCCTTAATATCATAGTGATCTATCAATGAATTGTGAGCATGGTCTTACTCTCCAACATATCCTCTTTACTGTTAATTCATAGTCTTACCATTGCAAAGGATGAAATTTGCAGTGAAAATCCATTGCACACCTAGAATTCGCTGATTATTTTTATTCTGTGCATTAATGGATTTTCCTATTCATCAACGTTGCACTGTGGGATTTCTAAATAAATTTAAAAAATGACAGTGAAAAATACTAGCAAGTAAAATAGATCTAAAGTTCTTTTTTACCTTGTAAGAAAGAAGGACCAAACAGAATCTTAGCTCCCACTAACAGTAAACCTAGATTTTGCTTTTGATATGCAGCAGCTCCTTTGGCATAGATCTAGGCTAAGCAACACATTGAAATATTTAACCTCATGGCAAATGTTTCATTGATTTCTCCTTTGATTATTCTATGTTTACATCACAAGGGTTTTTTTATTTTTCTTGACTGGTAAAGGAAAGGGGGAAAAAAACAAACATTCTACTTTGCAAGATTGATCTCTGCTAACTTCTGGGTCCAATTTTGCCAGTTTGTAAGAAACATAATTCTTTATGATTGTATCATAGAAATGAAACGAAAACACAGAGTTTGCCCATTAGAACAATTGCACAGTTAATCCTTGTGAGCATAAAACAGCATGCCAACAAACATGACAAGATAAATGGATCGTCATAAATGTGCAGAACTTCAGACACTTCCACCGGCAGATGCTTAAGTTGTCACTGGTTGAGCTTCACTTGGTGACAATAAAACAATGTTTCAAACAGGAACTAACCATTTTTATTATGATGTTTGACAAATGTATTCAATAGGCTGCTTTTAAGTTGATTTGCATTCACCTCTTGGCGAGATATAGAACCAGACAGATTGATAGTAATACAGGTTTCCCAGATGATTGCTTAAGATGTTTTCTTTTTTTCCCCCCTCTTTTCTCTTTTTTGATCGTGTGCAGAACAGCATGTGGCTGCGAGTGGATAAGTAATGCAACAAAGGAAGAATAAAAGGACACTCAAGGTTCTTTTGAAGATCTTATGTTACACCTATTGCGGCTGGATTCATTAATATACGATTATTGTAACTTGTGAGATTGATCAGTCAGATGCTGAGTGGTAATATTTTAGCGTTACTCAGATCTTTTTGATGTATCCGTGAATTAACATATGTGGAGCAATCTCTTACAACCAACGCTGAAGATCTGAAGTATGAAATCAAGCAGATCAAAGTCACACATAAACATGAGTTTTCTATGTATATTGTCTCATGACTCCACCATGATCACGAAAGCTCCACCATAATCAAATGATTATTTTAATTAAAAGAAATGGATAATCTACTGACAGACCTCTCATACAATGGCTAATCGCCCACAGGATCAAACGATTGATTAGATTGATATCCAAATTATATGATCCTTCATTCTTACATCATCTACCACCAAGAGCCAAAAGGGTTTGGCAAGCTTTTATCTCATGAACCAATTCATTTCTTGTCTTGACTATTGCAACTCACTATTAATCAGTCTAACACTTACTAAACTCTCTTCTTTCTAATCCATCCTGAATACAGTGGTGAGGTTCATATTTCTGTCAATGCCATACACCGATGCCTCCACCCTGTGCCAGTCATTGTACTGGTTGCCCATCCACTACAGAATACAATGTAAACTTACAACTCTCATTTACAAAGTTATCCCCAGTGCTGCACTGTCTTAGATATCTTCCTCTTCTACCACCCTAACCATCTCTACTTTCTGCTAAGATTCTAAGACTAACAGTCTTCTTTATCCAAACCTCCCAAAGTTATCTCCAAGACTTTTCTAAAGCTGCATCAGCTCTCTCAAATTAACAACCAAAGGCAATCAGGTTAATTTCCTGTGTCCACAGTTTTTAGCTTGCCTTAAAACATATTTTATGTTAAGGCAGGACTATCAAATTAAATATTCTAACCTTTTTTATCTTTCTGTTTTAAACATTTCTTCTTTGTACCTGGTCCTTTCTTTCAATAGTTTCCTGCACTCACATCTGTAGAAAGAGAAATCCATGAGTGTGATAGGCTCTTGCAGCCTTACATGTATAAACTTTTTTATTATAAAAGATGCTTGGACCATGCAATACAAAAGCTTTTTACCGTTTATGTCTCTTCTTCTTCTCATTTCCTCATAGATTTTGTGAGAAGGGCCTTCACTACTCTTGTGTGAATAATTAAAAATGTGTTACTCTGTAGTGTTTAATATTGTTTGGACATGCACATTCTGAATTATAAAGTGTTTCAGAATATGTTTGCTCCTTATAATCAAAGATTATTAATAGAATTGGTGCAAATTGATTCACCGCACTAGATTCATCAGTCATGACATTATTTTATCTCCTCTGAATAGGAGCCTGGAGAACCGTCTCCTACCTCCTTGCATCTACGACTCTTCCCTTGATTAGCCAACCTGATGCTATATCTTCATTGCGGCATGATGCACACGTGACGTTGCACCAGGCCGGAAAGTCAGTAGAAGAGCCGTATATGCTAGGAACAAGGAGGCAGTTCTCAGGGCTCATATCTGACGGATACAGATTACTGACATGGTCGATAGACCAGATTCTTCAAATCAATTTTCATAAATTCTAATTATTAATAATGTTGTTATGCTGTAATAATTATTATTATCATTATTTTTATAATCATGGCTAGCTGTCTTCTTAAGTATCCTAAATACACTCCATAATTCACAACTAATGAAACCTCTCCAAAATCTCACCTTTGAGAAGACCATCCTCTCATCTGGAAAAAAAATTCTGAAAAGATTTTCAGCTCCACTATGTTTGTTTTACAAACTAATAGAGTTGATGTAAATTAATTTGCAGAATTAGGTCCATCGGCCTCCTTAGTAATCTATGGTTGGTGGACAGGAGCCCAAAGAGCTGCCTATTCCCTGATGGCATCCACAGCTTTTCTTTCGATTAGCTGATATGGCATAATGCCAGATTTGCATCATACCACGATGATGATTATGCCATTTAATCAGAAAGAAGAACAAAGGTAAGAAATGTTCTCAAGGCATCCATTCAAAAGCCAAAGATGACATACGTGGCCAATAGACCAAGTCCTGCAGATAGATTTGCATCAACTCTCCTGCACGTACAAGTTATCTGTTTTAGAAGACCATACCTTAGAACAAGAACACATTTCAGTGCAATTTTTAGGCTGGTCAGCCTAGGTTTCATTATTAGTCTTTTGTTAATACTGTTATTATTTATTTATTATGCTTATTTATATAGTGTCGTCACATTCGGCAGCACTGGCAGCTAGATGCTTGACTGCTCTGAAATGGAAGAAGAAGAAAATCTCCTCTTTTCAGCACTTGCACTACAAAATTTCTGATATTCGGAGAATGGAATATATGATGACTGTCCTAAATGTAGGGATTGAATTATTTGAATCAATTTGGGTGCCCTGGGATTATTTTGGGGCTCAACACAATGGATAATTCTTTTACACCTCCCCCAATTACCTCATTCTCCTTGTGTGTTTGTGTCTTTTGTTTATTGTCAGCCCTTGGCTATGTTATAAATTGAACATGACTGGGAAATAGAATTTAGTATTAAGTTGATTGCTTATGTTATGGGTTTGCTGAGATTTTGCCGGTAGTTTTCTGCTGGATCTTGGCTGTTGATTCACTCCCATGGATAAAAGTTTCATTGTGTTTTACTCTGCCGTACAGACTTCATGTGAATGTTGTTTCTATATACATGTTATTTGTAATTTTTCAAAAATCTCAATAAAAAATTACAGTTAAAAAAAAGACACCATCATCACTGTCCCTACTGGGTCTCACAATCTAGATTCCCTATCAGTATGTCTTTAGAGTGTGGGAGGTAACCAGAGAACCCGATGGAAACCTACACAAACATGGGAATAACAGACAAATTCCTCACAGATGTTGTCCTTGGTGAGATTTGAATCCAAGATCACAGAGCTGCAGAGCAACAGTGCTAACCACTGATCCACTGTGCTGCCCATTAAACCTTCTTGAGATGACCACCAAAAATTACAGTGAACAAGTCTTCTACAGGAGTGGTAATTTCGAAGAAGTCTAATATACATGAAAGGTCTTTTCAAGTTGTGGCCTTTTGGAGAGGTTATACGTTACATGGTTAAGTAAGCAGAGCTGATCTAAACATCCTGCACATCATGGCATTTTCTTACTACAGACAAAATTCAGAAAGTCTGTTAAGTTTCTATTAATTTGGTGCACATAAATTCCCTGTGTAACTTTTGATTATTTACTTTAGGTTGATAATGTTATGTGGCAGTCACGACTTGGGTGAAAGAAATACTCGTTAAGTATATAGAATCATAGAATCATACAATGGTAGAGTTGGAAGGGACCTCCTGGGTCATCTGGTCCAACCCCCTGCTCAAAGCAGGATTCACTAGATCATCTCAGACAGATGTCTGTCCAGCCTCTGTTTGAAGACGTCCATTGAAGGGGAACTCACCACCTCTCGTGGCCGCCTGTTCCACTCATTAACCACTTCGCGCCAGAGCCTGTTTTTGCCTTCGTGACCGGGCCAATTTTTTCAATTCTGACCACTGTCACTTTATGAAGTAATTACTCTGGAACGCTTCAACGTATTCCCCTGATTCTGAGACTGTTTTTTCATGACATATTGTACTTCATGATAGTGGTAAAATTTCTTCCATATAACTTGCGTTTATTTGTGAAAAAATCGGAAATTTGGCGAAAATTTAGAAAATTTTGCAATTTTCAAACTTTGAATTTTCATGCCCTTAAATCAGAGAGATATGTCACACAAAATAGTTAATAAATAACATTTCCCACATGTCTACTTTACATCAGCACAATTTTGGAACCAAAATTTTTTTTGTTAGGGAGCTATAAGGGTTAAAAGTTGACCAGCGATTTCTCATTTTTCCAACAAAATTTACAAAAACATTTTTTTAGGGACCACATCATATTTGAAGTCACTTTGAGGGGTCTTTATGACAGAAAATACCCAAAAGTGATACCATTCTAAAAACTGCACCCCTCAAGGTGCTCAAAACCACATTCAAGAACTTTATTAACCCTTCAGGTGCTTCACAGGAATTTTTGGAATGTGGAAAAAAAAATTAACATTTAACTTTTTTCACAAAAATGTTACTTTAGACCCAATTTTTTTTATTTTCACAGGGGTAACAGGAAAAAATGGACCCCAAATTTTTTTTTGCAATTTCTCTTGAGCGTGCTGATACCCGATATGTGAGGGAAAACCACTGTTTGGGCGCACTGCAGGGTTCGGAAGGGAAGGAGCGCCATTAGACTTTTTGAATGTAAAATTTGTCTGAATAATTAGCAGACTCCATGTTGCGTTTGGAGAGCTCCTGATGTGCCTAAACAGTGGAAACCCCCCACAAGTGACACCATTTTGGAAACTAGACCCCTTAGGGAACTTATCTAGATGTGTGGTGAGCACCTTGAACCCCAAGGTGCTTCACAGAAATTTATAATATTGAGCTGTAAAAATAAAATTTTCACATTTTTCCCACAAAACCGTTTTTCATCCCTTAATTTTGCATTATCATAAGGGTAATAGGATAAATTGCACCATGAAATTTGTTGTGCAATTTCTCCTGAACACGCTGATACCCCATATGTGGAGGCAAATTACTGATTGGGCGCACTGCAGGGTTCGGAAGGGAAGGAGCGCCATTTGACTTTTTGAATGTAAAATTTGTTTGAATAATTAGCAGACGCCATGTCGCATTTGGGGAGCCCCTAATGTGACTAAACAGTGGAAACCCCCCACATGTGCCACCATTTTGGAAACTAGACCCCTTAGGGAACTTATCTAGATGTGTGGTGAGCACCTCGCACCCCCAGCTGCTTCACAGAAGTTTATAATATTGAGCCGTAAAAATAAAATTTTCACATTTTTCCCACAATACCGTTTTTCATCCCTTAATTTTGCATTATCATAAGGGTAATAGGATAAATTGCACCATGAAATTTGTTGTGCAATTTCTCCTGAACACGCTGATACCCCATATGTGGAGGCAAATTACTGTTTGGGCGCATGGCAGGGTTTGAAAGGGAAGGAGCGCCATTTGACTTTTTGAATGTAAAATTTGTTTGAATAATTAGCAGACGCCATGTCGCATTTGGGGAGCCCCTAATGTGACTAAACAGTGGAAACCCCCCACAAGTGCCACCATTTTGGAAACTAGACCCCTTAGGGAACTTATCTAGATGTGTGGTGAGCACCTCGCACCCCCAGCTGCTTCACAGAAGTTTATAATATTGAGCCGTAATAATAAAATTTTCACATTTTTCCCACAAAACCGTTTTTCATCCCTTAATTTTGCATTATCATAAGGGTAATAGGATAAATTGCACCATGAAATTTGTTGTGCAATTTCTCCTGAACACGCTGATACCCCATATGTGGAGGCAAATTACTGTTTGGGCGCATGGCAGGGTTTGAAAGGGAAGGAGCGCCATTTGACTTTTTGAATGGAAAATTTGTTTGAATAATTAGCAGACGCCATGTCGCATTTGGGGAGCCCCTAATGTGACTAAACAGTGGAAACCCCCCACAAGTGCCACCATTTTGGAAACTAGACCCCTTAGGGAACTTATCTAGATGTGTGGTGAGCACCTCGCACCCCCAGCTGCTTCACAGAAGTTTATAATATTGAGCCGTGAAAATAAAATTTTCACATTTTTCCCACAAAAAATCTTTTTCATTCTCTAATTTTGTATTATCATAAGGGTAACAGGATAAATTGCACCATGAAGTTTGTTGTGCAATTTCTCCTGAACACGCCGATACCCCATATGTGAGGGAAAACCACTGTTTGGGCGCACAGCAGGGTTTGAAAGGGAAGGAGCGCCATTTGACTTTTTGAATGTAAAATTTGTTTGAATAATTAGCGGACGCCATGTCACATTTGTGGAGCCCCTAATGTGTCTAAACAGTGGAAACCCCCCACAAGTGCCACCATTTTGGAAACTAGACCCCTTAGGGAACTTATCTAGATGTGTGGTGAGCACCTTGCACCCCCAGCTGCTTCACAGAAGTTTATAATATTGAGCCGTGAAAATAAAATTTTCACATTTTTCCCATAAAAAATGTTTTTCATCCCCTAATTTTGCATTATCATAAGGATAACCGGAGAAATTGCACCATGAAATTTGTTGTACAATTTCTCCTGAGTACGTCGATACCCCATATGTGGGGGAAAACCACTGCTTTGGTGTATGGCAGGGTTCGGAAGAGAAAGGAGCGCTATGTTGGCTGGGATAGGCAGCAGACACCATGTCACATTTGAAGAGTCGCTGACATGCCAAAACAGCAGAAACCTCCACAAATGACCCCATTTTGTAAACTACACCTCTCAAGGAATTCATCTAGGGAAGTAGTGAGTATTTTTTAATTTTTAAATTTATACCATTGGGCAGTGAAAAAATCATAATTATATTTTTACCACAAAAAAATGTTTTACCCTCAGATTTTACATTTTCACACAGGGCAATGAGTAAAAATGGTGCCGAAATGTGTCACACAATTTCTTCTAAAAGTGTCAATACCCCATATGTGGCTGTATCGTACCGCTTAGCCATACGGTGAGATCTGGGGGGGACGGAGTGCTATTTGACAATTGGAGAACAAATTATTGTAGAATAGGCATTTGGATTTGGGAGCACAAAATTTTCTGAATTTCTTTTGGGGGGCAAGGGTCATTTTGCTTTTCCAGAGCCTTTCTGCTACCAGTAACTTGGAAGTCCCTTATATTTTTAACAGATGACGGACCTGAGTGGGGACTAGCTTTTTTTGAGGACTGAGTTGAAGCTTTTAAGGGGAACATTTTACGTAACATTTATCCGGCGCTCTAGGCTGAGCACTTACATCGGGGTTTCCATCTAAATTTCCAAGTGATGTAATTCAGATGAAACCCCTGCAGGATCCATTCACTGTAATGAGGCAGCAGAGTTACTCTGGACTCCGTCTGGCCTCTCTGTAGCGGTGTCCTTTTTTTCAGAAGTGCACAAAACTGTGGCCAACCGCACTTTTATGCACGCCTAAAACAAATGACACCGTGGGATCCCAGGCTAGACGGCGTCCACAGTGGCCTATATCTGTCTCATTACAGGGAATCTTCCGTCATGGGTTCCGGCTGAATCATGTATTTCAGAGATTTACACGGAAACTCTGGTGTAAGTGCTCAGCGCAGAGCACAGGATAAATGTGGGCAGAGCCTTACTGGGATCTTTGGGGACATAATAAACAAATCAGTAGCAGGTGAAGAATTGGTTTTATTTATTTTTTACGCCGTTCCTAGTGTGATATAACTGATTAGATTACTTTATTCTTCGGGTCGGTGTGATTACAGAGATACCAGATTGATATCGGGTTTTTATGACTGACAGCTGTCACACACTAAAAGACGCTTTTTTTGCAAAATCTAGTTTTTGCATCACCATATTTTGAGAGCTATAATTTTTCCATATTTCGGCCGACAGAGTCATGTGACGGCTTGTTTTTTGCGGGACGAGTTGACATTTTTATTGGTACCATTTTTGGGGACGTGACATTTTTTGTTCGCTTTCTATTCCGTTTTTTGGGAGGTAAAATTAACAAAAACAAAAAATTCAGGAATTGTTTTTTGAGTTTTTTTTTATGCCGTTCTGCGTGTGGTAAAAGTGATCAGGCAGCGTTATTCTTCGGGTCAGTACGTTTACAGCGATACTACACTTACTGTATTTTTTTTATGTTTTGGCGCTTTTACACAATAAAACTATTTTATAGAAAAAAATATTTTTTTGCATTGCTTTATTCTGAGCGCTATAACTTTTTTATTTTTCGGCTGATGGAGCTGTATGGCGGCTTTTTTTTTGCGTAATAAGATGACGTTTTCAGTGGTACCATTTTTATTTCTATTTTGTTTTTTGATCGCATTTTTTTCCACTTTTTGTTTGGCAATATGATGAAAAAGCATATTTTTTTGCTCCGTTTTTTATTTATTTTTATTACGGTGTGCACAGAAGGAGTTAATTAGTGTGACAGTTTTATAGCTCGGGTTGTTTCGGACGCGGCGATACCAAATATGTGTACTTTTTTTGGTTTTGTAAAAATATACGGATTTATTGGTTTAATATTTTATTTATTTATTTTGTGATTTTTTTATTAATAGTTTAAAAACTTTTTTTTTACTTTTTTTCACATTTTTTCTTAGTCCCTGTATGGGACATTAATTTTTATTTTTCTGATCTCTGATCTCATGTAATGTAATAGACATATATTACATTACATGAGATCTTCCCTGACTGTTTCAGTCAGAGTCTCCTGTCTGGCTACAGCTGCAGCTGAGCCAGACAGGACACCATATATGGCAGAGCTGGAGGCGGTCATGTGACCTCCAGCTGCCATAGCAACCCCAGGTCCTGGAAGGACTCGGAGGTCTTCGGAGAGGTAAGTTGACGACCCCCTCTCCTCCTGCTGTCTCCTAAATGCCGCGATCACTATAGATCACAGCATATAGAAGACAGCTAAGGGTTAACATCACTGGGACCTGATCTAATCAGGTCCCGATGATGTTCCCTGTCAGAGCTAACGCTCTGCACCGGAATCGCAGCGCTTGCAGGACCCTGGGGGTCCTGAGCGCTGCGAGACCACCCACCGTTTTTAAACGTCGGCGCTGCACAGAGCCCGGCAAGCGCCGACGTTTATCTACAGTGGGCGGTCGGGAACCGGTTAATCACCCTAACTGTCAAAAAGTTTTTTCTAATATCTAATCTGTGTCTCCTCCCACTTAGTTTCATCCCATTGCTTCTAGTCTTTCCTTGTGCAAATGAGAATAAAGATGATCCTTCTACAATGTGACAGCCCTTGACATATTTGTAGACAGCTATTAAGTCTCCTCTCAGTCTTCTTTTTTGCAAGCTAAACATTACCAAATCCTGCAACCGTTCCTCATAGGACATGGTTTGCAGACCAGTCACCATTCTGGTCGCTCTTCTCTGAACTTGCTCCAGTTTGTCTATGTCTTTTTTAAAATGTGGTGCCCAAAACTGTACACAGTATTCCAGATGAGGTCTGACCAAAGAGGAGTAAAGACCGATAATGACTTCACGTGATCTAGACTGTATGCTTCTGTTAATACATCCCAGAATTGTATTTGCCTTTTTTGCTGCTGCATCACACTGTTGACTCATGTTCAGTCTATGATCTATTAGTATACCTAAGTCTTTTTCACATGTACTGTTGCTTAGCTCTATTATATGTTATATATTTTAACTATATATGTTACTAGCCCCATAATAAACTTTTGATTTAAAGTGAACCTATACATTACTAATCAATATCTGCTGCCCTACATTGGATCCTTGCTATTGCCATTCCCAAGTGCTGAGGTCACTTTCTCAATATAAATGGTATCATAGTCTAAATGGTATGGGAATGGCATTTTTGCACTTCCATTGATGGCTCTCAACTTCTGTCTACAGTAGAGATAAATGAAACTTTGGCATCATCAGTGTTGATCAATTCTGTGTCAGTGGAACTGCAGGAAGGCTTGGTATAGACTTTCCTCTATACTCCCCATGCCATTTTGGAGGTTCTAGCACTGGTGATTGTTCCAGATCAGTTCCTGATCACGTCAGCCAGACACTTCATTTAGCTAGATCAACCACCAATCATATTCACAGAGTGCTGTGTATACAGAGAGGACTGGCTCACAAAAATAGCACAGTAAGGGTAGGTGCAAGTTTTTTTTTCATGTGGTCAGAAATTATGAGTATTCTAGATGAAACTGCTTCAGGAAATGTTCCTTGTGTGGGGAGGTTTTAGAGGAGTTTTGCATTTTCTAAACCGTTTTCTGAATCAGATTTAAAGAGTTTATTAAATAGTTTTTTCTGAAATGTTTTTTGCAGCCTTTTGATTGAACAATGCCTAGTTTTAAGAGGATTCTATCAGCAGTCGCTTCAAAGAAGTGGTATGCACTTTCTTTACTCCCACCAGATATTTTTCAAAACACTAAGCAGAAAAAACTCAAAATAATGAACATATGAACAGCAAAGTGGTTTACAAATGAAATAAATTGGAATTATTTTTTGAGTAATCTTTCTGGTGTTTTTGGAACAGACACGCTCAAAGAAAATTCACGAAAAAAAACTCTGTTCATATACCCTAAGGAATTTTCACATTGATTTTTTTTCCTGGATATAATACACTCTCATTCTTCCCTGCAGTTTTTCTGAAGTTTTTGTTGAATAATTTTCAAGTGTTTTTTGTGAGGTCTTTTTTCCTAAAGCATTTTACAGGCTTTTGATTGGACAGGGCTAATTCTAGCCTTTGATCAGGAGCAGCTTCAAAGAAGAAACTTTCACTTCTTTTTCTCCAACTAGGAATTTTTGAAAGCCTGAAGCATTTAAAAGATGCTCAAAAACCTCTACACATATATGAACAGCAAGCCGTTTTGTTTCCTGAACTTCTCATGTTTTCTCCCTCTAGTGATTGAATTATACTTAATATTAAAATTGCCTTGGATGGTTCAACCATACAGTTACTCCCAAGTAGTATGCTCAGTGTCTTCGGGTTATGTTTGACATACAACTTTGCTTTGTTACCTATATGCAATTGCTTATTCGCTCATGTTACCTGCATCTAAGGGCTCGCTCATACTAGTGCATAAATCAGATGAGTACAATCTGATAAAAAATAGAAAATTGTATTTTACTCAGACTGTTATTCAGTGAGACAGTGTAGATCTGCGTATTTTTTCTCAGCTGTATTCAGCATGAGAAAAAAAATGCATGCTGCGATTTCACTCCAAAATCAGTACATTGAGAGAAAAAAATTGAATGCCAATCGGGCCATCAATATGGCATCCGATTTTAATGGATACACTACAATTTTGTAGCAAAGGAAACTGTAAATGGTCCTGTAAAAGATTAATAGCTGCTAACTAAGAAAACATACGTACAGCACACAGACGGCATACGGATGAAAAGTGATAAAAAAATCGTCCCACTCTCCTGGACTACTGGAAATCTATACTGATCCCTCTAATCAAACTTTCTCCTCTCCAATCCATCCTGAATGAGGCAGCCAGGGTTGCATTTCTGTCCAGCTGCTACACCGATGGCCCTTCCATTTGCCAGTCATTGCACTGGTTACCCATTTGCTACAGAATACAATACAAACTTATGGGGCTCACCCACAAATCGATGTCTCTTCCCTTTGCCAGTCATTGCACTGGTTGTCCAGTCGCTACAGAATACAATGCAAACTTATCGGGCTCACCCACAAAGCTCTCCACAGCTCGGCAACACTTTATATCTTCTTCCTCATCTCTGTCTTTCACCCTACCCGTGCTCTCCACTCCTCAACTGATTTAAGACTAACATACTAACATCCTCCATAATCCAAACCTCCCACCTGCATCTCTAAGACTTCCCTTGTGCTCCGCCAGTTTTCTCGAATGCTCTCCCCCAGATGATCAAACTAATACCTCGCCCCCATGTTTTTAAATGTGTTTTAAAGACACTTCCCTTTAGACAGGCCTATCTAACTCTCCCCTGTTCCCTCGATGTAAATTTTTCTCAGAACCTAGTGCCTCCTATTCATTTGGGTCCACTTCCTCTTTGCACCAAGTAGCACTTAGCAACTGTACCTATTCAGATACTGGATGGTGAACGGATCATGCAATTTGTTTAAAATGCCCAATTTATTATAATGATGGGTGTACTGTACATGACTAGCACTTTTTACCTATTGTGCCCCCCCCCTATTTCATTGTAGATTGTGAAGTCTTTTTTGTTTGAACATTTCCCCACTTAATTATAAAGTGCTGCGGAATATTCTGACGCTATATAAATAAAATTATTATTATTTTTTTGTTTTTCCATAGAAATGAATAAAAAGATTCTTTTGCGTTTTTTGTAATTGCTTTTAACAGTGGTTTTGTCACGCAAGGTGAGGGAAGGCACAAGTGTACAATGATGGGAAAGGGGGAAGGAAGCTCAACAACTAGGGAAAGGAGAAGTGCAGATCCCAAGGCAAATCTAATATCACCCTGCCTTCCCTACCGTCCCTATACAGGTTCCACATCTATCGCCGAGCAGAAACCTAATCCCTGAATATCCCTAGAGCTTGGCCCTAGATAGGGAGGGGACTGGGTGAGTGCTAGTCAGGCCCCAGTATAAACTAATGACAACTAGGTAAACAAACAAAGGGATAACACTTAGCTTGAGCAGACACCAGAGAGATAACGCCAACAGTCCTCCAAGGGCACCAAAGTAGAAATTAGCCGACTGCTAGTGCTCCAAGCCTGCACAGAGATATATAGAACTATGACGTTATATAAGTGAGTAAAATAAAAATATAAAAAAATAAATAAATAGTGTGAACATGTACTTTAAGATTGTACTAAACTGTCTGTTTAGTAAGTGAGTTAATCAATTATGTTATTTTAACTGAAGACTGGGTACAAGCAGACAAAATATACCCAGGTTTGATTACTGCACTTGAAGCTCCAGAGCCCTAGTAGAAAATCTATAATAGAGGCTCCACCACCTTCCAATTAAGCAAAAGCAGATTAGTAGTGTAGACCTTCTGGCACCAGAGCTTAGGTGTGACTGCTACCTCTGGAGAGAAGATGGAAGTTTAGAGGACAAAGTCCTTTGCCCTATGTTTTGAATGTGTGGTGCACGGTGCTAATAAGCTATTTTGTCTTGTCTTGGATAGGGCATGGGCCATAGACGGCATAGTGAACCTTAACTCTAGGATACAGAGGCTGCTCTTCCAGCCTCCACACACCTACAGCTATGAGCCTAAATATCTAAATATTACTTGAGAATTATTTTTCGATAGGGTTATATCAGCACATTTCCTGTAGAATTATGTGACTGTCTTATTATGTGACTGTCTTATTCATCTTAATGGGGATTGTAGAAGTTTATGGACATTCCGCAATAACAATCTCTTTACATGTACAGTACAGACCAAAAGTTTGGACACACCTTCTCATTTAAAGATTTTTCTGTATTTTCATGACTATGAAAATTGTACATTCACACTGAAGGCATCAAAACTATGAATTAACACACGTGGAATTATATACTTAGCAAAAAAGTGTGAAACAACTGAAAATATGTCTTATATTCTAGGTTTTTCAAAGTAGCCACCTTTTGCTTTGATGACTGCTTTGCACACTCTTGGCATTCTCTTGATGAGCTTCAAGAGGTAGTCACCGGAAATGGTTTTCACTTCAGAGGTGTGCCCTGTCAGGTTTAATAAGTGGGATTTCTTGCCTTATAAATGGGGTTGGGACCATCAGTTGTGTTGTGCAGAAGTCAGGTGGATACACAGCTGATAGTCCTACTGAATAGACTGTTAGAATTTGTATTATGGCAAGGAAAAAGCAGCTAAGTAAAGAAAAATGAGTGGCCATCTTTAATTTAAGAAATGAAGGTCAGTCAGTCCGAAAAATTGGGAAAACTTTGAAAGTTTCCCCAAGTGCAGTTGCAAAAACCATCAAGCGCTACAAAGAAACTCGCTCACATGAGGACCACCCCAGGAAAGGAAGACCAAGAGTTATCTCTGCTTCTGAGGATAAGTTTATCCGAGTCACCAGCCTCAGAAATTGCAGGTTAACAGCAGCTCAGATTAGAGACCAGGTTAATGCCACACAGAGTTCTAGCAGCAGACACATCTCTACTACAACTGTTAAGAGGAGACTTTGTGCAGCAGGCCTTCATGGTAAAATAGCTGCTAGGAAACCACTGCTAAGGACAGGCAACAAGCAGAAGAGACTTGTTTGGGCTAAAGAACACAAGGAATGGACATTAGACCAGTGTAAATCTGTGCTTTGTTCTGATGAGTCCAAATTTGAGATCTTTGGTTCCAACCACCGTGTCTTTGTGTGACGCAGAAAAGGTGAACGGATGGACTCTACATGAGTGGTTCCCACCATGAAGCATGAAGGAGGAGGTGTGATGGTGTGGGGGTGCTTTGCTGGTGACACTGTTGGGGATTTAATCAAAATTGAAGGCATACTGAACCAGCATGGCTACAACAGCATCTTGCAGCAGCATGCTATTCCATCCAGTTTGCGTTTAGTTGGACCATCATTTATTTTTCAACAGGACAATGACCCCAAACACACCTCCAGGCTGTGTAAGGGCTATTGGACCAAGAGGGAGAGTGATGGGGTGCTACGCCAGATGACCTGGCCTCCACAGTCACCAGACCTGAACCCAATCGAGATGGTTTAGGGTGAGCTGAACCGCAGAGTAAAAGCAAAAGGGCCAACAAGGGCTAAGCATCTCTGGGAACTCCTTCAAGATTGTTGGAAGACTATTTCCGGTGACTACCTCTTGAAGCTCATCAAGAGAATGCCAAGAGTGTGCAAAGCAGTCATCAAAGCAAAAGGTGGCTACTTTGAAGAACCTAGAATATAAGACATATTTTCAGTTATTTCACACTTTTTTGTTAATTATATAATTCCACATGTGTTAATTCATAGTTTTGATGCCTTCAGTGTGAATGTACAATTTTCATAGTCATGAAAATACAGAAAAATCTTTAAATAAGAAGGTGTTTCCAAACTCTTGGTATGTACTATATGAATTTTAAAAAGTTAGTCTCGACTCTGTAAAGAATCACCTACAGTATCCACAGATTAGGTGATAAGTTGCTGATTGATGGGGGTCTAACAGCTGTGGTATCAGTGTTTCTGAAAATGAGGCTCTGGAGGGATGGTGTCATGCACAGTGTAGGTAAGACAAAGTGTAACATGAAGGCATAAGGGGAAGGGAGCCCAGACACTAGGGAAAGAGGAAGTGGAGACCCCTAGGCTGATCTAATATCACCCTGTCTCCCCTACCGTCCCCATATTGGTTCCTCACCAATCACCGAACAGGAAACCTTAGCCCTGTATATCCCTAGAGCTAGGCCCTGGATAGGGAAGGTGGTAGATAAGGACTGGTCAGTCCCCACTATAAACCAAGGACAACAAGGGAGACAAACACAGGGGGAGAATCTCAGCTTGAGCAGGCTTCAGGGAGATTACACCAAACATCCTCCAAAGCACCAGAGAGGAAGGAAGCCGACTGAAAAAGCTCAAAGCCTTCAGAAGGGAACATATGAATATCACCGGCGCCTCCCTGTAGCAAACTGAAAGTATTTAAGCACCCAGGCCACGGTGTCATTCAAAGTAGTAGGGAGGTTGCCACTGGGTCCTAAAGTAAGACAGTTTTAAGAAGGCTTCTGCAGTGCCAAACGCAGAGATCTTCTGCAGCCAACTGCAGAGTGACTGTCTGTCACATCTGTCACACCTGTGACAGATGATAGTGCATGCCATCTCGTTAAAAGTCTATGGGACTCCTGGAGTCGGTTGACCACTGCATTCCTGAATATGCTGTCTCCAGAACACTCATGGACAATGAATGTGGGTTGGCAGCCCAGTGAACAGCAAATTTTCACCTGTGATCTAAATAATTGATAACTTGCCTAGCTGGGAATATCCCTTTACAGTAAGCATTCCCCTAAGATATATATATATATATATATACAGTGGTGGCCAAAAGTATTGGCACCCCAGCAATTCTGTCAGATAATACTCAGTTTCTTCCTGAAAATGATTGCAATCACAAATTCTTTGGTATTATTATCTTCATTTAATTTGCTTGCAAGGAACAAAACACAAAAGAGAATGAAGCAAAAATCAAATCATTGATCATTTCACACAAAACTCCAAAAATGGGCCAGACAAAGGTATTTGCACCCTCAGCCTAATACTTGGTTGCACAACCTTTAGCCAAAATAACTGCGAACAACCGCTTCCGGTAACCATCAATAATTTTCTTACAATGCTCTGCTGGAATTGTAGACCATTCTTCTTTGGCAAACTGCTCCAGGTCCCTGATATTTGAAGGGTGCCTTCTCCAAACTGCCATTTTGAGATCTCTCCACAGGTGTTCTATGGGATTCAGGTCTGGACTCATTGACTTAGAAGTCTCCAGTGCTTTCTCTCAAACCATTTTATAGTGCTTTTGGAAGTGTGTTTTGGGTCATTGTTCTGCTGGAAGACCCATGACCTCTGATGGAGACCCAGATTTCTCACACTGGGCCCTACATTATGCTGCAAAATTTGTTGGTAGTCTTCAGACTTCAAAATGCTATGCACACGGTCAAGCAGTCCAGTGCCAGAGGCAGCAAAGCAACCCCAAAACATCAGGGAACTTCTGCCATGTTTGACTGTAGGGACCGTGTTCTTTTCTTTGAATGCCTCTTTTTTTTCCTGTACCCTCTATGTTGATGCTTTTTCCCAAAAATCTCTACTTTTGTCTCATCTGACCAGAGAACATTCTTCCAAAACGTTTTAGGCTTTCTCAGGTAAGTTTTGGCAAACTCCAGCCTGGCTTTTTTATGTCTCGGGGTAAGAAGTGGGGTCTTCCTGGGTATCCTACCATACAGACTCTTCATTCAGACGCTGACGGATAATACGGGTTGACACTGTTGTACCCTCGGACTGCAGGGCAGCTTGAACTTGTTTGGATGTTAGTCGAGGTTCTTTATCCACCATCCGCACAATTTTGCGTTGAAATCTCTCGTCAATTTTTCTTTTCCGTCCACATCTAGGGAGGTTAGCCACAGTGCCATGGGCTTTAAACTTCTTGATGACACTGCGCACGGAAGACACAGGAACATTCAGGTCTTTGGAGATGGACTTGTACCCTTGAGATTGCTCATGCTTCCTCATAATTTGGTTTCTCAAGTCCTCAGACAGTTCTTTGGTCTTCTTTCTTTTCTCCATGCTCAATGTAGTACACACAAGGACACAGGACAGAGGTTGAGTCAACTTTAATCCATGTTAACTGGCTGCAAGTGTGATTTAGTAATTGCCAACACCTGTTAGGTGCCACAGGTAAGTTACAGGTGCTGTTAATTACACAAATTAGAGAAGCATCACATGATTTTTCAAACAGTGCCAATACTTTTGTCCACCCCCTTTTTTTGGTTTGGTGTGGAATTATATCCAATTTGGCTTTAGGACAATTCTTTTTGTGTTTTTTCATTGAAGACAAATTAAATGAAGATAATAATACCAAAGAATTTGTGATTGCAATCATTTTCAGGAAGAAACTGAGTATTATCTGACAGAATTGCAGGGGTGCCAATACTTATGGCCACCACTGTATATATATATATTTTTTTTTATTTTCATATTTCTAGCATGAAAAAAACTAGAAAAAATGGGAAAAACTTCTCACATAAATGTACCCTCAGGCTGCTTTTCTCTCATGGTTAATATTCTAACTTTAAATAAATAGGCAATAAACGATTCGAGTTCCCACAGATTTGCAGACCTGTAACAGCAAATGAACTGAATAAAACGTTATGGATTTTTACCATGCTGTGTGCACCCAGCATCGTCCATCTTACAGCCTAACATGAGTCCTCGTACTGCTATGAGTGAGACTAATAGGGCGAATGAACATTTTATGAAAAATGGGAAATCTGCATTTAGTTTAGATTGTGTAAGTAATATGAAAAAAAAGCCATTTCCAGGCATTAATGGCTGAAGAGAGGAGACAACATTTTGTTCTCGCTTTTATTTTTCAGAAAGGAACTGTAATTATGATATTTGAATGTCATTATTGTTAGGGTGATGAATTATTGGGATAGTGGGTGAACAAGGCGACGCGTTCCTCGGTGTGTTCATGCATTTCAGTTGTATTCAGAAAAGGAAAGTCAGATGTTTTCGGCAGCTTGCTGTATTAATCACAGGGATGCTGTCGGATATGGTCTGTTATTATCTCTTTTTTGCAAGGTCAAAGCTTTAAACTAACATTGCATACTAGAAAGTGAAGTATCTCAAAATAATTAATCATCTTCCAAGTACTGATAGCAAAAATGTTTCCTGCTAGTTGAAATGGATTACTGGCTATCCTTCTAATAAAGATGTTATTCCAGCCCCGACTGTATATTAGATTTTTCTTTTACTGTACAGATAGCACAACAAAAACAATGTTTGCTGGAAATAGCACAAGTGATTCAGGTTAAAATGTAGTTAGTAGAAAACTGGTTTATTCAAGATACTGAAGACATCCTAGAAGTTCCCGATAGCAGCCAGGAAAACTATAAGGAGAGTTCCCTGACTTATACACTACACAACATTGCAACATCAAAAAGGAAAAATCATAGAATTATGGAAACTAGACATAATAATAAGATGCAAATTGACGCACCCCTGGGCCTGTGTCGCGCTGCGTTGCGCACGCGGGAGCTTACCCGGAGCCGGATCTCTTGAGGGTTGTAGTCTCGTGGCGGCGACCCGGTCCGTGCCCAGGGAGTCAAACTGAGCAGCGATGTAAAAGCGGTAGATGTAGGACGACTACGCCACCCGTTGAATGCAGCTATGGAGCTGCCGCTGCAGGACAGTCCGCTAAGGCCGGTGGATGGATGGTGCAGCGTAGATGGTATAACCCCCAACGGGAGGGGTATGGCCTCAGGGCAGCAGATGTGGATGATGGGGGTAGCAGGAACCACTCAGAGACGGTGCGGTGTAATTCAGGGTCTTTACTGGTAACAACGATAGACCCTCCCGGAGTACTTGCTAGTGAACGGGGCCTGGTCAGTCCTTGAGCAGATGGGATCTCCCCTGGCCAGGCGGAGTTGTAGGCCTCCCAAACTGACTGTACTCTTCTGGCTACCTTGCTAGAAGCGGATATAAGTAGCCCACGTCCCTGAGTGTACCGTGTGGTGCTCACCCGTATGGCCGGTGACTCGGGGCCTTCTAATGGCTTCCGCTCCACGATGGCGGTGCTGGTCCCACGCGTGTGACCGTGCCTTCGGGTTTCTGGGCCTGAGGACCTGAAATCCCCTGCCGGTCGGCTTCTGCTGCTGGGTAAGAGTTAGTCCCCACAGCCTCGGACGCCGGGTCCGGTAAGAAAGCTTCTCAGTCAGGGCGAGCTCTGCAGCTGCCAGCCCCTGACTCGTAGTAGTATTGCTTCTGCTGTTTCTTGTCTCTACTCTCCTTGACTCCCTAACCCTGCTTCAGCCCCGGGTTTATATAGGGGAAGTTCTTCCCCTCCCAAGACTGGGCAGGAGGTGTGGCATGCACAGGATCCCTGACCAAAGGACCTCCCACCTGCTCTCAGACATAACATTACATTACTGTGGAAACCAGACCCCTGGGGTGCCACACAAATGATGAAAAAATGGAAATACATTTTTCATAAAATCTTGATTCTTTCACTATGGAGTATGAGCTTCACATGCACAAATAGCCGCACTGACAGACTTGACTGCTACTAATGAGATTATAAATGGTTGTTTGAGGAACATTTTGCACTTGGGTGCGAATCATCAAAACCACTGCTGGCAGCTTACCTTGCAATTGCTGACCAATGGCATCCCAGATGGGAGACAAGTCCAGTGATGCGGCAGCCCATAGTAGCTCAGATTAACATTAGCAAGATTCAGCCCGGCGTGGTTGTCATGTTGAAAATGTGGGACCAGGTGGGAACAGGGACTAGGTCACATAGTGTTTGGGCCTCTGTATTGTGGTAACGATTCAAGTTTGTGTGCAATGTAGCTTTCTCGGTGGTCGCCTGGCAGCTCTAAAAATGGCTACCACAGACAGGATTAGTGCAAGTCACTCAGTTTACCAGATCCAAGGTGTACTACTGGCCTTCTCCCTTTTATCTCTCTACAGGAAATCGGATCAACACAGAGGCCCCTGGGCTGGAACCAAGGAGTTAGTTGCTGGCTGGTGGTGAAGGCTGGTTGAAATGATCAGGTAGATAGGTCAAAACAAGGACGGCAAATAAGGTACAAAATCAATAGACACAAGACTAATCAGTAGACTGGCTGAACTCAAAACAAGAAACAAGTAGTCAGAACAGGAAC
Source organism: Phyllobates terribilis (assembly GCF_046119375.1). Lineage (NCBI taxonomy): Eukaryota > Metazoa > Chordata > Amphibia > Anura > Dendrobatidae > Phyllobates > Phyllobates terribilis. The sequence goes on from NW_027362761.1 coordinate 549,501,736, forward strand.
TGCACACACAGGACTGAAATAGAGAAGAACAAGGATATATCTGGCAGCATCCAGCAATATGCTGGAAGCTTTGGTAGGGTGTGGTGCTTTCCACATGGATGAAGCAGGGAGCCGATAGCTCCAGCTGTACAACACACACACCCATACTGTCAGACTGGATGGTACTACAGCTCCCAGTCACCCCAATCTTAGTGGGTGAAGAGTAGCTATGCCATCCGGAGCTTTTGGTTCCGACATCTCCTCTATCACCAGAGCCTCCGGCAGAATGAGTGCGGCAGTGCTTGGTGACTGTAGCAGACATCATAGGAGCAGGTCTAGAAGGAGATGTGACATTGTGCCAATGACCTAGGAATCAGAACATCAACAATGAGGTACCACCTGGGGAATAATGCCGAGATCAGTGAGAGCTGTGACTGGCAGCAATGGTTACATGCACAGCACATGACCAATACTTCAAAAGAAAGCAGAGACTGTCAAGAACCTCCATCATGACGGGGGAAATTAAGGGCAACCCCTCGAAAACAGTATGAGGAAAAGCGCTCTGAAAGGTGCCACAACAGTGCTCTGATAACGTTGTCATACATAGTTATAGTTATTTAAAGTGTGAGTACAACATGTTATTTGTTATTTTTTTCTACTCTATGTAGAAACAGGAAGACTCTTTTCCCTGCAGAAATCATTCCCGTCTTCAATTCCTGCCCCAGCTGCTTCCTCCTCCCCCTGACAGAGACTTTTGCATTGACTCATGAGCCATGCAGGGAATATTGATGTCTTGTTTCAACATAGAGCATAGAAGGATTCATCTAGTCAGTTTGTAATCACTTGATGTCAAGAGACCTACTGGAAAAGAGAAGAATTAACTGGGTAGAAAGGCAAAATGAGAAATTGTAAGTACACACTGCTATATAATATGATGATTGCATTAAAAGGATAAACATTTTGATGGGAGGAGGAAGAGGAGAGCTTCTTTACTTACCAAACTCTAGCTTTAGGTAGTGCAGAAGCACTAGTTCCTAATGGGGCAAAAATATACCTCTGCCACTAGTGATCAACGAACGTGCTCGCCACTACTCGGTACTCGCCCAAGCATCATGGTGCTCGACAAGTTCGGCGAGTATTTCCGGGTTGCTCGGGCGGGAACTCGGGTTCCCTCTCTGCATGTTTGGCGCTCTTAAGAGAGCCAACGAACATGCAGGGATTGCCTGCCATGCACTTTAATGCCGTAGCCATTTTGGTTGTGGGCATTACAGTGATTGGCTGGCCACACAGCGTCATCATGTGTATATCAGACTTGGCGCCGCCATGCTCGTCACAGTCACTCCGGATCAGACAGTGTAGGGAGTGATTTAATCGTGTATTAGGTAGTGTAGGGAGAAAATACGTACATTACACATATCCATTTTAACAAACAGTTCTTTTGAGGACTAACTAATCCATCTGCAGAGATATCATGCAGGCAGTGTATATAGGCAGGCAGGCAGTGTATATAGCAGACTGCTGTGCACATAGCACTCCAGTCCAGTTCTGTCGGCTGCTGCTGTTAGATATTTCTGGAAATAGGCCCAGGTCTCAGCGGCCAGGAATAATTTTTTTTGCATCTTAATCCTCATTATTTGCTTAAAAATCAATCCAGAGAACACGTTTTTTCTGCGCTATTTGCTTGTTGGCACAGCAGAATACAGCCAGGTCCTTTCCATATTACAGCGCTAAAAATCCATCTATTTAAAATTGTGTTTTTCCGTCACACGGATCACATATACGTTTTCAGAAAATACTGCCATTTCTGGCCTCCATTTAATTTTTTTTTCAGTGTGTCACCAAAGATTTTGACACTGGTTTGCTGTTCAAAACAGTTACCTACAGGCCAGGTATTTAAAACTATGTTTTCTCCGCCACACGGGTTACATATACGTTTTCAGAAAATACTGCCTTTTCTGGCCTCCATTAAAAAAAAATTTCAGTGTGTCAGCAAAGTTTTTGACACTGATTTGCTGTTAAAAACAGTTACCTATAGGCCAGGTATTTAAAACTGTGTTTTCTCCGTCACACGGATTACATATAAGTTTTCAGAAAATACTGCCATTTCTGGACTCCATTAAAAATGTTTTCAGTGTGTCAGTGAAGAAATTGACACCAGATTGCTTTTCAAAATAGTTACCTACAGGCCAGGTATTTAAAACTGTGGTTTCTCTGTCACACGGCTCACATATTTGTGGCACCCAAGAGGGTCTGGTTGCCAAAGTGGTAGTAATACCATGTCTGGGAGCAAAACAGGAGTTTCCTGGTCAGGGACATGTGACATGCAACACCTCCTGCTCCAGACCAGAGAGGGGAGGATCCTGCCCTATATAACTGGATCTGGAGGCAGGGTTAGCCAGTCTTAGTTTAGTCTGGAGTCTAGTCAGTGTCAGGAGTAAAGCAGGACACTAAGTACCAAGGAGCTGAGGACTGGAGCCGGCAGAGCTCGTCCTAGCCAGAGTACACACCGAGAACCGGACACCGGAGTCCGAGGCTAGGGAACCTTCAAGTCCAGCAGCAGAAACCGCATGGCAGGAGATTGTAGGTCTCCTGGCCAACAGAAGCCCGGAGGCTCAGCCACATGAAAGGACCAGTACCGCAACAGAGGAGCGAGGAATACACGGGATCCGAGTTGCCAGCCATACGGGTGAGAAGCACGTTACACTCAGGGACGTGGTCTACAACACGACTATAAGCGGGATAGCCAAAAGAGTACAGTCAGAACGGCAGGCCTACAACTCCACCTGGCCAGGGGAATTCCAGGATTGCTCCCAGACTTACCAGGCCTTCATCCCTAGCAAGTACTCCCGTTGAGGACTATATAATTGCCACCAGTAAAAACTCTGAGACTGCACTGCAAAGACTCTGTGTCATCATTACTGATCCAGGTACTATCACCACCACCATCCACTCACGCTGCCCTGAAGCTACACTCTTCCTGTGGAGAGTTACACTACCTTGCTGCGCATATCACCAGCTTCAGTGGACTGTTCCGCAGCAGCGGTTCCCAATAACCGCACTCCACAGGTGGCGTAGTCGGACTATTTAAACCAGATACACATAGACTACCCTGGTTTGACCTCCCTGGGTCACTGACCGGGTCACCGCCATGGTGACTACAACCCTCAGCATCTACAAAGCCTGGCTCCGGATATCCCCACGGCCCAGGGGGTGCATCATATACAGTACATTGTCAGAAAATCCTGCCATTTCTGGCCTCCATTAAAAAAAAATTTCAGTGTGTCAGTGAAGCAATTGACACCTGATTGCTGTTCAAAACAGTTACCTACAGGCCAGGTATTTAAAACTGTGTTTTCTCCCTCACACGGCTCACATATATGTTTTCAGAAACTCCTGCCATTTCTGGCCTCCATTAAAAAATGTTTTCAGTGTGTCAATGAAGCAATTGACATCAGATTGCTGTTCAAAATAGTCACCTACATGGCAGGTATTTAAAACTGTGCTTTCTCCGTCACACGGATTACATATACGTTGTCAGAAAATACTGCCATTTCTGGCCTTCATTAAAGAAAAATTTCAGTGTGTCAGTGAAGGAATTGACACCAGATTGCTGTTCAAAATAGTTTCCTACAGGCCAAGTATTTAAAACTGTGTCTTCTCCGTCTCATGGATGACATATACGTTTTCAGAAAATACTGCCATTTCTGGCCTCCATTAAAAAAAATGTCAGTGTTTCAGTGAAGGAATTGACACCAGAGTGCTGTTCAAAATAGTTACCTACAGGCCAGATATTTAAAACTGTGTTTTCTCCATCACACAGCTCACATATACATTGTCAGAAAATACTGCCATTTCTGGCCTCCATTAAAAAATGTTTTCAATGTGTCAGCAAAGTTTTTGACACTGGTTTCCTGTTCAAAACAGTTGCCTACAGGCCAGGTATTTAAAACAGTGTTTTCTTTGTCAAACGGATTACATATACATTTTCAGAAAATACTGCCATTTCTGGCCTCCATTAAAAAAATTTTTTCAGTGTGTCAGTGAAAAAATTTACACCAGATTGCTATTCAAAATAGTTACCTACAGGCCAGGAATTTAAAACTGTGTTTTCTGCATCACACGGATCACATATACGTTTTCAGAAAATACTGCCATTTCTGGCCTCCATTTAATTTTTTTTTCAGTGTGTCTCCAAAGTTTTTGACACTGGTTTGCTGTTCAAAACAGTTACCTACAGGCCAGGTATTTAAAACTATGTTTTCTCCACCACACGAGTTACATATAAGTTTTCAGAAAATACTGCCTTTTCTGGCCTCCATTAAAAAAAAATTTCAGTGTGTCAGCAAAGTTTTTGACACTGGTTTGCTGTTCAAAACAGTTACCTATAGGCCAGGTATTTAAAACTGTGTTTTCTCTGTCACACGGATTACATATAATTTTTCAGAAAATACTGCAATTTCTGGACTCTATTAAAAATGTTTTCAGTGTGTCAGTGAAGAAATTGACACCAGATTGCTTTTCAAAATAGTTACCTACAGGCCAGGCATTCAAAACTGTGTTTTCTCCGTCACACGGCTCACATATTTGTGGCACCCCAGAGGGTCTGGTTGCCACAGTGGTAGTAATACCATGTCTGCGAGAAAAACAGGAGTTTCCTGGTCAGGGACACATGACAAGCAACACCTCCTGCTCCAGACCAGAGAGGGGAGGATCCTGCCATATATAACTGGATCTGGAGGCGGGGTTAGCCAGTCTGAGTTTAGTCTGGAGTCTAGTCAGTGTCAGGAGTAAAGCAGGACACTAAGGAGCAAGGAGCTGAGGACTGGAGCCAGCAGAGCTCGTCCTTGCCAGAGTACACACTGAGAACCGGACACCGGAGTCCAATGCTGTGGGACCCTTCAAGCCCAGCAGCAGAAACCGCATGGCAGGAGATTGTAGGTCTCCTGGCCAACAGAAGCCCGGAGGCTCAGCCACACGAAAAGACCAGTACCGCAACAGAGGAGCGAGGAATACACGGGATCCGAGTTGCCAGCCATACGGGTGAGAAGCACGTTACACTCAGGGACGTGGTCTACAACACGACTATAAGCGGGATAGCCAAAAGAGTACAGTCAGAACGGCAGGCCTACAACTCCACCTGGCCAGGGGAATTCTAGGATTGCTCCCAGACTGACCAGGCCCTCATCCCTAGCAAGTACTCCCGTTGAGGACTATATAATTGCCACCAGTAAAAACTCTGAGACTGCACTGCAAAGACTCTGTGTCATCATTACTGATCCAGGTACTATCACCACCAACATCCACTCACGCTGCCCTGAAGCTACACTCTTCTTGAGGGGAGTTACACTACCTTGTTGCGCATATCACCAGCTTCAGTGGACTGTTCCGCAGCAGCGGTTCCCAATAACCGCATTCCACAGGTGGCGTAGTCAGACTATTTAAACCAGATACACATAGACTACCCTGGTTTGGCCTCCCTGGGTCACTGACCGGGTCACCGCCATGGTGACTACAACCCTCAGCATCTACAAAGCCCGGCTCCGGGTATCCCCGCATCATATACAGTATATTGTCAGAAAATCCTGCCATTTCTGGCCTCCATTAAAAAAAAAATTCAGTGTGTCAGTGAAGCAATTTCTGGCCTCCATTTCAATTTTTTTTTCAGTGTGTCAGCAAAGTTTTTGACACTGGTTTGCTGTTCAAAAAAGTTACCTACAGGCCAGGTATTTAAAACTGTGTTTTCTCCATCGCACGGATTACATATACGTTTTCAGAAAATACTGCCATTTCTGGCCTACATTAAAAAAAAATTTCAGTGTGTCAGTGAAGAAATTCACAGCAGTTTGCTGGGCAAACTACTTACCTACAGGCCATGTATTTAAAACTTTGTTTTTTCCTTCACACGGATCACATATAAATTCGCTACAAACTCAGTCATTTGTAGTGAGCGTGGAAGATACTGTCCTCCATTTAAAATAGGCAAGGCACGTGGCAAGGGACGGGGAACTGGACGTGATGGTAATGGTGCATGCAGAGGCCGAGGACAAGGCCGTGGGCAAGCCGAAATTGTGCTATAACAAACACCAACATATTCTCGCCTGACCTTCCTGTCCCAATTTCTAGGGGACAGCAGCACATCACTATTGAACCCAGAGCAGTGTCAAAACGTTGTTGGTTGAATAGCGGATAATGCTTCCAGTCACTTAGCCACCAACACCAGCCTGTCTTCCACACGGACAAGTCTCAGCAGCCGTGAGTCTGGACCGCATATTCCTCACCCTGATCCTCCTTCCTTCCACCATGTTGAGTACCCAGAGACAACTGATCCCACACTTGGACACTCCGAAGAGCTGTTCACTTTTCCATTTATAGATTCGTGCCTCTCACCCAGTCCACTTGATGTGGGGCAAGAGGAGATCGCGTATAGTGATGCCCAATTATTTGAGCAGCAACGGTCACATGAAGGCAATGGTGGGAAAGTGTCACTAGAGGTGGACGATGATGAGACACAATTGCCAGAAAGTCAGAAGGAGGACCAGGGTGCGGAAGTGGAAGACGAGGTGGTGGATGAAATAGTAACTGACCCAACCTGTCAGGAGGGCATGCAGAGCGAGGACAGCAGCACACAGGGGGAGGGAGGCAGAGCACCTCAACAGGCAGGAAGAAGCAGTGTGGTGGCCGCAGATAGAAGGCAGGCAACTGTTCCCCGTAACACCAACACGAAGGAAGTTACCAGAACAACTGTTAGGTCTTCCCATGTCTGGTTGTTTTTTAAAGACTCTGACGATAACCCCAAAAAGACCATTTGCAACACCAGCCAGGCCAGCATCAGCAGGGGAGGCAAAACGACCAGCCTGTCCACCACCAGCATGATCAGACACATGGCAGCAAAGCACCCGACTTTGTGGGCCAAACCCCAGGGTCCAGGAACAGTGTCTGTGGGTGGCACTATTGCTTCTTCTGCTGTTGTGCATGCAAGCCAATCCCCTGTCCATAGTGCATGCGAAGATGCCTCCTGCCCTGCACCTGTCGTTGAACACTCTCAAGTAACAGCATCAGGAAGCACATCCATGTCCTTGTCCCAGGGCGGCGTTCAGTTGTCCATACCCCAGTCCTTGGAACGCAAGCGCAAATATGCAGCCAATGCCCCACAGGCCACACTACTATATTCTCACATTTCACGACTGCTTGCGCTCAAAATGTTGCCTTTTAGGCTCATGGAGATGGAAGGATTCCGCAGACTGATGGTGGCGGCCATCCCTCGGTACTCGATCCCCAGCTGCCACTATTTCTCCCGGTGTGCCATCCCCGCATTACACAAGCACGTGTTCCAAAACATAAGCAGTTCTCTCAACAAAGCTGTTACCGGTAAAGTCCACCTAACCACGGACACATGGACAAGTGCTTGTGGGCAGGGACAGTACATCTCGCTGACGGCACACTGGGTTAACAGAGTGGAAGCAAGGACCCAATCGGACCTTGGGACTTAACACGTCCTCCCGACGCAAAGGAATGCGGTCCCTAGGTCAATCAGGGTTGCTCCCACGGTCTACAGCTCCTGCACCTCATCCTCCTCAGCCTCCTCCTCCTCTTCAACCTCCATCTCCGAAATGACCACATCAGTCACAAGTTGGAAGCACTGCCTCGGCCAAGCAGCAACAGGCTGTGCTGAAGTTAATATGCTTTGGTGAAAAATCACTCAATGCTGAGCCGGTGTGGACAGCTCTGAAAGAGCAGGCTGATCTGTGGCTCACACCGCTGAACCTACGGCCCATGTGCTTAACCTCGTGGTTCAGCAGTTTCTCAAATCCTACCCGGAGCTGCCGGATCTGCTTGTTAAAGTACGCCGCCTCTGTGCCAATTTTAGGAAGTCAGCTACAGCTTCCGCCGTTCTTGCAGTGTTTCAGAAGCTTTTGCAGCTTCTGGCTCACAGACTGGTGTGTGATGTCCCCATGCGTTGGAACTCTACACTGCAGATGTTGGAAAGGATTTGTGAGCAGAAGAGGGCAGTGGTTGAGTACCAGCATCAACAAGGCCGTCGGTATTCAGTTCATACTCCACACATAAGACCTCAGGAGTGGACATGGATGTCAGACATATGTACCAACCTCCATAACTTTGAGGACTCCACCATCCCGCTTCTATGTCTTCTGAAACGCTCTCTGCTCACAATCAAAGAGGATGCATTGCAGGCGGAGCACGATGAGTCGGAGAAAGGAACCATACATGATTACACACAGCCAAGCCTCATCTCATCCCAACGTGGATTGAGTGACAATGAGGAAGACGAGGAGGAAGGACAGGAGCTAGTTTCATGCACTATAGATGGTACTACCTACACAGCTGTCATACCGTCTGTTCAGTGTGGATGGCCAGAGGAGTAGAGCATGGTCAGTCATCCTCTTGGTGAGGACACGGAAGTCTTGCCTGTTAGTAGTCTGGCACTCATGGCCGAGTTTATGTTACGCTGCCCTTCCCATGACCCTCGCGTTCTCAAAATTTTGGGTGTCAGTCATAACTGGTTGGTGACACTTCTAGACCCACGCTACAAGGAGAACTTTATATCTCTTATTCCTGAGGCGGACAGGTCTACAAAAATGGGGCTGTACCAGAAGGCCCTGGTGGTGGAACTATTAAGAAAATTTCCATTTGAAAACGCTGGCGGCAGAGGGCACATTTCTTGGACAACCAAGGAGTACAGACGAGAGAGACACAACTTCAATCCAGCAGAGGCAGGGGAACACTGTCTAAGCTTTGAGAGAATTTTCTCAGACCCTCCCATCGGACAGGCCCTGAGGCGCGGAGTACTCTCACAAGTAGTGCAAAGTTTGTGAAGATGCTGAGGGAGTACCTTGCCGACCGTACCAACGTCCTCCGTGATTCCGCTGTGCCCTATAATTATTGGGTATCCAAGCTGGATACATGGAATGAACTGGCTCTCTATGCCATGGAGGTTCTGGCCTGCCCGGCCGCCACCATTTTATCTGAGCGGGTTTATAGTGCCGCTGGTGGAATTATAACTGATAAGCGCATCCACCTGTCGTCTGAAAATGCTGACAGGCTGACTCTTAAAAAAATGAACAAGGGCAGGATTGGGCCAGTCTTCTCAACACCACCGAATGATAGCAGTGTAACATAAACTCAAATCTAGTGTCTTTTCTTGGGAGGTATATTCCCATGCACCTTTTCACACCAACACATGGGTATATGCTTCCTGATTTTGGCCATTTTCTCTTGTCCTCCTCCTTCTTCTCATCCTCCACCACCATATCACCAGGGTGACCATGGTCCGTGATGCAACACCCACCTAATTTTTGTAAAGGGTGTTTATGATGCCCGTAAAAAAAATTTTTTATACAGTATGTTCATGTATACCCCCCAGGGGTAAATGTTTGTGAGCCCATACACTTAGTGCATGGGCATTACAAGTATAGGAGGCCCGCTCCTTTCTAATGGGAACATTTTTTTATGAGGCCCTCCTCCACGTCTCTTCCAAGGAGCATTGAAGTGCCTCCAAATTTTTGGCAGCCCTTGCATGCACTGCATAGGCCAACACTATGGGAGACACTCTCCTTTCTAATGGGAATATGTCGTTACTGTTGCCCTTCTCTGTGTGTCTTTAAATTCTTAGTGGGGTTTTTCCTAAAATTGGTCAGCCGTTGGACTCACTGCATACTCTATAACTGTATAGCAGATTCTTTCCTTTCTAATGGGAACATGTCGTACCTTGTTACTGTGGCCCTTCTCTGTGTGTCTTTAAATTCTTAGTGGGGTTTTTACCAAATTTTGGCAGCCCTTGCAGTCACAGCATGGGCATTACCACTATAGGAGACCCGCTCCTTTATAATGGTAACATTTTTTTTACTGAGACCCTCCTCTATGTCTCTTCAAAGGGGTATTGAGTTGCGTCCAAATTTTTGGCAGCCCTTGCAGTCACTGGATACGCATTTACAGTATAGGAGACCCACTTGATAATAATGGGAACAACATAGCATAGCCGGCTGATGGCTCTCTAACAATTGCTAGGGCCGATTGCTTGCCTTTGAAGAATAGTAAGGGCTGTCTGATGTTCCTATAAAAATAGGCTTTATGACTTTGAGAATCCTTCCATCATAAATAAATCAGGATGTGTCTGATGATGTGTCACACACAACATTGCCAGATAAGGTTGTTTTATGTTAAAATTACATTTACGGGTGAATGCATTTGTCTTAAAAAAAACGAAAACAAAACAAATCAATAGGATCTTTCTTTAGTATAAAAAACAGCGTCACCAATTTAACAACAATGTAATCACATTGTTCAGCTCATGCACCTCCTCCTCCATCTCCAAAATGACCACATCAGTCACAAGCTGACAGCACTGCAGCAATGCCTTGGCCAAGCGACAACAGGCTGTGCTGAAGATAACATGCTTAATGCTTAATCGACAAACCACCCATCACTGCAGAGTTATTGAACGCTGTAACACAGCAGCCTGATCTGTGGCTCTCAACGCTGAACATACAGTCAGGCATGGTCGTGTGTGACAATGGGTGGAACCTTGTTACGGACAAATGACAGCCGAGGTAGATACGGTTTCCCTCTATGCCAGTCCTTTCACCGAGCTAAAGAATATGGCTGTGGTGAAATACAACTCCCACTGAGAAGCTGCTTCAGATTGAAAAACATTGTGCCCATCAGAGTATTTGATTCTGAGGGATAACCTTTCTCCCCTGCTCAAGAGCCCCATAGCAGCTGCAAAGTTAGCGCTATCATGAACTCTCCTGAGGTAGAAGCCAAGGCACACCAGAGGATTCTCTGGTGGGACCGTCAAACCCTGCCAAGAAGCAGTCCTGGTTACGAAAAGTGTGTGTAAAGGTTCCCGGACACTCTATGGCTGCTTTTTTACTGAGGACGAACCACACGCAAACACGGGGAGAACATACAAAGTCCTTGCAGATGTTGTCCTTGCTGGGATTTGAACCCATGATCCCAGAGCTGCAAGTCTTCAGTGATAACCACTGATCCAATGTGCTGCCGTTCACCCTCTAATATCTAACCGGCTGGAGAAACTTGCACCTACTGCCACTCTATCTTCAGCTTCTTTGTCAGAAAATGTATTTGGGCAGCCACTCAGTCTACCAAATAAAATTCCTGAGAAGGAAATTGGGGATGGCTTCGCTACTGGTACTGGGGGCAGTGCTAATACCATGGCGTCGTACCATAGTTTGCTGGAAATATTCCAGGCTGGTAGTAGGCAAGCAAATTCCCACAGAAAAGTACCAGCAGTAATGTTCAGTGACCCACGCTTGTAGAAGACGGAGAAAACACCGGAAGAAATAGTGAGGGCTGGGTACTGAGTAGGGACACGAGGCATGAGGCATGTGGTTGTGAAAAGCTTCCGCCTCCACGAGCCTAAAAGGCCACATTTCAAGTGAAAGCAGCTTTACAGGACTTCCTGTGAGAAATGACACGCAGGGTAGAGAGGGTTTCCCTCTATGCCAGTCCTTTCACCAAGCTAAATACTACTGTCAGCAAAAAAAGTTGTGGACTGGCTCCGTACCATCCCTGGCCACATTCACCTGTCCACGTGTTTGTGGTTAGGCGGTCCTTCCCAGTAAGAGCATTGGGGAGGGCACGGGTAATGTTGTGGGACCTGTGCTTGTGGAAGGCGGAGGCGATACTGGGAAATATAGTGGCGGCTGGGGACCGAGTATGGACACCCGGATGCCGCTGGCATGAGGTTGTGAAAAGCTTCCGCCTCCACGAGTTTAAAAGGCCATATTTCAAGTGCAAAAAGCTGCCCAGAAGTCTGGCAGTTTAGTGTTGCGGCCTGTGGGTGGGTGGGTGGCTGGCTGCCTGCATACTTGCGCTTGCATTCCAAGGAATGGGGTAGGGACAACTGAACGCTGCAGTGGGACAAAGACATGGATGGTGATTGTTGCAAGTCTGCAATTACAGGTTCATGGCGGGAGGCATATTCGCATGCACCAAGGATCACTTATGATGGGCACACTTTTAGGCAGTGACCTGGGAGTCAGAGATGCTTCCAGAGGTCTTCCCCATGCTGTTCCCATGAATTTTCAGCACTGTATGCATGTGTCTGATGATGTGTCACACACCACATGGCCAGATAAGGTTGTAAAATGTTAAAATGAAATTTCCTGGTGAATGCATTTGCCTTGGTTGAAAGCAATGCAAAAGTGCAAAAACGCATCAAAAACGCTATGTGTGAACATAGCTCAAGGTGTGGAGGAGTATTTTTGCCTTTGTTTATTTATTTTGCTTTATATACATTGTACATATCATGGAAAGGATGTTCTTTAACATATTTCCCAGGAAAATCCATTTTGGTTTCGTTTTGGTATGTTTTATTGTGAGTCCGTAAAAGTGTCGTAATACCTCTGACGACATTGTTAACAGAAGTGACCTGGGAGTCAGAAATGCTTCTAGGGGTCTTCCCCATGCTGATCCCATGTCATTTGAGCACTGTTCCCATCGATTTGGGCAATTTTTAGGCCCTCTGCAGACCGCCAGGGGGAGCCGCCTGAAAAATGCTCAAGTTTCCCATAGATTTCCATTGGGCTCGTTGCTCGGGTCGAGCACCCGAGTATTCCAATTTGTTCGACCCGAGAAACGAGTACCCGAGCATTTTAGTGCTCGCTCATCACTATCTGCCACCTAACAAGACACTGCTATTATAAATGTATTTTTGGAAGAAATTGCAGTAAGTGAAAAACCCCAAATCAGGCATTTTGATATTTTTTGTATTTATTGCATTCAACATAAATTTTAATCAATGTTATATTTAGATAGACCAGACTCTAACAGATGAGGTGATACTAATTATGTTTATTATTATTATTTTATTGTTATTTTATTTTGTTATTTTAAAATTGCGAAATGGACCGTGATTTATACTTTTACATTTGTGACTTTTTAATAATTTTTAAAACTTTTTTATATTCTACCTTATTTTTTAGTCCCTTTTAGAGGACCTGAATATACTGTACAATCAATTGATTGTTTTTACTATATACTGTAATACCAGAGTATTGCAGTTAATAAGTATAAATTTCAGTCTCCTGTGAAGCTCCGCACATTGCTGAACTTCAGAATACCAAAATGGTATTGATGGGGGTCTTCAGTACTTCAGCTGTTTGCTACTATCATCAATCGCTAATGTTAACGGCAGATGCCAGCTATATATTACAGCCATCATCAGCCTTGTATGCAGTAGGCATACAGTGGAGAAAAAAAATATTATTATATATTATTATTTAGAATTGACATCATATGTAGACATCAACTATGAGAGACAAAATAAGAAAACAAATCCTGAAAATCACATTGTCTGATTTGGAAAGAATTTTTTTTTTCAAATTTTGGTGGAAAATAAGTATTTGGGCTCTCACAGACCTGTAACTTCTTCTTTAAGAGGCTCCCCTGTCCTCCACTAATTACCTGTAGTACTGGCAGATGTTTGAACTTGTTATCAGTATAAAAGACACCTGTCCGCAATCTCAAACAGTCACACTCCAAACTCCATTATGGTGAAGACCAAAGAGCTGTCAAAGGACACTAGAAACAAAATTGTAGCCCTACACCAGGCTGGGAAGACTGAATCTGAAATAACCAAGCAGCTTGGTGTGAAGAAATCAACTCTGGGAGCAATAATTAGAAAATGGAAGACATACAAGACCACTGATAATCTCCCTCGATCTGGGGCTTCACACAGGATCTCACCTTGTGGGGTCAAAATGATCTCAAGAACGGTGAGCAAAAATCCCAGGACCACACGGGGGGACCTAGTGAATTACCTGCTACCATCAGTTACACACTACGCCGCCAGGGACTCAGATCCTGCAGTGCCAGACGTGTCCCCCTTCTTATGCCATTACATGTCCGGGCCCATCTGAAGTTTTCTAGAGAGCATTTGGATGATCCAGAAGAGTATTGGGAGAATGTCATATGGTCAGATCAAACCACTCTTTGGTAGAAACACAACTCATCATGTTTGGAGGAGAAAGAATGCTGAGATGCATCCAAAGAGAACCATACCTACTGGTGGCAACATCATGGGGGTGGCAACATCATGCTCTGTTTCTCTGCCAAGGGACCAGGACGAATGATCCATGTACATGAAAGACTGAATGGGCCATGTATCGTGAGATTTTGAGTGCAAACCTCCTTCCATCAGCAAAGGCATTGAAGATGAAACGTGGCTGGGTCTTTCAGCATCACAATGATCCCAAGCACACCATCAGGGCAACAAAGGAGTGGCTTCGTAAGAAGAATTTCAAGGTCCTGGAGTGGACTAGCCAGTCTCCAGATCTAAACCCTATAGAAAACCTTTGGAGGGAGTTGAAAGTCCATGTTGCCCAGCGACAGCCCCAAAACATCACTGCTCTAGAGGAGATCTGCATGGAGGAATGGGCCAACATACCAGCAACAGTGTGTGCCAACCTTGTGAAGACTTAAAGAAAATGTTTCACCTCTGTCATTGCCAACAAAGGATATATAACAAAGTTTTGAGATTAACTTTTGTAATTGACCAAATACTTATTTTCCACCAAAATTTGAAAAAAAAATTAATTCCAAATCAGACAATGTGATTTTCAGGATTTGTTTTCTCATTTTGTCTCTCATAGTTGAGGTCGACCTATGATGTCAATTACAGGCTTCTCTCATCTTTTTAAGTGGGAGAATTTGCGCAATTGGTGGCTGACTAAATACTTTTTTTCCTCACTGTAGCTGCTGAGCCTGCTCCATACACACACATCCTGGCCATGATATACATGTACGGCAGGGTTAATGAAGGGGTTTTATTTTAATGCATGATGCCATAATTATGCGCTGCACTTTAGCAGTTCAAAACAGTTCAAAGTAACTCAGTAACAAAGTAAATATCTACCATTCTATCTATCATCAAAATAATACAACAGTGCTCTGTATGCCTAAGATATATGCAAACATTGAATATATGAAATATAAACAGCTTTACTGCCATATAAACTATGCTCATAAAATTGTCATACTTAGCACACCATTTGGATATTTCATGGGTGCCCACCAGCCACAACAAGGCAACCTTCTTCTGGTAAAACCCTAAGGGCAGGGTCAAGCGACCATATTTTCTATCATCCGATTATGCTAATTACCCTCTGATCAAACTCAAATCAGAGTAGGATCAGAGTGTGATTCGATTTTTCTGATGTTGTTTAAAAAAAAATTCTCCATCTCCTCCATTCAGTTAGTTTGTGAAAATCGCACTGTAGTCAGATGTCATTCGAGTGTGATCCAATTTTTTCCATGGACCCATAGACATGAATGTCCGAGTGTGATCCGATAATCGGATGCAACTTGGGCATGCTGTGATGTTTTCGTCAGACAGGCTCTGTCGGAGGGAAAAATTGGACATATGCATGGCCCCATACACTAATATTAGTGCCGTCCTATGTTTTGACAAATCGCACTCGAATCAAAAATATGGTCATCTGCATGAGCCCTATACCTAATATTTATTAAACAAGGTGATCTTATTTTAGGAGGTGCTGGTCAGATTTTTTTGTGGTATCTAACTATTTAAACAAGCAAAACAAAACAAAAAGATGAAAAGTAAAAAGCATAAAAAACAACTATTTTCTATCCATCTTTTTCTCTGTCTCTGCTTATCTCTCTAAATATAGTGTATTTTCTAAGACACTACAAACTGTTAGTATCATCTTTTGATGTATTGTTGAATTTAAAATACTTTTTGATGTATTTATTGAATTACATTAATCTGATTATATTTTATTAATATATTTATCCATAATCTATCTCACCAAACAGATGAGTTGTGGTTTAAGTATAACTCCAGCGTATCATAAGAATGTCTGTAATTTTATTGATATAATTAGTCCCTTTGCATGCAGATGGATCTGATTTATACTGTATATCATATTGGAGCTTGTATTAGAAATAAATCTGTTCAGGGAGAAGAATTGAAAACCAATATGTTGGAAAAGCTGCTGGATGAGACAAAAATACACAATAAATCTCCTAATTATCTCACTGTTTCTTGTAATACATGCTGATTGGCTTGTTGCCTAGATTGTTAAATTGTATGTATAAAAGATAAGCAGGCTGATTATATTGATCATGAAGATATAAATCTCTGATGGCTCAAAAGAGTCACGAATCCCCAATATTTATTGTCCAAAATGTTCTATTCATTTGTGGTTTTGCATAATAGCCTTAATAATTGTCATAAGAGACAGGACTATTAACGAGCAGGATACATTTATAATTATAGCACATAAATTTCAGTTAGTAATTTGTTTCTGAAATTCCCCAAAAGAGACCTTGAGCTAAAAGTTTACACTAAAACACATATTTTTTTAAATAAATATTTAGATAAATAGATAATAAAAGTTATTCAATTCTTGGAAAAACTTTATTATTAAGATTTACAAACTTTCTGCTGTTTGCAAGAAATCATACAAGCAACAACAATACTAATAGCTCAACACAACTAATATAACAAGTGGTTTCTCCAAATTCATCACAAAATGCCACCTGTACTGACTACTGCATTCTCAGAATTCTTATTTCCCACCATGACAATCATTGACTTTTCAGTACATAGTTGAAAACATGCTGCATAAACAATCACCAGCTTCTTGCAGATTACTGAAGAATCTTAGCCTATTCCTCATGGGCAATGGCCTACAGCTCATTAACATTATTGGGCTTTCGTACTGCAACCGCCTTCTGTCAATCCCACTAAAGATTTTCTATGGAATTCTGTTTATGCAACTGTGATGACCGCTCCAGAATCTTCCAGCACTTCCTTTGAAGCCAAGCTTAGAATGATTTCGAGGCAAGTTGGGGATCATTGTTCTGTTCGAATGTCCAATGACCACCAAGCTTCAGCTTTCCCACATAAGACATAATGTTTAATTCCACATGTTGCAGGTTTCCAGAGCCAGATGAAGAAAAGCAGCACCAGAGCATCAACAAAACCCCACCATGTTTTACTGTAGGCATCACAGATCCACCTCAATGCTTCACTGTAAGCATCACCGAGCCCCTCCATTGTTCACTGTTGATGCTTCCCTCTATGGCCGCATGCTATCAAATGACACAGGATCCCCACGAGTAACAGACAGAAAAGGAAGGATTTATTCCATTTTATAAAAATAAACTGGATTTTACTGTTGAACTTGATGTAGCACATATACAGAGAAAACCCCAAAATGGTTTTGTCCATACATCTTCTGTGTAAAAATGAAGGCCAGGCTCAGTGGTTACATGTGGTGGCTAATATCTTATACAGTACCCTGCAGTTACACTCATTAGCTGTCATTGGCTCTCCATCTTTTTTAATAATATTTTCCTTTCCTCCTACCTGCAGTCCACTCCAATCCATGCCCCCGCTTGGCTATCTAGACTTCTTTCTCTAAATTACAACTTCAGCATACACGTGCCTCTGCACCTGTCCGCTTGCTTTCTCAGGGTCCCCACAAACTTACACTTTCCACTCTTGACCTTTGACTCAGTGCCACTGAAATTTTTTTCTTTACTTCTTTACCAGATCAACAGTATGTCCTCATCTCATGTCTTACCAGCTATACCCATGCTTCTCAGCTGCGTATCGGTATAAAAGCAAACATAGAATAATGCTGTTCTCATCCTGTCTTTTCACACACAATCTAGTGCTGCATTCTTCTTGCTTTTCAGTCTCCCACTTCCTTTCTTTTCACACACTACTCCATAAATAACTATTAACCAGGAGGTATCCTCCTTTTTTGCTCATAAAACATCTCCCAGCTTCAGGCTTGACTCACTCTAACCCTTCTCTGCTCAGCTGCTAATCTCCCATAAATTTCAGATTAAATGGATTACAAAGAAGCATAGCAATGAGCATAAAATCCTAATACTTTGCATCATTATAAAGTACTAGCAATATGTCAAGAAACACATTACAAATAGCACATTCAGTCACATCAGCAATCTCTGCAGGAAATTTCAGCCATCTTCAACAACTTCACATAAACACCACCTAGCCACAGACATGCTTTCTTGTAGGCATCACTTGGCCACCGCAAAGTTTCACTAGAGACAAAACAAAGATACCACCATGTTTCACTGTAGACATCACCGAGCCACCACTATGGTTCACTGTAGACATAATTGAGCCACCGCCATTCTTCACTATAGGCTGAGCATTCCATACAACAAATGATTCATATTTAACCTCCAGACATAACTTTAACTATGGGCCCAATTGTCTCCATTTTGTTTCATCGCTCCATAGACAATAAACCCAATACTCCTGTAGCTTTTGTAAAGTATTTCTGCTCATGTAATTTATGTTTTTCCAAAATGGCGGTGTAGAGTATTATGATACAAAGCCTAAATGACTAAATTCATGAAACAAATAATGCAAAAGTTTACTGAGTTATGTTCAGGATAGCAGCTGAGAGTATAATATATAGCACAGGAATTTGAAAATTCCATTTTATGGACCATTCAATAAAACCTTGAGTAGTCAAGTAATGAATTATAACGCAGTATATCAGTTTTAAGAATTAGGCACATTGCAAAGTCCCTGTATATGACATCTCCATTAAATAAGGCTACGGGAGGCTCTGGACAATGTTTTATACATCTATACAAATTTGTAAGACAGCTATAAATATACCCACATGGCTGAGCTCAAGCTGGTTGGTGATCTTCTGGTGTATAGAAAAATGGACGCACCAATACTAGATAGTTGTTTTTTATAATTTTCTTACTTTCGCCATGCTATTTTTATTGGGGGAATATTTATATTATTTTACGTTTTCTTTATATTTTTTAAAAACATATTTTTTATCACTTCATTGCTCCCATTTCCCTTTTTACTCACATTTCCTTTTATACTCCATAGAGATGGGAGGGAAGGAGGAGTCAGGATCACTCAGTAAAGTGAGAATTGTGCTGCTGCTTTAAGCAATTATTATACCTCAGTATAGTGCTGGATTCACCGCCACATATCTCAGTACTGTTGCACAGTATCTTTCATGCTCGAGAAAGAAGAGCATGAATCCCTCATGTTTCTGTGCATATACAGTACAGACCAAAAGTTTGGACACACCGTCTCATTTAAAGATTTTTCTGTATTTGCAAAACTATGAATAAACACATGTGGATTTATATACTTAACAAAAAATTGTGAAACAACTGAAAATATGTCTTATATTCTAGGTAGTGTTGAGCCACCCCCGTAGTGTTCGAGTTCGGTTCGGTTCGTCGAACACCCGTGTGTTCGCCGAACTGTTCGTCGAACTGTTCGTCGAACACCTTCGAACACCGTTAAAACCAATGGCAGGCAAACAAAAACACATAGAAACACATAGAAAACACCTTCAAAGGTGTCCAAAAGCTGACAAACTGCTCAGAAGACACAGCTAACACATGGAAAAGTGACAAGTACATATAGTCATGCGAAAAGAAAAGAGGTGGAGGAGTAAAAGGAGGGGGAGACACAGATATAGGCATGTCATGCCCTTCTAAAATCCAAAAAGTGAGAAGCCGACACGTTCAGTCCGCTCCTGCCCGTGCCACCTCCGTGTCGCCGGGTTTGTGCCAGAGCCGCGGTGAACCCTGACGGCCAGCCCCCCTCTCCCAATACTGGTGCCTGTCCGCTGGTGGGTCGAGCGAGACCCCCTGTGGTGGAGGCAGCTCTAAGCTTTTTAATTTAAATTGTCTCTCTAATTTGAATGAATACACTTTAAATCCATTTACAAGGATCTATTGGAGGGCAAGTCTCATGCCAGCAGCCGCGTAATTCCAGCTCCAGTAGCGTCCACTAAAGCTGCTGCAGTTAAAAAGCTTTTATAAGGATCGAGCTCGGCTGTCCACCGCAAGGCATCCTACTGCCAGTCCCAGCCCCTATGCCTTGGGGTGCCTCCTGATGCTCTTCACTGAGTATCCCGTGGTCCCGAAGCATTTCCTTTGAAAAAATTAAGTGTCCAAACTACAGGTGGTGTAGCTTGCTTAACAGCCGGGATAATCCGCTGACTAGCAGACACTGCTACTAGGCACAAAGTATTTCCTGGGCTAGATGCAGTTAAAAATTTGTAATTAGATACTCTCGTTGGATGCTGAGAAAGCATTCCATAGAGTGTCCTGGCACGCCATATATGATTCTCTTAAAAAGCTTGGGGTAGGGGTCTAGGGGATCCTTTTATAGCCAAAATCACGGCCCTGTATCGCAATGCGTCACCTAGGCTGAAGATAAATGGAACTGTAGCACCCTGAGGGCTCGGTTGCTACAGAGGTATTGCACCTCACCCAGAGGTGTGATATCTCACTCTCAGGTAAGAATGGAGTGTGGAACAGGACCCCGACACCTGCATGCATTACACCACATTGCCGTGGGGCAGGGCGACCAATATGCCCCTGAGATGGGCACGACAGTCACTGACCCTGGCTGGAGTGGGGGGAGGGAACACTGAGGAAGGGGAACCCTGTAGTGCAGGAGCAGGGAGGAAGCAGTTCCTGGGTGCATTGATAAGGGAGTATAAAATGTGGGCACCATATTAGTTCAGTGCAGAGAAGTATGAGCAGAAGTGACAGGGAGCAGGGGCTCTGCATGAGTTCTGCTCCGGAGGCGGGCCTAGTAAAACAGGCCCAGGCCTGGAAGAGGGAGAAGGAAGGAAGAGGAGCGGAGAAGGCTCCAGGAACAAGGAACGAAGGGATCCCAGGGTTGCGGACGGGCGAGTCGCCACCGCACGCCCGAATCCACCTGCGTAGAGGGGTCAGGCCAAAGGGGGAGACCGGTCCCTGAAACTAGTGGAGGCGGGAAACGACCCTCAGCTAGAAACCGGAGGCTGTGACATTTTATGTGGCGCAGCCCCTCGCTACACCCGCTAGGAAGGCACCACATAGGGTCAGGGAAACTGGTGCCAAGTTTACCAAGAGGAGGCCCGAGGCAGCCGGACAGAAGCGTTGGTAAGAAAGGCCAGACAAAGGACACACAAAGAGGGTCCTGTGAAGCACTCCAAAGTTATCTGGGAGTTGTCTGAGCCCCTCACCTGGTGAGCACAGTACAACGTGGGCAGCCGTTACCTGCAGACGTGGTCTGGATAATAAGAACTGTGAGTAAAGGCCCTGGACTGCATCACTGACTCCGTGTCGTTACTGCTGCTGCCCTGCACCATCACCTCCATCCTCCGCATACACTGCCCTGAGGCTATACTCCTCCCGTGGGGAGTTATGCTACGCTCTGCTGCACCCACAACACCAGCCTCAGCGGTCTGCCCTGCAGCGGCGGTTCACTCTGATCGCAATCCACGGGTGGCGTAGTCAGACATTTAAACATCAAAACCACATAAATAGTTCCGCCACTGGTTTGACCGCCCTGAGCCACGGAACCGGGTCGCCGCCACGAAGACTACAACCACCAGCATCCACCAAAAAGGGTCCGGCTCCGGGTGTCCCAAGGCCCAGGGGGTGCATCAGAACATTTTCATCACCTTTCACCAATGGGACAAGGCAGGGATGTCCTCTGTCCCCTCTCTTATACATCCTAGTGACGGAGCACCTGCTCTCATCAATTCGCCATAACCCCAATATTAGGTGGATTGAGGTGGGAGGCACCGAGTACAAGTGCTCTCTATTTGCTGATGATGTCCTAGTATATATCACTCAATCACATATATCCATCCATGCTGTTATGGCTGAAATAGATCACTTTGTTACATGGTCAAATTTTAAAATCAATGCAGCGAAGTCTGAGGCCCTCGATGTCTCCCTCCCCAAATCCATATAGGATTCCATCCAGTCCAACTTTCCCTTTGCCTGGCCCTCACAGGGTATCAAATACTTAGGAATTCCTATTCATAGAGACCTCTCCCATCTATGTTATCTTAATTTTGGGCCCTTTATTGAACAAATCCATACAGACCACGGTTGGCAAGTTAGAACTGTAAGATTCACTACGTGAACCACTGGTGTTTTGTGGAAATGCACATGTACACTGTGTTCCAAATTATTATGCAAAAAGTGTTTAGGAGTGATAAGGGAAGAATTTGTTTGTTTGTCAGTTAAACTCATTGATGGTGATGTGTGTCAGGGCTCTTTATATCACTGTAAGCAATTGCAGACACCTGTGCTACTTAGTTTGGCAGGTGTGTCCAATGAAAGGCAAGACTACTTAAGAAAGCTGTCTCACATTATTAAGCAGCCTACATTTTCTGCCAAAATGGGAAAGAAAAAGGATGTGTCGGCTGCTGAGAAGCAACAAATTGTGGAGTGTTTAGGTCAAGGCAATACTACAATCAACATTGTGCGATGATCAGGATGAAGTGTCTTGGCAATCAAGAAGTATGTAGCTGATTCACAGTACACACGTGTGCGTGCTGATAAGGGCAAATTGAGGACTCTTTCCTACAGGCAATTACGTCAGGTTAAAAGAGCAGCGGCAAAAAAGCCTTGTCATAGCAGCAGACAAGTTTTTGAAGCTGCTGGTGCCTCCAACGTCCCCCGAACAACAAGATGCAGGGTCCTTCAGAGGTTTGCAGCTGTGCATACGCCATCCTGTCGACCTCCTCTATCCACTTCACACAAGCAGAAACGGCTCCAGTGGGCCAAACATTACATGAAGACTGATTTCAAAACTGTTTTGTTCACGGATGAGTGCCGTGCAGCGCTCGATGGTCCAGATGGATGGAGTGGAGGATGGCTGGTTGATGGACACCCCACGCAAACACGGCTACAGCGCCAACAAGGAGGAGGTGGAGTAATGTTTTGGGCTGGAATCATGGGGAGAGAGATTGTCGGCCCCTTTAGGATCCCTGAAGGCGCTAAAGATGAACTCCATAATGTATGTGGATTTTCTCAAACAGCACTTCCTGCCATGGTTCAAGAAGAAGAACCGTGTATTTCACAGCAAGATCATTTTTTTGCATGATAATGCACCATCTCATTCTGCACATAAAACATCTGCATCTCTGGCTGATATGGGCATAAAAGGGGACAAACTTATGGTGTGACCCCCATGCTCCCCTGACCCCTACCCCATTCAGAACCTCTGGAGCATCATCAAAAGGAGAGTCTATAATGGCGGGAGGCAGTTCACATCTAAGCAACAGCTCTGGGAGGGTATTCTGTCCTCATGCAAAACAATTGAAGCAGAAACCATCCAAAACCTGACAAATTCAATGGACGAGAGAGTTCAGAAGCTCCTTTCGAACAAGGGGTCCTATGTGAAAATGTAACATCACCTAGAATAAAGTTTTGAGTTGAAAACTGTTTGATTTCAGTTTCTAATAACCTGCTAATGCTTATAATTTCAAAAATGACCATTTTTTTGGTCTTTATTAAAATAAAAAGGTTGATCGAAAAGTTTGGGGGATCTAAGAGTGTGGCAACCCAGTAGTCATGATTACTTCGAATTCTGACAATATGAGAGTCATGTTGCAGGTAGTGCAGCAAGAAGGCACTTATTTGTCTTGCACATCTCGGAGCCCCAAAATTATTTTCCGGGCTAGATGCAGCTAAAAATTATTATTAACTTTAAATCTGGTGGAGCTTAGTATAGATGGCCTCATAGGATCAGTGCTGCACACTGCTACAAAGCCCAAATTATTTTCCAGTCAAGATACAGATAAACATGATTAGTAATTTTAAATCTGGTGGAGCTTATTATAGATGGCCTAATAGAATCAGTGCTGCACACTGCAATAAAGCCCAAATTATTTTCCAGCCAAGATACAGATAAACATGATTAGTAATTTGAAAGCTTAAAACGGTTGGTAGGGTGATTTTAACCAATCATCAAGCTTTTACTCTCCAGAGGATGACACAGGGGTAGAAAAGTCATTTCGGATCCATGATTTGTTCATCTTTATGAACGTGAGTCTGTCTACATTATCAGTGGAGAGCCGCGTGCGCTTATCTGTCAGCACACCAACAGCAGCGCTGAACACACGTTCAGACAGAACGCTGGCTGCAGGGCATGACAAGATCTCCAAGGCGTAAGTGGCTAGCTCCGGCCATTTATCCAGATTGGAAGCCCAAAAAGATCAAGGGTCCAGTGACACAGTCATGGCTTCAATGTTTACTTGGAGATACTCCTTTACCATCGTCTCTAGGCATTGACTATGTGTCAGACTTCTTGTCTCCTGTGGCCTTGCAAAGGATGGGCTAAAAAAGTGGTGAAATGATTCCGCAAAATTGATGTTACCAGCAGATACTGTGGTTCTGTTACGGTTTGAGTGCTGAACACTTGACGGTCCCACGGTTGGCAAGTTGGAACTGTGAGATTCACTACGTGCACCACTGGTGTTTTGTGGAAAAGCACATGTAAGATTCTGCAACAGTCTCTGCTGATACTCCTGCATGCGTGCATCCCTTTCTATGGCAGGAATAATTTCTGCAAATTTACTTTTGTACCAGGGATCTAACAGTGTGGCAACCCAGTAGTCAGGATTATTTCTAATTCTCACAATTCGAGGGTCATGTTGCAGGTAGTGCAGCAAGAAGGCACTCATGTGTGTTGCGCATCCAGGAGCACCAAGTCCCTGCTGTGTTGGTGGCGAGGTAACAATCATGCTTCCTTCCTCTGTCCTCTCCCCCCAACCTCGCACAACAGAAATGTGATCAAGGTCTCCCTCATCTGATGAGTCTTCCATCAGTTCGTCCTCCACTTCTTCCTGGGCTCCTGCACCTTCCTCACTAGTTTGGCTGCTACCATGCGCCCTGGTAAAACCATCTCCCCCACCCTCACATGCCTGCCGCCTTGGTGCTGCCAACCGTCTGGACCTTGCAGATGTTAGCCCTTCCGCATACAACTCCTCCTCCTCTACTTCCTCCACCTCCTCTTGTGCCACCACCTGACTCCGAATTCTGTTTAACATGTGCTCCAGCATGTAAGTCACCGGAATAGTCATGCTGATAATGGCATCGTCAGCACTAAACATCTTCGTCGCCATTTCAAAACTGTGCAGAAGGGTGTATAGGTCCCTGATCTGAGACCACTCCTCCAGCGTGTTTTGCCCCACCTATGGATCTCGTTGGCCCAGGCTATACGTCAGAACGTATTGCACCAGGGCTTGTCGGTGCTGCCACAGTCGCTGCAACATGTGCAGAGTTGAATTCCACCGGGTAGGCACATCGCATTTTAGCCGGTGAAGTGGCAGGCCCAACGACTTCTGTAGAGATGTAAGTCGCTGAGCTGCGGGATGCGAACGGCGGAAGTGAGCACACAGCGACCGTGCCCTCTGCAGAAGGCCATCTAGTCTGGGATAGTGGGCTAAAAATTGCTGGACAACCAGGTTCAACACGTGAGCAATACAAGGCACGTGTGTGACATTGCCCCGGCGAAGGGCCGCACCCAGGTTTGCAGCATTGTCGCACACAGCCTTCCCTGGTTTCAGGTCCAGTGGAGACAACCATTCATGAAATTGGTTCTCCAGAGCTGACCAAAACTCCTCAGCTGTGTGACTCACATTTCCCAGACATTTCAAAGTAAAAACCGCCTGATGACGTTGAGCCCTACTGCCAGCATAGTAAGGAGGTGTGCAGGATCCATTCTGCGCAGTTAGAAAGCTTGTGGTATGACCAGACAGGCTTTGGGTGCAGGTGGAAGACCGAGAGGAGGTTGAGGAGGCAGAAGCAGTGGAGGAACTTTGACATAAAGAGGATTGACGCACAACTCATGGGGACGGCAAGACTTGGACAGCAGCCCTTTGTCCTGCTGTCACCATAGTTACCCAGTGCCCAGTCAGCGACATGTAACGCCCCTGTCCATGCCTACTCGTCCAAGTGTCTGTGGTGAAATGCACCCTGTCACACACAGAGTTTCTCAAAGAAGCGGTGATGTTGTGTGCGACATGCTCGTGGAGCGCAGGCACACCTTTCTTTGAGAAGTAGTGCCGACTGGGCATCTGGTACTGGTGCACTGCGACGGACATAAGGTCTCGAAAATCCTCTGTGTCCACCAGGCGGAAAGGCAGCATTTCTGTAGCCAAGAGCTTGCAGATGGTGAAATTCAACCTCTTAGCTTTCTCATGGCTAGCAGGAAATGGTCTTTTACTTGTCCACATCTGAGGGACCGAGGGCTGGCTATTGTGCTTAGACGGGGTTGATAAGGGTGTCCCCGGCAAACTGCCGGTCTGTGAGGAAGATGCAGGCGGACATGTTAGGTTGCCTTGATCCAAAGGTGGTACTATCGATGTCGGACAGCGCTCAACACCAGCTGGTGTTACCACCTCCAAAGAAAATGATGACCTGCCAATCACGCTGGCTGTTGCGGGTAAAGAGGTGGCAGGTCTGCGCCCCAAAACAGGTGTGACTGCTGTCCCCCCAGTCACAGAGGATGAAGAGGCCGCGGATGCACAAGATATGGCAGACGGTGGTTGGCCCGGACGGCTAGGCCGCATTGTAGCACACTGAGCTTCCCACTGCAACTTATGCTTCATGTCCATGTGCCGGTTCATGCATGAAGTACTCAAACTATGTATTTTTTGGCCTCTACTTAGCTTTTGCTGACAAATGTTACAGATAACACGAGTTGGGTCATTTTTATCGATCTGAAAAAATGCCCAGGCTATGCAAGGCTTAGCACCCATGCGACCTGAAGAGCCACCACAACTTGTGGTGAGAGGCAGAGTTGTGTTTGAGGATGCAGTTGTTGACGTGCTTCCAGTACTACGTCTCTGTCCAGGAAGGCGCAACCTGACCTCGTCGTCACTAGCATCTTCCTCCACCTCCTCTGCTGACCTCATCTCTTGGCTGACTGTGGGTTGACAGTAAGTGGGATCTCCAACCTCATCATCATCACCCTGTGCGTTATCACACCCGTCGTCCTCAGAGCCAACCTGTTCCTGCCCTAGCAAAAAACTAAAGTTGTCGCTCCAATCAGGTATTTGAGTCTCATCATCGTCTTCCTCATTGTCTCCACCAACAGGAGTTACAGTTTGGGAATGAGGGTCTACATTATGGTCAGAACCTTCTGCGTCTGGTCCTGGATCCGACTCATAAAGATTCTGGGCATCAGTGCAGATCATTTCCTCGTCTGGATTCACAGAAGCACTGGAGTCGACCTCTGATTCCCAGGCTATAGTATGAGTAAACAGCTCTGCAGACTCAACCATCTGTTCTACCTCATACTCAGACGGGCAGCTGGAGATTTGGGAGCTGTGAGGAAGCAAGTGCGATTGGGTTGACACCTTTGAGGACTGGAGTATTTGTGATGTTGAAGTTGATGTGGAGGAGAGCCCACTTAAAGGAGCACTTGATATCCGTTGAAGCACCTGCTGTTTTTGTGCCTCATCTGGAATTT
This sequence comes from Phyllobates terribilis, assembly GCF_046119375.1. Lineage (NCBI taxonomy): Eukaryota > Metazoa > Chordata > Amphibia > Anura > Dendrobatidae > Phyllobates > Phyllobates terribilis. The sequence continues at coordinate 549,529,013 of NW_027362761.1, forward strand.
GTAGCGATTGGCGTGGCCGTAAGAAAGGGATCTTATCACATTGTCCGCTAAAAGAAGTAGACATTTTAGTTTGGCTGGAAGATGGTCTTTCTTCTGCAGATGTTACTGTTGCTTTAACACCTACCCCACGGACACAACCTTTATTCCCCTTCCCAACACGCCTATTCCCCTTTCCACCAGCAGCAGGCCTTTTTCCACTCATTTTGGTGGTTAACTAATTCACATCTCTGGAGTTGTTTGCACAAAAAAACAATGGATGGGAACCGAGCAGAGCTGAGTGGCCAAACTGTGGTATTAGGCCAAAACTATTGGATGCGTTAGATGCAGAAAAAAATTATATTCAATTTGCAACCTGATGGAGGTCAGTATAGATGGACTAATAGAACAAGTCCCACACACAGCTAGAAGCCCAAATATTTTTTCAGAGGTAGATGCAGATAAAAATTATTTTTAATTTGCAACCTGATGGAGGTCAGTATAGATGGACTAATAGAGAAAGTTCCACACACTGCTAGAAGGCCAAATATTTTTTCAGAGGTAGATGCAGAAAAAAATTGTATTCAGTTTGCAACCTGATGGAGGTCAGTATAGATGGACTAATAGAACAAGTCCTACACACAGCTAGAAGCCCAAATATTTTTTCAGAGGTAGATGCAGAAAAAAAATATATTCAGTTTGCAACCTGATGGAGGTCAGTATAGATGGACTAATAGAGAAAGTCCCACACACTGCTAGAAGGCCAAATATTTTTTCAGAGCTAGATGCAGATATAAATTATTTTTAATTTGCAACCTGATGGAGGTCAGTATATATGGACTAATAGAGAAAGTCCCACACACTGCTAGAAGGCCAATAATTTTTTCAGAGCTAGATACAGAAAAAAATTATATTCAGTTTGCAACCTGATGGAGGTCAGTATAGATGGACTAATAGAACAAGTCCCACACACAGCTAGAAGCCCAAATATTTTTTCAGAGGTAGATGCAGAAAAAAATTATATTCAGTTTGCAACCTGATGGAGGTCTGTATAGATGGATTAATAGAACAAGTCCCACACACAGCTAGAAGCCCAAATATTTTTTCAGAGGTAGATGCAGAAAAAAATTATATTCAGTTTGCAACCTGATGGAGGTCTGTATATATGGATTAATAGAACAAGTCCCACACACAGCTAGAAGCCCAATATTTTTTCAGAGGTAGATGCAGAAAAAAAATATATTCAGTTTGCAACCTGATGGAGGTCAGTATAGATGGTCTAATAGAGAAAGTCCCACACACTGCTAGAAGGCCAAATATTTTTTCAGAGCTAGATGCAGACAAAAAATTATTTTTAATTTGCAACCTGATGGAAGTCAGTTTAGATGGACTAATAGAGAAAGTCCCATACACTGCTAGAAGGCCAAATATTTTTTCAGAGCTAGATGCAGATATAAATTATTTTTAATTTGCAACCTGATGGAGGTCAGTATAGATGGAATAATAGAGAAAGTCCCACACACTGCTAGAAGGCCAAATATTTTTTCAGAGCTAGATGCAGAAAAAAATTATATTCAGTTTGCAACCTGATGGAGGTCAGTATCGATGCACTAATAGAACAAGTCCCACACACAGCTAGAAGGCCAAATATTTTTTCAGAGGTAGATGCATATAAAAATTATTTTTAATTTGCAGCCTGATGGAGGTCAGTATAGATGGACTAATAGAGAAAGTCCCACACACTGCTAGAAGGCCAAATATTTTTTCAGAGCTAGATGCAGACAAAAAATTATTTTGTATTTGCAACCTGATGGAGGTCAGTATAGATGGACTAATAGAGACAGTCCCACACACTGCTAGAAGGCCAAATATTTTTTCAGAGATAGATGCAGAAAAATATTATATTCAATTTGCAACCTGATGGAGGTCAGTATAGATGGACTAATAGAATGATGCTATGCCCAAAAGATTTTACTTCACTAGGTGCAGTAAAAAAATTGGTATTCTATACACAGGTGGTATATCTTGCAACACAGATAGGCTACTCCACTGACTAACACACTCTGCAATAGGCCAAAAAGGATTAGCTTTGCTAGATTCAGCCAAATGCTGTGAAAAAAACTTGCACAGCACTGGCACAGACCTGCCATGCAAAAACTGATAGGAACTGATGTAACCTAGTCCTGAAAAGGACTGCAATTACAATTAGTCTTTACTCCCACAATCTATCTATTTAAGAGCACAGACCTGCCTGATAAAAGTCGTAGGAAATGCTGTAACCTAGTCCTTAAAAGGACTGCAATCACAACTATTCCCTACTCCCAAGCTATCTGTAGATTTGTGCGAAAATTGGCTTGAAATTAACAAGGTATAGCGCACACAGCAACAGCGGTGCCGTCTAACACGCAGCTGCAGCAGTGAGAAAATGGTGGCGACGGGGAAAATGGCTTGGTCTTATAGGGCAAGGACATGTGACATACACTGCCAATGACACATGCCCTTGCTTGTGTGAAAAAAAGCACTTCGCTCCGTGTGTGCGCTGCTGATAGGCTGACAGATTGCACCTCCCCACTGTAAATGCGGGAAAGAGAAAAAAAAATGGAGATCTTCATTATTCCTGCAGAGATCCATCCCATGCCCCTCCCCCCACCCCGCTGTACACTCAAACTGCGTATTAACATTAATTTTCATCATTACTGAGAAAAAATCCAGTTATGATTTTGGTGCACGAACAGTTATCGAACATAACCTCGAACAGCCGAATTTTTCTCAAATCGTTCGTGTTCGCCGAACGGCTCGAACACCGCCCAAAACAGCTCGAATTTGAGATTGGCGAACAGTTCGAGTCGAACAACGCTCATCTCTAATTCTAGGTTCTTCAAGGTAACCACCTTTTGCTTTGATGACTGCTTTGCACACTGTTGGCATTCTCTTGATGGGCTTCAAAGGTAGTCACCGGAAATGCTTTTCACTTCACAGTGGTGCCCTGTCAGGTTTAATAAGTGGGATTTCTTGCCTTATAAATGGGGTTGGGACCATCAGTTGTGTTGTGCAGAAGTCAGGTGGATACACAGCTGATAGTCCTATTCAATAGACTGTTAGAATTTGAATTATGGCAAGAACAAAGCAGCTAAGTAAAGAAAAACGAGTGGCCATCATTACTTTAATAAATGAAGGTTAGTCAGTCCGAAAAATTGGGAAAACTTTGAAAGTGTCCCCAAGTGCAGTTGCAAAAACCGTCAAGCGCTACAAAAAAACTGGCTCACATGAGGACTGCCCCGGGAAAGGAAAACCAAGAGTCACCTCTGCTTCTGAGGATAAGTTTATCCGAGTCACCAGCCCCAGAAATCGCAGGTTAACCGCAGCTCAGATTACAGACCAGGTCAATGCCACACAGAGTTCGAGCAGCAGACACATCTCTACAACAACTGTTAAGAGGAGACTTTGTGCAGCAGGCCTTCATGGTAAAATAGCTGCTAGGAAACCACTGCTAAGGACAGGCAACAAGCAGAAGAGACTTGTTTTGGCTAAAGAACACAAGGGATGGACATTAGACCAGTGGAAATCTGTGCTTTGGTCTGAGGAGTCCAAATTTGAGATCTTTGGTTCCAACCACCGTGTCTTTGTGCGACACAGAAAAGGTAAACGGATGATCTCTACATGCCTGGTTCTCACCGTGAAGCATGGAGGAGGAGGTGTGATGATGTGGGGGTGCTTTGCTGGTGACACTGTTGGGGATTTATTCAAAATTGAAGGCATACTGAACTAGCTTGGCTACCACAGCATCTTGCAGCGGCATGCTATTTCATCCGGTTTGCGTTTAGTTGGACCATCATTTATTTTTCAACAGGACAATGACCCCAAACACACCTCCAGGCTGTGTAAGGGCTACTTGACCAAGAAGGAGAGTGATGGGGTGCTACGCCAGATGACCTGGCCCCCACAGTCACCAGACCTGAACCCAATTGAGATTGTTTAGGGTGAGCTGGACCGCAGAGTGAAGGCAAAAGGGCCAACTAGTGCTAAGCATCTCTGGGAATTCCTTCAAGATTGTTGGAAGACCATTTCCAGTGACTACCTCTTGAAGCTCATCTAGAGAATGCCAAGAGTGTGCCAAGCAGTCATCAAAGCAAAAGGTGGCTACTTTGAAGAACCTAGAATATAAGACATATTTTCATTTGTTTCACACTTTTTTGTTAAGTTTATAATTCCACATGTGTTAATTCATAGTTTTGATGCCTTCAGTGTGAATGTGCAATTTTCAAAGTCATGAAAATACAGAAAAATCTTTAAATGAGAAGGTGTGTCCAAAATTTTGGTCTGTACTGTATATAGCTGACCAGGGCAAAGTGTGGCCCTTTGGCTGTTCTGAGCAGCGCCCTGCACCACGCGTCTGCCCGACGTCTCACTTTTACCGATACTGCACCCTCAGGAAGCAGATACCTGTAAACACAATGACAGAACAGGGAGCCATCATCTCCCTGCCACATCATTGAGCCCATGTATCGGAGAGAGCAGCAGACATGATGACATCATGCCTGCAGTGCCTCAGTACTCAGAGCTGATCGGAGATGTAGGGTAACGAGATTAGATGAGTAGCTTTTTTTTTTACATAATTCTGCAGGTGACCATGGGAAATAATACTGTGCATGGGGTCTGTGTGTTGACATCATTCTTAATGGAGAGCTTTATTTGGCTATTTGTACATAATACATTGAGTACGGAAAGTATTCAGACCTCTTTCAATTTTTCACTCTTTGTTTCATTGCAGCCATATTTAAATTCTAAAAAGTTAATTTTTTCTCATTAAAGTACACTCTGCACCCCATCTTGACTGAAAAAAACAGAAATGTATAATTTTTTGCAAATTTATTAAAAAAGAAAAACTGAAATATCACTTGGTCATAAGTATTCAGACCCTTTGCTCAGTTTAAGTCACATGATGTCCATTTCCTTGTGATCCTCCTTGAGATGGTTCTACTCCGTCATTGGAGTCCAGCTGTGTTTAATTAAACTGATAGGACTTAATTTGGAAAGGCACACACCAGTCTATATAAGACCTCACAGCTCACAATGCATGTCAGACCAAATAAGAATCATGAGCTCAAAAGAACTGCCCAAGGAGCTCAGAGACAGAATTGTGGCAAGGCACAGATCTGGCCAAGGTTACAAAAGAATTTCTGCATTACTCACGGTTCCTAAGAGCATAGTGGCCTCCATAATCCTTAAATGGAAGAAGTTTGGGACCACCAGAAATCTTCCTAGACCTGGCCGTCAAGCCAAACTGAGCAATCGTAGGAGAAGAGCCTTGGTGAGACTGGTAAATAAGAACTCCAAGATCACTGTGGCTGAGCTTCAGAGATTCAGTAGGGAAAAGCGAGAAAGTTTCACAAAGTCAACTATCACTGCAGCCCTCCACCAGTCGGGTCTTTATGGCAGAGTGACCCAAATGAAGCCTCTCCTCAGTATAAGACATATGAAAGCACGCATAAAGTTTGCTCAAAAACACATGAAGGACTCCCAGACTATGAGAAATAAGATTCTCTGGTCTGATGAGATGAAGATAGAGCTTTTAGGTGATAATTCTGAGCGGTATGTGTGGAGAAAACCAGGCACTGCTCATCACCTGCCCAATACAATCCCAAAAGTGAAACATGGTGGTGGCAGCATCATGCTATGGGGGTGTTTTTCAGCTGCAGGGACAGGATGACTGGTTGCAATTGAAAGAAACATGAATGCGGCCAAGTACAGAGATATCCTGGATGAAAACCTCTTCCAGAGTGCTCTGGACCTCAGACTTGGCCGAAGGTTCACCTTCCAACAAGACAATGACCCTAAGCACACAGCTAAAATAACAGAGAAGTGGCTTCAGAAGAGCTCTGTGACCATTCTTGACTGGCCCAGCCAGAGCCCTGACCTAAACCCAAATGAGCATCTCTGGAGAGACCTGAAAATGGCTGTCCACTAACCATCCAACCTAACGGAACTGGAGAGGATCTGCAAGGAAGAATGGCAGAGGATAACCAAATCCAGATGTGAAAAACTTGTTGCATCATTCCCAAGAAGTCTCATAGCTGCACTAGCTCAAAAGGGTGCTTTATTTGGACATAATACTGTTCAATGGGGATGTGTGGGACCTCCTTCTGCTTGGCGCTTGTGTGGAGACATAAAACTGTGCCAAGGGGCTGTGGGACGATAGAATACTGTGTAAAGGGGCAGTGTGAGGATATAATTCTGTGTTGAAACTTTGTTTGAGCATAATATTGTAAAAGGGGGTTGTGTAAGGACATAATACTGGGTAAGGGGGCTTTGTGGGACATCATTCTGCATGGGGATTGTGTGGGGAACATGATACTTTACAAGTGGGGCTGTGTGAGAACATAATACTTTGCAAGGGGGTTGTTTGTCGACATCATTCTAAGTGTAGAGCTTTATTTGGACATAATACTGTGCAAAGGGTATGTATGGGACATCATTCTGTATGGTGTTTTGTGTGGGGACATAATACTGTGCCAAGGGGCTGTGTGAAGACATAAAACTGTGTAAGGGGGCTGTGTGAGGAGAACTTTCTGTGTCGCAAGTTTGTTTGAGCATAATATTGTAAAAGGGGGCTGTGTAGGGACATAATAATGTGTAAGGGGGCTGTGTGGGACATAATTCTGCATGGGGACTGTGTGGGCAACATGATACTCTACAAGTGGGGCTGTGTGAGAACGTAATACTTTGCAAGGGGGCTGTGTGTCAACATCATTCTAAGCAGAGATCTTTATTTGGACACAATGCTGTGCAAAGGGGATGTGTGGGACATAATTCTGCATGTTTTTTGTGTGGGGACATAATACTTTGCCAAGAGGCGGTGTGAAGACATAATACTATGTAAGGGGAGGTGTGTGGAGATGTTATTCTGCATGGTGTTGGTGTGGGGACATAATACTGTGCCAAGGGGCTGTGTGAAGACATATTACTGTGTAAGGGGGCTGTGTGAGGATATCATTCTGTGTTACAACTTTGTGCATCATATTGTAAAAGGGGGCTGTGTGGGACATCATACTGCATGGAAACTGTGTGGGTGACATGATATTCTACAAGTGGGGCTGTGTGAGAACACAATGCTTTTTAGGGGGCTGTGAGTCAACATCATTCTAAGTGGAGTGCTTTATTTGGACATAATACTGTGCAATGGGGATGTGTGGGACCTCCTTCTGCATGGTGTTTGTGTGGAGACATAATACTGTGTAAAGGGGCTGTGTGAGGATATCATTCTGTGTTGCAACTTTGTTTGAGCATAATATTGTAAAAGGGGGCTGTGTAGGGACATAATAATGTGTAAGGGGGCTGTGTGGGACATCATTCTGCATGGGGACTGTGTGGGGGACATGATACTCTACAAGTGGGGCTGTGTAAGAATGCAATTCTTTGAAAGGGGGCTGTGTGTCGACATCATTCTAAGCAGAGAGCTTTAATTTGACATAATGCTGTGCAAAGGGGATGTGTGAGACAACATGCTTCATGGTTTTTGTGTGGGGACATAATACTTTGCAAAGGGGGGGTGTGAGGACATAATACTATGTAAGGGGACTGTGTGAGAATATCATTCTGTATGGGGGCTTTGTTTGAGCATAATATTGTATAAAGGGGCTGTGCAGGAACATAATATTGTGTAAGCGAGCTGTGTAGAGACATTATTTTGCATGAGGGGCTGTGTGTGGAACTTATACTATGTGAGGGTTGTGTGGGGACCTTAATCTGAGTGGGGGACTTTGTGAAGACATTGTAATGTGTAGGGGGACTATGTGGGGACATCATACTGTATGTGGATGTAATGCCAGTGATGCACTAATCTGTCATACATCACACACAGGTGGTGTGCTAGTATTATCAATTCACTAAGGTAGGAAGAAAAGTAAAAGAGAATGTAGTTTGTGACGCCACGGTGCACTGTGTTAACTTCTGTTTCCTGGTGTGATGGTATGTTGTGCATCTGATAATCCAGAAAAACAGATAGATGGATAGGCTATTGGTAAACTTTACTTCTTGCAAACAACTACAGATAAATCCAGACAGATGATTCAGCAGAGTTTCAATTCCAATGCAGGAAGCAGTTATTTTCAGTACAGCAATACAGGTACATAAATATTGCAGCAATTCCTGAGTACTATCTTCTGCTTATATGCACAGTCTATCACACAGCTGATTGCAGCTGAAGCTGTGGTCTCTCATGTACAGGAGCTCTGTCTGAGCTTCCTACCTGCTCCTTTAGCTTCCAGGCAAAACTAGACACCACAAGATGTCTCCTCCTCTCTCCTTTTCTCTGAGCACACACTGTCCTAAGCTCAGGACCTTGGCATGTCCTCTAACCATGTGACCTTATTGCCATATATGGAAAGCAGGGATAAATCATTAACTCTTGGTAATCTGTCATTGTGTTCTGCTAAGTAAATCACTCTCTGTATATATAAACCATTCTGTATACTGGATCCTCATGTACATTATCTGCAAATGGAATATGAACATAGTGCAGACATAATGAGATAGCTTCTGGCTCTGCTAGATCTCAAAGGGGCATACACATACAACTTTAGGGCACTAGATGGAGACTTAAGGGGCATCATACTGTTTGAGGGGACGTTGGTTGCATCATAATGTGTTGAGAGTTGTTGGTCAAGGTATAAGGGCTGAAAAACAGGAGCACTATGATATAATGCTTTATATAAGCTTTATAAAAGTTGTAAGTTACATGGGTTTTGTTAACCTGATGGCGGCGGCCATCCCTCAGTACTCGGTCCCTAGCCGCCACTATTTCTCCCGATGTGCTGTCCCACAATATTACACGAGCCCTCAACAACGCAGTTTCTGGGAAAGTCCACCTAACCACGGACACGTGGACAAGTGCTTGTGAGCAGGGACAGTACATCTCGCTGATGGCACACTGGGTTAACATAGTGGAAGTCGGGACCCAGTCGGACATTGGGACGGAACACGTCCACCCAACGCCGAGGATTGCAGGCTCTGGGTCAATCAGAATTGCCCCCACATACAGCTCCTGCACCTCCTCCTTTTCAACATCCTTCTCCGAAATGACCACATCAGTCACAAGCTGGAAGCACTGCAGCACTGCCTCGGCCAAGCAGCAGCAGGCTGTGCTAAAGCTAATATGCTTAGGTGACAAACCCCACAACGCTAAAGAGTTGTGGACAGCTCTGAAAGAGCAGGCAGATCTGTGGCTGACCTTGCTGACCCTACAGCCAGGCATGGTCATGTGTGACAATGGCCGGAATCTTGTGGCAGCTTTGAGGTGAGGCGAGCTCACACAGGTACCGTATCTATCCCATGTGCTTAACCTCGTGGTTCAGCATTTTTTCAAAACCTTCCCAGATCTGCTGGATCTGCTTTTTATAGTACACAGCCTGTGTCCCAATTTTAGAAAGTCAGCTACAGCTTTTGCTGCCCTTGCCGTGCTTCAGCAGCATTTGCAGCTTCCAGCTCACTGACTGATCTGCGATGTCCCCATGTGTTGGAACTCTATATTGCAGATCTTGGGAAGGATTTGTGAGCAGATGAGAGCAGTTGTTGTCTACCAGCATCGACAAGGACGTCAGTATTCTGGTCAGACTTCACACATAAAATCTCAGGAGTGGACATGAATGTCAGACATCTGTAAAACTTCAAAACTTTGAGGACTCCACCAAGATGGTGAGCGGTGATAACTCCATAATTAGCATCACCATCCCACTTCTCTGTCTTCTGAAATGTTCTCTGCTCTCAATTACAGAGGATGCATTGCAGGCCGAGCACGGTGAGATGGAGCAAGGAACCATACAGGGTGATTACACACAGCCCAGCCTCATCTCATCTCAACATGGATTGGGTGACAATGAGGAAGAGGAGGAGGAAGAACAGGAGCTAGTTTCCTGCGCTATAGACAATACTACCTGCACAACTGTCATGTCGTCTGTTCATCGTGGATGGCCTGAGGACAGGGAGGAGGAGGAAGAGGAGGAGAATGAGGAGAGCATGGTTAGTCATCCTCTTGGTGAGGACAAGGAAGTCTTGCCTCTTTGCAGTCTGGCACAAATGGCTGAGTTTATGTTACGCTACCTTCCCGTTACCCTTGAGTTGTCAAAATTTTGGGTGACAATCATTACTGGTTGGTGACGCTTCTAGACCCATGCTACAGGAAAAACTTTGTCTCTTATTACCTTGCAGGACAGGCCTAATAAAACGGTGCAGTGCGAGAAGGCCCATTATTTTAAAAATTTCCATCTGAAAACACTGGGGGCAGAGGTCAGAGTTTGTTGGACAACCATGGAGTACAGGCGAGAGAGACACAACTCCAATCCAGCAGAGGCAGGGGAACTCTGTCAAATTTCTGAGACAGTTTTCTCAGACCCTCCCATCGCACAGGCCCTAAGGCGCGGGGTACTCTCAGAAGAAGTGCAAGTTTCGAAAATGGTGAGGGAGTACCTTGCCGACCGCACCAACGTCCTCCGTGATTTCTCTGTGCCTTATAATTATTGGGTATCCAAGCTGGATACGTGGCATGAACTGGCTCTCTACGCCTTGGAGGTCCCGGCCTGCCCTGAGGTTAGCATTTTGTCAGAGCGGGTTTTTAGTGCCGCTGGTGGAATTATAACCGATAGGCACATCCGCTTGTCAACTGAAAATGCTGACTGGCTGACTCTTATAAAAATGAACAAGGGCTGTATTGGGCCAGATTTCTCTACACCACCGAATGATAGCAGCGTAACATAAACTCAAATACATTGTCTTTTTTTGGGGACGTCTAACTCTATTCCCAGGCACCTCTGTCTTCACACCGAGACATTAGTATACACTTCCTGATTTTGTCTATTTGCTCTTGTCCGCCTCCTTCTCCGCATCCTTATTCTCCACCACCATATCACCACCATATGTACCATATCAACATATCTACGTCTCTTGCAAGGGACATTGGAGTTCCTTCAAATTATTGGCAGCCGTTGCTTCACTGCATAGGCAAACTGTATGGGAGACACACTTCCTAATAATGGGAACATTGTTTTCTTGAGGCCCTCCGACCTGTACGTCTCTTGCTAGGGGCATTGGAGTTCCTCCAAATTTTTGGCAGCCGTTGCTTCAATGCATAGGCAAACAGTATGGGAGACCCGCTCCTTTCGAATGGGAATATGTTGTTACTGTGGCCCTGCTCTTTGTGTGTTTAAATTGTTAGTGGTGTTCTTCCTACATTTTGGGAGCCATTGGACTCGCTGCATACCCTATAACTGTAAAGCAGACCCTCTCCTTTCTAATGGGAACATGTCGTTACTGTGGCCCTGCTCTATGTGGCTTTAAATTGTTAGTGGTGTTTTTCCTAAATTTTGGCAGCTGTTGGACTCACTTCACACCCTACAGTGGTGGCCAAAAGTATTGGCACCCCTGCAATTCTGTCAGATAATACTCAGTTTCTTCCTGAAAATGATTGCAATCACAAATTCTTTGGTATTATTATCTTCATTCAATTTGTCTTCAATGAAAAAACACAAAAAGAATTGTCCTAAAGCCAAATTGGATACAATTCCACACCAAACCTAAAAAGGGGGTGGACAAAAGTATTGGCACTGTTTGAAAAAACATGTGATGCTTCTCTAATTCGTGTAATTAACAGCACCTGTAACTTACTTGTGGCACCTAACAGGTGTTGGCAATAACTAAATCACACTTGCAGCCAGTTAACATGGATTAAAGTTGACTCAACCTCTGTCCTGTGTCCTTGTGTGTACTACATTGAGCATGGAGAAAATGAAGAAGACCAAAGAACTGTCTGAGGACTAGAGAAACCAAATTGTGAGGAAGCATGAGCAATCTCAAGGCTACAAGTCCATCTCCAAAGACCTGAATGTTCCTGTGTCTTCCGTGCGCAGTGTCATCAAGAGGTTTAAAGCCCATAGCACTGTGGCTAACCTCCCTAGATGTGAACGGAAAAGAAAAATTGATGAGAGATTTCAAAGCAAGATTGTGCGGATGGTGGATAAAGAACCTCGACTAACATCCAAACAAGTTCAAACTGCCCTGCAGTCCGAGGGTACAACAGTGTCAACCCGTACTATCCGTCGGCGTCTGAATGAAAAGGGACTGTATGGTAGGATACCCAGGAAGACCCCACTTCTTACCCTGAGACATAAAAAAGCCAGGCTGGAGTTTGCCAAAACTTACCTGAGAAAGCTTAAAGCGTTTTGGAAGAATGTTCTCTGGTCAGATGAGACAAAAGTAGAGCTTTTTGGGAAAAAGCATCAACATAGAGTGTACAGGAAAAAAAAGAGGCATTCAAAGAAAAGAACACGGTCCCTACAGTCAAACATGGCGGAGGTTCCCTGATGTTTCGGGGTTGCTTTGCTGCCTCTGGCAATGGACTGCTTGACCGTGTGCATGGCATTATGAAGTCTGAAGACTACCAACAAATTTTGCAGCATAATGTAGGGCCCAGTGTGAGAAAGCTGGGTCTCCATCAGAGGCCATGGGTTTTCCAGCAGGACAATGACCCAAAACACACTTCCAAAAGCACTATAAAATGGTTTGAGAGAAAGCTCTGGAGACTACTAAGGTGGCCAGCAATGAGTCCAGACCTGAATCCCATAGAACACCTGTGGAGAGATTTCAAAATGGCAGTTTGGAGAAGGCACCCTTCAAATATCAGGGACCTGGAGCAGTTTGCCAAAGAAGAATGGTCTACAATTCCAGCAGAGCATTGTAAGAAACTCATTGATGGTTACCGGAAGCGGTTGTGAGCAGTTATTTTGGCTAAAGGATGTGCAACCAAGTATTAGGCTGAGAGTGCCAATACTTTTGTCTGGCCCATTTTTGGAGTTTTGTGTGAAATGATCAATGATTTGATTTTTGCTTCATTCTCTTTTGTGTTTTTCCTTGCAAGCAAATTAAATGAAGATAATAATACCAAAGAATTTGTGATTGCAATCATTTTCAGGAAGAAACTGAGTATTATCTGAAAGAATTGCAGTGGTGCCAATAGTTTTGGCCACCACTGTATAACTGTATAGCAGACCAGCTCCTTTCTAATGGGAACATGTCGTTACTGTGGCCCAGCTCTATGTGTCTTTAAATTGTTAGTGGTGTTTATCTTAATTTTTGGCCGCAGTTGGACTCAATGCATACCCTATAACTGTATAGCAGACCCACTCCTTTCTAATGGGAACATGTCATTACTGTGGCCTTGCTCTATGTGTCTTTAAAATCATAGTGGTGTTTTTCCTAAATTTTGGCAGCTGTTTGACTCAGTTCATACCCTATAACAGTATAGCAGACCCTCTCCTTTCTAATGGGAACATGTCATTACTATGCCACTGCTCTATGTGTCTTTAAATTGTTAGTGGTGTTTTTCCTAAATTTTAGCAGCCGTTGGAATCACTGCTTACCCTATAACTGTATAGCAGACTCACTCCTTTCTAATTATTATTATAGTGCCATTTATTCCATGGCACTTTACATGTGAAAAATGGGGTATACATAGCAGAAACACAATAAGCTTAACAAAACGAGTCAGCGACTGGTACAGAAGGAGAGAGGACCCTGCCCGCGAGGGCTCACAATCTATGATTCTAATGGAAGTATGTCATTACTGTGGCCCTGCTCTGTGTCTTTAAATTGTTAGTGGGGATTTTCCTAAATTTTGGCAGGCCTTGCAGTCACAGCATGGGCATTACCACTATAGGAGACCCACTCCTTTATAATGGGAACATTTTTTTACTGAGACTCTCCTCTTTGTCTCTTCAAAGGGGTATTTGGTTGCGTCCAAACTTTTGGCAGCCTTTGCAGTCACTGCATGTACAATAACAGTATAGGAGATCCACTCGTTAATAATGGGAACAACAAAGCATAGCCGGCTGATGAGTCTCTAACAATAGCGAGGGCCGATTGCTGACCCTTTAAAAATAGTAAGGGCCGCCTGATGACCCTATAAAAATAGGCTTTTTGACTTTCAGAGTCCCTTCATCATAAACGAAACAGGATGTGTCTGATGATGTGTCACACACCACATGGCCAGATAAGGTTGTAAATGTTAAAATTTACCGGTGAATGTATTTGTATTAAAAAATAACGTAAAAAGATAAATAAATTAAAAAAATAAAAACACAGTAGGATATTTTTTTATTATAAAAACCAGACTCGCCAATGTAACCTCAATGTAATCACATTGTTCAGCTCCTGCACCTCCTCCTCCTGTTCGGCCTCCATCTCCGAAATGACCACATCAATCACAAGCTGAAAGCACTGCCTTGCCCAAGCAGCAACAGGCTGTGCTGAAGATAACATGCTTAATGCTTAAGTGACAAACCGCCCAGCGCTGCAGAGTTGTTGAAAGCTGTAACACAGCAGCCTGATTTGTGGCACTCACTGCTGAACATACAGCCAGGCATGGTCGTGCGTGACAATGGGCGGAACCTGGCGATGGAGAAATGACAGCAGGAATAGATACGGTTTCCATCTATGCCCGTCCTTTCACTGAGCTAAAGAATATGGCTGTGGTGAAATACAACTCCCACTGAGAAGTTTCAAGCTGAAAAACATTGGGCCCACCAGAGGATTTGATTCTGAGGGCTCACCTTTCTCCCCCGCTCAAGAGCCCCATAGCTGCTGCATCATGAACTCTCCTAACAGAGAAGCCAGGGCCCACCCAAGGATTTTCTGGTGGGATCGTCCAACCCTGCCAATAAGTAGTCCTGGCTAAGAAAAGTGTGTGGGAAGGTTCCCGGACACTCTATGGCTCCTTTTTTTACTGAGGTGGAAACCCACGCAACCATGGGGAGAACATACAAAATCCTTGCAGATGTTGTCCTTGCTGGGATTTGAACCCAGGATCTCATCACTGCAATGCTTCAGTGCTAACCACTGAGCCAATGTGCTGCCCTTCACCCTCTGATATCTAACAGGCTGGAGAAACTTGCACCTACTGCCACTCTATCTTCAGCTCCTTTGTGAGAAACTAATGTATTTGGGCAGCCACTCAGTCTACCAAATAGAATTCCTGAGAAGGAAATTGGGTATGGCTTCGCTACTGGTACTGGGGGAAGTGCTAATACCATGGTGTCGTACCATAGTTCACTGTAAATATTCCAGGCGGTAGGAGGCAAGCAGATTCCCATAGAAAAGTACCAGCAGTAATGTTCAAGGACACTTGCTTGTGGAATGCGGAGACGATACCGGGAGAAATAGTGGCGGCTGGGGACCAAGTATGGATACCCGGTCGCTGCCGCCATAAGATTGATTGTGGACAGCTTCCGCCTCCATGAGCCTAAAAGGCCACATTTCAAGTGCAAGACGCTACCCAGAATTCTGTCAGTTTACTATTGTGGCCTGTGGGTGTGTGGCTGGCTGCATACTTGCACTTGCTTTCCAAGTAACAGAAAACTAAGCAAGCAAATGGTGGCCTCTATCATCATTATGGCCTCACCTCGGCACTATGAACTCTCCTGAAAGAGAAGCCAGGGCTCACTGGAGGATTCTCCAACCCTGGTGAGAAGCAGCCCTGGCTTACTAAAGTGTGTGGGAAGGTTCCCGGACACTCTATGGCTGCTTTTTTAAAGGTGGATTGGACATTCTTAATTGCATGTTATTTCTGAAACTGCATTGCAGATCAGGCCATTGCCCAACACTGTAGTAATAAAATTAAAGGGCAAAGAAAGATGTTTGTGTTTCGAAGCACCACTGACAAGTGCGAGCTGATGTTGGACGGGCTGCCATTGCTTATGCGACAAGTAGCATTAGAGAACTTCCTGGGAGAAATGACAGCTGGAGTAGATATGGTTTCCCAAGTCCTTTCACCAAGCTAAAGAATATGGCTGTGGTGAAATACAGCTCTCACCGACAAGCTGTGGACTGGCTCTGTACTGTCCCTGGCCACATTCACTTGTCCACGTGTTTGTGGTTAGGCGGTCCTTCCCAGTAAGTGCACTGAAGAGGGCACGGGTATTGTTGTGGGACTTGTGCTTATGGAAGGCGGAGACAACACCGGGAGAAATAGTGGCAGCGGACCGAGTATGGACACCCGGCCGCCGCCGCCATGAGGTTGTGGACAGTTTCCATGTCCATGAGCTTTAAAGGCCACATTTCAAGTGCAAGCATCTGCCCAGAAATCTGGCAGTTTACTATTGCGGCCTGTGGGTGGGTGACTGGCTGCATATTTGCACTTGCATTCCAAGTAACAGAAAACTAAGCAAATGGTGGCCTCTATCATCTTCATGGCCTCACCTCAGCACTATGAACTCTCCCAATGGAGAAGCCAGGGCCCATCGGAGGAGTCTCCGGTTCTCTGGTGGGTCCGTCCAACCCTGCCGAGAAGCATCCCTGGCTAAGAAAAGTGTGTGGGAAGGTTTCCGCATACACTGTGGCTGCTTTTTTTAATGTGGATTGGACGTGCTTAATTGCATGTTATTTCTGAAACCGCATTGCAGATCAGGCCATTGCCCAACTCTGTAGTAATGAAATTAAAGGGCAAAGAAAGATGTTTGTGTGTTGAAGTGTGACGCCCTGCTGTGCATAGAGCCACAGATCCTGGTGGGGTGCATTTCAGGTTTTCTCCACAAGAGGCCCTCAGAGCATACACACACCTCCACCCTACCTCCGACCACCAGAGGGAGCCCGGATAGGGATATAAATATGGAGGGTGGAGCAAGGCAGTCTGTTAGTTAGTTCTCCTCAGGAAGTGAGTGGAGACAGAACAGTCTGGAGTCCACAGCCAGTTCCTGCAGAGTGAGACACAGAGAAACAGGTCAGTCTGCAGTGGAGCTCAGTCAGACTCAAGCAGCTCGAGTTAAGAGAGCTAGGAGCGTTGCTGTCGCTCAGAGAGCAGCAGAAGAGGCAGCCAGCTAACTACCAGTGTGTATAGCCTAGTGAGGGCCTGAGTAGGCCGAAGGCTAGAGGAGTAGCATTGGGTGCAGAGGAGCTTTACCAGCTCACCCCAGAAACCATATACCGGTCACTGGGTCCAAGTCTGCAGGGATTCTTTACACCCAGCAGAAGACAACCAGAACCCCTGGCGAATTACATGTCCCAGGAATACCAAACGCTGACTGTTATACCAGGGTCAGGAGTGACCGAGGCCCCATATACCAGGAAGTGTGTACTCCAACAGAAGGCCCTACCACAGGATCAGCTGGTGCAGAACAGAGACTAAGTTAGGCCTAGCGCCAGGCAGGCCAGAGACTAACACTAAGCGGTGAAGAAACAGGAGGCCCTATACCTGCTCACTGGGGAGAGTCCTGCAGTGCACCCCTCACCCTACAGTACTCCGGATGGTACCTGCATTTCCACCAGTAAAAGGTACAGAAGCAAACCGTGTGTGTGTGTCCCCTGTTATTCCTTGGACCCGGCTGGGTCACAGCCATATCGTGCACCTCATCAAACATCACTGCCCTGAGGCTTAGCTCCACCTGTGGGGAGCTACACCATCAAAGCTGCCGTAACACCTGCCTCAGTGGACTGCCGCAGCACTGGTGATCCTCACCAGACACCACAGGTGGCGCCACAGACTTTGACATTTCATTTTCCCGCATTTTTAAGAGAGACCCCAGGGTACGGGCCCGGGAGCCGACCACCGCGACATCCCCCAAGACCTGGCATCGAGGCCCGGGCACCAGGTAGTCCCCATCCCCTGGGCGCCGCAGAAGCACCGCCGACAAGTGTGAGCTGATATTCGATGGGCTGCTGCCATTGTTTATGCGCCAAGCTGCATTAGAGGACTTCCTGGCAGAAATGAAAGCTGGAGCAGATACGGCTTCCCAAAAGTCAGTCCTTTCACCGAGCTAAACAATATGGCTGAGGTGAAATACAACTCTCACCGACAAGCTGTGGACTGGCTCTGTACCGTCCCTGGCCACATTCACTTGTCCACGTGTTTGTGGTTAGGCGTTCCTTCCCAGTAAGTGCACTGGGGAGGGCATGGGTGATGTTGTGGGACCCCTGCTTGTGGAAGGAAGAGACGACACTGGGAGAAATAGTGGCGGCTAGGGACCGAAAATGGACACCTGCCACCGCCATCATGAGGTTGTGGACAGCTTCCGTTTCCACAAGCCTAAAAGGACACATTTCAAGGGCATGTGATGCGCCCCCTGGGCCGTGGGGTACTCGGTAACTGGGCCAGTCGGTGCTGGTGGATGTCACGGTGGCAGTGACCCGGTCCGTGACCCAGGGCAGTCAATTAAAGGGAAAGTAAAAGTGGAATAAAGTTTTTAGAAATAATGTTCGTGACACCACCTGTGGTATGCGGCTATATGGGGCCGCCGCTGCGGTGCAGTTCCACTGGAGCTGATGGTGATGCAGCAGAGTTGATTTAGCTCTACACAGGCAGAGTTTAGCTCCATGGTAGGATATCGGGATTTTTTGAGGTAGATGTTGTTGGTGAGGTGTAATGCAGGGCTGGTGATGGTGCAGCAATAATTCCAGGACTCAGTGGGGTGCAGTCTTCAAGGTTTACTCACAGTTGTTCAAGACTCCAGCTTACCAGGGCCAGTGTGTAACCTCCCACATCGTCCTGTGTTCACCAGGGAAGGGATTCAGCAACTCTCAAGTCTCTCAGGAGTACTTAAACGGGACCTCGTTCTATGTTCCTTTCCAGGTCGTTTTCCGTGCGCTGACTCTCGCCCTCCTGCCCTGCGCCTCACAATCAGTGTCCCAAACCAATAGCCTCTGGTCTTTTCGGGCGACGTGCAGTCCCCTGGACAGTATGCGGCCACCTTTTCGGCGATGTAATTGTGGTGGTTGGCTGCTGCAGCTTGCAAATACAGCAGCCTCCGGTTATCTAGCTGAGCCTGAATGTTCTCCACTAGTTTAGGGGCCGGTCCCCTCTGCGGCCTAATCCCTCCACATCCATGTAGATTTGGGCGCACGGGTGGCTTCCTGCACTCACCGTGACCCTGGAATACCCTCTGTCTCTGGAGCCTTTCCTCTGCTCCCGTCGTCTCTCATTGTCTCTCTTGGGCCTCTCAGACTGGGCCTGCTCCTTTCTACACTCCTCCTGAGCAGAGCTCCTCCTGAGCTCCTGCTCTAGACTCTCACTCTGACTTACTTCACTCCTTCTAGATGTTTCCCCCTCTTCTTATACTCTTCCTGATGGTGCTCCCATCAACTACTTCCTCCACCCACACCCATTACATGGTTCCACCCTCCAGCTGGGGACCAGGGACTGTGCTCTCCCTCAGGAGAAATCTTGCTCTTTCCTACTGAAGTGGAGTGTGTTGGATGCGGGTGTATGGGTCCCGGGTAGTACTCACTCCTTACCTGACAGTGGGTACCACACCTCCGGGTGAGATGCAGTATCTCCGTGGCAACTGAACCCGCAGGGGCGCCACACAAGTAGCTGTCAACAATTTGGCAGTATAGTATTGCAGCCTGTGTGTGGGTGGGTGGGTGGCTGGCTGCATACTTGCGCTTGAATTCCAAGGAATGGGGTAGGGACAACTGAACGGTGCACTGGGACAAGGACGTGGAAGGTGATTGTTGAAAGTCTGCAATGACAGAGGCATCTTCGCATGCACGAAGAATCACTTGTGATGGGCACATTTGTAGGCATTGACCTGGGAGTCAGAGATTTTCCCCATGCTGCTCCCATGTCTTTTCAGCACTGTATGCATGTGTCTGATGATGTGTCACACATCACATGACCAGATAAGGTTTTAAAATGTTAAAATGACATTTCCCAGTGAATGCATTTGTCTTGGTTCAAAGCAATGCAAAAGTGCAAAAACGCATCAAAAACGCTACTTGAGAACATAACCCAAGGTGTGGAGGAGGATTTTTGTTTTCAGTTATTTATGTAGCCTTATACACAAGTCATTACCCTGGAAAGGATGTTCCTTAACATTTTTCCCAAGAAAATCTATTGTGGTTTCGTTTTTGCATGTTTTATTGTGAGTCTGTAAAAGTGGCGTAATATCTCTGACAACATTGTTGACAGCAGTGACCAGGGCATCCGTAATGCTTCCAGGGGTCTTCCCCATGCTTATCCCATGTCATTTGGGCACTGTTCCCATCGATTTGGGCAATTTTAGGCCCTTTGCAAACTGCCGGGGGGGAGCCGCCGGAAAAATGCTCGAGTTTCCCATAGACTTATATTGGGCTCGTTACTCGGTCCGAGCACTCGAGCGTTCCAATTTACTTGACCCGAACATTGAGTACCCAAGCATTTTAGTTCTCGCTCATCACTAATCAAAACATATTGACTATCCTTGATCCTCATAGTTTAATTTCTTGAGAATAAATTCTAAATTCTCATAGCTTTCCTTCAAGTGCACAGAATACACTGAAGCATACTTGCTGCCATTCTGTAGCAACACAGTAGCTTAGGAACATCACTGCATTTCACTAGAGCATTGTTTGAGAAAAGTATGGAAGCAATTCCTTTTCTCAGTATCATGAAAAACAGGTACCGGGAGCTAGCAGATTATTTTCCTTTAGTCTAGAGCCTAAAAGTTCTGCAGAACCTTTAGGGAGGTCCAAGTCCCTGCCTAAATAATTTAATTTGAGCTGGGAAAAAGCTGTTGTTATGGATCCGGGTGGTGGGACCTCTGTGCTTTGATGCAAGGAGGGACCAGAGGGACATAACTAAGTGCCTACTCGGACCGATCCAGGTCACACGGCGGCTTAGTCGACTCCGTGAACCAAGGAGAGACTGGGCAGGTGAACCAGGTGCCACTCTGGGACCGACCTTGTGTGAGAGAAGGTGACTCCCATAGGTCAGATGACAGGAGCTGACCGGTACAGCGGATAAGCACGGCAGGTAGGCTGGCGGGTGATCCAGGTAGACAAGCAAGCGGGTTTGTCGAATAGCCAGACAGGTACTCCGAGTAAACGAGCAGGTGGGTATGGCAGTTTGCTTGGCAGGTGCTCCGGGTAGGCAGGCATGGCAGGTAACTGGCAGTTGCTCCAGGTAGGCAGGCTGGCGGGCACGGCAGGTGCTCCGGGTAGGCAGGCTGGCGTGCACAGCAGGTAACTGGCAGGTGCTCCGGGTAGGCAGGCTGGCGGGCACGGCAGGTAACTGGCAGGTGCTCCGGGTAGACAGGCTGGCGGGCAGGCTGATAGATAGACTGGCGGGCAGGACTGTTAGACAGACTGGCGGGCCGGACTGTTAGACAGACTGGCGGCAAGGAACCTGAGGGCTGAGGAGAGTGTTAGCACACAAACAACAACCTTGCACAAACTCCTCCATTTTGGAGGAGGTGCTTAATATAGGGGTAGTCCTCCGGCCATTGGCCAGGGACTCTTTAGGATGGTGTGTGGCCCCTTTAAGAGGGAGGGAGCGCGCGCACCCTAAGCACAGTGCCCTGGAAGCTGCGCGCAGTGCGCGCCTTAGCAGCAGGGGGACAGGAAGACACCAGAAAAGGACCACGGCAGTGAGGGGAAGAGCATCTCTGCCCGGCAGGAGGCAAAGTTGCCGATGCTGCAGTACCCCCCCTTTAAGCCCCTATTCTTTAAGCCCTAGAGTAATTTTTCTAGAAGATGAGCGACATGAATGTTCTCCCTGGGCTCCCAAGACCTCTCCTCAGGGCCAAAGCCCTTCCAATCCACAAGAAAGAAAGTATTTCCTCTTACCGTCTTGGTGGCCAAAATGTTTTCTACCTCATAGACATCCTCAGCGGAGACTGGAGCTGGGGTGGTACCTCGATCATCAGAGAAAGAATTAAGGACAACTGGTTTGAGGAGAGACACATGAAAGAAGTTGGGAATCCATAAGGAGGCCGGGATTTTCAGCTTGTAATTAATTTGGTTCAGAACCTCGAACGGACCGATGAACTGCGGACCCAACTTGTAAGATGGTATCTTAAGACGAACATATTTGGAAGAAAGCCAGACCCTGTTTCCCGGACGGAATAGAGGCGGATCCAGACATCTCTTATCAGCATGCTTCTTCATCCGCTCCGAGGACTGAAGAAGCGCAGATCTAGTGTCTTCCCAAATTGCAGAAAATTTGCTGACGAGAGACTCCGCGGAAGGATTTTCCACAGAAGAGGAGATGGGAAATGGAATCCGGGGGTGTTGACCGTAGACCACAAAGAACTGAGTTTTAGCAGAAGACTCTCTCTCATGGTTGTTATAAGAAAACTCGGCCCAGAGCAGGAGCTCAACCCAATCGCTGTGGTGAGCATTGACAAAGTGTCAAAGAAAACTGGTGAGGATTTGATTGATTGATGGCCATTGGACTGAGGATGAGAGGCCGAAGAAAAATCCAAGGAGACATCCAGCAGCTTGCACGTGGCTCTCCAGAAGTGCGAAGTGAATTGAACACCCCAATCTGAGACAATGGAGAGGGGTAGGCTGTGAAGACAGAAGATGTGATGGATGAAGTCCTTAGCCAGCACCAGTGCAGACGGAAGACCAGGCAGGGGAATGAAGTGGGCCATCTTAGAAAAGTGGTCAGTGACCTCCCAAATGACAGTACAACCGGCAGAAACAGGGAGTTCCGTGATGAAGTCCATTGCAATATGTTGCCACGGAGTGGAAGGCACGGGAAGAGGAAGAAGACGGCCGGCTGGGAGGTGCCTAGGTATCTTGTTACGAGCACAAGAGGAACAAGCCGCATCAAATTTCGCAACATCCTTGCTCAGGGTGGGCCACCAAAAATGTCGGGCAATGAGTAGAATTGTCTTCCTCTGGCCGAAGTGACCAGCCAGTTTGGACGAATGACCCCACAGTAAAACCTTCTTCCGATCCTGAACTGCTACAAAGTCTTACCGGGAGGGAGATGAGACAGGTCAAACGGAGCAACAGTTATTATTTTGGAGGGATCAATGATATGTAAAGGCTCCTTCTCCTGGTTGGTAGACAAAAATGAATGGGCTAGTGCGTCGGCTTTAATGTTCTTGTCTGCCGGGCGGTAGTGAAGATCAGATGCTCTATACTGCCACAGTAGAAGCAACTCCCCTCGGCTCGGCGTGCCTCCTAATTTAATAGCTAGCAAAGGCTAGGCAGACAGCTGGGGGCTGATATTAATAGCCCAGGAAGGGAGCCATGAATATTGGCCCCCTCCCAGGCTAGAAACACCAGCCGTCAGCCGCTGTCAGTGATGTGCATGAGGTGAGCTCATGTCCAATGAACTCAGCTCACCTCCTGCACGTCACTGACAGCGTGGGAAAATTCTCCTGCAATCAGCGCTTCAGCGTGAGAATTTTCCCACGCTGTCAGTGACGTGCATGAGGTGAGCCGAGTTCATTGGACATGAACTCGGCTCATCTGGATGTCGTCACAGAGAGACGCTGAGCAGCGCAAGCAAGCCTGCGCTTCTCAGTGTCTGCGGGATGACAGGCTGGATGGCAGCGTTCTGCTGCGGTCCAGCCTGTCATCTCGATGTAGCAGAGCTGAAGCTGTCGTGGGAACCATGGAAAGGTAAGGATGAGGTTGCTTTATTATTTTTCTTTTATTGCAGGAGATCGTTGGCTTCAGCTGGAATGGGCGTGATGGTAAGTATGGTTTAATTTAGAACAATAAAGGATTGTGTCTTTATTTCAATTAAAGGACTTTATTCTGGGTGTTTGTGTTTTTTTTAACTTTGACTATGGGGTTAGTAATGGGGGTGTCTTATAGACGCCTCTCCATTACTAACCTGGGCTTGATGTCAGCTGGCATTATAAGCTGACATCAACCCCAACCCTATTACCCCCTGCCACCGCACCAGGGCAGCGTGGAAGAGCGAGGCTAAGTGCCAGAATTGGCGCATCCTATGAATGCGCCATTTCTGGGGCGGCTGACGGCTGGTGTTTCTAGCCTGGGAGGGGGCCAATATTCATGGCTCCCTTCCTGGGCTATTAATATCAGCCCCCAGCTGTCTGCCTAGCCTTTGCTAGCTATTAAATTAGGGGGGACCCCACGTCATTTTTTTGGGGGGGTCCCCCATTTTAATAGCTAGTAAAGGCTATGTATTCAGCTGGAGGCTGATATTAGTAGCCTGGGAAGCTCCGTGGGTATTACCCCCTTCCCAGGCTTCAAACATCTGCCCCAGCCGTCTGCTTAACCTCCGCTAGAGCCTAAAATTAAGGGGAACCCCACGCCAATTTTTTTAATAATAAATCCTTTATTTTAATACTAAATGACAAGTACAGTAACCAACACTATCACTGTACTTCATATATATCTGACTGACATGTTTCTATCTATCTAATCTATGTGTGATGCTCTATCTTTCTGTTCTAAATTGTCGGGTACCGCTGCTGAATTGCCGGCCGGCTTTTTTAAAGAGACAGTGCATGAAAACACTATTATTTTTTTAAATAAATCCTTTACACTAAATGACAAGTACAGTAAGCAACACTATCACTGTACTTATTATATATGTGACTGACATGTTTCTATCTATCGAATCTATGTGTGAAGCTCTATTCTTTCTGTTCTAAATTGTCGGGTACAGATGCTGAATTGCCGGCCGGCTTTTTTAAAGAGACGGTGCATGAAAACACTAATATTTTTTTTAATAAATCCTTTACACTAAATGACAAGTGCAGTAACCAACACTGTCACTGTGCTTCTTATATGTGTGACTGACATGTTTCTATCTATCTAATCTATGTGTGATGCTCTATTCCTTCTTGTCTAAATTGTCGGGTACCGGTGTATGCCGCTGCTGAATTTGCCGGCCGGCTTTTTTAAAGAAAGTGTCTTCTGAGCAGTTTGTCAGCTTTTGGACACCTTTGCAGGTGTTTTCTATGTGTTTCTATGTGTTTTTGTTTGCCTGCCATTGGTTTTAACGGTGTTCGACGGTGTTCTAAGGTGTTCGACGAACAGTTCGACGAACAGTTCCTCGAACATCCCGGTGTTCGACGAACCGAACCGAACCCGAACACTACGGGGGTGGCTCAACACTACTTATAAACTCTATCTTAAAGAAATTCTTCCTTTGCTCCCCATAGCAACCAATCACAGTGCAGCTTTCGTTTGTTATACTACTGAGGTAAATTGAAAGCTGTCCTCTGATTGGTTGATGTGGACACCACTACACTGTTATGAAATGTGAGTTTAAAAAAATCTGTCTTTTTTGCCAATAACAACCAATCAGAGCGCAGCTTTAATTTCTGCTGAAGTAAAAGTTACGCTATGATTGGATGCAGTGGACACCATCACACTCTTTGGAAGCTTGGTTAAAAAAATATTCTCTGCCCACAGCAGCCAATTGCAGCACAGCGTCCATTCATTTTTAACCAGTCAAATGACACAAAAATCATCCAACAAAGGTCACACAAAGTGGTCAAAGTATGGTGCAAGAAAAAGCCTATGAGACAGTTTTTGTGAGAAAACTGTAAGTGATGGATTTTTTTTTATATTTTTCCTGAGTTCATTGATTAAAAATGTATAAAAAATTACCTCTTACTTGTCAAACAATTTTACCTTTGTAGACCTGTGTAATAAGCAGAATTAAGTTTGGCCATTTGGTTTAGCCGTCTACAACAGTCAGAGTATCTGAAGTGGCCCCTTGGGAAAATTAATTGCCAACCCCCGATATATTGGATACATCACTGCAGATAGTCTCTTCCCACTGATTCAGAGAAGTGAAAATCAGAGATAGAGCATGCAAATGGAAAAACTAGTGAATAATGCTAGATACAAGTCATAAAATGGCCAGAAAGAGTTATTACTCATGTACACAGACAGGACATGTAAATGGTATTTACACCTTACCAGAAATGTACAGTCCTCCCAAAAAGAATAAAATAAAAATGTATGTATGAATGCTATAAACTGTCAATTTTATGTCTTCAAATGAACCTCGTAGATAGATCATTAGGAAGTCAAGTGGCATTTTCCATCTCCCTCCTTTTCCATAGGACATTTGTTATTTTTTCCATAAAATTAAACATTTTTTTCTTTTTTTTTTTAACGATCAGGAAAATAATGAAATCTTTTGTTCAGTGTCATTTCAAATTATGTAAAGCAATAAATGTGTCATAATATATGCTGGTCTACATCTATAACAGGAAGATTTTATTTCTTTTAATTAGTTCATGTTGATCGTAACAGGAAATAACGAGTGTTCCTTCTTTTACAACTTTTGAAATGAGTGATGCCCTCGAAACTCTAAAGAAGGTAAACAGAATGTTATGTAATGTTAATGTGTTTCTGCTTCTTTGCATATTTTATGGCATCTAACTTTGATTGGAAACTTCTTCAGCGTGAATTTATAGAGTGGCAAAAAAAAAATTTCTAAAACCAATTAAAAAATTAAAAAAAGATTTCCAACCGACACAATCAAAATAGATACAACGTACGTTACAGCATAATAAACTTCGGCCAGCGTGCTTGCCAACACTCAAGACAATGCAGAACATAAAGATATAATGAGCTCCAAGTTTGCCTTCCATTATTATATATTATTACATTACATTTCCGTATAGGATTAACAAATAAACCTCAATTGTATTTCAAAGAAAAATACACAGATGTCTCCACTTTTACCTGTCCTTGAATTTTGATACTCTAATTTCTTAGAAAGGTTGCTTGATATAATTTTGCGACAAGCAAGCAAAACTCTTGAAAAGCTGCAGCTCTCATCACAATCTCTGGATAAGCAAACATAGACACGTACAGCAAAAAAATCTTTCTGTATTTTCATGATTATGGAGATTGTACATTCACACTAAGGGCATCAAAACTATGAATTAACACATGTGGAATTATATACTTAACAAAAAAGTGTTAAACAACTGAAAATATGTCTTATATTCTAGGTTCTTCAAAGTAGCCACCTCTTGCTTTGATGACTGATTTGCACACTCTTGGCATTCTCTTGATGAGCTTCAAGAGGAAGTCACCGGAAATGGTCTTCCAATAATCTTGAAGGAGTTCCCAGAGACGCTTAGCACTTGTTGGCCCTTTTGCCTTCACTCTGCGGTCCAGCTCACCCCAAACCATCTCGATTGGGTTCAGGTCTGGTGACTGTGGAGGCCAGGTCATCTGGTGTAGCACCCCATCACTCTCCTGCTTGGTCAAATAGCCCTTACACAGCCTAGAGGTGTGTTTGGGGTCATTGTCCTGTTGAAAAGTAAATGATGGTCCAACTAAACGCAAACCAGATGGAAAAGCATACCGCTGCAAGATGCTGTGGTAGCCATGCTGGTTCAATATGCCTTCAATTTTGAATAAATCCCCAACAGTGTCACCAGCAAAGCACCCCCACACCATCACACCTCCTCCTCCATGCTTCACGGTGGGAACCAGGCATGTAGAGTCCATCCGTTCACCTTTTCTGCATCGCACAAAGACACGGTGGTTGGAACCAAAGATCTCAAATTTGGACTCATCAGACCAAAGCACAGATTTCCACTGGTCTAATGTCCATTCCTTGTGTTCTTTAGCCCAAACATGTCTCATCTGCTTGTTGCCTGTCCTTAGCAGTGGTTTCCTAGCAGCTATTTTACCATGAAGGCCTGCTGCACAAAGTCTGCTCTTAACAGTTGTTGAAGAGATGTGTCTGCTGCTAGAAATCTGTGTGGCATTGACCTGGTGTCTAATCTGAGCTGCTGTTAACCTGCGATTTCTGAGGCTGGTGACTCGGATAAACTTATCCTCAGAAGCAGAGGTGACTCTTGGTCTTCCTTTCCTCAGGTGGTCCTCATGTGTGTCAGTTTCTTTGTAGCGCTTGATGGTTTTTGCAACTGCACTTGGGGACACTTTCAAAGTTTGCCCAATTTTTCGGACTGACTGACCTTCATTTCTTAAAGTAATGATGGCGACTCGTTTTTCTTTACTTAGAATTTGTATTATGGCAAGAAAAGAGCAGCTAACAGTCAATTCAGTAGGACTATCAGCTGTGTATCCACCAGACTTCTGCACAACACAACTGATGGTCGCAGTCCCATTTATAAGGCAAGAAATCCCTCTTAATAAACCTGACAGGGCACACCTGTGAAGTGAAAACCATTTCCGGTGACTACCTATTTAAGCTCATCAAGAGAATGCCAAGAGTGTGCAAAGCAGTCATCAAAGCAAAAGGTGGCTACTTTGAAGAACCTAGAATATAAGACATATTTTCAATTGTTTCACACATTTTTGTTAAGTATATAATTCCACATGTGTTAATTCATAGCTTTGATGCCTTCAATTTGAATGTACAATTTTCATAGTCATGAAAATACAGAAAAGTCTTTAAATGAGAAGGTGTGTCTAAACTTTTGGTCTGTACTGTATATGCCGTATTTTTCGGACTATAAGACGCACTTTTTTCCTCCAAAATTTTGGAGGAAAATGGGGGGTGCGTCTTATTGTCCGAATGTTGGGGGAGAGGGGGTATATATGCTGTGTGAGGTGTGGGGGGAGCAGTAGCGGTGGAGGAGCGAGGCACAGAAGGCAGCAGCCGCCTGCTGCAGCCTACACTGTTCTCGCTGCTAAAGAAAATTAATATTCACTGCTCCCCACGCCCATGGGGCATGGGGAGCACTGAATATTTATGATCCTTAATAGCGGCACATAGTGTAGCCGCAGCGTGGCTCCTGCTGTTGCCGAAATCGCCTGTGCCCGCTGTTAAACGGCATGAATATTGAACCTCTCTCCATGTCCATGGGCATGGGGAGGGGGTGAATATTCATGCCCTTTAATAGCGGGCACACGCGATCGCCTGGCAGCAGCAGGAGCCGAGCTGCGTCTACTCTGTGTGCTGGCTGTGAAGGAGCATGAAGTCACTGCTCCCCGTGCACTCAATCCCGGCGTGGGGAGCAGTGACTTCCGGCACCTGATCTCTCCTTTTGTGCCGCAACTGGTAGTGACGCCATGCGCGGCTCACATGGAGAGATCAGTGCGGGCAGGCAGGACGCAGCGCTGGAGGAGAGAAGAAAGGTGAGTAGGAGTGTTTAATTTTTTCATGTGCAGCATGATGGGGATTAGGGGAACCATGCATACCAGGATAATGAGGGGGCATACATAACAGAATAAAGATGAGGGGGCCATACATACCAGGATAATGCTGAGGGGGGCATACATAACAGGATAAAGATGAGGGGGCCATACATACCAGGATAGGGATGAGGGGCCATACATACCAGGATAAGGATGAGGGGCCATACATACCAGAATTAGGATGAGGGGCCATGCATAACAGGATAAGGATGAGGGGTGCCATGCATACAAGGATAGGGATTAGGGGTGCCATGCATACCAGGACAGGGATGAGGGGTGCCATGCATATCAGGAAAGGGATGAGGGGTGCCAATCATACCAGGATGGGTATTGCTGTGCCTTGCATACCTGGATGGGGATTGATGTGCTATTCATACCAGGATAGGGATGAGGGGTGCCATGCATACCAGGACAGGGATGAGGGGTGCTATGCATACCAGGATAAGGATGAGGGTGCCATGCATACCAGGACAGGGATGAGGGGTGCCATGCATACCAGGACAGGGTTGAGGGGTGCCATGCATACCAGGATAGGGATGAGGGGTGCCATGCATACCAGGATAAGGATTAGGGGTGCCATGCATACCAGGATGGAGGGGTTACATGCATACCAGGATGGAGGGATGCCAGGCATACCAGGATGGTAATGGGGACCACGTATAAAAGGAAGGGGGGCATATATACCAGGATGGGGGATATTGTTAGAATTGGGGTACATTACCCCTATACCAGTGTCAGCAGAAGACCCCCTCCCCATTAAAAGTGCATCATGAACACATTTTTTGCTTACATTTTTTTTTTTATTTTCCTCCTCAAAAACCTAGGTGCGTCTTATGGTCCGGTGCATCTTATAGTCCGAAAAAAACGGTATATTTCATATTTTACCAATATAACAATACAATCATACAAAAGAATGATCTAAAGCAAAATATGTACAAGTTATAGAAATGAGAGAATTGATTTGAAGAAAATTGAATTCACTCTGAGTGTTTCAAAAAATTTGGATTCCTCTGAATCAAAGTTTTTTATGACTTGCGTCTTGTAAATTCCACAAATGGGTAGCCAGACAATAATCATTTTAGTGATTTCTGATGGGTCGCAAAAGGTGTGGAAAAAAAATAACACTCACCTCGCCACTCACCTATCCGGTCACCACAGCCGCCCATCTAGTCCTTTGTGCAGTTCTCTCCAGCCTCTTCTTCTGAGTGAGACAAAAAAGGTGAGCAGTGATGTAAGTATTTTTTTCCATCCTGTTTTTTGGGGGATTCTGGAAAAACCTTAGCGCAAAAGAAGAAACATTTACTTTGTATCAAATACAGTAACTTCTATTCAAACTGAATTTCCTGTCTAAATTTGAGCAAATTGCAGAATTCAAATTGTGGCAGATTCTCTCATCAATATTATTTTATTTTAGTCAGTCAATGAATAAGGCCTATATACCCAAAGTGGTGTGAACAAAAACTACAACTCTTCCTACACCATCTAGCCCCCCAAATATACAGCTAGACTGACAGTAAAATTAATGTCTCTCGGAATATAGTTAAACTTAATACATGCTTTTATTGTGCAAAATATACAGGGTGATTCACTCACTACTCTACCTGGAAAAATCGACTGTACTGAA
Organism: Phyllobates terribilis; assembly: GCF_046119375.1. Classification (NCBI taxonomy): domain Eukaryota; kingdom Metazoa; phylum Chordata; class Amphibia; order Anura; family Dendrobatidae; genus Phyllobates; species Phyllobates terribilis. Next base: position 549,559,476 of record NW_027362761.1, read on the forward strand.
ATTTGAACTGTACATACTATGGTTCATAAGAAGTTAAAGTGCAATGAACCTCAGCGACAGCGACGACAGGCATCCTCATGCCGAATTGTCTCGCCGACTTGTCGCCCTGCTGGTCGTCTCCACTATGAGATAGACTTGCTCCACGCCTTTTTGTGAGTCGGTAGTTTATGTATGGTGCTTGCATTTCACTCCTGCCGAATTCCTTATTAATTTGTTAAAAATGGGCAGATACTTGCTTTAAAATATTAGCTTCTCGTGAAGCAAAGTATGAACAGTCCAAGTTTCAGTACGATAGATCGTCTTTTAGAAGTTACAGCAGTTTTTCCGGTAAAGTAGCAAGTGAATCACCCTAGTGTCACTCTAGTGACACTATTAGAACTACCCACAGAATAAACATATCATGTCATTTAAAACGCATGTTACATATCAGTGTTTTTTTTTTATTCAATTCTCCCCAAAAAACATTTTAATATTTTATATGTATCCCAAAATGAGGCAAAAATAAACCCTCATAGAAAAAATGAGACCTAAAAATAATTTAAAAAAAAATAACAAAAGTAGGAAATAAAATAGCAGTTATTTGACTATTTCACTGATTAAGAAAAACAGTCTATTGGGAAACTTATGTATTTCAATACAGCGTAAAACTGACAATGGAACTTATTAGGTCCTGAATTAAGGGATAGAAGAATAAATAAAGAGTTGTTTGGTCAGAAAATGCTGATGATACAATATCAATATCAGATTGGTGGGGATTCGACCCCCCGGCACACTCACTGATCAGCTGTTCCAAGTTCCAGCGGGAGCCGAATGTACGCACATAAAACGGAGCAGCACTTTGTAGTGCTATTCAATATGCAGAGGCTACTGTTTAGTAGTAGATATGCAGTACCAGGAAGCAGCCACTACATATTGAATATTTTGTACCGGACAACCCCTGTAATGATTTTTCTGTGGCTTAAAGTCTGGACCTAATAAGTACAGTGTGTCGAAATACGTAGATTTCTGAATAGACTATTTTTTAATATGTAAACTAAACAAATAAAATGCACTTTCTTCTTTCCATTTTCATTGTTTTTAATAAGAAATTCTAACAGGTCGTCAATACATTGAGAAGTACGATAACCATCTGTTAGGTATCTGCCATGCGTGTATATCAATAGGCGCCATTGGGATCCTGTGTATTTTGTTCACCCTTTTCATAACAAAATTAGCCTCATTTGTCAAAATCGTCAAACTAGAAAAAGGTCAAAACTTTTTTCCAAAGCAGCCAATCACAATACTGTTTAAAGTTTAGAAATTGACAGCTTTACCCTTTATTATGTGCAATAATTTTTATAGTTATTGAGGTTGAAAAAAGTGTCAGATCCATCAAGTTTCATGTATAATCCTAACAAAAAGATCCTGGAGAATACAACCCCCTCCCCCAACCCTAGCAGGTGTTAAATGGCCCATAGTAGTGGAAAAAATCCTTTCTGACTCCAACTATGATAATCAGACTAGTTCTCAGGCTCAAGTCAAGTCCCATTGCAGACTCTAGTACTAGTACCCATAAACCATAATTTTATATTTTTCAAGAAAAACTTTCAGACCATCCTGAACTTGTTTAGTCAGTTAACCATATATGTATATTGTGCAGAGAGTTCTTACTGCTCTTACAGTAAAGAACCCATATGCTCACTGTTTTACAGTAAATAATCTGCATTTGTGATTATGATTAAACCTTTTTCCTCTAGACGTAGAGGATGCCTCATTGTCACCGTCACAGGCTTAAGTGTAAAATGAGCATTAGAAACATCTCTGTACTGCCCATTCATATATTTGCACATTATAAAAAGATCGCCCCTAAGTCTTCTTTTTTCCAACCTTCAGAAATCTGAAGGATCTGTAGATTGTGTTTGTCATTATTCTAGACATTTAAGAAAATGCTACATTTTTTGAACACAGTATGTATCAACCCACCATATATCATCTTTTAATGCTCTATATGAAGAGAATGGGAAAAAAACGTCCTTAGAGAAAACTTTTTGAAAAAAGAAAGAAAACTTTAAAATCCTTCAAAGACAAACTTGACTTATGTTGAGGATCTTCTGCAAATTTGGTAAACAACAACATCCGTGTCACCAAACATCAGACAGTTTGTTCCATTGTTTAAGCATGATAGTTGTCTCCTATTTATTTTAAGGAGGAAATAAATGGAGATAGTTCACAACCATCTGTAGCACTTACGTATATTGAGCCATTGTGAGATATTACATAGCGCTTCTCCATACTGTCTTAAGATTTTTATTATGCTAATAAAGGAAGGAAAACAAACTTAATAGGCGTTATTAGTAAAGCTTATCGGCTGAGATGTCTACACTGCGCCGTTAAAGTGGAATTATAAATTCAATTTGTAAGGGACTTATTTATTCAACAGAGCTTTGTTTTTCACTTTTTATCATCACTCTTGTTACAACTTATTTGCTTTCCATTCTTAAAAAGTTGAATATATGCAAGTTTTCATATCCAGCCACTGCCTACAGAAATTAAAAAAATCATGGATTACATGAACTACACTCATAGATACTGGGTGAACATAGATGAAAGAAGAATTCTGGAAATAGGAAGCAATGACATGTACTTGTAGAATGGGGCCACTGGATCCCCCCACCAAATTGTTAGGTTGATGGGATGACTACACCTTGTGTCCTGAAGCCCATTTTAAAAAATTTTATCAATACTTAAATGAGACACAAACCCTCTTTAACACTTAATAGCTTATCAAAGAAAGCATAAAACTTTTATACACTATGTGAATTTAAAAAAATGAAAATATTTTGTGAGATCCAACGACACATTTTTAATTATACACATAAATATTAATACCAGTATATCGAAATAACGGATACGAACATAACATGTTTATTACAAGATAGAAATATTCACATTCTCATTTTCGAGGCCCCATAGATCACTCATGGTCATGTCTTATGGGCGATGACGTTACTGACATTATCGCTCGTGAGATATGACCCCAAGTAATCTATGAGAATGAATGCTCCATAGGTTGCAGGAGAGAATCGCTGGACATTGTGGAAACCACAATGGATTATATCGAAGCTGCAGGGATTATTTTTTTATAATAAATGGGTGAACCCGGGAATGTGTGAGGGAGTCTTTATTCAAATAAACTTTTTTCCTGTGTGTGTGTCTTTTTATTTTAAAATACGGAGTTAGTAATGGGGGTATCTAATAGACCCCTCTCCATTACTACCACTGGGCTTGATGTCAGCTGCCATTAAAACCCCAAAAACTATTACCCCAACTGCCACACACCAGGGCAATCAGGAAAAGCAGAGGCTAAGCATTTGAATTGGTGCATCTAATGCATGCGCCATTTCTGGGGCGGCCGAGGGCTGGTCTTATTAGGCTGGGAAGGGGCAAATATACATGGATTTTCCCAGCTTATTAATATCAGCCCTCAGCTGTCTGCTTTGCCTTAGCTGGTTAATAAAAATAGGGAGGACCCTCCTTTACTAACCAACAAAGGCAAAGCAGACAGCTGGGGGCTGATATCAATAGGCTGAGAAGCTCCATGGATATTGGCCATTTTCCTTAATAAGACAAGCTCACATCTGTCTGCTTTCCTTCCTTTGACTGGTTATTAAAAAAAATGGGACCCAACGTTGTTTTTTTTCATTTATTTATTTATTAAAATGTACAGTAAACTACACATGCAAGGCACTGCTCCACTCCTCCACTTGGACCTCCACCTACTGGTTCAAGATTATTATTTTTTATGTTTGTTTATTCTATGCTATTTTAAGTAATTTCCCTATCCAAATTTGTTTGAACAAGGGCAATTGTTCGGTTCTTACCCACATTTTGCTTCCTTTTGCAATGACCTACCCTTTTCTCTGACTATTTTACAGCACCAAAGTTTGGGTCTCCATTGCCTTCAATTGGGTTAGGGTTCGAGGTCAAGTTTTGGTCAAGTTCTGGTACCCGATCCAAATTTTGCACTAAAGTTCAGCCCAACCCGATGAACCCCAACTGTCACGGGTCTCCTCATTCTTACTTCTATATTCCCCAATGCCCTCTCCATAAAGTAAAGAAATAACTTTTATTATACTCACCTATGGGGCAGTCTGGTCCGATGGGCGTTGCTATTCTTGATATAGCGCCTCCTCTCCTCTTGATTCATGAAGATGACACATTCTATGTAATCCACAGTGTCCTCGGCATCGTGCCCCTGCACAGGCACACTTCTCTGCCTTGCTGAGGACATAGCAAAGTACTGTTTTGGGCATAAATAGGTAAAGGCCAAAGAGAGCAGGCAGCAGGGCAGAGGAGTAAATATACGTCATAAGTCGTGAAGGGCTAATTAAAGATATTTTTTGTTTTATGAAGGGCGCATTGGGAACTTATAGACAGCATTCAAGAATGCTGTCACATATGGCTTACAGGTGCTAGCCCTACTTTATATGGGAATAACATGATAACAAGTTCCCTTTAAGCTCAGTCTGGTCTCTCACTCATTGTCTGAGTATCAGTTTCTATAAAAACACTGCATATTGCTTGGTATATGCCTATAATGATAATTCTCTTCCTTATGTTTTCCCTATAGTCTTACCCTTTGAATTATTGCTCTTCCAACTGTTTAAGGAAGTTGTCCACTACTCTTCCATTGATGCTCTACTTGTAGGATAGAGTATTAATGTTTGATCAGCCGGGGTCCTGAACCCGGCACCCCCATCGATCAGCTGTTATTGGTGCCGGCGGCAGCGGCCTCCGGCCGGAAGTGCTTACTTGCGGTGCTTGGCCATCTAGCTGTAGTGGCCGCCGCGGGGTACTGCATATCCGCCTTCCATTGAATTGAATAGCAGGTGGATGTGCAGTACTCCGCAGCGGCCACTACAGCTAGACGGTCAAACCCTGCAAGCAAGTACATCTGGCCAGCGGCCGCCTCCGCCGGAACCAATTACAGCTTGTCTGTAGGGGTGCCGGGTGCGGGACCCCAGCTGATCAAACATCCTGCAGATAGAGAATCAATGGAAAAGTAGTGGACAACTTTTTAATGTTTTTTTCTTAAAGCCTAGATTATCGCATTCAGTTGATCATCTGTTTGTGAATGACCCAAGGGTCTATCTGTCTACGCTTGAGTTCTTTCCTCTCTGCTGTTCTTCATGGACACTTTGAACTATTATGTGATGTGGGTATCTGAAGTGTTAAATTTGAACTTACTTGTGAGGGTTCCTGATAAGGAATGGGAGTTTTTCTACACTTAACTTATAACAATTGTTGTACAAATGTAGCCTTTCTTAAAATGACAGATATATCACAAGGCAGAAAGATATTCTGATGTAGAAAAGTTTTCTTTAATACAAACTATAATAATTTGATGGCTTATATTGTGTTAAGTAGAGACGAGAGGATCTGAGGAGATTTGCATTTGGCAAATTGTGCAGTTTTACAGTTAATTCAATATGAAGCTAATTTGTTCACCGTGGATTGAATGTTCCTTATTATGCTCAGAGGTATTGAGAGATTCCAAAGTGTAATAAAAGTAAAATGTTGTAAAGGAGAAAAAATCTAATACTCGCCTCAACGTTCACCTCTCCAGCCATCTCCACTTCGTGCCATCCCCATACGGTCCTCAGTGCCTCTTTGTACTGTTGCCACACACTGAAATCTCGATGTTGCCACTATATGACTCACATGCATAAGTACATTAAGGGCTTAGCAATAGTCATAAGTCATGGTCTATTGTGCACATTGCATGGTCATGGCATCTCTTGACATTTCAGCATCCTAACATTGTAATATGCATATGCAGGGACATCTCAGGTCTAGTTATGGCCTATAGTGTACATACTAAGGCTGTGTTACATGTCGTGATGCACACGCAGACGTCCCGGGTCTGGTCACAGTCCGAAATTTTAGTTTAGTGTGAAGAGGATCATGGTGGTGGTAGGAAGAAGTGTTCATGTCTGTATAGGGGAGAGTAAGCATCAAAGATGGCTGGAGAAATAAATGATAAGGTGAGCATTATTTTAACTTTTTGCCAGCTCTCTACGGTTTAGCAAAATGGTGGCCAAGTTGCTGCCATTTTGTTGAATTTGCATGCAACGAATTGCAAAAAATCTGTATTCTGACGAGAATTGATTTTTGTACAATTGGAGAAACATTCAACTCTACTTGAATAACTTTGCATATCTCTATAAATGTTATGCATTAAACTTTCTGCATTGTAACATCTTTCTTGTTTGTTAGTTAAAGAAAGGCAACATATCTAGATATATATTAAAACCTGACTTGGTCACAAATATCATCAGTCTGTTCTTAAACAGCAACCCCAGTAACATCACACAGCATTGTATACCCATATTGGGGAATATACTGGCTAGGTTATGGATTCAAGCAGACATATTTCATTCCCATTACCAGGAAAATTGGTTGGCCAAAAATTTACTCCCTGACTCTGAATCATTAGGACTGGCGTTTTGAACACGACTCTTGATAGATGGTCTCCTGGAGAATGAAGCCCCAAATTGATTCAGAAGTGTATGCCTCTTATTGAATTTGGTGCCCTTTTCAGCGACCTCCCACCAACACAAGAAATATATCAGCACTGGACTCGAGTACATTTCTGATGAATTTGATAGCTGTACTCAGCCAATCCCCTTCCCACTAAGCTACGACCACTTCTCAAAAAGTTGCGAGGGCTGGCTAGAGCTGGTAAAAAGATGCAAAAAAGACACTTTTATTTGTGCCAAATGTTTCAACACTTCAAAAAGTTTTGCACAATAATTTTAGTGAAAACTCATAAGTAGGAGTTCTTAGAGATTGTGTAATTCCTATTGTTTTAATGCAAATTGTCTCTTCAGAGAGGACTACAACTCTAGTGCCACCTATTGGAAGTAGCAATCCTAAAAGTCAATATTGACCCTTTAACGAGCCTTGTCACCTGACTTAGGATATAAGCCAAACCAGAAACTCAATTTGCAGACATTGTATTTCGGGGTACTGTCCCTCCTCATTGCAAAGTGTGAGTTCTGGTTGGATGAGAGGAGTCAGACCGGTATCTAAGAAGTAAAATTTCTCCTTGCATATTTCCTAGAGGAGCATTGCGACTTAAAAAAGTCTCCTCACCTTGATGTGCTTAGCATGTCGCTCTCTGCAAGGAGAAACGTTTCTTCTTAGATATTGTTTTAATGGAATTGTAAGTTCTTCTCTGCACAAAACACATCTTATTTCTTGGTATTTATTCATTTGTTTTGCTGAATTGTAACAATACTTGTTACCTCCCTAACTGTAAAGCGCTGCAGAGATAAGTGGCTGCTATATAAAATAATTAGCTATTATAATTACTATTATTAAATCTTAGTACAACTACAATGCTGTGGATTATATCGGTGGTATTAAATAAATTGACCATATTAAAAAAATACATTTATAATCATGTGCCTTAGCATGAAAACTGTAATATAGTAATCAGGGATATATTCTATGAATTTTAACTCAAACCCCACAAATCTACAGAACTGCAAAATGAGGATACACAACATCAGCAGAAGCTGTGAGATCCCGAACAATACATCAACTATTGTAGTGCGTGAAGCCTTCTTTCTGAATTGGCATGAAATAGTTACAAGTCTTATCTGACACACTGAGATCTAAATTAAAATGGCATTCTGCCATGTTTTAAATCCTGATTGACATTAACATTTTGGTTCCCATACTGGTAATGCTAAATTGAGCTTCTCGTTGTATCTTGAGCACGTCGACTTGAAGCTTATTTTTTTTTTAAATGCATACAATGAACAAAAATAACTTATTGGTGGAATTTGATGGGGGTTGTATATAAGGAAAATCTTGGAATTTAGAAGTACAAATGAAAATATATGCTATAAGTAGTGATGAGCGAGCATGTTCGGTTAACCCTTTCGGTGAGTATGCTCGGGTGAGTACCGAGTATCTTCAGCGTACTCGGTGATTTATTTGAATCACTCCCGCGTGCATGATTGTTTGACAGCTTTAATACATGTGAGGACTGGGAAAGAAACAAGCATTTCTCCTTCAGTACGCAGAACATATTCGGTACTCATCTGAGCATACTCGCCGAAAGGGTTAACCGAACATACTCGCTCAACGCTAGCTATAAGCAATAAAGAGTGAACATTTGCATGTGAAAGAATGGAAGTTAAAAATCTGCATAGAAAACTACAGTAACTGGGGTAATAGTAATAAAAACAACAACAATAATAATAATAATAACAATAGTTAGATATTATATCCCTTTGAGAACAGACAGGTGATGGATCACCAAAGAATTGATGGAAAATCCAGTATGTTCTTCGCCTTTCTTACTTTTTTGTTTGCAACCAAATTTTAAAAAATTGTCCAACTCTTGATATTTTATACTTTTTACTATATTTTTATAGATATGTAAAAGGAATGTGTTCAGTTTTTCTATTGCTTCCATATACAGTTTATATATTTTATGGCGATTTTGTTTTGTTTTATATCCATTGAAAAATGTACAACTTTATAATGTACTTTTGGCAACATTTATCAAAAGTGACATCTTTTTAGTAAAAGTCTTAGTTAAAACTTACTCTACCGCTAAACAGCGTACAGAACTATGACTTGCCCCTTATACCACCAGAGGTGACAACTGCTGATTAATCAATGTGGTGCCGGGCGTCAGATAGGTCATAGGTATAAAAGTACTGTACAACATTCTTTATCTCCAAACCCCAAGTTATCAAAATAAATAGTTATTATTGGGTCAACACCCGAGATGAGCAAACTCAAACAAAAAAGATCGGCATTCAAACAGGGCAGTTAATGTCCGGTGCTATACGGACTTCTCCTGGAAGTTCGTTGTAATGTTCAGAGTTCCGGGGGAAGTCCATTGCAGAGAGAGAGATAGTCAGAGGTAGAGAGAGATAGAAAAGATTGGGTCGGGTACCAGAACCCAAACTTCCATGGGTCCGCTCATCCCTTTTTTTTCGATCCTGTTGATTAGTTGCAACAAAACTTTAGATATTTTTCTCTGATCCCACCCCAATATCTTAGCAAGTGCTGCACTTTTCTAACAATTTGTGACTTTTCAAAGTCAATTAAATCTCTTTTCTAGCCCACTTTACCTGAGGGAAACTGAACGCCTTAATAGAAGGTGTTATATCCTTAGGTCGCACCCCCCTCATTATAAAAATACACATCACCTGATCGGCTTCATCCAATAAGAATTCACATTTATACAGCTTGAATGTGGAAAATCTGCATAAAATGATGATATGATCAAAATACCCACTGCCTTTTAGTTCTGCACACAGTGGATATACGACAATGGGTTAAAGGGAATCTATCACTAGGTATTTGCCACTGATTCTAAGATCAGCATTATGTATTGACAGAGACTCTGATTCCAGTGATATATCAGTTACTGGGCTGCTTGCTGTAGTTTTGATAAAATCACAGTTTTATCAGCAGTAGATTTTCACTAGAGGACTTCTAAACCTGCTGCCATGTAGTCCTTCATATTCATGAGTTTTATACAAACCTGTCCCATCCCTAATTGGCAGCTTTCTGCCTATGCACAGTGTACACAGAAAGCTGCCAATCAGTGTTGTGGGTGGGGTTATACAGAGATCCTAAATCTGCTGCAGATAAAACTGTGATTTTATGAAAACTGCAGTAAGTAGAACAGTAAGTTAAACATCACTGGAATCAGGGTCTCTATCCCTACATCGTGCTGCTCTCAGATGTGATAGCAAACAGCTGGTGACAGATTCCCTTTAAGAACAGTAAAATAAAATAAACTTTTTTTTAGCACACTTAAAAAATCCTTAAAAGCTGCTCATACTACTACAGCTAGGGTCGAAACTCACAATCAACAGCTGCTATGTCACCTACTGATAAAAGTCACCCACTCACTCAGAGATGATACAGTAACGCACAGACTCTACCAAGCTATCTCCTCCTTTCTCTATCTTTGTCTGTAATGTATATTCCATAGTTACATTACTTATATATTTTCTTGGACTATAGACCATCTCCAAGGTGACCACCGCTACATTAAATGTCCCAAAACCTCAGGTCATTCTGATAACTATGGGAGTGGCTCTATTTTAACAATTAGTTGGAGTCTCGGCAATCAGACCCTACAGGTCTCTCATTTATTGATTATTCAGATCATTTATCAATATAAAAAAAAATTAACCCCTTCCCGCCACAGCCAATTTTGTTTTTTCGTTTTCCCTTTTTTCCTCCCCTTCTTTCAAGAACCATGATTTTTTTTTTCTCTCCACATAGCCATGTGAGGGCTTGTTTTTTGTTGGATGAATTGTATTTTTGAATGACATTATTCATTTTATCATGTGATGCACTGGAAAGCGGGAAAAGTGAGTTGAAATTGCAAAACAATTGCATTTTGGGGTAGATACAATGTTTCGTTTGCCCCTTATTACATTTGCACTGTTGGGGAGGACAAAAAAACGTAATTCTGGTGTTTTAATTTTTTTCTCGTTATGCTGTTCATTGATTGGATTAATTTATTCTATTTTTTGACAGATTGGATTTTTATGAATTGAGCGATCGCAAATATGTGTATTTTTTATTATTAGATTAATTTTTAATAGAGCAAAAGGGGGGTAACTTGGAGTTTTATTTTTTTTTCAAAACATATTTTTTCGCTTTCTACTATATTTATTAGTCCACTTAGTGGACTGGAATCTGCAATCATCTGATTGCTTGTATTATACACAGCAGTTCTACAGCTCCACTCCATCCATTTATATTAGAGGCAGATGATGGCTAAATAATACAGCCATCATCTACACGCAAAGATGCAGGCTCAGCTTGCAAGCCCACATCAAAGTCAGGGAGCTAACATATGACGTAACTGTACGTCATATGTTGGTATGGAGTAACAATAAGTGCAATATTCAAATAGGGAACACTCAGGAAGAACTCTAAAGAAAGTTTGTATATACAGTAATAACTGAAAGTATTCTTTCAATGTTAAGTTTCAATTCTAGCCCTTAGGTTTAGTAATTGAAAAAGAAAATAGAAATTGGCAAGCAGCAGCAATACAATAAAGAAGCAAACTGAACCAGGACAAGTCCATGTAATGTGTATATAGACATGAAAAAAGGTAAGAGCAGATAAAAGATGGAGACAAAAAATGTCCTTTATTAATGCTTAATTTCTTAATTAAATACAATGCACTTGCATGCAAAGGACCTTTTAGCTCTGAAGGATTTTTTTCTTTATCATTAAAAAGGTACTTTAGGTATTGTATAATACTGTCTTGACATAAAAGGTTCTGCAATTAACTTTGTAGGGTTGGATTTATGCAATGTTTTGTAAAAACAATCTTAATTATCTTTTTTCTTTGATGTTTGTCCTTTTGGTTTCATCCTTGATATTTTATTTAAAAGTAACATAAACAGTTTTCCAATTAACCTTTCAATGTCCCCACATGAAGTATATGCACACAAAGAAAGTAAGGTGGGAAATGATAGAAAATGTGGATTGTTGGGGTTTGGGCAATCCTGTTGTCACAAATTGTCATCACTAAGGATTCTGTTGTCCTTCTGCAGATTGACCACTAGTGGCTGCTAATGTTCACTTTGATAAATTGTGCTGCATTTCCACTCTTTACCACTGGAGGCTGCTATTGTGTCTCTACATTTGCCCTTTATTAAAGTAGGCGATGTTGAACCTGTGGAAGCCATCTTATTTCCTGTTTGGGCCTACTTAAAGCCACTTCTTGAGTTATTGTGGCTAACCTTTAGTCTAATTCAAGTCTCCAGCTCCTGAGAACAGGCCATTGGATTCCAGCTGTGTTCCACCAGTATCGGAACATAAGCTTTCATAATCAAAGCTCATATTTACTTTCAGCAAAATAAAGAGCAAAAACCTTTCTTCAATACTCCAGAATATTAGAGGTTAAAAGTAATCTAGCACCATGTTTTTGATACCCTATGTGAGAGCAGCATAATTTAGGGGCAGAGACCCTGATTTCAACAATTAGAGATAATCAGATTGATCCGAGGAGCATCAAATTCAAGTAGAATTTATTGGAATTTGGAGATTCGTGACAATTTGAACATTATGCAAGTCAATTTGCGCTAATCAGAAAAAAATGTGTATTTTCAAACATAGAAAAGGTGAAAGGCAATAGACATGGTCAGGCAGGCTTCTATGTCAAGCCTTGCCACTATCATATCACCTTGGAAAAGTCTAAGGAATCCAGAAAAGTGTCCCTCACAATCTATAAAAAAAATGTAGTTCAGACCTGTAGAAACGCTTGTTACAGTGCAAATCGTCTGTCATCTGCATGCATACCGCATTGTAATTTTAAAGGTTATTTTCCTGGGACTTTGGACACTTATAATCACAAGCAGAGCACCACCAGATCCATTGGCCATAGGGTGAGTCCCATATTTATAAAGTCACAAGTTTTTTTACAGTGCCAAGCTTTCCTATCTACTTGGTGCGAATTACTATCACATCACATGGACTTGAGCAGCCAATCAAAGGGACTATCACAACCAATATAAAAGATGGGAACCAGCCAAGCTGCCCCATTTTACATTTATAGAGAATTGGGGTAGAGGTCAAAGCGCACAGCTCATTCTACATTGGGACAGAAGAAGGTCAATATAGAATTCTGTTATACATTAGATATACGCAGATCAATTAGAGATAAGCAGATTAATTTGAGCTACTCCGGTCCAGCATCCAGGTCAGTGGTACCTGGAGACTAGATGGGAGGTCCCTGAATCTCTTACCTTCCAGGGCCCCCATATTGGCCTTTTTTTAGCCAGAGCAGGTGCAGTGTCATCAGTGCAATGTAATGCACAAATGACGTATCACAAGCCTTAACAAATCGAATGCTATGATGTGGACACTGAAAGGGAAAAAATTAGTGGGACTCCCATCTTATCACCAAGTACCACTGACCCGGAGGCTGGACAAGATCCCCTCAAATCGATCATCTCATCTCTAGTTGAAATCAACAGGGAGAGAGAGATAATGCAGCTAGCAGAAGCAGTGACAGCATAGTTGAATATTGAAATGGTATATCTGGTATCTATTCTGCTGCACTTATATTCAAACCAATCTTTATCTATCTCTTCTTCCCTTAAAGGGGTTAAGCCATGAGAAAAGTACATTTTAATAAATAGATCTTGGAATAATAATAAGTTCCAAAATTGGATGTGTTAAAAAAATGTTCCTGTGCTGAGAAAATCTTATAAATGTGACCCTACTATGTACTGTGTAATAGCTGTGTCTTACCATGCAGAGCTGCTCCAGTTCATGGTCGGCTCATACCACAGATCCTGGCCAGGGAGGAGGCATAAGTCACTTATGATAAGTGACTTTACAGGCAAAACAGCAGGAGCTACTTTCTTTAAGAATAAAAGTACATTTAATTTTTAGTTACTTTCTATGTAAATTCCTGGCTTCAAGTTACATTGGTTTCACTGCATATCGATTCAGTCAGGCACCTCCATCCAGTAGTCACATGCACTGCAGTCTGAATGAAGTACTGAGTTAACCAGACATCGTAGCCCTCTTTGAGGAAATTGCACGGCTTATTGCTAGTAGCCAGCTCACCAGCCATGTGAATTGAAGTTGGATGTACTTCATCAGCTTTAATTTCGGTGTGCTTGCTCCAGAAGCTGCTAGTACTTTGTTCATGCCATGAGCAGACACTATTCACTATGGCATGCAGATTATTAACCCCTTCAGGACCCAGCCTATTTTGACCCTAAAGACCTTGGCATTTTTGTAAATTCTGACCAGTGTCCCTTTACGAAGTAAAAACTCTGGAACACTTCAACGGATCCTAGCGATTCTGAGATTGTTTTTTCGTGACATATTGGGCTTCATGTTAGTATTAAATTTAGGTCAATAATATTTGCGTTTATTTGTGAAAAAATCAAAAATATGGGAAAAAATTTGAAAATTTTGCAATTTTCAAATTTTGAATTTTTTTTCTACTAAACCAGAGAGTGATGTGACATAAAATAGTTAATAAATAACATTTCCCACATGTCTACTTTACATCAGCACAATTTTGGAAAAAAAAAAAAATGTTGGTAGGAAGTTTGAAGGGTTCAAAGTTCATCAGCAATTTATCTTTTTTCCAGCAAAATTTACAAAACCATTTTTTTAGTGACCACATCACATTTGAAGTCCCTTTGAGGGGTCTTTATGACAGAAAACACCCAAAAGTGACACCATTACAAAAACTGCACCCCTCAAGCTACTCAAAACTACATTCATGAAGATTATTAACCCTTCAGGTGCATCACAGGAACTAAGGCCACATGGAAGAAAAAAATGAACATTTTTATTTTTCTAACAAAAATTTTATTTTAGCCTAAATTTTTTAATTTTCACATAGGTAACAGGATAAAATGCATCCTAAAATTTGTTGGTCAATTTCTCCTTAGTACACTGATACCTCATATGTGGTCATAAACCACTGTTTGGGCACACGGCAGGGCTCAGAAGGGAAGGAGCGCCATTTTACTTTTTGAATGGAAAATTAGCTCCAAAAGTCAAATTGCGCTCCTTCTCTTCTGAGCCCTGCCATGTGCCCAAACAGTGGTTTATGACCACATATGAGGTATCAGTGTACTCAGGAGAAATTGACCAATACATTTTAGGATGCATTTTATCCTGTTACCCATGTGAAAATTAAAAAATTTAGGCTAAAAGAAAATTTTTGTGAAAAAAAAAGTACTTTTTTGTTTTCACAGATCATTTTGTGAAGCACCTGGGGGTTCCAAGTGCTCACTATGCATCTAGATAGGTGCCTTGGGGGGTCTAGTTTCCAAAATGGGGTCACTTGTGGGGGAGCTCCACTGTTTAGGCACATTAGGGGCTCTCCAAACGCAACATGGTGTCCGCTAACAATTTGAGCCGATTTTCCATTCAATTTGTTAGCGGACACCATGTCGCGTTTGGAGAGCCGCTGTGTGGCCAAACATTGGAGCTCCCCCACAAGTGACCCCATTTTGGAAACTAGACCCCCCAAGGCACCTATCTAGATGCATAGTGAGCACTTGGAACCCCCAGGTCCTTCACAAATTAATCCGTAAAAATAAAAAAGTGTTTTTTTTTCCACTTTTTCATTTTTATGAATCAATTTGTGAAGCACCTGGGGGTTCCAAGTGCTCACTATGCATCTAGATAGGTGCCTTGGGGGGTCTAGTTTCCAAAATGGGGTCACTTGTGGGGGAGCTCCAATGTTTGGGCACACAGCGGCTCTCCAAAAGCAACATGGTGTCCGCTAACAAATTGTTGGCTCAAATTGTTAGAAGACACCATGTTGCGTTTGGAGAGCCGCTGTGTGGCCAAACATTGGAGCTCCCCCACAAGTGACCCCATTTTGGAAACTAGACCCCCCAAGGCACCTATCTAGATGCATAGTGAGCACTTGGAACCCCCAGGTCCTTCACAAATTAATCCGTAAAAATAAAAAAGTTTTTTTTTTCCACTTTTTCATTTTTATGAATCAATTTGTGAAGCACCTGGGGGTTTCAAGTGCTCACTATGCATCTAGATAGGTGCCTTGGGGGGTCTAGTTTCCAAAATGGGGTCACTTGTTGGGGAGCTCCAATGTTTGGGCACACAGGGACTCTCCAAACGCAACATGGTTCCAATTTGTTAGTGGACACCATTGTGTAGTGTATGTCAGGTTGGTGTGCGGTGTGGTATATTGTAGTGTATACACCACACACACACACACACTACAACACACACACCAACCTGACATAGCCTCCTAAGCTGAGTACGCCCTAGACTGGGATGAGTGGGACGGGCGGGACATTTTGTGTGCTGTGTGCGTGTGTAAAAAAAAAAAAAAAAAAAAAAAATCGAAACTTTATTATAGTGTGAGTGTACGTGTGTGTGTGTGTGTGTGTGTGTGTGTGCTTGGTGTAACCTTCTGCAGTCACGTATGGGGGCTGTCAGGCGTAGGGGGCTGTCAAGCGTACGGGGCTGTCAGGCGTAGGGGGGGGCTGAAGAGATGGAGGAGCCAGCAGCTGCAGCAAGGGGGGTGATCACTGGGGCAGGAGCCGGCAGCAGCAAGGGGGGTGATCACTGGGGCAGGAGCCGGCAGCAGCAAGGGGGGTGATCACTGGGGCAGGAGCCGGCAGCAGCAAGGGGGGTGATTACTGGGGCAGAAAGCGGAGCAGGAGCCAGCAGCAGGGGGGTGATCACTGGGTTTGCGGGGGGGGATGATCACTGGGATGGGGGGGTGCACACTGGGGATGGGGAGTGAACACTGGAGACAGGTGTGGGTGAACATTGGGGACAGGGGGGGTGAACACTGGGGACAGGGGGGGTGAACACTGGGGACAGGGGGGGTGAACACTGGGGGGGGTGAACACTGGGGACAGGGGGGGTGAACACTGGGGACAGGGGGGGTGAACACTGGGGGGAGGGGAGATTATTGGGAGGTGGGGGGTGATATCACTGGGACTGGGGGATGGTGGGTTTGATCACAGGAGCAGGGCATTTACACTGAGCCTGCTGCTGCTGTGATCACAGTCCACCGGCTGTCAGAAGGAGAGCAGCAGCCGGTGGATGAAGACGTGGGAGAGGGAGCAGAGGGAGCGGAGGTCGGGGTGCAGGTATGAAAGTGGAGGGGGGGTCGGGGGTGGAGGGGGGGGCAGGGTGGAGTGGAGGGGGGGTCGGGGGGGAGCGGGGGCAATACTACCTGATGCAGATCAGCGGCGGCAGCAGGCGATCAGCGGCGGCAGAAGCGATCCACGGGGGGGCAGCTGCAGAGGGTCCACGGGGGGGCAGCAGCAGAGGGTCCACAGGGGGCAGCAGCAGAGGGTCCACAACGGCCGGCACCCGATCCATGGACGGGCAGTTGCGGCCATCATTAAAAACTCCCTCCACATCTGATTGGGGCTAGTATCCATGTGACGCTAGCCCCCCAATCAGATCTGGGGGGAGGGGGGGGACAGAGGTGACACTCCCCCCAGCCAATGGCTGATGCTGTAAGCATCAGGCCATGCCCAGATTTAAATATTACACCAATTTTCATTGGTGAAATATTTAATTCATACCGATTGGCAGTTTCATTAAAAGTGAAAATGAAACAGCCAATCGGAGGGGTCCCAGGCACGGGGGGTTAATCTACCCCCCGGGGGGTCGACTTCAGGATGTCCAGTTGCAGTAGCAACTGTGACACCTGAGCGACCCCGCTCGCAGGCGCTGCAGGGGCTCTTTCCCTCCATGTCACAGACGCTGTGACATGGGTCGGGAACGAACTGTTTTCCATGTCACAAACGGTGTGACACGGGTCGGGAAGGGGTTAATATAATATTTACAGGCAGGTATAACACACTGCGCTGCATAAGTAGTGCAGTGTGTTATCTAAACAATGCAAAGATTAAAAGTTCAAGTCCTCTTGTGGGAGTAATATAATTAACAAAATATAATGCAATGTTTTTAAAGTGTAAACAAATGTAAAAAAAAGCCAATGAATAAAGTTTTTTTTTAAATCAAACTCCCATCTATTGGGAGTTTTAGATTAGGTCTGTGTGAAGATCTGAGGTTGTGGGTTGTAATAATCACCTAGACAGGTTAACAATGCAACAACATTTTATTCCTTACATCCAAGGGTTTACAACAACTGCAGGTAAATGGGCAAAATACATTGTCCCAAGTACACAAGATCCCCTTCCCGGGATGGTAGTTCCACTTCCTTTGTACCAGGCGATACTCACTATCTCCCAACTTTTGCTTGACCCACAGATTTTGTATCTCCAGTCAGTATAATCTGTATTCACATTCCAGGCTCCTTCAGATGACAGATATAATGATAGAAGCACAGGTATCCAGTAGCAACAGTTCATAAGAGAGTTTATCAAATCCAGTCGACATATCCCACAACTGTAGCACGTTCATTTAGCCCAGTTGGCAACTGATCTTCAAACTCCATAGGCTATCCATACATGGGCTCCAGGACCTCAGCCTAGATCTTATCCCTTCCACATCATTCCCCCCAACTTTGACTAAACATGTGGCTTATTTTCTGCCC
Organism: Phyllobates terribilis; assembly: GCF_046119375.1. Taxonomy (NCBI): domain Eukaryota; kingdom Metazoa; phylum Chordata; class Amphibia; order Anura; family Dendrobatidae; genus Phyllobates; species Phyllobates terribilis. Next base: position 549,577,540 of record NW_027362761.1, read on the forward strand.
TCCTTGGGATCAGCCCCCTAGATGGGCAGAAGTGTTCACACCCGATCGCTTAAATATTTGCTTTTAGCTCAAAGAATGAAAAATATTCCAGCAGCCCCTCCTCTGGCACTGCATGTAAGACCCCCTGTGGCAACGGCTCCTGTAGGTCTACTATCCCTATCCACACAGTATGACTAGTGGCTGTTAGAACAATGCCTTGAGGCTCCTGAAATGCTATTGAGATTACTGGAATGCTTGACACTTTACAAGCGAAATAAGTGCACATAAACTGATGAGTAAGCAGAACATTAATAAAACACAGCAAGCAAATCTCTAAAAAAAAATACAATAATAAGATTGACGTAACCGGTGCTCCGTGCTGGAAAAAGTCTGCATCACTTAGAGCCATGGACTCTGCTCTTTTTAGTCTATAGAACAAGGCCAGCTCCTCACAGACTGTAAGGTAATACTTTGTCTGTAATATTTAATGCTTAAGGAAGCACTCCCATCAAAGTTTTTATCCTCTTAATATATCATATTATATACATCATAACACTTTGTACTTACAATTGCTCATTTTGTCTACCTAGTTAATTATTCTCTTTTCTCTGCTCTATGTAGAAACAGGAAGTCTCTTGTCCCTGCATTTATCATTCCTCTTTTCAACTCCTGACCAAGCTGCTCTGCTTCTCCTCTCTGCCAGATACTTTTGCATTTTTGTAGTGACTTATGACTGCAAAAAAAATGTATCTACTGTTTCTACATAGAGCTTAGAAGGATTCAGTCAGTCTGTTTTTAATCACATGATGTCAAAGACCTAATGGAGGACAGAAGAATTAACTTGGTAGAAGGGCATAATGAGCAATTTTAAACACACAGTGAAATATAATATGATAACTGTAATATATTAAGAGGATAAAAACTTTAATATGAGTGCTTCTTTAAGAATATACTGACCATTGCCAACTAAAGGTGTAGGTCAAGTGAGGAAACCTCATAAGTGGTCCCATTGGTGACTCTACAATTGAGTCACAAGATGATTATGGATTCGGAAAAGGGCATACCCAGCTAATAATCAAGAAATCTGAGGTCTTAGGATAAATAGTCTCCTAACCCTTGAACCTCAAGTATTGAAGTAGTTAAATTTCGTTCTTGTTATGTTACTTTTTTTATATACAGTACAGACCAAAAGTTTGGACACACCTTCTCATTTAAAGATTTTTCGGTATTTTCATGACTATGAAAATTGTACATTCACACTGAAGGCATCAAAACTATGAATTAGCACATGTGGAATTATATATTTAACAAAAAAGTGTGAAACAACTGAAAATATGTCTTATATTCTAGGTTCTTCAAAGTAGCCACCTTTTGATTTGATGACTGCTTTGCACACTCTTGGCATCCTCTTGATGAGCTTCAAGACGTTGTCACCGGAAATGGTTTTCACTTCACAGGTGTGCCCTGTCAGGTTTAATAAGTGGGATTTCTTGCCTTTTAAATGGGGCTGGGACCATCAGTTGTGTTGTGCAGAAGTCAGGTGGATACACAGCTGATAGTCCTACTGAATAGACTGTTAGAATTTGTATTATGGCAAGAAAAAAGCAGCTAAGTAAAGAAAAACGAGTGGCCATCATTACTTTTAAAAAATGAAGGTCAGTCAGTGCGAAAAAATGGGAAAACTTGAAAATGTCCCCAAGTGCAGTTGCAAAAACCATCAAGCGCTACAAAGAAACTGGCTCACATGAGGACCGCCCCAGGAAAGGAAGACCAACAGTCACCTCTGCTTCTGAGGATAAGTTTATCCGAGTCACCAGCCTCAGAAATCGCAGGTTAACAGCAGCTCAGATTAGAGACCAGGTCAATGCCACACAGAGTTCTAGCAGCAGACACATCTCTTCAACAACTGTTAAGAGGAGACTTTGTGCAGCAGGCCTTCATGGTAAAATAGCTGCTAGGAAACCACTGCTAAGGACAGGCAACAAGAAGAAGAGACTTGTATGGGCTAAAGAAATGGACATTAGTCCAGTGGAAATCTGTGCTTTTGTCTTATGAGTCCAAATTGGAGATCTTTGGTTCCAACCACCGTGTCTTTGTGCGACGTAGAAAAGGTGAACGGATGGATTCTACATGCCTGGTTCCCACCGTGAAGCATGGAGGAGGAGGTGTGATGGTGTGGTGGTGCTTTGCTGGTGACACTGTTGGGGATTTATTCAAAATTGAAGGCATACTGAACCAGCATGGCTACCACAGCATCTTGCAACGGCATGCTATTCCATCTGGTTTGCGTTTAGTTGGACCATCATTTATTTTTCAACAGGACAATGACACCAAACACACCTCCAGGCTGTGTAAGGGCTATTTGACCAAGAAGGAGAGTGATGGGGTGCTACGCCAGATTACCTGGCCTCCACAATCACCCAATCGAGATGGTTTGGGGTGAGCTGGACCGCAGAGTGAAGGCAAAAGGGCCAACAAGTGCTTTGCATCTCTGGGAACTCCTTCAAGATTGTTGGAAGAGCATTTCCGGTGACTATCTCTTGAAGCTCATCAAGAGAATGCCAAGAGTGTGCAAAGCAGTCATCAAAGCAAAAGGTGGCTACTTTGAAGAACCTAGAATATAAGACATATTTTCAGTTGTTTCACACTTTTTTGTTAAATATATAATTCCACATGTGTTAATTCATAGTTTTCATGCCTTCAGTGTGAATGTACAATTTTCATAGTCAAGGAAATACAGAAAAATCTTTAAATGAGAAGGTGTGTCCAAACTTTTGGTCTGTACTGTATGTATTCTATTTTTTTCTCTCCTCATCTTAGCCTTGAAGTATGGGGAACCTGATACCACTACTCCTCTGGGATTTTGTTCATGGCTTGTGTCTCTGATAATCAGTCCTGATGTCTTATCTAGCCGGAGAGTCCTTTATAGTTCTCTTTTGAATGTATATGTACTCCCAGTTTGTAACAATGACTTCTGTATTATATATGTAACCACTTATCTTATTTTTTGGATTATAAGACGCACTTTTTTCCTCAAAAAAAGTGCGACCCTGCCTCCTGGGACCCAGTTCCACCGCCACGTACCCCTACCCACCTCCACCACCCCACCCCACCAGGTAAGCTACCATAAATGCGGATTATAAGACACATCACCATTTTATAAAAAAAAATCCTATTTTTCTCCCCAAAGTTTGGGGTGCGTCTTATGGTCTGGTGCGTCTTATAATCCGCAAAATATGGTAATTGATTGTAGGTCTTTATCTAGCTCATTGCGTTTACTGTTTTGCAACATATTAAATAAAACAAATAAGGAAAATAATTTAAATCTAAAATAAAACAGAAGAAAAAAAAAAGAATAAAGAAATATAATATTTAATATTTCCAGTTTACATTTTATTTAAATATTTTTTTTGATAGCATGAATAGAACAGAGCTAAAGAAGCAATGGCAAAGTGTTTGTTTTGCATGCTGCAAAAAAAAAAAAACAACTAAATAAAGTGAAAAGTTAATTTTATGTACCAGAAATTATTTAAAAAAAATTTCCCTGAAAAAAATAACAATAATAATAATGAAAATAATACAGCTACATATATACAAATATCATCCTTAGCAAAAGTGTGTTTAAACAGTTAAAATGACACACAACATTGATTATAAAAAAAAACACATTAAACAATAGAGACAAGCAAATTGAGTTGATGCAAATCAAGCAGAATTTTTTGAGAATTTTAGGGACAATTATAGCCTATATAAAAACATAGGCATGGAATGTAGCTGTCGCTTTGTAGTGAATCTGGATAGTGAGAGGACGTCACAGTTCACATTTTAGCAATAGAGATGGAGAGCGAGCGATACAACACTGAATAAATATTACAGATAGTGGCCCTGATTGACCAAGACTGGCATTTTTCAAACTGACCTCAATGAGGAGGTGTGCTGGAGTCAGACACTTTTGATTGAGATCTCATAATGAACCCAGCACATCTGAAAAGGGGCCTGCATCTCTTTGTGCGCCTTGTAAAAAATCTTACTGCATTTTGGGGACTGAAGAAAGATTTGTAGCTTAACGAATACCACCGCTCATCATGAATTTGACTATCAGGGTTTACCATGTGCCAGTCCCATTCCAACCCCACCCACTTTGTCAGATCAGGTCAAAAATAGCTTGAGACCTCCAAAAGTCAGAAAATTTTACTGCAGCCTCATGTTGCAAAAAAATTTAGCGATTTTTTTTTTTAGCTACCTATTATTCAATGTCTGAACCTATAAGTAGCCTTACAGTATGACTGGCAATATTAGCGACGACAAAGACACCTCTATCGATGACATTATAGAGCAAGATATAGCATGTCTATTTCCATCATAGTGAGTCCAAAACTGCTGACCCCCAGAAAACATCCAAAAAAATGTGAAACAGAATAGGCACAGATTTGTGCTTTGTCCCGAAGAAGCAAAATGTAGACAAATCTTCATTTCTATTGGATCCTTGGCTTCATTCATCTTCAATCCTCAGGTCCACCGGCGCATAATTTAACACATTTTTCCACAAATCATTAACGATCATTTTGAATTATATTGGAATACTAATACTACCTAACAGGTTTGCCCTTTCGATAAACGTTTCCAGTAGGCTCAATTTTCTGTAAAAACAAACAAACTGAACTTTACTTTCCCTTCCAAATCCATTGATGTTCCACTGCTGCCTCAGGCCCTGTTGTGTGGCTACAGCGGTGATGCAACAAAGAGATGCCACCAGTCACTGAACTCAGTAGCTCATGCCACCAACAATGGCTGGACCACTGAGATCAGGGATTGGTTTCAACACTGTTGACATGACTTAAGAGCTGAAGCCAACAGTAGGTCCCGGGGCAGCGGCAGAGATAGAGTGGACTCAAGGAGGATGAGTAAAGCTTAGTTTTTGTTTTCTTAATGCATAAATTAACCTGTAGATGAAAGTTTATTGAAAGGGAATAAACAATTTAAACACATGTAGGAGTTGGGGGACTCTGTTGCTTTTAGAGTCCAGGAGCTTTAAGTAATGCGACTGTTAATATATATGACATATTACTTCTAAAACTGCAGTATGGGTCCAAAACATAGTTCTAGTCACTATCTTGACTTGTGCAATTTATTATAGTGATGGATTAGTCCGCGGATTTTGTGAGTTTCTAAGCTATTCACTATCTCTTTTCTAATGTTTCTTAGCATTAGAGTTGAGGAAAAGTCTATTTTGGCAAAGAGGGCAAGGGGTTGAAAAAATAAAAGATTATACTTACCTATTCTAGGTCTACCTCTCACCTGTCATGCCAACACTGCTACTCACCTGGTCCTCCATTCGCTCCATCCTGTCTTCCAATCTTCTGGCGCTACACTGTCATGTGCATCTGGCCCGTAAGAATTTTTTTAACCCTTTTTGAGCCCTATAGCGAATGAAGCATAATAGAAGTCGTTTGATGGTCATTTTGGTAGATCCAAGTTCATCTGAAAGTTTTAGATTCTCTAAAATCTGAAATGTTGGGGAAATCTATGATTAATTTTGAATTGTTGCAAATTGATTCATTCATCTCTAGATAGCACCAAAGTATTCCACAGTGCAGCAAACAGCCTATGATGAAAACACTAAGGCCAATTATATAGGACATCATAATGCATTTTCAAGCATGAGTGGATGCCCACAAGCTATGTTCTGCATGTCAATAAAGCTACCCACCGTAAGGAGAAGATTTATTTTCAGAAACATTTATTTCAATATACTACCTATATGCTATGTACATCTAAGAATCCAAAGATTATATGGATAACCTTTACGAAACATACTGTTTTATAATGAATTCAAATATGCAAAATTAAATAGAATCACATACATAATAGACAATAAAACTAGATACTTTGTCAAGTAGAATTGAATACTACCACAATTTTAGATAAATTCTGGAGAATAGTAGAGGGCCAGCAAAAATCAAACTAATACTCACAGTTCACATCTATGGTCTCCCGGCTGCTTTCCATTCGGTCCTCAGGGACCCATCTTTCTGTAGTCGCCTGCCACTTCTTTGGTTTCTTTACTATAGACTGGGAGTTTTGGCTATGACCAGGCCTCGAAGGTCATTGCAGATCACGGTGTGTTATAAGGTGTTATAAGGTTGCAGACGTCCGAGGCCTGGTTGAGACTGGGAGTTACAGCCGTTAGCAATGACGCTGAAGATGTGGCAACTGACAGTGGCATGGAAAAGCACTGAGGACTGAAAAGCGAGCAATGGAGCATCTAGAGAGGTGAGCAATGAGGTTTGAAGTGACTTCAGAGCATTATAAGGAACATTCAATTTCCGGAGAATAACTTTGTTGCAAATTAAATTTATCTGTAAAATTCAAGTCATTTGGCAAATTTGAAACTCAAGAGATCCGCTCATCTCTAATCATCAGCTGACCAGATACTTCCAATAAACATGAATTATATTGCTATTTCAGGCCAAGATTGACTATAGCAGTCTTTCTGTTACCTATTGTAGTGTTATTAGGACTCGACAGTTCTTTATCTAAGCCTAACTTTTATACCCACTTATCCCATGATGCATGTAGGCAAAAACTAAAATGGGCATAGACCTTTCTAAAAATCAAAGCAAATGTCTGTGTAGCGCTCATTCCCAAGGTAACTAATAGAGCTGAGCGAATAAATTGGAGTCTAACTGAATTCTGCTCAGATTTTATACAAATGCGCATTCACCAAAATTCAGATTTTAATAAATTTGATTCATGCAGATTTAACAAAAAAGAATAATTAAAAGCCCTTATGAGGTTGTGACATCCTGACGCCATGAGCTTCCATGCACTTATGCACAAGTCTTCTTGGTGTTGTGAAAAGCTAGTCGTCCCAGCAGAGTATGAAAGGCTCGGAGATACCAGCATGAGCGAAAGGGGATCAGAAGATGGATTGGACAGGCTACAGTGAGTAGCGGAGGCTTCGGAGGTGAGAGGTAGGGTGAGTATGTGTATTTTTTATAAATTTTTTTACATTTTATTATTTTTTACACTTATTACTCTCTGGGGTCTGGAGACACCAGAGCATAATGAAGGACATTAAATTTGCGGAGAATCAAATTTTCTGGGAATATCTGCATGAACAGGCCAATTCTTTTTGGGCCTGATTTGCTCTAGTAACTAATTCTGAAAGTACTGGCATCTAGAAGTTCCAGGTACCTCCCTTCCCAAGGGCTAAATGAAAGCTGAAAGTAAGACTATTAAAATGGTAAAATCAAACTAAACTATTAAATTAACCATTTCCAATATACATGTACAGTAAAGTATTATAACCTTTCCAATAGAAAAAAAAAATACTTAGCCGGGTGTATTATCTATAAAACTATTATCCTATGAATTGAACTCTTTTACTTTCTGCGGTCGTTCATTAAGCCTAGATATTAATTAAAAATGAGAAGTCCTGTGTCTGTCGGAGGAAGATGTAATTTATTCCAAAGTTACTTCTTTTAAAATAAGTCATCATCCTATCAAAAACACATTCTTTCCCCCGGAGGATTGTAAACCTATTTTGACTAATTTAATTTGGCAAAAATTAAATCAAATTACATCCCTAGGGGAAAACATCTCTTACATCGCCACAATTCCTGTCAGGAGCTTGGAAACCAATGCATCCTGTCAAAGGACATTTATTTTGGGCTCATTAACTTTTTCTCTATGGTTGTTAATGCAGAATATGTTACTAGTGAATAAGCATCAAAACACCTGGTTACAGCATTAAGAACAGTAAAATGACTTCCATGGAGAAATAATGCATCATTAAAACATGAATTTCATTTTTTTTTTTTCGGGCTCCATTTGCTGAAGGATCCATCTGTATTATTATAGCTTCTCATAATTGCCACATAATAACAAATAGAAAAGGCATCCTGGTGACCTATGGACACTAGCAACACAAGTCTTTATTCATTTATTCCAGCTATTCTACATCTCTAAGAGCATAATGAGACAAAAAACATTAAATAAAGTATGCTAGCAGAAACTGCAAAAGTTATCATCTACTCGCTTGTGTTCTCTTTCTAAAGTTCATGAGGATATAATGAAAGCAAAGAGTGAATGTCCACCTTTATCATTTAGATACAGACTCAAAGGCCCCGAATGAGGGCACTTTCACACTGCTCCTACTCCCACGTCCGTTGGTCTCATCAGGACTTACGTCTGAACCCCCCAACAAACAGGACTACGTCTGATTGTCTGCCTCCAGTAGGCGTATATGCCCGAAAATTATGCATGACAAAGCACATGTTGACTCTGTCGGCATTATTATAGTGAATGGACCCATCGGCGCATATGCCCAAATCCCATTTTGCAGGAGTGTTCGTACGTAAGCTCCAAGAGGACCAACGAACGTGGAACAAAGCACACGCTAATCAATTGCCCTTGTCGGCAGATACGCCCAAATCCCATTTTGCAGGAGTGTTCGTACATAAGCTCAGACGGGACCAACGAATGTGGAACAAAGCACACTCTAATCAATTGTCCCTGTCGGCAGATATGCCCAAATCCCGTTTTGCGGGAGTGTTCGTACATAAGCTCCGACAGTACCAACGAACATGTAACAGAACACACTATAATCAATAGCCCTTGTCGGCAGATAAGCCCGTATCCCATTTTGCAGGTGGGTTCGGATGTAAGGCCTGACAATACCAAAAGACATCACATTATGACACGGCATGGAATGACACCCCCCAGCAGGTTTACTAGTTCTCAAATGATAATCTCCTGCTGATAAAACTGTAATTTTATAAAAACTACAGCAAGCAGACCAGTAAGTGACATATCGCTGGAATCAAGGTCTATGCCTCTAAATTATGCTGTTCTCAGATTAGGTGGCAAAAAGCTGCTGACAGATTCCCTTTAACAATCCTGCATAAAACAGCTCAATAACAGAAAATAGTCAGCAAGGGAGTAAGAAAGAAATCACGTATTGGCCAGCACTTTGGAGTGATTTTCTTGGGGTAAGACAACATAATTGATGTAAAAAAGTTATTTGAATACTGTATTTTAGCACATGATATATCAAATGAGGTTGATTTCTTTTTAAGTGCAATGAACAATTAAACTCAATATTTCTTCTTTTTTAGCAAGCTATAAAATGCCTCTAAATGACAGCTATAGATAATATCACTCTAGGTGACTGCTGGCTTCTGAATTCTCACTGTGAATGCACTGCACACTTTTAGGATTCTCCCTTGCCGGTGGCAAGAGTGGACCAACATGTGAGCACTACTGATGGGCAAGTACTAAAATGCTTGGGTACTCGTTGCTTGGGTCGAGCACATTGGAATACTCGGGTGCTCGACCTAAGCAATGAGCCAAATGTAAGTCTATGGGAAACTCGAGCATTTTTCAGGCGGCTCCCCCCGGCGGTCTGCAGAGGGCCTAAAAATTGCACAAATCGATGGGAACAGTGCTCAAATGACATGGGAACAGCATGGGAAAGACCCCTGGAAGCATTTCTGACTCCCAGGTCACTGCTGTCAACAACGTGGTCAGAGTATTACGCCATTTTTTAGGACTCACAATAAAACATACAAAAATGAAACCAAAATGGATTTTCCTGGGAAATATGTTAAGAAACATCCTTTCCAGGGTAATGACAAGTGTTGAGCCACCCCCGTAGTGTTCGAGTTCGGTTCGGTTCGTCGAACACCCGTGTGTTCGCCGAACTGTTCGTCGAACTGTTCGTCGAACACCTTCGAACACCGTTAAAACCAATGGCAGGCAAACAAAAACACATAGAAACACATAGAAAACACCTTCAAAGGTGTCCAAAAGCTGACAAACTGCTCAGAAGACATAACTTACACATGGAAAAGTGACAAGTACATATAGTCATGCGAAAATAAAAGAGGTGGAGGAGTAAAAGGAGGGGGAGACACAGATATAGGCATGTCATGCCCTTCTAAAATCCAAAAAGTGAGAAGCCGACACGGCCAGTCCGCTCCTGCCCGTGCCACCTCGGTGTCGCCGGGTTTGTGCCAGAGCCGCGGTGAACCCTGACGGCCAGCCCCCCTCTCCCAATACTGGTGCCTGTCCGCTGGTGGGTCGAGCGAGCCCCCCTGTGGTGGAGGCAGCTCTAAGCTTTTTAATTTAAATTGTCTCTCTAATTTGAATGAATACACTTTAAATCCATTTACAAGGATCTATTGGAGGGCAAGTCTCATGCCAGCAGCCGCGGTAATTCCAGCTCCAGTAGCGTCCACTAAAGCTGCTGCAGTTAAAAAGCTTTTATAAGGATCGAGCTCGGCTGTCCACCGCAAGGCATCCTACTGCCAGTCCCAGCCCCTATGCCTTGGGGTGCCTCCTGATGCTCTTCACTAAGTATCCCATGGTCCCGAAGCATTTCCTTTGAAAAAATTAAGTGTCTAAACTACAGGTGGTGCAGCTTGCTTAACAGCCGGGATAATCCGCTCACTAGCAGACACTGCTACTAGGCACAAAGTATTTCCTGGGCTAGATGCAGTTTAAAATTTGTAATTAGATACTCTCGTTGGATGCTGAGAAAGCATTCCATAGAGTCTCCTGGCACGCCATATATGATTCTCTTAAAACGCTTGGGGTAGGGGTCTAGGGGACCCTTTTATAGCCAAAATCACGGCCCTGTATCGCAATACGTCACCTAGGCTGAAGATAAATGGAACTGTAGCACCCTGATGGCTCGGTTGCTACAAACGTATTGCACCTCACCCAGAGGTGTGATATCTCACTCTCAGGTAAGGATGGAGTGTGGATCAGGACCCGACACCTGCATGCATTACACCACATTGCCGTGGGGCAGGGCGACCAATATGCCCCTGAGATGGGCACGACAGTCCCTGTCCCTGGCTGGAGTGGGGGGAGGGAACACTGAGGAAGGGGAACCCTGTAGTGCAGGAGCAGGGAGGAAGCAGTTCCTGGGTGCATTGAGAAGGGAGTATAAAAGGTGGGCACCATCTTAGTTCAGTGCAGAGAAGTCTGAGCAGAAGTGGCAGGGAGCAGGGGCTCTGCATGAGCTCTGCTCCGGAGGCGGGCCTAGTAACAGAGGCCCAGGCCTGGAAGAGGGAGAAGGAAGGAAGAGGAGCGGAGAAGGCTCCAGGAACGAGGAATGAAGGGATCCCAGGGGTGCGGACGGACGAGTCGCCACCGCACGCCCGAATCCACCTGCGTGGAGGGGTCAGGCCAAAGGGGGAGACCGGTCCCTGAACTAGTGGAGGCAGGAAACGACCCTCAGCTAGAAACCGGAGGCTCTGACATTTTATGTGGCGCAGCCCCTCGCTACACCCGCTAGGAAGGCACCACATAGGGTCAGGGAAACTGGCGCCAAGTTTACCAAGAGGAGGCCCGAGGCAGCCGGACAGAAGTGTTGGTAAGAAAGGCCAGACAAAGGACACACAAAGGGGGTCCTGTGAAGTGCTCCAAAGTTATCTGGGAGTTGTCTGAGCCCCTCACCTGGTGAGCACAGTACGACGTGGGCAGCCGTTACCTGCAGACGTGGTCTGGATAATAAGAACTGTGAGTAAAGGCCCTGAACTGCATCACTGACTCCGTGTCGTTACTGCTGCTGCCCTGCACCATCACCCCCATCCTCCGCATACACTGCCCTGAGGCTATACTCCTCCCGTGGGGAGTTATGCTACGCTCTGCTGCACCCACAACACCAGCCTCAGTGGTCTGCCCTGTAGCGGCGGTTCACTCTGACCGCAATCCACGGGTGGCGTAGTCGGACATTTAAACATGAAAACCACATAAATAGTTCCGCCACTGGTTTGACCGCCCTGAGCCACGGAACTGGGTCGCCGCCACGAAGACTACAACCACCAGCATCCACCAAAAAGGGTCCGGCTCCGGGTGTCCCAAGGCCCAGGGGGTGCGTCAGAACATTTTCATCACCTTTCACAATCACCAATGGGACAAGGCAGTGATGTCCTCTGTCCCCTCTCTTATACATCCTAGTGACGGAGCACCTGCTCTCATCAATTCGCCATAACCCCAATATTAGGTGGATTGAGGTGGGAGGCACCGAGTACAAGTGCTCTCTATTTGCTGATGATGTCCTAGTATATATCACTCAATCACATATATCCATCCATGCTGTTATGGCTGAAATAGATCACTTTGTTACATGGTAAAATTTTAAAATCAATGCAGCGAAGTCTGAGGCCCTCGATGTCTCCCTCCCCAAATCCATATAGGATTCCATCCAGTCCAACTTTCCCTTTGCCTGGCCCTCACAGGGTATCAAATACTTAGGAATTCCTATTCATAGAGACCTCTCCCATCTATGTTCTCTTAATTTTGGGCCCTTTATTGAACAACTCCATACAGACCACGGTTGGCAAGTTAGAACTGTAAGATTCACTACGTGAACCACTGGTGTTTTGTGGAAAAGCACATGTACACTGTGTTCCAAATTATTATACAAAAAGTGTTTAGGATTGATAAGGGAAGAATTTGTTTGTTTGTCAGTTAAACTCATTGATGGTGATGTGTGTCAGGGCTCTTTATATCACTGTAAGCAATTGCAGACACCTGTGCTAATTAGTTTGGCAGGTGTGTCCAATGAAAGGCAAGACTACTTAAGAAGGCTCTCTCACATTATTAAGCAGCCTACATTTTCTGCCAAAATGGGAAAGAAAAAGGATGTGTCGGCTGCTGAGAAGCAACAAATTGTGGAGTGTTTAGGTCAAGGCATGACTACAATCAACATTGTGCGATGATCAGGATGAAGTGTCTTGGCAATCAAGAAGTATGTAGCTGATTCACAGTACACACGTGTGCGTGCTGATAAGGGCAAATTGAGGACTCTTTCCTACAGGCAATTACGTCAGGTTGAAAGAGCAGCGGCAAAAAAGCCTTGTCATAGCAGCAGACAAGTTTTTGAAGCTGCTTGTGCCTCCAACGTCCCCCGAACAACAAGATGCAGGGTCCTTCAGAGGTTTGCAGCTGTGCATGCGCCATCCTGTCGACCTCCTCTATCCACTTCACACAAGCAGAAACGGCTCCAGTGGGCCAAACATTACATGAAGACTGATTTCAAAACTGTTTTGTTCACGGATGAGTGCCGTGCAGCGCTCGATGGTCCAGATGGATGGAGTGGAGGATGGCTGGTTGATGGACACCCCACGCAAACACGGCTACAGCGCCAACAAGGAGGAGGTGGAGTAATGTTTTGGGCTGGAATCATGGGGAGAGAGATTGTCGGCCCCTTTAGGATCCCTGAAGGCGCTAAAGATGAACTCCATAATGTATGTGGATTTTCTCAAACAGCACTTCCTGCCATGGTTCAAGAAGAAGAACCGTGTATTTCACAGCAAGATCATTTTTCTGCATGATAATGCACCATCTCATGCTGCACATAAAACATCTGCATCTCTGGCTGATATGGGCATAAAAGGGGACAAACTTATGGTGTGACCCCCATGCTCCCCTGACCTCTACCCCATTCAGAACCTTTGGAGCATCATTAAAAGGAGTGTCTATGATGGCGGGAGGCAGTTCACATCTAAGCAACAGCTCTGGGAGGGTATTCTGTCCTCATGCAAAACAATTGAAGCAGAAACCATCCAAAACCTGACAAATTCAATGGACGAGAGAGTTCAGAAGCTCCTTTCGAACAAGGGGTCCTATGTGAAAATGTAACATCACCTAGAATAAAGTTTTGAGTTGAAAACTGTTTGATTTCAGTTTCTAACAACCTGCTAATGCTTATAATTTCAAAAATGACCATTTTTTTGGTCTTTATTAAAATGAAAAGGTTGATCGAAAAGTTTGGGGGATCTAAGAGTGTGGCAACCCAGTAGTCATGATTACTTCGAATTCTGACAATATGAGGGTCATGCTGCAGGTAGTGCAGCAAGAACGCACTTATGTGCCTTGCGCATCTCGGAGCCCCAAAATTATTTTCCGGGCTAGATGCAGCTAAAAATTATTTTTAATTTTAAATCTGGTGAAGCTTTAGTATAGATGGCCTAATAGGATCAGTGCTGCACACTGCTACAAAGCCCAAATTATTTTCCAGTCAAGATACAGATAAACATGATTAGTAATTTGAAAGCTTAAAACGGTTGGTAGGGTGATTTTAACCAATCATCAAGCTTTTACTCTCCCCAGGATGACACAGGGGTAGAAAAGTCGTTTCGGATCCATGATTTGTTCATCTTTATGAACGTGAGTCTGTCTACATTATCAGTGGAGAGCCGCGTGCGCTTATCTGTCAGCACACCACCAGCAGCGCTGAACACACGTTCAGACAGAACGCTGGCTGCGGGGCATGACAAGATCTCCAAGGCGTAAGTGGCTAGCTCCAGCCATTTATCCAGATTGGAAGCCCAAAAAGAGCAAGGGTCCAGTGACACAGTCGTGGCTTCAATGTTTACTTGGAGATACTCCTGTACCATCGTCTCTAGGCGTTGACTATGTGTCAGACTTCTTGTCTCCTGTGGCCTTGCAAAGGATGGGCTAAAAAAGTGGTGAAATGATTCCGCAAAATTGATGTTACCAGCAGATACTGTGGTTCTGTTACGGTTTGAGTGCTGAACACTTGACGGTCCCACGGTTGGCAAGTTGGAACTGTGAGATTCACTACGTGCACCACTGGTATTTTGTGGAAAAGCACATGTAAGATTCTGCAACAGTCTCTGCTGATACTCCTGCATGCGTGCATCCCTTTCTATGGCAGGAATAATTTCTGCAAATTTACTTTTGTACCGGGGATCTAACAGTGTGGCAACCCAGTAGTCAGGATTATTTCTAATTCTCACAATTCGAGGGTCATGTTGCAGGTAGTGCAGCAAGAAGGCACTCATGTGTGTTGCGCATCCAGGAGCACCAAGTCCCTGTTGTGTTGGTGGCGAGGTAACAATCATGCTTCCTTCCTCTGTCCTCTCCCCCCAACCTCGCACAACAGAAATGTGATCAAGGTCTCCCTCATCTTATGAGTCTTCCATCAGTTCGTCCTCCACTTCTTCCTGGGCTCCTGCACCTTCCTCACTAGTTTGGCTGCTACCATGCGCCCTGGTAAAACCATCTCCCCCACCCTCACATGCCTGCCGCCTTGGTGCTGCCGACCGTCTGGACCTTGCAGATGTTAGCCCTTCCGCATACAACTCCTCCTCCTCTACTTCCTCCACCTCCTCTTGTGCCACCACCTGACTCCGAATTCTGTTTAACATGTGCTCCAGCATGTAAATCACCGGAATAGTCATGCTGATAATGGCATCGTCAGCACTAAACATCTTCGTCGCCATTTCAAAACTGTGCAGAAGGGTGCATAGGTCCCTGATCTGAGACCACTCCTCCAGCGTGATTTGCCCCACCTCTGAATCTCGTTGGCCCAGGCTATACGTCAGAACGTATTGCACCAGGGCTTGTCGGTGCTGCCACAGTCGCTGCAACATGTGCAGAGTTGAATTCCACCGGGTAGGCACATCGCATTTTAGCCGGTGAAGTGGCAGGCCCAACGACTTCTGTAGAGATGTAAGTCGCTGAGCTGCGGGATGCGAACGGCGGAAGTGAGCACACAGCGTCCGTGCCCTCTGCAGAAGGCCATCTAGTCTGGGATAGTGGGCTAAAAATTGCTGGACAACCAGGTTCAACACGTGAGCCATACAAGGCACGTGTGTGACATTGCCCCGGCGAAGGGCCGCACCCAGGTTTGCAGCATTGTCGCACATGGCCTTCCCTGGTTTCAGGTCCAGTGGAGACAACCATTCATGAAATTGGTTCTCCAGAGCTGACCACAACTCCTCAGCTGTGTGACTCACATTTCCCAGACATTTCAATGTAAAAACCGCCTGATGACGTTGAGCCCTACTGCCAGCATATTAAGGAGGTGTGCAGGATCCCTTCTGCGCAGTAAGAAAGCTTGTGGCATGACCAGACAGGCTTTGGGTGCAGGTGGAAGACCGAGAGGAGGTTGAGGAGGCAGAAGCAGTGGAGGAACTTTGACATATAGAGTATTGACGCACAACTCGTGGGGACGGCAAGACTTGGACAGCAGCCCCTTGTCCTGCTGTCACCATAGTTACCCAGTGCCCAGTCAGCGACATGTAACGCCCCTGTCCATGCCTACTCGTCCAAGTGTCTGTGGTGAAATGCACCCTGTCACACACAGAGTTTCTCAAAGAAGCGGTGATGTTGTGTGCGACATGCTGGTGGAGCGCAGGCACACCTTTCTTTGAGAAGTAGTGCCGACTGGGCATCTGGTACTGGGGCACTGCGACGGACATAAGGTCTCGAAAATCCTCTGTGTCCACCAGGTGGAAAGGCAGCATTTTTGTAGCCAAGAGCTTGCAGATGGTGAAATTCAACCTCTTAGCTTTCTCATGGCTAGGAGGAAATGGTCTTTTACTTGTCCACATCTGAGAGACCGAGGGCTGGCTATTGTGCTTAGACGGGGTTGATAAGGGTGTCCCCGGCAAACTGCCGTTCTGTGAGGAAGATGCAGGCGGACATGTTAGGTTGCCTTGATCCAAAGGTGGTGCTATCGATGTCGGACAGTGCTCAACACCAGCTGGTGTTACCACCTCCAAAGAAAATGATGACCTGCCAATCACGCTGGCTGTTGCGGGTAAAGAGGTGGCAGGTCTGCGCCCCAAAACAGGTGTGACTGCTGTCCCCCCAGTCACAGAGGATGAAGAGGCCGCGGATGCACAAGATATGGCAGACGGTGATTGGCCCGGCCGGCTAGGCCGCATTGTAGCACACTGAGCTTCCCACTGCAACTTATGCTTCATGTCCATGTGCCGGTTCATGCATGAAGTACTCAAACTATGTATTTTTTGGCCTCTACTTAGCTTTTGCTGACAAATGTTACAGATAACACGAGTCGGGTCATCTTTATCGATCTGAAAAAATGCCCAGGCTATGCAAGGCTTAGCACCCATGCGACCTGAAGAGCCACCACGACTTGTGGTGAGAGGCAGAGTTGTGTTTGAGGATGCAGTTGTTGACGTGCTTCCAGTACTACGTCTCTGTCCAGGAAGGCGCAACCTGACCTCGTCGTCACTAGCATCTTCCTCCACCTCCTCTGCTGACCTCATCTCTTGGCTGACTGTGGGTTGACAGTAAGTGGGATCTCCGACCTCATCATCATCACCCTGTGCGTTATCACACCCGTCGTCCTCAGAGCCAACCTGTTCCTGCCCTGACAAAAAACTAAAGTTGTCGCTCCAATCAGGTATTTGAGTCTTATCATCGTCTTCCTCATTGTCTCCACCAACAGGAGTTACAGTTTGGGAATGAGGGTCTACATTATGGTCAGAACCTTCTGCGTCTGGTCCTGGATCCGACTCATAAAGATTCTGGGCATCAGTTCAGATCATTTCCTCGTCTGGATTCACAGAAGCGCTGGAGTCGACCTCTGATTCCCAGGCTATAGTATGAGTAAACAGCTCTGCAGACTCAACCATCTGTTCTACCTCATACTCAGACGGGCAGCTGGAGATTTGGGAGCTGTGAGGAAGCAAGTGCGATTTGGGTGACACCTTTGAGGACTGGAGTATTTGTGATGTTGAAGTTGATGTGGAGGAGAGCCCACTTAAAGGAGCACTTGATATCCGTTGAAGCACCTGCTGTTTTTGTGCCTCATCTGGAATTTGTAGCGATTGGCGTGGCCGTAAGAAAGGGATCTTATCACATTGTCCGCTAAAAGAAGTAGACATTTTAGTTTGGCTGGAAGATGGTCTTTCTTCTGCAGATGTTACTGTTGCTTTAACACCTACCCCACGGACACAACCTTTTTTCCCCTTCCCAACACGCCTATTCCCCTTTCCACCAGCAGCAGGCCTTTTTCCACTCATTTTGGTGGTTAACTAATTCACAACTCTGGAGTTGTTTGCACAAAAAAACAATGGATGGTAACCGAGCAGAGCTGAGTGGCCAAACTGTGGTATTAGGCCAAAACTATTGGCTGGGTTAGATGCAGAAAAAAATTATTTTGAATTTTCAACCTGATGGAGGTCAGTATAGATGGACTAATACAAATATTCCCACACACTGCTAGAAGCCCAAATATTTTTTCAGAGGTACTGTAGATGCAGATTAAAATTATTTTTAATTTGCAACCTGATGGAGGTCAGTATAGATGGACTAATAGACCAAGTCCCACACACTGCTAGAAGCGCAAATATTTTTTCAGAGCTAGATGCAGAAAAAAATTATTTTTAATTTGCAACCTGATGGAGGTCAGTATAGATGGACTAATAGACCAAGTCCCACACACCGCTAGAAGCCCAACTATTTTTTCAGAGCTAGATGCAGAAAAAAATTATATTCAATTTGCAACCTGCTGGAGGTCAGTATAGAAGGACTAATAGAACAAGTCCCACACACTGCTAGAAGCCCAAATATTTTTTCAGAGCTAAATGAAGAAAAAAATTATTTTTAATTTGCAACCTGATGGAGGTCAGTATAGATGGACTAATAGACGAAGTCCCACACACTGCTAGAAGCCCAAATATTTTTTCAGAGCTAGATGCAGAAAAAAATTATTTTTAATTTGCAACCTGATGGAGGTCAGTATAGATGGACTAATAGATCAAGTCCCACACACCGCTAGAAGCCCAAATATTTTTTCAGAGCTAGATGCAGAAAAAAATTATTTTTAATTTGCAACCTGATGGAGGTCAGTATAGATGGACTAATAGACCAAGTCCCACACACTGCTAGAAGCCCAAATATTTTTTCAGAGCTAGATGCAGAAAAAAATTATTTTTAATTTGCAACCTGATGGAGGTCAGTATAGATGGACTAATAGACCAAGTCCCACACACCGCTAGAAGCCCAAATATTTTTTCAGAGCTAGATGCAGAAAAAAAATATTTTTAATTTGCAACCTGATGGAGGTCAGTATAGATGGACTAATAGACCAAGTCCCACACACTGCTAGAAGCCCAAATATTTTTTCAGAGCTAGATGCAGAAAAAATTATTTTTAATTTGCAACCTGATGGAGGTCAGTATAGATGGACTAATAGACCAAGTCCCACACACCGCTAGAAGCCCAACTATTTTTTCAGAGCTAGATGCAGAAAAAAATTATATTCAATTTGCACCCTGCTGGAGGTCAGTATAGAAGGACTAATAGAACAAGTCCCACACACTGCTAGAAGCCCAAATATTTTTTCAGAGCTAAATGAAGAAAAAAATTATTTTTAATTTGCAACCTGATGGAGGTCAGTATAGATGGACTAATAGACCAAGTCCCACACACTGCTAGAAGCCCAAATATTTTTTCAGAGCTAGATGCAGAAAAAAATTATTTTTAACTTGCAACCTGATGGAGGTCAGTATAGATGGACTAATAGACCAAGTCCCACACACTGCTAGAAGCCCAAATATTTTTTCAGAGCTAGATGCAGAAAAAAATTATTTTTAATTTGCAACCTGATGGAGGTCAGTATAGATGGACTAATAGACCAAGTCCCACACACCGCTAGAAGCCCAAATATTTTTTCAGAGCTAGATGCAGAAAAAAATTATATTCAATTTGCAACCTGCTGGAGGTCAGTATAGAAGGACTAATAGAACAAGTCCCACACACTGCTAGAAGCCCAAATATTTTTTCAGAGCTAAATGAAGAAAAAAATTATTTTTAATTTGCAACCTGATGGAGGTCAGTATAGATGGACTAATAGACCAAGTCCCACACACTGCTAGAAGCCCAAATATTTTTTCAGAGCTAGATGCAGAAAAAAATTATTTTTAACTTGCAACCTGATGGAGGTCAGTATAGATGGACTAATAGACCAAGTCCCACACACTGCTAGAAGCCCAAATATTTTTTCAGAGCTAGATGCAGAAAAAAATTATTTTTAATTTGCAACCTGATGGAGGTCAGTATAGATGGACTAATAGACCAAGTCCCACACACCGCTAGAAGCCCAAATATTTTTTCAGAGCTAGATGCAGAAAAAAATTATATTCAATTTGCAACCTGCTGGAGGTCAGTATAGAAGGACTAATAGAACAAGTCCCACACACTGCTAGAAGCCCAAATATTTTTTCAGAGCTAAATGAAGAAAAAAATTATTTTTAATTTGCAACCTGATGGAGGTCAGTATAGATGGACTAATAGACCAAGTCCCACACACTGCTAGAAGCCCAAATATTTTTTCAGAGCTAGATGCAGAAAAAAATTATATTCAGTTTGCAACCTGATGGAGGTCAGTATAGATGGACTAATAGAATGATGCTATGCCCAAAAGATTTTACTTCACTAGGTGCAGTAAAAAAATTGGTATTCTATACACAGGTGTTATATCTTGCAACACAGATAGGCTACTCCACTGACTAACACACTCTGCAATAGGCCAAAAAGAATTAGCTTTGCTAGATTCAGCCAAATGCTGTGAAAAAAACTTGCACAGCACTGGCACAGACCTGCCTGGCAAAAACTGATAGGAACTCATGTAACCTAGTCCTGAAAAGGACTCCAATTACAATTAGTATTTACTCCCACAACCTATCTATTTAAGAGCACAGACCTCCCTGATAAAAGTCGTAGGAAATGCTGTAACCTAGTCCTTAAAAGGACTGCAATCACAACTATTCCCTACTCCCAAGCTATCTGTATATTTGTGCGAAAATTGGCTTGAAATTAACAAGGTATAGCGCACACAGCAACAGCGGTGCCGTCTAACACGCAGCTGCAGCAGTGAGAAAATGGTGGCGACGGGGAAAATGGCTTGGTCTTATAGGGCAAGGACATGTGACATACACTGCCAATGACACATGCCCTTGCTTGTGTGAAAAAAAGCACTTCGCTCCGTGTGTGCGCTGCTGATAGGCTGACAGATTGCACCTCCCCACTGAAAATGCGGGAAAGAGAAAAAAAAATGGAGATCTTCATTGTTCCTGCAGAGATCCATCCCCTGCCCCTCCCCCCACCCCGCTGTACACTCAAACTGCGTATTAACATTAATTTTCATCATTACTGAGAAAAAATCCAGTTATGATTTTGGTGCACGAACAGTTATCGAACATAACCTCGAACAGCCGAATTTTTCTCAAATTGTTCGTGTTCGCCGAACGGCTCGAACACCGCCCAAAACAGCTCGAATTTGAGATTGGCGAACAGTTCGAGTAGAACAACGCTCATCTCTAGTAATGACTTGTATAGAAAGCAAAATAAATAACCCAAAACAAAAATGCCCCTCCACACCTTGGACTTTGTTTTTTCATGCATTTTTGATGCGTTTTTTCACTTTTGCATTGCTTTCAACCAAGACAAATGCATTTACCAGGAAATGTCATTTTTACAACCTTATCTGGCCATGTGGTGTTTGACACATCATCTGACACATCCTGTTTCATTTATCAAGGAGGGACTCTGTAAGTCACAAAGCCTAATTTTATAGGGCCATCATAATAACATAGTTTTAAGGTTGAAGGAAGACTAAGTCCATCTAGTTCAACCCATAGCCTAACATGTTGATCCAGAGGAAGGCAAAAAAAAACATGTGGCAAACACTAAGCTCCACATTGGGGGAAAAATTCCTTCCTGACTCCACATACGGCAATCAGACTAGTTCCCTGGATCAACGCCCTATCAAGGAATCTAGTATATATAACATGTAATATTGTACTTTTCAAGAAAGGCATCCATGCCCTTCTTAAATTTTAGTAGTGAATCACTCATTACAACATCATGCAGCAAAGAGTTCCATAGTCTCACTACTTTTACAGTAAAGAATCCGTGCCTGTGATTATGATTAAACCTTCTTTCCTCCAGACGTAGAAGATGCCCCCTTGTCCCCGTCTCTGGCCTCAGAGTAAAAAGATCAGTAGAAAGGTCTTTGTACTGTCCCCTCATATACTTGTACATAGTAATAAGATCACCCCTAAGCCTTCGTTTTTTCAAAGTAAATGACCCCAAGTGTAATAACCTGTCTTGGTATTGCAGACCCTCCAGTCCTCTAATAATCTTGGTCGCTCTTCTCTGCACCCGCTCTAGTTCAGCTATGTCTTTCTTATACACTGGAGACCAGAACTGCACACAGTTTTCTAAGTGTGGTCGCACTAGTGACTTGTGTAGACGTAAAATGATGTTCTCCTCATGAGCATCTATGCCTCTTTTAATGCATCCCATTATTTTATTTGCCTTTGCAGCAGCTGCCTGACACTGGCCACCAAACGTAAGCTTGTCGTCCACCAATACACCCAGGTCTTTTTCAGTGACAGTTTTGCCCAGTGTTTTACAATTAAGCATATAATTATGCATTTTAATTCCTCTGAAACACACAAGGACACAGTAAAACAAACGTATAAAAATACTCTGTTGTAAAAAAGTAACAGTAAACTGCAAGTGCTAGTAAAAATGTGATAAAAAAACAGGGTATTTAGTTGACACGTTTTTTGCAAAAAATGTATACTAAGCCGCTCTACCAACGTCATGGTAACCCAGATCAGAGCAGTCCCTATCTGATGTATTTAAAAACTGATCATGTGTATAATACCTATATGAGCATTATACACATGATCAGTTTTTAAATGCATCAGATAGGGACTGCTCTGATCTGGGTTACCTTGACATTGGTAAAGCTGCTTAGTATACGTTTTTTTAAAAAAACGTGTCAACTAAATACCCTGTTTTTTATCACCTTTTTACTAGCACTTGCAGTTTACTGTTACATTTTTACAACAGAGTATTTTTATACGTTTGTTTTACTGTGTCCTTGTGTGTTTCAGTCTTTTGTTGGTGTGAACACTGTCCTACAGACTTGTTCACCGTGTGCATGGCCCATGTGTTTGTATTCAATCCATTTTATTTCCTCTGCCCAAGTGCATTAACTTACATTTATCCCCATTAAATCTCATTTGCCATTTATCAGCCCAAGCTTCTAGTTTACATAGATCCTCCTGTAATATAAAATTGTCCTCCTCCTCAGTCGGCCTGTACTATTCTTAAAGGGCCAGCAGTCGGCCCTCACAATTCTTAGAGAGCCATCAGCCGGCTATGTTTTATTGTTCCCATTACTAAAGAGTGGGTCTCCAATACTGTTATTGCGTATGCAGTGAGTAGCAGGGCTGCCCAAAATTTGGACGCACCCCAATACCACTTTGAAAATTTGGACGCACCCCAATACCCCTTTGAAGAGACTTAGAGGAGGGCCTCCTGAAAACAATGTTCCCATTATAAGGAAGTAGGTCTCCCAATGTTTGCCTATGCAGTGAATGCAAGGGTTGCCAAAAATTTGGAGGTACTCCAATGCCCCTTGGAAGAGACGTGGAGGTCAGAGGACCTCCTGATAACAATGTTCCCATTATTAGGAAGTGGGTCTCCCATTATGTTTGCCTATGCAGTGAATGCAAGGGTTGCCAAAAATTTGGAGGCACTCCAATGCCCCTTGGAAGAGACGTAATGGAGGGCCTCCTGAAAAAAAATGCTCCCATTATTAGGAAGTGGGTCTCCCAATGTGTTTGCCTATGCAGTGAATGCAACGGTTGCCAAAAATTTGGAGGCACTCCAATGCCCCTTGGAAGAGACATGAAGGAGGGCCTCATAAAAAAATTTTCCCATTAGAAAGGAGCGGGTCTCCTATACTTGTAATGCCCATGCACTAAGTGTATGGGCTGACAAACATTTACCCCTGGGGGGTATACATGAACATACTCTATAAAAAAATTTTTTTTACGGGCATCATAAACACTCATTAAAAAAATGATTTGGGTGTTGCATCATGGACCATGGTGAGAAGGAGGAGGACAAGAGCAAATAGCCAAAATCAGGAAGCGCATACCCATGTGTGGGTGTGAAAAAGTGCTTGGGAATACACCTCCAAAAAAAGACACTGGATTTGAGTTTATGTTACGCTGCTATCATTCGGTAGTGTTGAGAAGTCTGGCCCAATCCAGCCCTTGTTCATTTTCATAAGAGTCAGCCTGTCAGCATTTTCAGCTGACAGGCGGATGCGATTATCAGTTAGAATTAAAACAGCGGCACTAAAAACCCGCTCCAATAAAAGGCTGGCGGCAGGGCAGGCCAGGACCTCCAAGGCGTAGAGAGCCAGTTCATTCCACGTATCCAGCTTGGATACCCAATCATTATAAGGCACAGAGGAATTATGGAGGATGTTGGTACTGTCGGAAAGGTACTCCCACAGCATCTTTCCAAACTTTGCACTCCTTGTGAGAGTACCCCTTGCCTCAGGGCTTGTGCGATGGGAGGGGCTGAGAAAATTCTCCCAGAACTTTGACAGTATTCCCCTGCCTCTGGTGGATTGGAGTTGTGTCTTTCTCGTCTGAGCTCCTTGGTTGTCCAACAAACTGTGACCTCTGCCTCCAGCATTTTCAGATGATAATTTTTTTAATAGTTCCGCAACAAGGGCCTTCTGGTACAGCCCCATTTTTGTAGAACTGTTCGCATCAGGAATAAGAGATATAAAGTTCTCCTTGCAGCGTGGATCTAGAAGTGTCACCAACCAGTAATGACTGTCACCCAAAATTTTGAGAATGTGAGGGTCATGGGAAAGGCAGCATAACATTAACTCAGCCATGCGTGCCAGACTGCTAACAGGCAAGACTTTCGTGTCCTCACCAAGAGGATGACTGACAATGCTCTCCTCCTCCTCCTCCTCTCTGTCCTCTGGCCATCCACGCTGAACAGACGGTATTACAGTTGTGCAGGTAGTACCGTCTATGGTGCATGAAACTATCTCCTGTTCTTCCTCCTCCTCTTCCTCATTGTCACCCAATCCACGTTGGGATGAGATGAGGCTTGACTGTGTGTAATCACCCTGTATGGTTCCTTGCTTCATCTCATCCTGTTCCGCCTGCAATGCATTCTCTTTGATTATGAGCAGAGAGCATTTCAGAAGACAGAGAAGCGGGATGGTGATGCTAATTATGGCGTCATTGCCGCTCACCATCTTGGTGGAATCCTCAAAGTTTTGGAGGATGGTACATTTGTCTGACATTCATGTCCACTCCTGAGGTCTTATGTGTGGAGTCTGAACTGAATACCGACGGCCTTGTTGACGCTGGTACAACTTCTGCTCATAAATACTTCCCAACATTTGCAGTGTAGGGTACCAATGAGTGGGGACATCACAAACCAGTCTGTGAGATGGAAGCTGTAAACGCTGCAGAAACACGGCAAGGGCGATGGAAGCTGTAGGTGTCTTTCTAAAATGGGCACACAGGCAGCGTACTTTATAAAGGAGATCCATAAGCTGCGGGTAGGATTTGAGAAACCACGAGGTTAAGAACATGGGCCAGGCATGGTACGTGTGTGAGCTCGCCTCGCCTCAGAACCGCCACCAGGTTCCAGCCATTGTCACACACGACAATTCCTGGCTGTAGGTTCAGCGGTGTGAACCACAGATCTGCCTGCTCTTTCAGAGCTGTCCACAACTCTTCAGCATTGTGCGGTTTGTCATCTAATCATATTAGCTTCAGCACAGCCTGTTGCCGCTTGGCCGAGGCAGTGCTGCAGTGCTTCCAGCTTGTGACTGATGTGGTCATTTTGTAGATGGAGGCTGAAGAGAAGGAGGAGGCTGAGGAGGATGAGGTGCAGGAGCTGTAGACTGTGAGGGCAACCCTGATTGACCTAGGGCCCGCAATCCTTGTTGTCGGGAGGATGTGTTCCGTGCCAAGGTCCAACTTGGTCCCAGATTTTACTATGCCCACAAGCACTTGTCCACGTGTCCATGGTTAGGTGGACTTTACCGGTAACTGCGTTGTTGAGAGCACGCCTAATGTTTAGGGACACGTGCTTGTGTAATGCGTCGACGGCACACCAGGAGAAATAGTGGCGGCTAGGGACCGAGTACCGAGGGACGGCCACCGCCATCAGGTTGCGGAATCCTTCCATCTCCACGAGCCTAAAAGGCAACATTTTGAGCGCAAGCCGTCATGAAATGTGAGAATCTAGTAGCGTGGCCTGTGGGGCGTTGGCTGCATATTTGTGCTTGCGTTCCAATTACTGGGGAATGGACAACTGAACACTGCGCTGGGACAAGGACGTGGACGTTCTTCCTTATGCTGCTACTTGAGAGTGTGCAATGACAGGTGCAGGGCAGGAGGCATCTTCGCATGCACCATGGACAGGGCATTGGCTTGCATGCACAACAGCGGAAGAAGCAATGGTGCCACCCGCAGACTCTGTTCCTGGACCCTGGGGTTCTGCCCACAAAGTCGGGTGCTTTGCTGCCATGTGCCTGATCATGCTGGTGGTGATCAGGCTGCTAGTTTTGCCACCCCTGCTGATGCTGGCCTGGCAGGTGGTGCAAATGGCCTTTTTAGGGCTATCGGCAGAGTCTTTGGAAAACAACCAGACTTGGGAAGACCTAACAGTTGTACTGCAAACTTCCTTTGTGTTGGTGTTACGGGGAACGATTGCCTGCCTTCCTGCCTGTTGGGGTGCTCTGCCTGCCTCCCACTGTGTGCTACTTTCCTCGCTCTGCATGTCCTCCTGCCAGGTTGGGTCAGTTACTTTATCATCCACCACCTCATCTTCCATTTCCACACCCTGGTCCTCCTCCTGACTTTCTGCCAATTGTGTCTCATTATTGTCCACCTCTTGTGACACTTTTCCAATGTTGTCTTCTTGTGACTGTGGCTGCTCATACATTTGGGCATCGCTACAGGCGATCTCCTTTTGCCCTGCTTCAAGTGGATCGGGCGAGAGGCACGAATCTATAAATAGTAAAGTGAACAGCTCTTCAGAGTGTCCAAGTGTGGGATCAGTTGTCTCTGGACACTCGGCATCGTGGAAATAAGGAGGATCAAGATGAGGAATATGCGGTCCAGACTCATGGCTACTGAGACTTGACTGTGTGGAAGACTGGGTGGTGGTGGTGGCTAAGTGACTGGAAGCATGGGTTCTATAGTGGTGTGATGCGGTCCCCTAGGAATTTGGACAGGAAGGTCAGGTGAGAAGATTTGGGTGTTTTTCAATAGTGGTGTGCTGCGGTCCCCTAGGAATTTGGACAGGAAGGTCAGGCGAGAAGATGTGAGTGTTTGTTGTAGCACAATTTCAGCTTGCCCATGGCCTCGGCCTCTGCATGCACCATCACCATCACCATCACGTCCAGTTCCCTTGCCCATTTTAAATGGAGGACAATATTTTCCATGCTCACTACAAATGGCTGAATTTGGAGCGAAGCTATATGTAATCCGTGTGACGGACAAACCACAGTTTTAAATACCTGGCCTGTAGGCAGCTATTTTGAACAGCAAACCAGTGCCAAAAACTTTGCTGACACACTGAAAAAAAATTTGAATATAGGCCAAAAATTGCAGTATTTTCAGTGCAATTATATGTGATCAGTGTGAGGGGAAAAAACACAGTTTTAATACCTGTCCTGTAGGTAACTATTTTGAACAGCAAACCAGTGTCTAAAACTTTGCTGACACACTGAAAAAAAATTTGAATGGAGGCCAAAAATGGCAGTATTTTCAGCGCAATTATTTGTGATCAGTGTGACAGACAAACCACAGTTTTAAATAGCTTGATTTTTAGCGCTGTAATAGGGAAGGGACCTGGCTGTATCCTGCAGTGCCAACAAGCAAATGGTGAGGAAAAACTGTGTTCTCTGGATTGCTTTTTAAGCAAATAATGAGGATTAAATTATTCCTGGCCCCTGAGACCTGGGCCTTTGTCTAGAAATATCTAACAGCAGCAGAAGGCAGAACTGGAATGGAGCCTCTTGTGCTATATGCACTGCAGTTTGCTATATACACTGCCTGACTGATATCTCTGCAGATGGATTAGTTCTCAGATGGACTGTTTGCAGCATTACAGTGAGTGGGAGGCAATCCCTGCATGTTGATTGGTGCTAGAAAGAGTGAGGGGACCCGAGCATCCACCCGAGCATCTCGGAAGTACTCGCCGAGCTCTGAGCATCTCGAGTAGTGAGATACTCGGGCGAGTACTGAGTACTTGCGAGTATGCTTGCTCATCACTAGTGAGCACGAGTATGCGATTTGTATATTTCTGGCCACATTCCGACTAGACATGTCTGGGCTCGCTCAAGTCATTTTCTTTGAGCGAGACCACTCATGTCTATTCGGCATGTAACTGCATGTATGAAAATCACATACTTGCGCTTTCGTGACCTTTCACTCTCACCGCTGGCGCCAGAGAATCCTCACATCATGCAGTGCACACTGTGAGAATTCAGAATTCTGCTGTCAAATAGAATGACTGCAGTTTTATCAGAAACTTGGACAACCCCTTTAATGATCCTAGCAGAAATAAAAACATTACCCACAACCCTTAACTTTTTAGATGGCACAACACTTTATTAACAAAGCCATGTATCACGTAATCTTACAAGATATGGATTGCTACATGTGTACAGGATCAGAACCAATAACAGCACAAGAATACATCATCAGAAATATATCACTAGAACCCTCATCAGTACAAAAACACAGCATCACAACCCTCATCAGTGCAGAAATACATAACCAGAACTACCAGCATTAAAGAAATTCATCGTCAGAACCACCAGCAGTAGAGAAATGTATCATAACAACCAGCAGTACAGGAATACATCCGTATAACACCCATCAGTACAGAAACACAGTATACAAACTCTCATAAGTAAAGGAATACATCACAAGAACCATGATCAGTACAGGAATACATCATCATGACCACAATCAGTACATGAATATATCACCCGGATTACCATCAGTGCATTAATACATCACTAGGACCACCACCGTTACATGAATTTAACACCAGAGCCACCATTAGTACATGGTACATCATAATGCATCAACCTACAACTTCCAGTATGTCATTAACAATGGTAAGGAGATACTGGGAATTGTTGCTATCAGTCATTATCAAACTGTGGATCATACTGGAACCACAGTACTGATAAGAATTAGTATCACAAATAAACATTTATATCCAGGTACTTTATAGATGTCTCTGATTGGAGTCATTCTTTTTCTTTCTTTATCTTGTCCAGGTGACTTGATGACTTTTCAGATCCACAGCTCATCTCTGCAGACTTGCATATTCTCTGATCTTGGCAAGCACATCCTCACACAATAACCTTAAAAATAGCAGTGTCATTTTAATGCTCCTGATTAAGAATATCTGATCTACCATGTGCCTCTGATTAAATAATTGCTCCTCATTGTGTTTCCTGCACAACATATGACCCACACATTGTTCCTCTTATGGTATATGCCCTCCACACTGTCCTCTCCTTTCTATACTGGGCCCCATCTTAACACTGTTCTCTGACACTGTATCCCCCTGTACTATCCAGTCTTTATACTGTGCTGTCTCATCACACTCCCCCCTTCTCGGCATACTGTCTCCTCCTAGCTGTGACCTCACACTGTCCCTCCATGCCACCCACTCTCCATACCGCCCCACCGACACTACCCAATTTCCATTCTGTGTCCCCTCACATTTTTCTCATCCCATATGGTCTCCTCCTCTTCAATAATCTCCTGTCACAGCCCCTTGCTCTCCATACTTTTTCCATACTCATCTGCCCTCATTCCCTACACTGTGTCAGCACCCATCCCCCTTGCTCCCCATACTGTGTCCACACCCAGTCCCCCTCACTTGTCATACTCTGTCTGCATACATTTCCCCCTTTGCTTTCAATACTTTGTCCATACCCATCCCTCCCCATCGCTCCCCATACTGTATACTCAAATTTATCCATCGCTCCCCATACTTTCTTCAAGTTTCTCTCCACTCACTTCTTATACTGTGTCCGCACCCATGCCCCCTCACTCCCCATACTGTGTCCTCAAATTCCTTTCCCCATTTTCACCCCATACAGTGTCAACATGCTCTCCCTCCCTTACTGTGCTTGCACCCATCACCCCTCGTTCCCCATACTGTGTCCTCATGCATTCCCCTCACTCTCTCTCCCCATACTGTGTAAAATGAACTTTGGTTTGTGGAAAAAACCTTTAAAGCTCTATCATGCAAAAAAGAAGCCAAATATCATCACATTCAGAAATGCCACTGTCTTCTCAGGGCCAAAGATCATTCAAAATGAACTGAAATCATATCAAAAGATCAAAAGTTGAAAGTTCAACATTTTTCCATTTTATTTGAAAAAATAACTCATTTAGAAATTGATGGCAGTAATAAATCTCAAATAAATTGTGCCCGGGCCATGTAAAGCATTGTGTAGCATCTCCTCTTCTTTTAGAACAATCTGGGAAGTGAGGAGACCAATTGCTGGAGTTTTGGGAAAGGAATGTTGTTTCGTTGTTGTCTGATGTAAGATTAAAGTTGCTCAACAATCCTGGGTCTTTTTTTATGGATTTTTCACTTCATAATGCGGCAAATGTTTCCTACTCATGAAAGATCTGGACTGCAGGCGGCCGGTTCATCACCCAAACTCTTCTACTGTGAAGCCATGCTGATGTGATAGATACAGTATGTGGTCTAGTATTGTCTTTCTGAAA
Organism: Phyllobates terribilis; assembly: GCF_046119375.1. NCBI lineage: Eukaryota > Metazoa > Chordata > Amphibia > Anura > Dendrobatidae > Phyllobates > Phyllobates terribilis. The sequence goes on from NW_027362761.1 coordinate 549,607,929, forward strand.
TATGCAAGGCTTTCCTCTAAATAGACATTATCTGGATGGAGCATATGTTGTTCTAAAACCTCTGTATATCATGCTCAGCATTGATAGCACTTTTAAAGATGTGTAAGCTGCCCATGCAACTCCATACCATCAGAGATGCTGAATTGTGCAATTGATAATCACCGACAATGATTTCTGGAGATTTTACTGAACCAACGCAGTGATTTGCACTACAAAACAATTCCTGATTTAATGCAGTACTTCTGAGGTCCCGTAGATCCCAAGCATCACAAGACTGTTGGCGTTGTCCCTTATGCACATTAATTTCTCCAAAATCTCTTTTGATGATATTAAGTACTGTTAATGGTTATATATATTTATAATCTTTGCAATCCTACATTGAGGAACATTATTCTGAAATTGTTCCTCAATTTTTAGATGCAGTAGTTCACAGATTGGTGAACCTCTGACCATCTTTGCTTCTGAGAGACTATGCCACTATAATGGATGTGCAACTCACAGTGATCTCTAAGAACTAGTCGTGGGTGTAATTCACAGCTTTGAACAAATTTAATATTTGACAGTGGAAAGATGACCAAATGGCGAACATTGCAGCTTGCCAACCACTGTTCGATACTCATGACCGCTTCTTTCAACTGTCCATTACTTTGGTTCAAGTCTCAGAGGTTACTGTGTGCATCCATGACATCACAATGTGTAATATACAGTTTTCTTACACTAGAGAAAACGGGCCAATAAATTCGCTGAAGAGGCAGATTGAAGACCAGACAAAAGGACAATAGCAGTGGAGGAGCTGGATCAGTGAGCATTACGGTGAGTAAAATTTTATATATTTTTTTTATATCTTACATTTATTATGCTCTGGGGTCTGGACCACTTCTATCAGGCATATGCCATAAATTTTAATGTTGGAAATACTTCTTTTATTTATGAGCAATAAAGTAAGGAAACAATGACCCCGATTCATCAAGACCAGCGATTTTCTCGATGGAATTGATGACGGGATGTGGTGGAGTCAGATTTATGAAGAGGTGCACAGCTTTCCATGTATCTGTAACTTTTGACCAGTGGCGTGTACCACACCAGAAATCCTACTCCATTTAGGGACTGGAGTGAGATTTCTGGTTTACGGAATGTCACAGATCTTCATGAATTAGATATTCTGTGGAATCACACCCTGTCCCATCCCAGCTCTTCCCATTTCAGCGGTGCTGGGAAAAACTGTTGTGAAATTGTCAAAAGTCACAAAATTTTGGTGAAACTCCAATTTTCGATAACATTTTTGTGGCTTTTCAAAGTTTTATGCCACTTTTTTTGGTATAAAAGCTTTGATCATTTGGGGCCTGTATGCCTAATACAGAACATGGTAGTAAAAAAGAAACTAAAATAGCAAACATTTTGTGTGAATATTCTTTTTCTACCTTTTGTGACTTACAGCTATTTGTAGGCCAATTCCCAATTAGTCCCAAGTGAAGCCTGTATGCTTGTGGCTCAATATAATAATATTCAGCATTTGATTTGTTATATTTTACATGTTCTTTACTTACAGAGGTATTTTGAGAAATTATTTCCCTCCAAGCTGATCATTTTCATATTATACAACTGAAAGGCAATGATTTTCTCTACATCATGCAAAGAACAATTGTGCATTCAGATAATCAAAAGAGACTAAGTACCTTAGCAGCTAACGACACACTAAACACTTGTCTTCCGCAGTTAAGGATTTGTCGCGGTTCTTTATTTGGCTGACAAAACTATTAAACTTCCCATTGTGATCCTATTGTGAAATGACGTTTGCTATAAGTGAAATAAGCATTTTTGAGACCGAATATTAACCTGCATTAAATATTTATTTAATATGATGTCACTCAATATTACATCAATTAAGACTATCTTTCACTTTGCTCAAACTATATGACATCTTCAGAGCTAGTTTTTACGCATACTCTGGCATTTCCATAGCTTCCCTTCCATAGACCATTGTAAACACATAAATGTGCCAATCATGTGAAAGGAATGCAATCCATAAAAGCATGAAGTTTAGGGTGGGAATATTTCTCCATCTTAAGACAACCATGTGTAAGGAATCTTAGAGGGGTTTTCTGGTTTCTGAAAACCTTTGAACCCTAACTGAAATTTGTTCTTTAGAAAAAAACTTGAGGTTTATTCACCCTCCTCAGGTCCATCACTGAGTCACTGTAACTGCTATTAGTATCTGTCTTCATATCTGATCTCTTTAGGGATAGAGATCAAAGTGCCCAGTTTTTTACGCATAAGATGAGAAAAAGGTCCAATTTAGATTGTGCTGTACTACTGCACTAGTTGAGCACACTGAAAGTGGAAGTGGTAGTCAGTCTGTGAATAATAGTCTATAGAATTAAGTGAGATAGGGAGGAGCTGCACCTGCGTAGTCAGTGTGATTGAATTTATTGGCCTGTTATATAATGCAGTAACTGAACTTTAATAAGAACATTTTTTTTATATATCTTCATACACTGTTATTGCAAACCAGGAGGGCAATGTAATACCCAATGTTCTAATATTGATGGCGAACAAGAATCCTGAAACCCAGGCTTGTTTATCACGGACAAGGAAGCCATGGCTTTTTTATACAAATCGCAACTCTCCAGAATCACAAAATTTAGAAATAAAACTTTCTACCTCCCAAAGTGTGTATATTAAATGTTTTCATTTTTTTGCGCACTTCTTTGTGGTAGTAGTTCAATAATAAATCTGTACACATCAACTGATTACAGGTGCCTGTTGCAGGTGTCACTTTTGGGATACAAAATAAACAAGCTTTTCTTGTTCCGCTGGGTTTTTTTTGGGGGGAAAATCCAGGCTGTGCTTTTTTTAAAATATCTTTTGTATAATGGACACATTTAAATTTTTTGAATACCTGTTTTAATAGTACATTTATCCAATTTAATTGTCCATTTGTCCAATTTATACAGTATATATCCTCTGACAATACTACACATTGTGGCAGTATTTTTGTTTCCAGGCGTAAACGTATGTGTCCCTACTTTGCAATGTAGCATTTTGGGCAACTTGCTTTTTTGTTCGATGGGGGGCCATGTACACCAGGGTGGGGATAGTGGGCCATGTATACCAGGATGGAGGGCCATATATAATAGGATGAGGGGCCATCTATACCAGGATGGGGATGGGGTGCCTTGTATACCAGGATGGTGGGCCATATATAACAGAATGGGGGGCCATATATAACACGATGGAGATTGGAGGCCATGTATAACAGGATGGGGGCCATGTATACCAGGATGGGGATGGGGGGCCATGTTTACCAGGGTGAAGATAGATGCCATGTATACCAGGATGGGGATGAGGGGCCATGTATACTAGGAATTGTGGGCCATATATAACAGGATGGGGGGCCATGTATACCAGGATGGTGGGGCAAAATAATGTTTCTTAATTTCTTTCACCACTTAAAAAAACATATATATATATGTATATTTATATAATTAGAAAAATAGCCCAAATACTATAAATTGAGCGTAGGCAAGGGAAAATAATCCCCCCCAACACCCTCAAATACCGACTCCAAGGCAACATTTTTTTACTAAGAGAAAAACAGAGTCATCATGGTTTTTTAGAAAGAAACACATATTTTATTAACACAGTTAAGACAAATCTTATAATCAGAAAAACAAAAGAAAATTGATGAAGAACAAGTGAAAAGGCAAGGTGGACAATGAATTATCCACATAAGCCCAAATGGACCTGCCCCAATATTAGATGCTATAATCAGAAGTAAGCACAACTCTTGTAGCTAAAGATAAGAGGGGATTTCTCCACGAGAAAAATGGAAAACCCGCTGCACCTAGAATTTCCAACCAATACAATTAAAATAGCATAAATGATGGACCAATAATTTATCTCAATGGAATAACAAGATTGAGGGACTGTCATTAAATTTAAACGCCTAGTGGCGCCCTATAGTATAATGAAAAACAGGCATCAAAGACAGGCCCATCAATTAAGGTGCAGCGTGCATATTAATGTAAACTGTAGAGTTGGACAAATAGAAGAGCATCTCCACATATTCCCTCCCATCCCCCAATCGCCCACTCCTACAAAATAAAAGGAGGGGAGAGTGACCTCTTAGACATTTCAACATAAAGTGCCATAAAGGGCATGACACTCAAATAAACAATGGGGGAGATGTTGCTCTTACCAGGGGTGGTGGTGGTGGTGGGCAGTCAAATGGGCTTTGGGACAAATAGTACGTCCCCCGACGCGCGTTTCGGGACGTACTATTTGTCCCAAAGCCCATTTGACTGCCCACCACCATATTTGAGTGTCATGCCCTTTATGGCACTTTATGTTGAAATGTCTAAGAGGTCACTCTCCCCTCCTTTTATTTTGTAGGAGTGGGCGATTGGGGGATGGGAGGGAATATGTGGAGATGCTCTTCTATTTGTCCAACTCTACAGTTTACATTAATATGCACGCTGCACCTTAATTGATGGGCCTGTCTTTGATGCCTGTTTTTCATTATACTATAGGGCGCCACTAGGCGTTTAAATTTAATGACAGTCCCTCAATCTTGTTATTCCATTGAGATAAATTATTGGTCCATCATTTATGCTATTTTAATTGTATTGGTTGGAAATTCTAGGTGCAGCGGGTTTTCCATTTTTCTCGTGGAGAAATCCCCTCTTATCTTTAGCTACAAGAGTTGTGCTTACTTCTGATTATAGCATCTAATATTGGGGCAGGTCCGTTTGGGCTTATGTGGATAATTCATTGTCCACCTTGCCTTTTCACTTGTTCTTCATCAATTTTCTTTTGTTTTTCTGATTATAAGATTTGTCTTAACTGTGTTAATAAAATATGTGTTTCTTTCTAAAAAACCATGATGACTCTGTTTTTCTCTTAGTAAAAAAATGTATATTTATATATATATATATATATATATATATATGTATGTGTGTATATACAATATATATATAAAAACATATACTATATATATATATATATATATGTATATATATATGCATATAGTAGCATAGCCAATTAAATCCTAGCTCTACAGATTCTAATTAGATCACCTAGCTAGCCCTGCATATAATCAGGCTAGCTGATCTCCTAAGTCATCCAGATCAGGGAAGCTGACCAGAGTGGATTTGTTTTGGAGCTGAGGAGAGAGACTGGACAGAGTACCTCTCTGAAATGAGATTGCACAGGCCGTGTGCATCAAACTGCAAGTATCACTGGTTGCTATGGATGCTAGCTGTATTGTATGACTGGATTAAGGCTTACTCAGGCATATATGAGTAAATATGAGTTGTAAAGCTGTAATAGCACTGACCCAGAGATGTACAGTATGTTGACAAATCATTTTTACCTTATAATGGATATTGTAAAAACAAAACCCTAAAACTATTGTAAAATTGCATTTTTTATCTCAATAAGAGGTGGCTATACCCAAAGCTGAATCAAGAATTTTTTTTAAGGGCAACAGTTCAGCTTTCTGCCCTAACTCTAAAGCTAAAAACATACATAAAGTCAAAGCTAGCTTGTTAGCCCCCCCCCTATCAACTTGCACTGAGCCTTGATAACCTCTCCTAGTAATGACTCTAGTAGTTCCTCAAGTAACCATGTGGTGGATGAAATGATAAAGAACTTTTTTAATATATGTATGGCATATTAGGCTCTGGAAAAGATGCATTATGGCAGAAGATAACATTTGTGCTTGGTTCTATTTTAACTTTTTTTCTTTTATTATTATACGGGTCTGCCCAATTAATATTGAATTTTAGAATTAAAGAAAATTTCTGAAAGCAATGCGTTTTCTTCAGCTCTAAAAACTGACCCCAAGCAGGAACCAGAGAGACCACATAAAAATGAATGCGTCCCTTTTGCTTCCATTTGTATCAGTTAGCAAATGGGTCCCATTCTGTCATGAATTCCATTTTTCTGCTTCTAAAATGGGACAGGCAAAACTTCCATATAGATATTTGAATAAAGCCAAAGAACACTGAAATCACTAAGAACAAAAACAAAGACAAATGTTTTTTTCATCAAAACTGATTAGTTGAATGTTGTCAAAATGTTTGGTTTTATGAATCTTGATTTCTACTGTATTCAGGTGATGTTAGGGTCAGTGATGGATTGAAAGTGTATGAATCTATGCATACATCCTCCTATATGTCAAAAGATTAAAGTCAACAGGTTTTTGCTTTGTAATCTGACAGCAACCATGAGGTAGGGACAACAAACCCGATTCCAGTGATGCATCATTTAGTTCACTGGGTGGAGGAAAAGGAAAGGCAAGCAAATAAAGGAAAAGAGAAAATGGGGTAGGGAGGAAGAGTAGAGAAGAACAGAGAGAAAAAAAAAAAGGAAATGAAGATCATCTTAACATAATTGCACCACAACGTTAACAAACCAAGTGCAAAAACAATATAGAATGAAGTATAGATTAAAAGAATTCCTGCAAAGTAATAAAACATCATATAAAGAGTAGTGATGGGCGAGCACTAAAATGCTTGGGTGCTCATTGCTCGGGTCGAGTACATTGGAATACTCGGGCGCTCGAGTATTTTTCAGGTGGTGCCCCCCGGCGGTCAGCAGAGCGCCTAAAAATTGTCCAAATCGATGGGAACAGCGCTCAAATGACATGGGAACAGCATGAGGAAGACCCCTGGAAGCATTTCTGACTCCCAGATCACTGCTGTCAGCCACGTTGTCAGAGTATTGCGCCACTTTTACGGACTCACAAGAAAACAGACAAAAATGAAAGCAAAATGGATTTTCCTGGGAAATATGTGAAGGAACATCCTTTCCAGGGTAATGACTTGTATATAAGGCAAAATAAATTACCAAAAACAAAAATGCTCCTCCACACCTTTGGCTATGTAGCATTTTTGATGCGTTTTTCACTTTTGCATTGCTTTCAACCGTGACAAATGCATTCACCAGGAAATGTCATTTTAACATTTTACAACCTTATCTGGCCATGTGGTGTGTGAGATATCATCAGACACATCGTGTTTCATTTATGAAGGAGGGACTCTGAAAGTCACAAAGCCTATTTTTATAGGGCCATCAGGCCGCCTTTACTATTCTTAAAAGGCCAGCAGTCGGCCCTCATCATTCTTAGAGAGCCATCACCCGGCTATGTTTTATTGTTCCCATTACTAAAGAATGGGTCTCCTATACTGTTATTGCGTATGCACTGAGTGGCAGGGCTGCCCAAAACTTGGACGCACCCCAATACCACTTTGAAAATTTGGATGCACCCCAATACCCCTTTGAAGAGACTTAGAGGAGGGCCTCCTGAAAACAATGTTCCCATTATTAGGAAGTGGGTCTCCCATTATGTTTGCCTATGCAGTGAATGCAAGGGTTACCAAATATTTGGAGGCACTCCAATGCCCCTTGGAAGAGACGTGGAGGTCAGAGGGCCTTCTGAAAACACTCCTCCTATTATTAGGAAGTGGGTCTCCCATTATGTTTGCCAATGCAGTGAATGCAAGGCTTGCCAAAAATTTGGAGGCACTCCAATGCTCCATGGAAGAGAAGTGGAGGAGGACCTCATAAAAAAATGCTCCCATAATTAGGACATGGGTCTCCCACAGTGTTGGCCAATGCAGTGAATGCAAGGTCTGCCAAACATTTGGAGGCACTCCAATGCCCCTTGGAAAAGAAATGGAGGTCAGAGGGTCTCATAAAAAAATGTTCACATTAGAAAGGAGCGGGTCGCCTATAGTTGTAATGCCTATGCACTAAGTGTATGGGCTGACAAACATTTACCCCTGGGGGGTATAGAAGAACATACTGTATAAATTTTTTTTTTATGGGCATCATAAACACCCTTTAAAAAAATGTTGTGGGTGTTGCATCACGGACCACGGTCACCCTGGTGATATGGCGGTGGAGGATTAGGATGAAGAGAAGGAGGAGGACAAAAGCAAGTAGCCAAAATCAGGAAGCCTATACACATGAGTAGGTGTGAAGAGGTGCATGGGAATACACCTCCCAAAAAAAGACACTGGATTTGAGTTTATGTTACGCTGCTATCATTCGGTGGTGTTGAGAAGTCTGGCCCAATCCAGCCCTAGTTCATTTTTATAAGAGTCAGCCTGTCAGAATTTTCAGTTGACAGGTGGATGCGCTTATCAGTTATAATTCCACCAGCGGCACTTAAAACCCACTCTGATAAAACGCTGGCGGCAGGGCAGGCCAGGACCACCAAGGCACAGAGAGCCAGTTCATTCCACGTATCCAGCTTGGATACCCAATAATTATAAGGCACAGAGGAATCACAGAGGACATTGGTACGGTTGGCAAGGTACTCCCTCAGCATCTTCCCAAACTTTGCACTCCTTGTGAGAGTACCCGCGCCTCAGGGCCTGTGCGATGGGAGGGGCTGAGAAAATACTCCCAGAACTTTGACAGTGTTCCCCTGCCTCTGCTGGATTGAAGTTGTGTCTCTATCGCCTGTACTCCTTGGATGTCCAACAAACTGTGACCTCTCCTGCTAGCATTTTCAGATGGGAATTTTTTTAATAGTTCCGCAACAAGGGCATTCTGGTACAGCCCCATTTTTGTAGACCTGTCCGCCTCAGGAATAAGAGATATAAAGTTTTCCTTGTTGCATAGGTCTAAAAGTGTCACCAACCAGTAATGACTGTCACCCAAAATTTTGAGAACGCGAGGGTCATGGGAAAGGCAGCGTAACACTAACTCAGCCAAGCGTGCCAGACTGCTAACAGGCAAGACTACCGTGTCCTCACCAAGAGGATGACTGACCATGCTCTCCTCTTCTTCCTCCTCTCTGTCCTCTGGCCATCCACGCTGAACAGATGGTATGACAGCTGTGCAAGTAGTACCGCCTATAGTGCATGAAAAAAGCTCCTGTTCTTCCTCCTCCTCTTCCTCATTGTCGTCCAATCCATGTTCGGATGAGATGAGGCTGGGCTGTGTGTAATCACCCTGTATGGTTCCTTGCTCCATCTCATCGTGCTCCGCCTGCAATGCATCCTCTTTGATTGTGAGCAGAGAGCATTTCAGAAGACAGAGAAGCGGGATGGTGACACTGATTATGGCGTCATCGCCGCTCACCATCTTGGTGGAGTCCTCAAAGTTTTATAAGATGGTACATATGTCTGACATCCATGTCCACTCCTGAGGTATTATGTGTGGAGTCTGAACTGAATACCGATGGCCTTTTTGATGCTGGTACTCAACAACTGCCCTCAACAACTGCCCTCTTCTGCTCACAAATCCTTTCCAACATCGGCAGTGTAGAGTTCCAATGCGTGGTGACATCACACACCAGTCTGTGAGCCAGAAGCTGCAAACGCTGCTGAAACACGGCAAGGGCGGTGAAAGCAGTAGGTGACTTTCTAAAATGGGCACACAAGCAGCGTACTTTAACAAGCTGATCCGGCAGCTCCGGGTAGGATTTGAGAAATCGCTGAGCCACGAGGTTAAGCACATGGGCCATGTGTGTGAGCTCGCCTCGCTTCAGAGCCGCCACAACGTTCCGTCCATTGTTACACACGACCATGCCTGTCTGTAGGTTCAGCGGTGTGAGCCACAGATCTGTCAGCTCTTTCAGAGCTTTCCACAGCTCTTCAGCATTGTGCGGTTTGTCACCAAAGCATATTAGCTTCAGCACAGCCTGTTGCCGCTTGGCCGAGGCAGTGCTGCAGTGCTTCCAACTTGTGACTGATGTGGTCATTTCGGAGATGGAGGATGAAGAGGAGGAGGAGGCTGAGTAGGATGAGGTGCAGGACCTGTAGACTGTGGGGGCTTCCCTGATTGACCTAGAGCCCGCAATCCTTGGCTTTGGGAGGAAGTGTTCCATCCCAAGGTCCAACTGGGTCCCGACTTTCACTATGTTAGCCCAGTGTGCCATCAGCGAGATGTATCTTCCCTGCCCACAAGCACTTGTCCACGTTTCCGTGGTTAGGTGGACTTTCCTGGTAACTGCAATGTTGAGGGCACGGCTAATGTCTTGGGACACGTGCTTGTGTAATGCAGGGACGGCACACTGGGAAAAATAGTGGCGGCTGGGGACCAAGTACTACGGGACGGATGTCGCCATCAGGTTGCGGAATGCTTCCATCTCCACTGTTATGAACTGCTACAAACTCTAAGGAAAGATAGGAAAACTGTCCCTACAATAGGACTAAGCTGATTCCCTACGATGCAGTGGGGGACCTGTTCCTTGTGAACAAACCCGCCTAAGTCCTCGGCTAGTCTGAACGCAAACCTATAGATATAAGGGAGGGGTCCCTACAAGAACTAAGGACTGGGATATAGTTGGACACCTCCTAGCAGAAATTGTAGCAGAGCAAAGACAAACAAACAAACAGAAGTACTAGTGGTCAAAAGACCAAGCAAACTACAGAGAAAGGTACAAGGCACCTGGCTAGCTTAAGAGTAAATGTAACACTGAAGTCCAGCAAGGCAAGGAGGGCGGAGCTGGATTAAATAGGCAAAAAGTCATGTGACCAGCAAAATAGAAAAAACTAACAGGAGGGTTCTAACATCCACGAGCCTAAAAGGCAACATTTTGAGCGCAAGCAGTCGTGAAGTGTGGGAATTTAGTAGTGTGGACTGTGGGGCGTTGGCTGCGTATTTGCGCTTGCATTCCAAGGACTGGGGTATGGACAACTGAATGCTGTGCTGTGACAAGGATGTGGATGTGCTTCCTGATGCTGCTACTTGAGAGTGTGCAACGACAGGTGCAGGGCAGGAGGCATCTTCGCAGGGGATTGGCTTGCATGCACAACAACGGAAGAAGCAATGATGCCACCCGTAGACACTGTTCCTGGACCCTGGGGTTTGGCCCACAAAGTCGGGTGCTTTGCTGCCATGTGCCTGATCATGCTGCTGGTGGTCAGGGTGCTAGTTTTGCCACCCCTGCTGATGCTGACCTGGCAGGTGGTGCAAATGGCCTTTTTGGGTTTATCGGCAGAGTCCTTAAAAAACAACCAGACTCGGGAAGACCTAACATTTGTACTGGCAACTTCCTTCGTGTTGGTGTTACGGGGAATGGTTGCCTGCCTTTTGTCTGCGGCTACCACACCGCTTCTTCCTGTCTGTTGTGGTGCTCTGCCTCCCTCCCCCTGTGTGCTCCTGTCCTCGCTCTGTATGTCCTCCTGCTAGGTTGGGTCAGTTACTATATCACCCCCCACCTCGTCTTCTACTTCCGCACCCTGGTCCTCCTCCTGACTTTCTGGCAATTGTGTCACATCATCATCCACCTCTTGTTACACTTTCTCACTGTCGCCTTTGAATGACCGTGGCTGCTCAAAGATTTGGGCATCGCTACATGCAATCTCCTCTTGCCCTGCTTCAAGTGTACCGGGCGAGATGACCGAATGTATAAATGGAAAAGTGAACAGCACTTCAGAGTGTCCAAGTGAGGGATCAGTTGTCTCCGGGCACTCGGCATGGTGGGAGGAAGGAGGATCAGGGTGAGGAATATGCGGTCCAGACTCACGGCTACTGAGACTTGACCGTGTGGAAGACTGGGAGGTGGTGGTGGTGGTGACTAAGTGACTGGAAGCATTATCTGCTATCCAACCAACAACCTTTTGACACTGCTCTGGGTTCAATAGTGGTGTGCTGCGATCCCCTAGGAATTGGGACTTGAAGGTCGGGCGAGAAGATGTGGGTGTTTGTTGTGGCACAATTTCAGCTTGTCCACAGCCTCGGCCTCAGCCTTTTCATGCACCATCACCATCACCATCACGTCCAGTTCCTCGTCCCTCGCCATGGGCCTTGCCCATTTTAAATGGAGGGCAATATCTTCCATGCTCACTACAAATGGCTGAATTTGGAGCGAAGTTATATGTAATCCGTGTGATGGACAAACCACAGTTTTAAATACCTGACCTGTAGGTAACTATTTTGAACAGCAAACCAGTGCCAAAAACTTTGCTGACACACTGAAAAAAAATTTGAATAGAGGCCAAAAATGGCAGTATTTTCAGCGCAATTACACTATGTTCCAAATTATTATGCAAATAATATTTTCTCAGATTTTCCCAAATTACCTATATGAATTGCAGTCATTGTAATTTTACAGTCAAATAACTATTAGAGTACAATTGAAAGGTTTTGGTACAAATGGCCTATGATAACAGTATATTTTTTAAAAAATAAAAAACTCAAACTGCACTCAAAATGCATGTTCCAAATTATTATGCACAGCAGAGTTTTCAACCTTTTCATTTTAATAAAGAACAAAAAAATTGTCATTTTTTAAATTATAAGCATTAGCAGGTTATTACAAACTGAAATCAAACAGTTTTCAACTCAAAACTTTATTCTAGTTGATGTTACATTTGCACATAGGACCGCTTGTTCGAAAGGAGCTTCTGAACTCTCTCGTCCATTGAATTTGACAAGTTTTGGATGGTTTCTGCTTCAATTGTTTTGCATGAGGACAGAATACCCTCTCAGAGCTGTTGCTTAGATGTGAACTGCCTCCCGCCATCATAGACACTCCTTTTGATGATGCTCCAGAGGTTCTCAATGGGGTTGAGGTGAGGGGAGCATGGGTGCCACACCATAAGTTGTCCCCTTTTATGCCCATAGCAGCCAGAGATGCAGATGTGTTATGTGCAGCATGAGATGGGGCATTATCATGCATGAAATGATCTCGATGGTCCAGATGGATGGTGTGGAGGATGGCTGGTTGTTGGACACCCCATGCAAACATGGCTAAGGCCCTAACAAGGAGGAGGTGGAGTAATGTTTTGGGCTGGAATCATGGGGAGAGAGATTGTCGGCCCTTTTAGGATCCCTGAAGGGGTAAAGATGAACTCCATAATGTATGTTGAGTTTCTCAAACAGCACTTCCTTCCATGGTTCAAGAAGAAGAACCGTGCATTCCGCAGCAAGATCATTTTCATGCTTGATAATGCCCTGTCTCATGCTGCACATAACACATCAGCATCTCTGGCTGCTGTGGGCATAAAAGGGGACAAACTTATGGCGTGGCCCCCATGCTCCCCTGACCTCAACCCCAGCTCTGGAATGGTATTCTGTCTTCATGCAAAACAATTGAAGCAGAAACCATCCAAAACCTGACAAATTCAATGGACGAGAGAGTTCAGAAGCTCCTTTCGAACAAGCGGTCCTATGTGCAAATGTAACATCACCTAGGATAAAGTTTTGAGTTGAAAACTGTTTGATTTCAGTTTGTAATAACCTGCTAATGCTTATAATTTCAAAAATGACAATTTTTTTGTTCTTTATTAAAATGAAAAGGTTGAAAACTCTGCTGTGCATAATAATTTGGAACATGCTTTTTGAGTGCAGTTTGAGTTTTTTATTTTTTTAAAAATATACTGTTATCATAGGCAGTTTATACAAAAACCTTTCAATTGTACTCTAATAGTTATTTGACTGTAAAATTACAATGACTGCAATTCATATAGGTAATTTGGGAAAATCTGAGAAAATATTATTTGCATAATAATTTGGAACACAGTGTATATGTGATCCGTGTGACGGACAAACCACAGATTTAAATAGCTGGATTTTTAGTGCTGTAATATGGAAAGGACCTGGCTGTATTCTGCAGTGCCAACAAGCAAATGGAGCAGAAAAACGGTATTCTCTGGATTGCTTTTTATGCAAATAGTGAGGATTAAGATCCCAAAAAAATTATTCCTGGCTCCTGAGACCTGGGCCTTTGTCTTGAAATATCTAACAGCAGCAGAAGGCAGAACAGGAATGGAGCCTCTTGTGCTATGTGCACTGCAGTCTGGCTATATACAGTGCCTGCCTGCCTATATACACTGCCTGCCTAATATCTCTGCAGATGGATTAGTCCTCAGTAGGACTGTTTGTTGAGATGGATATGTGTAATATACTTGTTTTCTCCCTACATTACCTAATACACAACCAAATCTCTCCCTAGCTCAGCAGCACCTCTCCCTACACTGCCTGATTGCGGAGTAGACTGACGAGCACAGCGGCGCCAGGTCTGATATAGACCTGATGATGCTGTGCAGCCAGCCAATCACTGTAATGCCACAACCAACATGGCCACGGCATTACAGTTTGTGGCAGGTAATCCCTGCATGTTCATTGGCGCTCTAAATAGCGCCAAACATGCAGGGAGGAGACACGAGCTCCCACCGAGCAACCCTGGAAATACTGGGCGAGCGCCGAGCATCTTGAGCAGTAGCGAACATACTTGCTCATCACTAATAAAAGGGCTTCTCTTGCTTGGAGGAAAAATTGCGTTCTAAGAGGACCACTTGGAATTATATTTAGGTAGAGAGTTATTACTTAAAACTAAGGAGATTTCAAAGGTTTTATGGGAGAACATAATATCAATTATGTTGGAAATTGAGGGAATATCCATCAATTTCCATTTTGACGCAATAGAAGTTTTTATAGCAGAAAAAAATATGTAAAGAAACTTGTCTAATTTTTTCAGGGAGGTCATCTGCTTCCAGAAAAAGAAGAACCAATTGGGCAGAAATTTTTACAGGAGATTCATTGATTTTATTCAATAGTAAAGAGACATCTCTCCTAAGTATCGAAAGTTTTGGACATTCCCAGAATATGTGAAGAAGGTTGCGTCTTTGACCACAATTCCTCCAACACAAATCAGATTGATCAGGAAATACGGGAGTGTAGGACCATCTAGATAAAATTTTAAAATATTTTTCATGTAGGTTTGCGCTAATAGAAGATTTGTACGCTAGTTCCACCGCTTTTTTCCATTTATCTAGGAGGAAATGTTTATTTAAATCTTTTTCCCATCTCCACATATAATTCAGTTTTTCAAATCAGACATCAGAATTAAAAATTGAGTAGATATTCTTCATATTCCAAATTAAGTTAGTCATAGGATTCTCTAAAAGAGTAACAAGTTCTCTTGAAAAGGTCAAAGGTAAAGAGAATTTATTTCTAATATACTTCCTTAAGTCAAGAAAATTATAGAATTCTTCATCAGGAAGATTGTATAGGGTTTTTAATGACTAAAAATGTATA
The DNA here is from genome assembly GCF_046119375.1 of Phyllobates terribilis. NCBI lineage: Eukaryota > Metazoa > Chordata > Amphibia > Anura > Dendrobatidae > Phyllobates > Phyllobates terribilis. Next base: position 549,622,929 of record NW_027362761.1, read on the forward strand.
ATGTAGTCTAATTTAGGCCCCGTTATAAGTGAACAGTCTAGAATTCCACATTTTTCCCATTTTTTACCTGGAAAATTTGGTAGAGCTGTATGAAAATTTGAGATAGGAAGTTTGTTGGGATTAATATTACATTTATTAGTTTTTGAGATACTATATAGCTTCATCCAAAGTGAGATGGTAGATATAAACAAAGAGTGATTAGGTAGAGGAAGAGATGGATCCAATATATGGGATATTATCAATGATGATAAAGAGGAATTATTATTAGAATCTTTTCAAGTTCTGTCCAGGCAGATTTGTCAAACTCAAGGAACTAGTTTCTACTTTGAAGAATGATACTAGAAGAATGGTAGGCATAGATATTGGGTAGGCCGATTCCACCATTTTTTCTTATGTTTAAACAGTGAAAGATTTGAGATCCTTGTGGGTTTAGATTGCCAAATAAAATTGGATAATTGTTTATGCAGCTTATTAATAGAGATGAGCGTTGTTCGACTCGAACTGTTCGCCAATCTCAAATTCGAGCTGTTTTGGGCGGTGTTCGAGCCGTTCGGCGAACACGAACTATTTGAAAAAAATTCGGCTGTTCGAGGTTATGTTCGATAACGGTTCGTGCACCAAAATCATAACTGGATTTTTTCTCAGTAATGATGAAAATTAATGTTAATACACAGTTTGAGTGTACAGCGGGGCGGGGGGAGAAGCAGGGGATGGTTCTCTGCAGGAATAATGAAGATCTCCATTTTTTTTTCTCATTCCCGCATTTACAGTGGGGAGGTGCAATCTGTCAGCCTATCAGCAGCGCACACACGGAGCGAAGTGCTTTTTTTCACACAAGCAAGGGCATGTGTCATTGGCAGTGTATGTCACATGTCCTTGCCCTATAAGACCCAGCCATTTTCCCTGTCGCCACCATTTTCTCACGGCTGCAGCTGCATGTTAGACGGCACCGCTGTTGCTGTGTGTGTAATACCTTGTTAATTTCAATCCAATTTTTGCACGAATCAACAGATAGCTTGGGAGTAGGGAATAGTTGTGATTGCAGTCCTTTTAAGGACTAGGTAACAGCATTTCCTGCGACTTTTATCAGGCAGGTCTCTGCTCTTAAAAAGATAGGTTGGGAGTAAAGACTAATTGTAATTGCAGTCCTTTTCAGGACTAAGTTACATCAGTTCCTATCAGTTTTTGCCAGGCAGGTCTGTGCCAGTGCTGTGCAAGTTTTTTTCACAGCATTTGGCTAAATCTAGCAAAGCTAATCCTTTTTGGCCTATTGCAGAGTGTGTTAGTCAGTGGAGTAGCCTATCTGTTTTGCAAGCTACACCACCTGTGTATAGAATACCAATTTTTTTACGGCACCTAGTGAATTAAAACCTTTTGGGCATAGCATCATTCTATTAGTCCATCTATACTGACCTCCATCAGGTTGCAAATTAAAAATAATTTTTTTATGCATCTAGCTCTGAAAAAATATTTGGGCTTCTAGCAGTGTGTTGGACTTGGTCTCTTAGTCCATCTATACTGACCTCCATCAGGTTGCAAATTCAATATAATTTTTTTCTGCATCTAGCTCTGAAAAAATATTTCGGCTTCTAGCAGTGTGTGGGACTTGGTCTATTAGTCCATCTATACTGACCTCCATCAGGTTGCAACTTAAAAATAATTTTTATCTGCATCTAGCTCTGATAAAGTATTTGGGCTTCTAGCAGTGCGTGGGACTTGTTCTATTAGTCCATCTATACTGACCTCCACCAGGTTGCAAATTGAATATCATTTTTTTCTGCATCTAGCTCTGAAAAAATATTTGGGCTTCTAGCAGTGTGTGGGACTTGGTCTATTAGTCCATATATACTGACCTCCATCAGGTTGCAAATTGAATATAATTTTTTTCTGCATCTAGCTCCGAAAAAATATTTGGGCTTCTAGCAGTCTCTGGGACTTGGTCTATTAGTCCATCTATACTGACCTCCATCAGGGTGCAAATTGAATATAATTTTTTTCTGCATCTAGCTCTGAAAAAATATTTGGGCTTCTAACAGTGTGTGGGACTTGGTCTATTAGTCCATCTATACTGACCTCCATCAGGTTACAAATTAAAAATAATTTTTATCTGCATCTAGCTCTGAAAAAATATTTGGGCTTCTAGCAGTTTGTGGGACTTGTTCTATTAGTCCATCTATACTGACCTCCATCAGGTTGCAAATTAAAAATTATTTTTATTTGCATCTAGCTCTGAAAAAAATATTTGGGCTTCTAGCAGTGTGTGGGACTTGGTCTATTAGTCCATCTATACTGACCTCCATCAGGTTGCAAATTGAATATAATTTTTTTCTGCATCTAGCTCTGAAAAAATATTTGGGCTTCTAGAAGTGTGTGGGACTTGGTCTATTAGTCCATCTATACTGACCTCCATCAGGTTGCAAATTAAAAATAATTTTTATCTGCATCTAGCTCTGAAAAAATATTTGGGCTTCTAGCAGTGTGTGGGACTAGGTCTATTAGTCCATCTATACTGACCTCCATCAGGTTGCAAATTCAATATAATCTTTCTGCATCTAGCTCTGAAAAAATATTTGGGCTTCTAGCAGTGTGTGGGACTTGGTCTATTAGTCCATCTATACTGACCTCCATCAGGTTGCAAATTAAAAATAATTTTTATCTGCATCTAGCTCTGAAAAAATATGTGGGCTTCTAGCAGTGTGTGGGACTTGGTCTATTAGTCCATCTATACTGACCTCCATCAGGTTGCAAATTGAATATAATTTTTTTCTGCATCTAGCTCTGAAAAAATATTTGGCCTTCTAGCAGTGTGTGGGACTTGGTCTATTAGTCCATCTATACTGACCTCCATCAGGTTGCAAATTGAATATAATTTTTTTCTGCATCTAGCTCTGAAAAAATATTTGGGCTTCTAGAAGTGTGTGGGACTTGGTCTATTAGTCCATCTATACTGACCTCCATCAGGTTGCAAATTAAAAATAATTTTATCTGCATCTAGCTCTGAAAAAATATTTGGGCTTCTAGCAGTGTGTGGGACTTGTTCTATTAGTCCATCTATACTGACCTCCATCAGGTTGCAAATTGAATATAATTTTTTTCTGCATCTAGCTCTGAAAAAATAGTTGGACTGCTAGAAGTGTGTGGGACTTGGTCTATTAGTCCATCTATACTGACTTCCATCAGGTTGCAAATTAAAAATAATTTTTATCTGCATCTAGCTCTGAAAAAATATTTGGGCTTCTAGCAGTGTGTGGGACTTGTTCTATTAGTCCATCTATACTGACCTCCATCAGGTTGCAAATTGAATATAATTTTTTTCTGCATCTAACACAGCCAATAGTTTTGGCCTATTACCACAATTTGGCTACTCAGCTCTGCTCGGTTCCCATCCATTGTTTATTTGTGCAAACAACTCCAGAGTTGTGAATTAGTTAACCACCAAAATGAGTGGAAAAAGGCCTGCTGCTGGTGGAAAGGGGAATAGGCTTGTTGGGAAGGGGAATAAAGGTTGTGTCCGTGGGGTAGGTGTTAAAGCAACAGTAACATCTGCCGAAGAAAGACCATCTTCCAGCCAAACTAAAATGTCTACTTCTTTTAGCGGACAATGTGATAAGATCCCTTTCTTACGGCCACGCCAATCGTTACAAATTCCAGATGAGGCACAAAAACAGCAGGTGCTTCAACGGATATCAAGTGCTCCTTTAAGTGGGCTCTCCTCCACATCAACTTCAACATCACATATACTCCAGTCCTCAGAGGTGTCACCCCAATCGCACTTGCTTCCTCACAGCTCCCAAATCTCCAGCTGCCCATCTGAGTATGACGTAGAACAGATGGTTGAGTCTACAGAGCTGTTTACTCATACTATAGCCTGGGAATCAGAGGTCGGCTCCAGCGCTTCTGTGAATCCAGACGAGGAAATGATCTGCACTGATGCCCAGAATCTTTATGAGTCAGATCCAGGACCAGACGCAGTAGGTTCTGACCATAATGTAGACCCTCATTCCCAAACTGTAACTCCTGTTGGTGGAGACAATGAGGAAGACGAGGATGAGACTCAAATACCTGATTGGAGCGACAACTTTAGATTTTTGTCAGGGCAGGAACAGGTTGGCTCTGAGGACGACGGGTGTGATAACACATAGGGTGATGATGATGAGGTTGGAGATCCCACTTACTGTCAACCCACAGTCAGCCAAGAGATGAGGTCAGCAGAGGAGGTGGAGGAGAATGCTAGTGATGACGAGGTCAGGTTGCGCCTTCCTGGACAGAGACGTAGTACTGGAAGCACGTCAACAACTGCATCCTCAAAAACAACTCTGCCTCTCACCACAAGTCGTGGTTGCTCTTCAGGTCGCATGGGCGCTAAGCCTTGCATAGCCTGGGCATTTTTTCAGATCGATAAACATGACCCAACTCGTGTTATCTGTAACATTTGTCAGCAAAAGCTAAGTAGATGCCAAAAAATACATAGTTTGAGTACTTCATGCATGAACCGGCACATGGACATGAAGCATAAGTTGCAGTGGGAAGCTCACTGTGCTACAATGCGGCCTAGCCGGCCGGGCCAACCCCCGTCTGCCACATCTTGTATATCCGCAGCCTCTTCATCCTCTGTGACTGGGGGGACAGCAGTCACACCTGTTTTGGGACGCAGACCTGCCACATCTTTACCCGCAACAGCCAGCGTGATTGGCAGGTCATCATTTTCTTTAGAGGTGGTAACACCAGCTGGTGTTGAGCGCTGTCCGACATCGATAGCACCACCTTTGGATCAAGGCAACCTAACATGTCCACCTGCATCTTCCTCACAGACCGGCAGTTTGCCGGGGACACCCTTATCAACCCCGTCTAAGCACAACAGCCAGCCCTCGGTCCCTCAGATGTGGACAAGTAAAAGACCATTTCCTCCTAGCCATGAGAAAGAAAGCTAAGAGGTTGAATTTCACCATCTGCAAGCTCTTGGCTACAGAAATGCTGCCTTTCCGCCTGGTGGACACAGAGGATTTTCGAGACCTTATGTCCGTCGCAGTGCCCCAGTACCAGATGCCCAGTCGGCACTACTTCTCAAAGAAAGGTGTGCCTGCGCTCCACCAGCATGTTGCACACAACATCACCGCTTCTTTGAGAAACTCTGTGTGTGACAGGGTGCATTTCACCACAGACACTTGGACGAGTAGGCATGGACAGGGGAGTTACATGTCACTGACTGGGCACTGGGTAACTATGGTGACAGCAGGACAAGGGGCTGCTGTCAAAGTGTTGCCATCCCCACGAGTTGTGCGTCAATCCTCTTTATCTCAAAGTTCCTCCACTGCTTCTGCCACCTCAACCTCCTCTCGGTCCTCCACCTGCACCCAAAGCCTATCTGGTCTTGCCACAAGCTTTCTAACTGCGCAGAAGGGATCCTGCACACCTCTTTACTATGCTGGCAGTAGGGCTCAACGTAATCAGGCAGTTTTTACTTTGAAATTTCTGGGAAATGTGAGTCATACAGCTGAGGATTTGTGGTCAGCTCTGGAGAACCAATTTCATGAATGGTTGTCTCCACTGGACGTGAAACCAGGGAAGGCCGAGTGCGACAATGCTGCAAACCTGGGTGCGGCCCTTCGCAGGGGCAATGTCACACACGTGCCTTGTATGGCTCACGTGTTGAACCTGGTTGTCCTGCAATTTTTAGCCCACTATCCCGGACTAGATGGCCTTCTGCAGAGGGCACGCTCGCTGTGTGCTCACTTCCGCCGTTCGCATCCAGCAGCTCAGCGACTAACATCTCTCCAGAAGTCGTTGGGCCTGCCACTTCACCGGCTAAAATGCGATGTGCCTACCCGGTGGAATTCATCTCTGCACATGTTGCAGCGACTGTGGCTGCACCGACAAGCCCTGGTGCAATACGTTGTGACGTAAAGCCTGGGCCAACGAGATCCAGAGGTGGGGCAAATCACGCTGGAGGAGTGGTCTCAGATCAGGGACCTATGCACCCTTCTGCACAGTTTTGAAATGGCGACGAAGATGTTTAGTGCTGACGATGCCATTATCAGCATGACTATTCCGGTGATTTACATGCTGGAGCACATGCTAAACAGAATTCGGAGTCAGGTGGTGGCACAAGAGGAGGTGGAGGAAGTAGAGGAGGAGGAGTTGTATGCGGAAGGGCTAACATCTGCAAGGTCCAGACGGTCGGCAGCACCAAGGCGGCAGGCATGTGAGGGTGGGGGAGATGGTTTTACCAGGGCGCATGGTAGCAGCCAAACTAGTGAGGAAGGTGCAGGAGCCCAGGAAGAAGTGGAGGACGAACTGATGGAAGACTCATCAGATGAGGGAGACCTTAATCACATTTCTGTTGTGCGAGGTTGGGGGGAGAGCACAGAGGAAGGAAGCATGATTGTTACCTCGCCACCAACACAACAGGGACTTGGTGCTCCTGGATGCGCAAGACACATGAGTGCCTTCTTGCTGCACTACCTGCAACATGACCCTCGAATTGTGAGAATTAGAAATAATCCTGACTACTGGGTTGCCACACTGTTATATCCCCGGTACAAAAGTAAATTTGCAGAAATTATTCCTGCCATAGGAAGGGATGCACACATGCAGGAGTATCAGCAGAGACTGTTGCAGAATCTTACATGTGCTTTTCTCCAAAACACTAGTAGTGCACGTAGTTAATCTCACAGTTCCAACTTGCCAACCGTGCGACCGTCGAGTGTTCAGCACTCAAACCATAACAGAAACACAGTATCTGCTAGTAACATCAATTTTGCAGCATCATTTCACCACTTTTTTAGCCCATCCTTTGCAAGGCCACAGGAGACAAGAAGTCTGACACATAGTCAACGCCTAGAGACGATGGAACATGAGTATCTCCAAGTAAACATTGAAGCCATGACTGTGTCACTGGACCCTTGCTCTTTTTGGGCTTCTAATCTGGATAAATGGCCGGAGCTAGCCACTTACGGCTTGGAGATCTTGTCATGCCCCGCAGCCAGCGTTCTGTCTGAACGTGTGTTCAGCGCTGCTGGTGGTGTGCTGACAGATAAGCTCACGCGGCTCTCCACTGATAATGTAGACAGACTCACGTTCATAAAGATGATCAAATCATGGATCCGAAATGACTTTTCTACCCCTGTGTCATCCTGGGGAGAGTAAAAGCTTGATGATTGGTTAAAATCACCTCACCAGCCGTTTTAAGCTTTCAAATTACTAATCATGTTTATCTGTATCTTGGCTGGAAAATAATTTGTGCTTTGTAGCAGTGTGCAGTACTGATTCTATTAGTCCATCTATACTAAGCTCCACCAGATTTAAAAATACTAATCAAGTTTATCTATTTCTTGGCTGGAAAATAATTTGGGCTTTGTAGCAGTGTGCAGCACTGATTCTGTTAGGCCATCTATACTAAGCTCCACCAGATTTAAAATTACTAATCATGTTTATCTGTATCTTGGCTGGAAAATAATTTGAGCTTTGTAGCAGTGTGCAGTACTGATTCTATTAGGCCATCTATACTAAGCTCCACCAGATTTAAAATTAATAATAATTTTTAGCTGCATCTAGCCCGGAAAATAATTTTGGGGCTCCAAGATGCGAAAGACACATAAGTGCCTTCTTGCTGCACTACCTGCAACATGACCCTCAGATTGTCAGAATTCAAGGTAATCCTGACTACTGGGTTGCCACACTCTTAGATCCCCCACACTCTTCGATCAACCTTTTCATTTTAATAAAGACCAAAAAAATGGTGATTTTTGAAATTATAAGCATTAGCAGGTTATTAGAAGCTGAAATCAAACAGTTTTCAACTCAAAACTTTATTCTAGGTGATGTTACATTTGCACATAGGACCCCTTGTTCGAAAGGAGCTTCTGAACTCTCTCGTCCATTGAATTTGTCAGGTTTTGGATGGTTTCTGCTTCAATTGTTTTGCATGAGGACAGAATACCCTCCCAGAGCTGTTGCTTAGATGTGAACTTCGTCCCGCCATCATAGACACTCCTTTTGATGATGCTCCAGAGGTTCTGAATGGGGTAGAGGTCAGGGGAGCATGGGGGTCACACCATAAGTTTGTCCCCTTTTATGCCCATATCAGCCAGAGATGCAGATGTGTTATGTGCAGCATGAGACGGTGCATTATCATGCATGAAAATGATCTTGCTGTGGAATACACGATTCTTCTTCTTGAACCATGGCAGGAAGTGCTGTTTGAGAAACTCCACATACATTATGGAGTTAATCTTTACCCCTTCAGGGATCCTAAAGGGGCCGACAGTCTCTCTCCCCATGATTCCAGCCCAAAACATTACTCCACCTCCTCCTTGTTGGCGCTGTAGCCGTGTTTGCGTGGGGTGTCCATCAACCAGCCATCCTCCACTCCATCCCTCTGGACCATCGAGCGTTGCACACCACTCATCCGTGAACAAAACAGTTTTGAAAAAAGTCTTCATGTATTGTTTGGCCCACTGGAGCCGTTTCAGCTTGTGTGCAGTGGATAGAGGAGGTCGATAGGATGGCGTACGCACAGCAGCAAACCTCTGAAGGACCCTGCTTCTTGTTGTTCGGGGGACGTTGGAGGCACCAGCAGCTTCAAAAACTTGTCTGCTGCTATGACAAGGCTTTTTTGCCGCTGCTCTTTTAACCTGACGTAATTGCCTGTTGGAAAGAGTCCTCAATTTGCCCTTATCAGCACGCACACGTGTGTACTGTGAATCAGCTACATACTTCTTGATTGCCAAGACACTTCATCATGATCATCGCACAATGTTGATTGTAGTCATGCCTTGACCTAAACACTCCACAATTTGTTGCTTCTCAGCAGCCGACACATCCTTTTTCTTTCCCATTTTGGCAGAAAATGTAGGCTGCTTAATAATGTGGGACAGCCTTCTTAAGTAGTCTTGCCTTTCATTGGACACACCTGCCAAACTAATTAGCACAGGTGTCTGCAATTGCTTACAGTGATATAAAGAGCCCTGACACACATCACCATCAATGAGTTTAACTGACAAACAAACAAATTCTTCCCTTATCACTCCTAAACACTTTTTGCATAATAATTTGGAACACAGTGTACATGTGCTTTTCCACAAAACACCAGTGGTTCACGTAGTGAATCTTTCAGTTCTTACTTGCCAACCGTGGTCTGTATGGAGTTGTTCAATAAAGGGCCCAAAATTAAGACAACATAGACGGGAGAGGTCTCTATGAATATGAATTCCTAAGTATTTGAAACCCTGTGAGGGCCAGGCAAAGGGAAAGTTGGACTGGATGGAATCCTGTATGGATTTGGGGAGGGAGACATTGAGGGCCTCAGACTTCGCTGCATTGATTTTAAAATTTGACCATGTAGCAAAGTGATCTATTTCAGCCATAACAGCAGGGATGGATATATGTGATTGAGTGAAATATACTAGGACATCATCAGCAAACAGAGAGCACTTGTACTCGGTGCCTCCCACCTCAATCCACCTAATATTGGGGTTATGGCGAATTGATGAGAGCAGGTGCTCCGTCACTAGGATGTATAAGAGAGGGGACAGAGGACATCCCTGCCTTGTCCCATTGGTGATTATGAAAGGTGATGAAAATGTTCTGACGCGCCCCCTGGGCCTTGGGACACCCGGAGCCGGATCCTTTTTGGTGGATGCTGGTGGTTGTAGTCTCCGTGGCGGCCACCATGTTCCGTGGCTCAGGGCGCTCAAACCAGTGGCGGAACTATTTATGTGGTTTTGATGTTTAAACGTCCGACTACGCCACCCGTGGATTGCGGTCATAGTGAACCGCCGCAGCAGGGAAGACCGCTGAGGCTGGTGTTGTGGGTGCAGCAGAGCGTAGCATAACTCCCCACTAGAGGAGTATAGCCTCAGGGCAGTGTATGCGGAGGATGGGGGTGATGGTGCAGGGCAGCAGCAGTAACGACACGGAGTCAGTGATGCAGTCCAGGGCCTTTACTCACAGTTCTTATTATCCAGACCACTTCTGCAGGTAACGGCTGCCCACGTCGTACTGTGCTCACCAGGTGAGGGGCTCAGACAACTCCCAGATAACTTTGGAGCACTTCACAGGACCCCGTTTGTGTGTCCTTGTCTGGCCTTTCTTACGAACCCTTCTGTCCGGCTGCCTTGGGCCTCCTCTCGGTAAACTTGGCGCCAGTTTCCCTGACTCTAAGTGGTGCCTTCCTAGCGGGTGTAGCGAGGGGCTGCGCCACATAAAATGTCACAGCCTCCGGTTTCTAGCTGAGGGTCGTTTCCCACCTCCACTAGTTTCGGGGACCGGTCTCCCCCTTTGGCCTGACCCCTCCACGCAGGTGGATTCGGGCGTGCGGTGGCGACTCGCCCGTCCGCACCCCTGGGATCTCTTCGTTCCTCGTTCCTGGAGCCTTCTCCGCTCCTCTTCCTTTCTTCTCCCTCTTCCAGGCCTGGGCCTCTGTTACTAGGCCCGCCTCCGGAGCAGAGCTCATGCAGAGCCCCTGCTCCCTGTCACATCAGCTCAGACTTCTCTGCACTGAACTAACATGGTGCCCAACTTTTATACTCCCTTCTCAATGCACCCAGGAACTGCTTCCTCCCTGCTCCTGCACTACAGGATTCCCCTTCCTCAGTGTTCCCTCCCCCCACCCCAGCCAGGGACAGAGACTGTCGTTCCCATCTCAGGGGCATATTGGTCGCCCTGCCCCACGGCAATGTGGTGTAATGCATGCAGGTGTCGGGTCCTGATCCACACTCCATCCTTACCTGAGAGTGAGATATCACACCTCTTGGTGAGGTGCAATACCTCTGTAGCAACCGAGCCCTCAGGGGGCTACAGTTCAATTTATCTTCAGCCTAGGTGACGTATTGCGATACAGGGCCGTGATTTTGGCTATAAAAGGGTCCCCTAGACCCCTACCCCAAGCTTTTTAAGAGAATAATATATGGCGTGCCAGGAGACTCTATGGAATGCTTTCTCAGCATTCCAAATTTTTAACTGCATCTAGCCCAGGAAATACTTTGTGCCTAGTAGCAGTGTCTGCTAGTCAGCGGATTATCCCGGCTGTTAAGCAAGCTACACCACCTGTAGTTTGGACACTTCATTTTTTCAAAGGAAATGCTTCGGGACCACGGGATACTCAGTGAAGAGCTTCAGGAGGCACCCCAAGGCATAGGGGCTGGGACTGGTAGTAGGATGCCTTGCGGTGGACTGCCGAGCTCGATCCTTATAAAAGCTTTTTAACTGCAGCAGCTTTAGTGGACGCTACTCGAGCTGGAATTACGCGGCTACTGGCATGAGACTTGCTCTCCAATAGATCCTTGTAAAAGGATTTAAAGTGTATTCATTCAAATTAGAGAGACAATTTAAATTAAAAAGCTTAGAGCTGCCTCCACCACAGGGGGGCTCGCTCGACCCACCAGCGGACAGGCACAAGTATTGGGAGAGGGGGGCTGGCCGTCAGGGTCCACCGCGGCTCAGGCACAAACCCGGCGACACGGAGGTGGCACGTGCAGGAACGGACTGGCCGTGTCGGCTTCTCACTTTTTGGATTTTAGAAGGGCAGGACATGCCTATATCTGTGTCTTTTACTCCTCTACCTCTTTTCTTTTCGCATGACTATATGTACTTGTCACTTTTCCATGTGTTAGTTATGTCTTCTGAGCAGTTTGTCAGCTTTTGGACACCTTTGAAGGTGTTTTCTATGTGTTTCTATGTGTTTTTGTTTGCCTGCCATTGGTTTTAACGGTGTTCGAAGGTGTTCGACGAACAGTTCGACAAACAGTTTGGCGAACACACGGGTGTTCGACGAACCGAACCGAACTCGAACACTACAGGGGTGGCTCAACACTACTTATTAATCCAATGGTCAGGGTTTTGGATAGGGATAGTATGAAATATGTATTGAAGTTTAGGAAGGATTATCATCTTAAAAAGAACAATCCTGCCTAACCAAGACGTATCAGATTTATCAAATTTGTTAAGGTTATCTTGTATGGATTTCTGAATATTACGTAGATTTTCATCTAAGATTTTGTAGCTTGGATTAGTAATTTTTATCCCCAAATAAGGAATACTAAGTTTCTCCCATGAGCAAGGAAATTCATTTTAGAATCACAGTTTTCTCTGCTGAGAGCTCAGTGGTTGAGCTGTGTATAACCCGCCCACACCACAGTTTTCTGTGTACGTTTTACAGTGACAGACAGCTGCTGATCAGTGGTGGGGGTGGAGTTGGACTACCATGCACATACCAAATTGTCCTAGTGATAATCACCTGATATTAAAATGCTGATTGCATTGAAACAGAAAAACAAAAGCCAGTAGGTAACATATCCCTGTAATCAAGGTCTCTGCTGCTACATTATGGTGCGCTCAGATTACAGAGTAAAAACCTGGTGACACATTCACTTTAAGCTAGCGGAAACCATGAATTATTAATATATCCATATGGCTACAGATGGAGGGACTGATGAAAACAGATGTCTGTGTAAAAGCTTTGATGAAATCCGCTTATTGACTGAGTTGTCACTACAAGCATAGGAGTGGATTTTACTGGACGTTGTGGGATGAACATTTCTTGTGTCTCTCGATCTGTGGCTGTACTTTCGAAGGATATGCAAACTAGAGATTCTGGTCTCACAGGGTTAAAATAGCGCAGACCCTTATGCTTAACATCTGTAGACAATGGGCTCGACAGAGGGCATGCTGGAGTCAGACGCACCTGATTCATAGGCCTCTACATGAATCAAGACCATTGGACAAATGGTCTACACCTTTGTTTGCACCTCAACACCAATACTACCAAGATTTGTGGTGTAGCAAACATCACTGCTCGTCATGAGTTTGATGAGTAGTGATTTTCATACCCTCATCCCGCTTCCAGTTTTCCCATTTTGCTGGAGCTAGGAGAAACTGGAATGGGAAAGTCAAAAGTTGAAAAATGTAGGCGCTATTCTGAGTTGTGCCTAAATATTGCGACTTTTCAAAACTTTTACCCCATAATTCTTGTGTGAAAGCTTTCAAGTGTAAGGGAAACATTTATGCCACATCTATTTCCAACACCCTCCTGTAGTAACAGAGTGTGCGTTTGCTTTGTGGAGACATGTTGCTTGCCCCTTTCTGGGCCACAAGTGGTATGATGGTGTAAGGTGCCTAAGCGAGGTAGTTGTGGGTGGGCTGTAGCCCCTTCTCGCTCTGGCACCCTACAGACAATTTGTGTCCTCCCTCTGATGTCTGGCTGTGTATGTGGGGTTCTCCACTTACTTCCAACCATTCGATGGCGGCTGTCTTCAGGCATTTCTCTTCTGGGACCAGGGCAGCAATAAATTCAGAGGACACGAGGTTCTTAACCATAACTTGGACTTTACGTGGGGAAGAGGAATATATACAGTATTTACAGGCAGATATAATGGATAAGGCCCGGCAGGTTATTATCTCTCTCACAAGCGCTGGCAACATCTTCAGCCCTGGTTCCCTCTTTAAGTGAAGCATCTCTGTGACTCTAATCTCTAGCCCAAGAGACTCTTCTGCAATACCAACAGTGTTCCGGATCCAATATCTCCCTCACATCTTAGCCTGGAGTCCTATTTATCTTCCTCTGCTTCCTGCAGACTAGAAGTGCCCCGGGTCCTCAATTCCTCTGTTGAGTTTCTCCGGCCGGCTAACAGGACTCTTGTTTAGGGAGACTTTTACACTGGTGATCCCACTGTCTGAGGGTATGGAGCTCCCATCTACCCTAGCAGCCACCATATAGTCAGGCTGCCCGTACAGTTCACTGTCCTATCTCTTACTACTCATCACTTCCTGCTTCTGGAAACTAAGCAGAGATTTTCCTAATGTGCCCACCCTCTGTGGACTGTCATCACACAGCATTAACCCCATCACTGTCTGTAACACTGCCTACAGACTCAACCTAACATCTGCACCCAGGACAGTGGCATCTTGTAGCTGATTACAGGTACTGCAGCCCACAAGGCATTATGCCAGAACCAAGCTCTATAACACTCAAGGCTTGGTCAGGGCACTAAGTTCCCCCTCTTCTCTACCGACTGGACCACTGATGCTAACCTCTTAACTTGGCCTACCAACAGTTCTGAGAGGTTTAACTATGGAAACACTCCCTTTAACTATTTCAGTGCCAAAAGGAAGGCTACGTCCTTCCCCACTATTACATTGGTATTGGGACTTTTCACTTATGCGACAATTTAGCAAAGCCAGAGTTCACTGTAAAAAGTTAAAAACTGTCAAGCTTCAAAGATAGTAACATCTCTTGGTTGAAAATAAGGTAAATCTTCAACATTTCTTCTGCTTTAGGCAGAGGCTCATATTCAGTTGCAGACACAGATGGCATATCTTGATGTTGCAAGACACTTCAGAGTGACAGAGTAATGCTAGAGCTCCCAAGCTCGGACTTCCCAATTTCAGTATCCTCCACTATGGTGCAGCACCCCGTGCTCCTCTCTGGCCAGAGTAGTATTCTGTCTATAAATCTCCAGAGCCAGTTTGACACGTTGTCTGTGGCCCTCTCCTTGCTAGCTGCCTTACTGACACTAAGCAGGAACCAGAGAGACCACATAATAATGTATGAGGATTTTTATAAAATTTGAGTAGTATTTAATTCCACTAGAATATATCACTACTACATACTATTAATCCTTAGTGAATCCATAGACACGCCATGAGCTGTTGGAGACACAAACACTCCATTTGCAATATATAGAGAAAATATGCCTTAAAAACAATTCTTTCTAGATCGGTTAGACTGAAAAACTCTGTATGGCTCCCAGATTTTTATGGGTATCACATAATGTTTCCATATCATTTGAAGCAACTCCACCAAAAAAAAACAAAGAGAATGCGACACATTTTTGAAAAATTTCTAGCACTAGGGGTAATATTTTATAAGTAACGATAAGTAAACCACCCACCACTAAAAGTTTTAGATCAAACCCTGATGTGTATTTACAGAGTGCTGAAATACAGAAACTGTGAATTGAATACCCAATGTATTTTGTTAAAACCCTTGCCTATTAATATTATTATATTTTAAAGTCTAATTGTTATATCATTATTATTATTATTATTATTTTAGTCATCTGTTTTAATATAGCAAGTTACCCTTTTTCCTTTGAATTCTCAGTTGTACAGTTGGTGAGCTTGGTTTCATTATTATCTGAACGACCTGCTGGAGAGCTGGATTTACATTAAGGTAGCAGATTGGATATGTTGACAATAAGTCAATGATTCCTTCTGACTTAGCTTTAATAGTCCTGAAGAGGTGATTATAGGATTGTAGAATATAGAGATGAATGACCCGAGTTTTATTAAAAAGATCGATGGAGGCAATGTGGAAAGACAATTATTTCATAGTTATGGCAGGTGATGACTTCCATGATTGCTTATATGTGCCATTCTAACAAATTACACCATCATAACCATACAGCGAAGATGTAAAGAGACAAAAGGAAAAAGAATCAAGCAAATTATTCAAGAACAGAATAAGAATACAGTGTTACCTATCTATCTGCCTATCTATCTATCTATCTATCTATTCATTATCTATCTATCTCTTATCTATCTATCATATCTATTATCTTTATATTATCCATCTATCATCTATGAGTCTATCTATTGATCAATCCGCCTATCTATCAATCTATGTATCATATATCTATCTATATATCTATCTCATATCTATATATCTAATCGATTTATCTATTTGTTGGTTTATCTGCCTCATATCTATCTATCTATCAATCTATCTATTTATCTATCTATCTTTCTATCTATCCCATATCTATCTATCTATCTATTAGCTATCTATCCATCAATACATCTATCTATCTATCTATCTATCTATCTATCTATCTATCTATCTAATGTATTTATCTATCTGTCAGTTTATCTGCCTCATATCTCTATGATTATTTATCTCATATCTATCTATCTGCTTCATGTTTTTCAATCTTTCTTTCTATTTTGCTTTCTTTTTGCTTTCTTTCTCACATCTATCAATGTATTTATCTATCTATAAGTCAATGATTGCATCGGTCTGTGTCTATCTATCTATCTATCTATCTATCTATCTATCTATCTATTATCTATCTGTCTCTGTCTATATACCTCATATCTATCTGTCTATATGCTTCATATTTTAAATTTTTTCTTTCCTTATTTCTATTTCTTTTTTCTTCCCCACTTTCCTCTCTTTCCTTCCATCTTTCATTCTTTCCTTCCTTTTTTCTTTCATTTTTTGCTTTCATTCCTTCTTTCATTCTTTCCCTCATTCTTTCCTTCCTTGTTTCTTTTATTCCATGCTTTCTTTCCTTCTTTCATTCTTTCCTTCCTTTTATCTTGCATTCTTTGCTTTCTTTCTTTTCTTCCCTCTTTCCCTCTTTTTTTTTCTTCTTTCTCTTTTCAGCAACCAAAGAGTTGAACAACAATATATTGTCTTGATGCCGTTATCCAAAGAAACCCATCCTGACACGTATCCTTTAAGATTTTATGACTTTTCATCAAACCTAGGTATGATATGCATGAGTCTCTCCTAATAGCAGATAATGGATGTTTTAATGAATTGAGCTTAGTGAACTAAAACTAGGGCAAATATCGATAGCTGCTGGAAAATATGTCTCAGTAACATTGGAGTCATTTCTTTATTCAGCCCTAAAATTGTGCTATAATTTTTTTGTTATTTATTGCACGCTATCTTTGTATTTAGATGTAATAAGATGCATTTGATTAGGACCCATAAGGGTTAAGTGCAAAATTCTGTCTACATAAAACATATTCAGAAAATGCCATTTGTAAGATTTAATATATCTCTAATGTTCTTCCTATATGTGTCAGAAATCCAGCCTCCAGTCGAAAAATTGCCATCACTGATTTGATGATCTTGAAAATATAATTTATTATGATTTATAAGACAATTTTGCATCATTTTTATAGCTGTAAAGAAAAGACGGTATAAAATTCTAATAATCGCCGTTCTTAATGTACCCTTTCTATTGTTTCACATGTATCATTTCATCATGTTCATTTTGTTAATAAATATGACAATATTCCTTCCTTTAAAATGATCCGCAATGATTTCCAAAGAGAGAGAAGCACTAAAAGAATATAAAAAAGAATAAAAGAATATAAAGCAGGGTCCCTGCTGTTTTTTGTACTGCCCTGCTGGGAAATCACAAATAAAATTTTTCTGATAGGGAGTGTTATTAAAAGCAACTATAATCCTTTTAGGTAGACTTCTCATAAAATCATACAATTAAGTCTACAAATGACAAGTGCGTTTTCTGCTGCCTATTGCCAATTTCAAGAGTAATTGCTTCAGGCCAGTGCTATTTTCTTCTTATATCTGTCTCTCATGTTGATGCTGTTGTCTCACAGACATTGTCCCCCATGGCTTGTATACTTACACTCTTTAAATTTGCAACACAACTAGTGGATAGTGAAGAGTTTAATAATCTATCTATCTATCTATCTATCTATCTATCTATCTATCTATCTGTTGATCTATCTATCTTTCTCTCTATCTATTCATCTTTCCATCTATCTGCTTTATCTATCTATATATCGTAAGAAGGTCACTGGTAAATTATTAGAGGGGAGATATTTATCACTCAGTGATATGAACCTGCAAAAATGCTCCAGCATGCTAAGTGCTGAGAGGTGTTAATCAACCATGATAAGGGCTGGGTTTTTGTGGACAGATGAAGAGTAGGTGGGAGGCTGTACACCATATCTTCACCCCACGGTGTGGCCCAGAAGCTAAGTGTGGAGCCTTTGGACTCATTTAGTGTTCGGTGTCTCTGAAGATGAGAGCTCCAGAGCTGTGCTCATGTTAAAAAGAGCTGTACTTTGTGTTATTCCTTGAGCAGGCAGATCACCGCAGCCACAGACTGTACTGTATGCTATTTTGTTTTTCCCATTATGCCAGAAGGGCCGTATTTGTTTATTTAACTTTGAACTGGTTTATGCCGCCCATTTTTTTTAATAAAGCGGTGGGAGACAAAAAATGGAAAGCATTCCTGTGTCTACCTCTGTGAGCAGCCGAGTGAACCAATGTACAATAGTTGGTGGAGAATGCAGGCAACTTCCCCAAGGAAGTATGTGTGACATCTGTGGACAAACAGCATGTCTTGGGTGAAGGTGACTGCAGGATTAAAAACAGACAACATGGAGAAGATGTTAATGAAGCTACTGCAGACTAATCTCGAGCAGCAACAGCAATGGCAGCAGCAGCGGCAACAGGAATAGCAGCAGTCGCAACAGGAAAAGCAGAAGGAGAAACAATTCCAGCAGCAGGAACAAATAGAGCAGCAGCAGTTGGCGCTCCTGATCTAGGTGTTCCGTGGCATGACAACTGCCTCTCCCCCAAGTCCAGGTGATGACTCATATGTCCGGAAGGTGCTAAGAAGAGCCATGCAAAATGTGACCCTGGGTGATGATGTGGAGGTATTTTTAACCATGTTTGAAAAGGTAGTAGAGTGAGAGAAGCTACTGCTGGAGCAGTCGGCGGAGGTGCTGGTCCCCTATCTAACTGGCAAGCCCTAAAAGGCTTATTATGGCCTTACAAGATGCACAAGAATATGCCAAATTAAAAACTGTCAGTCAGAGCCTAACATAATATAGAGCAACTGAGCATAAAGTAATAGACCAACTGTTAGTACCAGGGTCCTATAGGCGTAGGGTGTTAAACCTGGCGCATTCTCATGTCTTGGATGGGCATATGGGCATAGACAAAACCCAAGAATGGGTCCTTCAGCGGTTCAACTGGCATGGATATCACTGAGAGATTGTTAACTATTGTCGGTCCTGTCCCACCTGTCAGCTAACTGCTCCAATCTCTCAGATCATGCCTTAATGTTGATTCCCACTGTTGAAAGTAAGTTTCTGGCCAAGTGGCAGGGGCCATACAAAGTGGTCAAAAAGCTAGGTGATGTCAATTACAAGGTCCACAAGCCAGGGGGAAGAAAACCCTACCAGGTTTACCATATCAACCTGCTTAAGCCGTGGCGAGACAGAGAACCTGAGGAAGCTAAATGACTAGAGGTCAATCCTGAAGCCAAGGTCGAGGATTTCATGGTGGCAGAGACCCTATCACAGGCTCATAAACAACAATGCCAAGAACTGAGACCTGTTTTCTGAGTTGCCGGGATGTACGCAGGTCGCCGACCACGAAATCCTGACATAATCGCATGTACAGGTAAATCTAAAGCCATATCAAATTCCCGAAGCCCACCGCAATGTGATTTTTGAAGGAGATGAAGAGAATTTTGAGCATGGGCATCATTGAGGAGTCAAAGAGTGGCTGATCCAGTCCCATTGTCCTTGTGCCAAAGCTCGAAGTAGAATGGCACTTTTGTAATGATTGTAGGAAGCTGAATGAGGTGTCCAATTTCAACGTGCATTCAGTGCCTCATGTTGAGAGGCTAGGGTCAGCCAGATACATCACCACCTTTGATTTAATGAAAGGGATACCGGCAAATTCCCATGTCCCAAAGTGCCAGGGGAAGATGACCTTCTCTACCCCTGATGGTTGCTTCAAATACACCAAAATGCACTTTGGGCTGCAAGGAGTCCCAGCCACCTTCCAGAGGGCCATGGACCAAATCTTAAATTCTCATAAGAAGAATGTAGCAGCTTACCTGGACGATATTATGATCTTTAGCCTGGATTGGGGAAGTCATCTGCAGAGGGTTCAGTCAGTACTTCATGCGCTGAGGAAAGCAGTGTTTACCATAAAACCAATGAAGTGCACAAGGGGGAAGGAGGAGGCAAAATACTTAGGCTATATTGTCTAAAGGGGCGAAATAAATCCGCAAGTGAGCAAAGTAGAGGCTATCCAAAATTGGCAGCAACCAATGTCCAAGAAACAGGTTAGGGTGTTTCTGGGAATTGTGGGATACTATTGGTGATTTATCCCGAATTTCGCCATGATAACGGCCCCACTGACCGACCTCCTGAAGGGCACAAAGACGTCGATGGCCAAGTGGTTTTTCGAAGCGAAGACGGCATACCAAGAGTGGAAGCTCGCCATTTGTAAACAGCTGGTTTTGGTCGCACCTGAATTCAGTAAAGAGATTGGTCTGACTCTAGACAAATGTCTCAGAGTCCATGTTGGGAACTGTGTTGTCCCAGGAAATAAATGGTGAGGAAAATCCAATCCTATATCTAAGTAGGAAACTCTCCTCTTGTGAAAAAAATTATGCTATCGTAGATAAAGAATGTTTGGCCATCAAATGAGCAATTGACACTCTGAGGTGCTACCTGCTAGGCCTAACGTTCAGACTAGGGTCAGACATGTGCCCCTGAGATGGATGTGGAAAAGGAAGGGGAAGAATGTCCTGGTGACTAGGTGGTTTCTAGTGCTCCAGGACTTCAGCTTCCATGTGGAGCATAGGCCTGGGAAACTACACAGTAACAAAGATGCACAGACTTCCCTGTTTAGTGGCTTAAGGTGCCAAATCTTCCAGCTTTGGGCAGAGGGGTAGCTATATGAGAAGGTCACTGATAAAATACTGGAGGGGAGATATTTGTCACTCAGGATGTTAGCCTCAGTGATATGAACCTGGAAAAATGCTAAAGCATATTAAGTGCTAAAAGAAAAGCGTGGCCTCAAATACCAACATATTACACCATCAGACTGAAACATTTAGGTTGAATTTACACTAGTCAATTTCAGGCCACTAACCCAGTGCCTACCAATTATACTGAAATCGCTCAGCTCTTGATTACTGGCCTCTTTACACAGATGAATTTATCACTCACGCTGCATGTTACACACAATGCATATTGCAAACACACTTCATTTTGCACACACACTGCATGTGTAACAGTATAAAGGATCAGGCATTTTTTTCCTCCTCTTCAGTGCTTCCAGACTCCCACAGGGTGAAGGTTCTTTGGTCACATGAGCATAATGTCACCATAGGTGGTATTATTCTACCCTTCTAATCTCAGAAACTGCACTAATAACAAAGGACTTTCATTACCAGTGCAGTTTATTGCTGGATGGAGCAGAGGACCAGACAGTGGGCTGTGGCTGTTAGAACTCTCCTGTTGGTTTTGTTCTAGTTTGCTGGTCACATGATCTTTTTTGCCTATTTAATCCGGCTCCGCCCTCCTGGCCTTGCTGGATTTCATTGTAATTTCTACACTTGAGCTAGCTTGGTGCTCTGTTACCTTTCTCTGTTAGTTTTGCTAGGTCTTCACATCTCTATGTTCTATGTTGTGTGTTTGTCTTTTACTGCTACAATTTCTGCTAGGAGGTGTCCAACTTTATCCCAGTCCCTAGTTCTTGTAGGGATCCCTCCCTTGCATCTATAGGTCTTCGTACAGACTAGCTGAGGACTTTAGCGGGTCTGATCGCAGGATCAGGTTCCCCGTTACATCGTAGGGATCCAGTTTAGTTCTATTGTAGGGACAGATCTCCAGTCTTTCCTTAGTGCTTGTAGCAGATCATAACAGTAAGTCCAGCCTAAAAAAAATTTCTCTAAGGAAAGACCTCCAGTTTCCATCATGGTCTCGGTTCAAGATTTGGCTCAACGCTAGCAGGGACTCTCTCTGGAGGTGGCCGAGCTCCAACAACACGTCAGTAGCTGTTCTGGAGCACATTTTGTGGAGCCAAAGGTACGTCTGCCTGATCTATTTTTTGGTGAACAACAAGATTTTTTTTCTTTTAAAAATACTTGTTTATTGTATTTTTGTTTAAGACCCAGATCCTCTGGTGATGAATCACAGCGCATAGGGTTCATAATGTCACTTTTGCGCAAAGATCCGCAGGGATGGGCCTTTTCTCTCCAACCTAGTGATCCGTGCTTTAGATAAGTGGATAGTTCTTTTTCTGATTTGGGTTTGTTGTACGATGATCCTGATCGTGTCTCATCTGCTGAGTCTGAATTGAGACATCTGAGGCAGGGATCAGGTAATGTGGAAAAATATTGTTCTCACTTCCGTCGGTGGTCTGCCCTGGTGGGGTGGAACGATTCAGCTTTGAAAAGTTTGTTTCTTGCAGGGCTAGGTGAAAGGGTTAAGGATTTGCTGATTGCTTATCCCACACATGGAAACTTGCAGGAGGCAATGCAATTAGCTATACGGGTGGACAGGAGACTGTGTGCAAGGGTTAATGAGAGTAAATCCTCTGCCATGTCAGCTCCGAGTCTTGAGAGGGTCTGTGCTGACAAAGGAGAGCCGATGGAGATTGGGGCGATGGCACCCCGCTCTCAGGAAAAAGACCGCAGACTTTCCGGAGGTTTGTGCTTCTATTGCGGAAATTCTGGTCATTTCATTAAGAACTGTGTGCTTCGTATGAACAAAGAAAAAAAATGGTCAGTCATGCACGTATAGCCTGTTTAAATTTTAAGGGAGTATTCCTATCTGCTACTACCGCTGCTCAGGAAGAATTAATTGAATTTCGGGTATTTGTGGATTGTGGTTCTACTCTGAATTTGATTGATGGGGGATTCTTGGAAAAACTTAAATTAAAACCTAAACCTTTGTCATCCCCTATTGCTGTGGTTTCTGTTGATGGCTCTCCCTTGAAGAGTGTTACTCACAAGGTCTGTGAATTTCCCCTCACTATTAATGGTATTCATCAAGAGAATTTGGATTTGGTAGTATTAAATAATTTGCCTTCTCCAGTAATTTTGGGGTTGCCCTGGTTAAAATTGCACAATCCTGTACTGGATTGGTCTTCCAATGAAATTAAGTCCTGGAGCCCTAAATGTTATGACAAGTGTTGTAACGGACGTATTGCTGCGGTGGAAAAAGGGGAATTACCTGTACCTATTCAGGATTTTTGGAGAGTTTTTTCTGAGGAGGAGTCACAAATTTTGCCTCCCCATAGAGACTATGATTGTACCATTGAATTTGTCCCTGAAGCGACTCTTCCTAAAAGTCGTTTATTTAATCTTACTATTCCTGAGAGAAAGGCTTTGGAGGAATACATACAGACAAGCTTGGCCGCCGGTCACATTAGGCCTTCCAAGTCTCCTGTGGCTGTTGGATTTTTTTTTGTCAAAAAAAAAGATGGCAGTTTACGTCCTTGTCTGGACTTTCGTGAGATTAATAAAATTACTGTACGCAATCCTTACCCACTGCCATTGATTCCTGATTTGTTTAACCAGTTAGTGGGGGCCAAGTGGTTCTCTAAAATTGATCTACGTGTGGCATACAATTTGTTGCGCATGAAGGAGGGTGATGATTGGAAGACTACTTTTAACACTCCTGTGGGTCATTTTGAGAATCTGGTTATGCCTTTTGGTCTTACCAATGCTCCAGCATTTTTTCAGAATCTTATTAATGACATCCTTATACCTTTGATCGGCAAAAATGTGGTTGTGTATTTGGATGACATTCTGATTTATTTGCCTGATCTGGAGTCTCATTGGCGGAGCGTACGTGAGGTTTTACAGTTATTAATGGACAATTCGCTTTTTGCTAAGCTAGAGAAATGTGAGTTTGCTGTACAGAGAATTCGTTTTTTGGCTTACATTATCTCCAGTGAAGGTTTTGAGATGGACCCGGTTAAAGTTCAAGCTGTGCAGGAATGGCCTAGGCCTATTGGTTTGAAATCGATACAGAGGTTTTTGGGTTTCGCCAATTATTACAGAAAATTCATAAAAAATTTTTCTATGATTGTCAAACCGCTGACCGATCTCACCAGGAAAGGTGCTAATGCGGTTCTGAGGCCTTCTGAGGCCATTGAAGCTTTTGTGTTTCTAAAGGAGAGGTTCACCTCTGCTCCCATCCTTATGCAGCCTGATGTGACTAATAGTGTTGAGCCACCCCCGTAGTGTTCGAGTTCGGTTCGGTTCGTCGAACACCCGTGTGTTCGCCGAACTGTTCGTCGAACTGTTCGTCGAACACCTTCGAACACCGTTAAAACCAATGGCAGGCAAACAAAAACACATAGAAACACATAGAAAACACATTCAAAGGTGTCCAAAAGCTGACAAACTGCTCAGAAGACATAACTAACACATGGAAAAGTGACAAGTACATATAGTCATGCGAAAATAAAAGAGGTGGAGGAGTAAAAGGAGGGGGAGACACAGATATAGGCATGTCATGCCCTTCTAAAATCCAAAAAGTGAGAAGCCGACACGGCCAGTCCGCTCCTGCCCGTGCCACCTCCGTGTCGCTGGGTTTGTGCCAGAGCCGCGGTGAACCCTGATGGCCAGCCCCCCTCTCCCAATACTGGTGCCTGTCCTCTGGTGGGTCGAGCGAGCCCCCCTGTGGTGGAGGCAGCTCTAAGCTTTTTAATTTAAATTGTCTCTCTAATTTGAATGAATACACTTTAAATCCATTTACAAGGATCTATTGGAGGGCAAGTCTCATGCCAGCAGCCGCGTAATTCCAGCTCCAGTAGCGTCCACTAAAGCTGCTGCAGTTAAAAAGCTTTTATAAGGATCGAGCTCGGCTGTCCACCGCAAGGCATCCTACTGCCAGTCCCAGCCCCTATGCCTTGGGGTGCCTCCTGATGCTCTTTACTGAGTATCCCGTGGTCCCGAAACATTTCCTTTGAAAAAATGAAGTGTCCAAACTACAGGTGGTGTAGCTTGCTTAACAGCCAGGATAATCCGCTGACTAGCAGACCCTGCTACTAGGCACAAAGTATTTCCTGGGCTAGATGCAGTTAAAAATTTGTAATTAGATACTCTCGTTGGATGCTGAGAAAGCATTCCATAGAGTCTCCTTGCACGCCATATATGATTCTCTTAAAAAGCTTGGGGTAGGGGTCTAGGGGACCCTTTTATAGCCAAAATCACGGCCCTGTATCGCAATACGTCACCTAGGCTGAAGATAAATGGAACTGTAGCACCCTGAGGGCTCGGTTGCTACAGAGGTATTGCACCTCACCCAGAGGTGTGATATCTCACTCTCAGGTAAGGATGTAGTGTGGATCAGGACCCGACACCTGCATGCATTACACCACATTGCCGTGGGGCAGGGCGACCAATATGCCCCTGAGATGGGCACGACAGTCCCTGTCCCTGGCTGGAGTGGGGGGAGGGAACACTGAGGAAGGGGAACCCTGTAGTGCAGGAGCAGGGAGGAAGCAGTTCCTGGGTGCATTGAGAAGGGAGTATAAAAGGTGGGCACCATCTTAGTTCAGTGCAGAGAAGTCTGAGCAGAAGTGGCAGGGAGCAGGGGCTCTGCATGAGCTCTGCTCCGGAGGTGGGCCTAGTAACAGAGGCCCAGGCCTGGAAGAGGGAGAAGGAAGGAAGAGGAGCGGAGAAGGCTCCAGGAATGAGGAACGAAGGGATCTCAGGGGTGCGGACGGGCGAGTCGCCACCGCATGCCAGAATCCACCTGCGTGGAGGGGTCAGGCCAAAGGGGGAGACCGGTCCCCGAAACTAGTGGAGGCAGGAAACGACCCTCAGCTAGAAACAGGAGGCTGTGACATTTTATGTGGCGCAGCCCCTCGCTAGACCCGCTAGGAAGGCAACACATAGGGTCAGGGAAACTGGCGCCAAGTTTACCAAGAGGAGGCCCGAGGCAGCCGGACAGAAGGGTTGGTAAGAAAGGCCAGACAAAGGACACGCAAAGGGGGTCCTGTGAAGCGCTCCAAAGTTATCTGGGAGTTGTCTGAGCCCCTCACCTGGTGAGCACAGTACGACGTGGGCAGCCGTTACCTGCAGACGTGGTCTGGATAATAAGAACTGTGAGTAAAGGCCCTGGACTGCATCACTGACTCCGTGTCATTACTGCTGCTGCCCTGCACCATCACCCCCATCCTCCGCATACACTGCCCTGAGGCTATACTCCTCCCGTGGGGAGTTATGCT
The DNA here is from genome assembly GCF_046119375.1 of Phyllobates terribilis. Classification (NCBI taxonomy): domain Eukaryota; kingdom Metazoa; phylum Chordata; class Amphibia; order Anura; family Dendrobatidae; genus Phyllobates; species Phyllobates terribilis. Next base: position 549,648,682 of record NW_027362761.1, read on the forward strand.
ACGCTCTGCTGCACCCACAACACCAGCCTCAGCGGTCTGCCCTGGAGCGGCGGTTCACTCTGACCGCAATCCACGGGTGGCGTAGTCGGACATTTAAACATCAAAACCACATAAATAGTTCCGCCACTGGTTTGACCGCCCTGAGCCACGGAACCGGGTTGCTGCCACGGAGACTACAACCACCAGCATCCACCAAAAAGGGTCCGCCTCCGGGTGTCCCAAGGCCCAGGGGGCGCGTCAGAACATTTTCATCACCTTTCACAATCACCAATGGGACAAGGCAGGGATGTTCTCTGTCCCCTCTCTTATACATCCTAGTGACGGAGCACCTGCTCTCATCAATTCGCCATAACCCCAATATTAGGTGGATTGAGGTGGGAGGCACCGAGTACAAGTGCTCTCTATTTGCTGATGATGTCCTAGTATATATCACTCAATCACATATATCCATCCATGCTGTTATGGCTGAAATAGATCACTTTGTTACATGGTCAAATTTTAAAATCAATGCAGCGAAGTCTGAGGCCCTCGATGTCTCCCTCCCCAAATCCATATAGGATTCCATCCAGTCCAACTTTCCCTATGCCTGGCCCTCACAGGGTATCAAATACTTAGGAATTCCTATTCATAGAGACCTCTCCCATCTATGTTATCTTAATTTTGGGCCCTTTATTGAACAACTCCATACAGACCACGGTTGGCAAGTTAGAACTGTAAGATTCACTACGTGAACCACTGGTGTTTTGTGGAAAAGCACATGTACACTGTGTTCCAAATTATTATGCAAAAAGTGTTTAGGAGTGATAAGGGAAGAATTTGTTTGTTTGTCAGTTAAACTCATTGATGGTGATGTGTGTCAGGGCTCTTTATATCACTGTAAGCAATTGCAGACACCAGTGCAAATTTGTTTGGCAGGTGTGTCCAATGAAAGGCAATACTACTTAAGAAGGCTCTCTCACATTATTCAGCAGCCTACATTTTCTGCCAAAATGGGAAAGAAAAAGGATGTGTCGGCTGCTGAGAAGCAACAAATTGTGGAGTGTTTAGGTCAAGGCATGACTACAATCAACATTGTGCGATGATCAGGATGAAGTGTCTTGGCAATCAAGAAGTATGTAGCTGATTCACAGTACACACGTGTGCGTGCTGATAAGTGCAAATTGAGGACTCTTTCCTACAGGCAATTACGTCAGGTTGAAAGAGCAGCGGCAAAAAAGCCTTGTCATAGCAGCAGACAAGTTTTTGAAGTTGCTTGTGCCTCCAACGTCCCCCGAACAACAAGATGCAGGGTCCTTCAGAGGTTTGCAGCTGTGCATACGCCATCCTGTCGACCTCCTCTATCCACTTCACACAAGCAGAAACGGCTCCAGTGGGCCAAACATTACATGAAGACTGATTTCAAAACTGTTTTGTTCACGGATGAGTGCCATGCAGCGCTCGATGGTCCAGATGGATGGAGTGGAGGATGGCTGGTTGATGGACACCCCACACAAACACGGCTACAGCGCCAACAAGGAGGAGGTGGAGTAATGTTTTGGGCTGGAATCATGGGGAGAGAAATTGTCGGCCCCTTTAGGATCCCTGAAGGCGCTAAAGATGAACTCCATAATGTATGTGGATTTTCTCAAACAGCACTTCCTGCCATGGTTCAAGAAGAAGAACCGTGTATTTCACAGCAAGATCATTTTTCTGCATGATAATGCACCATCTCATGCTGCACATAAAACATCTGCATCTCTGGCTGATATGGGCATAAAAGGGGACAAACTTATGGTGTGACCCCCATGCTCCCCTGACCTCTACCCCATTCAGAACCTTTGGAGCATCATTAAAAGGAGTGTCTATGATGGCGGGAGGCAGTTCACATCTAAGCAACAGCTCTGGGAGGGTATTCTGTCCTCATGCAAAACAATTGAAGCAGAAACCATCCAAAACCTGACAAATTCAATGGACGAGAGAGTTCAGAAGCTCCTTTCGAACAAGGGGTCCTATGTGAAAATGTAACATCACCTAGAATAAAGTTTTGAGTTGAAAACTGTTTGATTTCAGTTTCTAACAACCTGCTAATGCTTATAATTTCAAAAATGACCATTTTTTTGGTCTTTATTAAAATGAAAAGGTTGATCGAAAAGTTTGGGGGATCTAAGAGTGTGGCAACCCAGTAGTCATGATTACTTCGAATTCTGACAATATGAGGGTCATGCTGCAGGTAGTGCAGCAAGAAGGCACTTATGTGTCTTGCGCATCTCGGAGCCCCAAAATTATTTTCCGGGCTAGATGCAGCTAAAAATTATTTTTAATTTTAAATCTGGTGGAGCTTATTATAGATGGCCTAATAGGATCAGTGCTGCACACTGCTACAAAGCCCAAATTATTTTCCAGTCAAGATACAGATAAACATGATTAGTAATTTGAAAGCTTAAAACGGTTGGTAGGGTGATTTTAAACAATCATCAAGCTTTTACTCTCCCCAGGATGACACAGGGGTAGAAAAGTCGTTTCGGATCCATGATTTGTTCATCTTTATGAACGTGAGTCTGTCTACATTATCAGTGGAGAGCCGCGTGCGCTTATCTGTCAGCACACCACCAGCAGCGCTGAACACACGTTCAGACAGAACGCTGGCTGCGGGGCATGACAAGATCTCCAAGGCGTAAGTGGCTAGCTCCGGCCATTTATCCAGATTGGAAGCCCAAAAAGAGCAAGGGTCCAGTGACACAGTCGTGGCTTCAATGTTTACTTGGAGATACTCCTGTACCATCGTCTCTAGGCGTTGACTATGTGTCAGACTTCTTGTCTCCTGTGGCCTTGCAAAGTATGGGCTAAAAAAGTGGTGAAATGATTCCGCAAAAATGATGTTACCACCAGATACTGTGGTTCTGTTACGGTTTGAGTGCTGAACACTTGACGGTCCCACGGTTGGCAAGTTGGAACTGTGAGATTCACTACGTGCACCACTGGTATTTTGTGGAAAAGCACATGTAAGATTCTGCAACAGTCTCTGCTGATACTCCTGCATGCGTGCATCCCTTTCTATGGCAGGAATAATTTCTGCAAATTTACTTTTGTACCGGGGATCTAACAGTGTGGCAACCCAGTAGTCAGGATTATTTCTAATTCTCACAATTCGAGGGTCATGTTTCAGGTAGTGCAGCAAGAAGGCACTCATGTGTGTTGCGCATCCAGGAGCACCAAGTCCCTGTTGTGTTGGTGGCGAGGTAACAATCATGCTTCCTTCCTCTGTCCTCTCCCCCCAACCTCGCACAACAGAAATGTGATCAAGGTCTCCCTCATCTGATGAGTCTTCCATCAGTTCGTCCTCCACTTCTTCCTGGGCTCCTGCACCTTCCTCACTAGTTTGGCTGCTACCAAGCGCCCTGGTAAAACCATCTCCCCCACCCTCACATGCCTGCCGCCTTGGTGCTGCCGACCGTCTGGACCTTGCAGATGTTAGCCCTTCCGCATACAACTCCTCCTCCTCTACTTCCTCCACCTCCTCTTGTGCCACCACCTGACTCCGAATTCTGTTTAACATGTGCTCCAGCATGTAAATCACCGGAATAGTCATGCTGATAATGGCATCGTCAGCACTAAACATCTTCGTCGCCATTTCAAAACTGTGCAGAAGGGTGCATAGGTCCCTGATCTGAGACCACTCCTCCAGCGTGATTTGCCCCACCTCTGAATCTCGTTGGCCCATGCTATACGTCAGAACGTATTGCACCAGGGCTTGTCAGTGCTGCCACAGTCGCTGCAACATGTGCAGAGTTGAATTCCACCGGGTAGGCACATCGCATTTTAGCCGGTGAAGTGGCAGGCCCAACGACTTCTGTAGAGATGTAAGTCGCTGAGCTGCGGGATGCGAACGGCGGAAGTGAGCACACAGCGACCGTGCCCTCTGCAGAAGGCCATCTAGTCTGGGATAGTGGGCTAAAAATTGCTGGACAACCAGGTTCAACACGTGAGTCATACAAGGCACGTGTGTGACATTGCCCCGGCGAAGGGCCGCACCCAGGTTTGCAGCATTGTCGCACACGGCCTTCCCTGGTTTCAGGTCCAGTGGAGACAACCATTCATGAAATTGGTTCTCCAGAGCTGACCACAACTCCTCAGCTGTGTGACTCACATTTCCCAGACATTTCAATGTAAAAACCGCCTGATGACGTTGAGCCCTACTGCCAGAATAGTAAGGAGGTGTGCAGGATCCCTTCTGCGCAGTTAGAAAGCTTGTGGCATGACCAGACAGGCTTTGGGTGCAGGTGGAAGACCGAGAGGAGATTGAGGAGGCAGAAGCAGTGGAGGAACTTTGACATAAAGAGGATTGACGCACAACTCGTGGGGACTGCAAGACTTGGACAGCAGCCCCTTGTCCTGCTGTCACCATAGTTACCCAGTGCCCAGTCAACGACATGTAACGCCCCTGTCCATGCCTACTCGTCCAAGTGTCTGTGGTGAAATGCACCCTGTCACACACAGAGTTTCTCAAAGAAGCGGTGATGTTGTGTGCGACATGCTGGTGGAGCGCAGGCACACCTTTCTTTGAGAAGTAGTGCCGACTGGGCATCTGGTACTGGGGCACTGCGACGGACATAAGGTCTCGAAAATCCTCTGTGTCCACCAGGCGGAAAGGCAGCATTTCTGTAGCCAAGAGCTTGCAGATGGTGAAATTCAACCTCTTAGCTTTCTCATGGCTAGGAGGAAATGGTCTTTTACTTGTCCACATCTGAGGGACCGAGGGCTGGCTATTGTGCTTAGACGGGGTTGATAAGGGTGTCCCCGGCAAACTGCCGGTCTGTGAGGAAGATGCAGGCGGACATGTTAGGTTGCCTTGATCCAAAGGTGGTGCTATCGATGTCGGACAGCGCTCAACACCAGCTGCTGTTACCACCTCCAAAGAAAATGATGACCTGCTAATCACGCTGGCTGTTGCGGGTAAAGAGGTGGCAGGTCTGCGCCCCAAAACAGGTGTGACTGCTGTCCCCCCAGTCACAGAGGATGAAGAGGCCGCGGATGCACAAGATATGGCAGACGGTGGTTGGCCCGGCCGGCTAGGCCGCATTGTAGCACACTGAGCTTCCCACTGCAACTTATGCTTCATGTCCATGTGCCGGTTCATGCATGAAGTACTCAAACTATGTATTTTTTGGCCTCTACTTAGCTTTTGCTGACAAATGTTACAGATAACACGAGTTGGGTCATCTTTATCGATCTGAAAAAATGCCCAGGCTATGCAAGGCTTAGCACCCATGCGACCTGAAGAGCCACCACGACTTGTGGTGAGAGGCAGAGTTGTGTTTGAGGATGCAGTTGTTGACGTGCTTCCAGTACTACGTCTCTGTCCAGGAAGGCGCAACCTGACCTCGTCGTCACTAGCATCTTCCTCCACCTCCTCTGCTGACCTCATCTCTTGGCTGACTGTGGGTTGACAGTAAATGGGATCTCCAACCTCATCATCATCACCCTGTGTGTTATCACACCCGTCGTCCTCAGAGCCAACCTGTTCCTGCCCTGAGAAAAAACTAAAGTTGTCGCTCCAATCAGGTATTTGAGTCTTATCATCGTCTTCCTCATTGTCTCCACCAACAGGAGTTACAGTTTGGGAATGAGGGTCTACATTATGGTCAGAACCTTCTGCGTCTGGTCCTGGATCCGACTCATAAAGATTCTGGGCATCAGTGCAGATCATTTCCTCGTCTGGATTCACAGAAGCGCTGGAGTCGACCTCTGATTCCCAGGCTATAGTATGAGTAAACAGCTCTGCAGACTCAATCATCTGTTCTACCTCATACTCAGACGGGCAGCTGGAGATTTGGGAGCTGTGAGGAAGCAAGTGCGATTTGGGTGACCCCTTTGAGGACTGGAGTATTTGTGATGTTGAAGTTGATGTGGAGGAGAGCCCACTTAAAGGAGCACTTGATATCCGTTGAAGCACCTGCTGTTTTTGTGCCTCATCTGGAATTTGTAGCGATTGGCGTGGCCGTAAGAAAGGGATCTTATCACATTGTCCGCTAAAAGAAGTAGACATTTTAGTTTGGCTGGAAGATGGTCTTTCTTCTGCAGATGTTACTGTTGCTTTAACACCTACCCCACGGACACAACCTTTTTTCCCCTTCCCAACACGCCTATTCCCCTTTCCACCAGCAGCAGGCCTTTTTCCACTCATTTTGGTGGTTAACTAATTCACAACTCTGGAGTTGTTTGCACAAAAAAACAATGGATGGTAACCGAGCAGAGCTGAGTGGCCAAACTGTGGTATTAGGCCAAAACTATTGGCTGGGTTAGATGCAGAAAAAAATATATTCAGTTTGCAACCTGATGGAGGTCAGTATAGATGGACTAATAGAGAAAGTCCGACACACTGCTACAAGGCCAAATATTTTTTCAGAGGTAGATGCAGAAAAAAATTATATTCAGTTTGCAACCTGATGGAGGTCAGTATAGATGGATTAATAGAACAAGACCCACACACAGCTAGAAGCCCAATATTTTTTCAGAGGTAGATGCAGAAAAAAATATATTCAGTTTGCAACCTGATGGAGGTCAGTATAGATGGACTAATACAACAAGTCCCACACACAGCTAGAAGCCCAATATTTTTTCAGAGGTAGATGCAGAAAAAAATATATTCAGTTTGCAACCTGATGGAGGTCAGTATAGATGGACTAATACAACAAGTCCCACACACAGCTAGAAGCCCAAATATTTTTTCAGCGGTACTGTAGATGCAGATAAAAATTATTTTTAATTTGCAACCTGATGGAGGGCAGTATAGATGGACTAATACAACAAGTCCCACACAGAGCTAGAAGCCCAAATATTTTTTCAGAGATAGATGCAGAAAAAAATATATTCAGTTTGCAACCTGATGGAGGTCAGTATAGATGGACTAATACAACAAGTCCCACACACAGCTAGAAGCCCAATATTTTTTCAGAGGTAGATGCAGAAAAAAATATATTCAGTTTGCAACCTGATGGAGGTCAGTATAGATGGACTAATACAACAAGTCCCACACACAGCTAGAAGCCCAAATATTTTTTCAGAGGTACTGTAGATGCAGAAAAAAATATATTCAGTTTGCAACCTGATGGAGGTCAGTATAGATGGACTAATACAACAAGTCCCACACACAGCTAGAAGCCCAAATATTTTTTCAGAGGTACTGTAGATGCAGATACAAATTATTTTTAATTTGCAACCTGATGGAGGTCAGTATAGATGGACTAATACAACAAGTCCCACACACAGCTAGAAGCCCAAATATTTTTTCAGAGGTACTGTAGATGCAGATAAAAATTATTTTTAATTTGCAACCTGATGGAGGTCAGTATAGATGGACTAATAGAGAAAGTCCGACACACTGCTACAAGGCCAAATATTTTTTCAGAGGTAGATGCAGAAAAAAATTATATTCAGTTTGCAACCTGATGGAGGTCTGTATAGATGGATTAATAGAACAAGACCCACACACAGCTAGAAGCCCAATATTTTTTCAGAGGTAGATGCAGAAAAAAATATATTCAGTTTGCAACCTGATGGAGGTCAGTATAGATGGACTAATACAACAAGTCCCACACACAGCTAGAAGCCCAATATTTTTTCAGAGGTAGATGCAGAAAAAAATATATTCAGTTTGCAACCTGATGGAGGTCAGTATAGATGGAATAATACAACAAGTCCCACACACAGCTAGAAGCCCAAATATTTTTTCAGAGGTACTGTAGATGCAGAAAAAAATATATTCAGTTTGCAACCTGATGGAGGTCAGTATAGATGGACTAATACAACAAGTCCCACATACAGCTAGAAGCCCAAATATTTTTTCAGAAGTACTGTAGATGCAGATAAAAATTATTTTTAATTTGCAACCTGATGGAGGTCAGTATAGATGGACTAATACAACAAGTCCCACACAGAGCTAGAAGCCCAAATATTTTTTCAGAGGTAGATGCAGAAAAAAATATATTCAGTTTGCAACCTGATGGAGGTCAGTATAGATGGACTAATACAACAAGTCCCACACACAGCTAGAAGCCCAATAATTTTTCAGAGGTAGATGCAGAAAAAAATATATTCACTTTGCAACCTGATGGAGGTCAGTATAGATGGACTAATACAACAAGTCCCACACACAGCTAGAAGCCCAAATATTTTTTCAGAGGTACTGTAGATGCAGAAAAAAATATATTCAGTTTGCAACCTGATGGAGTTCAGTATAGATGGACTAATACAACAAGTCCCACACACAGCTAGAAGCCCAAATATTTTTTCAGAGGTACTGTAGATGCAGATAAAAATTATTTTTAATTTGCAACCTGATGGAGGTCAGTATAGATGGACTAATACAACAAGTCCCACACACAGCTAGAAGCCCAAATATTTTTTCAGAGGTAGATGCAGAAAAAAATATATTCAGTTTGCAACCTGATGGAGGTCAGTATAGATGGACTAATACAACAAGTCCCACACACAGCTAGAAGCCCAAATATTTTTTCAGAGGTATTGTAGATGCAGATACAAATTATTTTTAATTTGCAACCTGATGGAGGTCAGTATAGATGGACTAATACAACAAGTCCCACACACAGCTAGAAGCCCAAATATTTTTTCAGAGGTACTGTAGATGCAGATAAAAATTATTTTTAATTTGCAACCTGATGGAGGTCAGTATAGATGGACTAATAGAGAAAGTCCGACACACTGCTAGAAGGCCAAATATTTTTTCAGAGCTAGATGCAGAAAAAAATTATATTCTGTTTGCAACCTGATGGAGGTCAGTATAGATGGATTAATAGAACAAGACCCACACACAGCTAGAAGCCCAAATATTTTTTCAGAGTTAGATGCAGAAAAAAATATATTCAGTTTGCAACCTGATGGAGGTCAGTATAGATGGACTAATACAACAAGTCCCACACACAGCTAGAAGCCCAAATATTTTTTCAGAGGTAGATGCAGAAAAAAATATATTCAGTTTTCAACCTGATGGAGGTCAGTATAGATGGACTAATACAACAAGTCCCACACACAGCTAGAAGCCCAAATATTTTTTCAGAGGTACTGTAGATGCAGATAAAAATTATTTTTAATTTGCAACCTGATGGAGGTCAGTATAGATGGACTAATACAACAAGTCCCACACACAGCTAGAAGCCCAAATATTTTTTCAGAGGTAGATGCAGAAAAAAATATATTCAGTTTGCAACCTGATGGAGGTCAGTATAGATGGACTAATACAACAAGTCCCACACACAGCTAGAAGCCCAAATATTTTTTCAGACTTACTGTAGATGCAGAAAAAAAATATTTTTTATTTGCAACCTGATGGAGGTCAGTATAGATGGACTAATACAACAAGTCCCACACACAGTTAGAAGCCCAAATATTTTTTCAGAGGTACTGTGGATGCAGATACAAATTATTTTTAATTTGCAACCTGATGGAGGTCAGTATAGATGGACTAATAGAGAAAGTCCGACACACTGCTAGAAGGCCAAATATTTTTTCAGAGCTAGATGCAGAAAAAAATTATATTCAGTTTGCAACCTGATGGAGGTCAGTATAGATGGATTAATAGAACAAGACCCACACACAGCTAGAAGCCCAAATATTTTTTCAGAGGTAGATGCAGAAAAAAATATATTCAGTTTGCAACCTGATGGAGGTCAGTATAGATAGACTAATACAACAAGTCCCACACACAGCTAGAAGCCCAAATATTTTTTCAGAGGTACTGTAGATGCAGATAAAAATTATTTTTAATTTGCAACCTGATGGAGGTCAGTATAGATGGACTAATACAACAAGTCCCACACAGAGCTAGAAGCCCAAATATTTTTTCAGAGGTAGATGCAGAAAAAAATATATTCAGTTTGCAACCTGATGGAGGTCAGTATAGATGGACTAATACAACAAGTCCCACACACAGCTAGAAGCCCAATATTTTTTCAGAGGTAGATGCAGAAAAAAATATATTCAGTTTGCAACCTGATGGAGGTCAGTATAGATGGACTAATACAACAAGTCCCACACACAGCTAGAAGCCCAAATATTTTTTCAGAGGTACTGTAGATGCAGAAAAAAATATATTCAGTTTGCAACCTGATGGAGGTCAGTATAGATGGACTAATAGAGAAAGTCCGACACACTGCTAGAAGGCCAAATATTTTTTCAGAGCTAGATGCAGAAAAAAATTATATTCAGTTTGCAACCTGATGGAGGTCAGTATAGATGGATTAATAGAACAAGACCCACACACAGCTAGAAGCCCAATATTTTTTCAGAGGTAGATGCAGAAAAAAATATATTCAGTTTGCAACATGATGGAGGTCAGTATAGATGGACTAATACAACAAGTCCCACACACAGCTAGAAGCCCAAATATTTTTTCAGAGGTACTGTAGATGCAGATACAAATTATTTTTAATTTGCAACCTGATGGAGGTCAGTATAGATGGACTAATACAACAAGTCCCACACACAGCTAGAAGCCCAAATATTTTTTCAGAGGTACTGTAGATGCAGAAAAAAATATATTCAGTTTGCAACCTGATGGAGGTCAGTATAGATGGACTAATACAACAAGTCCCACACACAGCTAGAAGCCCAAATATTTTTTCAGAGGTACTGTAGATGCAGATAAAAATTATTTTTAATTTGCAACCTGATGGAGGTCAGTATAGATGGACTAATACAACAAGTCCCACACACAGCTAGAAGCCCAAATATTTTTTCAGAGGTAGATGCAGAAAAAAATATATTCAGTTTGCAACCTGATGGAGGTCAGTATAGATGGACTAATACAACAAGTCCCACACACAGCTAGAAGCCCAAATATTTTTTCAGACTTACTGTAGATGCAGATAAAAATTATTTTTAATTTGCAACCTGATGGAGGTCAGTATAGATGGACTAATACAACAAGTCCCACACACAGCTAGAAGCCCAAATATTTTTTCAGAGGTACTGTAGATGAAGATACAAATTATTTTTAATTTGCAACCTGATGGAGGTCAGTATAGATTTACTAATAGAGAAAGTCCGACACACTGCTAGAAGGCCAAATGTTTTTTCAGAGCTAGATGCAGAAAAAGATTATATTCAGTTTGCAACCTGATGGAGGTCAGTATAGATGGATTAATAGAACAAGACCCACACACAGCTAGAAGCCCAAATATTTTTTCAGAGGTAGATGCAGAAAAAAACATATTCAGTTTGCAACCTGATGGAGGTCAGTATAGATGGACTAATACAACAAGTCCCACACACAGCTAGAAGCCCAAATATTTTTTCAGAGGTACTGTAGATGCAGATAAAAATTAGTTTTAATTTGCAACCTGATGGAGGTCAGTATAGATGGACTAATAGAATGATGCTATGCCCAAAAGATTTTACTTCACTAGGTGCAGTAAAAAAATTGGTATTCTATACACAGGTGGTATATCTTGTAGCACAGATAGGCTACTCCACTGACTAACACATTCTGCAATAGGCCAAAAAGGATTAGCTTTGCTAGATTCAGCCAAATGCTGTGAAAAAAACTTGCACAGCACTGGCACAGACCTGCCTGGCAAAAACTGATAGGAACTGATGTAACCTAGTCCTGAAAAGGACTCCAATTACAATTAGTCTTTACTCCCACAACCTATCTATTTAAGAGCACAGACCTCCCTGATAAAAGTCGTAGGAAATGCTGTAACCTAGTCCTTAAAAGGACTGCAATCACAACTATTCCCTACTCCCAAGCTATCTGTATATTTGTGCGAAAATTGGCTTGAAATTAACAAGGTATAGCGCACACAGCAACAGCGGTGCCGTCTAACACGCAGCTGCAGCAGTGAGAAAATGGTGGCGACGGGGAAAATGGCTTGGTCTTATAGGGCAAGGACATGTGACATACACTGCCAATGACACATGCCCTTGCTTGTGTGAAAAAAAGCACTTCGCTCCGTGTGTGCGCTGCTGATAGGCTGACAGATTGCACCTCCCCACTGCAAATGCGGGAAAGAGAAAAAAAATGGAGATCTTCATTGTTCCTGCAGAGATCCATCCCCTGCCCCTCTTCCCACCCCGCTGTACACTCAAACTGCGTATTAACATTAATTTTCATCATTACTGAGAAAAAATCCAGTTATGATTTTGGTGCACGAACAGTTATCGAACATAACCTCGAACAGCCGAATTTTTATCAAATTGTTCGTGTTCGCCGAACGGCTCGAACACCGCCCAAAACAGCTCGAATTTGAGATTGGCGAACAGTTCGAGTAGAACAACGCTCATCTCTAGTGACTAAGCCGTTTTGGTTTGAGGTTGATGCTTCTTCTGTGGGGGTCGGTGCAGTGTTGTCTCAGGAAAGCAAGGATGGAGTACATCCCTGTGCCTTTTTTTCAAAAAAAATTTCTGAGACTGAACTTAATTACGATATTGGTAATCGGGAATTGCTGGCTATTAATTCACATTTGAACACTGGCGTAATCTCTTGGAAGGTGCTGAATTTCCCATTCAGGTTTTCACTGATCATAAAAATCTGATCTATCTTGATGCTGCCAAGCGCTTGAATGCCCGTCAGGCTAGGTGGGCACTTTTTTTCTCGCGGTTTAATTTTTCCGTTACCTACATCCCGGGTACCAAGAATGTTAAAGCGGATGCTTTGTCTCGCAGCTTTTCTCCCATGGTCAGTGCTGAGGAGGAGGAGGAGAGCGTTTTACAAGAAGGTGTTGTGATTGCTGCTTTGGACTCCGTTTTGGAGGATGAGATTCTTAAAGCTCAGGAGAATGCCCCATCTAACACTCCCCATGGGAGGTTGTTTGTGCCTAGGACCTTTAGGAGAGATTTGTTTGTTGAGTGTCATGAGTCTCGGTTGGCAGGTCATCCAGGAATTTCTGAGACCAAGAGACTTGTGGGTCGCAGTTTTTGGTGGCCTGGATGGCAGAAGGAAGTCATTAAGTGGGTGCGTCAATGTATTGTGTGTGCTAGATCTAAGTCTTTGCATGCTCCTGCTGCGGGGTTGCTTTGCCCTCTGGATGTTCCTAGTGCACCTTGGACACATCTGGCTATGGACTTTATTACTGACCTTCCCCCCTCTGAAGGTTTCACGGTCATCTGGGTGGTCGTGGACCGTTTTAGCAAGATGTGTCACTTGGTTCCATTCATCAAACTGCCTTGCTCTAAGACACTCGCTAAGGCCTTTGTCAAGGAAATTGTCAGACTACATGGCGTTCCTACTGACATTGTTTCTGATAGAGGACCTCAGTTCGTGGCTCATTTTTGGCGTGCCTTTTGTGACAGGTTGGGAGTTCATTTGTCGTTTTCATCCGGATATCATCCTGAGTCTAATGGCCAGACAGAAAGAAAGAACCAGGATGTTGAGCAGTTCTTGCGTTGCTTTGTGGCAGACAATCAAGAGGGGTGGTCTGAGTTTCTGCCACTTGCTGAATTTGCTCTTAACAACCATACATCCTCTTCTGCTGGGTGTTCGACTTTTTTTTGTTGTTCTGGGAGACATCCGTCTTTTGGGTCATTCTCCAAATTGGTATCGTCTGTGCCTGAGGAGGAGAGTTTTTCCGGTGATTTGGAGAGAGTTTGGACGGATGTGCGTGATAATCTTCAGGAGGCTAACAAAAAATCTAAGAGGTACTTTGATAGGAAACGGCAAGAGGTTTCGTTTGCTATTGGTGACATGGTTTGTTTGTCCTCTAAGAATCTGCGATTGAGGATTCCTTCTAAAAAATTGGGTCCCAAGTTTGTAGGGCCCTTTAAGGTGCTTCAGATAGTTAACCAATCTGCTGTTCGGTTGGAGGTTCCTACATCCTGGAAGATTAATCCGTTGTTTTATGTTTCTCTGTTGAAAAGAGCTGATGTGTCGGTTGGTGATGCATCTGCCACTGTTCCTCCGGTGGTGGAGGATGGGGAGTATGAAATTTCCCGCATCCTAAATTCTAGAAGGTATAGAGGGAGTTTGCAGTATCTCGTAGCTTGGAAGGCTTTCGGACCCGTGGATAACTCATGGGTGAGGGCGGATGATGTTTCTGCTTCCAGACTTGTCAGAGCGTTTCACAGGAGGTTTCCTGATAAGTCCGGGCCTAGGGGATCCAGAGGATCCTCTTAGAAGAGGGGGTACTGTTAGAACTCTCCTGTTGGTTTTTTTCTAGTTTGCTGGTCACATGACCTTTTTTGCCTATTTAATCCGGCTCCGCCCTCCTGGCCTTGCTGGACTTCATTGTAATTTCTACTCTTGAGCTAGCTTGGTGCTCTGTTACCTTTCTCTGTTAGTTTTGCTAGGTCTTCAGACCTCTATGTTCTATGTTGTGTGTTTGTGTTTTATTGCTACAATTTCTGCTAGGAGGTGTCCAACTTTATCCCAGTCCCTAGTTCTTGTAGGGATCCCTCCCTTGCATCTATAGGTCTTCGTACAGACTAGCTGAGGACTTTAGCGGGTCTGATCGCAGGACCAGGTTCCCCGTTACATCGTAGGGATCCAGTTTAGTTCTATTGTAGGGACAGATCTCCTGTCTTTCCTTAGTGCTTGTAGCAGATCATAACAGTGGCAGCTGGACCAGTGAACAGGAAGGTGAGAATCATTTTTTTTACACCCTACATTCATTGTGCTTTTGAGTATGGAAACACCACAGAACATAATAAGACACATTCAGATCATATCAAATAACTTTGATACAAATCTAAATTCTTTTCCAAATTCAAGTGAATGGCCTGAGTCAAATTTCAGCATATTTGCTCATTATTACAATTGGAATTTCTGTACTACAGATTTGATGAATAGCACAGCTCATAGTGGCACTCTGCTTGTAAAAAGAATAGACACTATTATGGAACCCTTACGCCCCTCAAACTTTCAGTCCATGGAAACTGTTGGGGAGTGAGAATTTTCTGCCTCTCATGTTATGAAATTGTGCCCTACATTTTGATTTTGATTCTGAAGCAGGGAACCAATAGTGGCATTTATCAATATTTTAACATGTTTAAAATTTTCAGGACTAATTTTCCAAACATAATGGGTATATTGTGTAAATCATCGAAGCACCCTTTAACAGAGATGGGACAGCATTTTTTGTTCTGAAGACAATGTACCTGGCATTTTTAAAGATGCTGTGGTGGGAACCATGGCACTGACTTTTAAGGATACTGGCCGAAACTTGCTGTATAGGGACACTCGATGGTGAAAAACGGCTGAAGCAATAGGAACTAGCTTATTTGGGTGCTGTTGGACTTACCAATGGCTCATTCAGATGAGTGTATAATCACATTGTGTGCTGTCTGAATGCAACACAGAATGCACTTCAAGAGCACACAGAAAAAATCATAGTTTACATTATTTTGGTCTGACTTCCGGGCCAGACTAGTGCATTTAAATAGCAAACAGCTCCTGAACTCATCCTCTATGTGAATGAGCACACGTAGCTGCACATGGAGCCCTTCATGTCCACAATTGGCTCGAGATTGGCCCGAGTTTTATTACAATAATCTGAACCTGGTCTACCTATTACTCTTCTTTGTTTCGACAGCCCCAGCTAGTGAATGTATACACAGAAATCAGTTGTGCACCATTAACGTTAGTCCAATCTAACCCTAACTTCCTTCTCCCTTTCACTGCACTGAGTGCCAATGTTCCAGAACACTCTATGTAATCACTGCTACAACTGAAGGGGTCCTGGGAGAGAGAAGAGGTAAATAGATAGAGGGCACTGGTATATGGTCTGAAGTTATTTCGGGGTCTGATATCATTTCTATTAATTTAGGGATCACTTTACTTAAAGGGAACCAGTAACCAGAAAAAATGCTATTAATCTGCAAATATGGGGTTAATCTGCAGGTTAATCTGACTGACAATGGCTCTGTTTTGAGAGAGGATGTCAGTCTGTACCGGGGCCACGATTATATTCACTTTATTCTCAGAGTGGAGTCTGAACCAGTGCTGACGCCGCCCCTGTGACTGAAACCGATACGCTTCCGGGGGAAATGCAGTTAATTTTCTTCCCAGAGCGTTTGGCTAAGCTTCGGCGCTAGGCAGGTTAATAATGCTATTAACACAATATCTGCAGGTTAATAGCACTTTTTTTTCTGGTGACAGGTTCCCTTAAAATTTACCTAGTGTTCTGGCCTGAGGTCTAATCTTATTTAGTAGTTTGGTCTAAAGTATGTAATTTTGTACTCATTTACACACAAAACATGCATTGTTTTTTACTTAGCTAAAATATGATTGCTCCCAAAAGTCATGATCCTGCCCCATTGTTGGAATTCTGTATTTACCCTGAGAGCAGCAAGTAGCAGCAAAATAGAAAGGTACACCAGTGTGGGTTTTGGCACCAAAAGAAAAACCCCAACCATATGAATATGGTTGTTTCTTGCCCTGTGCATCTATGTCTTTGCTCCTTAAATGGGTATTCACCTGAACAAAGTTTATTTTTAATCAAAGATCTTGAAATAATAATAAGTTCCACAATTGGATGTGTTTAAAAAATCTTCCTGTGCTGAGATAATCTTATACATGTACCACCCCTGCTGTGTACTGTGTAATGGCTATGGCTCACCATACAAGAACATGGTCTGTTCAGGGGAGGAAGCAAAAGAGTATACAGACATTTCAGCATGGGATAGTAGCTGATTATTTTTGTGAAGTAAAACATTTCACTGCCTGTTTTTAAACAACATCTTACCTCAAAGAGAGAATCAGCTGTGATCCCGTTCTGTCCTTACTGTATACTCACTTTGCTTCCTCCCCTGCCCAGGAGATGTGGTATGATCAGACCACATTCCTGCACGGTAAGACACAGCCATTACACAGTACACATCAGGGGCACATTTATAAGATTATCTCCGCACAGGAACATTTTTTTAAACACATGCAATTATGGAATTTATTTTTATTTCAAGTTCTATTAATTAAAGTGAACTTTGTTCTTGCAACAACCCCTCTAAATTAGTTATAAAACAGGATGATCTATGGCTTCTGTCACTGGCCCTAGTAAACTAATAGCTTTTTTACAAAATTTTTATTTTTATTGGGGTGAAGGGAAGCGCAAACATGATTTTTGCTACGGTACTGCTAATTTCAATGTACTCTCCTCACAATTGGAGCTACACCAGGAGAAATATTATCATATTAGATTAGAAATTAAATATATCATACAGTTTAAGATCCGATTCATATTTTGCTAGATGGAATATTAAATATTAATACGATTTCTGTTTTTTTCTTTTTCAGTTTGCTGATGAAGTTAAATATATTTATTTTGTAAGCAATGAGGACTGTTACAATGTTGCCACAGTTTCATTGCAAATGTTGTAATGGAAACTTTACGTTGTCAATGATATGTAAGTTGATTCTGCTCAGTCCAGATAAGTCACGGCAAGGATCCACACAGCATTCCGAAATCGAAATTCATCTTCTCCCCGATGTCCTATCACTGTGAAAAATAGCTGTTTTAAACTAGGACAACAACAAAATTCACAGCAGTTGACTTACACTTTCATTTTAGCACTTAATGTACTACTGGGATATGAACTTGCCTGGAACCCAAGATGTAGAACATTCATATGTGCCAGCATTTAAAATCTAACCACGCTTTTGACAGTTTTATGTTTCTAGCATCGACATTGAGTATTTTCTATTTTTGACATGCAAAAATGCTCAGTAACAGATTAATATATACTTATTTTCAATAGAAGAAGTTAACAAATTGATTCAAGATTTAAGGTTGGCAATGAATTAGGGTAATATGTCAAAACCTTATTAGAATTAGAAATTTGGACAATTAGAACAATGATTAAGTCAAAACTAAAATCGCCATGAAAGTGCATGAATGTTTATTCCAGTAATTTACTTACTCTGTATCAAAAGAAAATATAATGTGAAGTATTACAGAACTGTGAAAATGACCTAGCTCTGGGTCAGAATAACTTGCAAATAACAAGTGAGAGAATGGCATGGCTGTGAAAAATATGAGAAACACCTGGAGATGAGAATGACCTGAATATGAGAAGTGTAAGAATGATATGGATAAGAGAAGTGTGAGAACGACCTGGATGTAAGAAGTGTGAGAATAATCAGGATGCAAGAAATTCTGAGTCTGTGAAGTTCCTGGATGTGAGAATGACCTGAATGTGAGAAGTGTGAGAATGACCTGGATGTAAGAAATGTGAGAATGACCTGGATGTAAGAATTGTGAAAATGACCTGGTTGTGAAAAATACGAGAAACACCTGGAAATGAGAATGACCTGAATATGAGAAGTGTGAAAATGATATGGATATGAGAAGTGTGAGAAAGACCTGGATATGAGAAGTGTGAGAATAATCAGGATGCAAGAAGTCTGAGTCTGAGAAAGTCCTGGATGTGAGAATGACTTGGATGTGAGAAGTGTGAGAATGATAAGGATTTGAGAAGTGTGAGAATGATATGGATTTGAGAAGTGTGAGAATGATATGGATTTGAGAAGTGTGAGAATGATATGGATTTGAGAAGTGTGAGAATGATATGGATTTGAGAAGTGTGAGAAAGACCTGATTATGAAAAATGTGAGAAAAAACTTGCTGTGAGAATGGCCTGGATGGAAGCAAAAAGAGAATGATGTAGATGTAAATGTGGCACCCCAGGAGTCCGGTTGCCACATTGGCATTGCCTCCCTCACAGGGGATAATGCCATGCCTGGAATCAAGGAGGGGTCCTCTTATCAGGTAACACCAGCATCCAACACTTTTCCTGGCTCCAGACCAGAAGGGGGAGCTCTAGGCCGGTTTCAGGGGAGCTTCCCCTTTAAATTGGTGCCTGGAGGCGGGGGTTAGGGGAGTCAGTTGGAGACGGAGGAGAGTCAGTTGGAGGCGGTGGAGAGTCAGTTGGGGACAGGGGAGAGCGAGTGGAAGACGAAGGAGAACCTGGTGAGGGGAGCTGTGACCAAGCTATCCCCAAGAGAAAAGCGCCAGAAACCGGACACCGGAGTCCGTGGTTGCTCGGGTACTGAAGTACCGGCACCTAAATCCGGAGGGCAGGAGGCTGCACGTCTCATGGCCCCACCAAACACCCGGCGGCTCAGCAGCATACTAGAGCCGGGAGCCGCCACGAAGGAGCGACACCTGTAAAAGGCTCGAGCTGCCTTCCATGCGGGCTAGGATTTAACGATCACTCAGGAAAGAGGGCCGCAGCATAACTTTAGGCAGCAGGGCCAAAGAGGACAGCACAGAAGGAAGGCCTACAACGTCACCTGGCGAGGTGGATCCCAAATTGCTTCTAGGCTGCCCGGATCTCCATTACCTTCTGTTACCAGTGCACCAGTCTGCACCATCAAACATCAAGTAAAGGTAAACCACCATTCCTGTGTCGTCTGGTCATTATCTGCACCCTCAGTCCTGCACCCTAACATCCAGAATCCCCTACATAAACCGTACCGGTAGCCCTGAGGCCACGCTCTACCCGTGGGGAGCAAATCCATCCCAGTTGCGTCACCAACAGCCCCAGCGGTCTCTTTCAGCAGCGGTGACCACCTATAACAACATACCACTGGTGGCGTCACAAAACTTTTCCCCTAAATAAACTGTCCTTTTTACTGACCGCCCAGGGCCCCGGACCGGGTCACGCCCCATGACTATTCCAAGGAACCAACCTACCCGGTGGCGAGTACCCCACGGTCCTAGGAGGTGCGTAATTTTTGGCATTACGATCATGATTGTCGTAGCCCGGTACAACAGGGTACTGTGTGCCATAGACTTTGTTGAACTGTATAATCGCTTCATTTGACATCAGCCAGGAGGCCCCGATCTGGAACCGCTAGGTAAGCGATTCCTCTCACCTGCAGAGCAGCAGACTAGTACGCCAGCAGAAACCCAGGACCTGGCTGAGGTTCATTAGGGGGGGAGGAAGATGCCCAACCTAGAAGAAGGTCCAGCTGCGGGCACGGCCGCAGCAACTGTAATGCCTTTATCCATGCCGTATATCCCAGGGGCAGGGTGGTTGCTTCAGTACTCAGGGGAGTCGCACAGCCTGAGCGAATTTGAGGAGAGACTGCTTAGTTTTTTCGAAGTGTACCCCCTGTCTGAGAAGCAAAAAGGCAGTATCCTTATAGGCCAGCTAATCGATGCAGCCTAGAGGGAGGTGAAGTCCTGGCCGGGAAGGGACAAAAGAACTTTTAAGCAAATTCTGGCCAGGTTGAAGGAAAGCTTTGACACCCGCACAGCAGCGGAGATTAAAATGAAGTTCTATGGGTGCAAACAAAGGTAGACCCTGACAGTGTGCGAGATGAGAACAGATTGGGAACCGAACAGTTTATTGAGGGGCTCCTGTCTAATGCTCACCGGACCAAGCTGCGCATTATTGCTCTGCAAAACCCTGATCTAGACTTTGCGCAATTTAACCCCTTTACAGCCCATGATGTATTAATATGCGTCAGTGCCCTGGGCTTTAAGAGCCTGACCCGTATTAGTACGTCATCGCGATCGCGCGCCCACACAGGCTGTGCGGGCGCGATCGCCGCCTGGTGTCAGCTGATTGTCACAGCTGACACCCGGTACTATGTGCAGGGAGTGGTCCCGCACCGCTCCCAGCACATTAACCCCCGCAATGCTGCGATCGCAGTCGATCGCAGCATTGCCGTGGCAAGGGGAGGTATACTCAGCTCCTCTTCCGGCCTCCAGCGCTGTCTGCCGCAGCTTCCAGGATGTTGCCATGACGACCCGGTGTCGTCATGACAACATCCGGGTCACCAGACAGCAGGAAGATTTTTTGGACATGCGCAGTGCATCTCCAAACTATCTTCTCCCTGTCCAGCGCTGACAGCCTGCATGGCACAGGGATGGCGCCGAATTCATGTGCCATGCAGGCGATCAGAATAAAAAAAGTGAAAGTCCCAGAGTGGGACAAAGTAAAAAAGTATAAAAACTGTCAGAAAGTGAAAAAAAAAAATTGTAAAAATATAAAAAATAAATAAATAAAAAAAATAATCCACCAAAAATAAAAATATAATGTACCCATCAATAAATATTATTATAAAAAAAACAAAAAAAAAATAAAAGTACACATATTTGGTATCGCCGCGTCCGGAACGACCTGACCTATAAAACTATTCCACTAGTTAACCCCTTCAGTGAACACGGTAAAAAATAAAAATAAAAAACTAAGCAGAAAACAATGCTTTATCACCATACTGCCAAATAAAAAATGGAATAACACGCGATCAAAAAGACAAATAAAAATAAAAATGGTACCACTGAAAATGTCATCTCGTCCCACAAAAAATAAGCTGCCACACAGCTACATCAGCAGAAAAATAAAAAAGTTATAGCTCTCAGAATAAAGCTATGCTAAAAAATATTTTTTTCTATAAAATTGCTTTTATTATGTAAAATTGCAAAACATAGAAAAACTATATAAATGTGGTACCGCTGTAAACGTACTGACTTGAAGAATAACGCTGCATTATCAATTTTACAACACGCCGAACAGAATAAAAACCCCCAAAAAAAACAATTCCTGAATTGTTGTTTTTTGTTTATTCTGCCTCCCAAAAATCGGAATAGAAAGCGATCAAAAAATGTCACGTGCCTGAAAATGGCACCAATAACAACGTCAACTCATCCCACAAAAAACAAGCCGTCACATGATTGTCTGCCAAAATCTGGAAAAATTGTAGCTCTCAAAATATGGCGATGCAAAAACTAGATTTTACAAAAAATGCGTCTTTTAGTGTGTGACAGCTGTCAGTCATAAAAACCCCATATGATTCTGGTATCGCTGTAGTCTCACCGACCCAAAGAATAAGGTCGTCTAATCACTTATACCGCATGAGGAATGTCGTAAAAAATAAACTCTCGGGTTAGGGTTCGGCTAGGGTTAGGGCTAGGGCTAGGGCTGCGTTTGGGGTTAGGGTTGTGATGGGGTTGGAATTTTTTTCAGAAGTAAGAAAAAAAGATGACGATATGGCGACTAGTGTTGAGCGCAAGTGCTCACTACTTGAGTTTGCATCGGGTGCTCTGGTATGCATTGAGTATCATGGGTATTTGAGTGACATGCTCGAGTCTCCGCCCCATATGCTTCGCGGCCAAAAAAAATTTGCGGGGATTGCCTGCCATGCACGAGCGATCCCCGCATGTTTTTTTTTGGGTGTCTAATAACCATGAAGCATGTCACTCGAGTACACGCAGTACATGGTGCATACCTGAGTACCCGATGCAAACTCAAGTAGCGAGCACTTGCGCTCAAGACTAATGACAAGTTATTCAATATGATGACCTAATGTTATCAAATTCTGTGTCGTACCTCTGGGTTCAAAATGTTCACTATACCCCTTAATAAAATCCTTGAGGGGTATAGTTTCCAAAATGGGGTCACTTGTGGGGGAGCTCAACTGTTTAGGCACATCAGGGGCTCTCCAAACGCGACATGGTGTCCGCTAACAAATTGAATGGAAAATCGGCTCAAATTGTTAGCAGATGCCATGTTACGTTTGGAGAGCCCCTGCGTGCCTAAACATTGGAGCTCCCTCACAAGTGACCCCATTTTGGAAACTAGACCCCCCCAAGGCACCTATCTAGATACATAGTGAGCACTTGGAACCCCGAGGTGCTTCACAAATTGATTCATAAAAATGAAAAAGTGTTTTTTTTTCCTCTTTTTAATTTTTACGAATCAATTTGTGAAGCACCTGGGGGTTCCAAGTGCTCAGTATGCATCTAGATAGCTGCCTTGGGTGGTCTAGTTTCCAAAATGGGGTCAATTGTGGGGGAGCTCCAATGTTTAGGCACACAGGAGCTCTCCAAATGCGACATGGTGTCCGCTAACAAATTGGAACCATGTCATGTTTGGAGAGTCCCTGTGTGCCTAAACATTGGAGCGCCCCCACAAGTGACCCCATTTTGGAAACTAGACCACCCAAGGCACTTATCTAGATGCATAGTGAGCACTTTGAACCCCCAGGTGCTTCACAAATTGATTCGTAAAAATGAAAAAGTGTTTTTTTTTCCACTTTTTCATTTTTATGAATCAATTTGTGAAGCACCTGGGGGTTCCAAGTGCTCACTATGCATCTAGATAGGTGCCGTGGGTTGTCTAGTTTCCAAAATGGGGTCACTTGTGGAGGAGCTCCAATGTTTAGGCACACAAGAGCTCTCCAAACACGACATGGTGTCCACTAACAAATTGGAACCATGTTGCGTTTGGAGAGTCCCTGTGTGCCTAAACATTGGAGCTCCCCCACAAGTGACCACATTTTGGAAACTAGACCCCCCAAGGTACCTATCTAGTTGCATAGTCAGCACTTGGAACCCCCAGGTGCTTCACAAATTGATTCGTAAAAATGAAAAAGTGGAAAAAAAAATACTTTTTCATTTTTACGAATCAATTTGTGAAGCACCTGGGGGATCCAAGTGCTCACTATGCATCTCGATAGGTGCCTTGGGTTGTCTAGTTTCCAAAATAGGGTCATTTGTGGGGGAGCTCCAATGTTTAGGCACACAGGACTCTCCAAACGTGACATGGTGTCCGCTAACAAATTGGAACCATGTTGCGTTTGGAGAGTCCCTGTGTGCCTAAACATTGGAGCTCCCCCACAATTGACCCCATTTTGGAAACTAGACCACCCAAGGCACCTATCTAGATGCATAGTGAGCAATTGGAACCCCCAGGTGCTTCACAAATTGATTTGTAAAAATGAAAAAGTGAAAAAAAAAACACTTTTTCATTTTTAGGAATCAATTTGTGAAGCACCTGGGGGTTCCAAGTGCTCACTATGCATCTAGATAGGTGCATTGGGGTGTCTAGTTTCCAAAATGGTGTATCTTGTGGGGGAGCTCCAATGTTTAGGCACACAGGGGCTCTCCAAACGCAACATGGTGTCCGCTAACAATTTGAGCCGATTTTCCATTCAATTTGTTAGCGGACACCATGTTGCATTTGGAGAGCCCCTGTGTGCCTAAACATTGGAGCTCCCCCACAAGTGACCCCATTTTGGAGACTAGAGCCCCCAAGGCACCTATCTAGATGCATAGTGAGCACTTGGAACCCCCAGGTGCTTCACAAATTGATTCGTAAAAATAAAAAAGTGGAAAAAAAATACTTTTTCATTTTTACGAATCAATTTGTGAAGCACCTGGGGGTTCCAAGTGCTCACTATGCATCTAGATAGGTGCCTTGGGGGTCTAGTTTCCAAAATGGGGTCACTTGTGGGGGAGCTCCAATGTTCAGGCACATCAGGGGCTCTCCAAACGCAACATGGCGTCCGCTAATTACTCAAGCAAATTTTACAATCAAAAAGTCAATTGGCGCTCCTTCCTTTCCGAGCCCTGCCGTGCGCCCAAACAGTGGTTTTTCCCCACATATGGGGTATCTGCTTGCCCAGGGGAAATTTTGCAACAAATTTTGGCGTCCATTTTTTCTTGTTACCCCTGTGAAAATAAAAAAAATTTGGTCTAAATTAACATTTTTGTGAAAAAAGTTAAATGTTCATTTTTTTCTTCCACATTCAAAAAATTCCTGTGAAGCACCTGAAGAGTTAATAAAATTCTTGAATGTGGTTTTGAGCACTTTGAGGGGTGCAGTTTTTAGAATGGTGTGACTTTTTTGCATTTTCTGTCATAAAGACCTCTCAAAGTGTCTTCAAATGTGATGTGGTCCCTAAAAAAATGGTTTTGTAAATTTTGTTGGAAAAATGAGAAATCGCTGGTCAAGTTTTAACCCTTATAGCTCCCTAACAAAAAAAAATTTGGGTTCCAAAATTGTCTGATGTAAAGTAGACATGTGGGAAATGTTATTTATTAACTCTTTTGTGTGACATATCTCTCTGATTTAAGGGCATAAAAATTCAAATTTTGAAAATTGCTAAATTTTCAAAATTTTCCCCAAATTTCCGTTTTTTCATAAATAAACGCAAGTGATATCGAAGACATTTTACCACAATCATGAAGTACAATATGTCACAAAAAAACAGTCTCAGAATCAGGGGAATCCGTTGAAGCGTTCCAGAGTAATTACCTCATA
Source organism: Phyllobates terribilis (assembly GCF_046119375.1). Taxonomy (NCBI): domain Eukaryota; kingdom Metazoa; phylum Chordata; class Amphibia; order Anura; family Dendrobatidae; genus Phyllobates; species Phyllobates terribilis. The sequence continues at coordinate 549,673,660 of NW_027362761.1, forward strand.
AATTGACAGTGGTCAGAATTGTAAAAATTGGCCTGGTCATTAACGTGCAAACCACCCTCGGGGGTAAAGGGGTTAAAGACTGGGCCATCCGGGTGCTGCGAGAATCAACCCCAAGTGGCACTGCTCCCCTCCGGCGCCCAGCTATCACATACCACCTGGAGGCGGCGTCCTTTTCTCAGCACCTGTGGAGTCTGACGCGCAGACCCTAGATAATGACCTCTCTGCAGACCTACGCCTTCAGGTCCAGGAGCTGACCAAAAGTGTGGCTACACTAACCAAAACCATGCAGGCCATGCAAGTGTCTCCAAATGAAAGGATCCAGCTGGCATCCAGTCCAGATGTCATGGTGTGGCAATGGCTGAGAAGAATTCCACCGACCAGAGGGAGAGACAGCGATCACTACGACCAGAACGGACAACCCATCTGCCGCTGCTGTCAAAAGGCGGGGCACATCGCAAGATTCTGCGATTTAAACTAACAACCCCTGGGGCAGAGGGTCAACTCCCAGGAGTAAGACGACCAGGCCCACAAAGCTGGCGAGACAAGTATGTGGGAGGACGACCGGTCCTGACTGTCGTGCTTGATGGCATCCCGGTGAACGCGTTACTGGACACCGGTTCCCAGGTGACAACGATGCCATATATCCTTTTTAAAAGGTACTGGGCTTATTCAGACATTACCCGAAGTCCAGATGAACACTTTAACATCTTTGCCAGCAATGGTCAGCCCTTGACTTAGGTGGGGTATAAAGAGGTTAACATAAAGGTTGGCCAAGTAGAATTGCCATCACAAGGGTTGATTATTGTAGATATTGATCACCGAGAAACCCATCCTATGATAACCTTGGGCACCAATGTGATAGAGATAAGTCTTGGGGAAATTATTGTTTTGTTGCAACAGGTCGCAGAGACTGCCAGTTCTGGTCAGCAACGAGTTCTGCAGAAGGAAATCAAAGCCCTGATGCAGAGACAACAGGTAGAGCTGTCTGGTGGAGAACTTGGCAGTGTCATAGTGAGTGATCCTTTCCCCATTGCAATACCCCCTAGGAGTGAAATGTTAATATGGTGTCGGGCAGCAATAGGTCTCAAGGGTCAAGATTATCTGGCCCTGGTAGAACCCGTGTACTCTGATAGTAGGCCCACCATCTCGACTGCCAGGGGGGTAGTCGATGTCCGCAACGGGAGAGTACCGATATGCATCCTGAATTGTGGGGAGAAAGAGGTCCATTTACCCCGGTATGCCACCCTTGCTAAGCTGTTCACTGTCAGTAACAACGCAATAAAGGCAGTAGAACCCTTGCCTCCGCCCGAACAGGTGGAGAACAATGGCTCCAAGGGGCATATGGAGGATTTGTGTCAGAAGCTACAAGTAGGCACTGACTCCACCGCTTCGCACCAAAAGGATGGGGTGTACCGGGTGGTCCAAGAATATGAGCGAGTCTTTAGCAAACACCCACTAGACTTTGGACAGGTAAAAGGGGTCCAACATCATATCCCCACAGGAGATAATACGCTCATTAAAGAAAGGTACCAGCCTGTACCCCCAGCTCACTATCAATGTGCCAAGGGAATATTACGGGAGATGAAGGAGGCTGGGGTGATCAGAGATAGTTGTAGCCCCTGGGCACTGGGCAGCTCCATTAGTCCTCGTTAGAAAGAAAGATGGTACAATCAGGATGTGCGTTGATTATAGGCAGATTAACCGCATTACACATAAGGACGCCTACCAATTACCCAGAATTGAGGAATCATTAGCTGCACTGAGATCCGCTAACTATTTCTCCACTTTTCCACTTTAGATCTCACCAGTGGGTATTGGCAGGTTCCCATGGCAGAGGCGGAGAGAGAGAAGACCGCATTTACGACACCAATGGGCTTCTGAGAATTCAATTGCATGCTATTCGGGCTCTGCAACGCCCCAGGAACATTCCAGCAGTTAATGGAGTGTTGCCTAGGACGCAAAAACTTTGAAACCGTTCTGCTGTACCTGGACGACGTAATCGTCTACTCAAAGACGTACGAAGATCACCTGGAGCACCTGGCTGATGTGTTCGAGGCCTTATCCAGTTTTGGCCTGAAAGTAGAGTCGTCCAAGTGCCACCTGTTGAAGCCCAAGGTGCAGTATCTAGGCCATGTGGTAAGCGCCGAAGGTGTAGCACCAGACCCTGGAAAAGTCACCGTGATCAAGGACTGGCCAAGACCCTCCACTATCAAGGAAGTGCGGCTGTTACTTGGGCTGGTAGGCTACTACAGGACATTTATCAAGGGTTTCACCAAGATAGCGGCACCCATGCAGGACCTCTTAGTGGGCCAGTCCAAGAAGGCCAAGAACTCAAATCCTCCATTTGAGTGGGGTAAAAAAGAAGACGAATCCTTCACTCGGCAGAAGGTGGCTCTTACGGGAGATGAAGTCCTGGCCTACCCCGACTATGGCCAACCATTTATCCTCTATATGGATGCCAGCAATGTGAGATTGGGAGCGGTGCTCTCCCAGGTACAGCAAGGCAGAGAGAGAGTGATTGCCTATGCAAGCAGGAAGCTCCATCCCACAGAAAGGAACCCTGACAACCCACCTTGAAACGGCAGAGGTCTAGGAAAAGGTTAAAAAGATAAAAAAATCATACTCACCTCACTGCTCATCTTTTTGGACCCCTACGCTCTTTCTTGACTCCTTTTGGGTCCTCCTCACCTCCATCACACCCCACCACACTTGTATTCACTCTAGGCCAAAGTTTCTGACCATGAGCAGACTCTGGAGTACCCCATGCATGCTCTGGAGTTTACTCAAGGTTGGAATTTCTGGCCTAGAATGAACGCCGGGCTGTAGATATGACCAGACAGCAGACAGAGCAGCAAGCGTGCCCGAAAAGGTGAGAGGTGAGGTATGTTTTTTTTTTACCTTTTGCCAGCTTCTCACCTCTCTGGCAACTCCCGTTGCTCCTTGTCAACTGTCCAGTCCTCTGCCATTCCGCAACTCTACCCTGGTGTTCACTAAAGGCCGGGTCTTCCAGCCCTTAGCAAGTCATAGAGTTCACAACCTGTTTATTTTACTCTGGAGTCTAGGGAGGCCCTAGAGCAATGTTTCCAAAACTCCAGTCCTTATGGCCTCCAACAGGTCATGTTTTAAGGATTTCCTTAGTATTGCACAGGTGATGGAAGTATCATCAAACCGTCAGGAATTCTCTCATCTGTGCAACACTATGGAAATTCTGAAAACATGACCTGTTGGAGGTCGTGAAGACTGGGCTTTGTGAAACACTGGCATAGAGCATAAGAGGAATCATTCAATTGCGGATAATAACTTTACTGCAAATCAAATTGTAGTATCAGCGTCTCTGCCCCCTGACAGGCTGAGACACCGTCCCTCTTACCGCCGCGCTCCCCGCCCGGCATCCTCTGACGCTCCTGCTTGTGCTGCTGCTGGCGCACGCTGCTTCCCGGGCTTGGGCTTAGGGCGCGCGCGCTCCCTCCCTCTTAAAGGGGCTGCGCGCGCCGTCCTAAGGAGTCCCCGGCCAATGGCCGAAGGACCTCTCATATATAAGGCACCTCCTCCAAAATGGAGGTGCCCGTGTAAGGTTGTAGCTTTGTGTGTTAAACTCTGCTTCAGCCCTCAGGTCCCGCTGCTAGCCTGACTACCAGTCCAGCCCGCCAGCCTGACTACCAGTCCAGCCCGCCAGCCTGACTACCAGTCCAGCCCGCCAGCCTGACTACCAGCCCTGTCTGCCAGCTTGTCTACTCTCCAGCCCCACAGTCTGTCTACCGTCCAGTCCGCCAGACTGTCTATGGGCCCTGCCAGCCAGCTTACCTGGTAGCACCTGCTTGTTACCTGCCATGCCTACCAGCCAGCCTACCTGGAGGCTCCTGCTTGTTACCTGCCGTGCCTGCCAGCCCGCTTACCTAGAAGCACCTGCCTGGTACCTGCTCTGCCTACCAGCTCGCCTACCTGGAGACTCCTGCTTGTTACCTGCCGCGCCTACCAGTCCGTCTGCCCGGATCACCCGTCAGCCTGCCTGCCATGCTCATATGCTGTACCAGTCAGTCCCTGCCTTCTGACCTGTGGGAGTCACCTGCTCTCACACAAGGTCGGTCCCCAGAGTAGCACCTGGTCCCTCTGCTCGGTCCTTCCCTGGTCACGGAGTCAATTGAGCGACCGTACGACCTTGGTCGGTCCGAGTTGATACCTAGTTACGCCCCTCTGGTCCCTCCTTGCACCGCAGCACAGAGGTTCCACCACCCGTATCCGTAACACAAATTTCCCGGTCAGAATCAAAATCTATGCAATATTAATAATTCATATTTTGTCATATCTGCTCATATCTATTTTAGCGGTAAAGGAGATCAGTAGAATACTGACAAAAATAGATATTGCATTAACACTATAAGGCTGTATTTTTTTCTTCAGATGAAGTCTAAACTTGTGTCTATAGATGAGTGAATGTTTTGATGTTCGGGTTCAGCAAATAAACCCGAACATGAAAAAAAATTTTGTGTTCGGGCTCCCGATCACGAACTCGAACAAAAACATGGCCACGAACATCCCTGGTTTCCGCGCTGTCATCTGAGTGACTGCGCGGGAATCAGGGCCTGTGATCGGCGGTACGATCGTTGCTGCCAGTTACAGCGCTGTGGAGATCATGCTGTCAGCTGTTAGCGTGATCACCGCAGCTGTGACAAGGACCTGTGGTAATATCGCTATCACCAGTAAGAGTGCTGATGGCATCATGCTGTCAGGTGTCATCGTGATCCCCGTAGCTGTGACAGTGACCAGCGGTACTGATCTTACCACTGGTCACAGCCCCTGATTCTTGCGCTAACACGCAGATGACAGCGCGGAAACCAGGGATGTTCGAGGCCATGTTCGTGTTCGCTGCAGATGTAGACCCATTAAAATGTCATTACAAGCGGAGGATCCGCATGTACTGACAAAACAAGTGCGGTATTAGAACGCAGTGTTTTGGATGCAGCAAAAATACTTACCCCTGGTCTGACGGTAATCTAATGGTTAGGGTATGTGCAAACGATCCGGACAAGCAGCACTTTGGAAGCTGTAACCCTTGGATTACCGTCGGACCAGGGGTGAGTATTTTCGCAGAATCCGAAACACTGAGTTCTAATGTTGCACTTGTTATGTCAGTACAGGCGGATCCACTGCATGTAATGATATTTCAATCAGTCAAAATCTGCAGTGGAGAGTTGCATTTCCACTACAGAAATTGACATGCTGCAGGTGAGTTTACACAGCATCAAAAACAAGCACAGTGGGCATGGGATTCCTTATAAATGAAATAAAATGAAGAAGTAAATAAAAAAATTGGCGTGGGCTCCAGCATCATTTTCATAACAAGCAGATGGAAAGCTAACCACTGGGGGCTGATATTACTAGCCAGGGAGGGGGCCATTAGACAAAAATGTTCCTTGGCTATTAATAACAGCTCACAGCTGTTTGTTTAGCCTTTACTGGCTAGATTACTGGGGGATCCCAGAAAAAAATTGACGTAGGGTCCCCCTATAAAATCTAACCAACAAAGGCTAAACTGACAGCTGTGAGCTGATATTAATAGCCAGGGAAGGGGCCATGGATCCTGGCCCCCTCCGAGGCTAATAATATCAGCCCTCAATGGACCCAGAAATGGCGCATCCATAAGATGCACCAATTCTGTCGCTTAGCCTCGCTTTTCCCACTGCCGTATAGGGGTGGCGAGTGTCATAATAGGGTTGGGGTTCATGTCAGCCTTGTATTGGCGGCTTACATGCCCAGGCTATGAAGCTTTTTCAATAAAGACATGGCCAGAAAAAAGTATTTTATTGAAATAAAATTCCACACAGTTTTAATAATTTATTTATTATTCTGCTAGTCCCCGAATGCCTCGTCTCCTGTAAAAAAATAAAAAAATAAAAAACAACCATATCCCTCACCTGTCCGCCGTCATGATGTAATTTAAGTGTCCCACAGCTCTCAGCTGATCATCAGCTGTTTGTACTCCGCTGACCTCAGCCAGCAGCTTCTTGCAATACACTGCGGGAGCACAGTCACATCTCCAGATGTGGATGTGCTCTCACTGAAATCGTCATGGGACACTCGGTACATGGACTGCGGCGGACAGGTGAGTATGAGGTTGGTTTATTTTTTTACCTTTATTGCAGGTGACCATGGGCTTCAGGGATTAGCTGTAAGGTGAGTATATGGTGTTTTTTTATTTTTTATTTTTTTACAGGTGATGAGAACATCATGGTCAAGGTAAGGTAAGCAGTTAAGTGATAGGTGAGTATGATGTGTTTATTATTTTTATTTTAACTTTTTTTTTACTTTCACTTTTACTGCTCAAGTGCGCTCATGAGGTGACAGGAGGTGCTAGTAGCTTTTTACCGCGGGTCACTGTCACAGCTGTGGGGATCATGCTGACACCTGTCATCATGATCCCCGCAGTGCAGTGACCGGCGATAAAGATTTTAACGTGGGTCACTGTCACAGCTGCGGGGATCACACTGACAGCATGATCCCCACAGCGCTGTTACCGGCAGTAGCGATATAACTGCAAGTCACTGTCACAGCGGACAGCTGACAGCATGATACCCGCAGCGCTGTGACCAGCAGTAACAATTTTAGTGCCGGTCACAGCCTCTGATTCCTCTGAAACCAGGGATGTTTCGGGGCCATGTTCATGGCCGTCTTTTGGTGATTTTTGCACAAAAGCTTGGTAACTAGTGTTGAGCATTCTGATACTGAAATATCGGGTATCGGCCGATATTCGCGGTATCGGAATTCCGATACTTAATTCCGATACTATTGCAATATCGTATACCGGAATCGGAAGTTCCCATAATGCAATGAGACATTTTCATTTTATTCAGCCAATGAGGATCCTAAGAAGTGTGGGCACATCCTGTTAGGCATGTAGGCATCTTAACTAATGGCATGGCTGTGATTGGCTGCTGAAATGATGTCATGATGCACTATAAAAGCCACCGCCGCCATTTTGAGCTCACTCTGCTGTGAATTCAGTTAGGGATAGGACGCTGTTGTTCTGAGGGACAGTTTTAGCTACCTATTTGCTCTATACTGCTTTACCCAAGCTACTTTCTAAATCACTGTGCCTTGCAGTGCTAGTGCACAGTTCCCTGTGCTGTTCACCGCTATCTGCAAGGTCTGTGTGTGTGAGTGCAGCTCACCCTGTAGTGTGTGCTTCAGCCAAGTCTGGTTGTAGTGCACTCAGTGTGTGTCACTGCCTCATACATTGTCCTTTTTTGCCAATTCATAATTTTTCCTGATATCTCCTGTTAGTGTGGTGGTTCCATCTGTATTCAGCTAAATTGGTTCCAAACACACTATATAGGAGTAGATAGAGAAATTTTTTTCCGTCTTGCAGCACTAGTGCACAGTGCTCTGCATCTGTACTGTTCACCGCTGTCTGCAAGGTCTGGTGTGTGAGTGCAGCTCACCCTGTAGTGTGTGCTTCAACCCCGTCTGGTTGTAGTGCACTCAGTGTGTGTCACTGCCTCATACATTGTCCTTTATTGCCAATTCATAATTTTTCCTGATATCTCCTATTAGTGTGGTGGTTCCATCTGTATTCAGCTAAATTGGTTCCAAACACACTATATAGGAGTAGATAGAGAAATTTTTTTCCGTCTTGCAGCACTAGTGCACAGTGCTCTGCATCTGTACTGTTCACCGCTGTCTGCAAGGTCTGGTGTGTGAGTGCAGCTCACCCTGTAGTGTGTGCTTCAACCCCGTCTGGTTGTAGTGCACTCAGTGTGTGTCACTGCCTCATACATTGTCCTTTATTGCCAATTCATAATTTTTCCTGATATCTCCTATTAGTGTGGTGGTTCCATCTGTATTCAGCTAAATTGGTTCCAAACACACTATATAGGAGTAGATAGAGAATTTTTTTTCCGTCTTGCAGCACTAGTGCACAGTGCTCTGCATCTGTACTGTTCACCGCTGTCTGCAAGGTCTGGTGTGTGAGTGCAGCTCACCCTGTAGTGTGTGCTTCAACCCCGTCTGGTTGTAGTGCACTCAGTGTGTGTCACTGCCTCATACATTGTCCTTTATTGCCAATTCATAATTTTTCCTGATATCTCCTATTAGTGTGGTGGTTCCATCCATATTCAGCTAAATTGATTCCAAACACACTATATAGGAGTAGATAGAGGAGCCTTTCTGCAGCATTGGGCCCTGCAGCCCCAGCCAGATTAGTATTAGCCTATTTTTTGCAGCCTCATCTATTGCATTGTAGGTTACCTTCCTACATTGTAATAGCTACAAAAAGTTTGTGATACTATCGTTATTACATCTTTAGGCACATCCAGTGTCTTTTTGTGACAAAAAAAACCTAAATAAAGTTCACCAAACACTCCACTTTACAGTTGTGTAGGCCACATTAGCTCATATTAAAGTCTAGTCCACACTTTATAAAATTAGTGTTTCTTTTACCTGTTAGCAGCTGTTCAGGAATAAGCACACTAAGCCCTTAGTACTTTTCTGCCTATCTTTATCAGTCTACCAAGATGAAGAAGGCAGGGAGTAAGGCATGTGGTCGTGGTCGTGGGCGTGGGCGTGGAGTTTCTGCAGGGAGAGGACGTGAGGATTCTGTGCCTGCAGGGAGAGGACGTGGGGATTCTGTGCCTGCTGCGGGCACCAGTGACTCAGCATCCCCCAGTTTTACCAGGGAACAGTCCTTTATGCGCAGCTTTGTAGGAGCTAGCCGTACCCCACTGCTGCGCGAGGACCAAATTGAAGCCGTTGTCGGATGGATGGCAGCTAACGCATCGACTTCAATTAGTTCCAGATCCTCTCAGGTCCTGAGCACTGAAGAGCACCCATCTGTCTCTTCACCACCTGCCAAATTGCCCAGGCAGTCAGAGAGCCCTGGACAGGAGCCATCTCTACTTCTGTTCTCTGAATCTCTTGGCTTGGAAAGAGGGGGCCAGCCAAGCAGAATTCGAGAATTTGAAGAAGAGGTAGTATGCAGTGATGCGCAACCGTTTTGTCTCTCTGAATCTGAAGAGGCGGGTGGGCCAGTGCCTATGGTCAGCAGCACACCTCAGTACGCATCTGATGATGAGACTCAGGTGCCACTTTCTGGTGCGTACTGTGCTGTCGAGACTACCCAGGAGAAGCAGTTGTTTGAAGAGGGTGGTGTAGATGATGAGGTCCTTGACCCATCATGGCGTGAGGGACAGGAAGGTGGTGGGAGCAGCTCTGAGGAAGAGATTCCCCGAACGGCCCAAAAAGGAGGGAGAGGGAGGGGGCAGACTTGGTTGCCTGTAGCCTCCACTTCGGCACCCATTAGGAGCATGGCTCTTCCAAAATCCAAAGCGGGCGCTCCCAAGACTTGCAGTGCCTGGTCCTTTTTTGACACAGTTGCAGATGACATTTGCTTTGTCAAATGCAAGCTGTGTAATCAGAAGGTGAAAAGAGGGAAAAGTGTCAGCAACCTCAATACCACAAATATGTGGAAACATGTGCGGACCAAGCACGTGGTGGAGTTACACAAACACACTGAAGACCTAGGCCAACCTACAGCGCCACCTACCACCTCTTCAGCTCGTGTTGTAGCCTCTTCCTCCAGCTCACACACAGCTGGTTCGGCTTCCTCACAGGATCGCCATGGAAGAATCTCTGGCACTGTTGTACAGAGACACAGTGTAATTCCACCCACAGCACCACTTTCCCAGTCATCCTCACACTCCCAGGCCAGTCTACAGCCATCGTTAGCACAGGCATGGGAGAAAAGGCGCCCATACTCGGCAAACCACCCCCGAGCACAGGCTCTGAATGCTGGCATTGCTAAACTACTGGCCCTTGAAATGCTATCATTCAGGCTGGTGGAGACTGACACATTCCGTAACTTTATGGCATTGGCAGTCCCACAATACAACGTGCCCAGCCGCTTTTATTTCAGCAGGCAAGCCGTCCCTGCCCTGCAACATCATGTGGAGGGAAAAATTAAACATGCGCTACAAAACGCCGTCAGTAGCAAGGTCCACCTGACCACTGATGCGTGGACCAGTAAGCATGGACAGGGACGATACCTTTCCCTCACTGCCCATTGGGTAAATGTTGTGGAGCCGGGTACAGATCTTGAGAGTGGCGCTGTACGTGTTCTGCCAACTCCAAGGATTGCAGGAATCCAGTCTGTACACATTGACTCCTCCTCATACTCCAGTTCCTCTGAATCAGCGCTGCAGGAGCCGTCACGGTCTACCTCCACATCGACCCGTGAACGGTTACCTGTTATGATGACCGATATGAGCACAGCCGTGGCCAAACGTCAACAGGCCGTATTAAAATTAATTTCTTTGGGGAATCGAAGCCACACAGCGCAGGAGCTCTGGAATGCCATCAAGCAGCAGAGTGACGTGTGGTTTGTGCCAGCGAATCTCCAGCCAGGCATGGTAGTGTGTGACAATGGCCGAAATCTGGTGGCAGCTCTGGGCCTAGGCAACCTCACTCACATCCCATGTCTGGCACATGTGCTCAACTTGGTCGTGCAGAGTTTTTTGAGGGACTATCCGGATCTTGATGCACTGCTTCACAAGGTCCGCATAGAGTGCGCTCACTTGCGGCGTTCCAGCAATGCAAGATCACGCATTGCAGCTCTGCAGCGCCGATTATGTCTTCCGGAACATCGCATCATATGTGACCTACCCACCAGGTGGAATTCAATGTTACATATGTTGGAGAGGTTGTGTGAGCAGCAGGGAGCAGTAATGGAGTACCAGCTGCAGCAGGCGCAAACAAGTCGCAGTGCGCGCCGTTCACACTTCACCACCACTGAGTGGGCCTCTATGAAGGACATTTGCCACGTTTTGCGTGCCTTCGATTATTCCACGCGGATGGCGAGTGCAGATGATGCACTAGTCAGCATGACTATCCCCCTTATCTGCCTGCTTGAAAAAACACTGCAAGCACTAAGGGACGAGGTTTTGGAAGAGGTGGAGGATGAGGAGTCACAAATGCCATCTGCTTCTCTACAGTCTGCGCAACGTGGTTCCTCACAAAGGCCTAGGCAGGGGACACTTTGTGAGGAGGATGAGGAGGAGTCAATGGATGAGGAAGACATCTGTCCAGAGGAGGGAGGTACACAATGCTCTAGTAGTCAGTATCTAGAGCGAGGGTGGGGTGATGCAGAGCAGGCAGAGATCACGCCTCAAGCAGGGGACAGCGTTTCTTGGCCAGTTGGCAGTCTGCAGCACATGGTTGATTTCATGCTGCAGTGCCTCAGAAACGACCGCCGCATCGCCCACATTCTCAACACGGCTGATTATTGGGTGTCCACCCTCCTAGATCCTCGCTACCGGGACAACTTACAAAGCCTCATAACACCATTGAACCGGGAGCGTAAAATGCGGGAGTACCAAGACGCACTGGTGCATTCCATCATGTTCTCCATTCCAACCGAGAGCAGTGCTGCTAGTGCTTTACAAAGCAGCTCAGTGCGTCGAGGCAGTGGAGGAAGCTCTGCACAAAGAGGGAGCAGAAGCAGCGCCTCAGCACAAGGCAAGACCAGTATGGCCGAAATGTGGCAAAGTTTTGTGTCCCCGCCGCCACAAATGTCTACACCATCACAGACAGCTCCAGTCAGCAGGAGGCAACGTTTCCGTCAGATGGTGACAGACTACATGTCTTGCCCTCTTAGTGTACTCCCAGACGGCTCTTCTCCCTTCAAGTTTTGGGTCTGTAAGCTGGATACATGGCCAGAGCTTAGTCAGTATGCACTGGAGGTGCTAGCTTGCCCTGCTGCTAGTGTATTATCGGAACGCGTCTTTAGTGCCGCAGGTGGTGTACTAACAGACCGTCGCATGCGACTATCCTCCGATAACGTTGACCGGCTTACTTTTCTCAAAATGAACAAGGCCTGGATCTCTCATGAATTTGCCAGTCCTCTTCCAGAATAAATAATTGGTTGGCAACAGTATCCAGGTCTCCTGTTCTGTTCATGTTTCTACCACCTGAACTGTAATCCCTGAGCTCCAACACCGCCAGTTGGCGCTCGGAAGTGCCGTCTGCACAGTCAACACTTGCTGCCGTGTTATTGGGGTTCAGTAACGTCAGCTGTTCTCCTGCTGTGCGGACGGCAATTTCTCCTGATTTGTCCACATCCACTGTACTACACATTTTAAAGTTGCTCCAATTACTCCTCTGGCTCCTCTGTTTTCATTCTTATCCCTGGGCTCCAGCACCGCCAGTTGGCGCTCGGAAGTGCTGTCTGCACAGTCAACACTTGCTACCATGTTATTGGGGTTCAGTAACGTCAGCTGTTCCCCTGCTGTGCGGACGGCAATTTCTCCTGCTCTGTCCACATTCTCACTACTACAGATTTTAAAGTTGCTCCAATTACACCTCTGGCTCCTCTGTTTTCAGTATTATCCCTGAGCTCCAACACCGCCAGTTGGCGCACGGAAGTGCCGTCTGCACAGTCAACACTTGCTGCCGTGTTATTGGGGTTCAGTAACGTCAGCTGTTCTCCTGCTGTGCGGACGGCAATTTCTCCTGCTTTGTCCAAATCCACTGTACTACACATTTTAAAGTTGCTCGAATTACACCTCTGGCTCCTCTGTTTTCATTCTTATCCCTGGGCTCCAGCACCGCCAGTTGGCGCTCGGAAGTGCCGTCTGCACAGTCAACACTTGCTGCCGTGTTATTGGGGTTCAGTAACGTCAGCTGTTCTCCTGCTGTGCGGACGGCAATTTCTCCTGCTTTGTCCACATCCACTGTACTACACATTTTAAAGTTGCTCGAATTACACCTCTGGCTCCTCTGTTTTCATTCTTATCCCTGGGCTCCAGCACCGCCAGTTGGCGCTCGGAAGTGCCGTCTGCACAGTCAACACTTGCTACCATGTTATTGGGGTTCAGTAACGTCAGCTGTTCCCCTGCTGTGTTCACGGCAATTTCTCCTGCTCTGTCCATATTCACTGTGCTACTTATTTAAAACTTGCTCCAATTACACCTCTGGCTCCTCCGTTTTTAGTATTTACCCTGGGCTCCAATACCGCTAGTTGCTGCTCAGAAGTGCCGTCTGCACAGTCAACGCTTGCTCCAGTGTTATTGGGATTCAGTAACGTCAGCTGATCCCCAGCTGTGTGTCCGGCAAATTCTCCTGCTTTGTCCACATCCACTGTAGTACGGATTTAAAACCTCCTCCAAATACACCTCTGGCTCTTCTGTTTTTAGTATTTACCCTGGGCTCCAGCACCGCCAGCTGGTTCTCGGCAGTTCCATTGGCTCTTGTACCTTCTGCTACCCATCCGGGTTCCAGTACCGTCAGCTGGTTCTCGGCAGTGTCTTTGGCACGGGTACTCCCTCCTGCCCAGCCTGGTTCCAGCACGCCAGCTGTTTCCGGGTAGTGTCAACGTCACTTTGCCTCCAATGCGTTGTCCTGTCGTGTTGCGGTCGGGTTAGCCGACTCTATGGTGCCTGCAGTTTAGGTGACTCCTATGTGGGCTGCGGGATCTGGCAATGAAGGCTGGTTCCATAGTGCCAATAGGACAAGCACCCTCTGTAGGACTGTGGGTTTTGGTAACTGCGGCCGGCTCGCGGCCTTGAACTTTTTTTTTACATGGGTACCTTCTGCTACCCATCCGGGTTCCAGTACCGTCAGCTGGTTCTCGGCAGTGCCTTTGGATTAGGTGCCTCCTTCTCGGTATCCAAGTTCCACCAACGTCTGCTGGTCCTTGGTAGTGCTTTCTGGCACAGGTACCTCCTGCTTAGTAACCGAGTTCCAGTAACATCAGCTGGTCCTCGGTAGTTCCATTGGCTCTTGTACCTTCTGCTACCCATCCGGGTTCCAGTACCGTCAGCTGGTCCTCGGTAGTTCCATTTGCTCTTGTATCTTCTGCTACCCATCCGGGTTCTAGTACCGTCAGCTGGTTCTCGGCAGTGTCTTTGGCACGGGTACTCCCTCCTGCCCAGCCTGGTTCCAGCACGCCAGCTGTTTCCGGGTAGTGTCAACGTCACTTTGCCTCCAATGCGTTGTCCTGTCGTGTTGCGGTCGGGTTAGCCGACTCTATGGTGCCTGCAGTTTAGGTGACTCCTATGTGGGCTGCGGGATCTGGCAATGAAGGCTGGTTCCATAGTGCCAATAGGACAAGCACCCTCTGTAGGACTGTGGGTTTTGGTAACTGCGGCCGGCTCGCGGCCTTGAACTTTTTTTTTACATGGGTACCTTCTGCTACCCATCCGGGTTCCAGTACCGTCAGCTGGTTCTCGGCAGTGCCTTTGGATTAGGTGCCTCCTTCTCGGTATCCAAGTTCCACCAACGTCTGCTGGTCCTTGGTAGTGCTTTCTGGCACAGGTACCTCCTGCTTAGTAACCGAGTTCCAGTAACATCAGCTGGTCCTCGGTAGTTCCATTGGCTCTTGTACCTTCTGCTACCCATCCGGGTTCCAGTACCGTCAGCTGGTCCTCGGTAGTTCCATTTGCTCTTGTATCTTCTGCTACCCATCCGGGTTCCAGTACCGTCAGCTGGTTCTCGGCAGTGTCTTTGGCACGGGTACTCCCTCCTGCCCAGCCTGGTTCCAGCACGCCAGCTGTTTCCGGGTAGTGTCAACGTCACTTTGCCTCCAATGCGTTGTCCTGTCGTGTTGCGGTCGGGTTAGCCGACTCTATGGTGCCTGCAGTTTAGGTGACTCCTATGTGGGCTGCGGGATCTGGCAATGAAGGCTGGTTCCATAGTGCCAATAGGACAAGCACCCTCTGTAGGACTGTGGGTTTTGGTAACTGCGGCCGGCTCGCGGCCTTGAACTTTTTTTTTACATGGGTACCTTCTGCTACCCATCCGGGTTCCAGTACCGTCAGCTGGTTCTCGGCAGTGCCTTTGGATTAGGTGCCTCCTTCTCGGTATCCAAGTTCCACCAACGTCTGCTGGTCCTTGGTAGTGCTTTCTGGCACAGGTACCTCCTGCTTAGTAACCGAGTTCCAGTAACATCAGCTGGTCCTCGGTAGTTCCATTGGCTCTTGTACCTTCTGCTACCCATCCGGGTTCCAGTACCGTCAGCTGGTCCTCGGTAGTTCCATTTGCTCTTGTATCTTCTGCTACCCATCCGGGTTCCAGTACCGTCAGCTGGTCCTCGGCAGTGTCTTTGGCACGGGTACTCCCTCCTGCCCAGCCTGGTTCCAGCACGCCAGCTGTTTCCGGGTAGTGTCAACGTCACTTTGCCTCCAATGCGTTGTCCTGTCGTGTTGCGGTCGGGTTAGCCGACTCTATGGTGCCTGCAGTTTAGGTGACTCCTATGTGGGCTGCGGGATCTGGCAATGAAGGCTGGTTCCATAGTGCCAATAGGACAAGCACCCTCTGTAGGACTGTGGGTTTTGGTAACTGCGGCCGGCTCGCGGCCTTGAACTATTTTTTTTACATGGGTACCTTCTGCTACCCATCCGGGTTCCAGTACCGTCAGCTGGTTCTCGGCAGTGCCTTTGGATTAGGTGCCTCCTTCTCGGTATCCAAGTTCCACCAACGTCTGCTGGTCCTTGGTAGTGCTTTCTGGCACAGGTACCTCCTGCTTAGTAACCGAGTTCCAGTAACATCAGCTGGTCCTCGGTAGTTCCATTGGCTCTTGTACCTTCTGCTACCCATCCGGGTTCCAGTACCGTCAGCTGGTCCTCGGTAGTTCCATTTGCTCTTGTATCTTCTGCTACCCATCCGGGTTCCAGTACCGTCAGCTGGTTCTCGGCAGTGTCTTTGGCACGGGTACTCCCTCCTGCCCAGCCTGGTTCCAGCACGCCAGCTGTTTCCGGGTAGTGTCAACGTCACTTTGCCTCCAATGCGTTGTCCTGTCGTGTTGCGGTCGGGTTAGCCGACTCTATGGTGCCTGCAGTTTAGGTGACTCCTATGTGGGCTGCGGGATCTGGCAATGAAGGCTGGTTCCATAGTGCCAATAGGACAAGCACCCTCTGTAGGACTGTGGGTTTTGGTAACTGCGGCCGGCTCGCGGCCTTGAACTTTTTTTTTACATGGGTACCTTCTGCTACCCATCCGGGTTCCAGTACCGTCAGCTGGTTCTCGGCAGTGCCTTTGGATTAGGTGCCTCCTTCTCGGTATCCAAGTTCCACCAACGTCTGCTGGTCCTTGGTAGTGCTTTCTGGCACAGGTACCTCCTGCTTAGTAACCGAGTTCCAGTAACATCAGCTGGTCCTCGGTAGTTCCATTGGCTCTTGTACCTTCTGCTACCCATCCGGGTTCCAGTAACATCAGCTGGTCCTCGGTAGTTCCATTGGCTCTTGTACCTTCTGCTACCCATCCGGGTTCCAGTACCGTCAGCTGGTTCTCGGCAGTGCCTTTGGATTAGGTGCCTCCTTCTCGGTATCCAAGTTCCACCAACGTCTGCTGGTCCTTGGTAGTGCTTTCTGGCACAGGTACCTCCTGCTTAGTAACCGAGTTCCAGTAACATCAGCTGGTCCTCGGTAGTTCCATTGGCTCTTGTACCTTCTGCTATCCATCCGGGTTCCAGTACCGTCAGCTGGTCCTCGGTAGTTCCTCAGCTTTCTTGTACCTTCTGCTACATTTCCAAGTTCAAGCTTTTTGAAATGGTTCTTGGTAATCACTCTGGATCTCCCTGACGAGGACCCTGAAGACGAGGACCCTGAAGACCAACCCTAAGAAGACGAGGACCCCGAAGACAATGACCCTGAAGACGAGGACCCTGAAGACCACCCTGAAGAAGACGAGGACCCTGAAGACCACCCCGAAGAAGACGAGGACCCTGAAGACCACCCCGAAGAAGACGAGGACCCCGAAGACGAGGACCCAGAAGACCAACCCGAAGAAGACGAGGACCCCGAAGACGAGGACCCCCGAAGACGACGACCCTGAAGACCACCCCGAAGAAGACCAAGAAGATGACCCTGAAGAAGTTGACCAAGAAGACAAAGAAGGGAAGACAAGCACCAAGATACAGAAAAACAAGAGACAGAAAACCAAGAAGCAGAAATACAAGAAGCTGCAGAACAAAAAGCGGAAGAACATTAAGCATAAGACTAAAAATCAGAGCAAAAGATAATATCTAAATTATAAGCAGAAGATGACTAAGCAGTGTATGGGGGTGAGTCCGTTCCTCCTCGTGGTGCCCCTGGAAAAGACCTGCTGCTGCAGGCCAAACTGAACGCGGACAAATCCTGTTGTAAATCTTTTGTGACGGGCAGAACGAAAGGTGTAATGTCCAACCTTTTATAGATAACAACTACAGGAATGCCTGTCACAAATAAGAATATGATGAAGAAGAAGAATATGAAGAAGATGAAGAAGTAGAATATGAAGAATGTAAAAAAAAGAATAATACGAAGAAGGTGAAGAAGAAGAAGGTGAAGAAGAAGTGGATGAAAAAGATGCTGAGGATGATGAAGGAGAAAGTGTGGGAGAAGTAAAAAAGAAGGTGAAGAGCATGGAAGTAGTGAAACATAAATATCTGACAAAATATAAAAATACTTAACATAGTTAATATTTCCGTAACTCAGAACATAATAAAAAAATATTAATTCCTGCTATTCCATTTGACTGGGCTAAACCTCTATGCCTTTATTGTCTCCCCCACCTCCCCCAATACATTCTACATTATTCTTAGTTGTTTTCCTTCATGTAGAAATAACCTACAAGGAAAGAAAGGGTTTATTTTAATTCCGATATTTATGTCCCATTGACTTGCATTGGTTTCCGGTATCGGAATCGGCGATATCCGATACTTTTTCGGTATCGGTCCGATCCAATCCGATCCGATATTTCCCGATATCGGAAGGTATCGCTCAACACTATTGGTAACCCAAACACGAATCCGAATGTGCCATATTCGTGCCGTATTTGAAAATGGCAATCGTTCGCCGAACATATTCGCTCATCTCTACTTGTGACGTTGTGATATAGCTATATGAGTGCTTGTTTTTTTTTGCAAGGTGATTTGTATTTTGTATTGCCACTATTTTGGAGTACATAAAATAATTGCAGAGTAAATAAAAAAAATGCAATTTTGCTTTAGTACTTAAATGCTTAACTTCATATGAATCAGGGAATTTTACATTTTTGTGTTTTTTTTCTCACAATACAGCTGTATGAGGGTTTATTTGTTGTCGGACAAGTTATAGTTTTAATCAACACCTTTAATTTTGCTATATAATGTACTGGAAAATGGGAAAAAGCTATGGGGTTCACTGTGTGGTAAAAATGACCTGAAAACATGATTGTCCAGGTCAGTGCAATTACTATACTAAACTTGCATTGTTTTTTTTCTATTTAACTGATGAAAAAAAATTCAGAATTTTGTAAAAAAAAAAATTTTTGCTTTGTGTTGTTATTTTGGGAAACTAGTAACATTTTTATTTTTCTGAAGTTAGGTTGAGACCTTGTTTTGTGTAGTGAGCTGACATTTTTATTGATAACAATTTGGGGTACATTCGACGCGGTGATCGCATTTCACTGCAGTTTTTTAGGCAGGCAAGGTGACCCAAAAAACGCAATTCTGGTGCATTGATTTTTTTTTATTTTATGTTGTTTTACCATCTGAGAAATTAAAGAACCTCATCCACAACTACCACAAAAGACTTCAAGCTGTCATTGATGTTAGAGGGGGGGCAATACACGGTATTAAAAACTGGGGTATGTGAACTTTTGATCAGGGTCATTTACATGTTTTAGGTTGGCATTAAGATTTACAAAGAGAAAACACAGTAGTTTGACAATAAATGGCTTCACCCAACCAATAACCATGAGTGGAGAAAAAGTTTTTTTTGTTATCATTCATATTCTCTGAAACAAAGCCAAGAAAGGAAAAATTCTGCCGGGGTATGTAAACTTTTGATCACAACTGTATGTATATTTTTATATTTTTAACTTTTTTACATTATTTTGTATTCACCTTAGGGATTGTGCTAACCTCTACTATATACTGCAATGCAGTATATTGCTGTATATAGTGAAGATCATGGTCTCCTATGCAGCGTTACAGGGGTGCTAGATGGCAGTGACAAGTGCCTTCAGTAGCCCATTGACCCCTCACTATCATGTTGCGGGAAATTCAATTTGCAGCAATTCTCTGTGAATTGACTACCGCTTTCTATGCTTTATTGTCTGGAGAATCAACAGAGATAATAAATGTAAGATGTAAGAAAAAAAACAAAGAATTTCCACTTCAGAGCTCCCCTCTGCTGCTCCCTGACACTCATTTTATCCTCAAATCCTCTCCTTACTATCACCACACACTGCAAATCCTGAGTATCTTCACACAAGGCGGGCACTTACGGCCATGACTATGCCTGGGATGTCCCTGACTGAGATGTGGTCAAAAATTGCATCCTAGAGTGCACGTTGTAAGGTTGTGATGTATATTGCCATCATGAACTTACAACATTCATGCGCAAAGGTGTCCTGGGCTTAGTCAATGACATCCCCAGCTTATTCGTGGCTGGAATTTTTTGCCTTTTGAGTAAATATGTTTGGGGTTTTAGCGTGCAGTTTTGCTAAGAAGAAGTGTTGGGGACAATACAGGGGATAATCATCAGCAGAGGTGATCGGAGAGGAGAGAGGTATTATTACTTGATGATTTTTAACCTTTTGCCAGCCCTCTAAGGCTTACAAAAATGGTGGTGATTTTGCTGTATTCCAACTGGGTGAATTACAAAATTTCGATATTCTGGAAAATACAATTTTTATAAAATTTTAGTAGAATTTAGGGATGAGTGAGTATACTCGTTACTATTTTGTACTTGCCGAATAGTACGGTAATCGGGCTACTCGTTACTCCCCGAGTTTCCTTGTGATTACTCGCTAGGAGTAATGAGTACAATGCAGCACCAGGGAGCGGGAAGTGCAGCACTAGTGACTGGGGAGCAAATGACCCAGGCGGGGAAGCCGGCAGTGAAAAGACTTTCCCGTTCGGTGCTGCGTTCCCCTCTCCCTGATGTATGCTCCCCGCTCACCGCCCGGTGCTATCTTAGGATCGAGATGGGAGGTAGCAGGGGAGCAAACATCAGGGATCAGGGAGCTCAGCACCGAACGGGAAAGCCGTCGGTGAAGTCTTTTCACTGCCGGATTTCCCGCCGGTTATTTCAAATGAACAGCTGAGGTATCAGCTGTTGCTGATCAGCTGTTCATTTGAAGTAGCCGCGGTGCCCTCAGAGGGTTCATGTGAGTTCATGCTAGACTTCATGAACTCACATGAACTTTCCCACTGCCGCACAGCTCAGCTACATTTCTAGTAGAAAATCTCTACCAGAGATGTAGCTGAGCTAAAGAAGAAAACTACATTGGATTGCGTCGGACAGAAGATCATTTTTTTTAATAAAGATAGAGTCTCTAAGTGTTTTTTTGTTTTATTTCTAATAAAATATTTTTTTCTATGTGTTGTGTTTTTTTTAAATACTTTACTAGAAATTCATGGCGGTCATGACTAATATTGGCGTGACCCCGTGTATTATCCGCTGGCCCTAAGCCCGAAATTCATGGGGTCACGCCAATATGAGACATGACCGCCATGAATTTCTAGTAAAGAATTTTAAAAAAACACAACACATAGAAAAAAATATTTTATTAGAAATAAAAAAAAAAAACATTTAAAGACTCCATCTTTATTAAAAAAAAATTATCTTCCGTCCAACGTAGTCCAATGTGGTCTTCTTCTTTAGCTCAGCTACATCTCTGGTAGAGCTGTGGAGCCATGGGAAAGTTCATGTGAGTTCATGCAGTCAAGCATGAACTCACATGAACCCTCTGAGGGCAACGCGGCTACTTCAAATGAACAGCTGATCAGCATCAGTTGATACCTCAGCTGTTCATTTGAAATAACTGGTGGGAAAGCCGGCAGTGAAAAGACTTCACCCCGGCTTTCCCATTCGGTGCTGTTCTCCCAGCTCCCTGATGTATGCTCCCCGCTCCCCCGCCACCGCCCATCCCGATCCTAAGTTAGGACTGGGCGGGTAGCAAAGCACCAGGGAGCGGTGAGCATACATCAGGGTGCGGGGAGCGCAGCACCGAACAGGAAAGCTGGGGGTGAAGTCTTTTCACTGCCAGCTTCCGGGCCCGGGTCCTTCGCTCCCCGCTCACTGGTGCTGTGCTCCCCACCCGGTCCTAACTTAAGATTGGGATGGGAGGTGGCGGGGAAGTGGAGGATCGGGATGGGAGGCTGCGGGGAAGCAGTATGGGACTGAGTGATTGCTTAAATGCCGGCGGCTTTTTACTGCCAGCTTTTAAACAATCATGCACCCATTTCAGCCTTTTCCTCAGCCCCCAGATCGCTTTATAGGCTCCAGCAGACACTTAGTTGGCTTACTCACATTTCCCATTGACTTACATTGGACTCCCTACTTGTAACGAGTACCCGAGTATTGGGACCTACTCGTTACAAGTATAGCGAGTCCGATTATTTCACTACTCGCTCATCCCTAGTAGAATTAAATTTGTTCAACTTGACTTAATAGCCAATGTGAAAATTGGAAGATTTGAAATGTTAAAGGAAACCTGTCTACAGGCATTAGGAAACCTAAACTACAGGCACTAGGAAACCTAAACTACAGGCACTGCCATGATAGGGCTGCTGCCCTGATTAAAATTATACCCAATGTGAATAAATCAGTTTTGTGGTTCTTGTGTAATCAGTATTTGCAGTTTTAAGTTAATTATTAGAGATGAGCGTTGTTCTACTCGAACTGTTCGCCAATCTCAAATTCGAGCTGTTTTGGGCGGTGTTCGAGCCGGTCGGCGAACACGAACAATTTGAGAAAAATTCGGCTGTTCGAGGTTATGTTCGATAACTGTTCGTGCACCAAAATCATAACTGGATTTTTTCTCAGTAATGATGAAAATTAATGTTAATACGCAGTTTGAGTGTACAGCGGGGCGGGGGGAGGGGCAGGGGATGGATCTCTGCAGGAACAATGAAGATCTCCATTTTTTTTCTCTTTCCCGCATTTGCAGTGGGGAGGTGCAATCTGTCAGCCTATCAGCAGCGCACACACGGAGCGAAGTGCTTTTTTTCACACAAGCAAGGGCATGTGTGATTGGCAGTGTATGTCACATGTC
The DNA here is from genome assembly GCF_046119375.1 of Phyllobates terribilis. Taxonomy (NCBI): domain Eukaryota; kingdom Metazoa; phylum Chordata; class Amphibia; order Anura; family Dendrobatidae; genus Phyllobates; species Phyllobates terribilis. Next base: position 549,695,668 of record NW_027362761.1, read on the forward strand.
CTTGCCCTATAAGACCAAGCCATTTTCCCCGTCGCCACCATTTTCTCACTGCTGCAGCTGCGTGTTAGACGGCACCGCTGTTGCTGTGTGCGCTATACCTTGTTAATTTCAAGCCAATTTTCGCACAAATATACAGATAGCTTGGGAGTAGGGAATAGTTGTGATTGCAGTCCTTTTAAGGACTAGGTTACAGCATTTCCTACGACTTTTATCAGGCAGGTCTGTGCTCTTAAATAGATAGATTGTGGGAGTAAAGACTAATTGTAATTGGAGTCCTTTTCAGGACTAGGTTACATCAGTTCCTATCAGTTTTTGCCAGGCAGGTCTGTGCCAGTGCTGTGCAAGTTTTTTTCACAGCATTTGGCTGAATCTAGCAAAGCTAATCCTTTTTGGCCTATTGCAGAGTGTGTTAGTCAGTGGAGTAGCCTATCTGTGTTGCAAGATATACCACCTGTGTATAGAATACCAATTTTTTTACTGCACCTAGTGAAGTAAAATCTTTTGGGCATAGCATCATTCTATTAGTCCATCTATACTGACCTCCATCAGGTTGCAAACTGAATATAATTTTTTTCTGCATCTAGCTCTGAAAAAATATTTGGGCTTCTAGCAGTGTGTGGGACTTGGTCTATTAGTCCATCTATACTGACCTCCATCAGGTTGCAAATTAAAAATAATTTTTTTCTTCATTTAGCTCTGAAAAAATATTTGGGCTTCTAGCAGTGTGTGGGACTTGTTCTATTAGTCCTTCTATACTGACCTCCAGCAGGTTGCAAATGAAATATAATTTTTTTCTGCATCTAGCTCTGAAAAAATATTTGGGCTTCTAGCGGTGTGTGGGACTTGGTCTATTAGTCCATCTATACTGACCTCCATCAGGTTGCAAATTAAAAATAATTTTTTTCTGCATCTAGCTCTGAAAAAATATTTGGGCTTCTAGCAGTGTGTGGGACTTGGTCTATTAGTCCATCTATACTGACCTCCATCAGGTTGCAAATTAAAAATAATTTTTTTCTTCATTTATCTCTGAAAAAATATTTGGGCTTCTAGCAGCGTGTGGGACTTGTTCTATTAGTCCATCTATACTGACCTCCATCAGGTTGCAAATTAAAAATATTTTTTTTCTGCATCTAGCTCTGAAAAAATATTTGGGCTTCTAGCAGTGTGTGGGACTTGGTCTATTAGTCCATCTATACTGACATCCATCAGGTTGCAAATTAAAAATAATTTTTTTCTGCATCTAGCTCTGAAAAAATATTTGGGCTTCTAGCAGTGTGTGGGACTTGGTCTATTAGTCCATCTATACTGACCTCCATCAGGTTGCAAATTGAATAAAAAAAATTTCTGCATCTAGCTCTGAAAAAATATTTGGGCTTCTAGCGGTGTGTGGGACTTGGTCTATTAGTCCATCTATACTGACCTCCATCAGGTTGCAAATTAAAAATAATTTTTTTCTGCATCTAGCTCTGAAAAAATATTTGGGCTTCTAGCAGTGTGTGGGACTTGGTCTATTAGTCCATCTATACTGACCTCCATCAGGTTGCAAATTAAAAATAATTTTTTTCTTCATTTAGCTCTGAAAAAATATTTGGGCTTCTAGCAGTGTGTGGGACTTGTTCTATTAGTCCTTCTATACTGACGTCCAGCAGGTTGCAAATTGAATATAATTTTTTTCTGCATCTAGCTCTGAAAAAATATTTGGGCTTCTAGCGGTGTGTGGGACTTGGTCTATTAGTCCATCTATACTGACCTCCATCAGGTTGCAAATTAAAAATAATTTTTTTCTGCATCTAGCTCTGAAAAAATATTTGGGCTTCTAGCAGTGTGTGGGACTTGGTCTATTAGTCCATCTATACTGACCTCCATCAGGTTGCAAATTAAAAATAATTTTTTTCTGCATCTAGCTCTGAAAAAATATTTGGGCTTCTAGCAGTGTGTGGGACTTGGTCTATTAGTCCATCTATACTGACCTCCATCAGGTTGCAAATTAAAAATAATTTTTTTCTTCATTTAGCTCTGAAAAAATATTTGGGCTTCTAGCAGTGTGTGGGACTTGTTCTATTAGTCCTTCTATACTGACCTCCAGCAGGTTGCAAATTGAATATAATTTTTTTCTGCATCTAGCTCTGAAAAAATATTTGGGCTTCTAGCGGTGTGTGGGACTTGGTCTATTAGTCCATCTATACTGACCTCCATCAGGTTGCAAATTAAAAATAATTTTTTTCTGCATCTAGCTCTGAAAAAATATTTGGGCTTCTAGCGGTGTGTGGGACTTGGTCTATTAGTCCATCTATACTGACCTCCATCAGGTTGCAAATTAAAAATAATTTTTTTCTGCATCTAGCTCTGGAAAAATATTTGGGCTTCTAGCAGTGTGTGGGACTTGGTCTATTAGTCCATCTATACTGACCTCCATCAGGTTGCAAATTGAATAAAAAAATTTTCTGCATCTAGCTCTGAAAAAATATTTGGGCTTCTAGCGGTGTGTGGGACTTGGTCTATTAGTCCATCTATACTGACCTCCATCAGGTTGCAAATTAAAAATAATTTTTTTCTGCATCTAACCCAGCCAATAGTTTTGGCCTAATACCACAGTTTGGCCACTCAGCTCTGCTCGGTTACCATCCATTGTTTTTTTGTGCAAACAACTCCAGAGTTGTGAATTAGTTAACCACCAAAATGAGTGGAAAAAGGCCTGCTGCTGGTGGAAAGGGGAATAGGCGTGTTGGGAAGGGGAAAAAAGGTTGTGTCCGTGGGGTAGGTGCAGAAGAAAGACCATCTTCCAGCCAAACTAAAATGTCTACTTCTTTTAGCGGACAATGTGATAAGATCCCTTTCTTACGGCCACGCCAATCGCTACAAATTCCAGATGAGGCACAAAAACAGCAGGTGCTTCAACGGATATCAAGTGCTCCTTTAAGTGGGCTCTCCTCCACATCAACTTCAACATCACAAATACTCCAGTCCTCAAAGGTGTCACCCAAATCGCACTTGCTTCCTCACAGCTCCCAAATCTCCAGCTGCCCGTCTGAGTATGAGGTAGAACAGATGGTTGAGTCTGCAGAGCTGTTTACTCATACTGTAGCCTGGGAATCAGAGGTCGACTCCAGCGCTTCTGTGAATCCAGACGAGGAAATGATCTGCACTGATGCCCAGAATCTTTATGAGTCGGATCCAGGACCAGACGCAGAAGGTTCTGACCATAATGTAGACCCTGATTCCCAAACTGTAACTCCTGTTGGTGGAGACAATGAGGAAGACGATGATAAGACTCAAATACCTGATTGGAGCGACAACTTTAGTTTTTTGTCAGGGCAGGAACAGGTTGGCTCTGAGGACGACGGGTGTGATAACGCACAGGGTGATGATGATGAGGTCGGAGATCCCACTTACTGTCAACCCACAGTCAGCCAAGAGATGAGGTCAGCAGAGGAGGTGGAGGAAGATGCTAGTGACGACGAGGTCAGGTTGCGCCTTCCTGGACAGAGACGTAGTACTGGAAGCACGTCAACAACTGCATCCTCAAACACAACTCTGCCTCTCACCACAAGTCGTGGTGGCTCTTCAGGTCGCATGGGTGCTAAGCCTTGCATAGCCTGGGCATTTTTTCAGATCGATAAAGATGACCCACCTCGTGTTATCTGTAACATTTGTCAGCAAAAGCTAAGTAGAGGCCAAAAAATACATAGTTTGAGTACTTCATGCATGAACCGGCACATGGACATGAAGCATAAGTTGCAGTGGGAAGCTCAGTGTGCTACAATGCGGTCTAGCCGGCCGGGCCAACCACCGTCTGCCATATCTTGTGCATCCGCGGCCTCTTCATCCTCTGTGACTGGGGGGACAGCAGTCACACCTGTTTTGGGGCGCAGACCTGCCACCTCTTTACCCGCAACAGCCAGCGTGATTGGCAGGTCATCATTTTCTTTGGAGGTGGTAACACCAGCTGGTCTTGAGCGCTGTCCGACATCGATAGCACCACCTTTGGATCAAGGCAACCTAACATGTCCGCCTGCATCTTCCTCACAGACCGGCAGTTTGCCGGGGACACCCTTATCAACCCCGTCTAAGCACAATAGCCAGCCCTCGGTCCCTCAGATGTGGACAAGTAAAAGACCATTTCCTCCTAGCCATGAGAAAGCTAAGAGGTTGAATTTCACCATCTGCAAGCTCTTGGCTACAGAAATGCTGCCTTTCCGCCTCGTGGACACAGAGGATTTTCGAGACCTTATGTCCGTCGCAGTGCCCCAGTACCAGATGCCCAGTCGGCACTACTTCTCAAAGAAAGGTGTGCCTGCGCTCCACCAGCATGTCGCACACAACATCACCGCTTCTTTGAGAAACTCTGTGTGTGACAGGGTGCATTTCACCACAGACACTTGGACGAGTAGGCATGGACAGGGGCGTTACATGTCGCTGACTGGGCACTGGGTAACTATGGTGACAGCAGGACAAGGGGCTGCTGTCCAAGTCTTGCCGTCCCCACGAGTTGTGCGTCAATCCTCTTTATGTCATTTTTCCTCCACTGCTTCTGCCTCCTCAACCTCCTCTCGGTCTTCCACCTGCACCCAAAGCCTGTCTGGTCATGCCACAAGCTTTCTAACTGCGCAGAAGGGATCCTGCACACCTCCTTACTATGCTGGCAGTAGGGCTCAACGTCATCAGGCGGTTTTTACATTGAAATGTCTGGGAAATGTGAGTCACACAGCTGAGGAGTTGTGGTCAGCTCTGGAGAACCAATTTCATGAATGGTTGTCTCCACTGGACCTGAAACCAGGGAAGGCCGTGTGCGACAATGCTGCAAACCTGGGTGCGGCCCTTCGCCGGGGCAATGTCACACACGTGCCTTGTATGGCTCACGTGTTGAACCTGGTTGTCCAGCAATTTTTAGCCCACTATCCCAGACTAGATGGCCTTCTGCAGAGGGCACGGTCGCTGTGTGCTCACTTCCGCCGTTCACATCCCGCAGCTCAGCGACTTACATCTCTACAGAAGTCGTTGGGCCTGCCACTTCACCGGCTAAAATGCGATGTGCCTACCCGGTGGAATTCAACTCTGCACATGTTGCAGCGACTGTGGCAGCACCGACAAGCCCTGGTGCAATACGTTCTGACGTATAGCCTGGGCCAACGAGATTCAGAGGTGGGGCAAATCACGCTGGAGAAGTGGTCTCAGATCAGGGACCTATGCACCCTTCTGCACAGTTTTGAAATGGCGACGAAGATGTTTAGTGCTGACGATGCCATTATCAGCATGACTATTCCGGTGATTTACATGCTGGAGCACATGTTAAACAGAATTCGGAGTCAGGTGGTGGCACAAGAGGAGGTGGAGGAAGTAGAGGAGGAGGAGTTGTATGCGGAAGGGCTAACATCTGCAAGGTCCAGACGGTCGGCAGCACCAGGGCGGCAGGCATGTGAGGGTGGGGGAGATGATTTTACCAGGGCGCATGGTAGCAGCCAAACTAGTGAGGAAGGTGCAGGAGCCCAGGAAGAAGTGGAGGATGAACTGATGGAAGGCTCATCAGATGAGGGAGACCTTGATCACATTTCTGTTGTGCGAGGTTGGGGGGAGAGGACAGAGGAAGGAAGCATGATTGTTACCTCGCCACCAACACAACAGGGACTTGGTGCTCCTGGATGCGCAACACACATGAGTGCCTTCTTGCTGCACTACCTGCAACATGACCCTCGAATTGTGAGAATTAGAAATAATCCTGACTACTGGGTTGCCACACTGTTAGATCCCCGGTACAAAAGTAAATTTGCAGAAATTATTCCTGCCATAGAAAGGGATGCACGCATGCAGGAGTATCAGCAGAGACTGTTGCAGAATCTTACATGTGCTTTTCCACAAAATACCAGTGGTGCACGTAGTGAATCTCACAGTTCCAACTTGCCAACCGTGGGACCGTCAAGTGTTCAGCACTCAAACCGTAACAGAACCACAGTATCTGCTGGTAACATCAATTTTGCGGAATCATTTCACCACTTTTTTAGCCCATCCTTTGCAAAGCCACAGGAGACAAGAAGTCTGACACATAGTCAACGCCTAGAGACGATGGTACAGGAGTATCTCCAAGTAAACATTGAAGCCACGACTGTGTCACTGGACCCTTGCTCTTTTTGGGCTTCCAATCTGGATAAATGGCCGGAGCTAGCCACTTACGCCTTGGAGATCTTGTCATGCCCCGCAGCCAGCGTTCTGTCTGAACGTGTGTTCAGCGCTGCTGGTGGTGTGCTGACAGATAAGCGCACGCGGCTCTCCACTGATAATGTAGACAGACTCACGTTCATAAAGATGATCAAATCATGGATCCGAAACGACTTTTCTACCCCTGTGTCATCCTGGGGAGAGTAAAAGCTTGATGATTGGTTAAAATCACCCTACCAACCGTTTTAAGCTTTCAAATTACTAATCATGTTTATCTGTATCTTGACTGGAAAATAATTTGGGCTTTGTAGCAGTGTGCAGCACTGATCCTATTAGGCCATCTATAATAAGCTTCACCAGATTTAAAATTAAAAATAATTTTTAGCTGCATCTAGCCCGGAAAATAATTTTGGGGCTCCGAGATGCGCAAGACACATAAGTGCATTCTTGCTGCACTACCTGCAGCATGACCCTCATATTGTCAGAATTCGAAGTAATCATGACTACTGGGTTGCCACACTCTTAGATCCCCCAAACTTTTCGATCAACCTTTTCATTTTAATAAAGACCAAAAACGGGGTCATTTTTGAAATTATAAGCATTAGCAGGTTGTTAGAAACTGAAATCAAACAGTTTTCAACTCAAAACTTTATTCTAGGTGATGTTACATTTGCACATAGGACCCCTTGTTCGAAAGGAGCTTCTGAACTCTCTCGTCCATTGAATTTGTCAGGTTTTGGATGGTTTCTGCTTCAATTGTTTTGCATGAGGACAGAATACCCTCCCAGAGCTGTTGCTTAGATGTGAACTGCCTCCCGCCATCATAGACACTCCTTTTAATGATGCTCCAAAGGTTGTGAATGGGGTAGAGGTCAGGGGAGCATCTGGGTCACACCATAAGTTTGTCCCCTTTTATGCCCATATCAGCCAGAGATGCAGATGTTTTATGTGCAGCATGAGATGGTGCATTATCATGCAGAAAAATGATATTGCTGTGAAATACACGGTTCTTCTTCTTGAACCATGGCAGGAAGTGCTGTTTGAGAAAATCCACATACATTATGGAGTTCATCTTTAGCGCCTTCAGGGATCCTAAAGGGGCCGACAATCTCTCTCCCCATGATTCCAGCCCAAAACATTACTCCACCTCCTCCTTGTTGGCGCTGTAGCCGTGTTTGCGTGGGGTGTCCATCAACCAGCCATCCTCCACTCCATTCATCTGGACCATCGAGCGCTGCACGGCACTCATCCGTGAACAAAACAGTTTTGAAATCAGTCTTCATGTAATGTTTGGCCCACTGGAGCCGTTTCTGCTTGTGTGAAGTGGATAGAGGAGGTCGACAGGATGGCGTATGCACAGCTGCAAACCTCTGAAGGACCCTGCATCTTGTTGTTCGGGGGACGTTGGAGGCACAAGCAGCTTCAAAAACTTGTCTGCTGCTATGACAAGGCTTTTTTGCCGCTGCTGTTTCAACCTGACGTAATTGCCTGTAGGAAAGAGTCCTCAATTTGCCCTTATCAGCACGCACACGTGTGTACTGTGAATCAGCTACATACTTCTTGATTGCCAAGACACTTCATCCTGATCATCGCACAATGTTGATTGTAGTCATGCCTTGACCTAAACACTCCACAATTTGTTGCTTCTCAGCAGCCGACACATCCTTTTTCTTTCCCATTTTGGCAGAAAATGTAGGCTGCTTAATAATGTGAGAGAGCCTTCTTAAGTAGTCTTGCCTTTCATTGGACACACCTGCCAAACTAATTAGCACAGGTGTCTGCAATTGCTTACAGTGATATAAAGAGCCCTGACACACATCACCATCAATGAGTTTAACTGACAAACAAACAAATTCTTCCCTTATCACTCCTAAACACTTTTTGCATAATAATTTGGAACGCGGTGTACATGTGCTTTTCCACAAAACACCAGTGGTTCACGTAGTGAATCTTACAGTTCTAACTTGCCAACCGTGGTCTGTATGGAATTGTTCAATAAAGGGCCCAAAATTAAGATAACATAGATGGGAGAGGTCTCTATGAATAGGAATTCCTAAGTATTTGATACCCTGTGAGGGCCAGGCAAAGGGAAAGTTGGACTGGATGGAATCCTATATGGATTTAGGGAGGGAGACATCGAGGGCCTCAGACTTCGCTGCATTGATTTTAAAATTTTACCATGTAACAAAGTGATCTATTTCAGCCATAACAGCAGGGATGGATATATGTGATTGAGTGATATATACTAGGACATCATCAGCAAATAGAGAGCACTTGTACTCGGTGCCTCCCACCTCAATCCACCTAATATTGGGGTTATGGCGAATTGATGAGAGCAGGTGCTCCGTCACTAGGATGTATAAGAGAGGGGACAGAGGACATCCCTGCCTTGTCCCATTGGTGATTGTGAAAGGTGATGAAAATGTTCTGACGCACCCCCTGGGCCTTGGGACACCCGGAGCCGGACCCTTTTTGGTGGATGCTGGTGGTTGTAGTCTTCGTGGCGGCGATCCGGTTCCGTGGCTCAGGGCGGTCAAACCAGTGGCGGAACTATTTATGTGGTTTTGATGTTTAAATGTCCGACTACGCCACCCGTGGATTGCGGTCAGAGTGAACCGCCGCTACAGGGCAGACCGCTAAGGCTGGTGTTGTGGGTGCAGCAGAGCGTAGCATAACTCCCCACGGGAGGAGTATAGCCTCAGGGCAGTGTATGCGGAGGATGGGGGTGATGGTGCAGGGCAGCAGCAGTAACGACACAGAGTCAGTGATGCAGTTCAGGGCCTTTACTCACAGTTCTTATTATCCAGACCACGTCTGCAGGTAACGGCTGCCCACGTCGTACTGTGCTCACCAGGTGAGGGGCTCAGACAACTCCCAGATAACTTTGGAGCGCTTCACAGGACCCCCTTTGTGTGTCCTTTGTCTGGCCTTTCATACCAACACTTCTGTCCGGCTGCCTCGGGCCTCCTCTTGGTAAACTTGGTGCCAGTTTCCCTGACCCTATGTGGTGCCTTCCTAGCGGGTGGAGCAAGGGGCTGCGCCACATAAAATGTCAGAGCCTCCGGTTTCTAGCTGAGGGTCGTTTCCTGCCTCCACTAGTTCGGGGACCGGTCTCCCCCTTTGGCCTGACCCCTCCACGCAGGTGGATTCGGGCGTGCGGTGGCGACTCGCCCGTCCGCACCCCTGGGATCCCTTCATTCCTCGTTCCTGGAGCCTTCTCCGCTCCTCTTCCTTCCTTCTCCCTCTTGCAGGCCTGGGCCTCTGTTACTAGGCCCGCCTCCGGAGCAGAGCTCATGCAGAGCCCCTGCTCCCTGCCACTTCTGCTCAGACTTCTCTGCACTGAACTAAGATGGTGCCCACCTTTTATACTCCCTTCTCAATGCACCCAGGAACTGCTTCCTCCCTGCTCCTGCACTGCAGGGTTCCCCTTCCTCAGTGTTCCCTCCCCCCACTCCAGCCAGGGACAGGGACTGTCGTGCCCATCTCAGGGGCATATTGGTCGCCCTGCCCCACGGCAATGTGGTGTAATGCATGCAGGTGTCGGGTCCTGATCCACACTCCATCCTTATCTGAGAGTGAGATATCACACCTCTGGGTGAGGTGCAATACGTCTGTAGCAACCGAGCCCTCGGTGCTACAGTTCCATTTATCTTCAGCCTAGGTGACGTATTGTGATACAGGGCCGTGATTTTGGCTATAAAAGGGTCCCCTAGACCCCTACCCCAAGCTTTTTAAGAGAATCATATATGGCGTGCCAGGAGACTCTATGGAATGCTTTCTCAGCATCCAACGAGAGTATCTACTTACAAATTTTTAACTGCATCTAGCCCAGGAAATACTTTGTGCCTAGTAGCAGTGTCTGCTAGTCAGCGGATTATCCCGGCTGTTAAGCAAGCTACACCACCTGTAGTTTGGACACTTAATTTTTTCAAAGGAAATGCTTCGGGACCACGGGATACTTAGTGAAGAGCATCAGGAGGCACCCCAAGGCATAGGGGCTGGGACTGGCACTAGGATGCCTTGCGGTGGACAGCCGAGCTCGATCCTTATAAAAGCTTTTTAACTGCAGCAGCTTTAGTGGACGCTACTGGAGCTGGAATTACGCGGCTGCTGGCATGAGACTTGCCCTCCAATAGATCCTTGTAAATGGATTTAAAGTGTATTCATTCAAATTAGAGGGACAATTTAAATTAAAAAGCTTAGAGCTGCCTCCACCACAGGGGGGCTCTCTCGACCCACCAGCGGACAGGCACCAGTATTGGGAGAGGGGGGCTGGCCGTCAGGGTTCACCGCGGCTCTGGCACAAACCCGGCGACACGGAGGTGGCACGGGCAGGAGCGGACTGGCCGTCTCGGCTTCTCACTTTTTGGATTTTAGAAGGGCATGACATGCCTATATCTGTGTCTCCCCCTCCTTTTACTCCTCCACCTCTTTTCTTTTCGCATGACTATATGTACTTGTCACTTTTCCATGTGTTAGTTGTGTCTTCTGAGCAGTTTGTCAGCTTTTGGACACCTTTGAAGGTGTTTTCTAAGTGTTTCTATGTGTTTTTGTTTGCCTGCCATTGGTTTTAACGGTGTTCGAAGGTGTTCGACGAACAGTTCGACGAACAGTTTGGCGAACACACGGGTGTTCGACGAACCGAACCGAACTCGAACACTACGGGGGTGGCTCAACACTATTAATTATATGCTCGTTCTCTGGGGCAGGACTGTAGGTAGGGTCTTTCCATGGTGCTCCAGGCCAAATCACCAAGATAAGACCTGCCCAGTGACTACAGGTCCACCCAAAAGCACAAGTATGTTCCTGATCATAGAGATAGCCAGACAGAGACACAGATAGGGGCAGGCCTGTGGGCAGGTCTTATCTTGCTGATCTGACCTAGAACACCAAGGAAAGACCCAGCCTACAGTCCCGCCCCAGAGCTCCAGAATATCATTAACTTAAAACTGCAAACACTGATTACACAAGACCCACAAAATGGATTTCTTCACCTCAGTTATCATATTAATAAGTGCAGCAGCCCCAACATGGCAATGCCTTTAGTTTACTTAGCAAAATCCTGCTGACAGGTTCTCTTTAAGAAAGTCAAATTAAACATAAGAAAAAAATTAATGAAAACCTAAACAATAGGTAATTTTCTGGTAATACTTTTAAAGCTTTTGATATGTGATGCATTCTGGGGTTAACCCCACCTTGAATCCATTAGCAATACATAGATTCCACATCACTACCTTGACACTATGTGAAACAAAATATATATTTTGCTTATATTTTTTTGCTCAGTATGAAACCTTTTGTTTCCTGTCAAATAACCACATCTTGATAAAAACTTTACATCTCTGGTTGCATATTTTTTCAGCTAACCCACATGGCAGTTATTTCAGCTAGGAAATGAAAGATGTGATCTGTGAAAATGGCTACTTTCATGCCTGGTTTTTCTCGGTTAATATAAGCTGAGAATTTCTAGTTTCAGGATAAGTACAAAGATATCATCTGTATTTACACTTCCTTATCTAAGAAATTAAAAAATAAAGTTGATACATAAGTAAATAGCAAAGTAAAGGAATAACTTATTCTGTACCTCGGTAGCCTAGCCAAGACACATAACAGAATGCTGCAGTGATGATGACGCTTGCTTAACTGTAACTAAAATATCAACTTTTATTCAATTTTTCAATGTATGTAATTTATTTATGTTGCTTATATGGCATGTTATTGTATTCGGCAGCACTGCACATCATTCATAACTGTCCTTCCTATTGGGACTCGCATTATGATTTCCCTATCAGAGACATAAACTGGAGACAAATTTATTGGAAGAATAATAATTTATTTTCAATATATTTTTGGAATGCTGAAGATGAGGACATGGAAGAAACTCATGAAAACTCAGGAAAAACATATGTCATGTAGATGATGCCTTTGTAGGATTTGAACCCAAGATCTCATGTCAATAAAGCTAGCCACTATGCCACCATGCTTAGATGTTACTTAGATGCATACAGACTTAAGAGGTGGTCTAAAACTAACAATGATTTATTCCTCAATCTCTATTTAATGCACTGTATTTTTCGGCTCATAAGAAACACTTTTTTTCGCCGAAATTGGGATGTAAATATAGGTGCGTCTTATAATCTGAATCGAGCTTACCGGGGAGGGGTAGGGGGCTGCTTTGGTGGATCGGGGTCACAGAAGGCAGGGTTACTGTTGCAGGAGGCCTGCAGCAGCAGGAGTGGAACAATTTTGTGTACCCCGAGCTGGGAGGAGGGTTGTCCTGGCACTATGAGGATCAATCTGCACATGCGCCGCCTCTGGTGGCCATTTTCCTGAAGTCCACTGCTGTATAATCAATGGGAAAATGCAGTGAGACCACGTAATGGTGCAATTTTCTGACAGCCCACAGCTTTGCACCTTCAAGGCACCCCTTCCTTCCGGCCCGGGGCCCGCAGCATCGGCCTACTCCTGCCGCCACTGCTGCCAGCTTTCTGCAGCAGCAACGCTGCCTCCTGTTACCCCGCTCCACCACAGCCGCCACCCCCAGTAAGCTACCATAAAATGGGACTATAAGACGCACCACCATTTTATTAAAAAAAAATCCTATTTGCCAAGGTTGCCATCAAGTTTGTCCAAGGTTGCCTTTTTGAACGGCCTGCGACAGACTTTACAAGAGGTCATAGTGAACAACTGTTTAAATAACTGCCAAATTGGTGCACAGTGTTGTGCAAATTTACCATGAGGCTCCTCACATGAAGTGTAGGTTTCATTTTATGATTTGCAAACATTCTCAAATGTGCCAAATATACAAATAGACTCCAGCAACTGGAGTATGAAATGCTTCTTCGAAATGGGGGCCAATGTACATAGCTTAATCTTTTAGCTGGATTATATTTATTTGGCTTTAGATAATTTTTACAGTATTATCTGCCCCAAAAAATGACATAAACATTCACACATATATACAGTGCCTACAAGTAGTATTCAACCCCCTGCAGATTTAGCTGATTGACACATACGGAATTAACTTGGCATTGTGACATTTGTACTGTAGATCAGCCTGGAAGTGGGAAATGCACTGCAGCAATTTTTTTTTTATTTTTTATTTATTTTTTTTTAAATGTTAAAAGTTAATTCAGAGTGTCATTTATTATTCAACCCCTCAAACCACAAGAATTCTGTTTGGTCCCCCTAAAGTATTAAGAAGTAGTTCAGGCACCAAGAATAATGAGCTTCACATGTGTGGATTAAAGATCTCTTTTGCCAGCCTTTTCTGACTATTTAAGACCCTCACCAAACTTGTGAACAGCACTTAGACATGGTCAACATGGGAAAGACAAAGGAGCATTCCAAGGCCATCAGAGACAAGATCGTGGAGGGTCACAAGGCTGGAAAGGGGTACAAAACCCTTTCCAAGGAGTTGGGCCTACCTGTCTCCACTGTAGGGAGCATCATCCGTAAGAGGAAGGCTTATGGAACTACTGTTAGCCTTCCACGGCCTGGACAGCCTTTGAAAGTGTCCTCCCATGCCGAGGCCAGGCTTGTCCGAAGAGTCAAGGCTAACCCAAGGACAACAAGGAAGGAGCTCCGGGAAGATCTCATGGCAGTGGGGACATTGGTTTCAGTCAATACCATAAGTAACGTACTCCACCGCAATGGTCTCCGTTCCAGACGAGCCCGTAAGGTACCTTTACTTTCAAAGCGTCATGTCAAGGCTCGTCTACAGTTTGCTCATGATCACTTGGAGGACTCTGAGACAGACTGGTTCAAGGTTCTATGGTCTGATGAGACCAAGATCGAGATCTTTGGTGCCAACCACACACGTGACGTTTTGAGACTGGATGGCACTGCATACGACCCCAAGAATACCATCCCTACAGTCAAGCATGGTGGTGGCAGCATCATGCTGTGGGGCTGTTTCTCAGCCAAGGGGCCTGGCCATCTGGTCCGCATCCATGGGAAGATGGATAGCACGGCCTACCTGGAGATTTTGGCCAAGAACCTCCGCTCCTCCATCAAGGATCTTAAGATGGGTCGTAATTTCATCTTCCAACAAGACAACGACCCAAAGCACACAGCCAAGAAAACCAAGGCCTGGTTCAAGAGGGAAAAAGTCAAGGTGTTGGAGTGGCCTAGTCAGTCTCCTGACCTTAACCCAATTGAAAACTTGTGGAAGGAGCTCAAGAATAAAGTCCACATGAGACACCCAAAGAACCTAGATAACTTGGAGAAGATCTGCATGGAGGAGTGGGCCAGGATAACTCCACAGACCTGTGCCGGCCTGATCAGGTCTTATAAAAGACGATTATTAGCTGTAATTGCAAACAAGGGTTATTCCACAAAATATTAAACATAGGGGTTGTATATTAATTGACCCACACTTTTATGTTTAAAATTTAATAAAATTCAACTGAGCAACATAACTTTTTGGTTTGTAAGATTTATGCTTCTGTTCATAAAACCTACTCTCGTTTACAGTTTGAAGGCTCTAACTTATTTGCATCTTATCAAACCAGCTAAATCTGCAGGGGGTTGATTACTACTTGTAGGCACTGTAACCCAAAGAAAATGTTTTAACTGCATTTGAACTGAGAATTTCCTACTTCCATAGCAATATAAGGGTAGACTAGTAGGGTAATAAACCAAAGACAGAAATACAATGCACAAATACCCTGCAGTAAATAAATAAATCGCAATAGTGCATGAAAATAATAAAGGGTGCTTAGTTAACATAATTTTGATCAAAATAATGCGAAAGCCATCCCACCTCGTCACGGCGACCCTTATGAGAAAGCTCTTACATGCTGCATTCACACCAATTCACATTACAGTTCAGGTCTCTTGTTTTTTTCCATCTAATGTGTACAAGCACATATAAGGGTGTGGCCGGCCTTTCTTTGAGCTGGAAAGCTTATTCATCTTGCTCCCCACGTCTCTGTGTCCACTGTTTTGGTTCAGGCTTTCTGCCCTTATCCACATGCATGTCACTTGACAAATGGTAAGGTTTTAAATATTAGAGATAGGACTGTCGGATAAGGGTCGCTGTGACGAGGTGGGAAGGCTTTCTCGCTATTTTGATCAAAATTATGTTAACTTAGTATCCTTTATTATTTTCATACACTATTGCAATTTATTTATTGCAGGGTATTTGTGTATTGTATTTCTGTCTTTGTTTTTTTCTGTTTAGTGGCCATGTGTGAACATGCTCTTACATGCTGCATGTACACCAATTTACATTCCATTTCAGGTCTCTTAGTAGGGTAATATGTAGAAATAAATATACAGAATAGGACACTAAAAGAAGAGAGAAACAGTACATGCAGCTTTACAGCAAAGGCTAGCTGAGATCTAAACTAGCTGCTCCACAAGCTATCAAGACAAAGTAAAAAAATAAATTAATAAAACACTACACACAATTCTACAGAGGATACTATATTAAATCTAAGTGTTTCTTGGTTTCTTCTAAATCAGGGATGTCAAACTCAAATACACAGAGGGCCAAAATTAAAAGCTTGGACAAAGTCAAGGGCCAACCTTGAAATTTGTTAAAAAAAGTCTAGAATTGAGGAAGCTTTTCTTTATCATCAAATATGATGAACCTTTTCATATGGAAAAAAACTTAAAGGGGTTGTCCCACAAACAAAGTACATTTTAATTAACAGATCTTAGCATATTGGAATAATATAATATATGTTATGTAAGAGAAGTAAAAAGCATATGGCCCAATGGATTATTTTAAATAAGTAATTATAAAGAATAGAAAACCTTGAATAATGCAGACAATAAAGTATGATGTTAACAAAAGTGCTCCCCAAGCACAGTAGGACACCCCCATAGTGAATTTTCCCACGGTACTCTCCACTTGCATGGTATCAAGACCCTACTGTACCTCCCCTTAACCGACCCAGCAAAGTATGATGACCCCATCACAGTATGATTCCCCAACTGTAATCCCCACAAAGTCCTCCATACAGTATAATGGGCCCAACATAATTCTCCATACAGTATAATGGGCCCTACATTGTCCTCTATACAGAATAATGACCCACATAGTCCTCCATACAGAATAATGGCCCCACATAGTCCTCCATACAGAATAATGGACCCCACATAGTCGTCCATACAGTATAATGGGCCCCACATAGTCCTCCATACAGAATAATGGCCCACATAGTTCTCCATACAGTTTAATAGGCCCCACATAGTCCTCCATACAGTATAATGGGACCCACATAGTCCTCCATGCAGTATAATGGGCCCCACATAGTCCTCCATACAGAATAATGGCCCACATAGTCCTCCATACACAATCAAACCAAGGAGAAAATACGGAGTATATTAATAGGAGATAATCTTTATTGAATACATAAATATAAAAAATACAAAAAATACATAAACAAATCACAGCATAGAGCCATAGGGATACATAGGGTCAAGGGATAGCAGCAATAGATCGCTCAAGAGCCCCCCCACACCCACATCATGAATTGTAAATTATGGAGTAGGGAAACCCCAGGTGAGGTAAATGGTATTAAATAGATAATGGCCAGGGATCAGTCATACTCAATATATCCTGGACTAAAAACCATCCACAATCTTATAATACACCCATGGTCCATATATACATAAAAGAAACCTTACCAGGGGATAAAGCCCGAGGCTAAAAGTGCTGGGTGCAATGGCCCATGGAAGGAGACGCCTCAACGCGCGTTTCGCCTGATTTTGTGTGGCTTTCTCAAGAGGCTGAAGCTCAGATGCGTGTAAGGACCTAAATATGTAAATCACGTGGTCATGTGACACATCACGTGACCACGTCTGAAATGTGGTGTATGACCTCCGAGCAGCGGCGCATGCGCCATAGGTGCCCTGTCGCGCGCGCGCCCAGGCCGTCATGCCCCCAGCGCGTGCGCGTGACACACTATGCAGGAGGCGACAGACAGCCGAGGGGAACCGACGGCCCGCATGCGCACAGCGTAGGTCAACGTAACAAAGGTGAAGCATGCAACGTGATGTGAGAATGACATATTATTACTTATTATGGACATCCAATACATTTACACACCTCATCAGTAGTAATACACAAAATTATTATGCTTATTGTCCATCATCAGATTACATGATAGAGTGTTTCCACACATAAGTTGCAGTAGTTGACACCACATATCATATATTGAATCAGAAATTTCCGGGCAGAGATGTTCATCCCAATAGCTGAAGGCAAAGTACAGAATCTTAAGAAGCTTGACCACAGAAAGATCTGTACAAAGGTATACATCGCATCATCACTAGGATTAAATAAAATAATGAAAATTAAAAATAAGCCATAACAGGGAAAAGTGGAATTAAAAGCAAAATAATCATAATAAAATTAATCACATGGGACTGTTTTACAGAGAGGGCAGGAGAGTAGAGCCATGAACCTTCATAAATCATAAAAACGCAGCAAAGCTTAAAGCCTCATTCAATCCTCGTGGGCTAACCGTGTCCAAACTAACCATCCACCTCGCCTCCCTTTGGGCAAGACGCTGTTTAATATTCCCACCTCAAGAGCCAAGACGCACCACCTCAATACCACGTATCTGCAAGTTTTGGATTACAGTCATGTACTGCCTTGAAGTGGCGTGGTAACGTCTTCAGCTCCCGAGGATCGGTGACCGTCTTGGCCGCTCCAATGTCCCGCACATGTTCACGTACCCAGACGCGAAGCTCCCGTGATGTCAGGCCTATATATATCAAATTACAGCCACAGGTCGCATAATATATGACACTGCTGGTGCTGCATGAAATATAGTGCAAGATTTTAAATTCACGGGAGCCATCAGAGGACGTGAACGAAACACTGCACAGGACATTGGCGCAGGCGAGACAGTGACCGCACGGAAAACATCCTACAGTGGGACCACGAGACCGAAATGGGTTAGGTGCAGGGTGAACATAGTGACAGAAAACTAGTAGATCACTCAAGTTTTTCCCCCGATGGGCTGTCATTGGTGGAAAAGTCTCAAGGTGGTCTCGTAGCGCGGGTTCCGTGCCCAAAATTGCCCAATGGCGATTGAGAATCCGTCGCATCCTCTCCCACTCGTGGTTAAAATACGAGATGTACCGAATTTTTCCACTCGTGTCTTTCCCCCGTTTAACCTGATTTGAATATAAGAGACCACTGCGGCAGGTATTTCGTGCTCTCTCATAGCCCCATCTGATGCTTCGGTTACTGTATCCCCATTGTTTAAACCGTCTAGTTAGATCGGCAGCCTGGGCCTCAAATCTAGAGTTTGTAGAACAGATCCTCCTCATCCTCAGGAACTGTCAAACCGGGACGGCCCGAATCGCTGGTGAATAATGTGCCGAATCGACGTGGATCAGAGAATTCACAGACGTAGACTTCCTGAAGACGTCAGTCTGGATGGCGCAGTGCCCATCCACCTCCAGGCTGACGTCCAGGAAGTCAATACGTTCAGTGTGGTAAGTATAGGTTAATCTGATACCACGCGAATTGGCATTAAGTTGTGCCATAACTCCTTGAGCTCCCCCACTGTTCCGCGCCAAAAAAATAAAATATCATCATAATATCTCATCCATGACACGACGTGGTCCGCGGCGAGTCTGCCATCATCACCAAAAATCTCCCTCTCTCATGCCCCTAGGAAGAGATTAGCGTATGATGGCACACAAGCCGCCCCCATCGCCGTGCCATGTCGCTGGAGATATATTGCATCTTTGAACAAAAAATAATTAGTCCTCCATACAGTATAATGGCTGCATACAGTGCTCCATAGAGTATAATGCGCCCTGCATTGCCTTCCATACTGTATAATGGCCCCACATAGTCCTCCATACAGTATAATGGGCCCCACATAGTCCTCCATACAGTATAATGGGTCCTGTATTGCCTTTCATACAGTATAATGACCCCACATAGTCCTCCATACAGTATAATGACCCCGCATAGTCCTCCATACAGTATAATGGCCCCACATAGTCCTCCATACAGTATAATGGCTGCATGTAGTGCTACATACAGTACAATGCGCCCTGTATTGCCTTCCATACAATATAATGGCCCCACATAGTCCTCCATACAGTATAATGGGTCCTGTATTGCCTTCCAAACAGTATAATGGCTGCATATAGTGCTCCATACGGTATAATGGCCCCACATAGTCCTCCATACAGTATAATGACCCCACATAGTCCTCCATATAGTATAATGGCCCCACATAGTCCTCCATACAGTATAATGGCTGCATGTAGTGCTACATACAGTACAATGCGCCCTGCATTGCCTTCCATGCAATATAATGGCCCCACATAATCCTCCATACAGTATAATGGGTCCTGTATTGCCTTCCATACAGTATAATGGCTGCATATAGTGCTCCATATGATATAATGGCCCCACATAGTCCTCCATACAGTATAATGACCCCACATAGTCCTCCATACAGTATAATGGCCCCCCATATTCTCCTCTATACAGTATAATGGCTGCATGTAGTGCTACATACAGTACAATGCGCCCTGCATTGCCTTCCATACAATATAATGGCCCCACATAGTCCTCCATACAGTATAATGGGTCCTGTATTGCCTTCCATACAGTATAATGGCTGCATATAGTGCTCCATACGGTATAATGGCCCCACATAGTCCTCCATACAGAATAATGACCCCACATTGTCCTCCATACAGTATAATGGCCACACATAGTCCTCCATACCGTATAATTGCTGTATATAGTGCTACATACAGTATAATGCACTCTGCATCGCATTCCATACAGTATATTGGGCCCACATAGTCCTCCATACAGTATAATGGGTCCTGTATTGCCTTCCATGCAGAATAATGGGCCCCACATAGTCCTCCATACAGAATAATGGGCCTCACATAGTCCTTCATGCAGTATAATGGGGCCCACATAGTACTCCATACAGTATAGTGGTCCCATATAGTCCTCCAGACAGTATAATGGCCCCATATAGTCCTCTATACAGTATAATGGCCTCACATAGTCCTCCATACAATATAATGGCCCCATACCGTATAATGGGTCCTGTATTGCCTTCCATACAGTGTAATGGCTGCATATAGTGCTCCATACGGTATAATGGCCACACATAGTCCTCCATACAGAATAATGACCCCACATTGTCCTCCATACAGTATAATGGCCCCACATAGTCCTCCATACCGTATAATGGCTGTATATAGTGCTACATACAGTGTGATGGGCCCTTCGTTGCCTTCCATACAGTATAATGGCCACACATAATGCTCTATACAGTATAATTACCCCACCTGGCTTCACAGGTCAAATATATTCACCCTGCAAGCCAAATTTGGCCCTCCCGCCAAAGTTTGACATGTATGTTCTAGATTTACAGATAATAATAGGGTTAGGGTTACACAAGATATATATTCCCTTATCTGAGAGAATGGGATCAATTATGAAAATCACACGCTGCTCAAACTGTAACACACATAATACTTATGGCTCCATAATACAGAGTCGAGGGCATCTTGCGTGTCTCTGAACAGGGTCTCTACACAGGGCTCTGCTATGTGTATAAGACCTACAGTGCACTGTCTTTCCAGATACATTTCTGCATTTTACAGTATTTTTTTTTTCTTGGCAGTTAATCTAAATCAGATATTTTTTGCTCCTCAAATTCACCTCCCTAAGTGCCAAATCCTAATATAATATAATTTTCCCCATAATGAAGTTTACAGTGACATTAGTATTAGTGTAATTTTATAGTCGATATGGTCTTGAAAATCATTTATGCCTGCTGTGTTTTTACGATAGAAGTTGGGATGTCACCATCTGTGTAATGAAATCTTGCCTCTTTAATGGCATGGTAACAATGCTTTATCTTTTTTTTACTTTTTTCTTCAAGTTTTGCTCATTACTAGACTTTTTTTTTCCAAAATTTGTGCTTTAGCTTGATTAAGTTATATAACAGTAATGGAAATTATAGCGATAATATAGAGAAGTCAGACTACAAAATTGGTCATAAAAAGTAAATATGTAAAGGGTTTTAACTCTGAATGTTTCCCTCACCATGACTTTAGGCTGGGTCTTTGATATCTATTTCTATTAGGCCTCCTTACATGAACGGGGGATTTATTATTGATTTAACATTAGATTACAAGTATAAATCTGTTTCTTTTTTTAGTGTATGTCAGATTTTGTAACATACAATATTCAGATTTTTTTAACATTTTTATACCACTAAGATCACAAGTTTGGCATTTTTGAAGGGGGCAAAAAAAATAAAGGCAACCTTTCAAAAAGAATATAGACCCTAAAACCCTAAACTAATGGTATGGTTGTATACTTTAGGTACCGTTACCATGAGAAAGTTGATACAGGACATTTCTTGCCATGGTTGAGAAATATGACTTTGAAGACATAGAGATCTGGCCATGTTAGTGAATGTCCATCTCTCCAGCTGTCACTTGCTTATTTTCTGCTTTGCACGTCCCTCCCACCTAGGATAAATATTTCAGTTCAGGAAAAGTCACCTGTCTCCCCTTTTAGACATCTCTTGCAACCACTCTCTGCTTCGGACGGCACAGTTAAGTCTCATTGGTAGTCCTGTGCCAGTCTATTGTAGTACACTAGAGGCAGTGATGGTGCCTGTGAAAGGGGGGTAAGATTACGTTGCCTTTACTGAAATGACAATCACTGTCAGGAGGGAGTTGTAAGGGGGTAATAAGCAAGTGACTGCTGGAGAACTGGAAGTGCACTGACATACCCATAGCACTTCCAGCTAATTTGGATGTAAGTTTGAAGCTAGTTATATCAGGAATAGCACGGCGGATTTTCACAAGAATGGAGTCAGCTTACTCATGGTAACAGAACCCATATCGTCATACCATTAGCTTCTGGGTATAAATTCCTCCTCACAGGTTCCTTTTAAATAAATTTAAGCCACAAACTATTCAGCTATGCTTATTAATACATTTCTTGCTGCTTTTCTCTAGCAGACTTTGGTCTACTACCAGCATACACATAAAATGACTATTTAAATAAACTCCTCCCTTAGTTTTCAGGTTTTTAAAGACTTGCGAATTTTTTGAATTGATTTTGAGTGTTTTCATAGTATTCTTTTTAACACTATGCTCCAAAATAAAGTCCACAAACCCCAGAATTGCCCCTAGACCACCACAAAAAAATGCTTTGGCTATAGACATTCAATAATTTACTGTTGGCTAGAAATAACTGTTCTCAGCTATTTAGATTAATAAACTACTGTTTAAATTGCCAATAAAAACAATAAAAAAATGCTGCAATAGTCTGTTTCAACCCAGTTCTAAAAATAGTTAGACCCGAAACACAACGACTTAAGAAAATAAAATGAGCTGGTGCCAAAAAATGTATGTAGGCAAATTTTTTCTTGTAGCAGAAGAGTCAACAGAGCAGGAACAACTCTTGTAAACCAGCTCTACATTCTGGTTCATGCAGTGTCCGGAGAGGGTCTGAGGGGAACAAGGAGATTGTTTCTTATTTTGAGATACCCCATTTTTTTAATTTATTTGTACAAATTTTGGAAGAAAAAAATTAATTATTTTTTAAGTCAATTGAACTATGAGCTTTGTGGCCATGGTAAATATATTTTTTATAAACATTTTTATATTGCTGTACTTAATATCTTGGTCAACTTTCATATTTGAAAGAAAATGTTTTTGCAACTGTATTTTTCTGCTTAATTTATTATTCTCCCTGGGTGCTCGTATGATCTTTTTTTTTCTGGATTAATTAGAACATTTTTTATAGCAAAATTATAGTGAGAGTAAGGTAGAAGCTACGTCTTCATTATTTTCTTCTTGTAACTACAGAACCATATGTGATTTAAAACAGATGGTGCTAAGCTACCATAGTTTGCTGAAATTACCTAACTTAAATACAAAATTAATTAAAAATTTCCTAACAGGAAAAAATAAAACTGTATAATTGACTTAAGAGCGCCAGTAATTGTCTCTTCTTCCAAGTTTAAGTAATACTACAACATAAAATTTCAGAAAATTTTTCCAACTTTCCTTATCTGTGGTCACAGCTAGTGATGAGCGAGCGTGCTCGCCACTGCTCCGTACTCGCCCGAGCATCTCACTGCTCGAGATGCTCGGTGCTCACCGAGTATTTCCGGGGTTGCTCGGCGGGAGGTCCGGTCTCCTCCCTGCATGTTTGGCACTCTTTACAGAGCCAATGAACATGCAGGGATTGCATGCTACTCACTGTAATACCGTAGCCATGTTGGTTGTGGCATTACAGTGATTGGCTGGCCGCATAGCGTTATCGGGTCTATATCAGACCTAGCGCCGCCATGCTCGTCACAGTCCCTCCAGAATCAGACAGTGTGGGGAGAGGTGATGCTGCGTCAGGGAGAGATTTGCTTGTGCATTAGGTAGTGTAGGGAGAAAAACAGTACATTACACATATACATCTTAACAAACAGTCCTTTTGAGGACTAACTAATCCATCTGCAGAGATTTCTGGCAGGCAGTGTATATAGGCAGGCAGGCAGGGTATATAGCAGACTGCAGTGCATATACAGTGGTGGCCAAAAGTATTGGCACCCCTGCAATTCTGTCAGATAATACTCAGTTTCTTCCTGAAAATGATTGCAATCACAAATTCTTTGGTATTATTATCTTCATTTAATTTGTCTTCAATGAAAAAACACAAAAAGAATTGTCCTAAAGCCAAATTGGATACAATTCCACAACAAACCTAAAAAAGGGGGTGGACGAAAGTATTGGTACTGTTTGAAAAATCATGTGATGCTTCTCTAATTCGTGTAATTAACAGCACCTGTAACTTACCTGTGGCACCTAACAGGTGTTGGCAATAACTAAGTCACACTTGCAGCCAGTTAACATAGATTAAAGTTGACTCAACCTCTGTCCTGTGTCCTTGTGTGTACCACATTGAGCATGGAGAAAAGAAAGAAGACCAAAGAACTGTCTGAGGACTTGAGAAACCAAATTGTGAGGAAGCATGAGCAATCTCAAGGCTACAAGTCCATCTCCAAAGACCTGAATGTTCCTGTGTCTTCCGTGCGCAGTGTCATCAAGAAGTTTAAAGCCCATGGCACTGTTGCTAACCTCGCTAGATGTGGATGGAAAAGAAAAATTGACGAGAGATTTCAACACAAGACTGTGCGGATGGTGGATAAAGAACCTCGACTAACATCCAAACAAGTTCAAGCTGCCATGCAGTCCGAGGGTACAACAGTGTCAACCCTTACTATCCGTCGGCGTCTGAATGAAATGGGACTGTATGGTTTAATTTAGAACAATAAAGAATTGCGTGTTTATTTCAATTAAAGGACTTTATTCTGGGTGTTTGTGGGGTTTTTTTAACTTTGACTATGGGGTTAGTAATGGGGGTGTCTTATAGACGTCTCTCCATTATTAACCTGGGCTTGATGTCAGCTGGCATTATAAGCTGACATCAACCCCAGCCCTATTAATCCACTGCCACCGCTACAGGGTAGTGGGAAGAGCGAGGCTAAGTGCAAGAATTGGCGCATCCTATGGATGCGGCATTTCTGGGATGGCTGACGGCTGGTGTTTCTAGCCTGGCAGGGGGCCAATATTCATGGCACCCTTTCTGGGCTATTAATATCAGCCCCCAGCTGTCTGCCTAGCCTTTGCTAGCTAATAAAATAGGGGGGCCCCACGTCATTTTTTTGGGGGGGTCCCCCATTTTAATAGCTAGTAAAGGCTAGGTATTCAGCTGGGGGCTGATATTAGTAGCCTTGGAAGCTCCATGGGTATTACCCCCTTCCCAGGCTTCAAACATCTGCCCCAGCTGTTTGCTTAACCTCCGCTAGAGACTAAAATTACGGGGAACCCCACGTCAATTTTTTTTTTAATACATCCTTTATTTTAACACTAAATGACAAGTACAGTAACCAACACTGTCTCTATACTTCTTATATATGTGACTGACATGTTTCTATCTATCTAATCTATGTGTGAAGCTCTATTCTTTCTGTTCTAAATTGTCGGGTACCGCTGCTGAATTGCCGGCCGGCTTTTTTAAAGAGACGGTGCATGAAAACACTAATATTTTTTTTAATAAATCCTTTACACTAAATGACAAGTAGAGTAACCAACACTGTCACTGTACTTCTTATATATGTGACTGACATGTTTCTATCTATCTAATCTATGTGTGATGCTCTATTCCTTCTTGTCTAAATTGTCGGGTACAGGTGTATGCCGCTGCTTAATTGCCGGCCGGCTTTTTTAAAGCGAGCGTCTTCTGAGCAGTTTGTCAGCTTTTGGACACCTTTGAAGGTGTTTTCTATGTGTTTCTATGTGTTTTTGTTTGCCTGCCATTGGTTTTAACGGTGTTCGATGGTGTTCTAAGGTGTTCGACGAACAGTTCGACGAACAGTTCCTCGAACATCTCGGTGTTCCACGAACCGAACCGAACCCGAACACTACAGGGGTGGCTCAACACTAATAGTGACTGTCCCAACCTGGCAGGAGGACATGCAGAGCGAGGACAGCAGTACACAGGGGGAAGGAGGCAGAGCACCCCAACAGGCAGGAAGTAGCAGTGTGGTGGCCACAGACTGAAGGCAGGCAACCGTTCCCCGTAACACCAACACGAAGGAAGTTGTCAGTACAACTGATAGGCCTTCCCGAGTCTGGTTGTTTTTTAAAGACTCTGCCGACAACCCCAAAAAGGCCATTTGCACCACCTTCCAGGCCAGCATCAGTAGGGGTGGCAAAACGACCAGCCTGACCACCACCAGCATTATCAGGCACATGGCAGCAAAGCACCCGACCTTGTGGGCCAAACTCCAGGGTCCAGGAACAGTGTCTGCAGGTGGCACCATTGCTTCTTCTGCTGTTGTGCATGCAAGCCAATCCCCTGTCCATGGAGCATGTTAAGATGCCTCCTGCCCTGCACCTGTCATTGCACACTCTCAAGTAGCAGCATCAGGGAGCACGTCCATGTCCTTGTCCCAGCGCAGCATTCAGTTGTCCATACTCCAGTCCTTGGAATGCAAGCACAAATATGCAGCCAACGCCCCACAGTCCACACTACTAAATTTTCACATTTCACGACTGCTTGCGCTCAAATTTTTACCTTTTTGGCTCGTGGAGAAAGAAGCATTCCGCAACCTGATTGCGGCGACTATCCCTCAGTACTCGGTCCCCAGCTGCCACTATTTCTCCCGATGTGCCATCACCGCATTACAAAAGCATGTGTCCCAAAACATTAGACGTGCCCTCAACAACGCAGTTACCGGCAAAGTCCACCTAACTACGGACACGTGGACAAGTGCTTGAGGGCAGGAACGTTACATCTCACTGACGGCACACTGGGTTGCCCCCACGGTCTACAGCTCCTGCACCCCATCCTCCTCAGCCTCCTCCTACTCTTCAGCCTCCATCTCCGAAATGACCACATCAGTCACAAGCTGGAAGCACTGAAGCACTGCCTCGGCCAAACGGCAACAGGCTGTGCTGAAGCTAATATGCTTAGGTGACAAACCGCACAATGCTGAAGAGTTGTGGACAGCTGTGAAAGAGCAGGCAGATCAGTGGTTCACACCGCTGAACCTACTGCCAGGCATGGTCGTGTGTGACAATGGCAGGAACCTGGTGGCTGCTCTGAGGTGAGGCGAGCTCACACACGTACCATGTCTGGCCCATGTGCTTAACCTCGTGGTTCAACGGTTTCTCAAATCCTACCCAGAGCTGCCGGATCTGCATGCTAAAGTATGCCGCCTGTGTGCCCATTTTAGAAAGTCAGCTACTGCTTCCACCACCCTTGCCGTGTTTCAGCAGCATTTGCAGCTTCCGGCTCACAGACTGGTGTGTGATGTCCCCACGCATTGGAACTCTACACTGCAGATGTTGGGAATGATTTGTGAGCAGAAGAGGGCAGTTGTTGAGTATCAGCATCAACAAGGCCGTCGGTATTCAGTTCAGACTCCACACATAAAACTTCAGGAGTGGACATGGATGTCAGACATATGTACCATAATCCAAAACGTTGAGGACTCCACCAAGATGGTGAGCGGCGATGATGCCATAATTAGCTTCACCATCCCGCTTCTCTGTCTTCTGAAACGCTCTCTGCTCACAATCAAAGAGGATGCATTGCAGGCGGAGCACGATGAGATGGAGCAAGAAACCATACAGGGTGATTACACACAGCCCAGCCTCATCTCATCCCAACATGGATTAGGTGACAACGAGGAACAGGAGGAGGAGGAGGAAGGACAGGAGATATTTTAATGCACTATAGACGGTACTATCTGCACAGCTGTCATACCGTCTGTTCAGCGTTGATGGCCAGAGGACAGAGAGGAGGAGGAGGATGAGGAGGAGATCATGGTCAGTCATCCTCTTTGTGAAGACATGGAAGCCTTGCCTGTTAGTAGTCTGGCACACATGGCTGAGCTCATATTTCGCTGCCTTACTCATGACCCTCGCGTTCTCAAAATTTTGAGTGACAGTCATTACTGGTTGGTGACACTTCTAGACCCACGCTACAAGGCAAACTTTATATCTCTTATTCCTGAGGTGGACAGGTCTACAAAAATGGGGCTGTTCCAGAAGGCCCTTGTTGCGGAACTATTAAAAAAATTCCCATCTGAAAATGCTGGCGGCAGAGGGCATACTTCGCTGGACAACCAAGGAGTACAGGCGAGAGAGACACAACTTCAATCCAGCAGAGGCAGGGGAACACTGTCAAAGTTCTGGGAGAGTTTTCTCAGACCCTCCCATCGCACAGGCCCTGAGGCGCGGGGTACTCTCACAAGGAGTGCAAAGTTTAGGAAGATGCTGAGGGAGTACCTTGCTGACCGTACCAACATCCTCCGTGTTTCCTCTGTGCCTTATAATTATTGGATATCCAAGCTGGATACGTGGAATGAACTTCCTCTCTATGCATTGGAGGTCCTGGCCTGCCCTGCCACCAGCGTTTTATCAGAGCGGGTTTTTAGTGCCGCTGGTGGAATTATAACTGATAAGCGCATCCGCCTGTCAACTAGAAATGCTGACAGGCTGACTCTTATAAAAATGAACAAGGGCTGGATTGGGCCAGACTTCTCAACACCACTGAATGATAGCAGCGTAACATAAACTTAAATCCAGTGTCTTTTCTAGGGAAGTATATTCCCATGCACCTTTTCACACCCACACATGGGTATACGCTTCCTGATTTTGGTTAATTGCTCTTGTCTGCCTCCTTCTCCTCATCCTCCATCACCATATCACCAGGGTGACCGTGGTCCGTGGTGCAACACCCACATAATTTTTTTAAAGGGTGTTTATGATGCCCGTAAAAAAAAAAATTTATACAGTATGTTCATGTATACCCCCCAGGGGTAAATGTTTGTCAGCCTATACACTTGTGCATGGGCATCATGAGTATAGGAGGCCCGCTCCGTTCTAATGGGAACATTTTTTTATGAGGCCCTCCTGCAAGTCTCTTCAAAGAGGCATTGAAGTGCCTCCAAATTTTTGGCAGCCCTTGCATTCACTGCATAGGCCAATACTATGGGAGACTTTCTCCTTTCTAATGGGAATTTGTCATTACTGTGGCCCTGCTCTATGTGTCTTTAAATTCTTAGTAGGATTTTTCCTAAAATTGGTCAGCCGTTGGTCTCACTGCATACCCTATAACTGTATAGCAGACTCTCTCCAGTCTAATGGGAATTCATCGTTACTGTGGCCCTGCTGTATTTGCCTTTAAATTCTTAGTGGGGCTTTTCCTAAAATTGTTCAGCCGTGGGACTCACTGCATACCCTAAAACTGTATAGCAGACCCTCTTCTTTCTACTGGGAACATGTCATAATTGTTACGATGGCCCTGCTCTACATGTCTTTAAATTCTTAGTGGGGCTTTTCCTAAAATTGGTCAGCCGTTGGACTAACTGCATACCCTATAACTGGATAGCAGACTCTCTCCATTCTAATGGGAATTTGTCGTTACTGTGGCCCTGCTCTATGTGTCTTTAAATTCTTAGTGGTGTTTTTCCTAAAATTGGTCAGCCGTTGGACTATCTGCATACCCTATAACTGGATAGCAGACTCCTCCATTCTAATGGGAATTTGTCGTTACTGTGGCTCTTCTCTGTGTGTCTCTAAATTCTTAGTGGGGTTTTTCCTAAAATTGGTCAGCCATTGAACTTGCTGCATACCCTATAACTGTATAGCAGACTCTCTCCATTCTAAATAGAATTTGTCGTTACTGTGGTCCTTCTCTATGTGTCTTTAAATTCTTAGTGGGGTTTTTCCCAAATTTTGGTAGCCCTTGCATTCACAGCATGGGCATTACCACTCTAGGAGACCTGCTCCTTTATAATGGGAACATTTTTTTTACTGAGACCCTCCTCTATGTCTCTTCCAAGGGGTATTGGGTTGCGTCCAAATTTTTGGCAGCCCTTGCAGTCACTGGATACGCAATAACAGTATAGTAGACCCACTTGTTAATAATGGGAACAACAAAGCATAGACGGTTGGTGGCTCTCTAACAATAGCGAGGGCCGACTGCTGGCCTTTTAAAAATAGTAAGGGCCATCTGATGGCCCTGTAAAAATAGGCTTTATGACCTTCAGAGTCCCTCCATCATAAATAAAACAGGATGTGTCTGATGTAGTGTTGAGCGAACATGCTCGACACTGCTCGGTACTTGCCCGAGCATCACGCTACTCGGGATATTCGGCGAGCACCGAGAATTTCCGGGTTACTCGGGCGGGAGCTCGGGTCTCCGCCCTGCATGTTTGGCGCTCTTTACAGAGCCAATGAACATGCAGGGATTGCCAGCCAGTCACTGTAATGCTGCAGCCATGTTGGTTGTGGGCATTACAGTGATTGGCTGGCCGCACAGCATCACCTCGAGTATTTAAAACCGGGCGCCGCCATCTTGGACACAGTCTCTCCAGATTAGACAGTGTAGGGACAGCGCTGCTGATTTAGGGAGAGATATAAACTGCGAAATAGTTAGTGTAGGGTCTGTAAAGGCTGCCAGAACAAACAAACAGTCCTTTTCAGGACTAATATCCATCCCAGATACCAGGCAGGCAGGCTTTATAGGAGACACAGTGGTTATACCAGCAAATGCTGCATTACAGTCCTGTGTGCTACTGTTGCTGAAATT
This sequence comes from Phyllobates terribilis, assembly GCF_046119375.1. NCBI lineage: Eukaryota > Metazoa > Chordata > Amphibia > Anura > Dendrobatidae > Phyllobates > Phyllobates terribilis. The sequence goes on from NW_027362761.1 coordinate 549,725,954, forward strand.
GCTGGACTTAGCACCAGGTGTCGGGGGCCAGGAAAAATACTTTTTTTTTCATCTAAATCCTCCTTTTTTTTCCTCCTTCACACTGTACAAATACCCGTCTTATTAACCTTTTGGTGTGTCCCCACCTCCCCCCCCCAAAAAAAAGCGTGTCTCTGATTTTTCAGGCACAAATATAACTGTTGAAAATAGTCTGGTGTAGGCTAGAGAAACAGAAGTGTTGTTTTGCACTTCCACGGTTCAAACCTCTGTATTATCCATTTTGGGCCATTTGTATCTTAAAAAAAAAAAAGTTTGAGTGTGTCGCTCACTGTTCCGCCGCAAATCTATATATTTAAAAAAAGTCTGGTATACCCCAGTAAACAATAACTGTGGTTTTGCCATCCCACGGTAAAAAATCTCTATTATTCAGGTTTTGGTATATTTTCCGTAAAGAAAAACAGTAGTGTCTCCTGACTGTTGTGACACAAAAATATATCTGTTGAAAATAGTCTTGTGTAGGCCTGACATCCCAGTGTGGTTTCGCAGTTCCATGGGTCAAATCGCTGTACTATCCAGTTTTGGGCCTTTGGTATCTAAAAAAAAAGCAGTTTGAGTGTGTCGCTCACTGTTCAGCCGCAAATATCTCTATTTAAAAAAGTGTGGTATACCCCAGTAAACAATAACTGTGGTTTTGCAATCCCATGGTAAAAAATCTCTATTATTCAGCTTTTGGTAGTTTTTTCCGTAAAGAAAAACAGTAGTGTCTCCTGACTGTTGTGACACAAAAATATATCTGTTAAAAATAGTCTTGTATAGGCCCGACATCCCAGTGTGGTTTCGCAGTTCCACGGGTCAAATCGCTGTACTATCCAGTTTTGGGCCTTTGGTATCTAAAAAAAAAAGCAGTTTGAGTGTGTCACTCACTGTTCAGTCGCAAATATCTCTATTTAAAAAAGTGTGGTATACCCCAGAAAACAATAACTGTGGTTTTGCCATCCCACGGTAAAAAATCTCTATTATTCAGCTTTTCGTAGTTTTTTCCATAAAGAAAAACAGTAGTGTCTCCTGACTGTTGTGACACAAAAATATATCTGCTGAAAATAGTCTTGTGTAGGCCCAACATCCCAGTGTGGTTTCGCAGTTCCACGGGTCAAATCTGTACTATCCAGTTTTGGGCCTTTGGTATCTAAAAAAAAAGCAGTTTGTGTGTGTCGCTGACTGTTCAGCCGCTAATATATCTCTATTTAAAAAAGTGTGGTATACCCCAGTAAATAATAACTGTGTTTTGCCATCCCATGGTAAAAAATCTCTATTATTCAGCTTTTGGTATTTTTTTCCGTAAAGAAAAACTGTAGTGCCTCCTGACTGTTGTGACACAAAATTATATCTGTTGAAAATAGTCTTGTGTAGGCCTGACATCCCAGTGTGGTTTCGCAGTTCCACGGGTCAAATCGCTGTACTATCCAGTTTTGGGCCTTTGGTATCTAAAAAAAAAGCAGTTTGAGTGTGTCGCTCACTGTTCAGCCGCAAATATCTCTATTTAAAAAAGTGTGGTATACCCCAGTAAACAGTAACTGTGGTTTTGCCATCCCATGGTAAAAAATCTCTATTATTCAGGTTTTGGTATATTTTCCGTAAAGAAAAACAGTAGTGTCTCCTGACTGTTGTGACACAAAAATATATCTGTTGAAAATAGTCTTGTGTAGGCCTGACATCCCAGTGTGGTTTCGCAGTTCCATGGGTCAAATCGCTGTACTATCCAGTTTTGGGCCTTTGGTATCTAAAAAAAAAGCAATTTGAGTGTGTCGCTCACTGTTCAGCCGCAAATATCTCTATTTAAAAAAGTGTGGTATACCCCAGTAAACAATAACTGTGGTTTTGCAATCCCATGGTAAAAAATCTCTATTATTCAGCTTTTCGTAGTTTTTTCCGTAAAGAAAAACAGTAGTGTCTCCTGACTGTTGTGACACAAAAATATATCTGTTGAAAATAGTCTTGTGTAGGCCCGACATCCCAGTGTGGTTTCGCAGTTCCACGGGTCAAATCGCTGTACTATCCAGTTTTGGGCCTTTGGTATCTAAAAAAAAAGCAGTTTGAGTGTGTCGCTCACTGTTCAGTCGCAAATATCTCTATTTAAAAAAGTGTGGTATACCCCAGTAAACAGTAACTGTGGTTTTGCCATCCCATGGTAAAAAATCTCTATTATTCAGGATTTGGTATATTTTCCGTAAAGAAAAACAGCAGTGTCTTCTGACTGTTGTGACACAAAAATATATCTGTTGAAAATAGTCTTGTGTAGGCTTGTGCACTTAAAAAAGTGTGGTATAGCCCATTAAACAATAACTGTGGTTTTCCTCTTCCACGGTTCTAATCTACTCTTTATTACCCTTTTTCCATTGATAGAGCAAGTGTCAGCTATTTTACTTCATTTACAATGGGCAAGGCGCGAGGCAAGGGACGTGGAAGTGGACGTTCTGGTGATGGTTCGTGCAGGGGCCGTGGCCAAGGTGAAAATGTGCCACAACCAACAGCCACATCTTCTCGCTCCCACTTCTTGACCGAATTACTAGGGAAGCACAGAACAACACCAGTATTGAGAACTGATCAGTGTGAACAGGTTATTAATTGGATAGCAGATAATACTTCCAGTTACCTGGGCACCACCACCTCCGCTCTGTCTTCCACACGGTCAACTCTTAGTAGCCGTGAGTCTCGACATCATACTCCTCCTCACCCTCATGCTCCTTCCTCCCACCATGCCGAGTGTTGTCAGACAGCAAGTGATCCCACACATGGACACTCTGAAGAGCTGTTCACTGGTCCATTTCCATATTTGGGCCCCTCGTCTGATACGCTTGAAGTGGTGGAAGAGGAGATCCCATGTTGCGATGCCCAAATATTTGAACAGCCACAGGAGGTCGACGTTGGCAATCTGTCACAAGAGGTGGACGATGACGAGACACAATTGCCAGGAAGTGAGGAGGAGGATCGTGGTGCGCAAGTGGAAGAGGAGGAGGAGGTGGATGATCTAGTAACTGACCCAACGTGGAAGGAGGACATGCAGAGTGAGGCCAGCAGCACACAGGGGGAGGGAGGCAGAGTACCCCAACAGGCAGGAAGAAGCAGTGTGGTGGCCGCAGACAGAAGGCAGGCAACCGTTCCCCGTAACACCAACACGAGGGACGTTGCCAGTACAAGCGGTAGGTCTTCCAGAGTGTGGAATTTTTTTAAAGACTTTGCTGGTAACCCCAAAAAGGCCATATGTTCCACCGGTCATGCCAGCATCAGCATGGGTGACAGCATATGTTCCAACAGCCTGACCACCGCCAGCATGATCAGGCACATGGCAGCAAAGCACCCGACTTTGTGGGGCGAAACCCAGGGTCCACGACCAGTGTCACCACTGCTTCTTCCACTGTTGTGCATGCAATAGAGCCCCCTGTTGTGTGTGCAAGGCAATCCCCTGTCCATACTGCATGTAAAGATGCCCCCTCCTCTCAGTCTTCACTTGTTATGGCAGTTTCTCAAGAAACAGCATCAACGTCCACGTCCACGTCCCACCGCAGCGTTCAATTGTCCATATCCCAGACCTTTGAACGAAAGCGGAAATTCGCAGCTAACGCCCCACAGGCCACAGTCCTAAATTCGCACATTTCATGACTGCTTGCATTGGAAATGCTGCCTTTTAGGCTGGTGGAGACGGAATCCATCCGCAATCTTATGGCGGTGGCCGTCCCTCGGTACTCGGTCCCCAGCCGACACTATTTTGCCCGGTGTGCCATCCCCGCACTACACAAGCACGTGTCCCAAAGCATCTGCCGTGCCCTCAACAACGCAGTTACTGGGAGAGTCCACCTGACAACGGACACGTGGAAAAGTGCTTGTGGCCAGGGATGGTACAGCTCTCTGACGGCACACTGGGAAAACATAGTGGAAGCCGGGACCCAGTCAGACCTTGGGACGGAACACATCCTCCCCACACCGAGGATTGTGGGCCCTATGTCATTCAGAGTTGCCCCCACAGTGTACAGCTCCTGCGCATCCTCCTCCTCCTCCTCATGTTCAGCTTCCATCTCAGATATCACCACATCAGTTACAAGCTGGAAGCATTGCAGTACTGCCTCCGCCAAGCGGCAACAGACTGTGCTGAAACTCATAAGCTTAGGTGATAAACCTCACACTGCTTGTGAGTTGTGGACAGCTGTGAAAGAGCAGGCAGATCTGTGGCTGAGACCGCTGAACCTACATCTCGGCATGGTCGTGTGTGACAATGGCCGTAACCTGGTGGCGTCTCTGAGGCGAGGTGAGATCACACACGTACCATGCCTGGCTCATGTGCTTAACCTCGTGGTTCAGCGGTTTCTTAAATCGTACCCCGAGTTGCCAGATCTGCTCGTGAAAGTACGCCGCCTGTCAGCTCATTTTCGCAAGTCTGCTACAGCTTCCGCCGCCCTTGCTGTGTTGCAGCAGCGTTTGCAGCTTCCGGCACACCGACTGGTGTGTGATGTCCCCACACGTTGGAACTCTACCCTCCACATGTTGCAAAGGATTTGTGAGCAGAAGAGAGCAGTTGTGGAGTACCAGCTGCAACAAGGCCGTCGATATTCAGGTCAGACTCCACACATAAGACCTCAGGAATGGACCTGGATGTCTGACATATGTACCATCCTGACAAACTTTGAGGAGGCCACCAAGATGGTGAGTGGCGATGACGCCATCATTAGTGTCAGCATCACACTTGTCTGTCTTTTGCAACGCTCTCTGCAGAGAATTAAAGAGGAGGCATTGCAGCCAGAGTATGATGAGATGGATCAAGATGCCATAGTGGGCGATTATACACAGCCCAGCCTCATCTCATCCCAACGTGCATTGGGGGACAATGAGGGAGAGGAGGAGGAGGAGGAGGAGGAGGAAGAAGAACAGGAGCTGCTATCATGTGTTGTAGACGGTAGTACCTGTACAAGTGTCATACCGTCGGTTCAGCGTGGGTGGCCTGAGGACAGGGGGGAGGAGGAAGGGGAGGAGGAGGAGGAGAGCATGGTCAGTCGTCATCTTGGTGAGGACACGGAAATCTTGCCCGTTACCAGTCTGGCACGCATGGCTGACTTTATGTTACGCTGCCTTAACCGTGACCCTCGCGTTGTCAAAATGTTGGGTGACAGTCGTTACTGGTTGGTGACACTTGTAGACCCCCGCTACAAGGAGAACTTTCACTCTCTTATTCCTGAGGTGGAGAGGTCTACAAAAATGGGGCAGTACCAGAAGGCCCTTGCTGCAGAACTCTTAAAAAAATTCCCATCTGAACACGCTAGCGGCAGAGGTCACAGTTCGTTGCCCAACCAAGGCGTACAGGCGAGAGAGATGCAACTCCAATCCAGCAGAGGCAGGGGAACACTGTCAACGTTCTGGGACAGTTTTCTGACACCCGCCCAGCTTACAGGCCCTGAGGCGCGGGGTACTCTCACAAGGAGTGGAAAGTTTCAAAAGATGGTGAGGGAGTACCTTGCCGACCGTACCAGCGTCCTCCATGATTCCTCTGTGCCTTTTAATTATTGGGTATCCAAGCTGGACACTTGGAATGAACTAGCTCTGTACGCCTTGGAGGTCCTGGCCTGCCCTGCCACTAACGTGTTAACGGAGCGTGTTTTTAGTGCCGCTGGGGGAATTATAACTGACAAGCGCACTCGTCTGTCAACTGACAATGCTGACAAGCTGACCCTTATCAAAATGAACAAGGGCTGGATTGGGCCAGACTTCTCATCACCACCAAATGACAGCAGAGTAACATAAAGTCAAATCAACTGTGTTATTTCCGGAGGTGTATTCACATGCACCGCTTCACACCCACACATGAGTATACGCTTCCTCGTTTCGGCTGTTTCATCTTCTCCTTATCCTCAGCCTCCACCACCACTATACCACCAGGGTGTCAGCATTGCAAATTCCTCCGTCCTTATTTTTGGCAGCTTTTGCTTGCAAGGCGTAAGCAAATACTATGGGACACCCACTCCTTAATAATGGGACTTATGTTTGCAATATGCTGCACTGCATGGCTCTTGTAAGGGGCATTGCAAGTTGCTCCGTCCTAATTTTTGGCAGCTTTTGCTTGGAAAGCATAAGCAAATACTATGGGAGACCCACTCCCCAATAATGTGACTTATGTTTGTAATATGCTGCACTGCATGGCTCTTGTAAGGGGCATTGCAAGTTTCTCCGTCCTAATTTTTGGCAGCTTTTGCTTGCAAGGCATAAGCAAATACTATGGGACACTCACTCCCCAATAATGGGACTTATGTTTGTAATATGCTGTACTGCATGGCTCTTGTAAGGGGCATTGCAAGTTGCTCCGTCCTAATTTTTGGCAGCTTTTGCTTGCAAGGCATAAGCAAATACTATGGGAGACCCACTCCCCAATAATGGGACTTATGTTTGTAATATACTGTACTGCATGGCTCTTGTAAGGGGCATTGCAAGTTGCTCCGTTCTAATTTTTGGCAGCTTTTGCTTGCAAGGCTTAAGCAAATACTATGGGACACCCACTCAACCAATAATGGGACTTATGTTTGTAATATGCTGTACTGCATGGCTCTTGTAAGGGGCATTGCAAGTTGCTCCGTCCTAATTTTTGGCAGCTTTTGCTTGGAAAGCATAAGCAAATACTCTGGGACACCCACTCCCCAATAATGGGACGTATGTTTGTAATATGCTGTACTGCATGGCTCTTGTAAGGGGCATTGCAAGTTGCTCCGTCCTAATTTTTGGCAGCTTTTGCTTGCAAGGCATAAGCAAATACTATGGGACACCTACTCCCCAATAATGGGACTTATGTTTGTAATATGCTGTACTGCATGGCTCTTGTAAGGGGCATTGCAAGTTGCTCCGTCCTAATATTTGGCAGCTTTTGCTTGGAAAGCATAAACAAATACTATGGGAGACCCACTCCCCAATAATGGGACTTATGTTTGTAATATGCTGTACTGCATGGCTCTTGTAAGGGGCATTTCAAGTTGCTCTGTCGTAATTTTTGGCAGCTTTTGCTTGCAAGGCATAAGCAAATACTATGGGACACCCACTCCCCAATAATGGGACTTATGTTTGTAATATGCTGTACTGCATGGCTCTTGTAAGGGGCATTGCAAGTTGCTCCGTCCTAATTTTTGGCAGCTTTTGCTTGGAAAGCATAAGCAAATACTATGGGAGACCCACTCCCCAATAATGGGACTTATGTTTGTAATATGCTGTACTGCATGTGACGCGCCCCCTGGTCCGTGTGTACACGTGTGTGGGATACTCGGGTGCCGGGTCTCTGGGGTCTGTAGTCTCCGTGGCGGTGACCCGGTCCCATTGCTCAGGCTGGTCAAACCAGTGGCAGTCTTTCTTAGGTTTTGAGGTTAATTGTCCAACTGCGCCACCCGTGGATTGTGGTCAGGGAGTACCACCGCTGTTAGGCAGACCGCTGAGGCTGGTGTTGAGTGAGCAGCAGAGAATGGGATAACTCCCCACAGGAGGAGTATAGCCTCAGGGCAGTGTGTGTGGATGATGGGGGTGATGGTGGACGAGCGCAGCAGGAACAACTCAGAGTCTTTGCGGTGCAGTTCAGGGTCTTTACTGATGATTATAAGGTAGACCCTCCCGGGAGTACTGGCTAGCATAAGAGGCCTGGTCAGTCTTTGAGAAAGCAGGAGTTCCCCTGGCCAGGTGGAGTTGTAGGCCTCCCCGTCTGTCTGCACTCTTCCTGGCTTCCTTGCTGTAAGCGGGTAGAAGTAGCACATGTCCCTGAGTGTACCATGTAGTGCTCACCCGTATGGCTGGTGACTTGGGGCCTTCAGTTAGCCTCCGCTCAACGATGGCAGTGCTGGTCCCTTGCTTGTGACTGAGCCTCCGGGATTCTATGGCCAGAGGACCTGAAATCCCCTGCCGGCTGGTTTCTGCTGCTGGATATATAAGTCCTCACAGCCTCGGACTCCTGTGTCCGGTTCCTATTGTCTTCTGCTAGGGCGAGCTCTGCTCAGCTTCCAGCCCCTGGTCTTTTGCTCCTAGCTCCTACAGAGCTCCTTGCTGTTACTTTCCCTTGCTCTCACTCTAACTCTGACTGTTCTCTGTTCTCTGACTCACTCAACCCCGCCTCAGATCCAGTTTATAAGGGCAGAATTCTCCCCTCCCAGGACTGGGGCAGGAGGATGTTGCATGTTTAAGGGATCCTGACCAGGAAACCTCCCACTTGCTCTCCGACGTAATATCTCTATTACTGTGGTGACCAGACCCCTGGGGTCCCACACATGGCTCTTGTAAGGGGCACTGCAGTTCCTCATAATTTTTGGAAAGCCTTCCATTCACTGCTTAGGCCAACAGTGCACAGGAGACCCAGTTGCTATAAATGGAAAAAAAGGTTTAGTTAACGCCCTCTGACCTCCATGTCATTTCCAAGGGGCATTGGAGTGCCTCGAAATTTTCGGTAGGCATTGCACTCACTGTATGCCCTATAACTGTGTAGCCGAACTGCTCCTTTTGTGACAGAAACATATCCTACAAGACATATCTGATTGACTGGCCTGATATTGATGTGAATGGTCCCTGTTCCTCCTGCTCTTTCTCCTTTGCCACTACCTCATCCATCATTTATCACCTGAAGCTTTGTTTTAACGGGAGTCATAGAACTTGGATAGTAGCAGGAAAACATCCAGCAATCCTCGGAGGAGGTAGGATATGCGCCAAAACGCTGACCACCTCAGGCCTAGCCGCTACTACATACTTGCGCTTGCATTACAACAAAACAAAGCAGATGCTAACTTCTATCATCCTCATCATGCTCCTCACCTTCGCACTCTCAACTCCCTGATGGAGAAGCCAGGGCCCACCGGAGGAGTCTGATAGTCCGGTGGGCTCGGCCAATGCTGCCCTAAAGCAGGCCAGGCTAAGAAAAGTGTGGGAAAGGTTACCGGGACAAATAGGGGTGGCTGGGGACCGAGTATGGACATCCGGCCACCCCCTGGAGGCTGGGGAGCAAGCAGGGACACCCGGCCACCAGGCGGCTGGGGAATGAGTATGGATACCAGGCCGCCGACACAGCCATGGCGTGGTGGCCAGATTCCGCCTCCACATGCCTAAAAGGCCCAATTTAAAGTGCAAGCAAGCAAGCAGTATGGTATTGCAAGCCTGGGGGTGGGTGGGTGGCAGGCTGCATACTTGCGCTTGCATTGCAAGGAATGGGAGAGGTACAATTGAACACTGCCCTGGGACAAGTACTTGAATGGGGATAGTTGTAAGTCTGCAACGACAGGTGCAAGGTGGGAGGCATCTTTGCATGTACCATGAACAGGGGTTTGGCATGCACACACTACAGCGGACTAGGCTCTCCTTCCTACTAAATGCACTGGGGAGGGCACAGGTAATGTTTTGGTATACGCGCTTAATCTTATGTATAAGGCACACCAGGACAAATAGGGGCGGCTGGGGACTGAGTATGGATACCTCGCTGCCGAAGCAGCCATGAGGTAGTGGCCAGCTTCGGCCTCCTCCAAACTAAAAGGCCCCATTTCAAGTGCAAGAAGCAGTATGGAATTCCAGTCTGGGGGTGGGTGGGTGGCAGGCTGCACACTTACACTTGCATTAAAAGAAAACATAGCAGATGCTAACTTCTGTCATCATCATCATGCTCCTCACCTTGGCACTCTCAACTCCACCGATGGAGAAGTCAGGGCCCACCGGAGGAGTCTGGTTCTCTGGTGGGCTCATCCAATGCTGCCTAAAGCAGGCCGGGCTAAGAAAAGTGTGTGGGGGGATGTTGCAAGGAGAAATAGGGGAGGCTGGGGACCGTTTATGGACACCAGGCTGCCCCCAGGCGGCTTGGGACCGTGTGTGGACACCTGGCCGTGGGGCGGCTGGGGACTGAGTATGGACACCCAGCCGCCGGGTGGCTGGGGACTGAGTATGGATTTCAGGCCGCCAACACAGCCATGATGTGGTGGCCAGATTCCGCCTCCACATGCCTACAAGGCCCAATTTCAAGTTCAAGCAAGCAAGCAGTATGGTATGGCAGCTTTGGGGTCGGTGGGTGGCAGGCTGCATACTTGAGCTTGTATTGCAAGGAATGTTGGAGGAACAATTGAACACTGCCCTGGGACTAGAACTTGCATGGGGATAGTTGCAAGTCTGCATCTTCTGATGCGGCAAGGATCACTTATGATGGGCACACTTTTAGACAGTGACCTGAGAGTCAGAGATGCTTCCAGGGGTCTTCCCCATGCTGTTCCCATGTCTTTTCAGCACTTTATGCATGTGTCACACAGCACATGGTCAGATAAGGTTGTAAAATGTTAAAATGACATTTCCCGGTGAATGCATTTGTCGTAGTTGAAAGCAAAACAAAAGTGCAAAAACGCATAAAAAATGCTACTTCTGAACATAGCCAAAGGTGTGGAGGAGTATTTTTGTTTTTGGTCATTTATTTTAACTTATAAACAAGTCTTTTCCCTGGAAAGGATGTTCCGTAACATATTTCACAGGAAAAAAGTTTCACTTTCGTTTTTGAACGTTTTATTGTGAGCCCGTAAAAGTGGCTTAATACCTCTGACCACGTTGTTGACAGCAGTGACCTGGGGGTCAGAAATGCTTCCTGGGGCGATCCCCATGCTGTCCCCATGTCATTTGAGCACTGTCACTATCGTTTTTGGCACTTGTTAGGCTTTTAAAAGACTGCCGGGGGTGCCACCGCAAAAATGCTCGAGTCTCCCATAGACTAACATTGGGCTCGTTGCTCGGGTAGAGCACCCGAGTATCACGGCGAGCTCGGCCCGAACTTCGAGCACCCGAGCATTTTAGTGCTCGCTCAACACAAGTCTGATGATGTGTCACACACCACATTGCCAGATAAGGTTGTAAAATGTTAGAATGACATTACACGGTGAATGCATTTGTCTTAAAAAATAACGTAAAAAAAACAAAACAATAGTATCTTTCTTTAGTATAAAAAACAGCGTCACCAATTTAACCTCAATGTAATCACATTGTTCAGCTCCAGCACCTCCTCCTCCATCTCCCAAATGACCACATCAGTCACAAGCTGACAGCACTGCAGCACTGCCTTGGGCAAGCGGCATCAGGCTGTGCTGAAGATAACATGCTAAATGCTTAATTGACAAGCCGCCCAGCGCTGCAGAGCTGTTGAAAGCTGTAACACAGCAGCCTGATCTGTGGCTCTCACCGCTGAACATAAAGCCAGGCATGGTCGTGTGTGGCAATGGGCGGAACCTGGTGACGGAGAAATGACAGCCGGAGCAGATACGGTTTCCCTCTATGCCAGCACTTTCACCGATCTAAATACAACTCTCAGAAAAAAAAGCTTTGGACTGACTCCGAACCATCCCTGGCCACATTCACCTGTCCATGTGTCTGTGGGTAGGCAGTCCTTCACAGTAAGTGCAATTGGGAGGGCATGGGTAATGTTGTGGGACACATGCTTGTGGAAGGCGGAGATGATACCGGGAGAAATAGTGGCGGCTGGGGACCGAGTATGGACACCCGGCCGCCGCCGGCATGAGGTTGTGAAAAGCCTCCGCCTCCACGAGCCTAAAATGCCATATTTCAAGTGCAAGCAGCTGCCAAGAAATCTGGCAGTTTCGTGTTGCGGCCTGTGGGTGGGTGGGTGGCAGCATACTTGCGCTTGCATTCCAAGTAACAGAAAACTAAGCAGATGGTGGCCTCTATCATCATCATGGCCTCACCTCGGCACTATAAACTCTCCTGAAGGAGAAACCAGGGCCCACCGGAGGAGTTTCCGGTTTTCTGGTGGGCCCGTCCAACCCTGCCGAGAAGCAGCCCTGGCTAAGAAAAGTGTGGGGGAAGGTTCCCAGACACTCTATGGCTGCTTTTTTAATGTGGATTGGACATGCATATGCATGTTATTTCTTAAACCGCATTGCAGATCAGGCCATTGTCCAACTCTGTATTCAAGAAATTAAAAGCGCAAAGAAAGATGTGTGTGTGTCAAAGCACCATCGACAAGTGCGAGTTGATGTTGGACGGGCTGCCATTGTTTCTGCAACAAGCTGCATTAGAGGACTTCCTGGGAGAAATGACACCAAGGGTAGATAGGATTTCCCTCTATGCCAGTCCTTACACCGAGCTAAATTCAACTTTCAGCAAAAAAAGCTGTGGACTGGCTCCATACCGTCCCTGGCCACATTCACCTGTCCACGTGTTTGTGGTTAGGCGGTCCTTCCCAGTAAGTGCACTGGGGAGGGCACGGGTAATGTTGTGGGACCCGTGCTTGTGGAAGGCGGAGATGATACCGGGAGAAATAGTGGCGGCTGGGGACTGAGTACGGACACCCGGCCGCCGCCGGCATGAGGTTGTGAAAAGCTTCCGCCTCCACGAGCCTAAAAGGCCATATTTCAAGTGCAAGAAGCTGCCAAGAAATCTGGCAGTTTAGTGTTGCGGCCTGTGGGTGGGTGGGTGGCTGAATACTTGTGCTTGTATTCCAAGTAACAGAAAACTAAGCAGATGGTGGCCTCTATCATCATCATGGCCTCACCTCTGCACTATGAACTCTCCTGAAGGAGAAGCCAGGGCCCACTGGATGGGTCTCCGGTTCTCTGTTGGGTCCGTCCAAACCTGCTGAGAAGCAGCCCTGGCTAAGAAAAGTGTGGGGGAAGGTTCCCAGACACTCTATGGCTGCTTTTTTTAATGTGGATCGGACATGCTTATGCATTTTATTTCATAAACCACATTGCAGATCAGGCCATTGTCCAACTCTGTATTCATGAAATTAAATGTGCAAAGAAAGATGTGTGTGTGTCAAAGCACCATCGACAAGTGCGAGTTGATGTTGGACGGGCTGCCATTGTTTCTGCAACAAGCTGCATTAGAGGACTTCCTGGGAGAAATGACACCCAGGGTAGATAGGATTTCCCTCTATGCCAGTCCTTACACCGAGCTAAATTCAACTTTCAGCAAAAAAAGCTGTGGACTGGCTCCATACCGTCCCTGGCCACATTCACCTGTCCACGTGTTTGTGGTTAGGCGGTCCTTCCCAGTAAGTGCACTGGGGAGGGCACGGGTAATGTTGTGGGACCCGTGCTTGTGGAAGGCGGAGACGATACCGGGAGAAATAGTGGCGGCTGGGGACTGAGTACGGACACCCAGCCGCCGCCGGCATGAGGTTGTGAAAAGCTTCCGCCTCCACGAGCCTAAAAGGCCATATTTCAAGTGCAAGAAGCTGCCAAGAAATCTGGCAGTTTAGTGTTGCGGCCTGTGGGTGGGTGGGTGGCTGCATACTTGTGCTTGTATTCCAAGTAACAGAAAACTAAGCAGATGGTGGCCTCTATCATCATCATGGCCTCACCTCTGCACTATGAACTCTCCTGAAGGAGAAGCCAGGGCCCACTGGATGGGTCTCCGGTTCTCTGTTGGGCCCGTCCAAACCTGCTGAGAAGCAGCCCTGTCTAAGAAAAGTGTGGGGGAAGGTTCCCAGACACTCTATGGCTGCTTTTTTAATGTGGATCGGACATGTTTACGCATGTTATTTCATAAACCACATTGCAGATCAGGCCATTGTCCAACTCTGTATTCATGAAATTAAATGTGCAAAGAAAGATGTTTGTGTGTCAAAGCACTACCGACAAGTGCGATCTGATGTTGGACGGGCTGCCATTGCTTCTGCAACAAGCTGCATTAGAAGACTTCCTGGGAGAAATGACACTCAGGGTAAATACGGTTTCCCTCTATGCCAGTCCTTTCACCGAGCTAAATTCAACTCTCAGCAAATAAAGCTGTGGACTGGCTCCGTACCATCCCTAGCCACACTCACCTGTCCACGTGTTTGTGGTTAGGCCGGTCCTTCCCAGTAAGTGCACTGGGGAGGGCACGGGGAATTTTGTGGGACCCGTGCTTGCGTGCTTGTGGAAGGCGGAGACGATACCGGGAAAAATAGTGGCGGCAGGGGTCCAAGTATGGATGCGTGGCCACCGCTGGTATGAGGTTAAGAAAAGCTTCTGCCTCCACGAGCCTAAAAGGCCACATTTCAAGTGGAAGCAGCTGTCATAAAATTGGCAGTAGAGTATTGCAGCCTGTGGGATGGTGGGTGGCTGGCTGCATACTTGCGCTTGCATTCCATGGAATGGGGTAGGAAAAACTGAATGCTGCAGTGGGACAAGGACGTGGACGGTGATAGTTACATGTCTGCAATGACAGATGCAAGGCGGGAGGCATCTTCGCATGCGCCAAGGATCACTTATGATGAGCCCACTTTTAGGCAGTGACCTGGGAGTCAGAAATGCTTCAAGAGGTCTTCCCCATGCTATTCCCAAGTCTTTTCAGCACTGTATACATGTGTCTGATGATGTGTCACACACCACATGGCCACATAAGGTTGTAAAATGTTAAAATGACATTTCCCAGTGAATGCATTTGTCTTTGTTGAAATCAATGCAAGTGCAAAAACGCATCAAAAACGCTACGTGTGTACATAGCCCAAGGTGTGCAGGAGTATTTTTGGTTTTGGTTATTTATTTTGCCATATATACAAGTCATTACCCTGGAAAGGATGTTCCTTAATATATTTCCCAGGAAAATCTATTTTGGTTTCTTTTTTGAACTTTTTATTGTGAGTCTGTAAAAGTGGCATAATACCTCTGACAACGTTGTTGACAGCAGTGACCTGGGAGTCAGAAATGCTTCCAGGGGTCTTCCCCATGCTGTTCCCATGTCATTTGAGCACTGTTCCCATCGATTTGGGCAATTTTTAGGCCCTCTGCAGACCGCCGGGGGGAGCCGCGCGAAAAATGCTCGAGTTTCCCATAGACTTACATTGGACTCGTTGCTCGGGTCAAGCACCCGAGTATTCCAATTTGCTTGACCCGAGCAATGAGTACCGGAGAAATTTTGTGCTCAACATCACTAGTCACAACACAAAGTTCTCGATTCAACAATTTGCGTTTTTTTTAAATACTTTTTTTGTGGTGTTCATTGAAGTTTTTTATTCAAATTTCTACAGACTGACGCAGGTGGCTCATGAACTTTGTGCAAATGAAAAAATTAAATATCTTTTTTTTTTTGCTTTGAATCTTTTTTGGGAGTCACGTGTCCTTCTAAAATGTCATAAATTTTGCACAAAAGTCCTTTGGAGAACTGGAGTACATTTCCACCAAAAATTGCAACTTTTTAAAAAGTGCCAATTGATGAATCATTCAAAACTTTTGGAATTCCAAAACTCTGCCTACAATTATTAAATAAAAAAACATGCAAACACAAACAAAATAGACTTTAAAAAAAAAGGTGCAAATAAACTGAAGAATAAGGCTCACATGAAAAACAGGCAACAAAACCACCCAAAAAATGGCCAAAAAAGTCACAAATGCAAGAATCTAGTTTCAAGTTTTACTGTAAAAGAAGAACCAAGTTATCACTCTACCATCCTGTTGGTTGGTTTGCTGTTGTTACTTTTAATGCATGCACTGGCTGAGTTAAAGACATTTTCTTCTTTAAAAAGTAGACTCCAAATGCTTTTATAAACGTAATAAATAGAACAGGTACTTACCGTCCCCTGCTCAAGTCTCTGTCTTTTTACTTCAGTGGTGACATCATGTCAAAAGCTCACATCACTGCCTCAGCCAATCACTGAGCTCATATATTGACTGAACTGTAGACATGACATCATCGCCACAGCCAATCACAAAGATTGGAGCAGTGATATAGCATCGACGCTGGACTCAGAGAGGTTGAGTTAGCTGCTCCATATATTAAGTTATGTATATAAAACATTGCAGTCCACTTTTTTGACCCCTTCATGACCTTGTGATTTTTCGTTTTTGCACTTTTGTTTTTTATCTTCCTTACTTCCCAGAGCCATAACTTTTTTATTTTTCAGCCTATAAAGCCGTGTGAGGGCTTGTTTATTGAGGGATGAATTGTACTTTTGAATGACACCATTGACTTTACCATATAGTGTACTGGAAAATGGTAAAAAAAATTCAAGTGCGGTGAAATAGCAAAAAAATATGCAATTCCACAATTATTTTTCTTCTTTTTTATTTACCTTGTTCACTAAATGGTAAAACTGATGTGGCTATATGATTCTCAAGGTCAGTACGAGTACAGAGATAGCAAACATGTATAGTTTTTTTGTTTTGTTAAATGGTGAATAAAAATTACAAAATTTGTAAGAAAAATATTTTGCTTATGTCGCCATTTTCTGAGACCCATACCATCTCCATTTTTCTGGGTTTGGGGCTGGTCAAGGGCTTATTTTTTGCAAGCCAAGCTGATGTTTTCACTGATATCATTTTGGCATAGATACAATGTTTTAATTGCCTATTATTAAATTTTTTTGCAATGTTGCGGCACCCATTAAAATATAATTCTATCTATGATTTTTTTTTCTCGTTATGTCGTTTACCAATCAGATTAATTGCTTTTATATTTTGATAGATCGGACATTTATGAATGCAGCGATACCAAATACTCCAAAGACACACTGATAGGGAATGTAGATTGTGGGCCCGACAGTGCCCATAATGTCTGTAAAGCGCTGTGGAATTAACGGTGCTATACAAGTGAATAAAATAAATATATAAATATGTGTATTTTTAAAATCATTTTATTTTCAATGGAGCAACAGGAGGGTGATTTGAACTTCTTTTTTGTTATATTTTTTAAAACTTTTTTTTTACTTTTTACTGACTTCAATAGTTCACTTAGGAGACTTAAAGCGGCGATGCTTTGATCAACTGTGATACACATAGCAGTGCTTCATCACTGCTATGTATAGCAAAAATCATAATCTCCTATGAATGCCGACCAGGAGAGATTCACGATGGCAGTCACAAGTGTCTTCTGCAGACCCCCGACTGTCATGACAACCAATCGGTACCATGTGATCACGTGACAGGGGCCCTGATGGACAGGATCTGTGACTTGCTTCTGGCTTGCGCGTGCTTAAAGCCGCCGTCAGTGATTGACAGTGGCATTTAACTGGTTAACCGCCGCCCGTGGATCTCAGATCCGCCCACAACTGTTAGAGGCACTTAATGGCTGATTAAACCAGTCATGAAGTAAGAGGAGAAAGGCAGGGACACGGCCTTTGACGTACCTATACATCAAAGGTTGGGATGGGGTTAACGTGGAAAAACCCATTTAATCTAGAAATTTATGTTTTCTTGGCAGATACAGCATAATCATATATCTGCACCGTATTATATAGACATATTTCTTTAAAGGAAGTTTGTCATTAATCCTCCTAAGCTGTCTATATGGTCATTTAGCTCATAGGAAGCTGAATAAAAGGATACAGTCATATCTGTAATCTGATATCTTATTCCAGAGAAATCCATGTTTTTCTTATATGGAAATGAGTTGTTAAGATCTATGGGCGGGACATAGATCTCCCTGAGAATCTGCCTCCAGAGCTTATTTTAAATAAAATCATTAAAATCATTAAAAACAGCATCACAAATTGTACATGGTTTCTATTGAGGTGTGTTAAAATCACTAGTTTAAATAGCCACAACTTTCAATACCTCTTGTAAAATAACATAAAACTTAATATTAAATTCATATACAAATACTCATATACAATTAAACATTCTCCTATTATTACCCCTTGCAAAAATGCTAATTCAAAAAAACAATTTTTAAAGGCATTTCTTGTGCAAAAATAGCAAAACATAAAAAATCTTCACAAAATTGGTATTGCTGTGATTGTATCAATCCAAAGAATAAAGATAAGATGACAATTAACGATAACGTGACCATTACAGTGTACTGAACAGAGACTGTTTTTTCTTCTTTTTGCCTCACGCAGGACTAATCATAAATAGAGTTGAGCAAACCCGAACAATACAGTTCAGGGTTCCTACCAGTGCTGAACTTCAAAAGCGGACTTCTCCCGGAAGTACATTTTAATATTCGGAGTTCCGAGGGAAGTCAGAAGCAGAGAATAGAAAAAATAGATTTTCCAGCTCCGAAGTTCGGGTCCTTATACATTTCAATGTGGTTCGGGTTCATGTTCAAGTTCGGGTAAAATACTGGTACCCGAACACGACCTTTCAACATAAAGTTCAGTCGGTTACCAGAACCCGAACTTCCACCAGTCCACTCATCCCTACTCAGAAGCCGCACCAGAAAGCAAGAGATTCCTGAGCCTACCATCCAGAGACTGCTGACCTGGCCGATGGACCAGAGTCCCAAGAATCAATCTGCCAATCTCTAATTGATAACATATTAAATATTTTAAATATACCTTGCTATCTTGGCATGCTTTTGTACCATGTACATTGTTATCTCCTAAAATAGGTACATTTTGTAAAGAAATCCCACTAAAATCCTGACTCCATTTAACAATGACATGCAACCAGAAGTAGACAACAACCAGTACATTTTTTGCAGATGAAAAAAAAAATATTCTGAATTTATGGGAATTTGGGGATCACCATATAATGAGGATATTTAATTAACCAATAATCTTGATCTAATTTTACCATTTTTTCACCTATGTTTTAGGAGGACTAAACACTAAATTAGATTCTCTTCGGCTCCATATGGAAATACACAAATGAGTTGATTCCAAGTTTAAAAAGTAACCAACCTCTCATGAATTCTGACTCCTAACCATTTATTCTCTGTGTAGCAGGTGGCTTGTCTTGTAATTTCTCTATTTATATACCCCAAAGACAGTTTGAGTGGTGCAATATGTAACCATAATATTTTAATGGTGCTAGCTGTATGAGGCTTTCTATTTACAAGTTGGCTGATTCCTTCCCCGAGAGCTTAGGCATAGACACCGGGCAGTAATGGCATTAGATGGACAGCTTGCTTTCCACTTTAAGTTGATATTTTTTCTGCAGGAGGCTTTTATTAGGTGCCAAAAATGTTAGATTGCCAATTGTTGCCACTACCCCCTTTTGCATTCAAGCACACCTGTTCATCATTATGTGCCAAAGGAATGAAAGAGATTAGTTTATAGGCACAATTAGCTGCCAAGAAGTTAGACTATATTGCAATACTAATTTAGAGAAAAAGTACAAGCAATGTGTAGAGGGAAGAGGTGTTACATAAGTGACAGCAAAATGAATTTGCCATATTCTCTGATTTATAATCAGTTGATAAACAGTAACTCTCGCTTTCAAGACCGGCCATATGCACTGGTAACAGGTTTTATGTATTTATACGCTATTCTTTATAACTTACATCTAGTTTTATAGGAGCAATTTTAGGCTTCTTAACATACCTGGATGTAATCTTAGTAAGTATATTGGGTAAGATATCAATTTTATCACCAGCATTAGCACTGACCAGCGCCCTAGTAAAATGAACAAGCCCATTGTTGACTCACCAAGGGAATAGAAGGGAAGAAGGAGGAAAGAGAGAAAGTAAAGAAGAAAGAAAAAAAAACAATAGAGAGAAAAAAAAAGAAATAGAAATAAAGATAGAAAGAAAAATGGAAAGAGAGAGAGAGAAAGAATGAAAAGAGAAAAAGGAAAGAAAGAATAAAGAAAAAAAGAAAAAATAATGAAAAACTGAAAGATAGAAAGAAATAAAAAAGTAAAAAAAGAAAGAGAAAAAAATAAAAATTTGAAAGAGAGAAAGAAATAAAAAAAAAGGAAAAAAGATAGAAAAAGTAAAGAAACAGAAAGTAAGAAAGAAAGAAAGAAAAAAGAATGAAAAATGGAAAGAGAGATAAATTAAAAAAGGAAAGAAAGAAAGATAGATAGAAAAAAATAAAGAAACAGAAAGTGAGAAAAAATAAATAAAGAATAAAAAAAAGAAAGAAAAAGGAAGGAAGGAACAAAAAAAGAAGGTGGGAGAAAGAAAATGAGCTCATGAGTCCAAGTGTATTTAATCTCCACCCCCTCCTGCTAACAATTGCAGCTTGTGCTGAGCAGTGTCAGAACTCAGCAGCAGCCAGGAAGAGAGAAAATAAGGCGCTATCAATCAGGCCAGGTAGATGGACATTAAGTGTAAACTATTAAAAAGTATTATACAGCCATTCTGACATGGATTTTCAAAGTAAGTACACCAATCTCATTTGATTTAAGAGATCTATTTAATAGCATATGCACTTTGTATCATGAAATCTTCCAACAAAAAATGCTGTATTGCAAAAAAAGAGTAATAAACTCTAGGTCTTTGAATCATTTCAATTTGACCAACTAAAATAAATGATTAAGGTTTCCCTTTTCCATCCCCTGCACTTGAGAATTCAATAATTTTTCTATGATCGTATCTGTTTCTTTAATATTTATCTAACCATCAACTATATAATGTCCAATCAAATTCACATTATTTTGTTATCTTACATCACAGTGGCCAAATGGAGATGACTTTCTGAAACCGGTATTGAGGTAAATGAGTTTGTTTAGGATTTAGATTTTCTAATGAATATACTGTACAGTGATTTGATGGCAAATCTCAAGCCTCAATTAGGTAACACAGAAGTCATGCCGTGACTTCATTAAGTGTCATTAAGGATGATAAAAATATTGCTCTTAGGAAAAGGATGCTTAAAAAAGTACATTGGAACATTGTGTATACAAGGCACTCATTTGGGTTTTATTAAGATGTTGACAAACAGATATTTACAAAATATTTTGTTAATAATCCCTAAATTACATTTACAGATGTAGCCAGTGCTAACTTTTCAGTTGTTTGAGAAGAGTTTTCCACCACATATGATAAACTTTGTAATATGTCTTTTACAACATCACTGCTTCTTTTTCTAGTTAGGAGCCTCTACTTTTCTCTCTTGCCTCCTGAACTCATCATTCTCTTATAAATGCAGCCACAATAATTCTTGGTCAAAATAAGTGGAACTGCCAACTCTTTGAAAGATCAGATAACAGCTGTCTATTGAAGTTTATGGACAAGGTCTTTAAATCGAGAAACATTTCAGTGGCGAAAAAGACACAGCTCGCACATAGTTTTGTCTTTTCTGTGGTAAAAAATTATGCGAAAACTGGATGATAAAGAAACAAAACAGAAAATTAATCGACACCTTCTAAATGTGGTGCTGGAAAAGGATGTTATCAACGTCAAGGATGGCAAGAAGAACAAACAAATACATTTTGGAACAAATCAAGCCAGACATCTCACTCAAAGCAAGGATCACCAAGCTATGACTTGCCTACTTTGGACACATCATACGAAGACAATAATCACTGGAAAGGGGCATCATGGTTGGAAGAATAGATGAAACAAAGTGAAGAGGAAAATCAGCAAGCTAATGGCTTTATTCTATCAAGATAACAGCCTAGGAGGCCTTGTAGACCTATCTAGGCTTGCACAAGATTGATCTTCCTACAAATCATTCATTCATCAAGCCGACTGACGTTTTCCAGAAATTTTTCAATCCATACAACAATGAAGAAAATTGTGATGTCCTGCCCACTTATTAAACATTGTGAGACTTTTCCAGCATGGAGCACCAGTGCCATCAATCTTATTGTTGTGTTTTATTAGTGCTGTGCTTGCTGTGTGGTATTGTTCTGCTTGTTTGTCAGTTTATGTGCACTAATTCCCTTGTAAAGTGTCCAGCATTGAAGTAATCTCATCAGCATCTCAGGAGCCTCTAACTATTGTTCAAACATTGTTTAGGCCCATTGTGTGAGTCTCACATGCAGACCCAGGCAATGGGTTCAAACTGAGAAAAATATCTCCACTATTCCATACTTAGCTTTGGGGGAAGGGTGAGAGCAGTTCTGCCCATTCAGGGGGCTGATCCCAGTGAAGGAGAAAAGAAGCCACATGTTTAATGAGGAGTTGATGAAATGTCGTCAAAGGGATAGGACCTAGTCTGAAGACCTGGACCATGGATGGATCAATGGCTTATCAAGTCGAGATCAGCTGCCGATTGGGCTGGATACAGGTGCTACCGTTGTGGGATCTGTCATCTGTATTTGATAAACTTTCTTAAAGGACTGTTGCTACTGGATACCTTTGCTTCCAATGTTTTATCTGTCATATGGAGGAACGTGGACTTTGACTACAGACTATACTGGCTGGAGATACAAAATCTGTGGGCAACCAAAAGTTGGAGGACATTGATTATTGCCTGGCACAAAGGCAACGGAACTACCCCCCATAGAGGGGATCTTGTTGACTGATACCATTGTATTTTGGACATTTATCTGGAATTGCTGTATTACCATGGATGTAAGGAATAAGATATTGTTGCATCGTTAACCTGCCTGGGTGATTATTACAACCCCAAATCTCAGATCTTCACAAATACTAGAAATTTTAAAGCAAAAACTTTGACAAAATGCTCAAAAAGATGCTTAAGCGTCTCCCTGGCATCTTTTTAGCCTTCCTATTTGCACAATTCCTCCTCTCAGTGTGGTGAGTGCAGCTCAGCCATCCAATCTAGGGCAAGGGAAAGCTGGACTGTCAGTATCATGATAGACAGCTCAGCCATCCAATCTGAGACTTGGGCATGCTGAGCTGTCAGTGTGGTGAGTAAAAGTCCAGTAGCCCAATCAGGGCTGGGGCATACTGAGTTTGATACAAATATCTCCTGTTTGGAATGATTCTCAGGTAACTTAACTGACTGCCACATACAGGTGCTTCTCACAAAATAATAATATAATAAAAAAGTTAATTTATTTCCTTTTGCATCAATTACTGCATCAATGTGGTGAGGCATGGAGGCGATCAGCCTGTGGCACTCCTGAGGTCTTATGGAAGCCCAGGTTGCTTTGATAGCAGCTTTAGTTCGTCTGCATTGTTGGGTCTGGTGTCTCTCATCTTCCTCTTGACAATACCCCATAGATTCTCTATGGGGTTAATGTCAGGTGAGTTTGCTGGCCAATCAAGCACAGTGATACTGTTGTTTTTAAACCAGGTATTGGTACTTTTGGCAGTGTGGACAGGTGCCAAGTCCTGCTGGAGAATGACATTTCCATCCCCAAAAAGCTTGTCGGCAGAGGAAAGCATGAAGTGCTTTAAAATTTCCTGATAGATGGCTGCGCTGATTTTGGTCTTGATAAAACACAGTGGACCTACACCAGCAGATAACATGGCTCCCCAAACCATCACTAATTGTAGAAACTTCACATTAGACCTCAAGCAGCTTGGATTGTGTGCCTCTCCACTCTTCCTCCAGACTCTGAGACCTTGATTTCCAAATGAAATTCAAAACTAACGTTCATCTGAAAACAACACCTTGGACCACTGAGCAACAGTCCAGGTCTTTTTCTCTTTGGCCCAGGTAAGACGCTTCTGGATTTGTCTATTGGTCATCAATGGCTTGACACAAGGAATGCGACACTTGTAGCCCATGTCCTGGATACATCTGGGTTTGGTGGCTCTTGAAGCAATGACTCCAGCAGCAGTCCACTTCTTGTGAATCCCCGCCAAATTTTTCAATGGCCTTTTCTTAACAATCCTTTCAAGCCTGTGCACCTTTTTCTACCACATTTTTTCCTTCCACTCAACTGTCCATTAATATGCTTGGATACAGCACTTCGTGAACAGCCAGCTTCTTTAGCAATGACCTTTTGTTGTTTACCCTCCTTGTGGAGTGTGTCAATGACTGCCTTCTGGACATCTGTCAAGTCAGCAGTCTTCTCCATGATAGTGGAGCCTACTGAAACAGACTAAGGGGCCTTTTTAAATGCGTAGGAAGCCTTTGCAGGTGTTTTCTGTTAATTATTCTAATTTACTGAGATAATGACTTTTGTGTTTTCATTGGCTGCAAGTCATAATCATCAACATTTATAGAAATAAGTAATGGCTGGCGTCACAGTATTAACTTCTGCTGTAAAGAATAATGCATATTCCTAGCATAAAATATCAAAAGAATAAATACTACTTTTTTAAATTCTTGGTGTCTTTGAAATATCGAAGTATTTAAAAGACTTTTAAAAGTCCAAACATTCTTTTGATCATTTTGTTGGCGGTTTTTCTGCTATTTTTTGAGCTTGAACATTAGAATGCAGCCTATATTTTGATTTATTTATTATGTTTTTATTTATTTGGTTAATTAAGACTCAGATACTCTATACTTTTAAGCACTAGACAACCTAAAAGTCATTCAATATCTCAAATGGGTTTATGAATATACAAGACAGCAACAAGATAACTATTCTACAATTGTATAATATCAAATGTAAACCATTTAGATACTTTAGTAATATTAGGCATTAACTTATAACGACTCTAGACAAGTATATTTTATAGATAATACTTTTAACTTCTTTATTACCATAGATATTAGTTATTGAATACTAAGCTCTAGTATATCAGGCCAATTTTTCATTTAGTGCTTATCATTTTTCTTCTTCTTCCAAGACTATAACAATTTTTTTTGCCGACAAAGCCATATGAGCTCTTGTTTTGTGTTTAACAATGTGTAGTTTTAAATGACACATTTCATTTTACCGTATAACTTATTACAAAATGTTTGATGATATGGCAAAAATATGCAACTCCGCCATTGTTTTTGGGGTTTGTTTTGACTATGTTCTTTGTATGATAAAAAGAAATTGGCAACTTGATTTTGATTGTAGTGATACCAAATTTGTATAGTTTTTAAATTAATACTTTGCGTCATCATATTCCGTGACTGATAATATTTATATTTTTCTGTTAATGAAACCGTATTAGGGCTTTTTTTTTTTTAAATGGAAAACTTTTTATTTATATAATATTGGGTACGTGTGAGGTTTTATCTCTTTATTTCATTATTTCATTTTTAAGCAATTCTGGTGTTATTTTTGGGTTATCTAATTTTTTTTATTTTAATAGTTCAGACTTTTATAGACATGTCAATATCAAATTTTTTTTTCTTTTGTTTTATTTGCTTTTTAACTGGAGCAAAGAGGGAGATGGGAATTTCTTTATTTTTTCATATTTTTAAAAATTCATTTTTATGTTATTATATTTTTTAGTCCCCTTAGGAGTCACTCTTGAACCTTTGATTGTCTGATCTCTTGTTGTATATGCTGCAATAATACTGTATTTCAGTATATAGGTAAAATGGCATTCTAATATAAAGCCTAAGAGTCATGGGGACCTTAAGCAGGCCCTCAGGTACAATCGCGGCCCATTGGCAGGCACCGCCGCTCCCTGGCAATTATACTATCTAAATGCCAATGACAGCTGCATTTAAATGGTTAAAAACAGTGATAGGAGCAAGCTCCAGTCACTGCTCTTTCAAGAAGATGCTGGCTTTGTATCACAACTGGTATTTCTCTATCATATTCTATAATTTACATTGAGTTATATTACTCTAGTTTATAATCACTTGCAAAGCTTTATTACAAATACCCAAACAATGACCAATGGCAACTGAACAAGTGAACTATCTTCATGCTCATAATAGCAAAAATAAATGCTGAAGATAAAATCCAATAGTTATCATTGAAAAAACTATGAAACCGAAACAGCATTGATTTGTGCCATGTGCTAAACAGTTTGTGTTCTCAGCCAGACAGTCATCATTTATAAAATCAGATTGAAAGCCTTCTTTTTCCAAATAGACTCATGAACAAACAGTAAAAAGCATATGGCAACAATGTGAACAGCTGTCAAAATCACAAGAAAAAATCTAAATCAATTGCTTCATAGCATACTGAATCTGGTCTAAGAGGAATTCTTTATGCTTTCTAATGCTGGAATATTTTTTTTGTTGTTCTCGAATTGAAAGAAGGTCTTATTTTCCTTTAAGAACACACCAAATTAACATCTTAACGCCTTAACGATGAATGATCGGTATAGTGCATCAACAGTAGGTGTCAGTTTATGCATCATGACGTGCTATTCCTGTCATGAATTTAAACTGTCACTATGTTAAAACACACAGTGACAGCTCCATGCTGGCAGCAGTCTACGAGACCTGATCGGCATGGCCAGAGATGCAGGGAGCCATTTCAGCATTGCCCGCTCTTTGATCGCTGTGATCAGTCACTCAGTCTGACTAACCAATCACAGCATGTGATCAGCTGGAGGTGCCGAAATATTATGAGCATGAGTTGGGCACAATGTATGGGCACTACATTGGCATATTTGCATTTTAACTCTGAAAAATTCATTGCTGCTTGTGACGACACAGCATTTAATCTTAATTATCCACACACAAATTCAGTAGGCCCGGAGACAAACGCTATTATCTTTATGTTGACTTTTGAATTTATAGATTCGGGCCTCTCGCCCGCTCCACTTGAAGCGGGGCAAGAGGAGATCGCGTGTAGCGATGCCCAAATATTTGAGCAGCCATGATCACATGAAGGCGAGGGTGGGAAAGTGTCACAAGAGGTGGACCATGATGAGACACAAATGTCAGAAAGTCAGGAGGAGGACCAGGGTGCGGAAGTGGAAGACGAGGTGGTGGATGATATAGTAACTGACCCAACAAGGGCTGGATAACATGCAGAGCGAGGAGAGCAGCTCACAGGAGGAGGGAGGCAGAGCACCTCAACAGGCAGGAAGAAGCAGTGTGGTGGCCACAGACAGAAGGCAGGCAACCATTCCCCGTCACACCAACACGAAGGAAGTTACCAGTACAACTGTTAGGTCTTCCTGAGTCTAGTTGTTTATTAAAGACTCTGACAATAACCCCAAAAAGGAGATTTGCACCACCTGCCAGGCCAGCATCAGCAGGGGTGGCAAAACTACCAGCCTGACCACCACCAGCATGATCAGGCACAAGGGAGCAAAGCACCCGACGTGTGGGCCGAACCCCAGGGTCCAGGAACACTGTCTGCGGGTGGCACCACTGCTTCTTAAGCTGTTGTGCATGCAACCAGCCTCCAGCCCTGCACCTGTCGTTGCACACTCTCAAGTAGCAGCATCAGGAAGCACGTCCACATCCTTGTCCAAGCCCAGCGTTCAGTTGTCCATACCCCAGTCCTTGGAATGCAAGCACAGATACGCAGCCAACGCCCCACAGGCAACACTACTAAATTCTCACATTTCATGACTGCTTGCGCTCGAAATTCTGCCTTTTAGGCTCGTGGAGATGGAAGCATTCCACAACCTGATGGCGGCGGCCATCCCTCGGTACTTGGTCCCCAGCCGCCACTATTTCTCTCGGTGTGCCGTCCCCGCATTACACAAGCACGTGTCCCAAAATATTAACTGTGCCCTCTATAACGCAGTTACCGGGAAAGTCCACCAAACCACGGACATGGGGACAAGTGCTTGTGGGCTGGGACGGTACATCTTGCTGACGGCACACTGGGTTAACATAGTGGAAGCCGGGACCCAGTCGGACCATGGGACGGAACACGTCCTCCTGAAGTCAAAGATTGCAGGCCCTATGTCAATCAGGGTTTCCCCCACAGTCTACAGCTCCTGAACCTCATTCTCCTCAACCTCCTCCTCCTCTTCAGCCTCCACCTCTGAAATGACCACATCAGTCATAAGCTGGAAGCACTGCAGCACTGCCTCAGCCAAGTGGCAACAGGCTGTGCTGAAGGTAATATGCTTAGGTGACAAACCGCACAATGCTGAAGAGTTGTAGACAGCTCTTAAAGAGCAGACAGATCAGTGGCTCATACTGCTGTACCTACAGACAGGCATGTTCGTGTGTGACAATGGCCAGTACCTGGTGGCGTCTCTGAGGCAAGGCAAGCTCACACACGTACCGTGCCTGACCCATGTGCGAAACCTCGTGGTTCAGTGGTTTCTGAACTCCTACCTGGAGCTGCCGGATCTGCTTGCTAAAGTATGCCGCCTGTGTGCCCTTTTCAGAAAGTCACCTACAGCTTCCGCCGCCCTTACCATGTTTCTGCAGCGTTTGCAGCTTCCGGTTCACAGACTGATGTGTGATGTCCCCACGCATTGGAACTCCTCACTGCAGATGTTTGGAAGTATTTGTGAGCAGAAGAGGGCAGTTGTTGAGTACCAGCATCAACAAGGCCGTCGGTATTCAGTTCAGACTCCACACATTAGACCTCAGGAGTGGACATGGATGTCAGACATATCTACCATCCTCCAAAACTTTGAGGACTCCACCAAGATGGTGAGCAGCGATGATGACATAATTAGTGTCACCATCCCACTTTTCTGTCTTCTGAAACGCTCTCTGCTCACAATCAAAGAGGATGCATTGCAGGCGGAGCACGATAAGATGGAGAAAGTAACCATACAGGGTGATTACACACAGCCCAGCATAATCTCATCCCAATGTATATTGGGTGACAATGAGGGAAGAGAAGGAGGAGGAGGAAGAACAGGATCTAGTTTCTTGAACTATAGACAGTATTACCTGCACAATCTGTTCAGCGTGGATGGCTTGAGCACAGAGAGAAGGAGGAGGAGGAGGAGAGCATGGTCAGTCATCCTCTTGGTGAGGACACAGAAGTCTTGCCTGTTAGTAGTCTGGCATGCATGGCTGAGTTTATGTTACACTGCCTTTCCCATGACCCTCACGTTCTCAAAATTTTGGGTGACAGTCATTTATGGTTGGTGACACTTATAGACCCACGCTACACAGAGAACTTTATATCTCTTATTCCTGAGGCGGACAGGTCTACAAAAATGGGGCATTACCAGAAGGCTCTTGCTGCAGAAGATAACCCAAATGAACTATTTCCTAGACAAACAAGTCCACCTCCTGTTGCTGTGTTGCCGGTATCTCCCTCATCATCTTCTCAGTCAGAATCTCCAGTGCAAGATTACCATCATAGATATGTGGCTTTCACACCTTCGCAAGTTTATCAAGTGATTAGTCAACTACCTGACCCAGACAGACACCCTATGGCATTCTACAGAAGAATCAGACAAATTCAACAAACTTATTCAGCCACTTGGAAAGATCTTCATGAAATCACTAGCATTATAGCGGGAGATGCCTTTTGGCCAATAATTCAAGTAGCTCTGAATGACAGACAAGTGACAGACAAGGAGACTTACCAATCAGGAGGAGCTTTTTGTCAACAACTTCAGCAATGGGCCAAGGAGCGGCTCACAGACTCATCTACCAGTGTATTGAACTGTACTCAAGAATCAGGGGAGAATGTCAAAAATTTTTACACCAGAATCTATACTCTGTTCAAGGATCAAGGGTTCAATGAAGGTCAAAGGATCCAACAGAATCTGCAAGTCACTTCATTTGTTAGGGGACTCAGAGAGGAAATCTCAGCAAAGTGGACAGACTCCAGACCAGAATATGTGGACATGTCCCTGCCAAAGGTACTCCTCATTGCTAAAGCCATAGAAAAACAAATGTACAGAGGACCGAGTTTAACACTAAGGGAACCAATCTGTTACTGTTGTAACCAACCAGGTCATTTCAGAAGAGAATGTCCAGAGAATGAAGGGGATCTTTTCAATGGCTTGATGCCACTCTCCTACAACCCACAATTTGAAAGAAGAGATTCTCCACACTACCAAGGGAATCCACGGTACTCCCGTCAAGAGTATAGACAGCCATCACGGAAGCCACCACAGAGAGAGTATGAGACAATGCCAAGAGAATCTGTGCAGAATTACAGAGCCCATTGTGTGTCATCCAATTTGCAACAACCGCCATACCACAGCATTATCTTAACTTCATACCACCTGAACTCTGGTCTCAAGGTCTTGATAATATAAGTCAGCTGCCTGTCCCGCCAGTCCAAGTTTTATTGAAAGAAAGTGCACGGATTATTATTATTTATTATTATAGCGCCATTTATTCCATGGCGCTTTACATGTGAAGATCTGAGAGCTGTGAATGCAGTTACAATCCTGGAGACCCCAGTGGTGCCAAGTCCACATACATTACTCAGTGAAATTCCCCATGAGGCAACGCATTTTACAGTAATCGGCTTGGCAAACGCCTTCTTCAGTGTGCCTCTGCATCCAGACTGTCAGTATCATTTTGCTTTTACACACAGAGGAGTACAGTACACCTGGACCGTTATGCCTCAAGGAGCTCAGAACTCGCCTCATCACTTCACACTGGCCTTAACTACCTGTCTCCAACCTTGGAAGAGTGAGAACCCTGAGGTCACAATGATACAATATGTCGATGATCTACTCCTCTGTTGTCCCGATGACCAAACTTGCCACAGGTTCAGCTATTCTTTGCTCCAATTTCTGGCCACCATCGGATGCAAAGTTACTCTGCGAAAGATACAATGGTGTTGTACCAAAGTTGTGTTTTTTGGTCATTGCTTATCCCAAGGTACCAAGCATCTCACTGAAGAGCAGAAAACTGCCATCCGTGGCATCCGGTACCCGAGAACTGTCAAACAACTCCAAGCTTTCCTGAGAATGGTCTCATAATGCAGGCAGTGGATCCCTAACTCGTCAGCTCTTATGCAACCTCTATATGATCGGGTCCACTCTTCTGAGCTTGACCTGCATTTTGACCAAGAAGCTGAAGATGCAATGGACCAGTTGAAAGAACTCATCATTTCAGCCCCTGCACTGGGGATTCCCAACTATGAATTTCCATTCTTTCTATTTGTCTCTGAAGTGTGTAGCCATACCTCAGGAGTTCTGGCACAAAAACATGGAGGCCACATGAAACCCATCGGATATTATTCCAGTAAATTGGATCCAGTGGCGCAAACAGCTCCAACATGTCTCAAAGCAGTGCTGGCAGCTAGAGAACTCCTCCACAGAACAGCAGATGTTGTACTTGGCCATCCTACAACTATACTGGCCCCTCATGATTTTAAAGCTATCCTTGCACAAACCCAGCACAACCAGCTATCTATGCAACGTCGGGTCAGAATACAATGTGAGCTCCTTTTACCAGAAAATATAGCGCTTTGGCACTGTACTGTCTTGAACCCCTCCACTCTGCTTCCTCTGTCAAAGGGGGGACTGCTCTGAAGACCATGAATACCCTGAATCTAGTGATCATGATTGCCTTGAGGTCATGAAGGCAGAAACCTCTCACCTACCAGCTGTCTCTGAACAGCCACTGCCTGAAGTGGATCTGATACTGTATACTGACGGGTCCAGATACGCAGATGAATATGGAACTTACAATACCAGATATGCGGTGGTGTCCCCACCAACGGTTGTTTCTGCTGGACCACTGCCATCTTATATGTCAGCTCAAGAGTCCGAACTGTATGCTCTGACCAGAGCCTGCAAGAGCGCAGATAGTCAAGTGGCCAATAGCTACATGGATTCGAGGTACGGATTCGGGATTGCCCACGACTTTGGCCTGATATGGGCCTTGAGGGGCTATAAGACAGCCAGTGGATCTCCAATCCAGAATGGAGCGGCAGTGAGAAGTCTGCTAGAAGCTCTGAAGCTACCTAGGCAAGTGGCTGTGATCAAAATTAAGGCTCATGGGAAACTGAATTCGGAAGAAGCCAAGGGGAATCGTCTGGCTGACATTACAGCAAAAGCAGCAGCTATGGAACCAATATTTCCAGAGGAAGCAGAGGTGTCGGGGGGGACGGAGGTGTTTGTGCTTACCAGAAGTCAGAGACAACGAGGGGATGAGGAAGAAACGGAATGAGAAATTTGTGGTTGGAAGAAGAAGAGTTGGAAGATGAAGAGGAGCAAAGACTGGAAGAGAATCTGGCACACAGGACTTTAGTGGACCAGCAGAATGAGGTAACAGAAGAAGAAAAGCAAGGATGGATCGGATGGGGAGGAACGGTTTGTGATGACGAAATCTGGAGAGTGGGAAGAATATGTCTGCCAAGAGCACTGTGTCCTGCAGTGGTTCAGTGGGCTCATGGAAAGGTACATAGATGGAAGAATCAGATGATTTCAGCTATCAATAAACTCTATATTGCACCCGAGATCTCAGTTCTTGCTACAAACTATACTAGGAGCTGTGAGATTTGTAGCACTTGTAATCCCGGAAGAACAGAACATGTGCCAAAGAAGAAACAGGCAAAGTCACAGTATCCTTTCCAGAGAATCCAAATTGATCATATGCAATTACCCAAGA
Source organism: Phyllobates terribilis (assembly GCF_046119375.1). Lineage (NCBI taxonomy): Eukaryota > Metazoa > Chordata > Amphibia > Anura > Dendrobatidae > Phyllobates > Phyllobates terribilis. The sequence goes on from NW_027362761.1 coordinate 549,757,770, forward strand.
GTGGAAGATATGAATATGTTCTGGTGGTGGTGGATATGTTTTCTGGCTGGACAGAAGCATACCCAGTAGCCAACATGACCGCTAGAACTACAGTGAAAAGGCTTCTGGTAGAACTTATCTGCAGATTCGGGATTCCAGAAGTGATTGAAAGTGATCAAGGAACCGCCTTCACTACAGAAGTTACCAAATCAATCTAGGAGATGATTGGGGCGGATTTGGGGCTGCATACTCCTTATCATCCTCAACGTAGCGGCAAAGTTGAAAGGATGAATGGCACTTTGAAAAACAAAATTCTTAAAGCCAGTAAAGAATTGTCACTTCCATGGCCAGAGGTGCTGCCTATTGCCCTATACTCAGTCCGAAATACCCCGAGACAACCCACAGGGCTCACAGCTTATGAGATCTTGTTTGGGGGGCCACCTAGAATGGGTCGATATTACCCACAGCAGCTTAGTTCAGGGAATGATAAGCTTGTGAATTTTGTTGTCGGACTTGCTAAAGAGTTAAAACTAACACAAGCTACAGTGTACTCTTCTATTGCAGACTCAGATCTTGAGCCAGGTACTCACAGCATCCAGCCTGGAGATTTTGTCTAGATAAAGAATCACGTGCGAGGCACACTGGATGCCAGATTTGAAGGGCCCTACCAAGTGTTGCTTACATCACCTACGGCTGTGAAGGTCAAAGGTCGAACATCATGGGTCCACGCATCCCATTGCAAGAAGGCGGTCTCAGACCCACAACCCTGATGCTCCTTTTTCTGATGACGGTAGCTATGGGGGAAGCCTTTGTTACGGTAACACATGCATTCCAAGTAATTATTACTAAAGAGAATGATATTTCTGTTTTCTGGTACAACACTTCCTTGAATGTGGTGACTTTCCAATTTGATTACTGTGGGATTGTATGAGAGCTTTGTGGGTGGATGCTGACCAATATATCTGTGTCACTGACAATTGCTGGGGACAAAAATGTGATTACTGGGGTGCTGTTGAATGGAACACAGGTGACTATGACTGGGGAATGTGCATTAGCTAAAGCAATAATGTCTGTTTACCTTATATCTGAGTCCCAGGAATCCAAAGAGGAAATAAAGGCTGCATTTGCAGGTATACACAGGGCCAAGAGAGAAGTTAACCCCAAAGGCAGTTTTGACCCACATGTATATATTAATGTTCTCGGAGAGCCTAGGGGGGTGCCTGACCAATTCAAGGCCCGAGACCAAGTGAAGGCGGGATTTGAGTCCATAATACCAATAATAACCATTAACAAGAACGTAGATTTGATAAATTACATATATTATAACCAACAAAGATTTGTAAATTACACCAAAGATGCGTTACAAGGGATAGCTGACCAACTAGCACACACATCTACCATGGCCTTCCAAAACAGAATAGCTCTGGATATATTACTTGCAGAAAAAGGAGGGGTATGCAAAATGATAGGTGAGCATTGTTGTACTTATATCCCAGACAATACTGGCCCCACAGGGAAAGTTACTAAGGCTCTTAAAAAATTGACAGATTTAAGTGAAGAACTGGAAAGGAATTCAGGTGTGATTGATCCCTGGGATAAATATTTTTCTTGGATGAGAGATTGGAAGAGTTGGTTAATCCAAGGGGGAATTATTTTACTAAGTGTGATAATTCTAATTAGTGTATTGCTAATCTGTGTGATTCCCTGTATCAAGTGGTTAATTGCCAAAACAGTAGATGCTGCAGTACCTGTCAGCATCTTGTCCGAAGAATCTAATGAAGAGGCTTATGAACAAACAGTTCCTCTTAGAACAAAGGTGTTGTACCAGAGAGATTACCGGAAGTAAATGAGTTTGTAAAGTTAATATCCATATTTCTGTGTTAGGGGTGGCCCTCGATTACTCAGTCACTAGATCTTTTAGGGTCTCCATCCCTTTCCTGTAGGTCTTCATTTGAGTTAGATTTAGGAACATTGGTGGGTCCGTCTAAAAGGGACGGGGAGCCCGTCACATCGTAGGGTTCCAGAATAGCCTTAACATAGGGTCAATTCCTTCTCCCCCTCTGATTTTTAGCATATGGATATTAAAAGCAAATAATTGATTTTAGGGGGGTCTGTCAAGGTAAAATATATATATTATAGAAAATCAATTAGTTTCTTTTAATAGATTACCTAATCAATGTGAATTAATAAAGAGATGATGAAATAATCTATGTATATGTATGTATGCAAATGTGTATATGCACATGGATTATGTTAATAGTTAATGAATATATAACTAACAGCTTCTGTTTTTATTGTAGACACGAACAACTAAATGATTTCCTGGGAATGACGTATGCATGTCCATGGTGGCTGATAACAGAGAGATTCATGTCGAGTTGCCAAAGATGGTGCTGAGAGACGAACTCACCCCTTCCATTGGAATTCCTAAGATGTTACTGAGACTAAGAGATACATGGATGAGCAAATTGCAGTGTGCCAAGTTATCAGAAAAAGCAATGAATTTTACTAATCCCACCTAGAAGAAGAATACTATATAACCCCATGTATAAATAAAGTATGCCATTTTGCGTGGTTCAAACTCTGAGTGAAGTTTTTCAACCAGATTAGCAGATTTGGTTAATTAGCTTCTCTACATGCTCTCGGACATTTTTAATTTGGAGGAGAGCAATTACCTAGTGTATCTTAAATTGGTGAAACCTCCACACTGCCACTCTATCTTCAGCTCCTTTGTGAGAAACTACTGTATTTGGGCAGCCACTCAGTCTACCAAATAAAATTCCTGAGAAGGAAATTGGGGATGGCTTCGCTACTGGTACTGGGGGCAGTGCTAATACCATGGTGTCGTACCATAGTTTACTGGAAATATTCCAGGCTGGTAGGAGGCAAGCAGATTCCCACAGAAAAGTATCAGCAGTAATGTTCAGGAACCCGCGCTTGTAGAAGGTGGAGACAATACTGGGAGAAATAGTGGTGGCTGGGGACCGAGTATGGATACCCGGCCGCCGCCATGAGGTTGTGGAAAGCTTCCACCTCCACGAGAATAAAAGGCCACATTTCAAGTGCAAGCAGCTTTAGAGGACTTCCTGGGAGAAATGACAGCTGAAGTAAATACAATTTCCCAAAAGTCAGAGCTTTCACCAAGCTAAAAAATATGGCTGTGGTGAAATACAACTCACCGACAAGCTGTGGACTGGCTCTGTACCGTCCCTGACCACATTCACTTGTCCACGTGTTTGTGGTTAGGCGGTCCTTCCCATTAAGTAAACTGGGGAGGGCACAGGTAATGTTATAAGACTAGTGTTGAGCATTCCGATACTGAAATATCGGGTATCGGCCGATATTCACTGTATCGGAATTCCGATACTTAATTCCGATACTTTTATAATATCGAATACCGGAATCGGAAGTTCCCATAATGCCTGCGCTCTGCAGTGTCTCTGAAGGATGACAAGCTGGATGGCAGCACTCAGCTGCGATCCAGCTTGTCATCAGAATGCCATCCCAGCGTGGGAGAATTCTCCTGATTGTTTAAAAGCCGGCGCGCGGTAAAAAGCCGCCGGCTTTTAAACAATCACGCAGCCCCATACTGCTTCCCCGCAGCCTCCCACCCCGATCCTCCGCTCCCCTCGCCACCTCCCATCCCGATCGTAAATTAGGACCGGGCGGGGAGCGCAGCACCAAGGAGCGAAGGACCCGGGCGGGGAAGCCGGCAGTGAAAAGACTTCACCGCCGGCTTTCCCGTTCTGTGCTGCGCTTTCCCGCCGGTTATTTCAAATGAACAGCTGAGGTATCAGGTGATGCCGATCAGCTGTTCATTTGAAGTAGCCGCGGTGCCCTCAGAGGGTTCATGTGAGTTCATGCTTGACTGCATGAACTCACATCAACTTTCCCACGGCCGCACAGGTCAGCCTCACCTCCCGGACCCGTCATGATTAGTGTGTGCGGGGTGTGTGTGTGTGCGGGGTGTGTGTGCGGGTGTGTGTGCGGGCAGACATAGGCCGATGTGACACTACTACTCCCATCGGCCTATGTCTGTCCCCCGTCCACTCCTGCCAGCAGGATCAGCTCGATGGGAGCAGTAGTTCCCATCAGCCTGATCCTGCTATTTAAATTGCCCTACTGTGTCCCCAATAAATGTTAAATACATGTCATTGGTGGCCAGTGGTTACCTAAAAGAAATTAGTTCATACATTACCTGTCCCCGCCGATCGCCACCTAAAATAAAGTAAAAAATAAAAAACTACACCTATACTCACCAAGACACCTAATTCCCCGAAGCCATCGATCTCCTGTAATAAAATATAAAATAATAAACCACAACCTTATCCTTACCCCTCCGTAGTAGTCCACGAGTGTCCCACGAAGATCTCCAGTTCAGAGCAGCCACATAGAATGTGACCGCTCTGAACCGCTGCCGCCGCTAGAATGACGGGGCAGTAAGGGTTCACCGGAGTTCAGGCAGCGCTGCTCCGGTTAGCTCCTTTACGGCACTGCTGTATCGTGAGAAATTCCCACGGTACAGCACTGCCGTAAAGGAGGTCTCCGGAGCTGCGCTGCCTGAATGCACTCCGGTGACCTCAGTCAGTGGCTCCCGCTGCCGGGAGCGGACGTGTTCCCGGCAGCGTGAGCTTACAGCAGCCATGCACAGCTGTCACCATCTCCAGATGTGACAGCTGTGCATGGGAGATCAGCGCAGGAACGTGGACAGGTAACTATTTTTTTTTTAGTAAACTAAGAACTAAATAAAATGGTGTTTTATTTCAAATAAATTATTTTTTTTTGGGTGTAGTGTGTTTTTTCTTTTTAACACTTTGTAGGTTAGTAATGGGGGTGTCATATAGACGGCCATCATTACTAACCTGGGCTTCATGGCAGCTGGCGCTGACATGAACCCCACCACTATTACCCCCTGCCACCGCACCAGGGCAGCGTGGAAGAGCGAGGCTAAGTGCCAGAATTGGCGCATCCTATGGATGCGCCATTTCTGGGGCGGCTGACGGCTGGTGTTTCTAGCCTGGGAGGGGGCCAATATTCATGGCACCCTTCCTGAGCTATTAATATCAGCCCCCAGCTGTCTGCCTAGCCTTTGCTAGCTATTAAAATAGAGGGGACCCCACGTCATTTTTTTTTGGGGGGTCCCCCATTTTAATAGCTAGTAAAGGCTAGGTATTCAGCTGGGGGCTGATATTAGTAGCCTGGGAAGCTCCGTGGGTTTTACCCCCTTCCCAGGCTTCAAACATCTGCCCCAGCCGTCTGCTTAACCTCCGCTAGAGACTAAAATTATGGGGGATCCCACGCCATTTTTTTTTTAAATAAATCCTTTATTTTAACACTAAATGACATTTGAGGACTTAATAAAGATGCAGTCCCTAAATTATTATTTATTTTTTAATAAATTTTTCCCAAAACTTTTGACGTGGGCTTCGCCATATTTTTGTATGCCAGCCAGGTACAGCATCCAGCTTCTATGAACGCGCCATTTTCCGGGGCGGCCGCGGACTGCAATTTTCAGCGGGGGGGGGGAGGGCAAAAAGCTTGGGCCTCCCTGCGCTGCAGATTCCATCCCCCATCTGCCTAGTTGTACCTGGCTGGACACAAAAATAGGGAGAAGCTCCACGTTTTTTTTTTTTTAATTATTTCATGAAATTCATGGAATAATTAAGAAAAAAAGGGCTTCCCTATATTGTTGTGTCCGGCTAGGTACAAATAGGCAGCTGGTGGTTGGGGGCAGCCCGTTCCTGCCTGCTGTACCTGGCTGGACACAAATATAGTGTGAAGCCCCACGTCAATTTTTTTTTAATTATTTCAGGAAATTCATGAAATAATTAAAAAAAAATTATGTGGGGCTTCGCCCTATAATTGTGTCCAGCCAGGTACAGCAGGCAGGAACGGGCTGCCCCCAACCACCAGCTGCCTATTTGTACCTAGCCGGACACAACAATATAGGGAAGCCCTTTTTTTCTTAATTATTCCATGAATTTCATGAAATAATTAAAAAAAAAAATGTGTGGCGCTTCGCCCTATTTTTGTGTCCAGCCAGGTACAACTAGGCAGCTGGGGGCTGGAATCTGCAGCGCAGGGAGACCCAAGCTTTCTGGGTCCCACCCGCTGCAAATTGCAGTCCGCAGCCGCCCCGGAAAATGGCGCGTTCATAGAAGCGCCATCTTCTGGCGCTGTACCCAACTCATCCAGGGCCCTGGTGCGGTGGCTCACTGGGTAATAAAGGGGTTAAGGCCAGCTTGGCATTATCAGCTGGCCCTAAGCCCGAAATTCATGGGGTCACGCCAATATTAGACATGACCGCCATGAATTTCTAGTAAAGTATTTAAAAAAAACACAAACACCCAGAAAAAAGTCCTTTAATTGAAATAAAGACACAATTCTTTATTGTTCTAAATTAAACCATACTTACCGCCACACCCATTCCAGCTGAAGCCAACGATCTCCTGCAATAAAAGTAAAATAATAAAGCAACCTCATCCTTACCTTTCCATGGTTCCCAGGACAGCTTCAGCTCTGCTACATCGAGATGACAGGCTGGACCGCAGCAGAACGCTGCCATCCAGCCTGTCATCCCGCGGACACTGAGAAGCGCAGGCATGCTTGCGCTCCTCAGTGTCTTTCTGTGACGTCATCCAGATGAGCCGAGGTCATGTCCAATGAACTCAGCTCACCTCATGCACGTCACTGACAGCGTGGGAAAATTCTCCTGCACTCAGCGCTTCAGCGTGAGAATTCTCCCACGCTGTCAGTGACGTGCATGAGGTGCGCCGAGTTCATGGGACATGACCTCACCTCATGCACGTCACTGACAGCGTGGGAAAATTCTCACGCTGAAGCGCTGAGTGCAGGAGAATTCTCCCACGCTGTCAGTGACGTACATGAGGTGAGCCGAGTTCATTGTCGGCTCATCTGGATGCCGTCACAGCCAGACACTGAGGAGTGGAAGTATGCCTGCGCTTCTCAGTGTCTGCGGGATGACAGGCTGGATGGCAGCGTTCTGCTGCGGTCCAGCCTGTCATCTCGATGTAGCAGAGCTGGAGCCGTCGTGGGAGCCATGGAAAGGTAAGGATGAGGTTGCTTTATTATTTTTCTTTTATTGCAGGAGATCGTTGGCTTCAGCTGGAATGGGCGTGATGGTAAGTATGGTTTAATTTAGAACAATAAAGAATTGTGTGTTTATTTCAATTAAAGGACTTTTTTCTGGGTGTTTGTGTTTTTTTTAAATACTTTACTAGAAATTCATGGTGGTCATGTCTAATATTGGCGTGACCCCATGAATTTCGGGCTTAGGGCCAGCTGATAATGCCAAGCTGGCCTTAACCCCTTTATTACCCAGTGAGCCACCGCATCAGGGCCCTGGATGAGTTGGGTACAGCGCCAGAAGATGGCGCTTCTATGAACGCGCCATTTTCCGGGGCGGCTGCGGACTGCAATTTGCAGCGGGTGGGGCCCAGAAAGCTTGGGCCTCCCTGCGCTGCAGATTCCAGCCCCCAGCTGCCTAGTTGTACCTGGCTGGACACAAAAATAGGGCGAAGCTCCACGTTTTTTTTTTTTTAAATTCATGAAATTCATGGAATAATTCAGAAAAAAAGGGCTTCCCTATATTGTTGTGTCCGGCTAGGTACAAATAGGCTGCTGGTGGTTGGGGGCAGCCCGTTCCTGCCTGCTGTACCTGACTGGACACAAATATAGGGCGAAGCCCCACATCAATTTTTTTAAATTATTTCATGAATTTCCTGAAATGATTTAAAAAAAATTGACGTGGGGCTTCGCACTATATTTGTGTCCAGCCAGGTACAGCAGGCAGGAACGGGCTGCCCCCAACCACCAGCTGCCTATTTGTACCTGGTTGGACACAACAATATAGGGAAGCCCTTTTTTTCTTAATTATTTCATGAATTTCATGAAGTAATTAAAAAAAAAAAATACGTGAAGCTTCTCCCTATTTTTGTGTCCAGCCAGGTACAACTAGGCAGCTGGGGGATGGAATCTGCAGCGCAGGGAGGCCCA